>NC_062215.1:118059710-119317567 GCF_902686445.1 Sciurus carolinensis
ACTCCGGTGGGCCTTGCAGGAGCTGCTGAGTAGGCCCTGCAACTAGCTAGCTTAATACATCTGCTCTTATCCCTTTTTTGTGCTGAGGCTCTGAAACTCATTACAAAGAGAATAAAAATATCATTTGTCACAAGGTCTGAACAGAATTTAGAACTTTTGTTTCCTTTTTACAAATGAATTTTTGTTCTTCTTCCCCGCTCCCCTAAACCCTTCCAGAGAAAACTTCTTTTGAATGGGTTGTTTTTAACCATAGGCAAAGGAGTGTCTCTACTGCCTCAGTATAAGTCATCCTTGGGAATCCTCTTTGAAACAAGTTGAATCCCAAGGACTCAGATCTGGTCTATTTACATTTTCCAGCCAACCCAGTCAGGCAAGATAAGTAAACTTGAACATGCACATCATCTAGTTTTTCATCTTGCAAACTTACTTTTTTCAAATCAACACCCACCCAGAAGGCACTGCCAACCTTACGAATATCTATTTACACAAAGCTTAAAAAATGTTTCCTCTTCTTGCCTAAGGTAGTGC
Organism: Sciurus carolinensis; assembly: GCF_902686445.1. Lineage (NCBI taxonomy): Eukaryota > Metazoa > Chordata > Mammalia > Rodentia > Sciuridae > Sciurus > Sciurus carolinensis. The sequence continues at coordinate 118,060,239 of NC_062215.1, forward strand.
TGAATATAACCACAGCTGAAGTGGGCTTATGATTTCAGTCTACAAACTGTGCATTTAATTTCTGCACTGCCCTGCTTCTGCATGAAAGTAATCACTCCATGTCACTATACTAGCCCTTCCTCAATCCAAACTGTGCTTTGTAAAGGTTGTATACTCCAGGCAGATTGCCCTGAAGGTAAGCAATGAAGATTTTTTTGTATCCTATGTTTGCTATGCTATGGTCAACGCCATAACAGTCACAGCTCCATAACATAGGCTACTGCTTTTTCAGTCCTTTCATGCTTCCATAAGCATTTACTTCAATTCAAAAGAAAATGATGATGGGGGAAAAAAAAGGATCAGATTTTTAATCTATTTAAATGTTAGGTATTTTATTTTATAGAAGCTGAAAAAATACACATGTAAGAAATCATCAAATCTCTACATGAGTTGGACTTTTGCACGGCCTTCCTTAAGTGAGCTTATTTCATATTTACCAACAATATCTGAGATTTTAATCTTGACAGTAAGATTCTTAGAACACTATAATCCTATATTCAGAGTGTGCTTTGTTTCTAAAGAAAGTATTATAAGACATCTATGTATTTTGGAATGGAATTTGTTTATCTCTTATGTATTTGTTGAGGATATGCTAAGAGAAATGAACAGATACGGGCATATGACAATTTGCAAAACATAAAAATCTTGACCTTCAAGAACCTGATGCTCAGGGGGAATATATATATATATGTATATATATCAAAATAATATATATTATTATATATGACATACAATATATTATATATCAAAATAATGAAGTGAAACATGCAGTCTCTGGACAGGAAGCAAAGTAAGTAAAAAAGGGAGAAGAGAGCTGGGGTTGGCATGCAATTTTAAATAGTCGGGTCAGGGAAGGCCATTTGCAGGTAGTATTTAAGCCCCAGGAGGCATGGGCTGTGCATACCTCCAGAAGGTGCATCTGGAGGTGGTTCAAGGTCAGTGTGGCTATGGGGAGGAGGAGCAAAGAGGAGAGCAGAAGTGACAGTGCAATGATCACAGGCCACTGATGTGTGGAATGGAATGCCACAAGAAAGTTCTGATTAAAGCATTAATGTAATCTGGTTCTTTTTCAATTGAGACGTAGCTGCCATCATAAATGTTACCATTTTAAAGTGCGCAATTCAGTGATTTTTTTTTTTTTTTTTTAGTATTGTCACAGAGATTTGTGTCCACTATTACTTTTAATTCTAAAGTATTTACCACCCCCAAAAGAAACTCCATACATATTAGCAGTCACTTCCCTTTCTCCCTTAATTCTAGTCCCTGGCAACCACTATTCTCTGTCTCTATGGGTTTGACTACTCTGGATATTACCAGGATCTCTCTGGCTGCTAAAATGAGCATAGGCTGAAGGGAGGCAAGGATAGAAGCTGGAACACCAGTGAAGGGACAAGTGTAATTTTAAAAACAAGAAGGGATTGAAATAGGACAGGAATCACAATGGCTGGTGACTAATGACACATTCAGATATGGCAGATATGGGGCATGAGGGAAAGAAAAGTCAAGCCCAAATCTCAGGTATGTGGCCTTTACACCTGGAAAGCTGCAGGTGATGTCCCCAGTGTGCCAGGCCACTGTAGGAATAGGTTGGGAGAAAATACCTGGTGCTGGGTTTTGGAGATGTGAATTCAAATTTCAGATGCCAAGTGAAGATGCTAAAAAGGGGACTGGATGTGAGTTCAGAATTCAAAGGAGTAGCCTGGATCAGAGATACAAATTTAGAAGCTAGAAAGCAGAAAATGTTTCATACCAGAAAAGCAGAAGAGATCACCAAAGGAGGAAGTGACTAGAGAAAAGAGAAGAGGTCCAAGGAAAGAGTCCTTGGACACATCAAGATTTACAGGTCAGAGAGATGAGGACCAACCAACATAAAAGAGTGGTCTTCCCAGTGGAGTGGAAGGACCAAGAGAGGATGAAGTCTTAAAAGCCAAATGAAAAGTGTGTCATGGAAGAGGGTCCTGTTAACTGTCAGCGCTGCTGAAAGGCCAAGAATATGAGCACTGAGGATCAGCCCCAGATTTAGGAAGACAGAGTCCTCAGAACACAGGTCTTCCCCACTTGTTCACCCCTTCCCAGCGGCACCTACCTTTGCACCTGCCATCCCATCTGCCAGGTGTGTCCTCCCCAGACAGGGCTTTGAGAAGAACAGTTCGAGTAGGAGCAGGGAGGTCACAAGCCTGGCTGCAGTGAGTTAAGAGAGCACAGCAGGAAAGGAATTGAAGGCAGGGGCAATTATTCTGACAAATAAGGGGATGAAGGAAAATAAAATATATCAAGAGGTAAGGTGAATAGAGGGAGAAATTTTTTAAGACAGGAGAGATAAAAACATATTCATGTGCTGGTTGGACATATCCAGTAAAGAGGGAAATAGGTGAGGAGGGAGGGAGTAAGAATTGCTGGGACGGGTTAGAAGGATGGGATCAAACACATTTTATCTTTCTGTCAATAATTAACAATTAAAATATAAAATGGTATTTAGTGCTCCAGGAAATAAAAAACAAATAAGCACAAGCTATTTTTTTTTTTCCCCAGGAGACCCAAGAACCACCACCCTCGAAATAACATGGATCCACCATACAAGGTTGAAGATGTAAGACAAATCGTATACAGAGTATCAGGGTCAAGGACAGGCTCTGGACTTGGAGTCCAGGACAAGAAATTCAAGGACCATTACATGCTGTGATACTCCAGGCACTTCTTTTAACCTCAGTTTTGCACCCATAAAACAGTGATTAAAAACAACCTGTTCTCTCTACCTCACAGAATCAATGTGATTATCAAATTGTCAAGTCTCAGGTACGATGTCCTTGTGTATTATCTAAGGAAGAGTTACACAGGCCTGTTCTTAACTCCAGCATCCTACACATGGCAATACTTCAGCTCCAAAGGGAAAAAAGGCAAAATGAAGACACTTTTAGAAGAATAATTAAGTCACAGAAAAATAGTAGCTTTCTGGTTATCTACTGTGCTTAAAATGCAATTTAATAAATTATACATGAACTGTGTCTTAAATTTTTAGTTTCTTCCTTTTAAATACTCAACAACCAAAAAACCTCTCTAGTTTAGAGTCAGTTGAGTGTGAGGCAAACAAAGAAGTACACTGGAGCAAGGCCATGCCTAAAGACAGATGTGACCTAATGCCTTCCCACAGATCTCTTACTTTCCATATTTCAACTGCTTGTCAGGATCAATGTAAATTAAGATAATGCGGTCCTTGACTTTGTGCCCAATGGAAGACATCAGCAGGTGTTTAAAAGAGGGTTTTTAACTATTATTTTCACTTCATTTGTTGATTAATTTTTAATTCTGGCTGCTCAGTATATGGGCCATAGTTCTCTTTAAGGAAAATATATCTTGCAGATTATTCTGATCTAGCCATTAACTGTTTTCTGTACTTCTGTGGTTGAGCTAAGATAAGAAAGTGTGTGCTTCTTTTTTCTAATGAGAATGTGAGTGTTCACCGCTATCAAGGAACTGGTGGGTTAACAGAAAGAAATCTGAGATGGAATTTAAAGTAGACACCCAAGTTGAATTGACCTTTTCTCTCTGCCTCCCCCTCACATTTGATCTGAAAACTTAGGCAAGAACTCAGCTGGCCATGAGATCTCACAAGACTGTAAAAGAAAGTGTGAAAGGCAGGACATATATGGAGACAAACATATAAATAAGTGTATGAATGTGTGTGTGTGTTTGTGTGTGTGTGTGAATTTCCTCTAAAATATGCCACCTCTCCTCTTGTGGGCATCACTTGGCAAAAGAATTGGAGCTTCCTCGAGAAGTCACTGTGAACACTTGATTATAATCAACATGAAAAAACATGTATTTCTAATTTTAAAGGTGTCTCAGTATTTATGATGTATTATTTGCATATGAATAACATAGATTCTGATTCTTTAGTCAGAATTATAATTTCCCACTATAAATCTAGTACATATTCTTATCTACATAAAATACAGTAATTTACTTCCTAATGATTTATGTTACAAGTTTATAGGAACAGATTATTCCAATAGTTGTACATATCTACCTCAAATTCCCTCTGTCACATACTTCAGCATTACTGGGGAAGAACTTACTTTGAATAAGTGATTTTTTTTTTAAAAAAAAGTAAAACATCATTTAAAGGGTGCATGTAAATTCAAACATTAATTTTGATTTATATATTTTTGAAAGAAGTTTTATCAGAGCATACATTCTTTTAGTTCACACTATTATAATTAATATATTTAATGTAATGTTTTAGCACTAATATGTTAAACACTCTTGATTACTCAGGGTCATGAAGATGACTATACACTAATAAATAACATAAAATCTTTATAAACTCAGAATTTGCTGAGGAGAAGGAGCTATCCATCCTCACCAGATAGAACCAGCTATCCCAGGTTTTCTTTGGTGACCTTGCCTTCCTCCTAGAGCATCTCTCCACCTCCTTGGCCTGTCAGGAGGTCCACCCATTGTTGCTTGTTCCTGTCAGTGTGCTCAAGTCCAGCAGGCTCTCCCACTTACATGCAGCTATCTTTTGATTCTCAAAGTGGTAGAAAGATCCACAATTTCAAAGTGAAGTGGCTTTGCCAAAACCCAGTTGCATGGCTCTGGGCAAAGCTCAGAATGTTTTGGGGAATTTGTTTCTTTAACTATACAACGAAAGAACTAGCTTGAATAATCTTAAGGTCCCCTCCAACCTAGATTTTATGATAATTACTGCTGAAGGCTGGGAAACTAACATCTAGATTTATTAGAAAGGCCAGAGAAACTCTGAGAAAGGACATCAGAGGTTCCCAAATTTAGGTGCATGGAATTTACAGTGTCTTATTTTTGCTACATGGTGGACTTTGGATCTTATTTCTGGATTCTTTGTTATATTTCCAATAAGTGAGGTTCCTCATTGGATAAATCACATTCAGGTAAATGGGAGAGAATTATATTAAGAGCTTTTGACTTTCACATAAAAGGTAAGAATTCATCAAGAATTTTTAAAAAATGTAGAATGAATTATTCCTTAGTGAAAATTTTTGCTTCTAAACAAACACATTTTCACGTGATATATCAAGAAAATGACACTACATACTAAAAAACAATTTACCTATAACTACATCATGACCATCAACGAGGCCAGCAGAGAAGAGCTCCTGAGATACACCATCTGCCGTATCTGTCCAAATGTGAAATGAATATGTATTAGTAACCATAAAATAAAAATCAACAATCCGGTACAATGTAAAATATATATTTTTCATTTACTAAAATCACCCACAAGAGTTTTAATTCAGTAATTCAGATTCTGTCAGGAGAAAAAAAATCAGAAGCAACATGAAATATATTTTGCCATGTACACTTTGCATCTTGCTATTTATTCAACAGATGTTTCACAAAGTTGTTGTTGGTTTTATTTTTTTCCACTTTTGATGAACCAAAAAACTTCTGCCTTCTGGCTAGCATCTGAATTCTTCCTCAAATGCACCTCTAGAAGATAAAACCATTCCCTGTGATGCTGCTTTTCTTCTAACCAAGGTTAAATCCAGCCGTCATCAACCCCTTTCTAGCTACTGAGTCAGAATTTATGGCAAAGGCCAAATGGGTGGCATCTGATACAACCTTAAATTTGGTATAAACAGCCCCTGAGCTTGTTGGACTATTAAGATGAGCCATTTAGTTTTATGCTATTAAGAAACTCCTTTAACATGACATTGATCATCTGATAGCAATAGATTCATTCTCTTAGAAAATGTGGTTGAGTAAAATAATGTAGTTTCTCGATGATAAGTGACAGGAGTTGGCAATCTCATAAAGACGGGACTGAACAGGCTGTGGCAAGTGAATATAGCTGAAATTGCTTAATTGAAGGGTTATGAATGAACATGATAACACTGTTATCTTCTATTTGAAGACTTTATGAAGAGGAATTGAGAAATTACCACAAGCTCAAAAGAACCATTACAGACCCCTATGTCTTTACAAGAGAGGTGACTTGGTCTCCGCAGCCTCTGATAGTGTCACAAACATCCAGAACTATAGCTGGATACAAAGAAACTGGCTGGGCAGCCTGTAGCCATAGATGGAGGCTTGATATCAGTGCCTTCCAAAGTCAGGAAGCATCTGAAAGTAAAGCTGTTGAATCCAACAGGCATCGAATCCAGATTACAGTTTGACATGCCAAAAGCTGCCCTCAGCAAAAACTGGCCCTGGTGGCTTGCAAATGAATTCCATGTATATATGTGTGTCACATGCACACACACATGTGAGTGTGCAGCTGGAGATACAGTTGTCTTTCACAATTCTTGGCATTTAAAGTGTTCTGGCTAGTGTCCGCCACATAGAAAGTACTCAAGAATGGCAATGGAGATGTCAATGCCAATGGCAAAAAGTTTATCTGAAACGCACCTTACACACTCTCCTGCTCTCTGTCTCCCTTTCGCACCTGGCCCAATTCCTCAAATCACCAGTACTGATTTGAAACTTAATGTATATTCTTCATACTTTCAGAGAAATCATGTTATTCTACCATTTTACTGGTTTCATTTCATAATGTAATTATCATACAATGGGGGGCACTATGAAGTAAATGGCAAAGAAATATATAGAAACCTTACTAACTATGAAATTCCATATAAGGTGAACTTATCTTGGGCCTTGTCCTTTTCATCAGCAGTACAAAAGGCATCTTATAAAGTCTCTTTGTGATGAAATGACCCCCTACAGTGGAACCCAGGCTAGCATAATGAAAGGCTCTACCCTGAATGTGATTTCACTTTCTGAAGCTGCAGGGACATTCAGCCTTGAATCTCCACCTTCCTGGATGCCACCCAAGTCTTCAGGAAGAGAAACACATTGAATTAAAGTATCTAACACCTAGTAGGCACTGGGCATGTAGAAGGCAGTCATTATATTTCAGTGACTGATCATCTGTTAAAGCGTTTCAATGTGTTATACCAGCTGTAAAGCAGCAATAAGATCTTACACCTGAGTAAGAAGCTGCAATCACAGAACATAGCAGAAAATGGAATAGTCAAATAAAGGCACATGGAGGGTTAGCACTAAAACAGTACCACAGTGACAGACATTCCCAAATGATTAAAGTGTACAGCATGTCCTTCTATTTTCAGGACTCTTGGGCACCAGATGAGTCATATCAAAATGGCAAACGTAATACTAAGCTGGCCAAAATGGGAAGAAGTCCACATCTGTGTGTGCCATTATGCACTCATCTTGTATGCATGTAAGTAAAGCATAAGTAACAATTTAGAACAATTTAGAAATGTGAAATAATTATTTCATGTTTCAGTAATCTATTTTTTCTTTCAGCTGTTTAACATTCTTTTTATACCTACACGGATCAAATAGTCAAATATTAAAGTCTGGCTTCCAGAGTATATAGTGACAGAGTAAACACAAAGGACTTGCCCTCCAATGAGGACAGAGAATATTTTACTTGTGTTATGTTTTATGCCATATATTCATATTTACATAGAGCACAAACATAGGGTCCAGCTGGTGTGCATTCACAGATTCACTGCAGATCAAGTCTGAAATACAGACAGCATAAGGAATCACAGAAGTGCAATGATAAGTATGTGGGGCTTCCCTTAATAACAGGCCTCTGCTTGGCTGCTCAGTAAGGGTATACTAGCATCAGAAAGTCAAGGCTATGGTTTCTGTCTGGGAAACAAAAGCAGACTCTCAAACTAACCCTGGAAAATGAGGCTGCTAAAGCCGGTGTGAATGAACCAGTAATGCAAATGCACTAATGGGCCATCCTATCCAATCTTTAACTTGGAAATGTGTTCCTTTGTTACCACTCAAAATTAAAATTGATTTTCATTGCCATAGTCAATTTCAAACAATTAGATGAAAGGAAGCGATCTTAAAACAAGAATCTGTTCTTTCTACTTACTGTATTTGAGATAGTGTATAATTATTGGATTTTGTCTCAACACTGCCTGGTATTTTTCTTTTTTTCTTTTTTATTTACTTATTTATTTTTGGTAGTGGGGATTGAACTCAGGGGCACTCGGCCACTGAGCCACATTCCCAGCCCTATTTTGTATTTTATTTAGCGATAGGGTCTCACTGAGTTGCTTAGTGCCTCGCTTTTGCTGAGGCTGGCTTTGAACTCGTAATCATTCTGTCTCACAGTCGTGCGCCACCACACCCAGCAGTATTTTTATATCATACAAAATAAATAGCTTTTTTTGATAACCATGACTAGTGCTGTATAATTTCCACAGACCAACTCTAAATTGTTAAAGATGGAGATTCCTGGAAAGAAAAACCAATTAGCAAATTCATTAGGGCCCTATGGACATTCATTTTGCAAAAGATACTTCATATTTTAGTTTAACATAAATATACTGGAAATCACTAAATCTCTGTCTTTACAGAAGACAAGAGAAAAAAACCAGGAGTCAATATCCACATACAGCCCAGGAACATATTTTGTTTAGCTGGTAGCATTTTGTTTTTTTTTTTTCAAACTGAGCATCCACGTAGTAAATGAGATTGCTCCATCTCCTGAAGTGCCCCACCATTCACTTTGGCTCCCAAGAGTATTTGAGTTTGTTTCTCTTCTCCTTGCAGGTGACAGAAACAGGATGTCAAGGCAGTTTACTGAGTGAATAGCTATCAAGCTAGAAAGTTCTTGCACCTCAGAGTTTTCAGAATTTTAGCATTCAATAAATTTATTTAGTCAAATTAAAATTTATGTGAAGCTCCAATAAATAAACTGTTATTACATATATTTGTAAATTAGAATGTATGAGACTAATGTATTTTAGAAAGGTCTTCAATATAGACATCGAGGAAATCGTTTTCATCTACGTAAAAATCTGAACCTAGAAATCACAAAAATCAGTTATAGTATTAACATCTGAGTTTTACTTCTCTAGTTATGTTGGTTATAAACTAAGTAGTGGAAACAGTAATACTTTTTTCTTAACAATTAGTATTGTGATTTCTGAAAACTGTTATAAATGTTATTTATCTATTACTATACCAAAGATTATTTTAGGTTCTACTGCAAGCCAAATTTTTATGCTAGGTGCAAAAGATAACATAAACTAATACAGGTCCTTTCTTTCAGGCATGAAGGAGCTGAAGGAACAATCAGACCAGCTTTCAAGCAGTTTGCATAACTTATTTAAAATACTCAAACTGCACACTACTAGACAACTGGCATTGTTCCTATCAAGCTTACTGCTGGTGCCCAGAGCTAAAAGAGGCCACAATCACACCCCAAGAGAAGTTTCATGAAACCCGAAATGAGACGGAGAGTAAAGTGTGCTACCTTTTTGGATGACACCATTGTTTGCTGCTCAACCCTCATTAGGACTGCTGGTGCTTCTCATTATATATTCATAATTTCCCATTACCATGCCAGTACTTATTTTCATGGTTGAGCTAATATATCCAATTTATATGTGTGTGTGCACTGTACCGCATGTGTCAACGGGATTCATGCAGTCGGTAGTGGTTCAATTTAGAATCCTTACAATTATCAAAACTCCTTTCTCCCTTCCCTCCCTTTCTCCTTCCTTCCGTTGCTTTTAGACAAAGCATTTTTGAATAGCAAATTATAACCACATGCTTGCAATCAATTTCTGAAATGCTTCTTGTAGCACTAAAATAATAATTTCAATTAAAACTCACCTCTTCCTGGAGTAAACTCAAATCGTATATCATTAAGTTCCTTTCTGGAGTTCCTGAAATACATAACACATAGCACATTAAAATCTAATGAGGCAGAGTTTAATCAAAGTAAATAAATCCCAAATTTTACAAGATGCTACTAACATATAGATAGCATTTTAGTTTGAATTACCTCCAAATATTTTCTCCACTGGAAGACCACAGTTATGACAAAAATGAGTGAAGAGATTTGTTCATTTAATTGAATTTACCTCATCTAAACACAATTATATCACAAAATTCCAAAAACAAAATGTTAATTTCATAAAATCTGTACTGAATTTGTAACCATATATCTGATTTCATAATTTAAAGTTTTATATGCCTCTAGTCTAAAATAAATAACCTATACTTTTTCATATTTTCCCTGGAAAAACAGTTTTTGTTGTTTAAAAAAAAAAAAAAACAAAACAGGGGCAATAGTCCCGTTAAGACAACACTATACATTAAATCAAACAACAAAATGCCTAAAACAAGGTATGCATATTTTTTATTATTTTATTTTATTTTATTATTTTTTAATGTGGTGCTGAGGATCAAACCCAGTGCCTCACATGTGCTAGGCAGGTGCTCTACCACTGAGCCACAATCCAGTCCAAGGTATGCATTTTGTAGTTTATCTAAATAAAACAGACCTCTGAATGTTGTAGAACTGTCCACTGAATACATAAAACTTTAAGTATAAAATGCTTACATAAAACTGTAACACACATACATATGCAATTAAAAAATAAATGACACTCTGGAGATAAACAAGTAATAATCCAGGATACAAGTTTTCTATTCATATGAATATCAAGAAATGATTATAAGAGGCAGCAAGCTGTAATCAGAAATGTTTTAAATTCTCATAATACTAAAATATTATAAGCACCTTTCAACAAATGCCAGAATTAAAGTTAAGGAACTACATTAGGAAACTAATAATTTCCATCAGAATTCAACTTAGCTCAGCAGCAGAGCGTCCAATACAGAGAGACAGAGATGGCCTGAACACCCTGCCCTGAAAGTCCTTCTGCCAGTGCAGGCCAGGCTGAGCAGACCCTGTTCCGTACTTCAGCTTAAGTTCTCTAAACCTCTGTAAGATCTCCTGGTCTCTGTGAACAGTGCCCATGCCATGACGATGTGGTCTCTGGGCCCCTCTTGGTCAAAGGCCTAATCTCCATGCTTTATGTCCTACCTAATCCTACTGCACTAAGTGCACAGCAGCCTTAAAAAGGCAAAGTACCTAACACCCAGTAGAAGAAAGACATTCTCAGTGCCTAGAAAAGCTAACACCTTTCCACAAGTGATATGAAGAGAAATAAAGAATGCAAGTTCCAACATGTGGGCTTGAGCCCTGATGTTGAAGCTCCCTGAAGGTTTCCCACCTGGACTTTATCACCACTCCTCTTGGGGACAGAATGGGACTAGGAACCTTCTGTAATTCCTATAGGTATGCTTCTGTTAGGATCTTCTGGGAATCTGACAACTGTAAAAATGGTGTATTCTTTTTTACCATAAAGAAGTAGACACATGATCAATGCATGAAACTGAAGATAATTATAGAGTATTCACAGATCCTCTTGGACCCCAGACTACATACTCCTGCACTGGAGGTAGAATGTGCCATTAACAGTGACTACAGTGGAAGGGCTGTCTGCATGCTGCATTATTTGAATAGCCTAACGTGACTTAATAAGCTATATGTATCATCACATATTCATATAGTGCTCTTATATATCTGCAGTTCTTCAACATTTTGGTCTTAGACCCACTTTGCATTCTTAAAAAGTATTAGGTTCCCTACAGGGCTTTTGTTTACAAAGAACTCTATCTATCAGGATTTACTGTACTAGAAGTTGCAGGGTACAGTGGCACATCCTGCAATCCCAGGTACTCAGAGGTTAAGGCAGGAAGAGAGGATAGCAGGACAGAAAAGTTTGATGCCAGCATGGGCAACTTAGCAAGAGCCTGTGTCAAAATAAAACATATAAAAGGGCTGGGGACATAGCTCAGTGGTAGACCACTTGCCTAGCATGCATGTGTGAGGCCTTGTGTTCAATATCCAGCAACACACACACATACACACACACACACACACACACACATGAATTTACTGTATTAGAAGTTAAAAACCATAAAAATTAAAACATTAATTGAACTGAGAAAGACAATAGTCAATTTATCTCATGTGTCATATTTTTATGAAAAATTACATTCAGGCTGGAGTTTAGCTTAGTGGTAGAGTGCTTGCCTAACATGTGAGGCCTTGACTTTGGTCCACAGTAGTGTGCAAGACAAAACAAAACAACAAAACAAAACGACAAAACAAAATAAAACGAAACATTTTCTTTTTCAAAAGAAAAAGTGCATTGCTTTACCTTTTTGCAAGCCTCTTTAATGTTTGGCTTAAAGTAGATGAATTTTTATAGCTGTTTCAGAGAACTATTGCAATGTTGAATGTCAGGTAGGTAGCCACTGAAATCCCACTGAACATGTGTGAAATAATGAGAGTGAAAAGGTAAAAAAATTCTTAATATTATTATAAAGATAGTTTTGATTTCATGAGCTCCCTAAAGATCTAAAGAACTCCCAGGGTGACCGGGCTATACTTTAAGCTTTAAGCAATACTGAGATTCCCCCCTGCCCCTCTTATATATATCTATTCATAGATGGATATCTCAATCAATATATCTCCATATATACACACACACACACACACACACACACACACACACACATGCATACACACAGTTAGTCCTCTGAATTCACACGTTTTGCATTCCTAGGAGTCAGTCAACCATAGGCTGAAAATATTCAGAAAAAAAAAAAGGTATCTGTACTGAACATTTATAGACTTTTTTCTGTTTATTGTTCCCTAAACATTATAGCAGCTATTTACATAGTATTTACATTGTATTAGGCATTAAATGTAGGCTAGAGATGATTTAAAGTGTGTATGAGAACATTTCATGAAAATACTATGACATTATATGTAAGGGATTTGAGCATCTGCAGATTTTAGGGGATCTATGTAGGGGATCCAAGAAACAATCCTTCTCAGATACCAAGGGAAAACTCTGTGTGTGTGTGTGTGTGTGTGTGTGTGTGTGTGTGTGAAATCTCATTTGATTCCAACAATCAGCCTTTGAGATATGCAAAGGGGTGTTGCTAATTTTACATTATTCATCTTTCTTCTGGCTCTGCCCTGCCCCATTTTTAGTTCATTACATTCAATGGCTTCTCTGAGTTTACAAATTTAATGAGGGGGCAGAGTGAAGATAAATAAGTCTATATTAGAAACCAATAAAAACAGCAATGCTCAATTCCTATCATTTTTAAAAGAATAAGATTCCCTAAGATTGTGTATATTACCATAAAACAACCACCACACATTCACATCTTTAATCGTCTTGGTGTGGTATGCTGCATATGAGCAGAGGTTAAATTAGAACTAAAGAAGTCCAATAAGAAAAAACGATCACTAGGAAAACAAGTATTGTAACGTATTTAATAATGAAATGGTGTACGGAGGAAAAAAATACAAAAGAATGTGATTCAATACTAATTGGTATCCTTTAACCTCTTTCTTTTGATTGGTCCTATTTAAATTAGTTTGTTCTACTAAGTCCATGGTAAGAGAGGTATAAAAACTGTACTGGGAATATCATCACACACTTCCTGATGCTTCATATATGAATATCGCAAAACTCACATCCAACATCCACGATATCTGCCTACATCCACTGTGGTTCAAGTCACGGGGATGGCCTAGTCAAGTCACTCTTTTATGACTCCGAACCTAAGATGCTCACCTTTGAAAAGATCACAGTGATTGATCGTGAGTAGTAGACTTGTCCCATCAAGTTGAAATATAGTTGGAAAAATGCCTAATTGGATCTAACTACTGAAGGTCATCCTTTTATAAAGAATTAATCTTTTCAGACTCATACTTAACACCTCTAATTGAAAGTACATCTACTTTAATTGATGTCGCACAGGACACTCTTGATTTCAGGGAAGCTGAAAATAGGTATGAGTTAAAGCTCAAAACTAAGTCAGTGCAACTTCACAGAAGAAATGATAAAAACTTGACAGTAACAGTTTTAAGGTCCAGCCTGCTTGTGATGACTTTTATTAAAAATCCTCTTAATTCTAAAATAAAAACACTTGCATTTGGTAAGGTATACCCCCCCACACACTTTATTGTTCACTGTATGCATATACTACATCGAAAAAAATGCCTATAGGGCTCAGGAGGAAATTTATTTTTTTAAATAGGTGATACAATCAAAAGGTTTTAAAGGTCAAAAGTACGATAGGTTATTATGTGAAAATTAGCTCTCCCACACACTTTACCCAAATATCTAGTTTCCCTGTCAGAGGACATCAGTATATTATACTTTTTGTAGATTCTTCCTAAGGTGTTCTGCATATCCTAGCCAACATACATAAATTAATGCACAGGATAGCATACTATACCCACTGTTTTGTATCTTGTCTTTCTTTTTACTTAATACTATCATATCTTAGAACTTCTCTATATTAGTTCATTGAAAGTTTTCTCATTCTTTTCTGTACAGCTACATAGTTTTCCTTCGTGTGCTATATCCTTTTTGAACTAGTTCTCATTCTATAAGCAAATTGTTTCCAATCTTTTATTATTATAAAGAATGCTTCAGAGAATAACCTTGTTTTCATGTCGTTTTGTAAATATCTGAGTATAACAATAAATTTCTAGAAGTGAATTGCTTGGCCAAAGTTTATGTGCATTTGAAATTTGATAGGTATTGTCAAATCTTCCTTCATTTAAGTTGCACCAATTTATACTCTCGCTGATGATTTTAAGCACTGTTGAAGGAACTTTAAATGAGTAAAGCAGAGAGTGAACTGAAAAACAGAAAGATGTGGGGGCTGTGCCAGCAGGAAAGCATCTTCCTTATTGTAAGGGAGGCAACCACTACTTAGCACCAGCTGGTTATGGCCAGGTAGGAATCTGGGCTAACCGTTGCTAAGTAATCAGATGTTTTTTTTTTTTTTTTCCCAGAGAAATAAGAAATTTGACATTATATATGAAATTCCATACTTTCAAAGTGTTAATACATAATTTAAAAACTTTGAGAGTTATGTGTGGGGCAGATTCCATCTATTATCACTCATTAAGGAGGTTAAATATAAGTTATAATTTCTGCTGATATTAACACATAAACTGTGGGCAGTAGAAGTGCACAATGTATCTGAAATACTAAGACTTTGATGTTATTTTTAAGACTCTACTAAAAAGAGTCAAATAAATAATGCATTGGCCTACAGACTGAGAGCACCAGTCAGTGCTTTCTACGAGACAAATTAATCACGGGAAAGAAAAATAAGGTCACGGGAATTTAACCAGATAGAAAATATAAGCAATAAACTAAGAAGCTTGAAAATGATTTATTTTTTAATTTTTGGTACAGGGATTGAACTCAGAGGCACTTTGTTACTCAGTCACATCCCAGTCCTTTTTATTTTAAGACAGGGTCTGGCTTAGTTTCTGAGGTTGGTCTTGAACTTGCAATCCTCCTACCTCAGCCTCCTAAGTCACTAGGATTACAGGCATGTTCCATTATGCCTTGGAACTGATTTTTTAAAAGTTTTTAGTGACTGCTATCCAGTACTGATAACTTTTGGGGGGTTTTTTTGCTATGTGCGTTCAATATAAGAAGTTATACACATGGAAAATTTTTCTTGTTCTTTCAGTTTATCTTCAAGTGACACAGTGAACACTCACATGAGCAGCTGGCTAAAAGGGTGGTGTCAGGGACCACCTGAGAGGGCAGAGCTCTACCTGGAGGTAGTGGTTGAGAAGGCTGGTGCGGCTAAAGTACAGATTTCACAGGGTGCAGCACTCATCTGTGTCTCTTAATGAATTGTGTCAGGACCATCTGACAGAGTTATTGCTCCAGAAGGTTCAAAAGCCAAAATGCCAGCTCAGGACTTTGCATTCTCCAGCTTCACATGGATATCTCTCAGTCTTTGCCAACAGAGGTACACGTACCCCAAGAAACAGATGTGGCTAAAAGGTATAGAAGTATAAAACCCACACACGTTGAGAGCATCAGAAAGAGTACCTGTCATTGCATTAGTGCCCTACAGCACAGAATGATTAAGGGTGAGGAATAGAGCCCACCATTTCCTGAGCTCTGAGGCTCTAATGCCCTGTGAGCAAGGCAGGGATCATATTTCCCAGGGACCCAGAAGTGGCCCCTTCTTCTAAGCAGCAGAAAATTTCTTACAAAATAGCCTTCTTATCCCTTATTTTTACTTGTAATTCCAGATCAGGGTATGGTCCTTGGTGTCCAGGGAACTCTAAAGAGACACCTGCATAACCAGCTCCTGAAATGTCTCTCTCAGTGAGGGGCAGAATGGAGACCATTCAAGCAGGCTGAGCTAGGGCTCAGTTAGGATGTCGTTTTAGTTCAGCCTGCTTCTCGTCCTACTCTGCGGTGCTCTGAGCTGGAGTCCATCTTCACGGGTTAAAGAGGAGACGTGGACTCCAGCTCCGTGGAGCTGGCCAGACACATTTTCCCTCTACCCCAGAAGGCAGCCAGTACAGGATGAAGAGAGAATGAGAACTGTGGAGACAGGTCTCAGTTCAAAGTCGCAAACGACTGTTTCCTCCATTGTGACAAGGAAGCAACAATAATTCATAGCTGCTATGGTTTGAATGCGTCCCCCAAAGTCTGTGTTGGGAACTTACTAGTGTATCAGTGTTGGGAGGCAGGGGTCTGATAAGAAGCATTTAGGTCAAGTGAAATCCTCCCATGTGAATGGAAATGCCCATTATAAAAGGGCTTGAGGTCGCCAGTTTGATCTCTTGTTTTCTTGTCTTTTTCAAAAATATTTTTTATAACTCTATTTTGTTTATTTTTATGTGGTGCTGAGGATCAAACCCAGTGCCTCACATGTGCCAGGCAAGCGTTCTACCACTGAGCCACAACCCCAGCCCTTTTCTTTGCTTTTCCACCATGGGATGTTACAGTAAGAAGACCCTGACCATATGCAGCCCCTTGATCTTGGACTTCCCAGGCCCCAGAACTGTAAGCCAGAAAATATCTGTTCATTATAAATGGCCGACCTCTGGTGTTTTGTTATAACAGCACTAAACACCCTCAGATAATAGCACTTACAGTCTACTGGGATGCGAGGTGTTTTACATGTGTCACCTCCTTCCAGGCTCAAAATAACCCTTTAATAAGGACTACCATCATCCCCTATTATCTTGAAAATGAGGGAACTGGGGCTTTGAAGGAATGTAGGGTGTCACCAAAATCACTTATCCAGCATGTACCCATGCCACCTGTCATCTGCTCCAGTGCAGAGCCCTTACCAAGGTACTCCCAGCTTCCCAAACATTTGTCTGCACAGGCGCCAAAATGTTCTCTCCACTTTCTCACTCAGGGTCTTCTGGAGCCAATTATCTTACTGGGAAATCAACTCCAATCATGCCACTTTGGTGCATTTTCTTCTTATTTTTCTTAAAACAAAATTTAAAATCCTTAGCAGATCCCTCCCAGTCCTGGCTACTGCCTGTCTCCCCACCCTCTTCTCTCCCACTCTTCTCCTGCTCCTGTGTTGCCAGCTCTCACCTACTCTTGGTTCCTTCTCCTGATTCTTGAGCTGTAGCATAAGGACTTCCAAAGGAGGCCAGGAAAGGAGGTGAGAGCAGCCAGAGGAGGGTAACCCCCTTTCCTACCTGCTCTCCGAGCCCCCAGTTCTGCAGAGTACCTCTTACATAAAGTAGTTGTATGGTTATTACTTCAATGTCTGGCACCCTCCCCACTAGCCAAGATGTTCCAAGTCCCCGCCCCATCTTGCCATGTTCCCTGTTCTTCCCTGAAGTACCTAGCATGGTGCCTGGGGCGCCCAGGCTACTGTGTGTTGAAGAATGAACAAATGGATGAAAGCAGTTTATAAGTCTGTCTTTTATAAAGTGCCTTTCCCTCAGCTTCTGAGGAACCACCTTCTAATGTTTCCAGTTCCCTAGCTGCCCTTTGTATCTGACCCCAATACTTCTCTATCTCTGTCTGCCTATCTGCAACAATTATGCTCCATCCTTTCTCTTCTTAATCCCTTCCTGGATGATTAGTTCCAAATCAATAACTCAATCCCAAGGACTTCCTCGGAGCCATAAATCCATTATGCAAATGCCTATATGGTATTGTTCCACAAAATGTCCAAACAGATGTTCCCCCAACCAAAACAACAACAAAAACCCAACTCAATATATTCAAAGGAACTCATCACTTCAGTTAAATTCCTTTATCTTCTGTTCTTAGGGAGTAAATGGCAGTGAAAGTCAACAACTAAGGAGAACTCTATCTCAAGAATTCTCCAATCATCCATCTCTCTACGACTTCACTGCCAAGTGAAGGTCAGATCACCATCACAGGTCACAAATTAGACTAAATGATTTAATGAACAAAGAATACTTCAGGCACACACACAACATATATGTGCACATATAGATTGCTACTGTAAAAGCTAAAGGTGTTCAGAGAAAAGAAAAAGGACCATTGAAGGTTGAGGGAGCTATTTTTCAGGGCTCAATGCCTGGCAGAAGAATGTGTAGCTAGAAGGAAGATTCTTGTACTTAGTGAGCCATCAAAAACAATGCCAACGTAAGAATAAGTTGAAGGAACTTGCAACATAGGCCGGAAACAGGAGACCCAGGAAACGTTAGCAGCAGCATGACAAGAGTTCCTGTTCAGTTTTGGCTCCCCTGGAGCACAGTTTTTAAGTCAATTCACTAGGAAGCCTTAAGGACCACGACTCACACCCAGAGACTGGTTATCGGAGCTCAATTTGCAGGTCAGCCACTTACTAGCAAGACTTTCAGCGATCCACTTCGCCTAATCTTCAGTTTTCTCCGTGGTAAGCAGCAGAAGTAATGCATCCCTTGCAGATTGAATGAGCCTCATGAAAATGGTGTGAACTCCCCAGCATGGTTGCGAGGCATTATTATGCCTTATATTTTGAGGCACACAGAAGCAGGGAAAAAAACAAGTCCTTAAAGAGTTTGCAATCCTCCTGGAGAATGACAGCTGATCATGTAAACCGGAGGGGAAACCCAACGTAAGTAAGTGCTTAAAAATGGTAGTAGAGAAGGAAACATGAGATTAATTCAAAGAAAGGGATATTTCCCCTCTCTTGGTGCTCACTCTCATTCATCCTTCACACTCCTGTCAAATTAATCTTCCTCTGAGGCAAAGGTACAATCACAGAATCATATAATTTTACAACTGAAAGGGGCCCTGGAGGTCACCTAATCCATTCCTCAGGTAAGGAAGTTGAAGCTAAAGAGATTAAGTGGCTTGCCTGAGACTACCCAGTTAGTTAATTCACTCGTCGCTCCATAAATCCTTATTGATCACCTACTAGGTGTCAGGCCTATAGTAGGAGCCATTCATGCAGAAATGACACCCATACTTGGGACTGAGACTTGTAGACTACTGCTCTTTAATCTAAACTAGTGGTTTTCAAACTCAGGCAGGGTGATGAGAGGTGCAATCTCTGGTAAGCGCCCCCGCTCCATGATACCCCTACACCCAGTTAAGAACTACTCCAGGCAATGAGAGATGTTACAGATGGAAATGTGCTCTACATGAATGATGTGGCAGATTTTGAGATTGAGGGCCACAGCTGTACCTATCAGCATTGTGCCCCAGAGTTCTGCTTGAAATCAGGTTCTCCTAGCCAGTATGTATCTCCAAGCATCAGACACCTTGTGTTCCAGGAGCATGAGGATAATGAGTCACATATCCCACCCTCAATCCCCCACCCTTGCCCTTGTATTGATTTGCCTCAAGTCTTTTGGATCAATGAGTCTTCTAAAGGGCAAAAATTCCTTTCATCATTACACTTCAACAAACTCCAAATACACCCTTGTCCTAGGAAATGTTGGTAGCATCCAGGATTCTAGTCTCCATCAAGTCATGCAGCATCATGAGGCCCAAGATCAATGTCAAATAGATCAGAAAGTCACAGTGGCCCCTGTAACAAAATGAGCAGTGACTGACTGATATACATATACATATGTATACACACACGCACACACACAAATATTTTCTTTAATGTTGACATATTAAAGGGTGTGTTCTCATGTGCTGGTTGTCTGCAGGCTTTTCTGTAATTAGAACTTCAGACTTGGGCCTCTGACACTTTGCATTTTAACACGGCCTGAAGGACTGTTTTAGATTTGCAGCCTGTAGAGAGCAAGCAGTCTGGTTGCCTGTGATTTCACACAGTTGCTATCTACCTGAGAGGTGTGCAGGTGGAGCCCTGCATACAGAAACCGTGGATGTGCAGAACAGGGCTGACGCCTATGAATAAATCGCCTACAAAAAATTTCTCACAAGTAACTGGCTTTTCTATCCACAAAACATTGTTTTCATCTAGAAGTAATTATACTAAGTTAAGGTGCTTTTCTTTAGCAGAAACCTCTGGAGGATCTCTGTGCCCACCTGGCAGAGGGCATAGCCATTTCCTTTGCTCTATCTTAAGCATCCTCTAACCTAAATGAACAGGTGTGATTCTTTTTTTCACTACTATCTAATACTTTCTAGGATTATTTTTAAAAACATATTTCAACACACAGTGCAAAGTGTAAAAGTACAAAGACTAACAAAACGAATACACATGTACCTACCATTCAGAATTTTTGAAATGGTCACATTCTGTCCTATTTACTTCAGAGCTGAACACATAAAAATTTAATATTCCACCTACACAGCATAAAATCAATTGTGTTATGTCCCAGCCATGATGAATCACAAGTGAACAGATTATTGTATAAAGGCTCTGTTTCCTATCAAGATTATGGAACTAAATTTCCATGTGTCACAAGTAGTCTCTTTCAGCATTTACAATGTCCAGTGAATATGTTTGTTGAACTTCTTTATACTTACAGAGAAATAGGGAAAAGGAGTGACCACATAAAAACTACGCTTATGTACAGCCAGGAGGACAAGAAACATAACAGTCTGGTCAAAGAGCACACTTATTTTGTAGCAGGAAAAAAAATAGTTAGTATGCTTATTAGGTAGGGGTCTTTCGATATGCCTCTTTTTTTTAAATCAACTGATATCAGTATAAAACCAGCCTTCATTAACATCATTTATTTGGGGTTTAGGGTGTGATAGGTTTTACTGCAGAGAAATCATAAGCTCATCATTTCCATGAGGTCTACTTTTGTTCAATGCACTGGGCTCCCAAGCCAACATCCTTTATAATAGAAAGATAAAGTCACCTCTAAGACATGGATTTACTAAATGTCCATTTGGGATCTAAACACCATGTCAGATAGATGTAGGTACACAGTCTGATATGGCACACCGGGAGGAGAGCAGAAGAGCTCTATATATCTGCAGGATTCCAGGATGGACATACTTTAAGATGAAGGAAATTTCCTTCAAGGCACGAACCACTACCAACTCTAAGTAGTATGGACAACTATGATAGTCTTTGCCTACTACTATTTATTTAGTTTATTTAATTCTTGCAAAATGGATATTAAAATCATTTCAAAATTAAACTAGATATATAACTGAACATTATTTATTAAAAATAACAGGCTATTGTGAACAGAGTTGTTTTCCTTATTTCCCTTTCTGATGATTCATTGCTTATGAATAAAAATGCACTCGATTTATGTGTGTTGATTTTATATCCTGCTATTTGGTTGAATTCATTTATTAGGTCTAGAAGTTTTTTGGATCCTCTAAACACAGAATCATGTCATCAGCAAATAGTGATAGCTTGAGTTCTTCTTTTCCTATTCATATCCCTTTATTTTCTTTGGTCTAATTGCTCTGGCTAGTATTTCAAGGACAATGTTGAATAGAAGTGGTGAAAGAGGGCATCCCTGTCTCGTTCCAGTTTTTAAAGGGAATGCTTTCAGCTTTTCTCAAGAATGATGCTGGCTGTGGGCTTAGCATAAATAGCCTTTACAATGTTGAGGTATGTTCCTACTATTCCTATTTTTTCTAGTGTTTTGAGCATAAAGGGGTGTTGTATTTTGTCAAATGCTTTCTCATACATTGCTGGTGGAGTTGCAAATTGGTAGAAAGCAATATGGAGATTCCTCATAAAACTTGGAATGGACCCACCATTTGACCCAGCTATCCCACTCCTCTGTTTATACCCAAAGTACTTAAAATCAGCATACTACAGTGACACAGCCACATCAATGTTCACAGCTGCTCAATGCACAATAGCTAGATTGTGGAACCAATCAAGATGCCCTTCAATTGATGAATGGATAAAGAAACTGTGGTATATATACAAAATGGAATGCTGGTCATAAAGAAGAATAAAATTATGGCATTTGCTGGTAAATGGATGAAGTTGGAGAATATCATGCTAAGTGAAATAAGCTAAGCCCAGAAAACCAAAGTCTGAATGTTTTCTCTGATAAGTGGATGCTGATACTAAACAAGGTGGGGGTGGGGGTGCAGAGAGAAGAATGAAGGAACTTCGGATGGTATAGAGGAAAATGGGGCAGGAGGGGGTGGGGGGAGGTAAAACAGTAGAATGAGACAGACGGTACTACCCTATGTATATGTATGATTACATGAATGGTATGAAACTACAATTGTGTACAACCACAGAAATGAAAAGTTGTACCCCATTTGTGTACAATGAATCAAAATGCAGTCTGTAAAAATAAAAAAAAAAAAAAAAAGGGAGAGAGAGAGAGAGAGAGAGAGAAAGTAACAGGGACTGGGGGTGTAGCTCAATGATTGAGTGCCTGCATACCATTTGCAAATCCGGGAGTTTGATCCCCAGCACCTCAAAAATAAATTAAAATAAAAATAATAAATTAGTTAAAGAACATACAGAGATAGTACCACACACTTGAGATACAGTTACTCCAACGGAGCACTGAAGTTAACTTTGCTTGCAGCTAAGGAAGAGAAGAGAAACTACTGCATTGTATAAGTCTTACTTTTCCAAAAAAAAGAAACATGAAAAGCAGTTTATTTCCTTGGCATTAACTTCAAGGACAAATTTTTTGTGGAACCTCTCTTTTTGTGGTAATTTTTCCTTTTTAATTAGAGCATTACAGTTAGACATAGTAGTTGGGTTCATTCCAACCAATTCATACATGCATGGAATTCGATTTCAGTTCATGTTCTCCCCCTTTTCCCTCCTCCCTCCCCCCATTCTCCTTCTTCTATTTTGCTGATCTTCCTTTTGCTCACTTATTTATTTTTGATTGTTCTACTTACACATAAAGGTGAAATTCCCTGGGTATATTTATATATGCACACAGCATGATTTTTAAAAATTCATTCCACATTCCCTCCCCTTTCTCATCCCTCCTCCTTCCCTCATCACCTCCTCCTTCTCTACTGATCTTTCCTGAATTTCTGATATCTGATCCTCCCCTCCTTTTTTCCTTTATTTTGCTCTAGGTGGAAGCTCCTTTATAAGGGACACTGAGCAATGTCTTCAATTCTATGTTGTAAAAGAGATAAAAGTCATTTTTTTTTTCATATCAGTGTCTCCAACTATATGGGGTAAAAGACAGAAATTCATTCTCCCAGGTGCTGAAGGCACAATATCATTTCTGACCTGAGTGATGGTATTTCTTCTGGAAGCTGAAATAATACAGCCAAAGTACACCATTTCTTGGTGATTTACCTCAACAGTATAAGCTTCCACAAAAATGGATGACCTACACTGACTCCTTCCTGGGGCCCCATGAGTGTCTTTGCCAAGTGCTGCAGAGGGCATTTCAGGACCATATTCTCCGTATTTGAAGGGCCTGATAGTCTACGTGTTGACTGAACACAGATATCTCACTTTGGCTGAAACATTTCATGGGAAGCAGAGGTAACATCTCTCCAAGATCATGTGGGAGGTGACATCCTCCCCTGAAGAGCCAGCTGACTGACACCTGAAGGAGTTAGCTACAGAGTGTCTGAACTTCCAGTGGAAACCCTGTAGTTGGCTGACAATTTGGATACATGCTCAGCTGAATCCCCAAACTTTGTTGCTTCAGAACAAAGAAGTAATTTTTTGCTTAAAAGATTTATTCAACAACGAATTCTTAAATTTCAGCCAGGCAATCACAGAAGCAGCAAGGAACTATTCCTGAAATTTTACTACTAATTTACATGAATAAATCCAGGGAGAGCTATATAAAAATTAGCAAATTAAAAGGAAAATAAACATTTTCAATGAGGTTTAAAATGTCTACTCAACAAAGAAAATCTTGAAGGGTTAATTTCAAGAGGTGGTAATTAATATCAGTATCTTCAAGTTTAGAAAGGCAAAAAAAGAACCATCTCTATTCCACAGGTGGTATCATAAAACAATTAAATTTGATAATATGAAAATGAGCACGTATTCTCTTTTTCCATCCATTTAGAGAAATGGCCTATAAGTAAATGCATTTAAGTCCAGTATTGATAGCCCTCAGGGCAAAGCTACCATAAATCCTCAGGTTGGACTTTCTGATATTACTTCAGCAAATGACCATCTGTGGAGTTGCAAAGAAAACATTGCTACTAGACATGTGATAGGCTGCAGACACACAACAGAAGGAAACACATATGAGAGCACATCAGGTCACACCTGGATTAGGACTGGACTTTGATTCAGAATAATGTCAAAAGAGGAACAAAGAAATCTAAAAATTTTCTCAAGGAGAAAGGAAGGAAGGAAGAAAGGAAGGGACGTCCATTTGCTTTTGAGACTTGGGATTATGTGATTCTCCAAAGACTAAAACTCCAGGGCTGAAAAGGCACAACTCCTCCAGCCTGCAGGGGGAAGAGCAGGGTGGACCCCTCTGAGGGAGCCTGGGAGGCTTCCTGTACTTAATACATCCTGCAAGGGTGAGTGTGATTTGCATGACAGAATTTAACGTGAGGACAAATGCCTGACAATTTCCACGTAAGATTTTTGGAAATATGTTCTCTTTTTAAATCTGAAGATTCCCACAGTGAGAAAGGAGAAACCTGAGGCTCAGGCTTGACTGTTTCCCATAGATGCCCCTTTGCAAGTCCCACTTAGGATCTGACAGCACAATTCTTCCTGTTACTGCAAAGTGACCCTAAAGATGTGGCCACCATGTGATTGATGCCTTTTCCCTTTTTACCTGTTATGGTTGAAATCTGTCCCACTCTGTAAGAGCTACTCAGGAGGCTGAGGCAGGATGATTGTAAGTTCCAGTCCAGTCTCAGCAACTTAGTAAGACTGTCTCAAAATAAAATAAAAGGGATGGGGAGCTGAGGGTGTGGTTCATAGATAGAGCACTTGCCTCCCATACCCCAACCCCCCCCCCCCCATTCAACACTCAGTATTGCAAAAAACAAAACAAACAAAACCTCAAAATGGGTCCCTCTGCCAAAGTCTTAACCTCCAGAATCTTAGAAGGTGCTTGTGCTAGTGATAGAGTCTTTAAAGAGGTAATTAAGATTAAAAGAGGTCACTGGAATAAACCCTAATCCAATATAATGTTGTCCCTATGGAAGAGGAGATTAAGGACACAAATATGTACCTGCAGAAGAAAAGACCCCATGAGGACACAGTAAGAAGGTGGCTTTCTACAAGTCAGTCAGAGAGACCCAAAGAGAAATCAAACCTGAGAACATCTTGATCTTGGACTTCTAGGTTCCAGAAGAATGGAAAAATAAATTCCTGTTGCTTAAACCACCACATCCATGGTACTTTGTCAAGACAGTCCTAGCAAACTGATACACCATCTGATTCTGACAAATTTTAAAAAGTCAACATTTGTCCCTCTGTCAAAAATTAAATTGGTTCTCAGCCCCTGGAGTGCTATTTTATGACATTCATTATCACAATAGTTTGGGAAGAAACCATCCCTTCATCAGTCCCAAATAAAGAAAGCAACACCAATCATTTGGCATAGAAATCAAGTCATTCTGGTTGGAAAATTCCAAGTACCTGCAGTTTGCCAAAAGTGGAAAAACCCTCAGTTTACTCATGAAGTCCCATCTGAATGGGGCAGTGCCACCTCTTCAATGGAGGGCACACCTGAGGACAGGACTCCAAGGCAAATGTGGGTAAAACAGTCCCATTTCAAAGGCTCGAAGTCTGTGTTTAGTGCTGTGTGACTGTCGGGTAATGGGCTGGTGGTCATGGGGGAGCCTTGGAGCCCAAGCTTCAGAGCCTTCATTCCCTTTTTGATGATTTTGAAAAATGTGTTTCAGGATGTTTAATAAGCAATTCCCGCGTGTGCAACTGCACCGCAAAGAGAAGGACTTAACAAGACGGTGGGGGAATGCGCTTTTCTTACCTAACCACTAATAAAAAAGATGTACCCAACAATTTCCTTCAGGATGTTTTTCAGTGACTAATCTTTATGTCCAAGATATTGATCTCTGACAGGTTTTCAAGACTACCTTAGTTTTCTTGACCTTTTTTTATAAGTGTGGTTTATTTTCTTATTTTCATAGAGTTAAGATGGAATATCTTTGTATCTAACTTTTAGTCCTTATTTGATTACTTTTCTTGATGTGTTATTTATACAGAATGGTGGGTTTCAGTGGGGCATATTTATATACACATAAAAATGTAATTTGGTCAATTACACATCCCAACATCTTTTTTTTTGTACCAAGGATTGAACCACTAAGCCACATCCCCAGTCCTATTTTGTATTTTACTTAGAGACAGGGTCTCACTGAGTTGCTTAGCACCTCATTTTTGCTGAGGCTGGCTTTGAACTCATGATCCTCCTACCTCAGCCTCCCAAGCCACTGAGACCAACACCTCTTGACTTAAGTAAAAATTTAATAAAGGAGGTCAGACTTGACAAAGAAGAGTTCTTAACCTACAGAAACATATATACATCCTGAAAACAACATGTTATTTGCTTCTTTACAGTAAATTTGAGCTGTGCTTTTTAGACAGTGACTACTAAAAAAATAAAATAAAACAGGGCCCCTGGAACTGAGGGAGGGCAGTGAAGGCAAAGCCAAGAGGACCCCTCTCAAGGGGCGAACAAACAGCAGAGCTCCCTCGCCCACAAGTTTGAGGCAAACTGAATAATCATTGATTCATTGTCAACTTTAATTTAAGAGAATTATTTGATTAAAAAAAGGCAAACTGCGGAATGTCAATCTTTATAGAAAGATAAAGGGATAGTAAATGAGTCAGTGATCAGTTAGTTATAAGCCTTCTAAATAAATACATAAGATCTAAAAGAGGGATCAGAGGAGCTACGAAGTCAGGTGTGTCTCCTCCAAGGTGCTTCACACAGTAGAACCTGACGGTTTGACAAGTTCTCAGTAAATACTTAAGAAATTGAACGGACTCAGGGCATCTCACTCCTTCCTGCTGCAACAGCATTTTGCAGAGTGGAAGCACGCTTGACAGAATTCCCAGGTGTGGAGACGACCGACCCCAAATGACTACCCAAATAACAATAGAAGGCTTTTGGAATGAGGGCACTTCGGTTGACGTACAGGTCAGAGCTACGATCAGGGGAGTAGGCATCATGCTAGGTGTGGGTCTGGGAGAGGCAAATGGGACTGTCCTGTGGAGCAGCGGGCGAGTCAACAGAAAATGAGGGGACTGAGGGTTCAACATCAGCAAGACACGCCAGTGTGTATGCTTGGGCCTTGCATATGGACCAGGGGTCTGGGTGGCTGAAAAAATGGTACAATAGTGGTTCTAGAATGCTGCTGCTGAGCCCCCGGGGCTGAGCTGGGCATAAGGGAAGGGAATGCAGCTCCCCACAGCCCACCTCCCCTCCTTCCCTGTCTCCTCAAAATCCTGAGTTGGTTCTAAGGGGAGTCAAACGAAAGCAAAAAAAAACATTTTGTTACAAGGTCCACTCTGCCTGCCAGAGCTTGGTTTCTTAAAGAAGTACTTTCTAGTTTAAACAGGATTATCACACTGACTAGCCACAGATCTGAAGGTGATCGGTTTTACTTTTAAAGTCTCGGTATCTTCATGTATGAAATAAGGTAGTCACAGAAACGACTTCACAGCATAATTGAGAAGATCAGTCAGGGGTGCACACCTGTAATCCCAGCTCCTGGGGAGGCTGAGGAAGGAGATTTTCAAGTTCAAGGTTACTGACCACTTACAGTGACACTCTGGCTCAAAATAAAAAGTAAAAAGGGTGAGAATATGGCTCTAGAGCTTAATGGGAAGGTGTTCCTGGAATCAATCCCTAGTTCCAGGACAGAGAAAAAAAAAAAAGACAATCAGATGAGAGAAGGCGTGGATAATGATACTTGGGGCAAAGAGCAAGAATTCAGTCAGTATTCATTAAATGACGCCAATAAAAATAAATACCAAATTTAGCTGTTGAGTTCTTCATGTTAGATCTTAGTCCCCACCCCAAGATCTTTTCTTCCCTATCCTTTCAACTAACTAAGCACAGCTGTAGTTGTCAAATCTTCCACTGAGTCCCACAGCAACTGCTAACCATAAATGCCTACATATATATAGCAAAAGTTCAGAGAGGTACAGTCTTCTTTTAACTTCTCAAGAATCTCAATATTGCTTGAATAAACAGGACCTGGTCATTTGGAGGTAGAAATCACGAGCTAAAAGTTTAAAAGAAACAAAGACTGATCACTAGGACTGATTTGGAAATCTTGAAAACTTTCAGAGAGTTAATAAAACCATGAGAATCAGAGGATACTCCTGATGACCTATCTTGCACTTCTTTCTATTACTTCTTTCTATTGGTTTTGTTGGGTCAAATCCACGTGTGAGATCATCATAGGAAAGGTATAACAGAAGACTGAAACTTGCCTAGAGCACAGACTCCTGGCTGTCAAATAAGGAGAATTCTCTGAGAAAGGAGAAACAAGAAAAGCACCTATTTTGCTGGTTTTAGCCAGCACATCTGGCCACTTTCTGCCTGTGCATGGAAAGATGCCCCGCAAGTGCCATTGACATTGTATGCTCTCCACCATCTAGGACCTCCCTGGACTCAGGAACACCTGCAGGAACAGTGCTCTAAACCCAGGCTGCTATTTAATTGTGACTCTCATCATCACCGTTATTACAGCTCTGTCATTCAGAATTGCTCTCGGCTATCAGTGACAGCACGGAGGGAGCGTATGAAGATGACATTTCCGTGTTTTGTATTCTGAACATTAGAAATCAGTTTGGCTTACCAAATGAGCAGCGGGTGCCATGCTAATTATATAACTTTTTAGAGCACTAATAGGATCTCCTACTGAGCCAACTGGGAGGGAAAAAATATCATTCTCATTTTTATCTGTGCCTCACCATACTGACCTCCTTCAGCCTGTTGATGTGGCCATTAATAAAACATTTTAAAATGACCTGAAAAGGCTTTTTATGAACTAG
Source organism: Sciurus carolinensis (assembly GCF_902686445.1). Taxonomy (NCBI): domain Eukaryota; kingdom Metazoa; phylum Chordata; class Mammalia; order Rodentia; family Sciuridae; genus Sciurus; species Sciurus carolinensis. The sequence continues at coordinate 118,089,288 of NC_062215.1, forward strand.
AGCATGGATCTGGCTGCCAAACAGCTGTGTATTTGAAAGACTTAGAGCTGGTATCAAAGTTGGCTGTTGATGATTCAAGTTTGGCCTGGGAACCTCCTGTGTCCAGAAAGGCTGTTCACACTTTTCACTGGTTACAAAGGAAATGAAACAAAAAAAGATTTCTGCTCTTGAGGAGTCTCAGAAGATGGAAATATAAATGCTTGTGATGGTGGTATCTTACTATGCTTGGGACACAAAAGGAAATTTTATTGAACTACAGTATCTGACACATGGTCACCAATATGCTTCCTTACAAGTTTCTTTCAACATTAGAATAATTATTACCATAAAAATAATACTAGTATTCCAATTCTAAAATAACCAAAGGATAGTTCTTGAAAGCAAGTCAAAGAGGAGAGAGTTTGGCCCTTTCTTGTTTTTTCCTTCCCGTTTCAGAAAATAAATACCAAACACAATTGTTTAAATTTTGAGAAACTGTAAAAACAGGCCATTTAATTAAGTGGATGTGATCAAGTTAATTCAGGAAATAACACGGATGTCATACTGACGAGTGAGTTAAAAATGAGATAAGCAAAGAAAAATCACTCATTCAGCTCAGATATGTACAGAACACATGTTTGGCATAAAGCAACATTCTAGACTAAAGAGACGTGTAGAAATGAAATGACATACACATTGGGCCCAAAAAGCTTATGATCCATCATGGAATTCACAGCTGGAAGGAAACTCTACATAGGTAAGCAAGCTAAGGCTTATGAAAGGTGTTTGATCAGCTGTCCTTAAGAGAGTTCCCATCCCAGATACTGAGGGCATGAAGGCCTCTTTCTTGTCCTGCAAAATTTCCACCACATCACTTCATTGCCACTCCTATCTCCATTATTTTCTCAAACATGTATTTAGTGAGCAAGAGAACTGTTTCTACTGTGAAGCAAGCACTCACAGAACCAGGGTCATTCCCAGTCTTCACATTTCCTCACATTAACTGGCAAATAAATGCTTAGCATGGAGAGAAGTCAAGTTCTTTAAACAACTGAAGAATTTCAGTGTTCCTTTGCAGAGTTTCTATATTAAGACAGAGAAGGATGGGATGGCCAAGAACAATGCACAACTCAAAATATTCTTCTGTAGGATTAGCCCAAATTGGAAAGGCCACTTTGCTAGTACCAACGCTTCAGTGCTGTGAGGCCATACAGGAAGAGTTCTTGCTGCCTTGGTCCTAAGATGTTCAGGCAGAGGAAAAAGGCTCATGGAGTGGGTGCCCCACCCTTACTCATTCCTATAAATTTCAATCACTGGGAGGTTATACTACAGGACACCATCAGAGACAAAAAGGTGCAACCCTGTATCTTTGGAGGAAAACAAGTGCCATCATGCAATTACTTTCTGGCATCAAACAAGCCTGGTTTATTTGATATAGCTCTATTTTAGCCTTAAAGGTGAGTACGATCCAATAGCTCTTCTAGGCTCTCTCTAGAAATGGTTTGGTGTTCTTGGGTGAAAGCAAGAATGTTTGCTCATCTAAATAGATGCCAGGCTCAGGAACAGAGGTTTTAAAGGGAGAAATGGCATTTCTCTCCAGACTCACCTGGTATCTCTGGCTGGCTGAGCTTCAGCAGAACAGCACCTGCTGTAAAGGGTGAGGGAAGGAGCATGCTCTCATCTTTTCAGGGAGAGGCTGGGAGAAGAGACAAGAATGACTGCTATGAAGAGACTGTGTCGCAGCTGCTCATTACTGAAGGGATGAGCTGAGAGATTCTAACAAGGAAATAATGACCACTGGACTTTAGCAGCTAATCACTCGACAAATAAGTTCAGAATAACCTAATTTCTTTCTTTGCTATTATAATAAGTATTTTCATTTCAAGAAAAAGCCTTAGGCTGGTTTTGTTTAGATTAAGGTACATTTTGGAACATGGCATAAATTATTTTAGAGATGTCAATTTCCCAAAAAGTATGTACAATTTTATGCATCATTTGAAAATAAGTTTAATTTTTAAAAACATCATTTTTTTTTTTTAACATAGGAATGAGTTACAAGTTTGGAAACCTCATCTCTGCTCTTTCCGTGCTCTCCCCCACTTTGTTTACCTGGGTATTTCAAGATTGGGCTCAGCAGAAATATAAACTACAAAATTTAATCACTCACTCCTTTCTAATCTAACAAATTAAATTAGCAAAGACTACAAAATGAATGTAGGAAACACAAAATGCTGGCAAGGATATAGCCCATTAGACTTTCCATCACTGCCATCACGGGCAGTCTCTGATACCATCTTATGAGAGGCTTGTTTGGAAGTGTTCTTCCAAATTTTCTCAGAGGATATACCCCTTGACCTACCGATTCCACAATCCATGTATCTGCCATATGAAATAAATTAGAGATCTGATAGTTTTCTGAATAAAGCCAGTTTTTAGAGCATTGTTTATGGTAGCAAAAATCTGGGACCAAATTAAATCTCCAATGATGAGGAGATAGTTAAACAAACTGCAGTGAAATAACCACAAGATGCAATATTATGGAGCTATTAAAATTTTGTTTATAGAAGGGATTTTAATGACATGAGAAAATGGTTACAATGTAATCCTAAGTGTAAAAAACAGGATACCAAACTGCCTATGTACTATAATTGGAATAATAAAAAGAACACGTAGAGTAAAAGGAATAGAAGGAAATATACCAAAGTGTTAATTGTCCTTCCTCCTGAATGATGGTCCGAAGGGTAATCATTTTCTTCTTTATAACTTTCTGTATTTTTCAAATTTCCTCTAATGAACATGTATTACTTTTATAATAAGAGAGGAAAAGTTCCCTATTCCCTTTTAAAGTTTCTTAAAAAAGATCCACTAAGATTTGAAAGCTAAGCTGTGTGACAATGACTCATCACTTGAGTAATAAAGACTTACAGGCAGGGAATTGAGCTAAAGTTTAAAAAATAAAAGCATCTTTATACCTCTAAGTGAGAAAATGTTTATAATTTTTAAAACTTAGAATTATCAAAGACTTAACCCATCATATGGAAACGATTTCTGTACATGTCTATCTTCCCAAGGGTTATTTTCTATTGAAACTTAATACAGCACTACTTTGCTACTAAGTAAGCACTTTAAAAAATACTCATTGCCACTGAATAAAGTGATGGAGGCTTTTTGTTAACATGTGGAACTGTTAACCCACAAAGTTGCTCAGGTCCCATGTTTGTGCTCCCTTAAATTTTATGCATAACTGAAATCAAGGGCATAATACATCTAACATATCTCCCATCAAATCTTGCTTTCAAAAGGGCTGTTCCCCATTTCCCTTTCATTGACTGCATCTAAATAATGTCTTGATTTTTAGATTACTTGGTGTAATGCCCATTTCACATAGCATATATAGGAAGGTAAGAACCTGATGCACATATTTTTTCAACAAAAGTCAAATAAGCTCTTCTGTGTCAGAAATGGTGCTAGGCACCTCAAGATACAGGGTGAAAACAATAGACCTAGTCCTGGGCCACATGTAATTCAAGATCTAGGGGGAAAAAAAATCACAGGATCTGACCTCCCTAGGTATGTCCAGGAGCAACTGTTTGTTCATTTTAGACTTTCTTTTTAACATCAACACTCGAAAACCAATATTGCTGTTTGTGATAAACAATTGCTAAAATTAAAACAAAAACATGCAATCCTTCTAACCCTTAAAGCCAAATTACAGGAGATGTATTTAGAATGCAGCATTTAAAATAATAAAAGTTCCAAAGCATATACATGGGTTATAGAAGAGAAAGTCATTTATTCATGCCTATTTGGAAAATTATATCCCATGCTAAAATCACGTCTTCTATAACGTATGCTTTAGAAGTGCGATGTTCACTGAACAACTGGGAAAAATATTTCAGGGTCTTTAAAAACAAATTCATGATTTATTCCCATATCCTTCTTTGCAGCATGTTGAAAGTGGGGGCCCCTTTTGTCTGGGAGACAAAAAATTCTGATCCTATGACTTTCCTATGAAAATGGTGACATTCTAGTTGCTCATGTGGTATCTGAACATAAGAAATCTCCTCTATCTGCACTTAGCAAACAGGCACCTGGGCGGCTGTCACACTCTACTTGGACTACTGCTAAACATTTTGTCCCTGCCAAAAGCATTTCCTTAACTGTAAACTCAGGGCCTTCTCTCAGAATTGATCAGTAGAAAGGAAAGAGATCCAAACTGGTTTATGCTCTGAAGAAATAAATTCATGCTGTAATTCAATGAAGACAAGCCCTTGACTGCTAAGGAGGGTCAACCTAAGAACAAAATACTTAAGAACATTTATGAACTTTTGGCAAAAATACTATAGGCCAAGTTCTCTGCTATGTCATCTAAGATTCTTTATAGAAAGAGTCATGAGATAAACTCCTCTTGAATTTAGTTTCAACCGAAAGCTTGCCACTATAAAATCTTTAAATCTTACAGTTTACTTGGATCAGAAAAGGAGAACTATTTAGACTGCTCTCTAATTTCCTGGTTGCTAACAGTTGAGAACCAAATTTCCTTTTCAATGATTATGTCACTTTGGGTTTCCAGATCAATCCTCTTTCCCCCTCTCAAGATGGTTTTAAAATTAATTTTACTTTCATGTACATATCTACGTCATGTTGTCATATTGTAGGTTACCTCAAATCTTCCCTGGAAAAAGGAAAAAGGTAGTAAAAACAGATTATTCATTTACATCATGTGTTTACATTAATGTTGACTCAACTTTGGGTTCCTCGAGATGTTTCCATGGTACCTCACATCAGTTTCCTTATCCTGTCATTATTCAACAAGCTATTTTCCATGAATATTGCAAAGCTCCTCTGTTTTAACAATTCTTGCTTAGTTTAAAATAATGCAATTTAAAAACATTTTTTTTTCCCCCTCACAATGTTTATACCCCGCTCTTGTTTCCAATAGGTGGCATACTCTCAAAACACAAAGCCTTGCCGTAGTTTGACACTAACTGAATATCTAAGTTACCAGCACCCCTTTAGAGTGAGCCTGGGGACTGGCCTGTGTGGGAGGCTTCTGGCCTCTGACAAAGGAGGACAAAAATCCAAAACCAGAGGAAAAAGCAGAGCTGAGAGCTGTTCAGGAACCAAAAGAACCTCCAGAAGGACATCCAAGGAGTCACCAAGCCAGATCACCAAAAACAGGTACAGAAGTGGAGGTATGACCTAGGGCTCTCGGAATCAGAGATGGGGAAGCAAGCAGGAAGTGGAAAGCCAGTGGGGTGGGTCCTGGGCGACAGCCTAAGATAAAGACTGCTGACCCAGGTTTATGGGATTTCTACGCTCAAAAGAATTTTGGATTTTATTGGAAATTATTTATTTCCCTTCATGTCTCCGACTTGAATCAGTGTTTACCTACTCTTCCGCTTCATTTCCCACAAACATCAATGAGTGTTAAGCAAAAATAAATACTGTAAAGTGATCGCATGCAAAAAAATCTATTTTCTGAGCATTTATGGAAATTTCTATTCTTCTTGGCCAGGGGATTATTAGTATCACCCCATCTGTCCATCTGTGTATAGAAAAGTTATCCCTTTAAAAATCATCAGTGCATACAACCTATATTCAAAGGAGCAAATACTCTTCTTTTTGTATATTATCATCAAGCAGGTAAATTATGATACAGTTCTTATTTCAAGTTAAGTTAGCAGATTTCAAAGGCAGGGATTACAAAGGAGTCTGGGCATTCCTGGAAAACAACAGTAACAACAGTTTTCAAAGGTCTTAAATCTAGCTCCCATCCTTCTAATTTAGGAGCTTTGTGGGGGTCTGTAGATACTGGTTTCTGCAAAATGCTATGTAAATGTTAAAGAGGCACTTGGGCAGGGAGAAAGCAAGCTATTGCTTTAAACTGATTTTTTTTAAGTTCATAATCATCCCCAATGGTTAGGAACTATTACTTCTTTGACCTTTATGTCTCCACTGTCTGATTCCCCACCACTCCCATTCAGTCTTCAACTAAATGACTTTGGACTGAAAATACAAATGATAGTTTGAAGCCTACCTTTTACTCAGAAACAAGAGTGTTGTCCTTTATCATTTAACTTGCTTTATTTACTTTTTATACATGTGGCACATTGTTTGACATGCGGTAACTGCTAAAACAAAATGTTTGTCGAACAAATGGAACTAATTAATCCAAGTTCTATTTATTAGTCATTGATAGCAAAAACCACTCACCAATAACTAATAGAGGCAAGTCTAATCTGAAGGCTGATGATTCTTAATTTCTTAATTGAAAATAAATAAAATAAGCCACAGTAACAGGGGCAATTAAGTGTGTATATACAGAAAAAAGACAAACAAACAACCTCTAAAACAATATTTCCCTGCTCAATTAAATCATGTCGCAGCTGCTTCTAAATCTTAAAACAGGGAAGCAATGCAAATGCGAATTTTCTCTGCAAATTCTCCTTGCAGGGGTGACACTGCAGGAAGCATTCAACACCTTACAATTAAGCCAAAAGCACAACACAGACACAACTTCCGACCACCGCCAAAGACATAGGCCTCTGTTAACAGGAACATGGTCCTCTTTTAATCCTTTCCCTGGTTTCTGACCTGAACTTTGTCATTAGTGCATATTACTCTATGAAGATTTTGATCTTCTTGTAATATCTGACCCCCGTAGTTTCAGTAACATTATGATGTCTACTTTAAAGCAAGAGGATTTCAATTTCCTTTTTTCATTTGTGCTGAGGAGGCTGCAGATTATGCAGTTATAGAAATTCCCTAGAGTGAGGATCTCTTTATATAAAGTAATTCTCCACACTTATAATTCTTTCCATCAGAACAATAACAGATGTGGGCATTATTAGGAGTGTTCAGCTAGTGGAAAGCAACCTCTCAAATTGGAGAGAAGGTGGCACTTTCGTAAAATAATTATTTTTCCCTTGTCTGGGGAGGTTGTTTGAAAGTCCTTGTTCATCTCTGCAACATGTTAAAATGTTTTTCTATGGCTCCTTCCTTCTGAGTTATGCAGGTGCATCAGTAAATAACAATAGCTGACTTGAGGGACGGGGGAAAGGTCCTTGCCATACTGTTGAGTACATCAAGAGTGTTGTCAGTTTAACAGCAGAGATAACCTCCCTTTAAGGTAACCTTAGACTTAATGGACCTTTCCATAGTTTCAACACTAATAATATAGTAGAGAGTAGACTAGGAAAAAATATATGTCCTTTCCTTATCACTCAATATGCAACTGGAGTCCAAGGCCACTGTGATAAGTTTGGAGCCCTTAAACACAGTGATTTACTGAACATCATAAAGTCAATTTTAGCCTAAGAGAAGCTACTGAGAATCTGCTTGATTTGTCCTTAAAGTAATCATGATAAATTACTGGAATATGACCTAAAGGCTGTTTATAAAAAAGATGCCAACACTGAAAAGAGCAGCCTTTAATAATTCTGTAGGAAATAGGAAGGGAACTATGAAAGGACCAGTATTTCAGAAAAAGAGAAGAAAGTGGAAGATTCAAATGTACACTCCACCAAATCTACAAGCACACAAATTCCACACTTCATCTGTTATGCTGTGGGGTGGGGCAGGTCCATGGAAAGCCATGGGACTGTATGGCAAGCTGCGCCAGGGCTCTGTGGAGGCAGAGGCAACATGCACGTGGCTCGGGTCACAGAAGGCGAGTACCTCCAGGGGCAGGACTGAGAACTCCAAGAGGTAGCATTTCTAACAAGCCCATTGCCAAAGAGCACAGTTATTTAAAATTCTCTTTTCATGTAAATGTAGGAAAAACACAGGAATGCATTTACTCCTTTCAAGTAAGTATAGAAAATAAGTACCCTGAAGAGGAATTACTCTGAACAGAGAAGAGAAAGAAAAGCATTCAGTACACAGAAAATTCCTTACAATTTTCACTGAATATTTGAAAAACAAAGGTACAGTCTTAAAAATGCACTACAGGTTGAGACAATAACCTGAAAATTTGATATCCAAAAGTCTGAAACTTTCTGAGCATATATCTGCCACAAGTGGAAAATTGCACACCTGACCTCATAGGATGGGTTGTAGTCAAAACGCAGGTGCACTAAAAATACTGTATAAAATTACCTGCAGGATATGTGTTTAATGTGTATCTGAAACAAAAATGAATTTTATGTTTGAACCCCAAGATTTCTTATTATATGTATGTAAATATTCCCCAAATATTTGAAACCCAAAACATTTTCTGTCCCAGGCATTTTTAATAAGGTATACTCAAGCTGTACTCATTTACATCTTAGAAACTATTATAGACAAAAAATTATAAACAAGAATGTAAATATTTCAAAACAGTCTCGTTAAAAAAAAAAAAAATCAAGTTGGTCCTAAACTGTACCTTGGTACCTTTTCACATTTCTTCCATACTCTAGGTGTTCCCCTCCTTTCCATCTAGAGAGTAGCTAGAAGCTACACAGCAGATTGGGGAGACACTCCAGAGCACAAACACCTGGCTACCACCTGACTTGCTCACTGCAGATCCTCCACTGCAGGCCAGAGGGCCTTGGTCTGCTTCTCCAGGTCACACTGCAATTCAAGAAACTATACCATTATTCTTAATTATACTTACCTGAGTAATTTACCATATGTTACCTCATATATTTAGTTTTAGTTTTCTAGGTTCCTACCTTTATTTTCTTAAACTAAAGTATAATAAGATTCTTTTTTTTTTTTTTTGCGGTGTTGGGGATTGAACCCAGGGCCTTGTGCTTGCAAGGTAAGCAAGCACTCTACCAACTGAGTTATCTTCCCAGCCCCATAATAAGATTCTTAAAGGCCAACGCTTATTCTCCATGGTAACTTGCCCAAAAGCTGTGCAATATACATTAGAATGAATCTGTGTGTCAGTGGATAGTGAGTGAATCTTCTCCTTTGCCCCACGGGTGGCTGCTAGGATGCTTTGCTAAGGATAAAAGTCATCAGGCACCCCATATTCTAAAAAGTGCTGCAATTATTATAAAGAGGTCAGTCCTTCCTTCATACCTTATTAATAATTGGCCAAAATGGCTATGCTAGCCCTCATCATGACCTCTGACTCCCTCAACCACTATCCACAAACAGAAAATACAATAGGAGGGGTTAGAAAATTTAGAGAATCATCACGCATTATTAGTTCCAGGGAGTGTGCAAGGGTTCCCCACTATCAACTCAATGGCAGGTGTCCCCCAGAGAGTCATTCTACACATCAGAGGTGACAGCAAGGAGGGAAGGAAGACTGGCATCTCACTCCCTAGATTGTTTCTTGCTTAAGGAACAGATTTACCCATTAGCATTACTAACCCTAATGACCCACAGGGAAAGAAAACTAGCAAGACTAACAGGGGCTGAGAAGGAGCAGACTTAGAATGTGCATACATGCATGTGCATGCACACACACGAGCGCATGTGTACACATATGCGTACACAAAAACACACGCACGCAGCTTGGTGTGGCAATGAAGCCAACTGGAAGATGGACACAATTAAGCCATTTTGTCATTACCCAACTCCAGAGGACCACTGCTAACCTCTCCCAGGAGAAGAGAAGAAGTGGAGCTGGCTGAGATTTCTTCTGAGTGTCCCCAGCAAAGGGCTAGCCTTTGGACACCTGCCTCAGAGGAGAGTGGCCACCAGTTAAGTCTTAGAGAAGCAGTGACAACCAAGAGGACAAAGCAGCCCAGAAAGGGGAAAAAAGGGGTAAAAGAGCTGTGTCCCCTTTTCAGGCAGAGGGGACAGATGGGTGAGAGGAAGAGAGGAAAGATAAACTGAACACAATACAGAAGTTTAAACTAGACTTAACTTTCTTATAGCCAAAGTGACAGGAAAATTATGGCCTTATGCCCAAAATGCCATTAAAAGATGGAAAAAGAAATTCAAAAGAGCTCTTTGAAGGTAGTGACCAAAGAAAAACAAAACTTTCATTTTTTTAAGCCCAGAAAGATGGTTCAATAAATTGATTAAAAAAAATAAATGAAGTATTGTTAAATATATTTTGGCCCTTATTTTTTCAGTTCCCCATTTTCTTCTTGACCTTCTGAGAGGGGAGAGATGAGGGAGAAAGGATATTCTGAGAAGCAAGAGTCTCCTTAGCCACTTGGATATTGGTACAAATAAGCAAACATGCCACCTCCCTACAGCAGAGCTGTTAGGCTAATGCAGTCAAAAGGCCAATCTGACTCAGATCCTTGGTGTGATTTACAACGTGAGAGTTTAAAATGGTACAGCCCATGCTGTGGTAATACACATTCATTCTGAACCTTTTAGGGGACTAATACTTCATCTGAACATTCTCAGAGAAAGTCTCTTCTTTCAGGGGAGGGAGCAAATTGGTGCAATCTAATCACAGAAAGAACAGATAGAAGGCTGAAAGCACCATCAGCTTTGAGACTGAGCTGACCTCTGCAAGACATTCTAGAACCAGCCCCAGACGGACATGCCGGCTTTGATTTAATGGAAGTCTCAGAGCTTCTCCATTAAGACAACAAAGGTAAACAGCTGGCACACTGGCAAATGCCCCGTGTGGGGTCTTGAAGAGTGATCCTTGAGGAGTCACTGCAGCCTGCTCTGCTCAGCCTTGGACACAGAACAGGCTTCTTTGGGCTGTGGGAGACCAAGCCCCCTACCCCAGGCCGCTCTGCCAGTGATTTGTTTTCTGAGTTAGGGCAGAAGTCCTGCAATGTTTTTTCAAAAAGAGACATAACTGGAAATAAAAATAAGCCAACAGGTTTTGAAGAAGACTTACGCAAATATTTTGTGGTCAAGTACATTTTACAGAATCTCCAATATCCACATTCATTAAAAACTTCACTGAAAGTCTTTATTGTCCTTTGGAGATTAAAGTCATTTACCTACTAACCTCACTGAGGAAACTTGCCAAGGTAAGTAGATTGTCAATGGAGAGTATAGAGTTTTATTTTCTGAAAAATTTTAGAGAGTAGTTCTCATGTTTGTGTGATAGTCTGACTTCTACATGGCTCAGCAGCTAGAAGCTCAGAAAATAATCTCTATAGTTACTCTATGCAGTCAAATTCTGATTAAGATCCTTATCAAGTGATGAATTTTTATTGTGCCACAGTTCCCTAAACTATTGTGGATATTTTTGACTTCTTTTTCAGTCTGTGCTTTCAAGTTCAGGAAAGTTGGTGTTCTTCGTTGCTTTCATAAATGCTGGGCCAAGCTTGGCCACCTCTCAGAGGGTATCTCCATCCAGACCCCAGCAGACCAGGGCCAAGGTAAAAGAAAAATGCCAGGGAACATGTGTTCCCATCATTGGCTCTTACTTTGTTTCTTGTGCCTTCTTTGTTGTTGACTGTTGGTATTTTCCATTTATATCTGTGCTTTGTCCTTTTAGACTCATCACCATCTGTCCACCTGTTACTGGCATCCACGCCTGGCACCATGGACAGGTACTGATGTCATTTCTTTCCAACTCTGAAGTTCTTTGATAATGCTTCCCAAGTGATTTGGCCCCAGAGTTTCCTATTTCCAGGTAATACCCTCAACAGAATCCCATGGACTAAGTGTGGTGAACTCTAGCAATGACCTAATGTATCATGCTATTGATAAGATGATTTTCATTACCATCAGCAAATGAAACAACCAATAATAGTCCTGATAATGCTGATCACTGAGTACCTTTTAAGCCATTAGGCCCTTGTCCAGGTAGTCTCTGAACTGGGCACAAAGGAAAAACAAGCATGAGCCAGAGGAAGTGCAACCTATAATCCCAGCTACTAGAGGGCCCAAGCAGGAAGATCAAAAGTTCAAGGCTGGCCTGAACAACTTAGTGAGACCCTATTTCAAAAAATACAAAAAGGCTGGGACTATAGCTCAGTAGTAGAGTGCCTGCCTAGTGTGCATGAGGTCCTGAATTTAATCCCTAGTATCACATGCATGCACATATACACCAAAAACAACAAAACAAAACAAAAACCCAAGCATGAAAACTATATAAGACTCAGGATACAGGAGAGTGGACTAAAGAAGGTGAAGACTCCCGGAGGTTAACCAGTTCCCTCCCAGCTACCATGTAACATCCAGAATATACAGCTAATGTTAAATAATGGCAGGAATAGAGGCAGTGGGACAATATACTTCATCTTCTAAGTTAGCAAAAGCCCTGATGATTCTCTTAATGTATTGCCTCCAAAATATTTTTATTATTCCATTACCTAAAGAGTAACAGAATGCATAATCTAGTCTCTACCAGTCTCTCTCTCTCTCTCCCTGTCTCTCTGTCTCTCTCTTTCTCTCTCCCTCCTTCCCTCCCTCCCCCTAGCCTTTTCTTTCATTTCAAAATACACAGTATAGTATTTAAATGAGGACCCACCAGGATCAGATAACACAAATGGGAATTCCTGTTTAGATACCATACAGGAATGTAACTCTCTAGGCAACTAAGTTAACTTTTGAGCTTCGGGTCTTTTAAATCTGTAAATAATAATATTAGTATGTATTCTGCAGCATTGTTGTAAGTAAAGAAAATAAAGCATGGGCATTTAATGCATTACTTTGCATGGTGTTAAGCAGGAATGCTATTTTTTATATATGTAAAAAAAACTATCTTTTATATATATATTTTATACATTTTATATCTACATATATATCTATATACCACATTATTATATGTTAGAATAATATATATATATTATAAATAGGATAATATACATGAGATACATTAGAATATATTATTATAATGGTAATTATTAATCCAGTCACCACTAGGAACTTACAGTTCCTGACTGTGCCCTGTACTCTCCTGACCTGTCTCTGTGTTCACTCAGCCTTGGGAAATAGTCAACTGTGTGTGGGCTAGAGTTGCTGTGGTGTAAAGGCTGGACCCCTGTGTACTATACCAGCAGAGAACTGGGTGTCAGATGCCAAGGAAGGAGCACATGGGAACCACAGATTCGCACCTCTGCCAGAGACACTGTGGGAGGCACACATCTACAAATTACTTGGTATTCCTAAGAATCCCTCTTGCCCTCTAAAAGGAATAAGACAGGCAACTGCATATTTCCATATGACTATATCTTACACATAATGATAGCAAAAGGTAAGATGCCTATATAGGCCTATCTTCTTCATAGCATCTGGGAAATACTGGGGCACTCTACAAGTGTTCCATAATAATAAATCAAGGTCACTGAAGTTCACTGGCCCAATTCAGGGGAGTCTGAATATTAGCAATGTGGCAGGTGCTGCATTTGGCTCTGTAGTATCAAGAAATGTGGAACTAGAAAGAAAGCATAACAAAAGCTAGGGACAAAATGATACCCCATGAACTGAAGAGAGATTTAAAAGCTTTCTCTACTATTAGAACAATGCCTCCCCTCCCCTGCCACAACATGTCCATGGCCAAATCTCAGGAACCTATAAATATGTTACTGTATGTGGCAAATGTAGATGTTATTACAAACTTTGAAATGGGAGGCTATCCTGGATTATCCAGGAAGGACCATTCTAATCCCACAGGTCCTTTAAAGCAAGAGAACCTTTTCTTACTGCAGTCAGGGGAAGAGAGGTGATGACAGAAGCAGTGTCAAAGTGTTTGTAATGTGCTGACTTTGCAGATGGAAGAAGGGCATCAGGAGGGAGGGATGCTTGCAGATTCTAGAAGCTGGAAAGACTGTCCCCAGCGGGCTCCCAGGGAGGAATGCCGCCTGTGAATGTTCTGATTTTAGCCCACCGAGACTCCTGCTGAACTGCTAACCTATAGAGCTGGATGATAATGAGTTTGTGCTGTTTTAAGCCACTGGGTTTGTGCTAATTTTTTATGGCAGTGATGGAAAGCTAATACGAAGACCAACCAATGAAATTCACTGAGCAGCAAAGATTTCTCACAACACAATGAGTTAACAACTATATGAATTTTACCAAGGAGAACAAAGTTTTCTAGCACTTTGGGGATTGCCAAATAAAGTTGAAATTATATTCCTGAAAGTCTGGTTTCAATGGGGAAAGAAAAGTTACTGCAAAGAAAGCCCCCAAACTGAAATATTCTTGTTACCTTTCCAAGACTCAACATTTGAGGGAGAAATCTTACCATTCGTTATCTCCAGGGATATGGTAACTGAGAACTGAAATAACTTTGCAAACAGTCTCCAGAATTATTCAGCTCTGATCAAGAGGACAAGTCCTAAGAGACAACCTTCCCTGATAAAACTGGAGAGGAGAATTTTTAGAATGCTAAGAGCAGCAGGTTACCTCATCAGCAGCCAGTAAAGGTGGAATATAAAAAAGGATAAGGGAAACAGGCTCTGCAGAGCAACAGAAAGGATAACAGAAAATACTAAAGCATTTGTTAAAATTTCAACTAAAATAATATTGACTTAACATTGACTTAAATGCCATCAAAGTTTTTAAGGGAAGCACTGTTTTTCAAGGTATGTGCATTTTTTCCTCATGCCTCTCTGTGATATGACATTCAAAGACTCATGATAAAGAAGCGAGAACCCATGGAAGATGTATGAATCTCAAAAATGTATGATCCATTGGTCCAGCATGCAAGACCAACAGCCAATCACCCTGCAGTGGACACTGCACTGAAGGGATAGCAAAGAGGTTGCCCTGCAGCTCCACTCTTTAGGCTGATGTTGGGGCTCAGTGCCTGGTACTGACACTGACTAGTCATGCGACGCTTCCCAATCCACCCCACTTCTCTGAGGTAAGATGAGGAGCTCCCCTGAAAACACTTGGCCCAGGGCTACAGGTATGGGTGTGCTCCACAGAGACAGGCAGGCTTCTACCTTTTAACCGCTTACTGGTTCCTGGTTCCATCACCGTTTCCATGGGAAAATGGAGAATGAGGAAGACTCTTTATTTACTAGGGAACATTCTGCCAGAGAGGGGTCCAGGGAAAGAAGCATATCACACTGGTATTAAACATGAACACTGAGACTTGAGACCCAGAGATAAGTAAAGCCAAGGAATACTAGTGACAAGCCCAGGGGAAGCAATCCAGGTTAGGGTAATATGAAGGGCAGAGAATGCTCAGGCAAGGTTGTGTGCAGCCTGATTTCTTTTACGTCTCAGCAGGGAGTTCATATTTATTTTAAAGGCAGAGTATTTAAAAGGACAAAAATATAGAGGTTATACCCAAATTATTAATTTGCTTAGGAATTTCTGTAAATGAAATGTTAACAAGTATTTTTGTCCACATTTCAGCTATAATATCAAGAACAAAAAGCTGCCCCCAAATATCCCCACAAAGTTTGTGAAATGTCCCTTTTGTTAAGAATCATCCAGCTGGCATTTGTGTAACACATTTATTGAGGTCTAATGCACACTGGGCACTGTGTGCGGCTCTAAGAGCATAACACTGACCTCTTACTTCCTCTGTTATATCCCCATGTCACTGCCACGGTGCTCACAGCAAGCAGCCAAAGGAGGATTCTCTTAAAAATATACATTGAAAGGAAAAATCAAATGGAGGACTTTAAAACGGAATTCCTTCTTTGTGTTCTATTACTGATGAGCAAGTTACACACACACACGCACACACACACACACACACAAAAATCACTTGTTTTTACAGCTTCTCAGTGCAGGGCTTTAGGTAAAATCCTGCTCTAAGAACTCAGTCCTGTCACAGACTGAGAAACAGTGACTGCTTCTACAGGGATGTTGACCCAGGAGCCACAACCAGTCCCTAGGTAATTCCCCTGTGCTTTGATCCTGGGCTCACTCAGTTATGCATTTTCAGGTTTCCTAAAGTGTAAGAGCATTTCACTAAGGTCAAAATTCAATGCTAATGGGATTTTTCTACTGGACAGTTTTCAAACATCATCTTTACACATGGTATAAGCTTTTATATGCTGCCATACTGAAAGACCAGGAAATCCCTAAATATCACATAATACATTTTCTCCCCATGGTGTTATAGACCTAACCCAGGTCCTCACAAATGCTTAGGCACTGAGCTACATCCCCAGCCCCATACTTTTCAAGCAATATAAATTTTTAGCCCATCAATGAAAATATAAAGCTGCCATTAAAAATGAGTATATGGAGTCATATTCATTGATATGTAAGATATCTAGGACATATGGCAAAGCAGATGATAAACTAATGTTTTATAAAAATACTTATAGAATAGGATTTTTTAGAATTTAAAGTTTGTATTGATATGTATATAGAAGAAAGGTCTAGAGAAATATTTATCAAGAAGATAATAATGATTTATTTCTGGGTGATGCAAATGTGTAATTTTATTTTTTGTTCCCTTTTTCTTTTAGTTTACTGATTTTCTAAATCTCTAGGATGACCACATATGGCTTAAAAATAAAATAGGAATAATATCTTTAAAGACTTCAATACAACCCCTACTGATGATAGTCTTTGTCATCAATATCACAAAATGACAATCTCACAATGAGTGGTTTTAAATTCTTCTATTTTGCTCTCCTTGTATTTCCAGATCGTTCTGAGTATAAGCCTTCCTTCCTTTACCATGTTTACCAGCACCCAAGTTTGATATACAAAAGGCAACACCCTACACTACCCTATGCCACCTGTATTCAAAGTATCACACTGCTGGATTAGCATCAGAAGCCTCAGATGCCTGCCAGGATAGACAAAGCAGCTTCAAGACTATCAGAAATCTACCTAACATCTCTGATCTTTCTTTCTTTTTCATCTTTTGGCAGCAAATGTAGGACGAATGGAAAAATTAAAGCAGGCAAGTGATGTGACCATGCCTTTAAAATTATAAAACACCATAAACGCTGGCTGCTATTTGAATCATCATCTTGAGCATCTCCTCCAAGAAAAACATTTTCAGGTATTCCTGTCACAATATTTAAAGATGAGTTTATCAGGAAACATTGTTAAAGGAAAATTTTCATGAAATGTTAATGAGAAGACAGGTAAATGTGACATTCCTTTAAGCACATGAGTTTCTTACTACATTCAGGAAGGACTAAACAAAGCAAGGCCAGAGGGTCAAGTGGAAAAGAACAAAGACTGGCATGTTAAACAGAGCTAGGTTCAAGACCTATTTTTGCTTCTGAAGAGTTTTATAGTGTTGGACAAATTATTACGCAACTTTGAAACATGACCTCCTCACCTGTGGAATGTCAGTAATGACAACACTGGTATTATGGTGGTTGATGATGATTAAACAAAAAAGTACATAACATGCTATTGTATGTGTAATTTTTGACTTAAGTCGGAAATTTTATTACCATCTCCTGACAGTATATAAATTACAAGGTAGCCCACTTGATATCTTTGTCTTCCATGTGTCTTGGCACATAGAAGGTACTGCATTTCATTGAAGGACACCACTAATAATAAAGTGAAAATGTTTAACAAGTATTCTAAGTCTCAAAGGAAAGAAAATGCCCAAAGAGAACATCTAAAAATTTAAGTAAAATGCAAATATTTTTCAGGCTAAAAAATCATATTTATAATAATTTGGCACTTACATAATAGTACATAACACTCACTGAAAAACAAACGTGGTCCTGTCAGAAATAATTGAAGACTGCAAGCCCCTCACCAAAGCCCATGGCCTGACATTGCCCCTGGATTCGCCCTACCCATTACTCTTCTCGAAATGTGGTTGCTGAAAAACATAAACACCAGTTACTATGGGAACAAGCAAACGAAAGATAACATCCAGACAAAAGGCCTCTCACCTTCCTCTAACTACCCATAGCTCTTCTTTTTATCTGTCTTCATATTGCATTTATCACTTTCTACCTTGCATTAGAGTCATTTGTGCGGGATCTGATCTCTCCGCCTACATGGTAAGCTCTTGGAGTGCAGAAACCTTGTTCTATTCATCTTGGGGTTTTCAACAAAGCCATGCACAAAGAAAGCAGCAAATAAGTAATGTATTGAGGAGGGGGAAAAGGAACATGTACTAAAAAGCAATGCACAACTGAACACTATGCCTGTACTTTCTAACCTTTTGGAAAAAAAAGTAATCAAGCCTCCCAGTCATTTAACTAGTAAGAATTTTGCAATTAACCCTATTTTGCAGGATGGAAAATAGCCTAAGAATTCTAATTTCTCCTGAATAGTGAAATGATAGAATTAGAATTAAGGCATACTAATTCTTAAATAGTGATCAACATTGTTTCTAACAGATCTAGCTTTCCTTATGAAATCATAATTTACTAATAAGCATTTTACCTTTTAATAGAGAAATTAAAATAATGTCAAATTAGGCAAAACAAATTAGTCAAAAATTGTTATACTGTTGAATTTTTGTTAAAATCATAACAAAGCCACTGCATTAACTGGTGTATCAAGGTCTAATGATACTACTGTATAAAAACAAGGCAAATTCAATATAAGCTGGTTATGGGACACACCATATCAGAATATCTGTGTGTATGACAACTGTCATGTCTGTGCTCAGCAAAGCTGTAAATGTAATCCATAGAGCTGAGCTGTCAAAGATGAACAGCGCTGAATACAAAGGAATTAAGAATTTAACTGATAAGTTTAATATTTTTCCAAACCAATGCCCTCATTATAAAAAAATGCATGTTTTATATCAAATATATGACTTTTTAAATTATGAAAAATATACTAATGGCAAAATATATGTGTAATTTTTGACTTAAGTCAGAAATTTTATTACCATCTCCTGACAGTACAGTAAATTACAAGGTAGCCCACTTGATATCTTTCTCTTAAGATGTGTTTAAGAACATTTCCTTATCTCATACCTGACTTTATGATACTTGTTTTTTTTGTGTGTGTAATAGAGCACATTTACATACCTAATGGACAAGAAAACATTTGCAAAGTACATATAAAAACAAGGAAAAACCGACACTTTATCTCTAGTGTTTAACATTGAGACCTAAAGTTTAAACCTATTTTTTCAATCTTACATATAACAAGTCACTTCTAAAAGCAAATTAAAGCAAAAATACATTTTCTCAAGAAAGGAATTAATCTTTTGCCTATGACCACTAGAACTGAATAAATAACTGGGAAATAAAAAACTACCTGTATCCACAATAAATTTGTCTTCCTGTGGAATGGGACATTTGGGAAAACAATATTTCTCCATTTCCTACTCACATAATGAAGACAGGCTTTTCAAAGAGAAGGGAAGGAGGTAGACAGGCAGGCAATGAGAAAGGAAGTCATGCTCCTAGAAGGTGGGTCTGTAAAGTGCTATATCAAAAAAAAGTCAGGGTGACCTTTCCAAGAGGTGAGGACAGCCACCCATATAGCATTAGTTTAAGATTGAGAGAAGGTTGACTTGAACTGAAGTCTCCTACCCACTAATCTGAGGAACAAAACACACATGAATGCCATGCCCAAGTAGCCTTGGTATAAAAAAGGCAAGCACACCTGCTGATAGCCACAGATTTTATAGGCCAATGATTGATGGAGATGGAGGGAAGGCATACATAAATGCATATGCATATTATGCAAGTATGTACATATGTGTGCATATACATGTAAATACGTGAAAGTGCATGTATGTACATATGCACACACATATCAGAACCCTGACATGCAATGGAACTAAATGAAAGGGTTACAAAAGATTTTAGTTTCAAAATCTGATAAACACTAACTGAGAAGAGCCTTCTATCATCCTACCATACAGGCTGGTTCAGGAGATAGCTATTTGGGCCTAGAGGAGTTACCAATGATCCAGAGTAGATTTCAAATGCGGAGTGGGTGTGAAGAAATTATATAGTAGGGACTAATACCAGAGGGCAGGCTTTTGATTCTGAAGGAACCAGTAGCTTTGAAGGTTCTAACAGAAAGAAGTCAGACCTATAAGCAGGTAGTGGTGGTAAGAAGAGAGGGCCAGGGATTGCCACCTGCACATAAGAGATCATCTTGATGGTAATTCTATGACCTGTTTTACTTATTACTTAAACAGTGTTTCTCAAAGGACCACTATGACTATTTTTAAATGTGTTTTCATTTCAATCAGACTCTCTCTCTCTCTCTCTCTCTCTCTCTCTCTGTCACACACACACACACACACACACACACACACACACACACTCTTACATTTTGGGACATTAGGATAATGTCCATTTCAAGGACACTTAAAGTTCATAGTCATTAACCTCAAATGATCTCTGTGCATCCTATTAATCTTACCACATTCCCCTGAAAGATTTACTCTCCTGCTGTCTTACACAATTACCTTCCTCTCTTTCTTATACCTTTAACACCTTCTTTTCCTTCCTCTCTCAAATGATGACATTCCTTATTTTACTGGACAGTACAAACAACAGAAGAGGACTTCCATACCTACCTCCTGGGAACTCTTGCTGCCTCCCCTCATGGGCCTGCACTGTCCAGCACTGGACTCTTTATTCTCCTGTCCAACGCTAACACCTACATGGCTACCTGACTTTTACCCCTGCTTACCTGTTGAGGGACATAAGTCTTACAATGTCCCCACTCTCAATCTTTTGTTCTCTAGTGGATTTTTCCACTTACTTATAAACATGCTTTTAAAAAATCTCTCTTTACCCCATAATCTCATTGACCTATCGCCCCATTTTTTTGCTCCCTTGTATGAAGAATTTCTAGTGAGAGTTACCTGGGCTAACAATGATCTTCCCTTGGTATCATTCTTCCCACTGTGTCTTCAGCTCAGTGTAATCGTGCTCTTGCCCCCATCATTCCCCTGAAACAGTTCTTGCCATGGTCAACAACGTACTCTGTTTTGCCAAATACAATGGTGAATCCTTTGTTCTCATTGTAGATGATCTATTATCAGCACTTCATGCAGCTTTACACTCCTCCATTCTGGAAACACTTCCTCCATTTGGTTTATAGGAGCCCCACTCTCCTCTCCCTGGCCAGCCTCTGCCTCTCAATCTGTGACTGCTTACCTGTGTACTACATGTGATACTAGCCCTCTCTCTACATTCTCTCACTCCCTAGATGATTCATCTAATTTTATCATTTTAAATGCTGTATGCACCAACAGTTGTCATATTTACATCTCTAGCCCAAACATCTTTGAAATCATGCATCCAAATGCCTACTTGACAACTCCACATTGATGTCTAACAGATGGTTCAAGCTCACTATGTCCAAAACTAAATTCTTGATTCTACTCCAACTCTCTTGTCCAACTCAGGAAACAACTCTAGTAACCCATATTTTCAGGCCAAAATCTTGGGTAGTCTTTGAATTCTTACCTCCAACCCAGAATTCAATTATTATTTGCCACTTCCATTAGTACCCACCCTGGTCCAAGTCACACCATCACTCACTGAATGAATCATTGTAGTCATCTGTCGAGGGACTCTCACTGCACTCTAAGTGGTCTCTATACAGTCAGTTCTCTCTCAAGCAACTGCCGCACTCTCTTTGAGATTTAACTGAGATCATATCACTCTTCTCATGGGCCAGCAGCTTCCCATCCTTAAAGAGTGAAAGCCAAAGTCTTCTCCACAAGCTACAGAGCCCTACCTGACTGGGTTCCTGCACTGACTACGGACCTCATCTCCTACCACATTGCCCATACTGTTTTTATAACTGCTTAAAAGTTGCTTCCCAAATGGAACCTTGCTGTTCACTCTACTTGTGGCTTGATTCCTCACCTCTATCACAGAGTCTCTGCTCAGTTATCACTTTATTCAGAGAGGTCTTCTAAGAACTCTTGAATGGCCACAATAGTTCTGTTCCCTGGTATACATGCCCTGCACAATCTTCTCCCCTGGAGTATAAAAAGACCTGAAAATAAGATGGGATGTCACTCCTGTGATTATGTTACACTATGTGGCAAATGTGAAGGGATTTTGCAAATGTAATTAAGGTTTTGAATCATGTGGTTTCGAGTTCATCAAAGGGGAGGTTTACTAGGTGAGACTGCTTTAACAGGTAAAATCTTTACCAGAAGGACTGAGGCCTTGGAGGGGAGGGAAGATGGTCTCCTGCTACTCTTGAGAAAGCAGTCATGTTGTGGAACCTTCTGCAGAGGGGGTGGCCTGCAAGAGCTCAGGGCTTCAGCCCACAATTGCAAACAACTAAATTTTGCCAACAGCCCAAATGAATTTGAAAGAGGACCTTCGGCTCCAGCAGAGCATGCCTTATACTCAGCCTTTGAGACAATAAGCAGGTAACCTAGCCAGGTTGTGCTCACACTTCTCACCCACAGACACTTTGAGAAAACAAATGGCTGCTGTTTGAAGTCACTACACTTGTGATAACTTTTTACATAGCAACAGAAAACTAATACGCCTTTTATAATGTAGAATAACATTCCCCTTACTTTCTATACTCCTGACATGAACATAGACACAGAGTTTCCTTCAGAGAATTTGTTATGACAGACACAGAATTTGAATACTTACATTTTTCCTCTCCCTGACTTTAGAGCATAAGCTCCCTGGGGTCAAGAAATCTGTCTTTCCTGTCTGCCACCATTACATTGCAACACGTAGAAGAGTGCCTTGCACTTTGTAAGTGCTCAATATGCACAGGATGAATAAATACTTTTAGTTTACATTTACTTTAACATAGAATGATCGCAGAAATATAAGAGCAGTTAACTTTTAATTTTCAAAGGCTACTTCTCAATGAAGTACAAGGACATCCCTCTCAACAACACTAGCCATTAGGGAAATGCAAATCAAAACCACAAAGAGATATCACCTCACCCCAGTTAGAATGGCTATTATGACAAAGACAAAAGAAAACAAGTGCTGGCAAGGAAGTGCAGAAAGGGAAACTACTTTTGCTGTTGATATGAATATAAATGAGTACAGCCATTTTGGAAAATTCTATGGAGGTTCCTAAAAAAATAAAAATAAAAATAGGACACATATGATCAAGCAACTCCACTACTGAGTGTGTGTGTGTGTATACACAAATCCAAAGGAAAGGAAGCCAGCGTGTTGAAGAGACACTAGTACTCACTTGTATGTTTACTGTAGCACTAGTCATGGTAGACAAGAAATGGAAACAGCGTAAGTGCCCACCAGCTAACGAATGTATAAATAAAATGTGGTTCAAATACACATACCATGAAGTACTATTCAGTCACAAAAATAATGAAATCCTGTCATTTAAAGCAGTACGAACTACAGATCATTATGATAAGGACAACAAACCAGACACAGAAAAGATAAGTACCAAATGATCTCTCTTATAGGAAGAAGTTTTAAAAGGTGGATTCTATAGAAATAGAGAGTTGAATGGTAGTTTCTAGAGGCTAGAAGGGTAGGAAGGGAGGGAGACAGGGAGAAGTTGGTGAACAGGTACCAAAATACAATTAGAAAAGAGGAATAAGTTCTAGAGTTCATAGTATAAAGGAAGAGTATACTTTATAATAATTTATTATATATTTTAAAATAACCTTTAAGAGAAGATTTTGAATATGCCCAACACAAAGAAATGATAAATGTTTGAGATGACAGAAATGCTGATTCCCCTAATTTGATCAGTACACATTATAAAATATCAATCATACTCCATAAATATATACAATCATTCTGTGTCAATTAAAAATAAAACAAATTTTTTTTTTTAAAAATGAGTGGCTTCAAACAAATGTGAGACCACCCAACCCTCCCTTAAAGAACTAAATACAGTAATCAATGTTTTCAGTAATGATTAAAAGAGAGGTTTATCAAAAAGGCAACTGACATTTACCCAAACATTGTAACTAATATGATACACAGATGATCATGTCTGAAATACAAGGCAGGCAAGACATGAGTCAATGCAAACAGGTTGATATTCTAATGATACCTAAGTCATACTCAGAGTTTCAAAATGAGCTGCGGTTCAGAACTAGGCTTGGAAACAACAAAATGACTGTGTTGGTTGCTGCTGTATCATGCTAACTGTGTCACCAATATGCACTGATATTTCAGAAAACAATGAAAACCTAAGCTGATAAAAGAGAAAGAGTGTGCACTGCAAAAACAAGACCTCACTACTATTTTTCCACCCTGCTCAGACAACATGGGAGTCCTATTTAAACATGGGTGCTACATTGAAATGGGACACAGTTAAAACTGGGAAATAAATTCATGAAAATACCTCTGAGTCAAAAAGATTTAGATTGAAATAAAACAAATTCCTTTCATGTGGAACTTTTTAGAACATTTAACGTTAAATGTTCCTATGCTTTCCAAAAAAGGTGTGTGTGTGTGTGTGTTGGTATGTGTTATGCAAACTGATGAATAGTATATATTAGTTCTTAATTTATTTAAATGTAGAACCTTTCTTCATGGAGTATCTTGCAGGATCAGTGATCTAAGTTCCAAGCTTATAAACATGACAACCTAGACTCCTAAAAGAAGAGGTGACCAAAGCAGGTACAAACTAAATGTTAACAAAAGTGAGCAACCAGGACTACAGGGCAATGAAGAAACTATATTATAAGAAGCAAGGCTAAAGATGCAGCATTTTTGCCTAGGAAAAGGGAAGAACAAACCTTGAAAATATACAATGACTCTCTCAGAAAAGTGAGGAAATGCATTTGTTTTATACAGTTCTAGTACCTAGAGCAAAACAATAACGGGGCAAAGTTCAGGATCATACATTTTGGACACATATCAAGGGAGACTTTTATCCAGAGAACCTGACATTTACTCTAAGGGGCAGAATTAAAGCCCATAGGAAGGTCATTTGAATCTTTAGAAGGATAAGGAATCAACAAAGTTTTTCAGTATCATAGGGGGAATCGTGGAAAAAAGAGAGCTGAAGTATACTCAGAGGCTGGATGAGTATCCAGCAAGAAAATCAGAGAAAAGATTCCTGCATATACAAAGCAGGAGACTGGATTATTGGATGCTCAAGGTCACTTCCAACCCTGTATACTCAAGGAGCGAGACTGAACCTCCGTAGTTTCACTCACCCTGCACCTCAATATCAAACACTGGACCTGGCACAGAGCTCCTGGCACAGAGTGGGTTCCTCGTAAATATTGGTTGAATGAATAAATAATTGAACAAGTAGAAAATAAATGAGAGAAATATCTGATTCTAAAAGCAAACAAAAGGGAACAGTCTACTTCATTCCTTGTCAATAGCTAAATTCGCTAATTATGAATAATAATCAAGTTTACTTTCAAATATCAGGAAAAGAGTCTTGCAATAGTTGCACTTCTTAGCTGGGAAATCAACTCTGAATTAAATCACACCAAGGGTTCCTGTGAGGTCCTCCTGGTAAGTATGTGAAAATGCACTGCAGAGGAACTGACCATCAGAAGTTCGAGGTGACTGGTGGTGATAATGTGGACATGATGACTCAGAGGGCAAAAACTAATCATGACCATAAACCCACTTTTTGTAGTTCTGAACATGTGAACATGTCATTAGTCACACTTGCTTTATTTGTACAATTGTCAGGAGAACACACACACACACACAAAACTTCCTTTAGAACGCCTCCAAAATGTGATAATATTCTGATTGATCTGGTAAATTAAGCTGTTCACAATTAGGGTTAAGTAGTTTTCTTTTCTCTTGAGATACCAAATGCTCAACAAAGAATATCTGCAGACAGACCTTTAAATTAAAAACTTCTTAAAATAGCAACAGCTTTCATTCGCTAGGCTATCAACTGTCAGGGACCATATTTGTATCCATTTCCTAGAAGAATGAAGGTTCTTTCAAAATATATCTGTCATTTCTCCACAGTGGCTGATCAAACCTGCCACTGAAAAATGTTCTGAACAGGCAACTTGTAGTACAAGCATGGTTTATTTCTGTCAGAGACTGACTGCTGGAGTGTGAAAGAAACTCATTAAAAATCTCTTACTGTGATCTTACATTGTTAAAAAAAATAAAAGGAAAAACCCAAGAAAGAAAAGGAAAGGAGAAAAAGGAAAAAAAAAAGCTTAATGACGGGCACCCTGAGCCTGCAGACTCTCATATGGTGCTTTTCTCCCTTGGTCTTCTTTAGCAAGCAATTAAAAGAGCACAATTAGTTCTGGGAATATGGCATACACTGGTTGTTTGGGGAAATCAAGTAAGTTAAAACAATTTTATTTTATGCTAATGTCATGAAAAGTTAATGAAAGAGATCAGCATATTGCACTATAAGAAAAATGATAGAAAATAAACAATCGTATTATTTACCTCAATCTTAAAACAAGGTTCACAGCGCAAGAAGCTTCTCTGTAGTCTTCACTCGCATTGGGTTGGCCCTTTAAAAACACAACAAAATGGTGTTGTAAACTTTACTGGAAGAGGAACGAATAAAATTGCATCAAATCCCTTGAACCATACCTCCCTTTCCAGAAATTTCAAAACTAGGACTTTAGACGTGCAGGTTTTGTTTGGCTTCATAACACCTCTAAGTGCAGATCAGAATGATATCCAATTCCCATCACAAGTGTGGACAGATGTTTCATAGAGAGAGCCTCAGTAGTATAGTGGACACTATGAATGACTGGTATGATCTGAAGTAAGTCCAAAGTAGGGTCAGCCATCCAAAGTGGAACCATCAAAAGTGGTGCCCTACAACTAGAGCAATGGACTCTCACCCACTGGGCCTTGGTGATGCACAAAGGTTGGGCACCTTAAACCTTAAGATGCAGAGGAAGACAGAACCAGTAGGACAGGCAACCATTTATCTTTCTTGCCTTTCTCACCCACAGCCTGTTTCCTTGAATATAGATTATCAATTTCCAATGCCTACACCACATAGCCCCACCCTATTCCTATGAATCCTTGGACACTAGTAGGTTTACTTGTTGGAGTAGGAAAAAATAACAAGATTTCAGGTCAAGAGTCTGCTTTTGCCACTTACCAGCTATGCAACCATAGAAAAGGCTCATGGAAATATCTTGTTTTCCCTTTTACAAAGCAGGGTGATATCTTCCTCAAAAGATGCTGGGAAAGTGAGCCATAAACTATAAAATGTTTAACAATCCTAGTTATTCTAATCCCTTTTGCTGTTTCCTTTGCTCACTTTGCTTTCTGGCCCATAATTATTTTTGTTATTATAATTATTATTATTCGCCTTTCATCATTCAGCAAATTCCTACTGTTTATCCCTTACTGAGTTGACTGACACAGCACAAATCCCTAACTGAACTCCGGATCTACCTCTGACCAGTGCTGTGACTTTGCACAAATCACTCAACCTCTGCAAGTCTTGATTCCTCAGCTATAGAATAAAGGTCAAGGACTAGGTTATCAGACCTCAAACAGGCTGCCTACAACCAAGAAGCCTCATTGCTCTAGCCATCGCCCCAATAAATAACTGCTTCCTAAAACACAGATCAGGGAAAATACAAATAAATTTAAATGAAATACACAGATTTAGAAAAAAATACTGATTTTAAGGTTGATGATACTTACAGTACAATCACTTTAAGTGATAGGAATGCCAATTTTTTACTGGTTCTTTTTAGTTACACATGATAGTAGAATTCATTTTGATACAATTTTACAAGCATGGAATATATCATATTCTAATTCAGACCCCAATACCTCTTCTTTCCCTGCCCTTTTCCCACCCCCTGCCCTCTTCCCTCTATTGATCTTTCTGACTTTTTCCCATAGGTGTTTTTTTTTTTTTTAAATTAATTTCTGGTGGATGTACACGATGTTGAGATTCACTGTGGTGTATTCATAAGTGTACACAGGAAAGTTAGAGCAGGATCATCCCACTGTCTTCCCTACTCCTATCCTCCCCTCCTTCCCTTCATTCCCCTTTGTCTAATACAATGAACTTCTGGTCTCCCCCTGTCCCTTATTGTGTGTTAGCTTCCACATATCAGAGAAAATGTTCAACCTTTGTTTTGGGGGATTGGCTTATTATAATCTCTTTGAGAGCAGAAGAATTTTCCTATTAATTCTACAGCAGAACTAGAATATGGGCCTGCACTATGTCCACAGTCCTTGCCCCAGATTGCTCAGCAACCTTCACTACACCCAGCATGACTCACCACACAGGTCTTCTGTCATACACCTTTTATAATAATACATTATAAATGCATTTCATTGTCACTGGACTATTATTTTTACAAGGCAAGTTGTATAGATGAATTGGCCCATAAAATTCAATGATCAAAGAATTATGAAAAGAGGTTACAGAAATCCAACCAGGAGCAAAGAGAAAAGTATCAATTAGTTACAATGCTTTGTGGCTGGAATATAACAGAACAGTGAGTCATTTTCTTTCCTTTGCTTACTATCCACAGTCCCAGCAATTTCAAATGCATGCTAGTAATTTTTTCTTGCTCTTGAACCTATTATTAAAGGCTGGAGGTCCTGAAAAGGATGATCAATAATAACCATACTCGTTTTTCCTTATCTATTTAAAGGGAGAGTTTAGCAGCCCCACATTTGGCAATGTACTCTGAAATTGTCTACCTGCCTAAAATGGTGGGTTTCTTGAAAGGTCTGCCTACAAAGTTTCTCAAATGGAAATGACTGGTAAAGGAACATACCTGAGAGTCGTGCACGGAGAGGGACTGTATTTGCTCTGGGATACTGCTGGCATTCACAGAGATCTGTTAAGAGAACCACCATAATACTACTCAATGAAGCCAAAAGGAGACTTTAATGGTCAATGTGGTTACACTGTGTACCAATTGCCAGGGACAATAATATTCAGATCTTAAAGCAGCAGTACTTCCTAAACTATATATCTCAGGTGCTTCTGACTACCTGCATTGGAATCACTCAGGGAATGTGCTACAGATACCTGGTCCCACTTGGCCTTTGATTCAGAATTTTTGTTTAGAGGGGAGAGCATCTGTGTCTTTAACGGGTCCCCAGAATAACATGTATGCTTGGACAGAGTCACTCAGCTACAGTGAAAATGCACAGACTACTTGATATTTTAAACTAGATAGCAACATTTTTTCTTTGGACAATTTCATCTAAAGTTAAGGGACCTTAATGAGAAGATGATAGGCTCAGTAAAACCTGCCCCTTTAACTATTACTTTGAATAACTATTGATTATATTTCACAAAGTGTAAGGTTAAGTAGGTTTTTTTTTTTTAAGTTGGGAAGTTTCTTTTTTTTTTTCTTTTTTTTTATTATTGTATACAAATTGGATACATGTTGTTTCTCTATTTGTACATGGAGTCAAGGCATACCATTTGTGTAATCATAAATTTACATAAGGCAATGATGTTTGATTCATTATTTTTTTCCCTTCCCCCCCACCCCTCCCACCCCTCTTTTCCCTCTATACAGTCCTTCCTTCCTCCATTCTTACCACCCTCCTTATCCCTAACCCTAAACCTAATCCTAACCCTAACGCTAACCCCTCCCACCCCCCATTATATGTCCTCATCCACTTATCACCGAGATCATTCGTCCTTTAGTTTTTTGAGATTGGCTTATCTCACTTAGCATGATATTCTCCAATTTCATCCATTTGCCTGCAAATGCCATCATTTTATCATTCTTCATTGCGGAGTAATATTCCATTGTATATATATGCCACAGTTTCTTTATCCATTCATCAACTGAAGGACATCTAGGTTGGTTCCACAATCTGGCTATGGTGAATTGAGCAGCAATGAACATTGATGTGGTTGTATCTCTGTAGTATGCTGATTTTAAGTCCTTTGGGTATAGGCCAAGGAGTGGGATAGCTGGGTCAAATGGTGGTTCCATTCCAAGCTTTCTAAGGAATCTCCATACTGCTTTCCAGAGTGGCTGCACTAATTTGCAGCCCCACCAGCAATGTATGAGTGTACCTTTTTCCCCACATCCTCGCCAACACCTATTGTTGCTTGTGTTCTTGATAATCACCATTCTAATTGGGGTGAGATGAAATCTTAGGGTAGTTTTGATTTGCATTTCTCTTATTACTAGAGATGTTGAACATTTTTTCATATATCTGTTGATTGCTTGTACATCTTCTGTGAAGTGTCTGTTCATTTCCTTAGCCCATTTTTTGATTGGATTATTTGTATTCTTGGTGTAAAGAACTTAAGTAGGTTTTTAAAAATAGTTTTCCCCAAAAGAAACGCCAGAAGGATAGGTTACATTTTTCTCTCAAAGTTGGGATTCTGGCCCTAATGTGACCCCCAAATCATTTTTTTGTTTGTTTGTTTGCTTTAGTATATTGGACAGCTTTCTAATATAAACTATGAAAAAGAAATTCTGGTTTAAAGGAAGAGATGCTGAAAGATTGAAGATTAATGTCATTCATTATTAGCATGTAAAAGTAAGGGAAAGATCAGTGAATTGTGCTCATAGAATTTTGCCCCCATGGGAGATGGAAGGGTCAAGTCCAAAGTCACTGATTGGAAAGATGAAGAAAAGATGAACTCTCAGAGCATGAGTTTCTGGCTAGAATCTGTTCCTTGCTCACTATGTCATTTTTTTCTCCCAGTCCCCTCAGGTTGATTCTCTAGATTAATATGGTAGAGATCATGTGTGCTGTAGTAGAAGAAAGAAAGTGATAGGTTGAACCCAGTGGCAGTGTTGAAAAGCTTCCTAAGTCACACTTGGTCCAGGCTTCTCCAGGGAAGATGGACACAGAGGGAAAGGAGGTACTAGCACCAGGTGAGGGCTTGGGATAGGGCTCTGGAAAGTTCAGAGAAGCTGGAGGCCCAGGGGGCAGGACACACCTGGATAGCAACAAACTCCTATGACCATGACAGTCTGCAATACAAGGGACAGCGGTGCAAATCCCATCATGCATGAGCAGATGGAGTCATATGGGGCATGACTAAGGGACTTGTCCTAACCTCTCTCCCATGTGGAACTGACCCAGTCCCATTAAACCCATGGTGGGCAGCCCA
The DNA here is from genome assembly GCF_902686445.1 of Sciurus carolinensis. Lineage (NCBI taxonomy): Eukaryota > Metazoa > Chordata > Mammalia > Rodentia > Sciuridae > Sciurus > Sciurus carolinensis. The sequence continues at coordinate 118,119,954 of NC_062215.1, forward strand.
GGAGAGTGGTGGTCAGGGTAGCCCAGTTGTTGGACAGAACACCATGGCAGACAGATCCCATCTGGTTTCTGAGGACACCCAAATCATTTTACCTTAAGTCCTACTTTTGTAAACTTTGTCCTGTAGTAAACCTTGAAAGACAAAAACTAAAACAACAAACAAAAAATAACCTCAAAGAGAAACAGCATTGAAAACTGAAAAGAATCTTCTGTTTCTAACTTACTACCAACTCTAAAATAATCAGAAATTCTTTCTGGCAAAAATTGTTTAAAGTTTAAGAATATAAAATTCGTACTCTCTGTGCTTCTTCAAAAATAACTACGTTCATCCTGAACTAACAGGGAGAAGTATATTGAGGTCTGCAGTTTACTTTGAAGTACATCAAAAAGTTTAGGTGGGAATATGGATGAGTCCAAGGATTTGCATGTCATAAAGCAAGCGTAGTTAAACCTTGGTGATAGGTATATGGTGCTCACCATGAAATGCTTTAATGTTATATGTTTGAAAGTTTTATAATAAAATGTTGGGGGAAGATGACTATGTTAGGAGAAAAAACAGTATCTGCTCATTAGTCAGGGGGCAACAGCCTACACCAAATGACCTCTTGGGAAGAATCATTCGGGTTCATTCCCCAGTCTGAATTAGGTTTGACGTACAACCACAGGCCACAACAGCACTTACAGCATATCCTACCTTCAGCCAAAGAATAATGGTAAGCTAAGCACCCTCACTAGCATTTACTTAGGGGAAAAAAACCTCTCCTTCCCCTGGGGAGGCCCAGCTCCCTTATTCTTGAGCAGTCATCCTGATAGAGAGTTTGTTATTGGACTAGGCAAGAGAACGGCACAAACCCTACAACCTCACTGGGTAGGTTAACCTGGCATGAAACCACTCTCAATGGGGTAATGCAGTTCATTCCTTGTAAGATGTTCACAGGTGCTCAGGATGCCAAAAGCCCCCCATAAAAAATATCTTCCTTGACAATCTAGTAGCCCAATGTCACTGTGTGAACCCACTCTATAAGACTACAGGATGGCCTTTTGGTTAGACTCTTAAATGAAAAACTTGCAAAAAAGAAGAAAAAAAAAAAAAAGGCTACCATATTAAGCAGCTATCATTTAACAACTGCATGACAGAAATTTATCAGATATCTTCCCCGCTTTGAACAGGATTCCCCCTCTTTGAACAGGTTTCTCCCCCTCATATAGAAGGGCATTTGAAAGAACAAATGTTTCAGTAGGAAGGGGAAAGAAAAATACAAATTAGTATTGGACACCACTCTATGACTAAACTTCAGTGGGGATCTGGGAGAGGGTGAAAGAGAGGAAAATATCTCAAAATGAACAGAAGAAAGAAACAACATCTGCTTTGCAACTTTCATAGAACTCTGTCTAATCTTTTCCTTTTCTATTTTTAACACGCAGCTAAATGTAATGTGTTATCTTGGCTTATATCCAGGAAGAGAAAAAGAACATTAATGGACAAACCAGTAAAAATATGAATAAATTCTGGGGTTTAGTTGATAGTTAAGTAACAGTATTGTTTTCTGAGTTGTGATACATATACCAGGATTCCAGGAGAAACTAACTGTGGGAAAAACCAGGTGAGGCATGTAGGGAAACTCTGTACTTACTATCTTTGTAACATTTCTGTGTTCAAAATAAATATTATTCCAAAATAAAAAGTTTATTTTCAGAAATACAGCAGATTTTTTTTAAATCACAAATCTAACTTCCATCATTACTCAGAAGGTCAGTCACTTATAGTGATAACACACTTTATAAAGTGGTATAATAAAAATATCATACTAAAGCAATCTAAGATGAATAAAGCTAACTATAATAAATTTAGAGGGAGAAATGAAATATTTTCTCCTTCTATACATAGATATAAAAGTCAACACAAAGCTAATCACAATGGTGCACACCTGTAATACCAGTGACTCAGGAGACTGAAGTAGGAAGATTGCCAAGTTTAAGGTCAGCCTGGGCAATTTAGTGAGGCATGGTCTCAAAATAAAAAAGGGCTGGGGGTGTAGCTCAGTGGTAGAGCACCCCTGGGTTCAGTTCCCAGTACCACAAAAAGGGGGAAAAATAATGTTTAAGAGTTGCCAGACATTTAGAAAACATGCTTTCATCAGAAATAATTTTAAAAGGCTAATGGAAGTCTTAAAAATCATCAGGCAACAGTAATGAGTAATATAAGCAATAAATTTAACCTTCACATTTTATCAAATCTCTAGTAAGACTATCCTCAATCTAAATCCACACCAAATGCATCTTCTTCTTGAAATAAGATCTCAGAGTAAGGAAACTGGAAGATTTTCATAATTAAGCTAGACATGACTCTCCATGGCAAAGCTCTTCAACATACTTCTTGTGGGTTCTATCAAAAATCTTTACCCTGTTTCATTATGCCTGGTTGAATGAGGACGACTTCTCCAAGAGATTTCTCAAGGTATTTCTGAAATGTTTTTTCTTTTGACTTTCTTTTCTTTCTTTCTTTTCAAAATTTCTGATCAGCAGATATTTAAAAAACAGAGTGTTCCTGATTTCTCTCTGGGTTTCTCGATTCAGCCTGATTTGTGATGTTTTCATAGTCAGTAGACCTTGATCCTGGCCACAAATCAGAATCTTGAGGAGTCCTCTAAAAATCAGTGTTGCCTGGACATCACACCTAACTACTAAATTAGAATCTGTGGCTTTGTGGTTTAATCCAGGCACCAAATTTTCTAAAGCTTTCACCTTCTCTGATGTTGAGCAGGACTGTGAATCATTTATTTTCATGCCATCTAACTGAGGTGCTGCTGCAAAAAGAACATTGCTTTAACAGAAGCCCTAGTGAATGTCCTCTTTTGTTAAATGAAACCAAAGGAAACTAAATTTAAAGATAAAGTGAATTTCACTTTTTATGTAGAAAATTAATGTATAATGTAAAATTGACAAAAAGTCATAAAATGAGTACTTATTATCTCAGAGCCTGAAAAAAGAAATGCCAAAACCACTGGTCAAAAGAAAGTCAATAAGAGAATAACAGATGAAAAGTTTTAGATAAGAAGACATATAAGCTAGGAAATACTACCCACAGAAGGCACTCTGCTTCAGGCGTTCATAAACGCTTCCAGAATGCAGGTACTTCTTCTTCTCTTCTTGTTTAATTCCCACAATGGCTAAACCCAGTTCCACTGAGACATTGGGTACAGTTAACATATTTTATCAATTACTTAACTATATTATCATGAACAAAAATATAATTATTAAACTTCACTATCTGAAGGTTTCCTCCACCCAAGTAGAATAAGATGATAAATAAATGAGTGTAATTCTGTACTTGTTACAAATTTATTAATTACTAGTGGGTAATTAATAATTTGCAAGACTATATAAAAAATATTGGGTTAGAAACACCAGATCAATTTTTCAAAGTACCTAGCTGTGAATCTTTTTTTTTTTTTTTTTTTTGTATTTTATTTAGAGACAGGGTCTCACTGAGTTGCTTAGGGCCTCACTTAGTTGCTGATGCTGATTTTGAACTCACGATCCTCTTGCCTCAGTCTCCCAAATCGCTGGGATTACAAGCATGTGCCACCACGCCCAGTTTATCTATGAATCTTAAGATAAATGGGGTAACTCTGAAAATTTGCTGTTTATACTTGAAATTCTCTTGGATATACATAGAAGGGCCTCCAAATATACCCCAGGATGAGCAGCATCTTCCCAATATCCCTCTAACAAAGATCCTACTCTGGCTTTCTCTATCTTCACCAACTAATGCTATAATATTTTGTACCCCAGGATTCCCCAGAGACCAAATAGCACCTCACAAATTAGGCATTCCTAAAATATTCCCCATTTATTGTAGCATGTTATTGTCTTAGCACTACTAAGGCTACTTTTTCTGCACTTCACCTCAATTACATAACATCTGATCTTTATTCCTGTTTCTGAACTTCTCAAAAACACTACATGCCTGTTCATGCACTTGCTTGATTTTATTTCAGTGCATGGATATTCATGTCACCAGCAAACATGTATTCAGTGTCTCCTCAATGCAAGGGGAGCACAAACCTGCACAGAACACTTTCCCAGGTTTCTACCAGCTTACGGTCAAAACACAACTAGACTGCAATTTAAATGACAACCATTATTGAAAGGCTTATCAAGATATTAATACTCTGGCATTTAAATGTGCCATTTTGCACAGATAAGCATTTCATTCTTAAAGATATTTAAAGATATAGGGTACACTGTCAGAGGATGGACACATTGGCATAGTTACTGATAGCAACTATAAAAATCCAAAATCTGCAGACACTTCAACCAAGCAATCCCATTCTAAGTATCTATACTGTACTTGTATATGTGCTCACCCAAGTGCATACACAAGGAAGTTAAGGGAATGACATCTATACAACAAGCTATATGACTGCCAAGGAAGAAAGGGTTAAATGAACCATTTCCATTCATCTAATGTAACACTACACCGCAATTATAAATAGAGGTAGTTATCGTATTTAATGTGAAAAGATTTCCAAGAAAATAAGGCATATTACAAAAAAAAAGTTATAGTTTTATCATTCATGTTTTTAAAATGATAGCTAGATTTAAGTGCATGTTTATAGAGAAATGAACAGGAAAAGGTCTGTAAGGAAACACTACCCACTGACAACTTCTGTGGAAAGAAATGATAGCCACAGGGGCAAGAGGGGTTGCAGGATAAAAGCAGTCTTCAGTTTTTATTAACTTGAATTCTCCTATGCCCTTTTCAAATCTCTGCTCTCTGCTCCCTCTCAGTAAGGCCTGCTCTGACCAACCCGACGGGTATCGCAGGCTCCTCCCACACTACACCTCCTCACGTTCTTTTTGTTTTCTTTTTACCTACTGCTCCTATCCTACTATAACAATAATTTGCTAATTAATCATTTATTTTTTCTCCCATTAGAATTTCACAAGGATAGCGATTTTGCTGTTTCTCCCACTGATATGTCCCCAACATCTTCTAAAACATAGCAGGCACATGTTTTAAATGTGTGTCAAATATTATAAGTAATATATACATACAAACATGTATGTTGAGTATTTATACATTTAACTTTTAAATTCCCTTTATAATAGATAAATAAAAATACCGGATGTTTCACATAATTACAGAAAGCAGTTAGGGGGTGGCTAGCAAATCAGAGGACTATTTTAGTTAAAAGCTGAGAGCACCTGGTAACACAACTCAGGATACTGAAATGACAGTGCTATCAAGAGTTTAGAATACTGGCCTGAGAAACTGGGTCAGGTCATTCCTAAAATGCAGTGGTAGTGTTTACATGCAAACATGTATCCTTCCACAAAAATGAAAAGTCTATTCATACCCTTCCTTAAATTTATACCAATACAGGACAGACAAGGGCCACTGGGAAATCAAATGAGTCTAGATGCTATGCATTGCCTACAACTTTTGAATCCCCATCAAGACCAACAGTGATACTTGAGGATCAACTGACAGTTTGCCCTACATTATTCCCTTCTTATCGGTGCACAAAATATTCTTTCCAAAAAGATCCTGCCATTAGCCAAATCAGTTATCAGACCAATTTCAATGAGCACATAGTAAGATACTCTCTTAAGCAATCCTCATGAGGAAAAACCTGCACCCATTACTAGCAAGGCAGGAGTCAATGAATATCTCCCAGTGAAGATGTCCTGGAGTGAACCAATAACGAATCCTTTCTGGGTCAATGATACTACCTGAAGCATCTCACTATGCTCTACTTTTAAGAACTCACCATTTTAATTAGAGATACTCTTAGATATAGGTGAAAAATTCAAACTCTGCTTCACTGCAGATAAAATAGGAAACCAGGCAATGAGAGGGAAGAGTGCATGATACCTAGTTAAGATAATTCTAAAACTCTAGCACAACATCTGTGTAGCCAACATGTCCTGCTTCGAGGCTCTGTCACCATTTCTCCTAACAGAGGAGAACAAAGTCCTTAACCAAAGCTTATATTTTACATGTTAAATGAAAAAACATAATTCATATGATGAACATGGAGGGATGATAATGAGAGAAGAGAAAGAGGAAAGACCAGCAGGGCCCACAGCTCTGCCAATCACTCTTACAATGCCCAGCTGGCTACTGTCATTTGAAACCAGGGGTGAGATGTGCTCCTCCCAACCAAAAGGAAATGCCTACCAATCGTAAAAAGTTGGGATGGACATCATTTGTATCTCAACATTTTCTGTTTTAACAATGAGAAGTTAATAAGGTATGTATTAATTACTAAGACTATAAAATATCTGGAGCTATTTAAACATGTTCAAATTTCCTCTGAGGGAATTAGTGAGCTATAGTCATGACTAGACATTAAGCATTAGGATAATTAATCAGATGGAGGAATAAAATGAAAAAATGATCCCTTAATCAAAAGATGACCAATTCTTAAAAGGAAGTCATTAAATGAGTGCACCTTGCTTACCTAGTTACCCCAGAGATTTAAAAATCAAGACAAATAGCATTTCTAACCATTTAGTATCTGCATTACTATAAATTAAAGATCCAGAAGAAATTTCGCCTGTATGCTCACTTATGTTTGCTAAATGTCAGTAATACAAAGAGTTAAAAGTAATTATTACCCAGCTGGGGCCAAGGACTCCACGGAGTGCTTTACGAACATGATTTAATCAATCCTCACAGCAACCTTACCAGTACTCTGATTGTCCCCTGATCTAATGGCAAGGGAAATTGAGGCTCAGAGAGTAAAGTAATTTGCTACAATCTGTGCAGCCCAGAAGAAACTCAGACAGAATTGGGACCTTCAATGTCTATGTGTCTTTCCTTTTTTTCCTACTCTGAGATTTTGAAGTCTATCTTCCAAATGGATTAGACTGATACCACAAGTGGGGAATGAAGTGGTGGAAAAGTACACACTCGCGTAGATACAGACAGACAGGACTGCCGCTCACCTCTGGATTTTCTTCTTTTACTCTTCGTGACTGTAAAATAAATATGGACCCATTAATACGCACACACATACATATTCTGCATAAATAAAATGCACACAGATTTGCTACTGGTCACCGGTGTCATTTACCTTTTCCTGAGAAGCAGCTGCTTTCCCCTCTTCACTTTTCTCATCCATCTCGTCGTCACTCCACTCCCAGTCCCCGTCTTCGGTTTTATGGAGGTGACCACTTGACCCTGGAACTCGCCTTACCTGAATCAAAACAAGCCCACACCACACTTCACTAGTTGAATCTGCAGGGCTCCCTGTTGCTACTATGTGGGTTACACAACACACTCACACCACCTTGAAGACGACTTCAGGGGCTATCAGTCCAGGGATAGCTAGAAATCAACACTCAAAGTTTAGACCACACAGCCTCCAGACTCCCACACTCACTCTCCTTCCAAAAATATTGTGTTCTTGGAAGCAAACTGTTTTGGAAGAACACCCCACACATAAGCCGTTAATCACTGTTCACTTTTACTTAGTTAACAACTTTATCAGTTACTACATACACAAGACTACGTGGTAAGCTTCAGAATTGCCTAAAGAAACACACACAAGCAACAGGCAACTGACTGAATGAAGGCAGGGCAATCGGGAAGCCCAATGAAGCACACTATATGGGGTACCAGCAAGCTAAAACCTGTGACCACAGAGCAAACACCCTTCTGTGGTCGCCTGGCTCCTTTTCAGAACCTGACATCATGTGCATGTTCCAAGGATCCCGCACAACCTACTTACTCAAAACAAAACAGCAACGGGCTAATCCTAACATACTCTGAAGTACATTTGAGACTTGTGAGATTGTAGTCACGCAGCATGATTATCCACAGCCTTGCTAGTGCTTAGGTTATAATCAGTCTTCCTCAATTATTTCAATTTCTTTTTTTTTTTTTTTTTAAAGCTAGGATAGACATGTAATCCACTGGGCATGCCTTCCAGATATTTGTGGTAAAAATCACATTTTCAAAAGGACAGGATAACTGAAAATGAGCCTCTGACCAAAGTAATTGACCTTAAAAAATAGGACCGAAACAAAAACTAAATCTTAAGGTTCAAGGGTCTACTTCCATTCTAGAAGTAAAATAAAGGATAAGAATTGAAAGTGAAAAAATTATACTGAGTTATAATTAAAGAAGGCACTATAGCAGATGAAGATTTAATACCCAGTGGCCCAGGGAATCAGAGGAACTTGGAGTGCAAATGGACCTTTCTGTCTAATGCGACCCCTTCATTTTACAGATGAGGAGATGAAGGCCCAGAAAGTGCCCTGAGATCACACTGCTATGAAGACAAAATCAAGAGAAGAACAAAGCTTCAGACTACCAAACTCCTTATGCCATTGAATGACTATCAGAAAGAAGCTGACTAAAAATGTCCTGTGAAGACTCTGAAAGACCATGATGTGAAGAAAGACCATTTCCTACAATAGAAACTATTTAATTATATCACAGGCACATCATTAAACACAAGGAAAGTACCAAAGAACTGAAATCTAAAGCAAGTATTTATACATCTCAGGTCAATGGGAAGCCATAAGCAATACATGCTTGTGGCTGGGTTAAATTGGAGGGCATTACCGTGTAGAATCTGTAAAAGTAATCCTGATCTAGAAGATCTGAGCTCCAACACAGAAAGTTAAAAGGCGAGTAAAAAGTTATTCATAATTGCACACAGTTATGATTATTTTTAAAAGTCTTTTCCCACTCAAAAAAAAATTTTCTTAATGAATTCACTTCTGAAACACTTAGGATGTAGTTAAAACCCCTTGTGTGCTTGATGTAAGATATTTGTTCCACCTGGATTTTGAGTTTCTGTAAAAACCTGTTCTAATGATACTGATTTTAATGGTGCTTATGGATGCCAGCAAAGTACTATAGAAAAAAAATGCCAAAATGTACTTCAGAATTTTCAGAACATATTACACATTTTGAAGCTATAACGAAATCACTAAGGGAAAAGAAAATAATTTTCTGTTGATATATACAATAAATGATTTTCTTGGCAACAGGTCATGCAAGGGGCATGTGTTAAGGACTACATTGAAAAGAAAGAATTTAAAGCCTTATCTCTTACGAAACACACTATTATCTAACAAGTGAGAAAACAAGGAAAACTATGTGTCAGAAACGGAATAAAACTCCACCTTACTAAAATTATGAGAATTAGTATTCTTCAAGAGATTACACCAAGGAAATCTCTCTCTTCCTGGAACCAGTCCAGCTTTACACCCTAGTCCATGCCCTCTGCTCTCTGGATCTACATTTGCAAGATCAGTTTCATTTCCACAAGCAGGATCAAACTACAAACAAACAAAAAACATGGTTATCTTCTTCCATTTCTATTTTATCTTAGAACCCTGGTTGTCTCTTTCAGTTTTATTTGCTAGAAAAGAGAAAAAAAAAGTCTAGGATTGTAGTCCTGCACAAAGAAATGATGGGATGAGCCTTTAAGTAACAAATATTAAACAAGTAAGTATAAATATTGACTAAATTAAGACAAAGAACATTCAAAGGTCCAGGTAGGGGAAAGTGTTATAGTGGCAAGAACAAGAGGCCAAGTTTGTCTTTGAGAATGTCCTCCTGGTCTACTCCCAGGAATAAACCTGCAGCAAAATTTGAAACCCAGGTTTCATGGTGTATTTATGTGACAATGACTTCCAGTGAAAGAACAGAAATCAATTTTACAATTTTACAAACTCCTTGTAAGGAGTTTGTAGCAATAAACAGACAACTTTTATCTTTTAGAGGCAAGGCACCTAAGCCTCATTTAGTTTAACAAATGACCTTCTTATTTAGAAACCAGAGAAGAGTTTTAAAAATTAAAAACTTCAGAAAAAGGTTTGTGAAACTTTTTATTCTCACTCTATCCCCTCAATGACGACAAGGAGATTATTCACCCTTAGAATTCTACTTGCATAATTCCTGTTCAGTTAAATGATTTGCTCACTTACTAAAACCAAGAGGAAGTAGAAGAATTTATTCTCTATTTTTGATCAAGAATTTTTTTAAAAAATTCAGTGCTTCTCAGAGAAACAAGCTCGACTTAAGTGGCACCAAGAGGAATCCATAATTCCACAAATTCCTCAAGTCACAGTGGACAATAATGAGGTTAGAAAACGTTTTGCATGCAACACCACTTATTCCCATGCTGGAAATAAAATACAATTAAACGGTTATATTTATACGGTACCTGAAAAGGAGAGTAATATTCACATTCTCTATACAACATCTTTATGAAAATTCAGTAAAGACAGGAACCAAAGTTCTGGTTCTGACAAGGAAAGAAGATCGGCTCAGCTAGACTGACAGAGGAACAGTGTGGTGCCATGGTCAGTTCTGGTAGCCACCAGGCCAGATGTCCAAGGCGGGGTTGGGAGGCAGCAGCCAGGGGAAGGAGAGGGAAGCAAGGTAAAAAAGTCACCCGAGTGCTCTGCCCAATCATTCTAGTGTTCCTTTGAGCAGGAGCTTTCTATAAATATAAGGAATCACAATCCTGGTATAGCATCACTGAGAAGCTACTTGACTTCTGACACCAGAACAGGAAAGAAGGATTTGGGGGAGAATATAAGTGGGCCAAAAGATGAACTTTCTAGACAGGGCATTCAATGCCATAAATGAAACCGTGTGGTTCCAAAATACTACGATGAAATGTGACCCAAAGAAATATCGACCCAGCCACGGGGTCATCCCGGGAGCTCATCCTCTCAGTCCGCCCATCGAGGATGGAGGGGACAGAATAGAAGGCAGCACTCAGTGAATTTCTGGTCTTAGGCATTCCATTAACTAGAAGTATAAAAAAATGTTTCTAATTAATTGCTGTTTATAATGTACTTGAGGCACTGCCAAGCAAACAAAAAGCCTTCTAAATGATCAAATTTTAACAAACATAATGAGACTCGAGAAGGTTTCAGCAGTAAATATTTTACAGTCTCCACAGCTCATGCTCTGGCATTGCCCCTCTGAGCACCACCTCTCTCAGCAGCATCTCCACTCTGTGCCTGATACCTGGACTCACTGTCTCCCCTGACCTGGGTCCTCTCCTGCATGCCAGCTTTACTTCCTGTCACGCAAGATGTCACCATAGCTTAACCTTGATGCTGTACTTCCTGGAACCCCCAGTCCTGGCCCCTGGCCAGATGGTCTTTCCATTCAACCCACTCCTGAAAAGTCAGCCCTGGGATTATCCCAGACATTCATTCTCTACCTCTTGCAGACACAGCTGACCCTATTCTTTGACCTCAAGCCCTCAACATCCTGTGTTCATGACACGTTGTTCCTTCTACCTCTCTTATCCTTCTCTGCCTCCTATTCTTTGTACTTTGTCTTTACCTGAAACACGGCTGCTCCTCCCCCACATACAACTTGAGATGGCCTTGGAAACTTCATCTCCTAGTCTTGTTTTTCATGTGCTTGGCTAGATATGAACATCTCAGCCATTTCCCAAAACAGAATTTGCCACCTCCAACCCATTTGTTAATCCTCCATCCCCTGCTTCCTTCAGACTCTTCTCCAGTGTTGTCTGAGTTAACACCTCCCCATGCCTCCCCCACGCCTGTGCGGTGGCAAAGGACACAATCATACAAAGATCCTAACACGATGACTAACACACAATAAACACTTAAGACATCAAGGGGGACATGATTATGAATATGTGGAATCTTGCTTCACACCCAGATCTATCTGACATTACATTTTGCATATTGACCTCCTCAGCTGCTACTATGCATGGGCAGGTCCCTTCAACAGTGATCTCTGGACTCTCCTAATAAAAGAAATTACTAACCACTCTCTGGGCCTCTAACTGCATCCCTATTTTATCCTTTGTTTTGCCACAAAGAGCACAGAAGCACTTTCTTTAAGTATTCACTATCATCGACAGGATGGGTCCTGAGTCCTTAACATTCAAGTCTCCCATACTCTACCCCAAAAGTACTTTTTAAAAACTTTTTTCCCACCATTACCCTTCAGACACCCTACCATCCAGTTGTGTATAAACTGACACATTTTCCCCCACTCTACCATTTTACATGTATATTACATGCACATCTTGGCCTGATCTGCCCTTCTGCAGATCAAATATTCTATTTTTTGCCCATCCAAGGGGCTTTAGGGGAGCTCCCACTTGCAACTTTGCCTGTATCTTTATGCCGTTTTGCTTTGCATTGCCTTTGATGGATGAACTATCAACTGCACACTTCCTCAGGGCAGAAAGTTTGCTTAGCCATTTTTTAAAATCACTTTTTTATTCATTCAGTCAACAACATTTTATTGAACGCCTACCTTTGTAACAAGTTCTAGATCAAAGATGAAGAAAATCAAAGCCTGTACCTTGAGTAATTCATAGTCCAGAGAGATGAACAGACATTTAAGCTAATAGTTTCAATATAATGTGGGTACTATAACAAAAATATAAATCTTGTGAGATTGTGGAAGAGAGGATGACTGTCTGTCAAGGGAGAGTACTGGAGGGTATCTGTTAAGGGATAAATAAGAGCTGGGCATGCAGAGCAAGAGAAGTTATTCTACCCAGAAAAGGTAAGCACTTAATGACTTCTACTGTCTTTGTAACACGGATGGATCATAAGATGCTGGGTTCTAGGGGGAAATGGCTAAAAATAAGGCTGGAAAAGCTGTGTAAAGAACCACAACAAATCCAAAGGCCTACGAGAACTAATCAGAAAATGCAGAAAGCCAGCCTGCAGAAGACATGGGTGACCAGGGCAGAACATGTCTCCCCATAAGGGAGCATCCAGGTTGATTGGTAGCTGCCTCAGGCAGGGAGACCCTGCATTGCCAGATCTTCTGATTTTTCTGAAGTGGATAATTTGGATTTTTACATGACTTCTCTTGATTTTTGTAAATGTTAATGAAAATATTTAGTTTTCAAAAAAATTCCTTTGCACATCCTAAAGAATAATGTGTCAACAGGGCAAGTTTGGCCTGTGAGTTCACACCCTCTGTTGCACAACCCCATCAGAAGGTTTGGAATTCAGACAATAGGAAAATGAAGAAAGCATTCAAGCATGTATGCAGGATGGAGGAAAGGTTGAATTTGGGATTTCTGAAAGTAGAGCAGAGGCTGTACTGGGACTTGAGGGTGACAAAACAGAAAGAAATCAGTAAGTTAATTGTTCCAGTCACTATGGACACCTAACTAATCACCCAAAGCTGAGCAACTCAAAGTAAAGCAATCACAGACACCTGTGGCAGTCAGATGTGCTTCCACGGTGGCTGACAGAAAGCACTGAGAGACCCCAAGTCAGGACAAGTCCTTTCCAAATTCCTGGCACACAAAAAACCACCCAGTGCAAGATAATGAAATGACTGTTGTTCATTTAAGAAGGTTGTCAGCAAGGGCTTAGAGAAAATGTCACTGGAAGCTGGAGGAATGGGGGGGCTTTGTTACGCAGTGACACTGACATCTATGGTAAAGGGGGAAACAGAAATGTACCTCACAAATTCAATGATCTAGCTAAAGAGATTTCCAGGCAGAACACTTAATAAAATGACACCTGGATTGTGCTCACTGCCTGTGATAAAATGTGAGCCGAGAGAGATGAGTTAAGGAACAAAACCATGAAATATAAAACTGCTTCTCATTCCCAGCCCCTCCAAACATCAAACAGTTCTCATACCAAGAAATAGTTTTAGAGCAAGCACCAAAGCCAGGGTGGAATGGTATGACCCATTCTTAAGACTTCAGAAAAACCTAAGGTGTGGTCTCATAGACACTTTGAAACACACCTGAGGTCTAACAAGGATCCTCAGAGCTTGCCTTGCAGAAGCTCTGCATTACATGACAGGTCCTTCCAAGGCTCATACTGGTGTTGTTCCCGTTCCACCTCACAGGGAGCCCTTGATAGACAAAACACCTGCCATGTGGAGCTTGTCTAGTGCAATGAACCCAGTAAAATCCACAGAAAACCCACAAAGTTATTTAGATATGTGTACTACAAAATGTTGCCAGGTTAAATGAAGTAAAAGAAAGAGGGAGTACAAAGTAAAAAAGGCCTTCAAATTCCCAAACTTGACTGTAAGAGGCAGTCTGAGAAGGCTACTGAGCAATAAACACTGGCTCTTTCCTATGGAAAAAGGAAGGATGACTTAAAGAGCAAAACTAAGAGCACAGAGATTGAAACCAAGAGCCACAGAAAACAGTGGAAGAGGACAGTGCCGTGGTCAAGGAAGTGGCACCATGCACCTGGCTAGATTCCTGAATTATCATAGACTCATGTGCCCCCTGCTTCCCCTTTTTGGGTGAGCCTTTAAGATGGATCTCCCCCTGTTTATTTGGGTGGGTGTCTGGCAGATATCTGTCTCTTTAGTTCACAGGTCTTCATACTGAGACTAGTACACAAGGGGCTACACCCATGGAACTGGTACTGAGGACCTGTATCTGTACTCAGGCCTGGTTTAGATGATGAGTCCTTGACTTTAAGCCTGATGCTATAATAGGAAGAGACTCTGGAGGATCTCAGTAGTGTGAAAGTATATTTGTATGTGGGAGAGATGTGAACTGTCATGGCCAGAGGATAAAGGAGAGATCGTCTTTTCCAAAGATGCCTTTAAGGGTTGGGGTTGTAGCTCAGTGGTGGAGTGCTTGCCTAGCACATGTGAGGCACTGGGTTCAATTCTCAGCACCACATAAAAATAAATAGATAAAATAAAGGTACTGGGTCCATCTACAACAACAAAATCACAGCATCTGATAATAGACCTGCCTTACCCTTGCCAGATAACAGATTTGCCACACTTTGCTTCTTCATCAGTGTTTTCCAAATATGGACTTCTGGGCCTCTGAACACTCAGGTTTTAATTTAAATTTACAAATTATTTCCATCTGACCAAGCTATTATACATTAAAATACTAAGAAAAGAGCCCATTTCTATTAATCATAGATAAGTGGCTACAGCTAAATCTTGACCCTTTTTGCCAGTGATTCCCATTAACATTTTTCTGACCCCTTGCTTATCTAGTTCTGCTAAAATTTAGCATCCTTTTCTCTAGAATGGAAAAGAACAGAATAAAGATATGAGGATATGAAGTTTCTATAGATTATTCTAAGAACATCTAGAGAAAGAAAAGACTCTCATAAGTTAAAAATAAAGGATTCAAAACACTGGGCTAGTTCATTGAAGGACACCTTGTAGCAACTTCCTTATAATGTTTTACCGTTTTTTAAAATGAAAAGAATCAAATTTGATAAATCTTGCTCTTCAGATAATGACAATGGAATTTTGTAACTTTGGAACTTCAACATGAAAAGGCAGTCTCAAAAGAGAATGTTCTGGAAGCTAGAAGGGAACTCTTCTGAAAAAGTAGCACAAAAAACAAGCAATTAGATTTCTTCTTCTGTTTTAATCCTATCAAAACTTCAATACGACATCTCCCCAAGTGAGGGCGACAAACAACAATGGCAACAGCTACAAGCCAAGAAAGCAGCATCCAATTTTGCAACTATTGTCTTTGGGAACTAAAGCGTCTGCTGGAATGGGTGCCAAGTGGATCTGTAACTTTAGTTAATAAGGAAAACAATAGGAACGTTCCGTCCTGTAAGACAAATAACACAGATGAGAAAATGCTTCTCACTTCTCGTAAAACCAAAGAGAAAAAAAGGAAAATCATGTCAGGCACTGGAGCGGAGTCAAAGCTGCCTGGATACGGCAGCGAGTTATGAGCTAAGTTAACTGCAGAAGAAGGAGCGGTGGGGAGTGAGAGCAGCTACAGTCAACTGAACATGGCTGCAGACCGAGACTGCTGGAACCAGAGGAACGCTCAGAGCAACACAGAAACACTGCAGTGGTCAGTTCCAGGTGGTCAGTTCCACAACTATTCTGCTGAACCATCACCTAAGCATGGTTGTGAAGGGTTTTAGTAGATACAATGAAAGACCACGCCTGACTAGAAGCCAGGGGAATTATCCTTGATAATCTGGGTGGGCCCCACTCAATCATTTGAAAAGTTTTACCTTGGGTTCCCACCTGCCCCTCCTAACAGCCTGTCCTGTGGACTTCAGCCTTGCCTAGCCAGCCGCCCAGTCCAGTAAGCCAATTCTGTGCAGTACAGCTCTTTATATGACTCTTACTGGCTCTGTTTCTCTGCTGGTAGCCTGACTGATCCACACACTAAACCCAGCAGCCTCACTATGGGTATTTATAAGCAAAAGGCAAATTAGCTAACAAAGAACAACACCAATAACAGCACCCACAGGTTTTGTTAATGGAACATGGTATGTCTCCAAGTGAAAATATTAAGAGGAACCAAACAGAAAGGACAATAAAATGAAAAGTAACTAAGGTGATACTAACTATCGTAACATAACAGAGACTGGATTCTTACCTTGAAAACCAAACCTAACATCAACACGAGGGGTTAGTTACTGGTTAAACATCATTTATGTTAAATCTGAAGTAATATAATTGACTCAATCACCTTGGTAAACCTTCTGTCAAGAGCTGACTCTGATTACAGAATAATGACCCAGGAAAAAAGCTTGGAAAGATACTCAAATGTATTGATTTTTGTGCAATGGAAACTGCGTCCAGACCCAGCAACTCTCACACAGAATGTACTACGGAAGATAGCTGTAATATTATAATTTCACTAAGACATCGGATTTTGAAACATACATTTATACGAACATTTTAGAGTAACTTTTAGATGTCAGTACCAAGGAATTTCATTGGAAAAACTGATTACTAACTGCCCTACAGATATATTTTAGATATTACTTACCTTATCATCCCTGGTTAAATGACAAAAAAAGTACCTCCACACACAGCAAATTTCCAGCACGCTGGCCATTATCAAGAGCCAAGTCTCATCACCTGAATAGACCGAGACACATAATATGCCTCTTCCACAAGGAAGAGAATGCCTGGGAGGCAACTGCCATCTGTGCTCCTTGTAGCAGAGCTCTGCAGCATCTTACTACCGATCAGGGTAAGGGGTTCACACGGAAGCATGGTTATTCTTTCTGGTTATAAAATTAATAAACATCCATATTATGGAATAGTGTGCAGCTGATTAAAAGCATCAAATACATCACTGAGATAAAATTAAAACAATTAGAAAAACCTAATAGTTTCCATCACTGTGTAAAAGAAATCAAAGGGAGGGATACATATATATTTCTGGATATGTCTATATGCACAGAGAGCGTTTCTGGAAAGGTTTACAGGATGTAGTGATGGCTTCTGGGTTGAAAGGGGAATTCTTGTTCGCTATGTTGTACACAGAGAAAGGAACCCCAATAAATAAGACCTCTCTCCCTAGCCCTGCACTAATTTAGAAATAAGACCAATAAGCATATTAGGGCCAAAACATCACCCTTAAATCTCAAAGGTGCTGTGGCTAACAGTGAGTGAGCAGTCTTTCCGTAGGAACAGATCCCTGGATTTAGATGAGACTCACCTATCTGGTCCCCAACAATGCTGTCCAGCACATTCCTCTTTCACACAAACAGGACCACAGTTACCCAGGGCACTCCAGGAGAAAGGAAGGGGGAGGGAGAATGGTGCCTGATTTCTCCCTCCAAAGTCACCAATCAGACATGTCACTGGGCGGAGAAAGGCCAAGAATGCTTTGCTGAAGGAGCATCAGGAGAGAAGAAACACTCCCTGTTTTCTTTGCCCAGTATGTCTTTGACATTATCTGGATAATTGTCATTATGTATGACACTTGTCCAAAAAAAAAAAAAAAAAAAGAGAGATTTTAAACTAAAAATTACAATTTTAAAAACCTTGAAAACATGGCAGTGTATATGACCAAAAAAGATGAAGACTTTTGTTTCAGGAGAGGAGACAGTAGTATAAAGATGAGCTACCTAACAACTTCTAAGATGAAAAATGAAAAAAACTTTAAAACCTTGACATGACAATAGTGTCAAAACAAGAATATCAACTTACCTTCATCTGCATTTATTGTATAAATGTAACAACTTAGGATTCCGAACATTTTTTAATGTCTCATTTTATGCTATGAATTCTGGACTGAAAGCTTACAAAACAATAAACAATTTGGTCCAGTCAGTGAAACTATTATCAAAAATTTTAACACACAGGAAATGCTATTAATGGCAAGAGTTCATGTTAATTAATGCTCTGGCTTTGCAAATTAGTCAGGTAGCTAAGTTTGTGGTGTTGTTCTACATTATGTCTATAACAATGTGGTTTTTGTTAAGATGGCATTTACTACAAAATTTCAAAGATGTCAAGAAAATGTTCCAGCATGTCAGAAAACATGGAGCTATCCCATGACCCAAGGGTAAAATGTAGTTAAACCTATTCTGGACCCTTATATTTAGAATATCTTGTACTTAGTAGGAACCAAATATATATTTGTTGAATGAATGAATCAATGAATGACACTTTGCTGCTGCCCAAAGAAAGCAAACCTTGCCCTATAAGGGAACCTTTCCCACCAGTTTCCCTTCAGGGATGCTGGGGGTTAGTAACACAGCATCAGAGTTGCTAAGGGGTAGGAAGAAAAGGTGAATTAAGACCACATTGTTGGGTATGAAAGATGGTGGAATGAGACAGACATCATTACCCTATATACATGTATGATTACAGGAATGGTATGAATCTACATCGTATACGACCATAGAAATGAAATGATGTACCCCATTTGTGTACAATGAATCAAAATGCAGTCTGTAAAAAATTAAAAGCTAATAAAAAATATAATAATTAAAAATAAATAAATAAATAAATAAATAAAAAAGACCACATTAGTTCCTGAAACCCTGTAGCCCCTCACATCTATGATCCCCAGACCCAACATAACTGAAATTTGCTACAGGAAACAGAAAGCCCAGGTCTGTGAAGAACTAGTCACCCCTGTGAATCAGCATCCAGTATAGACACTACCAGTGCACAGTGGGTACTTGGAAGTACTAGCTGAAGTGAAGAACTGATTGATCCTAGGCTAAAACACAGACACGGGAAAGTTCCAGGCCAATCTATCTCACCCTGAAACCCAAAGGCTCGCCATCATGTCCTCAGAAAATTACCACCCTTTGCCATCATGGCTCCTCCCACTGTGGTGCCATGTTAACAGGAAAGGGCACAGGGAGGTTGAAGAGCTTAATTTATTCTATCTGCTTAAGCAAAGCAGCAGCTGGCGTCAAGAAAACTCTGGGCCTTCCTCTGAGAAGATATGAAGACCCTGAGAGGAAAGGAACAGATCTAAATGCCAAACAAGAGTGGAGCTGATGATCAAAATGGATGGGCCCTTCTGTCTCTGAAATGATATATCAACATCCTCTCATGCTGGGAATAAGTCAAAGAAGCAAACATGTCTGTGATGGTTTGCCGAAATTATTTTCCTGTGTAACCAACACATTTCACAACCATGCTGTCTGTAAAGGTCAGAGTCTTCAGATGAGAGGTTAGTTCACACACACACACACACACACACACACACACACACACACATACACGGCACTTACTTCTACTTTGTTTTGAAAAAATTGAGGGATCTGATCCCAGTGCAGGTTTGAACTTACAAGAAAGAAGAGTCAATAATTGTACCACAAGTCCATATGCAGATATCCCTTATATTTCAAATTTCTACTGTCTACTGTTCCATTTCTTTATAGATCATACCTCCAAAGAGCTCATCCCATGTCTCATTCATTCAAAAGTCACAAAAATGTCAGGAAAACAAAGAATCCCCTGCATTCCCATTTCCACTTGAGGCTGAAGCCAATGAGAAAGAAGGAATAGGAACTGCCCAGAAACCTGCCCACATTCCGGGGGAGTACAGTGTCACTGTCACCCAAACAATAGTCCAGCTGGGGAGTCATATGCCTCAGTTCTTGAGTCAAAAAGGTTGTTACCCTACGGTTCAGGAAGAGTGACAGATGTCAGTTAAATGTCAAAACAGGAGAGAACAGACCTTCAATACCCTCCTTTTCTCAGTTACCACATTCACTTTGGATAATCTGTTTTGTTTTGTTTTAAGGTATTAGGAATTAAACCCAGGGCCTTGTGCATGCTGCGTAAGCACCCTACCACTGAGCTACATACCCAGCCCAGGATAAACCTTTTTTTAATGGTGTTCATAAATGAATAAAAAGTGAAAATAGTACAACAAAAATCTTTTATCCAACAACAGCAATTATTAACATTCTGCCAGATTTCATCTATACATCCTTTTTGCCTCAATACTTTTGAAGCAAATCCCAGATATCATACCATTTTTCCTATGATACGGATGTTTAAAACACAATCACAATACCATTTTAACAGCAACAAAAAAATCACTAACAGGTCCTTACTAGTAATACTGATGTACGATTTTTTGCCCCACTGTCTCAAAAATGACATTTTTAGTTTATTTATTCAAAACCAGGATTTAAACAAAGTGTGAAAATTGTCCCTACCCTTAAATCTTTAACAGATCACTGTGGGGTGTTGCCTAAGAAACTGGCCAACATATCCGCTCAAGCAAGCTCTGACTTGGCAACTGCTTTTTCAACCTAAACAACAGACTAACAGCTTCATTGTTTGTCCTATTGCTTACAGAAAACATTACCTCTACAAAGATAAGACTCCTGCCCTTTACATCACCAGGAAAATTAATCCTCAGTAATAAATGAAAGCTATGGTATAGGCTCCAGTGCAAAAATGCTCCAGACAGGAGTCTTATTTCTGGAGTAATGTCTCAACTGTGCTTCAATTCAATACTGAAAAGGGCCATAAATTCTATTTTTGTTAATTTATTTCATACTAAAAAGAGACTGCCAGAGCAGCAAAATAAATAACATAGGTTTCCCTGTAAAAGGTTCTAGAAAACCATATATTCTAATTCATGTATTTTCCTAACAAAGACAGTATCTGACCAGTCACTGATCTGAAAAGAAACAAAGAAATAACACAGTCATATATTATCGTGGGGTTAATAAAAAATAAAATATAGTAAAAAAGAAATCAGAGCCTGAGGGTTCATGGTAAAGACAGAGCAAGAATTGGTACCAAAGTGAGCTTCCTAATAACACAAGCCTCACTGTAGGATACAATCCTTCATGGCGCCTACTAATCAGTAGTAAAACCAAGTGTATTTGGGTACCCCAGTGGTTTTTTCCTCCCGCCACCACACCCCAGTAAAAGTGCAAAGGCCAAATTGTAGAGCTAAAAGAGGAAAGGCAAGAACGCACCCAGAAAATTCACAAAACAATTGGTTCATGCACTGAGAGGCCTTGGGTAGGCCACACACCTGTGGTGTCTTGCACACAATGGTCTCAGCCTCCTCTCCTGTGTTGTGAACATACATTTTTCTCTCTACAGACCACAGCCTTTTATGATTTGCAAATGTGTATTTGTCTCTACCTGGATGTACCGTAAGCACCTCAAGTTCCACACATTCTGAATGTTCTGCATCTTCCCCAAAAAACATTTCCTCCCACCTTGCAAACAGCCTCCCAAGATATAAAGCAGGAAATCAACCTCAGACTTTCCACAGATCTCACCCTATCCTTCAAAATCCTCTCAACCTCCCACCCCCAGGAAAACCTTTCAAAACCTAAGTGATGTCAACTCTTCCTGCTAAATCCCTCCCTAACTCCACATCAGTTCTCAGCTGCATGTGACACCAGTCGACCAGCCTGGTTTCCCTTCTAGTCCTGCCTCTCCTACCAACCAACACGCTGCTGCCAGGGAGCTCTCTCCATGGGCAAATTGGATTGTTGCATATCTCTGCTTACATTCTTATCACAGTTCCCCAGCACTCCCAAGAAACAAACAAACTCTCAGCTCCTCATCAAGACACAGTGTTCCGCCTCCTGCCCATGCAGGCGGCCTCATGCCTGCATATCTTCCTCTGCTTCGTTGATAAAAACCATGACTTTTCCAATATGTTTCCAAAGTATCCACCAAAGCTTATAAGCTTCACTGTCATCTAGAGAAGGACGACCACCATCTATCCTACACAGGACAACAGAAGCACCACGTCCTCTATGCAGTCCCTGCCTACCACACCCTGCACCCTCCACCCCAGCACCACTCCATCACAGCATCTGCTCTGATACTTGCTTCTCCTTCCCTAATTTTCAGGGGCATCACCCTCCCAGTCAACCAGACTCCAGACCACACTGTCAACTCCCATTCTTACATTATTCAGAAAATAAGACCGTCTTACCTCCAGCCTGAGCCCAGTGCTGGTACGTGACAGGTGAAAAAATAAATGTTCACTGAATGTGTCTTTGTGAACCACTGCCCTCTAGGCTCCCCCACAACTCCTACTCCAGCTCACTTATCTTCGATATTTCCCCTCCCCACACTGAGCTTTTGGATTAGCACAGGTCTCCACCAACCTCAAAACCTCACATCCCAAACTGTAAATGTCTCTTCTTGCCCTTTACCATCAGACTTTGAAAAATTATCCACTCAAATTCCCTCATTGTCTCTTCGCTCATTAACCTGGCTGTCCGGCTTCTTCCCTTCCTATGAAAACGGAGCCAAATCCAATGTCCTTTTGTAAGCCCTCAGTTGCCTTGACTTCTCTGCAGCAGGCAAAACTGTTGACCAGCTCCACCTGCTGGGTTCCTGTGACAGCACTTTCTTTTTTCCCCTTTCAAAGCTCTCTATCCACTGTGCTCCCTAACTATTCCGCCAGGACATTGATGTCCTCTGTGGTCACCTCATCTTATCATACGGTTTCCACAATCACCTCCATAGAGAAAACTCCTAAATATAGTTCTCTGGGTGGAAGTCTCTCTTGAGCTACACACCTCTATCTACCTACTTGGAGACCTTCTCCTTGAAGTCCTAATGGAGCTCCAAACTTGAATGCATGCTCACAAACTCCTGCTTCGTCACTCCTAACCAGCCCCCCTCCTAGCCTGCACCATTTTAATAAAGGTGCTGCTGTCCTTCCATCAGTGTAGTCTCCCACTTCTTCTGTTGTCTTCCCCCTCCTTTGCTTTACTTCTGCTCTCTAACAGGCTCCTTCAATTCTAGCACTTCAATGTCACTGGTTCACTCTTTGCTACACTTCTGCCACAGGTCTGGTTCATACCATCATCCCCTTAGGCCTAGATGTCCTTATTAGTGTCTGCCAGTCCACATCTCCAGTTGTGTCCCTGACTCCAGGTGCTGTCACAGGCTTCTCAGAAGTGAGAGCAACTGCATCCCAAGCCCAGGGCTTACAATCTCAGGCCCTTCACATTCTGGACCCAATCAAGCATTACCACCTCATTCCCTACTGCCTCTCTTCATGCAGGCTTTATTCTGGCCCAGCAGCTCTCAAATATGCCTGGTCATAAAACTCACCTAGGTCATTTGCAAAGAAGACAGATTCCTGGTTTCTATCCAGGAATCACTGGGGTAAAATCTCCAAGGGCTCTTTGTGGTAACTCAATGCCAAAAAGGAAGGTGCTTTTGTAGAAGGTGGGCTGGATTAGGGAGAACTAAAAACAGCTTCAATTAGTTGGTTCAGTCATCTACAATTATTTTTTCTCCTACAGTATCCATAGCTGCTCCTGAAATAAAGTTAGAGCATTGGCAAAGGAGGTGAAAATGTTCAATTCCTTGCTATCATCAAAAACCTGTGCTGAGTCTAAGAGCCTCTCAGGTATCGTTCTCTTCCTTTAGTCATCAAAATTCCTCAAAAATCGCCTATGACCTTCCCACGTATGGAAATGCCTACCAAGGTCGAGGATGTGAAAAGACAATTCTCTAATTATGTTGACAATGAAATATGAAGGTTAATTTAGAATCTAGGACTAAAGATCTTAAATCAATATGTGTTATTTTCCTAAAAATAACTGAAGCAGAAACCTTAATACTTATGTGTCTCTTGTATTTTTAAGATTATTGTAACATCTATTTAATACAGTGTTCGGGTTCAGGTAGTTTTGTGTTTTTATACCACATACAAAAGACATATGGTTTTATATTTAACAAAATCACATGTATTAAATAATGCTGTTGGCATTTTTAATACCAGGTTGATTTATATTAATTATAGAAAATTTAGGAAATCAAGAACAAGAATGAAATTAGTCCTTCCACCAAGCAGAAGCATGGCATGGTGATTACTATTACATGGGCTTTAGTGTCAGACAGATCTGACACTAAGTTCCATCTGTCTGACTGCTTGTTAGTTGTTGCTCTTTAACCACTAAATCTCAGTTTCTTCATCTGTAAAGCAGACACAATACCTACCTCATCAGGTTATGATACAGATGAAGATGATAGCATGTGTGAAACATTTTAGTCCAGTGCCCAAAACTTAGTGTGTGTTAAAAAAAAAAAAAAATGCCATTTGGTACTGAATTCTGCTCTGGAAAAAAAAATTACTAAGTTCTTCATCTTCAATACTTCTTAGAGAATGAATCCCTGTGGACTAAATCCAAACATGTGGAATTTAAAAAACTACTGTAGACTTATCTATTTTCTTAGAAATATGCAGCCTAATAGAACTATTTTTGGATATTTGAGATCATCATTATGGATACTGATAATTAATGAATAGATGACATCAGGTCACACAATTTTTCTCTTAAGTTCTCCACACAGGAAGAAAGATGTGGCATTCAGGTTACAATGTTATAATGAGATTTAAAGTATTAATGATATAATGTCTGAGTTAAAGATAAACTTTCCTATAAAACTTTCTCATATTCATACTCTGGATCATGTTCTTATAAATAGATAGGTTGAATCAATGAGCATAGGTGTAATTATGCCCAAAGATTCTAGAGGAGAGAAAAGAACAAACTATTAATTTACAATTTGATGAAACTTTCTTAACACATACTGCTTCAGGTCCTAATCTCAATTTCCTAACACCAGCCATGGTTAGCTGGGGAGTACCTAGTGAAGCATCTTCACCAGCTCCTGATAACTATTTGGGCAACACCACAAAGAGATGACTCCTTTGAAAAGTATAAGGTAGACATCTTGGTTGATGTCCCAGCAAAGAGCCCTGTTCAGTTGCCCCAGTCATGTGTGAGGCAAGCCTCAAGAAGTCACCAATCAGCAGGTGCAATCTTATAAGAGGGCTCACACAAGAGCACCTTTCCAGGTCCAGGGATGAGAATACGAGAGACCATAATAAACTGGGTGTTGCCAAATCAACCAACGAGTACTGGGGTGACTGCACTGACTGTTATAGCCAGCGGGTAATAATTAATAGTGACCAAACGCATCAGAGTACATCTCGACATCACAGAGTGAAATCAATCCAGACACGAATGGGATTGCTAACTTGAAGAGCCAACTTCTTCATTAGCTTTTTATTAAAATGTAATGATACTTGGTGGCTTCTTTTATGCTCCAAAAAGGGTCCTAATACAAAGGCATCATTCCCCAACTTCTTCTAAGAAGAGAGCTTTCTAGAAACCTAAGTATTTCTGAAATTTAATTTTCAGAAAGCTTCTACCTTATAATATTCATCAAGCCCTCAGTTACATCCTCAAAGCACTAAGTTTTATAGGATGCAAGCTAAACATACATGTTTTCCAGGTTGTTGATCATTTGTGAATTTGTGTGTAGGTGTGTGTGTGGGTGTGTGTGTGTGGGTTTCTTTTTCCTTTTTATTTTTTTGTAGTTCGGGGGATAGAATCCAGGGTCATACATGCTAAGCAAGCGCTCTCTCACTGAGATACATCCCCAGCCTGTTTATTTGTGTTTTCCAAACGCCACTCTATAGCAAACTCATGTAATTTAAATTATATAAAATCCGTCAGTTTTACTGAATTAAAGTATCAGGCTGACACTGACCTTCATAATTTCTTCATGTAACAATGTTGGCAAGGCCCAAATGCAAGAAAGCACTTTCAATACCATATAAAAACATGCCAAAAAATTCTAATATGAAACCCAAATTTCACTTTACACCAAACAATACAATTTCAAAAGTTACATGAGATTTGCTGTTATAAGACATCAGTCTCCACTACTTTTGGTTGTCCTGAGAATGTGAAAATGAAAGGACCACAGACATCTCACATGGCTTAAAAGGCCAAGGCCAGAATGCCTGGGTGATTCTCAGATGGGCTGATCAGTCTCTGATGAGTCAATGGCAGGCAAGGCTATGAATCAATTTTTCAAACAGTTTATCATAGCTAATTGAAAATTCTACAGTTCCAAGGTTTATTGCATCAGCAACTAGAAAACTTAAAAAAAAAATCATTATGAAAGAAAGGTTCAAGGCCAAATGAAACCAACTGAAGGCAAAGCTAATGTGGGCCACATCAGAAGGAAAAGCAGGTGCCATGACAGCTTTGGCAGGGGCTTTCCTGCAGGGGAGGAAGCCTGTGTCAACTTCAAGGAAGCTGAGGTCTAGTGTAGAAATGCAGTCACATGATCAGGATAAGTCAGTTTCCTAATATTTTTCTTTAAAAGGACTATATTTATTAAGTGTTTATTTAGAATACTTATTGCACAAAACTAAGAACTTTGTCGTGCATTTTCTGTTTTTATTTGTAGTTTTTTTTTGAGATATGACTCACCTGCCATACAATTCAACTATTTAAAGTGTACAAGTCAGCAGTTCTTAGTACATTCACATAATTACACAACCATCACCACAATCAATTTTAGAAAAATTTTAGCACCCCCAAAGAAACCTCCATGTCCATTAACAGTTATCCCCTATTTCTTCCCAGCCTCTGGCCATAGGCAACCACTCATCTGCTTTCGGTCTCTAAGGACTTGCTTATTATAGATATTTCATATAGATGAAATAGACAGATATAGACAGATATTTCCACTTTAGGTTACTATGAATAACACTGCTATGAACATTCATGTACAAGTTTCCATTTCATTTCTCTTCAGTATGTGCCTAGGACTAGAATCTGGGCCATATATTAATTAATCTTTTGAGGAAATGCCACACTGTTTTCCAATGTAACTGCACCAGCATTGTGTGAATATTGTTTTAATTTCTCCACATCCTGTCAATACTGTCTTTTTTATTATGGTCCTCCTGTTGGGTATGAAAGGGTATTCCTTTGCCATTTTGATTTGCATTTCTCTCCCTTGCATTATCTTATCTGATCCTCAGGACAACCTTATGAAGAAAGAACCAATTTCTATTTGGTACACAAGGCAACTTTGGATTGGAAAGGTTGGGTGACTGACTCAAGGTCAAAGTCATAAGCAGTCCCCATCCCCCAGAGCCCACTCTAATGCACAGCACAACTACAAGGTCCTGCCTGCTCCTAAGAGGGCTACACAGGTCAACCCCTGGAGATCATTCCAGCTGTGACATTCTAGATCATGAATTTATACTGTTTAAATAACTCTTCTCTAAGTAATTGTCTCTTTGGCCTTAATATCAGGAATGTTTGGTCTTCCTCTGAGTAAGAGGCTTGTGTTTTAGTCACAACAATGATAAGGCTACCTCTCCATCACCCAAGCTTAGAGCCAAATCTGAACAAGTACATAGGACCCAACATTATGGCTAAAGCAAATAAAATCACTCATATTCAACTGCTTTGGCTGCCAATGATGGTAATTTCATCTTTCATGTGCATTATATGAACTAACTTCACTCCTGGCTTCCTATTTACTATCCTGTCCTTACGTTCTTCCTCTCATCTATCAAATAAATGTTATCTAGCTACACTGTTTGCATCTTTGTAACCCATCTCAAATCTCTTCTGAAATAAAGTGAAGTAGTAAAGAAATAAACACACCAAAATGTTTTCAAGTAGGCTTCAAAATAACCCACAGCTGCAGGCCCCTTTCATTAGACTGTGTACTTTCCTAAGCACACTATTCTCCAAGAAACAGAAAACACTGCTCTTCTCTGTACTTTGGCAGGAGGAAAAATGCTTTTATAATATTCTAAATTAGACAAGTGTTCCAAAATAACTTGCGGAAAGAGAAAGTTAGGTAGTTAGTGCCCAGCAGGATAAAGGAAGAAAGCAATGATTCTTTTTGTACACTCATGAATACATGCAAAGGTTATTCCTCCTAGAATATCTTAGGATTTTTCTTCCTTTTAGTTATGTGTAAGATTTCCCAACACTTTTTGATGGCTAAGTGGTGCTACTGAAGGCTATAACTAATGATTCGAATTCCACTGCTTCCTAGAAAAAGTACTCAACAATTCTGTAAATTTTCTGTTTTTTTTTATAAGCATTTATTTAGATTCCACAACAAGTTCACCTACTTTAATGCATTTCTTTCATGACTAAGCCTTTCCTGTATCCAAAGATTAAGGCACCATTACCAAAACCTAATATATTCCCCCAGATACAAAATTAAAACCACAGATGTCAATCAGTCCCACATTGGTTAAACACTACATGTGCATAAAAACAACTATATAGCCATTAAGAATTATATAGTAGCATGCCAGTTGACATGGGAAAAGGTCTAAGTCTTTCATTAAATGAATAAAAGCCATTCAACAGTTACAATAGTATAAGATCATATGTAAAAATGTGCATATCTATCTGTGTGTGTATGTACATACATGTTCATAAAAAGATAACTGGGAGAATGCATAACAAAATGCTGACAGCTGTTATCCCTGAAGGCCAGTATTTGGGGGAATTTTTATATATCTTGGCACTTTGCTTTGCCAATTATGTTTTTCATAATAGGCATGTATCATTTTGCCAAAACGATACATCTATTTTCCTCAAATGATTTTTTTTAATTGTAATAAAAAATTGTCCCGAGTCATCAAGGGGCAACTCAAAATGAGAAAAGGAAAAACATGGCAAAAGAAATAATTTTTGCAGATCATGTAAGAATGAGTGTCAGGGGCTTCGGCTGTACCCTGGCAGTTCAGTGCTTGCCTAGTGCACACAAGGCCCTGGGTTCAATTCCCAGCAGCAAAAAGAAAACCCATATCAAAGTGAGCACACTATATTCATGAATCCAAAATTCAGGGGGAAAAAAAAGGTGACAGGAACTGTAGACCTATGAGCCCCTAAGATGAGTTCCACATATGGATTGGGTTTGCAAAGATACAGAATGGAACTGAAGAAAGTAATGCTTTCAGAATTTGGAAAATATATTTTCCACAGCACCTACACTATTTAGGGCTTCAGTTTAGCTGAAGTCTAACGTTCTTATTGAAAAATAGTAGAGGTGAAGGTTTTATAAAACATGATATTTGGGCAATATCAACCTAGTTACTAACATGTGCCTCTTTGACCCTGCATTTCCAGTTTCACTTGGCAGAAAAACTTAAACACATGCAAAATGACACATATACGAGAATCAATAATGAAACCATTACTTGTAGTTACAAACATCTGGGACTACTCAAATGTGCCACAATAGATGACTGATTAAATAAATTATAATACGTCTTACGAAAGAACATCATGTAGCAATAAAAGAAGTGAGGAGGTTGTGTGCAGATGTGGACATATATTCAGTGAAAAAAAGCAAGGCAAATAAATGGATCATATTTTACCTTTCAAGGTTAAAATGAGTAAGAACTAAAACTATTCATGTTTTGAGCAGATAAATAACATGGGAAAAGGAATTTCAAAAAGATGATCCTGGCAGTAGTAGGCAGGTTAATTTTTTTTTATGACCTCTAATATTTGCCCAAAATTTGTTGGTCTGAGAATGAAAGAGAACAGAGGCCACCCTAGTTATTCCAAGAGACTGCATGGATGGCTTCCCTACATACCCCACCAACCTAATACTCACTGGGAGTAACACAGGGGTGTGCTGTCCTAGGAACAAAATAACTCAATGATTCAGCAAACCAAGGACCAGCTCTGGACCATGCCAGTAACTTGGAAGTCATTTTATACAACAAAAAAGGCAGCAGATTAGACAAAGTCCAAAACACGGACTGACCTATTTTTGTTTGGGGGACACTTTGGAAAATGCCCAAAATGTGATGTTACCTTTCTGATACAGAAATAAAGGGAATTGCTAAAGGGAAGTCAATTTCAAAAGAAAGCTCAGGCTGACAATGTGCAGTCATAAACCCTGCAAAATTAAAAGGAAATTTTTAAATAAACACGATTTCATAGAGGAGCTGACATCCTCAGGAAATACCAGTTGTGTCTTTGGAAAGACTGTAAGCACACTTAATTGAGATTTTAAAATCCAAGGTTTCAGGATTAATCACCAAAAGAGCAAGACCTCGTGTGAGAAATGACTCCAATTCTGGGAGAAATGAAATTGGCTGTGCCCCACTGAAGGGACCATATGTATTCCAGAACCTCACTTTAGCACTGAAATTCAAGATAAAAATTCCATCTTCCTTTAGAGAATACTGAAGATTTCGTTTCAGGCAGTCTCGTTTTGCAAACCCTGCGAATTATAATACATCAAGATGCCAATGTATTTTTAAAGTAACCATGGTCAGTTTGAAGGCAGGATTGCATAACATCTGGAAATAATAGTTTTGAAGCCAGACTACCTTTGTACAAATCCGCACTCTACCACTTACTAGATGTGAGACTGGATAGATTACATACCTTTTACGCATCTCAGTTTCCTCATCTGCAATATGGACATACAATAGTACCTGCCTTATGAGAATCTGTGTTGATTCAATGAGAAAATATCAGTTAAACCCTTAACACAGTATTTGACCTCACATCAGCTACTGTTATGGTTATTAATATCTTTTCTCTTATTGACTAAACATACATTAGAACAAAAAGAACAGACTAGATCCCAAATTAAGTTTCATTTGAGCTAAAGCTTAAAATATAATCCAGAATTATGTGAAATACATGATAATGTAAAACCCAAACAAAATTCAAGGACTTGTTTGATGATCTGTTGTTTTTCAATAACAGATTTGTCACCTGGAGAATGGTGGTTGCTTCATAACTTTAAATTTAAAAAATTCTCTCAGCTAGGTAGTTTACCAATAAACACCTATTTAGCATTAATGGCAATGTTTATGAAGTACTTCATGCTTTTAAAATAATCACCAGTTAACTCTGTAGCTATTAAACTGAAAGTCACGGGTGACTGTGATTTTAATTCTCAACTCTTATTCTCAATATTCTAAATTTGCTTTTTTTAGGATTCTAATCCCCCTCTGAATAACTTCACAATATGAGAATGGAGCTTGTAAAAACCCTTTGGTCTTGAATTTGACAGTTCTTCTCTAACATGACTTGCCGCACTGAAACATTGTGAAAGGTTTTGGGAATCTGGAGCTTCCTGGAAAGATTTCTAATCTCATTATCACGTGCCTATTAAAGGAAGAAACCATGGGTCCTAAAGGACATTAGATGAATTATACTTGGTGCCTAGCAAGCACCATTTGTTTGTCATCCTCCGGGAAGCACTTAATTGTGGAATTAGCTTGAGCATTTCTTATCAGGAGTTTTCATCAAATAAAGGAACTCTGGACTCATTGACTTGCTACTTGACCTTAAAAACATCATTCCACATGGATATACCTTCTTAACTTTGTAACACTCAGTCTGCCCCCTGAAACAGCTGACCTTTTTCTTTGCCCCAAAGGTACACTTAAAAGTAAAATAAAAAAGCTTGTGAAAATAACCCAAACTCTGGGACAATGCTGAAAATTTTACTCATTTTCACATTCCTTATTAATCCAACTGGTAATAGCTTCTGTACCACCGACCACGGTGTTTATGCCCCGTGATCACACATAATGAAAATGTTTACATTTTCCTACACCATGAGTAAAGAGCCAAGAACCATGTTGACTCCTGCTCTTGTACCAATAATGCCATAAATGACAAATCCCATTTAGTGATTGTCAACATGGGCAAACTAAACATTTCCAAACCAACCAAATTGTAAATGATTCTTACCTAACTATAACACGACTGCTTCCACAACCCTGGAGAAATCCTACCCACTGTGGAATACACATGCCAACTGAAAAAACCTATGGGAATCACTCTTTCTAACACGTCTTCCAGTATTGCTGAGTCTCGTTCGTAACTGCTGGAGGTAGAACGTGATAGCCACTAAGGCAAAAGCGCCATGTGAGAGATGTTTCGAACCCTTGATGTAACAACCTGTGACCCACTTTTGCAAAACTGCTTTCCTCTGATGTTCTTTCACTACATTTAAGTGCAGCATTTTGCTAATGTTCTAAAAATTAAAAGACTCAGGGGCCATAAAGGTTGCTCCTCTCTTCAGAGGCAAGGAACCTCTACCAAACACTTCAGAATCAATCGATATGTTTTATTTATGCATATTTAAATTCATCTTCTCAACATTTCATTTCCATTGTACTGTCAGTTTAGAAGTACACTCTGTGTAGGAGCACTACCTACTTTATTTCTAGGCAAATTATATAGGACCACCCATCATGTTTTAGTAAAAAGATAATGAATTAACAGAAGTTAAATTTACTGTACACTTACTCTGTGTGAGGCACAGACTAGAGTTTTGTGGAGTGTTCCATTTAATAATCACAACTCAGTGATGTAGGTACTATTAGTACCGCTCCATTTTCAGTTGAGGAAACAAGTTTTAAAGAGGTTTGTAACTCACCCATTGTTGCACCTTTGCTAAACAGACGTACCCTAACCAGAACTTAGAAACTCTGGCTCTTCATGTTGTGGTTATATATGAGTATATACATATAAACAACATAGATTTCATTTATCTAAGTTACAAAGCACGATAAATAATAACCAACTTAAAATGGTGTTACAGTGACATACCCCATCCTGACCTATCCCCGGGCATTACCATGACTTTTGTGTTTATCATTTAATGGTTTTTTTAAAAATCACATTATCTCAAATGTATATCCCCTAATCTTATATCATTTAGTTTTGTTTGTTTGTGCTTTGTAAAAATGGTAACATTTTGGGGCTGGGAGTGTAGTTTCTGCCTAGCAAGGTTGAAGCCCTGGGTTCAATCTCCAGTACCACAAAATAATATCAACAACAAAAAACAAACTGATATCATTCTGCATACAGTTTTCTGTAGTTTGATCATTTTTGCTCCATATTACATTTCTGAACTTATCTATATTGTTCACTTCCACAGCAACATGATATCCCAGTGTATGGATATACAACATTTATTCATTCTCCTGTATATTTGTTTATATTTTCCTCACCTTTTGACCCAGTTATCCTACTCCTTGGTTTATACACAAAGGACTTAAAATCAGCACACTACAGTGACACAGCCACATCAATGTTTATAGCAGCTCAGTTCACAATAGTTAGATTGTGGAACCAACCTAGATGCCCTTCAACAGATGAATGGATAAAAAAACTGTGGTATATATACACAATGGAATATTATTCAGCCATAAAGAAGAATAATATCATAGCATTTGCAAATAAATGGATGGAACCAAAGAATATCATGCTAAGTGAAACAAGCCAATCCCAAAAAACCAAAGGCTGAATGTTTTCCCTGATAAGTGAAGAATGATATATAATGGGGGTGGGGGTGTGGGGAGGGAGAGAAGAATGGAGGAACTTTGGATTATGTAGAGGGAAATGAGAGGGGGGTATGAAAAATGGTGGAATGAGACAGACATCGTTACCCTATGTACATGTATGATTACATGAATGGAATGAATCTACATCATGTATAACCATAGACATGGAATGATGTACCCCATTTGTGTACAATGAATCAAAATGCAGTCTGCAAAAATTAAAAAATAAATAAATAAATACTTTAAAAAAAAAAAAACCACACACATGGTGGTCTGGACATTTTATAAAAGTCCCCTGGCACGGTGTGTGAATGTTCCTCTGGTTGTGGAATTCCCTACAGAGTTCCTGGGTGCCGGATACAGGCAGTGCCACATATGCTTCCAACTTGAATGAGCCACTTTTACTCCCACTAGGTGTTCACTGGAGACATGTGACCATGTGACCACGATGTGGAGCCGCCGGACTACTTAGTTTTGCTGACCTAATGCGGGTAAGGTGGCAGCCACCATTTGAACAGATTTACATTCTGTTCAATACCAATGGCATTGTGCATCCTTTGACATGATGTTGAGCCATTTGTCTTTCTTCATTTGGGAAATGGCTGCTTTTGTGTATTTATATTCATTTTTCTACTGACTTGAAAAAGTGCTTTATGTATTTTAGAGACCAAAACCTGTCTGTTGTATTTCTTAAAAATAACCTTTCCCAGCTTGAGGTTTGTCTTTCTTAATATGACATTAATGGTGTCCTCTGATGAACAGTTGTCCTTAACTTTAACACACTTGACTTGAACAGTCTTTAAGAACAGACTCTGGATTTCACTTAAGAAAACCTTGTCTGGTTCAATGTGATATGTTTTCTTTTTCTAAAAGTTTTAAAGTTTTGCCTTTCACATTAGCTTTTTAATAGTTGGGAAATAAGTTATATGTATAGTGTAGGATAAGGATTTTTTCCTATGGGTGTAAATCTTATCTCAGAACTCTTACTTAATACAGCAGCCCCTCCTTTCCACACAGATCTTCTACCCATCTCCATCCTATATCACTTTTTCTTTATACAAGGTTCTATTTCTGGGTTATTTCATTCCATTGATCATTCGACTATCCCTAATACCACAGTGTCATGCTGACATTACAAGTTCTTGAGCCTTTGTACTTCAAGTAAATTTTAGAATAAGGTTGTCAGTTTCTCAAAAATCTTTGTAGAAAATCTAGCTTGCAACAATCATGACTATCAGTCAATCTGGGACAACTGACTTCCTTACTATACCGTCTTCTTATACACAAACATGTATTCCATCCATTTATTAGGGCTCCTTCAATGCCTTCCATTAAAGTTTATAGTTTTTCTCCTCAAAATACTTACACATTTTTTGTTAGATTTGTTTAATAAAGTACTACCAATAATAAATAATATCCTATTCTATTACCTATACAATTTCTTAATCTTTCAATTTTTTTTCTTGACTCAGTTTTGATGTTATCTTTTTCTTGGCACTTATCTCATTTAGATATTTGTCATATAGCAATTCATAGTGTATTACACATTTTTCAAATCTCTATTCAAACTATAATTTTTTGCCACATCTTTTTGTTATTTCAAATTTCACTAAGTTTTGTCCACACCTTTATCAACTCTATTTTCTTCAAATTATCATAGCTGTTTTTATAATCAAATGAGATATCTAGGTTGTTAATTTTCATTTTCCTTCTTCCTGAAGTTCCTTTAATACAGGTTCATTAAGTCAAATTTTCTTAGTTTTTGTTCATCTAAAAATGTCTATTTCTTCATTTTTGAAAATTTTAATTTTGCCTCAATACTTAGATGATAAGAAGTTATTCCTTATCTTCAGTCTTTCGTTATTGCTACTGACATTACTGCTGTCAGTCTGATCCTTATTTTCTTACAAGTAATCTGGTTTACTTTTCTAGCTAATTTTAAGTTCTTTTCATTTGTGGGGTTCTGTTTTATTTAAAGTTTCAGAGGACGGATTTCTTTCTTAATTTTCTATCACACTATTTTTCATATTTCTGTGGACTGATACCTTGCATAACTTCTGTGAAATTGAAATGTTACCTTTCCTGCATTGTCTCTATTATGTTCCTCTAACTATGATTAGATTTGTGTCATAATTTCTTATGCCACATCTTTTAACCTCTTTCCCCTAATTTTTATCTTCCTGTCTCCCTGGGCTACGTTATTGGTAATGTCTTCATTTTATCAATTCTCTTTTCATCAGTGTCTACTATGTCTAATCACTTAACCTTTTTTCATCTAAGCTCTTCCTGTGAATTTGTTTGCCTGCTTATTTATTTAGTGAATTGAATCCAGGAGTACTCTACCACTGAGCTATATTCCCTGCCATTTTATTTATTATTTTATTTTATTTTATATTTTATTTTTTATTTATTTATTTATTTTTATTACAGTACTAGGGATTGACCCAGGGGTGTTCTACCACTGAGCTACATCCCCAGACCTTGTATTTTATTTTTATTTTATTTTAAGATAGGACCTTGCTTTAACTGCCCAGGCACGCCTCAAGTTTGCGATCTTCCTGCCTCAGCCTCCTGAGTTAGTGGGATTACAGGCATGCACCACCACACATAGTTGTTTTATATTATTTTAATGGTTAGCAGTTTCATTTCTGAAAGCTATTTCTTTTTCTAATCTGCCTAGTCATTTTTGACATTTCGTTACTTGCTCATTTTGGTGATCCTTTTATTTCTTTAAACATTTCATATGTGAGTGTTTATCTATGATGCAGAACATAGATAATTCTAATATCTGAATTTCTTGGAGAGTCTGAATCAGTTGTTTACTTCTAATGTTTTATTTATCTTTGGAGGAAAGTATTCTCTCAAAGAAGATTTATTTTTGCTTCTGCCAGAAGCCAAGAGATATTATCCACTTAGGGACACTTTAGGCATCTTTTAAGTCTCGGGATTACTGGCTTAATTCAAGAGTCTCAGGCTCAACTTTTAATTGTCAAGTTTTAAAATAAATGAAATTTCAATGTATGGGCTCAACAAAGGGCTAGACACAGCTCTCCTCCCACAATGCTACAGAGCAGGCACCCACACGCGCCCTCAGGCAACCCTATCCTTCCTGAGCAGCACGCCACCCTAAAAGCCTCGGGCTTTTATCTCCCTCCCTCCCCTCGCCTCTATTCTCCATGCAATATAAAATATAATCAGTGTTTGAGGCAGAGCCTACCCCTCAGATTATCCAATCTATCATAATGCCAGAAGCAGGGGTCCCTGTCTGCAGTGCTGCACCTAATACTAAATGAGAGGCTATGGTTTTGCTGATACAATAACCAGCTCATTTTATTTCTAACATGTACACAGTGTGGGGGAAAAATACTCCAAAACCAGCAAAATTCATTCCAAAAAAGGAGCAGTTTTCTCCTTATGAATTCAAAAAGGAGTTTTTTGTCTATTTGAATTCCTCTGTCCAAGTCACCTGATCATTCTAAGGCTGTTGGAAGTATAAATGTGATGTGCAATATAACAGCTTCGCTCTCCTCAATTCCAAAACAAAAAACCTGCCGTCTCCCTCCAAAAACTGACAATAGATAAGAACTTCACTGAATCCTTGTTGGTGGAGTCTTGGAAAGCATCTGCCCAACCTCCCAGGAAGGACAAAATAAGTCCCATCACTCGGCCAACATCTACTAAGCACCTATTTTATCATCTATCCTGCTGAGCGCTGATGACAGAGAACCAAATAGGAGGTCCTGCTCTTCAGTAAACTCACATCCATTAATTCTCACTTCTGTCACCTTGCTTAGGCTTAAGCAATGTTTTTTTTAAAAATCACTGAACCAGGAGTCAAAAGCAGGAATTCAGGCCTTAGCCACTAATTAAAAACCCACTCGATCTCTACTCCAGGAGGACAGGGTCAGACCAGTGGTCTTTAACCTGGACTCTTCAAATTCCTATTTTCTATAGTCAAAATTTTAGACTACCAGCTAAGGTATTTTTTGAGGGCTCACAGGGCTGTAACACTAGTGGTTTGGATCACTTTCTTATCATATTGTCTACCTCACAGTATGTATAGAAAGTGATACCATTTGCACAGCATACTGAGATCAACTGATGAAGTGACTCATCCAGGGACCATAGGACTCCAGCCATCACAGGCCCCGCACAATGCCTTGAGGGATGAGGCTATCAATATCCTGGCTCACAGGTGCCACTCAGAGTCTACCAGTGTGCTCTGGTCACAGCTGGGTAGTGCCCATAGAGAGCATAGCTAGGATCTCCTTTAATTTCAGGGATCCTTTATGATTTTAATTCCAATTTACATAATCTTTGCATAGTTTGCAAATCTTTGCACATTAGAAACTCTCCTATAAAACAAGAACCAAACTGCTTCTTGACCTTCTCTTCAAGGTCCAAATAGAAACTCTCTGTACCCTGGTACCTTCCACTCTATGAAGCTATGCCAAAGGCTCATTCATCCATCTTGCCTCCTCAACATACTAAACTGCCACACATCTTCTAGCATTATGTAGAAGGTGAAAATGAGTGCCTATGTTAGTAATGCCAGGAAAAATCAGAGCATGCTGGCAGCTATAATAATGAATATAAGAACTATTATTAACAAAAGAAGATGCATGAAGGAGATACAGCAGTTTTACCTCACTCTAGCTTAAAACTGGTGGGATGTTAACAAAGAAGACTGATATTACATGCAACAAGGAGGGAAATGTATGGGAACCACATGGCCCAAAGGCTGGTGGTTAAGGATGAAAAGCAGCAGACAAAACTCAGGTATTTAAGCTATAACTATACAACCATGTAGCGTAACTAGCAAATAAACGTTTTGTGCAGTGAGCTTAACATTGTGGCTTCCATCCAGGAGACAGAGCAGACAGGGTCTGATTCCATCACTTGCATCACCATCACCTGGCCTGCTTATTTAAACGGTGAGTCCTGGATTGTGTTAGTCAGCTTTTCATTACTGTAACAAACAGATGAGATAATCCATTTTTAAAGAGAAAAAGGTTATTTTGGCTCATGGTTTCAAAGGTTTCAGTCCATGATCACTTGAGCCTGTGGCAAGACAACACATCATGGCAGGGAGCTCATGGTCAGGGCTACTCACCTCAAAGTGGCTAGAAAGCCAGAAACAGATAAACAGACAAACATACAGACTGGTGTTCCATAGTGCCCTTCGAGGGTAAAGCCCTAATGGCCTAAAGACTTCCCACTAGGCACTACCTCTTAAAGGTTCCATCACCTCACAAAAAAGCCACTCTGGGGACCAAGCCTCTTACACATGGGCCTTTGGGAGCCATTCCAGATCCAAACTATATTATGGGTTATGTGCCCAGACCAGCTGGATGTGAATCTCCAGTTATGGAGTCTGGGTATCTGCACAGTGAGTTTCAGAGCCACTGACCTAGGCATTAAGTACCTGTGAGGAAGGGGGACAGGTGAGTATCTCTGTAAGAGGTATAATAAGGAAAAACAGAAGGAACCCCAAAGAAATAGCATCTGATCACTGAAAACTGGTGGGAGAGCGACTGCTTCAGATGTATTTATTACTAAAAACTTACACTTTGTCCTAACAGGTAGGTAAGTTCGTTGTAGTTGTTAAATAAATACATATGTGAGAACTTCCCTAACTTTAATATTCATCAAAATTAAGAAATCAGAAATCTTACAATTAAAACAGAAAAATATATAGTTTTTCTAAATGAACTTCAATAATTCAGAGTCCTTAAGGAAACTGTCACTGCTGTGTGTGTTGGCAGAAGAGTGAGACTGGGCAGCCTCAAAAGCCAGGCTGTGGCTGCTGAGTTACCATGCTCTGCAGAAACAGGAAGGAAGAATGAAAGAGTGGAATGAAATCCACTAGCCTTAGACATTCATTTCCTTAAGAAAATAAAGGGCAATCCTCACTTGACATTTAAATACTTCCTTATGCTCACACGTATAATACACCATTCCTTCCTTACAAAATGTTCCCTGATTCACAACCAAAAAAGGGAACAGGCAAGGCGGGAGGAGCCTTTATGGAATCCCTGTAATGATCCAGTCGCTGCACAAGCGTTGGATATAAATTGTCATATTTCAACTTCACAAGAACACTTAAGAGTCGGGAAGGTGAGGGAATCAAGACTCTGAGAAGCTGGGTGACTTCGCCCAGGTTCAAATTCAGTCAAGGGCCAGTGAGATGTAATCGCAAGGTTATACTTTTTAAAAAATGGCCTAGGCAATCATTCAAGGGGAAAAAAGAGAAAGAAAAATGGACTTCACAACTCTAAATGTTACAAATGGCAAAAACCATAGGGGATTTGAACCAGGTATGTAACCAAAAGAAATAAAATTGGAAAACTCAGCATCCAAACTGCAGTGTTATCTGTGACTGGGAGGGCTCGGCATGCCCAGCACCTGGGCAGCACGAACGGCTGATGTGGCACCTCCATAACGGGCGCTCTGAAACCATCAGCCAACGGACCAGGACAATGGCGACATCACTACTTTCAGGCTGGCAGCTGGTTTATCATTTGTTTGTTCTGAACAGAAAAGATTAATGGGCAAAACACCTCCCAACACTGCACAGTCAGCCAGTCCCCATGCTGAAAACAGTTCCTTGTCCAAGAACAGGCTTCAGAACCAAAGGGCTACTCCTACCTCTCACTTCCAAGGACTCTTTCCTAATGCCCATAAAGGCCCTAAGAGTTCAGGACCCCAAGCTGTGACCTACATCACATTGATTCCACATTGATCAGCTTTCATATGCCGTATATTCTAGTCTCTCTTGGAGTTACTGAAGGTCTCAAATTGCAGAACTGCCAGGAATTCTGGAATTCTCTCTGCAAATCAGCTAACGAAATAGCTAGGAGAATAATGAAATGAAATGAAATAAATGCACCTAGGTAGCATTTAAATACTGAAAATAAATAATAATATTTAATAATATGCTAGACACTGAACTAAGCATATGTACTTCTGTGTGTGTGTGTGTGTGTGTGTGTACGTGATCATGTAAAAGATTCAGGCTTGAATTTGAAATACAATGCCTCCCATTTTAAATATCAGTAAAGCAAGATAAACCAATAATTACAAGCCATATGTTAGGTGCAATGGCATGTACCTCAAGTACCAGGTACTCAGGAGCTAAGGCAGGAGGACTCTTTGAGCCCAGGAGTTCAAGACCATCCCAAGCAACATAGCAAAATCCCATCTCTTATAAAAGAAAATTGTAAGTCATATATTCTTTAATCAAGCAATTCCATTCCTAGGACTATATTCAAACAAATTTAGGTAATATTTGAGCAATAATCCAGGTACAATGATGTGCATCCCATTGTGGTTAACAATAAAAAACTGGAAATAATCTAAATATCCACCAAAAAAAGAATCAACTATTAATTGTAGTCATTCTTGCAGAATATTGTATGGTCATTAAAAATGATTATATTAATCTGTCAACCAAAAAAGATATGCATAAAGATCTGAAGTGAAAATGCAGGTGGGTTACAGAGC
Source organism: Sciurus carolinensis (assembly GCF_902686445.1). Taxonomy (NCBI): domain Eukaryota; kingdom Metazoa; phylum Chordata; class Mammalia; order Rodentia; family Sciuridae; genus Sciurus; species Sciurus carolinensis. The sequence goes on from NC_062215.1 coordinate 118,160,797, forward strand.
ACTAACTACAGCATAGACCAATCTCATTTTCTAGAAAAATGACTCTTTGAGCTGAAATACAGGTCTACTGAGGATGGAGGGGGCTGACAGTCCCAACCAGAGGGAACAGTCCCATGCACAAGGGTCGAAGACAAACAGAAACATGGAGAACTGGAGGTAAAGAGTGCAAAAGGTTTAAGAATGAGAAAGGAACTGGTCCATGCCCCACACAGCAACCTCCCTTAAATGCAGTGGCACATGCCTGTAATCCTAATGACTTGGGAGACTGAGGCAGGAGGATTGAGAGTTCAAAGCCAGCCTCAGCAACTTAGAAAGACCCTAAGCAACTCAGTGACTCTCTCTCTAAATAAAATATATATTTTAAAAATATATATGGGGGATGTGGCTCAGTGGTTAAGAGTCCCTGGGTTCAATCCCCAGAACAGGGGGGAGGGGGAAGATTCTGGTTTTCACCCTAGGAAATCAGTGAGAAACCACTGAATAGAGTGCATATCACAGAGGAAGCGCAGGGACGAGAGCAGCTTTTCAGCTCAGTGGCTTGCTTGCTTGCTTGCTCTAAGAGCAAGTGGCAGAGCCAGTCTAGCTGAAATCTGTCTCAAGAACTGGTCTGACCTTCACCCTCAAGCACTGACTTTGGTGGCTCCAGCTCCCTCACCAGACCTGCTCCTGGGCCTTTGCCCGTGCACCTCCCACAGCTTGCCACAAAGCCAGCACATTTCTCTTAGCCCACAGGGGCCCTTGCAGTCTTAACAAAACAGGACTTTCCCTGGTCCTCCCCAGTTTACTTACATCTGTTAACAACTGGCTACAAAACAACCAAAACGACTTCAGATGACCTTTTGAATTTGGGTTCAATTAAAGGCTGCTGTTTGCATTTCTTTGCTCGATTATTGCTTTGTAAGTTATACAAGAACTTCATTACTTTGTGTGTGTCTGTGAGAAAAAAATAAATAAAAATCATTAGACACACTTCTAAATCAGTATTTGAATCTGTCAGAAGTAATTCAATAGAAAGCTTAAAAAATCCTTTATCAAAACACAAACTTAACTGGGTTCCTTCAATTTTAATTTTTTTTAAAACTACTGAATTTCAAAGTTTAAGAAAAAAAAGCATTTGCTTTTTCAAAAAAAAAGTTTTCAAAAAAAGAAAACATAATTTAATCCTGAATCTCTATTAAGTCAATCGAATTTTATTAGACCAAATAAGCACAGCATGCCCCCAACCCCACGGTGACTTTTCAGTGTCCTGCACCCCTGCTCACCTCAGCACATTCCCTGTGACTGAATGACCACAAGCGAGGGAAGGGGGAGCAGGAAGTAAAATACTTGGACTTCCTCCCCTTTCCCCAGGATGCACAAAATTTCCATTTTTTTCCAAGTCTTTCTCCTTTCCTTCTCCAAAATGCCATACTCATTTTAAAGATTTGCAGGATCATGATAAAGAAAATTTTAAACTATCTCCCCTAAATGAGGGAATAAATTATAAGTAATCCAACATTAGAGAGAACTACAATTAATTCAAATCTAGTTTTGGAATACCTCATTAATTAAATATGGCTTCAGGTAACAGGAAAATGTATGTACCTGCTGGCTGAGAGAAGAAAACTAAAGCAGAAAATATACTAAATGGAAGATACAAAATTTTTTGCATCAAACAACCCCAAGTCCATAATTCATGATGATTAGATGATAAAATCTAACCATTCTACTTTAAAGGAGGGTGACAAAGGTGAGTCAAGGTAATTAGCTAGACCAGGACTCCTGGAAATTTGATGAAAATAAAGAATTGTAAACCTAGGATCAACTACACCTGAGTCCTAGCCTTGACATGCAGGCATACAACACCAGCTGGAAAACACCTTACTCTTCTCCTTTAAAACTAAAAGACCTGCTTTACTCCCCTGGTGCTCTAACATTAGCTCCCGCAAAGGAAATCACTATGATTCCACAATTTTGCTCCCCAAGCTTCTATCCAAAAAATAATTAATTGACCAAGACAGTGCTGGACACTAGGGACACAGGGAATAATGTGACACTGACTCTGCTTGCAAAGAGCTCACAGGCTGCTGCAGAAGGTAAAAGAGTAAGGAAGCAAACTACAAGTGACGCCAAGTACAACAAGGAGTTAGGCCCAAGAGGTAGAAGTTGTGCAGATGAAAGATCAAACCCAGGAAGTGTGTGTATATTGGGGGAGGGGTGTGTGGCAGGTATGAGAAAGCTTTGCAGAAGAGGCCTTAAGGCCTGGAAAGGTGCAAGTTCAGGGGGAGGTTTTCCGAGCAGTCAGGCTCTGGTGGATTACCAAGGATGCTCAGGGAGCATGTGAGGCACAGGTGGTGAGGTAAGCAGGCATGCATGCACTCCTCTCTGCACCCAGATGTAAAGTAAGCTTCAGAAAAGTTAGTTCATGTACACGAGCATTTGGAAAAAATTAGCAAATCTCCCCAAAGCAAAAATGGTTGTTTTTGAATATGCAGACCTCAACCTGTAACTGAACGTGATGTGAGGACACTGACAGGCCCATTCAGTTCCAGTAAAAGAGAACAGTCAGTTCTCTACAAAGTTGTAAAAAAATGGTATCTCTTAAAATACTTTCAGCATATGTACCTTTGTTTCTGAATCTCCAAAAGTTGACCTCTGAGATCTGTAAATGCTTACAAAGCTCAGTGCCTTCAAAGATACTCCAATCTAAAAATACAGACATTTTCCATAAATGAGGACCAGCAAATCACAATTTCCAGGGTGAAAAGCCAATGCTTCCAGTTAAATGCAATCAGAAAGGAGCCACTATTCCAGAATATATGTTTTTTTAAAAATCCCAATTCACCTTGTGCATTGAAAACAATTCTCTAGGATGCTTTTCCCTTGTCCTTTCCTCTGCACTCATCTCTGTCTAATTTGCCCCCAGCACCAACACCAATCAAGTTCTAATAGCAGACCCAGTCAAAGGACTCCACAGCTGCAAGGGTTTGTATAGGCAAGTAAGCAATGCCTGTCCTGAATCTGAAATTTGCTATTCTCATAGCACCCCCTAGTGACCAAAAGCACCATTCTGACCAAACTCTTGTCTTTGAAACTGAATAAAAAGAAAGCATTTAAAATTTAAAAATTAACGAAAATATCCATGAGCTTACACTCTGTGAATACCTGCCCCAGTTACAATCCCAGTTAAGCCAATAGCTTTGCCTCTCTAGTCTACTTTTCTCTCGGCTCCAAAATAGGAAAAATAATATTCTCCATCACCATTATCCTACCTTTTATCCATGTGGGCTCCTGGATGAGATATATTACCAATACAAACTGTTTCTACACAAAAGGATGGGAGTAAGAAACAAAGCAGAGAGAAGTCTGAAATCTCAGGCCCATTTGAATCATCGGGATTATTTTATATTAAATTCATAACATGTGGAAATTACTGTAAAGGTCGGTTTACTGCCCTCCGTGATTATCATACACTTTGAATCCCCCCTTAACTTTATTTACCCAGTTCTAAGGAGAACTGCAAAAAAAAAAAAAAAAAGAACTTTCTGGAAATAGCTTGCCACCACCCAAACTGTATAAATTTGGTCCCAAAATACTGGAAGTTCTCTAATCCTGTCTTCAAAATTGAGATTTTTTGTTCTCACATGAATAATGTATGTTACTTGGATTTGGTAATAGAAAATATAATATAAATTAGTATTTTTAATTTAAAATAAACGTGGTAATAATGAAAAGTACTTAGACCACCATCCTTAAATCCCCTGCCAAATTAAACATCCCCAACTGACTCAGGTTGCTGGTATTCATAGTTCAGTAGCGGACTAACCTGCCTTTTATCTCTTTACTACCAGGCTGGTCTGATACTTTTGAAAAGCCAAAACTTTTGCTGTTTGACTAGAACTCACTGCTGCCCTCTACTGGGAAAACTTGGAACAAAACTAAAATCCCTCCATCAAGCATTTAAAATCATCTTCTCTGGTGTCTTGATAATCTTCAACATCTTATAAATTAATTCTAAAGATTCCAGGAAGTAAAAAAGCAACTTTGCAGTAACTCAGATGTAGTTTCCCTCTTTATCAACTAAACAGAGACTAAATGGGAGCAAACTGGAAAGTTGGCTTTAGACTCCGGCACTATTTGCCAAGGTAGCCCATCCTCCCTAGGTCTCAATTTTCAGGTCTGCAAAATGAACAATTGTGAACCAGGAGATAGTAATGAACTCTCTCCATTTTAAAATCTTGTAACCCTGTAAGGAAGGTTTAACTTGCTATTAATATTTGGTTTTCCTCTTCCACTCATATTTAAAAAGTTAGAGCTTACCTTTAAACATTCTTAATACTCTGACATATCTTATTCTCTGAGCTACCTTATCTAATACATCTCATACATAGAACTTCACTGGTTGTTGTAAGGGTGCAATGATTGATATAAAGGTGAACCAAGTGTCTAACATGGTGCATATACACAGTAAATATTATTTTGGTCTCTTTTCTCTCCAAGTCTTTCCATCTACCAGCTCCATGGCCTTTCCCTGTACCTGTAGCACATATGCTATAGCCACATCCGGAAGCACCTGTTCTCTGCTACTGTTTGCATTTCACATGTTCTTTGATGCTTGTACTGCATTTCCCACTGAAAGGCAAGTTTCATAGCCTATATCCTGTCTATCTGCACTTCAGAGCCCACTGCTGGAAGCAGCTGTTACAGTAGCAGCAGAAACAGAACAGCAGCAGAGGTGTGGCCCACAGCAGCAACAGTCCTTCAGACTTACAAAAACAACAATGGCACCATAATAAGGAAACTGTAATAATAAAAGCAGCATTTGTGATCATAAATAGAATGGCATTTTTTTATATGATGATAACACACATTTATTGAGTATTTTGTCCCAGTCAATGTGCTATGCACATCCTGTGAGTTGCCAAATTCGGTCCTCCCACATAGGAGGTATAACCTTTGCTGCTTAAGAATGAGAAGATGAGCTTTTGACAAGTGCTTAATGACTTTTGATGCTATTAAATTCTCCCTAGACATCTCTCTCCCCTCCGAACTCTCCAAAGCCCTTTTATCACCTTACTGCCTTCACACCTGCTCAAACTCTGGCAAATCTCCCAGGTTCCTACTGTGATGCTTTTAGCATCTCCTAGTGCTCATGAATGGAGTGGACACCCTTGCTCTGATAATGACAAATGTACACCCCTTTTCCTCCTTAGTCCATGTAACTCTGCTTACTCTTGTCCACTCCTTTTTCCTCTTCTTCCTCCTGAGGTATTATTTAGTAGAAAGTGAACAGAACCTGACATAAAAATGGAGGCTCGCTCCTGCCTCTGCTAGTCTTGGGACTTTGGGCAGGTTCTTCCACCTCACGCACTTTCATCTTCAGAGTATGGTAATACACTCGCCCTGTCTCTCTTCAAGTGCAACTGTTCAGAACAAACAAGGAAGCTATGAAAGAGATCTGCAAGTCATTGAAGAATATCTGCTGTGTGTGCATTTAATTCTTACTGCTCTAAGTCTCTTCACAAACACACACATCAAACTTGTCATTGGCAGAGAGGGTTCGCTACAGTGAAAGAAAGCCCTGGTTCTTGTCCACTGCCTGCATCTTGATGAGTCAGGAAAGAAAATATGAAGACAGTTGAACAGGAAGCAGCAGTGAAATCACAATTGTATTTCTTTTCTTTCTTATGGTTTTCAATGGACTTTTCTTTCATTTCATCTAAGGCAAGAGCAACAGAAAGCATCTCCATTGCCCAACCCCCTTCACTCCACTGTCAGAACTCTCTTCAATCCTGCCTTCTCTACATACTTCAAAAAAATACCCATTATTCTGCAGACACAATAGTCATTCTCCTTATTTACATGATTATTATGACATCGCTGTGGACCAACCACCCACTACATGTCAAACACAGGGCCAGGCATCCTGTAGAGATCTGCGTTCCTCACCCTGTAGCACTGAGTAATGTCGATGGCTCCACTGTGTGGTTAGGCCCAGAGAAGGTAGGCAGCTCACTTGATGAAGGGAACAGCTCTGGTATGACTCCTTCCAACCCAGATGCAGGAAGTGGAGCAGCAACATCTTCACTTCCTGCCTAAATCTGCTAGCAAAGTGCTCTTTGTGGACATGATCATTTAAAAATCATAGGGAAATCCTAGCATTGCCATCCAATGAATGTGAAGCCACAAAGACATAAAGCATAAACATTTTCTTGTAAAAGGAAAGACTGTTCTAGAATAAAGGAGACATAACAACTAAATTCCAGATTGGGTCCTAGATCAGATAAATGACATTAATGGGAAAATTGACAAAATTAGCAAAAATTTGGTTAAGATCTAAAATTAAATAATAGAATCGTATCAATGTGAATTTCCTGATTTTGTAACTGTACTGTTATCTATGAAAGTTTTCTTGTTTATAGGAAATTCGCATTGAAGTTAGAGGTGAAGAGCATCCTATCTGCAACTTACTTTGAAATGTTTGAAAAGAGTGAAAGAGAAAATAAATGCAGAAATTCTTTGTACTATTTCTCTAAATTTTTGTAAGTCTGAAATTATTTCAAAATAAAAAGTAAAAGCACACAGGGCAAGTTATCAATGCATGGTATTAAATAAATGTGAATTGTAATTATTTCTACTCATGGATTCCTAAGCACACAGGAGGATCAAATAGGGCCAACAGCCTTGGGTCCTTAATATGAAAACAATCTCACAATCTGATGAAAGAAATTCTGCTTAGTGGTGCATGACTATAAAATCAACTACTTAAGAGTCCAAGGCACAAGGATTGCAAGCGCAAGGCCAGCCTGGTCTCAGTTCAATGAGACCATGTCTCAAAATTTAAAATAATAATAATAATGAGCTGGCGATGTAGTTCAGTGGTAAAGCACCCCCAAGTTCAATTCCCAGTACCTCCCCACAAAAAAAGACAGAAAGAAAGAGTCTGGGACTCCACAAATATGTACCAATCTTTCCAATTCACAGTTGTTCTACCCACATGTGGCAATGATGTGATATCCCTTTCACCTTCTGATAATAACTAACCATTTCTAAGTTTCCTTATGTGGTTAAGAAAATGGCAACTAAAAACCCTGCAGCAATTCTACTTCCCATGAAAACACAGACAACCACACAAAAAGCACTGTGTGCTGAATCTCCCACCTTATCCCTTTTCTGGCCAATACACTCTTCACTGAGCAGTTGGCATTCAGACATCTGTGTAACTACCAACCCTTTGCCTTTGGTCCCACCACATGTGGGTTTTAGGAAGCACATGAACATGAGGATGAATGTGCTGATGCAAGGTTCCTATCACTGGCATAAAGCTTACACACCAGTCAATGCTAGAACTGCATTTCCTACAGAAGATGCATATAGCCCTAAGTATCTGCATTCAATTTTAACAGAATGATTGACACCCTTCCCCACCTACTGAATTCAGTAAATGACAGAACACCACATGACTGAGCTTCCAAACCCCCAAAGCTGTCTAGAGACGGCCCCTAGAGAGCCACATGAGAGGCAGTAATGGCATTAAAGCCTTTCCTTCTCATGCACAAAGATAAGTGAAAAGTTGAAAAGAAGTTATACAACTGCACTAAACTCTGTTCTCAAGGGTCTTACTGGCATGTTCTCACTTAAGACTATATGGAGCACCTTGGGGTCCAGGAACATCAAATCTCTCATTACCCTTCACTACAGGCCTCAGGAAAGAGAGAATTTCCATTTCACAGACAGAAAAATTAGCACCAAAGCATCAAGAAGATCCCTAAACAACACTGTCTGTAGGCAAAAGAACCCAAAAGGAACCAAATGCTCTTCAAAAAGAAAACAAATATCCTTAATTTCTACAATTAACACATACGCACGTGCATGCACAGTTTACATCACTAAATTAAACAGTGATATATATATATATATATATATATATATATATATATTTTTTTTTTTTTTTTTTTCCCCTGAATTAGAACCTGAATGAAGACAAATTGCCCACCCTCATGGGATTATGTGGCTTCCAACCAATGCATCACAGCCTGGCCAAACATCATTGTGAGAGGCTTCTAGCTCTCCCTTGCAAAAGAACAGCACTGGTAGATTCCATGGAATTTTCTGAGAGCAACTACAAGACTAGCCTATCTTTTATAAATATGAAAAACATCTGTGTTAAAGAAAAATCTCTCTTAATTATAGTCACCATAAGGGAGAAAAGAATGTTGCCTAAATGTCTAAGAACTTTGCCAACAAAACCAGGTATCATTTAAACACTAGTGCATCCATGGACTACCAGTTTCTATTTTAAAACAACAAACTGAAGTGACAAAAATCAAAGTACCAGCATCAATAAGTAGCTACTGAGGAACAAACCCACACTCTGGGAACCAGAGCAAAATCAACCTGGAGACACCAGAGCAAACAGGAAAGCAAGTAGCTGAAAAGACCTCACTAAAAAGACTCAGAACAAAAGACACCAATAATATGAAAAACCCCTGTACAAAATTTAAACAAAAGCAAATTAAACACTGTAAAAACCAGGGGACTGCGAAGACATCCTAGGATAATGGCTTCTGATGCACTCAATGATTAAATTAACATTTACCTTCTATGGCCAAGTCTGCACAAGAAGGTTCCAGGAAGGAACATCAAGGTTGCCCACCAACATCACAAGGCAAAGCAGGGAGGGAGGTGCCCACTACTAACAGGAATCCTAGAAGCAAGAGTCTGCTGAGCATGTGGGGGTTCGAATGAGTGAAAAACAGTTCCAAACAGCCTTTCTTCGGTTTACTCGAGAACATGTGATCACTCAGTCAGCACACGCCTCTGGGCACATCTCAAGGAAAATGAAATGCACTCTGCTGCTGCCGGCCACGCAGCACACCTGCCAGCCCTGTAATCCCAGCTCCTCATGAGGCTGAGGCTGAGGCAAGAGGATCAAGAGTTCAAGGCCAGAAAGACCCAGTCTCAATATTAAATTTTTTTAAACAGGTTAGGGATGCAGTTCAGTGGTGAAGTGCCCCTGTGTTTAACACCCAGTTCTGAGGAAAAAATAAAAATAGAGGAAGAAAAGGTTCCCAGTGAAATCATGGAGGGATATGTGGAGAGGACCTTGTGAGTGATCATATGGGACAGGCAAGATAGAGAGGCAGTTCCACACAGAACTGCAGTGTGCTGAGGCTGGGGGACTGAGGAAGAAATAGAGTGCAAAGATTAGGTGGGGAGAGATGGCCAACTGTTTGCACACAAGATGACTAAAAGGCTGGCCAATTGTGTAGCATGTAGACAGAGGTGCGAGGCTAAATCTCTGCAAAGGAAGCAGGCCTGGAAAAACCCACTAGCTATGAGGAAACAGTTTACAAGATGGGAACAGATGAAACCTCCAATAACGAAGGCAAACCCGAAGACCAAAACACCAGTCCTTTGCAGATGCATACTGTGTAAGCCAATGGCTTTCAAACTACTTTTATCCTCTCTGGCAGAAAGTTTAGACATCCCATCAAAGGACCCAGGGTCAGACTCCAACACCGGGGGTATCACTCAGGGTTCCACCCTTGGTCTGCTATTAGGAGTCCTCAAACTCTGGTCAGGCCACTTCCAGATTCTAATCTGCTGTCTCAGACAGAAGTTTCTCTGTGCTGCCCCTGCAGATGTGCCACAGGGTGGACTGTCTACCCAGCTTCCCCTGTTCCCTCAGAGACAACTGGGGGACCAACATATCCAAAGGCAAATACAATAATAAGCCTGCTCCACTGAGTTCTGCTGGTCCAGGGGAGGAGCTCAGATACCTACCCAGAGTGGGCCTGTCCCTGAAGTCTGCTTTAAAATCTGTTTAAACAACTCTAAAGCATCATCTAAATGTGTTTTCTACAGAATGCTTTAGAAAAGGCAATGTCTTAAGTTAACCTTCAGTTACTTTTACCTAGGCATAATGACATGCATTCTCTAAAGCACATTTCTTTGCCAATTTTATTTAGAGCACAGACAACTCAGATTCCCCATTAGCTTTGTTAATAACTTTAACAAGGGACAAAGGAAGAACCTCCCTTTCTAAATCTGTGACTATGTAAACACTTTTAATTATATATATTTAATATAATTTTAAAATCAAGCTAAACCAAACCAGGGGTTAAATTATGTTAGATTTCATACCATAATGAATCCATAATTACAAATAAATAAAACTCTACATAACTGCAAATATAAATAAATACACTCACATATACATACCATTTTAAAAATCTAAAAGCTAGAATGGAAAATTGTTCAGATCATTAATATAACTTAGTTAACATAAGGCAAACTACAAAAGATATCACAAGATCTTTTATGATAAAAGAATTATGTCCCCAAAACATTCAAACAACTATGAAAAACAAGAGTTTTTCATTTTCCATTTAAAACTGTGTTTAAAACTGACCATCTCCCTTCTGTGAATTGCAAAGGAAAGATATTCAAAGGTATTTTTACCTCGTCAGTATTCAAACCCCATCCGCTCTGACCTTCTTTCAACAAAGATGATAAATGGAAAAATGAAATCATTTGAGTTTCACATTGTTTCCACACCCAAACACGTAACAGCAAACCAAGCTAACCAAAAGGTAAAGGCAGTGTATCTCGGTAATTACTAATCAGATCACCTCGAAATAACATGTACTGAGTACGTGGGAATATTTTTCTTATTTTCCTGGTGTCATTTCCCTGGGTGGGGCTCAGCTCCTGCAGGGCAACTGGACAGTGGCACTTACCTTCTTGGCTCTTTGGGCTATGTCTGGTGTTCTGGTAAGCAGCTTCTCAATCAGGTACTCTCTGTTCTGCAAAACAAATGATCCCAACAGTTTAACACCAAACATGATACATATGAATTCACAGTGATTTCAAAATAGCAGATTGACTTGGGTTTTTAAGCATGTTACCTTGGCTTTCTGGAAGAATTTGCATTTTAAAAGTTCTGCTGCTGTGGGCCTGAAAGATCAATAATAAATCAGAGTTGAAACAATGACCACTTGATAAATACACTGCCTTGATGATACAACTTAACCTTACAGTATTTCTGGAAGACTAAATTTAGGACTAGCAAAACCAGAAACTAAATTAATCATGAGTCAGCACCAAATAAAATAGTGGCCAGTTTTCCAGTTCTTTCTAAACACCTCTATTGCAAAACACATAAACTCCTGTAAGTTAAAAGCTGGGGGCATGATCAATTTTTCATCCTTCATTCTTACACTTCACTAAGTGAATTCAGTGTTTCTAAAAGGTGACAGACTGACATGTCTGTAAGCTGAATCCCTATGTTTATTAAGAAACCCTACAAGCAGCAATGTGACCCTGTCAAAGACACTATAGCCTACTGTGTTCTGTGATTGCCCAGGAGCAGCCGTTACTGAAAGGGCCCACAGATCTCGTGTCCAAGCTCTGTCTGCCTGGTGAATGAACCTGCTTCAAGTGTGTGTGCACCACTGTTCTCAGAGGAAGGTAAGTGTGGAGATTAATAAAACGCAAGTTCAGCCAGGTGTGGTGGTACTCGCCTGTAAACCTAGGTACTCGGGAGGCTGAGGCAGGAGGATGGAGAGCTTGAGGCCAGCCTGGGAAATTCAATGAGACACTGTCTCGAAATAAAAATTAAAAATGGCTGGAGATGTAACTCAGTGGTAAAGCACCCCTGGGTTCAAACTCCAGTACCATCAATCAATCCATCAATCAATGCAAACTGTGGTGTTATTTAACTTGTTTCTCTAGCCTATATTTCCTTCAAACTGAAAGTTAGGTCTAAAGAGTTAATTAGGCTTCATGAAGCATCTTAATGCTGACATGATGCTAACAGAGTTTCACATTTTACAGCATTTCAGATTTCAGATTTTTGAATCAGGGATATACAACTGGTAAAGTCTGCAAAGATTCCATGATCCAAAAACCTCAGAAATCTGCAATCCTACTGGTACAAGCATTTTAGATCCCAGGTACTCCAGCTGGACTTCCTACACAGTACCAAGCACTACTTGCTGCAGCACCTCAGGGACAGGTACTGTGAACTATTTCACTGTTGGTTTAACCACTTGGTCCCAGGCTCCAAAGCTCTCCACTGTAAATGTACATTTTTCCACTGCAATCAGCAAGTATTCTGTTGGGTAATAGTTTGGCTCTGTAAGAATATCATGTCCCTGAAAACCTTTCCCCTAATTGCTTCAGTATCTTTGCTTTAAATAATTGTTTCATGTGAAGTGGCAGAAGACTAGCTTTCTACTTCTAGTACTCCTTCTATATTTAAGTGACATTCCTCCATAAAGAATGATTTCCTTCATCAATAGCTCCTTCTAAAAACTTGGAATTGTGAGCTGGGGATATAACTCAGTGGTAGAGAGCTAGCCTAGCATGCCCACAGCCCTGAGTTCAATCCCCAGCACAGAGCAGGTGGGGGGCACCAGTCATGCAGAAAAAATTTACTCAATCTAGAGTACAGGAGAGTTGGCCAGAGAGCTGACCTAATATCTCCCAAAGGGGAAAAGGGAAAGACATGAGGGAACTCTTCCAGAGTGCAACAGACTTAACAAGACATAAAACCAAATGTAATATATGACCCTTGATTGAATCCTGGATTTGGAAAGGAAGAAACAAAAGCTACAAAAGACATTTGAAAATAATTAGAGAAGTGTGAATACGCTACATAGCAATAATTTTAGGAAACTACTGTTCATTTTCTTAGGTGCAGAAAAGTATCATGGTCATGTAGGACATGTTCATTTTGTAAGTAAGGCAAACTGAAGTATTAAGTCTATTATTCACTTTGTTTTAAACAGTTGAACAAATGTTGGCAGAAAATATGGAAAACGTTAATAACTTAAATTTAGATGATAGTACAGAAATAAACATTTTACTCCTTTTTTCACATTTTCTGTATGCTCTAAATCCTTCATAATAAAAAACTGGGAGGTGGGTAAGCATCACTGAATATCACTGGGCATTCTCTCAGGCAGTCATTATTAAAATTATAAGGAGTATTACATTAAGGCTGGGGGTGCAGATTTAGAAGGTGCCTAGTACTTGAAATAATCAGAAACCATGCTTTGGAAACAGGAAGCTCCTCTGAAATGTTCCTAGGGACCAAACCCAAGTGTGAAAAAGAATTAGGAAACATCATTGAGCACTTTGGTGCCACAAACAGGGACCGTAAGTGTATTTCTGTGCAATGAAATTTTCTATTTAAACTGTTATTGCTTTTTTCCTCAAATTTCCAGTGGAACACTGACTACAGGTATCTGACAAAGTACCCTGAATCTCCATATCCACTACAATAAATAGTTGCAAATTGCTAATTGCTTTGTGTAAATAAAGGCCTAAACAACAGGTGGGCAATATTCTTGGTAAACTCATTATATTCATGAATCTGCACCTTGTTTAAAAAGCACAAAACTTAAGAAAGGATCTAGCTATTTTTCATGAAAAAACTTGGGTTGTTATTTGAATGCTGACTCATCCTGATCATCAGCGATGTTTTTGCCTTCCAGCTACACAAAATCATCCTTTCATTCTCTGAGTAAATATTTATTGAGCACCTACTATTTGTCAGGCATTTTGCTGGGTGTTGAACACAACTGAGGACAGACAGTACCTTCCACAGCTTGCAGCCCGGCAGGTAAGGCAGTTAAGGGTCAGGTGTGCTGCTGTTACAAAACGGGCAGTAGCACATTCAAACCTTTGCCTTGAGTCTGGCTGGAGCAGGAGGGCTGCTGAGGGATTGTGGAGTAGAACCATCACACACAGGCAGAGGTGGATTTTGTGTCTCATGTGACACCTCAAAACATGAGACAAAAATTTAAAAACTAAGAAGCTGGCTGGGTCTGGTGGTGTGCACCTCTAATCCCAGCACTCAGGAGGCTGAGGCAGGAAGATCACAGGAGCCCAAGAGCTGAAACCAGCCTGGGCAACATAGCAAGAAGCTGTCTTTAAAAAAGAAAAGACTATAAATAACTTAGATTTATCTTTAAAAAGTGAAAAGAACTCTTAAGAAGATTAGGATGATCAAGAAAGCCAGGGCCGCTATTTCGTTTGAAACCCTCATGGCCTCATCTCTGGCCAACCGTTAAAACAGCCCCCTAGCTCGTCTCTCTGCCACCCCTCTCCTCCTCATTCCACCCCATCATCACGATGCTCCCCACCTTAGTGCCTAAGAGAGAAAAACACAACTACTCTTACTCATCCTCAGAGATTTCAGTGGCCTGAGGTAAAAGCAAGTGTCCTAGATCCTGACTCCTCCATCATCTCCCTCATGCCCACGTATCCTCTCCTTCAACTACAGTGATGTTCTCACCCATCTCCTGATCTTTTATGACACAGTGATTTTCCTACTTCAAAATTTTCCATAACCACTGGTACACCTTGCTCATCAGTCAAGAAACAATTTAGATGTCATCATCTTCAAAGACACCTGTCCCAGCTCCTAGAGGTGGAGTGCACAGCTCCCAACTGGGTGCCCACCTCGCTCTACACACACGCCCACTCTCCACCGGTCTGGATCTCTGGCCCTGCCTCCACTTCACTAGGTCAGGAGCCCTTCCAGATCAGGAACTATACAGGATTCATTTTTATTTTCCCAATGCCTAGCACAGAACAGAAAACCACTGTAGCTCAATTTCATACAATCATCACTAGGACGTGAAAGTGACGTTGCTGGACATCTAGACCCAGTACTATAACGCCTGCAGCCGGATTTAGTCAGTACCCAAATCTAAGCATCTGTTCAGCAGAGTGGGGACTGTGAGAAAGATGCAATAAAAATGAGACTTGAGCTTCTGAAAAAGAAAAAAAGTAGAGGGGATGTCAGGAGAGACAGGTGCTGGGCTGGGGAGTCAAAATGCCTCCCTACCCTCTCACTTCTGCTCCTCCCATTCTCCTTGTGCACAGGAGGGGTCAAGTCAGCACCAAAGTCAAGAGGAGGCTGGGAAATGCCAGGCATACCTTCAGCTCCAGGACTAGGAAAATGCTTTCCCTTCCCCTGCAAGGTCATTTCTATGGTAACCAAAACTGTGAAGGGTAAAGGCACACTATAAAGAAAACCCCTTTCTCTGTACTCTTCGACACCCGTGGCCTTCATCAGTAAATACAAAAACAGGATGATGTAAGAAATTGGAAGTGGTTCAAAGAACCCACCATCTCCCCGCCAACCCCGGCAGTACACATAAATGGTAAGCTACAGGTCATTCCAAACCTATCCAGAGAATAATTAAATAGCAGGTCGCTGGTTCCTTCTCCTGCTCAAGTCAGCTGAAGTGGTTGTAGCTTTGGGGTACAATCCCACATGTGCCAAACATGTGGGAAGTATGGGGACAAGAGCAGGAAAAAAATGGACAACAGAGGGAAGAGTGTGGCAGAAGGTGACAGGAAAGCGGAGGTGCCTGCTGTTCTTAGATCACAGGGTTTGTTTTGGGGCCTTTATTGTGTTTTGGCTTTTAGTCATTTACATTTGCTTAGTTTTATGCCAGTAACTGCCAATGCACGGTTAATGTGGAGTTGTCAGTACTCCTGCCTTTCAGCTGATTTTTCAGGAGAGAGAATTCTGCACAGTCATGTCTTCCATGGTCACTAACGTAATATAAATCCAGACGCTGTTTCACAAGAAATGCTAAAATGCTACCAGCAACCAATATAATGGTCCAGGCTTTCAATGATGTTTCCATTTTAAATCCTTAAAAACAATGCCGTAGTCTTCAAGTACTAACATTCTCGGAAGAAAATCTCTTAAAGGATTCAGTTAATACATATGGATGAACCAAAGTCCACTGAGACTTAAAGTAATGCTCAAAGGATTCAGGATGAATGTGCTACAGTGTACATGGTTCTACAACTTGCATTAGTAAGTTTTAACAGCCCACTGACCTCAAGCAGAGCTGCTTTTCTTACCCCATCCTCACCCCCAAGAAATATTCAGTTCTTATTTTTCTCTAAAAAATTAAATCTATATGATATCTACTGTATAGCTCAAAGAAAATATTGGTTCTTTTTATTGTTTGTCATCCACACAAAGCATGTAATCTGTAGATCATGGCTCATTTTTTAAATAGCAAGATGTTCTGCTACACAAATATAAGTAACTGTGTGTCTACACTACCACATAGACCTCCAAGAAGCAAAGGGTTCCAACACCCCAGCTCTCTTACTAGGCAAGTCCCATGAGCTCTCAAGGTTGACAAAAAGCACAGCCGTCTACAGCCAGACCTAGAGCTCCTATACAGGAGTCAAGGAGTCCTAGTTACTGTTCCCCTGTGACATTTTTTTGCTCATTGATCAAAAGATTCTCAGCAACACCAGAGCTTTGGTACCAGTCAACTACTTTCAGATTACAGGTAGATGAGCTACGTGGAGGCAACAGAAATAAAAATTACCCCAAAGATTTCCAACAACTATTCGACCCACTTGAATCTGGTTCTGTTTCTGAAACTCTTTTCAATAGGCCCAAATCACCCCAAATTTCAACCCCCCAGTCATTTCCAGGTGTTCAAGAAATAGCATTGAGTACCTAAGACTGACCTGGCACTGTGCATGTGAACAGCACAGGTCCTTCTTCTAACATACTTATAAATTCATGGAGAATGTGGGTGTGTAAATCAACATGTACACAGTGTAAGCGTGTACATGCTACAAAAGCCATGTAGTCAGCCCACTGTAATTATTGCATAAAGTTGCAGCAGCTCCACTTGGTCAGGGGGAAAAAAAAGGCAAATAACAAACAGCAATCTCAATTTCCTGAGCATTTAAGGACTCCCAGAAACGGTGTCATCTCTGCCTGCTTTATGTGCCTGATTTTATTCCATCCTCTGGCAAGCCTGTGAAGTCAGTATTACAGACCCATTGTACCAACCAGGAAATGACTTTCAGGAAGATGAGGCTAATACAGAGTTGGGATCCCACCAAGATGTATGCCACTTGAGGAAGTGCCATGTGAACTGAAGATGGAAAGACGGTGGGGAAAGGAAAGAGGGAGGGCAAGAATTCTTGAATGGCATGTATAAAGGCACAGGGGACTGAAATATTCAGAATTTCAGAATTGTGTCATGCAGTTAAATCCTTATCAATTTAGTAAGAAACACGTATTTTATTTTAAAAAAATAATAGGACAATATAACTTTTTTCCATTGACACATTTCATGAATCATTGTGTTTGTGTGTTTGTTCTTTTAACTCACATACATTATCCAATCTGTGTCTTTCCAATAAAATAAAGAGCATCTCAGGAAGTGAATGGACCTCTAGTAGAGACTATAACTGCTGGTTCTGGAGAACAACTGCACAATCATAAGTGCAGATTAGGTTACAAAGAAAATGCCTAAGCAATTAACACTTTGTGCATCAATAATGTCATTAAGTACTCTAAGGGAAAGATTTCACAAGAATGTGAACACATGGCATATGGCACTTTTCTAAAGGATTTTACTTATTTACTTATTTATTTATTTACTTATTTATGACATAGAACCTTATATTTCAGCTCATACAATATATGAAACCTGGAAAACCTTTTCAAGATTACTAACAAATAAAAATGGTCTGTTAAATACATTGCATGTCAATCTAATTTATTTTGACCAAATTAGAAACCTCCTAAAGAAATATACTGCTCCATCATTAAGTACAGCAACAATTTCACCCTTACAGAACCATGTGCTTACCAGACTAGAATTAGGGGACATTCTGCATCACAACCACTAGGTGGGATCTCAACTTCAAAACTCTTATTAAAGACCATCAGAAGCAATGCAGAATTAACTGGAAAAACAAGTAATTCTCTCACTGGGCTACAAAAAATCAAACTCTGTCTTCTTGGTGACATCAAAAGTTTCGCCAATGACACCAAACAGAAGCGAAAACAAGCAAACACTGAGGGTCAAAAATGCAATGTAGGAGCATTTCTACCCAAAAGGAGCAAAGAAATAACTTCAACAAGAAATCAAGAAACACTGAGGAAATGAGTCCTATGCAACAAATGTGAAGGACAACTGAAATGTTTGAGAAGAAACAGCTTATAGCATTATTTACAATAAATAAATTCAAGATGCTGAACTTTTCAGTCTTCTGGACTATTTGCTCTTCTAAAACATCATGCAAAATGTGTTTAATCCAGAAAAAGCTAACCTGGCTCACATAGGACTTTACTGTATAATGTTAAAAGGCTTAACAAGTTCCATGACAATTAAGGTGAGAATAAAGGAATCATTTGTTAACAGGAGGGTCCATCCCTGAGAAAGAACGTTTCAGAAGAGAAGTCAAGTTACTACATTTTAAAATCTAAATATGAAGTAGGATCCTGGAGTGGGCTAGGGTGGACTTCAGGTGGACAGCAGCTTTTCCAGGTCTATGAGGATGACACTACACACAACCAAATCCTTACAAAAGGAACTTTCCAGGCAAGGCATGTGTGTGGTACACACTGTTAACACTCTGCTTTAAAGGAAAAGAGCACTGAGCTACAAGAGCACTACCCAGGATATTTCAAAGTCACAGAATGTAAGAAGGAAGAAATGAAATCAGCAATAGACACAAGAGAGTGCAGGGCAATAACCCACGAATAAATAGGAAAACACTAAAGTTAATTCAAAGCCATTTGCTTCTGTTTATAGGATTAATCTTTCTAGGTAAAAATCTCCTTAATCTTCTTTACTGATAATCTTTTAAACAGCACAAACAACTTGTTCTGCAACTAAAAGGAAACTCATGCAAAATTCAATAGCTGTGCCTGGTTTAGACTGGAGCTAGCCGGATATTCAAATCCTGAGAGGTCAGCTCAACCTACAGTGCAGAATATTAGCTCAGCTTCTGAATAAGGCACTGCCAATTTCTTTTGATTTCGGTTTTACTTCATTTCCTTTGATGACAGAGCCCACACCTAACAAGCACAATGAATCTTATTAACAAAAATTTTCCGCTGCCTCCGGGTTGTCTACTCTTTCTCCCCCTTGGACAGATGCTGTCTTCCACTAACAGGATGGAAATCTGGGGGCCAGAGCAGGGTTCCCTTGAGACTAGAAGTGCCTTCCCAGTGTCCTCACGCAGCCTCTCCCCATCTACAAACAAAGCTTTGTCAGGATTCAAACCAGGTCATTAACTCCTCCACAAAGTTTGACATACCTTTTGGAAGGATCTTTTTGAAGACACAGTGAAAGTAATTTTCTAAAGGACTTGCCGTACTTTTTCATCATTTCTTTATCTTCTACTCCAGTTTCTAAAGTGGGTGGATCATTTTGCAAAGTCAACATTAACACCTGTGGCAGAAACAAGCATGAAGACAGTATCTCAGTACAGCGATTGCTACAATGGAATTTGTCATTTTTTACAAAAGCATCAAAGATCCTCCTTAATTAGGGTACAAACATGCTTTTCAAAGAGTTTTAACTTTTCAAAAGTTGCATGCTAAAAGTATTAATTTCCCTCTACAAATTTGTTCATGTACCCTTTAACCTTTATGTTATTCCACTGACAGAACTTACGAAATGTGCTCTACATATTAAAAATGATCTCCCAAAAGCAACCAGGACAGAGCTTTCTGAGAACTGGCTCTCATAGAGCCTCAAGGAGCACGTAGCTCCAGCCCTAGCTGGTTGGGAAAGAGGGTGGTGAAGGGGAGAGAAAGGCACATTCATGTGCGCAGGCCATTCATAAGCAAGGAACTGCCTGTCCTCAGGGCTTCTGTAACATATTACCAAACCTAAAAATAAAACCACAACATCCCAGGAGGTAACATGATTTCCTTTTAAGAAGGAAAAAAAAAGAGAAAGAGAGAGAGAGAAACATACAGAAAATTGCTAAAAAGCCCTGGCAAAATTGAGAAAACAAGATACTGAAAGATAGCCAGACTATAATTGAGTTATGAAAAACCATAATAAGACCAAAAGGCCATGCTACATCAGAGGGGACAGGACAAAATGAAACACAGCTTCTAATCACAAAGGTAAAAATTCCACTCTTTCACACTAACTTCAAAATTGCTTTCAAAAAGTAGGATGTGTAGAAAACTCTTGACCTACAAAATGAGTAAACCTCATTAATGCATAAATCAGTCCTAATTTATGCAAATGCTATACATGTCAAGACTCTTTTCAAACACTTTCAAATGTGTGAATAGATGAAGGATGAAAGTGACAGTTTATTGTTTGTGGAGGATAATAGCCAAGAGCAGAATGTGGGGGACTGCAGATTCTGGAGAACTGTCCTAATGGGCTTCAGGCTGGGATGGCAAATGCCACTTTGGATTCAGATGGAAGCACCAAGCAATGAGAAAGAAAGAAAATAAGAAAAACTGGGTGGAAGAAAAAGTCCTCGGAGTGACTTCAGTGCTTTATCTTCAAAAGGGTCATTTCAACTTTAAATATTCTGCTAAGAATCAGGTGTGGACAGAGAGACAGACACACATACACACACACACACACACACACACAAACACACTAAAACCTTAACCATGTTAAAAATATAAAAGAAATATATATAGGAGTAGTAGAAGTGTAGTCAGTGGTAGAGCACATGCTTAGCACTCATGAAGCTGTGGATTCAATGCCATACACCAAATAATAAAAAACAAAGAAAATAACTACACTGAAATCTTAATACAGATTTTCTGTGATTGATGAGACAATGGATGGTTACTCTTCTTCTTTGTTCTTATTTTTACTTCCAAATTTTCTACAATAATAAAGTATTACTTTACGGAGGGCAGCGGGTACTGGAGCCTGCACTTGCTAAGCACATGCTCTATCTGGAACTACATTCCCAGTCCCTACTTCCTTTTAATCAGTAAAGCTATTTGACTTATTTATCCTTGGTTTTTTAATTCTACTCATTTTTTCCAATAAACATGAAATAACCACAGAACATATTCTTTTAAAAATATCTTCATAATTTCTACCACTCTATTTCAGCCTCAAAACAAAATCCAATTGATGAAATTAGCCCTTATGCTACCATCTCAGACCTAAGAAAAATAATGAGGTGGGACTGATAAAAGAACAACAAAATCCTGAAAATAGTATCCAAAGTACATGTTGCTTTGTAAAAGCATTGTGATTCACTCACATCAGAGGAGCTACCAATGTTACACTATGAGGGCCGGGGTGACAATGGTGTAGATCATTGAAGAAAAAAAAAAAAAAAAGGATCTTAAAATCTGGGAAATCCATCTGCAAAGATGACATCACCACAATCTATTATTAGATTTTCTTTGAGGACCTGGGATTAGGCTGCTCTCAAAAGATTAATGACCAGTATTTGTCATAGCTATAGACCTCTATCGAACAATCTGATCACATTCTTTCCTCAAGTCTGTGCTAAGAATGTAAATCAAGCTTCAAAGCTGGGAACTGTACTACTTTTTGTCCATTCTGCCCACGGAGAAAATCAGACAGCATTCAACTTGACTGCATCCCTCCACTCACTCTCCTCAGGTCTGAGAGAAAAATAAATATGTACAAGAGAATTAGAGAATAGATGCCATTCCATCACATTTCACACCCGACATATTATTTCCAACAGTAATTACTTTCATGGGAGGGTATTTGTGATAAGGTGCTGCTCCTGTTGCTAATTCAATGGCCGTTATTCCAAAACTCCACATGTCAGCCTTGAAGTCATAGCCTCTCACCTAAGAAAGAAAACAGACAGGGAACAAAAAACCATAATGATGGAGCAGGCATGGTACACATCACAAAGTCCATATTTTGTCAGAAATCCAAAGTTGTTTATGCATAACTTTCAAATCAGTTTGCTAAGATCTAGCAATCAGGAATTGAGTCAATGTTGTAATATGCATTCTATTAAAGTGACTGATGTAAATGAAATGCTAGTGTGTTAATGATATGTGCTAACTGTACTATGTCAACCAAGATAACCTCTATCATTTTTTTTTTTACCTGTTCCATGACTTCAGGTGCCATCCAACACGGGGTGCCAACAAATGTTTTTCTTACTTTATTCCTTGTAACATCACCCCCTGTTGCTAAGAATGCACTTACCCCAAAATCTGAAAGGGAAAAAAAAAAATCAACATTATTTTGTGTAAGATATTATTGCTTATAAATTCTGACTCTTTGAACATAGCTCTTCTGGTAAGCACTACAGTAGCAAGAAATAACTACAAGCATGTTCCTGGAGCTCTCTGTCATACAAGAGGGTGGTCCTGTCATCTACTATCCCTCACAACCTAAGGGTCAGCAAGTCCCAGCCCCAGAGCTCCGCATCAGTATGTTTCTACTTGTAAGTTATCAAAAGTCATAATGTATCATAAAGAACTACAATACCAATGAAAATATAAATATGTTTCCAAAGCCCTAAACATAAAGTGTCTTAGATTTAGCCAAGATTCATGTTAGAAAATCATTTAAAAGAATTATCACTGGAAAAAGTGAAACTATGTGCTATGGTATGTGGTATGGTTCCTTTTCATATTTTTATTATGATTTTCTAGCTGCTTTAATTCCAAGTTGTCAATGCTTAGAGAGGTATTGTTTTAAAAATAAAAGATGAAAAACATCCATCTTCCACATTTCCCTATCTTCCCTTGACAGTGTTCACCAAAACCTTAGCAAAATCGTAATGGCAAATCCACAAACCCTTGAATACAGAGCCAACAAGTCCAGGTTTGTTCACATGCAGCAATCAACACAAAGGAAAAGCTCAGTCATCAAAGACTGTTTTTTTTTTCCTAATGTTTGCTTTCTGAATAATTTTCTTAAATACAGATGGAATGGTTTGTAGAATCAAAATAACACTCAACACCTATTGTAAAGTTCATTGTGTGAGATTAATTAGGCACACTGTAGATGCAGACAAGCAAGTCTGTGAGAGTTATCTCTATATATGACAACAGAGAAGAGAACACCTGGTGCTTATTAATGCATGAAATCATAAGTACATGTTTGCATAAAGGTCAAAGTAGTTAATACATTAAAGTACCAACTACTTGGGACTAGTGTACTTAGTAATAGCCAAGTCAAAGACCCCTGGATAGTGAACTGGTAAGTAGTAATAAGAACAGGTAGTCAACACCTCAATACCACACAGAATACTATGGAATGTGGCTCCTATAAACTGTTTTGATATAATTCTCCTTTGCCAGTTCCCTTTGTTGACTGTTAGAATGACAGCAATTACCAAAGAACAACCTCAAGTACAAACCAAGATCAAAATGTATTAACATTTGCTTTAGGCCTATAATATTAAGTTAAGCAACTGAGTGATTTAATACATCATAACCAGTTCCCTAAGTAGAAACATGTTGACAGTTTCATTTTATTTACATTTAAATATGCTCTATTCCCAAAAGGATTTCAATTACAAGTAAAGGAAATGAAAATTGACAAATGGAATTTTTGTTCCAACTGCTACTGTGATGTTAATATTAAGCAAAAGTACATTTTGAAAAACTAATGGCCATATAATTTAACTTGCATATATAAGTCCAACTCTAAAACTCTTTAAATTCTTATGTTGTCATCAGAAAACAAGCCTTTAGAAATCTCTAGAACTAGTCAATCAAGTCTCTTGTGGGCAGAAGAAGATGTAATTCATCCTCTTATAGAGAATTAGATGAACTGAATCATTTGTAGGCATCTACTATTTTGGCTAGAGAAAAAATAATATAAAAATGCTTTCAAAAATATTAAGTTCAATGAATTCACATTCCATTTTTTATTAAAATTATTTTATAGCATGACAATACAAATAATTATATATAATCTATAAATAGTTAAGGATATTAGTAAAGGCTGCTTTAAGGAAAAATAGATTCATCTATATGTAGCTAAAGCAACCCTGGGCCCTAAAGTCTCTTCCTGAAAGCCATAATCCTTATAAAAATCCATAATTAACATTAGATATCTTTTCAATTCCTTAAAAATACTATGTGCTTACATTAGGTACTTTAAAGGCTGGCAAAACAACTGAGCGCGATATATAGTAGCATTTCATTATTGACATTACCCCTGCAATGTATCATTCCTGATTCACATATTTATTCATAGCCTCCACTTAGAACATTCTCTTTAAAGTTATAAACAGATGGTTAAATGTCTTAAAGCTCAGAACAAAAATTCCAGAAGCAGAAAACACCGATCTTAACATCCACTTGCTCTTGTGAACAGAATAAATACAGTTTGCTCCTATGTATGGCTAATGTGTATAGGGAAGGATTTATATGTACAGAGGAATAGAACATTTTGACCCAAGTACACGGTGTGCCTGTACAACAGGAAAATTGGTGTATTCTATTGAGATAGCTTACATATGACTGTGAGAACAGGGTGGCAGAACAGTACCATGAAAGCCACCCTTGCTTCCCAAGGAGCATGTCTATGTGGCCAAAGGGAATACTGGGTCAGAGAACAGGAGTGCTTCTCTAGCAGCATGGAATCAAAGGCCCGTGTTCAGTTAGTTAGCCAGCCCATCTTCCTGCCTGCAGGACAACTGGAGGACATGGGTAATAAAAGTGGCTTTAAGGAAGCTATCATCCTAGTAAGGAAAGGGCTCCAACATGTTTTGAGCCCATCCACTTCTTCCCTTGCCCACAGCTCCTGCGGCAGCCTCCTAAGTCCTTACTGCCTGCTCTCCCCTGATCCAGGGTTCAGCAACCAGGCTTTTCTGGCACACACCGGAGCCCTCCTTAAAAGTCTTTAAAGTTTCCAACTCCCTTCAGGATGAAGTCAAAATGTGTTAGCCTAACACATAAGCCTGACTCCCCTTTCCTCTCCCACCTCACTAGTCACTACTCCCAGCTCCAGACACTGAGCCTGCAACCCTGGTCAGCTGCTTACTTTCCACTCCTGACCCCAATGCCTGCTTAGCCTCACCAGTGATGCTACTGCACATGGTGTTCATCATCCTGTTCACTGTGGAGAGGACCAAGAGCAGAGGGCATTCTGCACGTCCTTCTGAATGACATAAGCAGCTCAGACATCTTGACCTTGCAATTCCATCAATGCACAGCCATCACCTTTGTTTAATTTGTCAAGTACCATTTGAACAACGCTGTTCCTTGCTTTATATTTTATGTTTCAATGCTAAGCCTTGAGGAGATCTACAAGATTTTGAGGTATAGTTATCTGATTTTAAGAGTGTTAGATCCACCAGGAAACAGCATGCAGTGACAAGCAAAGGTGGAGAGTCACGGTGTTCACACCTAAGACTAAACTACTCCCCAGCTGTGTGACTCCAACAAGGGACGTAACCTTTATGGTCTTCTGTTTCCTCATCAGGGTTCTTACCTGCACCTATTTTTATTTTACTTTCATATTTGGAAAGTCTCCTGCTTATTTTTTACCATGCATGAATGTTCCTTACAATAACTGTTAGGTGGGTCAATAAGTTACTGTTTTCTGCCTTCTAACCAAGGATGCATGTGGGATGAGGGGTCAGCATTAGCAATTTTCAGAGATAGATGAAAAGAAAAAGAGAGAGAAAGATATGTTTCCCAACCGTAAAAATGTTACCATCTCAGTAGGATAAGACATGAAATAATCAACAACAGAAGATGTAAAATCTAACACTATGTTGTCTGTGTAAAGGCATGGGGGCTATGACTATAATGGTCAAAGACAGCAACTGAGGTGGGACTTAGACCTGGCCCTGAAAATGAGGTGAAGATCTGACAGTCATGCCTAACAGGAAATGAGTTCCAGACAAAGACACAGCATGAGCAAAGCACAAGTGTGGAGCCAAGAAGAAAAACTGTCTGACAGTTGCCAGGGTCAAGAACTCAAATACCTACAGGGGCCAGGCAGGAAAATACAAAGGAGGGAGGAGGGTCCTGAAACCAGCAGCAGGAGCCCAGTGATCAAGGCACTTGACATGATCTCAGTAAAGTCAGTGCTGGGCCTTGGAGTCCACTCTCAACACCCTCCCATTCAGCCTAAAACAGCTGGAGAAGAAAGTCACCATAGGGGAAATGTGGACCTGGTGTCCCCAGATCTCCCAGTTTTCCCAGAGAAGCCAGACATAAGAACCTTTACGTAAAAGCTCCTGTTTTTGTTGTTGTTGGCAACAAATCCATTAAAACTTAAGAAAAAGAAACTGGGAAAGCAATTTCTCTGGACTAATTTAGTCTGCAAAACTAGTCTGCCAGCTGTGTTGTTCTGATGTCTAAAATTTACCTAAAATACTTCAACATATACTGAGTGACTTTATGTTGGCAATCCCATAACTCAAGTGGTCAGCTGGTCTTCTAACCAAGAATGCCCAGTGCTGAGGGGTTCTGGTAGCACTTGATTCGGGGCAGCTGCTAGAAATATTTCTATTGTCTGTATCTGAATACAGACAAGTATGATCCAGGCAAAATGTCAAAAAGGGATCGTTACTAAGAAGAACAACACCCTGTTGAGCATCAAGATGCGGGTCAGAAGTGGGCTTGCCACTGGCGAAGACAAAGGTTTCAACATACTGAGAGCAGTTAAAAATTTTAGACATTCTCCCCACCCCTGCATGTATAGAATAAAAGGATCTAGTCAGGTCCGTGTATAAGCTAAATCCCTAACCAGTTCTACGTGTATTTGGATTCCTGATGCCAAAGATAAGGGCAAAAGAAAAGTGCACCTGGAATCCTGGTTTGTCTGCCTCAAGTGAATTTCTCATTCGCCTACAAGGAAAGAGAGCTGGGATTGCCTTGGGCTTACAGAACAAATTGTGAGAATCATTCAGGGGTTTGCTTGCTACTCAAGGCAAAATGAGTCTGAAAATTGATTTCCTTCAAGTCTAGGAGGGAGGTCATGCATGAGTAAGGAAAAATCCTCACCTACCTTAAATTTCTATGGCATCTACAATTATCTTTGAAAAGGAAACTAGATTGTGCATGGAAAAACTGACTTCAGGTCAATTCAACATTTGGTTGGAGAATAACAGAATCAATGTTTGATAGTGCAGAACTTACTAAACGTAGTCAAAAAGGGTTAAGAGAGACAGTCATTCCTTCAGTGCTCTAAGAGGCTGGTTGGGAGACAGAGAGAGCCCTAGTCACTTTAGGAAGTCCTGAGAGTTCCTGGCAACAAAGCGGCCTCTTTTTCCCAAAGGCATGGCTTTACAGAGTCAGGAAGCACTGGGAAGGACCATTGAGGAGCCCAACCACAGTGTGAGCACCAGGGAAGGGAATCTGTTGCACTTTTTCTCTAGAGAAGAAAATGTGGGAAAAGTAACCATGCAGAGGTGTTCAGGAAAGGAAAGGGCAGGGCAGACCACTGCCATAACCCAGCAGTAAAATCAACAGGGCCGGTATGTGAAGGGGTACTCTTGTAAGGGGAAGGATCACACAAATTCTTGAGAAAATAGGACAATTTAGTGGATATTGGAATTGAAAAAGAATAAGGTATCAAAAGATCAAATGACTTGCCAAGGAACACAGAGCAAATTATTGAGAGTTTGAAAAAACTCCACAGTCCTTCAAAAAGGGAGCTAGCCCCTTAGCTCACAGTCTCCTTTCAGGAAAGTTCAATGTAGTTTACTTCAATGGAAAGGAAGTTCAAAACAGGATGATGGAGTTAACAGTCCACAACTCTAAGCTCTTCCCTGATTAATGATCAAATTATAATTACTCAACTCAGGAAAACTAGTTTGAGGTTCTCTGGTTAATCCTCAATGTCATATTTATATCATCAGAAACAATTCCTTTATAATTTGGTTTGCTGCCCAAGTATTTTTCCCCCTTTCTTTCTTTCTCATCAGAGACTCTCAAGACTTCACTGGCAAAACTGAAATATACTGCTAAACCCCCAGGACCATTCTTAGCACTGCCAGCATTGAGCCCCTGGGAGCTCCACAGGTTTCTTTGAAATTAAAATGTTGCAATCCCAAGAAGCATGTCAAGAAGTGCACTGTGACTTACATTATGCAAACCGCACAACAATGGGTATAAAGCAGAGGCAAGTATTTTCTTAATTCTATTAGGAATAGACTATAGTATTTTTCAATAACATATTTCATTCTTTTCACTCTGTATTGTACTGGGACCTTATGCCAGCTAAGCATTGCTGCTCAGCACACAACAGTGCACCACCTAGGTTTAGACAGAATTCTGACACAACCCTGATCTCCCAGTGACAGCTAAAATGAGAAAATAGAGAGTGCTACTACATGACCTGAACATCCACAGAAGGAGCGTGCTTTTGTGCTACACTCAGAACTGGAAGTGCCATCTTCCTCTGGGAATTCCCTGGCAAGAGAGAAGTCACACAAACCAAGGAGAGCCCTGGCCATCAAGTGCAGTTGCAGAATCAGAGGCCTGTCTTTTTTCACTACGATCCAGCCTCCTTGTCCTGCTCTTTCTAAAGTCCAGGTCTGGTCATGGCACTCTTTGGTCAGAACTTTCTCCTTCCTAGGCACAAAATAACAAGGAAGCTCAGCCCCGGTCATGACTCAGCCTGCCTATGGGAAGCAACAGGCTTCTAGATGGTCTCCTTTGGACTGCAATGCTTATTATCCAATTGTCACATACTTTAACCCCACAGATCACCATCTCTCAGGTTTTACTTTTTTAATAAATAATCAAATTCAGTCTTTGTCTACCAGTGGTTGCTTGTTTTGTGTTTCTAAATTAAATTGGAGCAACTTTTCACCTTCCTGGAGTCTTGCCATCATGGAAATGTCATCAGACCTCAGGGCAAGTCTGAATGGCAACAGGGAGCTGTGCCCTCCTTCACTCCTGCTGGGGGAACCTGCAACCGGAGGCAGGAGAGAGCCCTGTGGATGCCTGAAGAGTCCAGATGGACACTGGGCCTCTGGGTACCTGAGCCATGCTCAGTAGAACTCAGCACAACCCAGGGCAAGTAGCAGAACACAGAATCCTCAGGGCCAAGCCAGGATGTGGCAAGACCTGGGATGAGAGCCACCAACACTCACTGCGCTGGCTTCCTTCTTGAAATAATGCCACCTCACTCACAGCAGCGGTTTTCTCTCTATTATCACAGTGGTATTTCAGCACACTGTGAACTTGAGCCTGTCAGAAGGGCAAACAATGACACACATGGTGTAGCATAAGCGGCCCTCATTCAGAGACACTCTGGGGTCCTGACCAAAGATGCCTCAGACTAAAGGGAAAAGAAGAGGCAGCAAAGGGAAGATCCAGGAGTAGAAAGGAACCACCTACATTTCCACTTTGAGGAAGCACTCTGGAATCAAACCTCCCACTGGGGGTGCAGAGGGAAAGCAGGGAAGAGCCCATGATGGCTGGGATTTCCCTGGGCCTCTCCACCAACTCTGAAACCAAGTGCCCCAGACTTATTGTTATGGAAGATAACCAAACATTTTTGTTGTTGAATCTCATCAAGAACTCTTTTATATACATCCAAGGGCTTCCTAAATCTTACTCCTGTTTCCTGTCTTTCTCCAGGCCAGTCAGGTTTCTTAGGATCTCCTAACTGCTTAGACATTGCAGAAGCCAAAGTCATTGCAATCCCTAAAAGAGTTTAGTAGAAATCAGAAACACACGCTACACACACACACACACACACACACACACACACACACACACAAAATAGTTTAGCACACAGAACTATTTCAGATTTTAAAACAACTCCAGTATTAAGCAAGGCTTTTAATGCTAGAGGCAGAAAGCAAAACAAATAAGTGCACAGATGTCTCAAGGGGGGTGGGGCACATGCTGCAATAAAAGTATCATTTACTTTTTTTGCCAGTTGTTGCTACTTGGGGCAACGCTTACCAACAAACTCAAAAACAGAACAATACACTTCCAGGAAATAGGAGAAAGCAATATCTTCAATGCTCTAGTCTGGGATCTTGCTATTCAAAGTGGGATCCACACTCCCCTGGGGGCCTAACACATGCAGAATCTCAGGTCCCACTCCAGAGCGATGGGATCAGAATCTGCTCTGCAGCAAGAACCTCAGCTGACCCAATGCACGCAGGACATGACTCATGATGTCTGGAAGACCCCAATGCACAGTCAACTACACAGCTTCCCTCTTTCCCCTCTTGGATGAAGAGAACCACAACCACGAAAAGAAAGTACAGAAAAAATAATTTATGTATGAACATTCATGTAGTCTATGACATGTACTTTACTAAGTACAAGGCCAATACAAAATGTGTCACATTCCACACAGAAATGTCCAACCCAGTGACTCTAGTGTGTCCAGTAAGACAAACGAATTCATACACATGACATGCCTCATGAGAATATTCAGACTTTTATAAAATTCTTTTTGTAAGTACATAAAAATAATTCACAATCCCAACATTTACTAACTATCCATCACTGTTGGCTGCTCAAGGGAGATGATATGACACAAGGAGAGAAGATGCTGGGAGGTAAACATCATTCTGAGCAGATGTGTCTACAGTATAACTGCTTTCTCTCCCACTAGTGAAGATCTCTGATGAATCAAGAGTGGTATCATTATCCTATCAGAGCAAAAACCTTGGATCTGCTCACTTTTAAAGTGATTCAGTAAATATGATGGCACCTGATCTACCATTAGCAATCACTCACACACCATCTGTCCTGCTCAGGAGGACCAGACAAAACCAAAGACAGTCCTCTGACACCCTCACTCACAACCCAATCTCCTCTGAGCCTCTTGACAGATTCCTGCTTTTCATCCTGCTTGTTCTTTCTTTGTAAGCCAATGGTGTTCCAAAGCCGTGTTTGGCTCTTTTGGCTGCCACCCCTATCCACAGTATGGTGTCCAAGGCATCCATCCATTCCATCCTTTGGGATTTCCTGAGTCTGGGTCCTGGAAAGTCACTAATCAGCTGTTCTGGACAAATCTATGTTTCCCATCAATGAATGGGGACAGGCAGTTCTGATTTTCTCTGAAACATCGGAGAATGACAATTTCACAGCCTCTTCTGACAGCAAAAAAGGAACAAAGTCAGAAGACATCATCTTTTAATTCCCTAAAGGTGTATTCTCATCTGTAAAAATAAGAAAAACACCAAGAGGCAAGCCTTCACATGCCTGGGGCCTCAGCTGGGTAGGTTCTAGACATTGCCATCAACAAGTTTCCTCCAAATGTGGCTGGAAGGCTGGAGTCCCAAGCTAGCTTTCTCAAGTCCAATCACACACTGATACATGTGGTCAAGAGGTCACTAGTGGTCAATTTGCTATTGAATATGATACTGAGAGCAAAGGAAAAACCAAGATCATCCCCAAATCACATGTCCATGATTCTCTGGCTCCCTAGTGGGTAGGAGGGATATCTTAAAGATGCTCTAATGACACTAGCCACAGGCCAGACATTTGGCTTAATTCCCTCTATGACCAAGATCATCCTCTGATCTGAATTCTTTAAAATAGGACTGAGAGTGCCAGCTAATGAACATTTTGATGCAAGATAGGTCCTTGGAGAACATGTTGTCAACTTTTCTTATTTGACAGCTGGAAGAACTGAGCCCTAGGGCAGTGAACTGTCAAAAAGTATAGAGTTAAAAGTCATAGGGGAGGTGGTGGTGGGGAGCCTATTGGCAAGGACTGAAATGAAAGTCTGAAGAGATCTGAGAGGGATCAGCTTATGACCTTCAGAATGACCTCAAACAAGTCCACAGGTGCTCAGCAGTCATCAGTCCCTTGTCTATGAGGCCTGTTCTGCTAAACTGTCAGAGCTACTGTAAGGAGACCTCTAGATGAGTGTATTTTACAGGTGCTATCATTTCCCAAGTCAAGGACATGCTTTGGAAGTCAACAGGGGCTCCTGGCTGGCCTATGCACAAAAGCAGGCACAAGAAACTTAGATCAAATATTAATAAGTCTAAATTTCCAATGTGATATTTATATCCCTGCAGGTGGTCTCTTTCATACAAATCTCCACTTAACTAGCTCTGCTATCAGAAGCCTCCATTGAACCACAATAGCCCATCTGTACACTTGAAAGAGTCTGCTCCAATGGGAAAGGATTAAAATAACACAACTCAGATAACACAAATATTTAAAGAGACAATTGACATCCTTTTCACAAAATTTCAAGAACGATTAGTTGAGAATGACATAATTTTGAAGATTTTCAAAAGAACTTTGTATTTAAAACTAACAATGAAGGGTCACTGAATGATGAGGATCATACATTTAACTCTGTTTCTCTGTATTCTTTTAATCTACACTTACCATACAGCCATATTGTTATGGCTTGGATCTGGGATGATGTCCCCCAAATGCTGATATGTTGAAGACTTGGTCCCTAATGCAGCAATGTCCACAGGTGGGGCTTTGGAGAAGTGATTGCATTATGAGGGTTCTGACCTCATCAATGGATTAATCCAGTTAGTGGATTAATAATCTGAGTGGATTACTGGGAGGTGGAGAAAACTGCAGGTAGATAGGGCATGGTTGGAGAAAATAGGGTGTGCCCCTGGGGACTGTATCTTGTCCTTGACCCCTCCCTCTTTCTCTCTCCCTCCTCCTCCCCCTCCCTTTCTCCTTCCTGGCTGTCACATCCTGAGTGGTTTTCCTCTGCCACACCCTCCCCCCATGTTCTGCCTCACCTCAGGTCCAGAACAATGGAGCTGATCAACCATGGACTGAACAACCTCTGAAGCCATGACCCAAAGTAAACCTTTCCTCCTCCAAGTTGTTTGTGTCAGGTATTCTGGTCACAGTGATGAAAAGCTGGCCAATATATGTGTTTGTTAATTCATTTAATAATTATTTACCAGGCTGGGGATAGAGCTCAGTTGGTAGAGTACTTGCCTCGCATGCACAAGACCCTGGGTTCAATCCCCAGTACCAAGCTCTCACTCAGTGCTATTTCTAGTTCTAGGCACTAAGACTGTCTGCAGAACAGAAACTCATATCCTTGTGGAGCTGACATTTAAGTTGGGGCTGGGGAAATGGACAAGATTAATACAGATAATAAGCAAAATTACTAAGAACAGCATAGAGCAGCATTTTTTCAGACTTTAGTATACATTGAAATCAGATTCTTAAAACTCAGATTGCTGGCCTTACTTTTATTGTTTCGGATTCAGCAGGTGGGAGAGCATAAGACTGCATCTTTATCAAGCTTAGACTGCTGTTGCTAGGGGCACACCTCAGTGACCACTGATTTAGAGTAGAGTGGTATACACAGTCAGAAAAAGCAGAAAACAGAGAGTTTGGGATAGGAGGGCTGCAATTTACCATATGTTGACTATGGAAGTATCACTGATGCAAAATTTGAGCCCAGATCTGAGGTAGATAAGGAAAAGAATATTCCAGATGGAGGGAAGAGCCAATGCAAAGATCCTAAGGCAGGAGCGTGCAAGACAAGGAGGCCCAGTTACTTAGAGCAGAGTGAGGTAAAGGAAGAATCAGAAGATGAGGTCAAGAAGATAATGAGAGGACAGATCTTGTAAGGCCCTATGGGCTGCCTTAAGGACTTGATTTTTGCTCTGAGACAGAAAGGAGAGAGGAGGGTTCTGAGAATAGGCATGATATAAGTCAGCTTAGTTAAACAGCATTCCTCTGGATGCTGTGGAGAGAATAAAACACAGAGGTAAGGGCAGAGGAAGAGAAGCCTCTTAGGAAGTTTCTTTACCAACCCAGACAAGGACTAATGCTGCCCTGGACCAGAGGGTAACAGGGGAAGTGGTGAGAAGTGATCAGTAACAGAATTTACTAACACACTGGATGGGCCATAGGATCTGATGGAAAGACAAGGGGTCAAGGAACACCACAATTTGTGGCCAATTCAACAGAAGGATGGTCCTGCCATTAAAAGCAGCAGGAAAGACTGTGAGAACAGCAGGCTTTTGGAGGGCATCAGGGCAACAGAGTTCCTTTGTACTGAGTTGTTCAATTTTAGAGTTGGAAGTAAATTGAGAGCCTGAGAGTACCATTTCACAGGTGACATAAGCCAGGACCAGAAAAGGACTTGGCTGAGGACACAGGGCACAAATCAATGATGGAGGGAGTTAAGTAGATAATCCTTGGCTACTGTGACCTCAAGAGAACTCTGCAAGGACAAGGGTTAAATTAAATACCATGGAATATAAATACATGCTGACACTATTTAAATTTCAAAAAAAAATGTAATCAATGCAAAATGTATGCAGCAATTTGTGTTACTGATCAAAACCCATTCTATTTATAATACATATTTAAAATTTACCCCCGGGACAACCTATTAAAATAATCTAAATCTGACTAGCTTCAATGCCCCAAAAATAGGTATTTCCCTCCATACATACAAATAGGTATTTCCCTCCACAGAGTTAACTGTTTAACACTAGTTTCACTTGAACTGTAAAGTCCATGATAATAAACATCTCCACTGCTCACCACTCCGTCAGCTCAGAGGACTGTGCCTAGTTAGTGCTCACACATATATCAATAAACCACATAAGACACCAAACCCAAATACCTAAGGTTCACCTTTTACCAGGAAGGGAGCAGACTATAACAAATAGGAAACAGAAAAGTAAATAAAAAATAATCAAGGGAAGAACTGAGTCAAATTGCTCTGCTTTCAGAAAGTCTAAAAATGTGTTTTACCCAGACTTCTGTAGTTTTTGATAATATATGAAATTGAATATAATAATGATACTTCAGGCAAAGGAAGGGAGGGAGGGAGGAAGAGAAGGGGGAAGGGAAGGAGGGATGGAAGAAGAACAAGTTGCATCTGCCCCGGTCCCCCTAGACACAGACCCAGTGCTTGAGCCTATTCCTGATGCAGCTGTAAGTGCACAGCTGAGGACAAATTCCAGCAGGGGGGCAGTGTGAAGTGATTCTTCTCCTCTGAGTTCACGCAGTAAGACTTCCTTATGTTGTTGCTTAAACAACTGCTAGCAGCTGTTAAGGGATAGGAAACTGCTCAAAACATCCCCAAGTATTCCTCGCTGATGGCGGGCAGATGGATTGGAAAGCCAAGTTTCTAGAATGGATGGCATTCACAGGAGTCACCAAATGTCACCATTTGTCAAGACCCCCAAAATTCAGCCAGAAAAGAAATTAATATGAGACTTTTATCTTAATTCATTAAACCATAATTTACATAACTATAAATTTTTCCTGAAACACGAAAGAAGTATTCTGGTTCACCATAAAGCACTTTATACCCTGCAAAAATTTTGCCTGTGTACTCTATTTTCTGGGTATATCCAGTGTTCCTTACTTCATGATCTCTGCTTTACTAAGCAGATTAATAATAATAAGCCTATTAATCATTTAATTGCTAGCTGCCTAAGACAGAGCATGCCCAAGATGAGATGAAAAATGTTCATTAAAAAACTATTTTCAGCTTAAAAATATGCAATAGTACATGTGCCTAAATACTTTAAATATTTTCACTCCCACCACCACCCTGTCTGTTATATATATATATATACAAACATGCTTACTCAGTTGAACTTGCAGCTTGACCTTACATCTGTGCTCTCTGCCACTGACAGACACATGTATTTGCACAGCCTGCTGGTGAGGCAGGGCGTCTAGCATGTTTCCAGTCAGATCACACTGACCCAAAGCTCCTGAACACCTGCCATGCCTCAGCACTATCTGGAATGTGGAGATGAGCAACACAGTTTCCATCTCTGGCAAGTATCCAGTCTGGAGGGAAGAGGGGAAAAGGGAGACCCCAACTTCAGCACAATGTCACAGCCTGGCAAGTGAAGATATATACAGAGCACTTGGAAGTGACCAGTTTGAGGGGATCAACCCAGTGATGGTGAAGAGCATGGGGAAAAGAATCAGGAAAAATTTTGCAGGGAATGAGTGCCCTGAATTGAGGGGCCAAAGGTGAGGTGAAGTTAGCCAACTGAAGAAGGGCAGCCATGAAGCAAAAGCAGAAGCAGAAGCACTGCAAGTTGAAGCAGAAGCACTTTGGGCAAGAAGGGGAAACTGGCAGTCCTTCCTCTACCATTACTAAGGAGTTAGGACTTTATTTCACTCACTACAGTTTTAAACTTTATATAAGGGAATGAAATGGTCAGAACTGCCCTGTAGATTCTTCACTCTGGCAATACGGGAACAACTGATGGGACAAAGAAAGGAGAAGAACAAGACAACAGGACAGGAGGTCAGATGGAAAGCCGAAAGCTTTGCTTCCTTAGCCATCTCCTTGGGATCCAAGGACATACCTAATAATTTAAAGAGCCCACTCTCTTTTTCATACAAAAGCAATAACAGTAATTCTAAAGTGGAATGTGTTTTAACTGTGTTCTAATATTATTATGCAGATGTGCAAACTGGGCTAGAAGGAGCAACGCCATGACCGAACCAGGCTGTCCAGTACCAGAGCCCATGCTCTGCACCATGGTGCTCATAAATAAGATGCCGTCAGCACTGTCTGATTTGAATGCCTTGGGTGCTTTCAGAGCTTGCCAATACTCATCAGAGGACCAGGTGATCGTGCTACCTTGCTCAAAGCCGCAGCGTCTCCTCCCCATAACACAAGAAGTGTGTTGAGTCTTCACTTCCAGCCCTTCCCATCCATGTGATTTTATCAGGGTCAAAAAGCACAGAGGAAACATGAAAAGAACCCAGATGACACAGAGAGAAAACCTCAATCACTCTGTACACCTTTCTTCCTCTGGCTCCTTAAGAATAATAGCTAGGTGTTGGAAGAAAGTCTCATTGTGAGTTTTCCTGGCAGTTTTAGTTATGATGCAGACTGAAGCTGAAAATGTATTCAAGGCTGATAAGAATCTAAACTCCCTCCCAGAAAATTCAGATGCTACTCAAAGTCATCCCAATCTTCCTTAAACAGTAAAATCCCTTGATTTATCTGAGCTCAGATACATTGAGACAGGTGTGAGGAAACCTTTCTAGAGTTCTAGGTTATTTAACTCAATACAAGATTTGACTTCTTTGTCATGAAAAACTAGGGATGGGAAATTCACATGCATACACACAAGCACTGTCTGTGTTCGCTCTGGATGCTACAATACAACCCTTTACCCTGGGTAACTTAAAGTTCAGAAATGTACTTCTCAAAGTTCTGGAGGCTAAGAAGTCCAGCATCAGGACACCAGAAGACTCAGTATTTGGGGGGGGGGACCTGCTTTCTGGTTCATAAATGGTATTTTCTTGATGTTCTCTCACACTGTGGAAGGAAGAAAGCAGCTCTCTTGGGTCTCTTTTATAGGGCACTAATCCCAGTCAGTGAGCACTCAGCCCCTATAACCAAACCACCCTCAAAGGCGCCACCTCCCACCACCACCACATTGGGGATCAGGTTCCAATCAATGGCTCTGGGAGGATGCAGATATCCAGGCCACAGCATGCTCGACTGCACGTGCGTGCGCGCGCACGCGCGCGCACACACACACACACACACACACCCCTAAAAGGCAAAAGGATGTGAAAAGGAGCATAAAATCTACCATATATAATACAGCATAGCATTACATGTCTAGAAAGTTCTTCAGAAATCAAATGTGCCAAAACCAACGTTTTTACAATACCATAAGAGTGGTCCAGCTGGGTATACTGGCACATGCCTATAATCCCACCTACTTGGGAGCAAGTCCTAGGCCACTTTAAGTGACAGCAAGAAGACCCTGTCTCAAAATAAAAAGGGCTGGGAAAGTAGTTTAAAAGTACAGCACTTGCCTAGCATGCACTAGGCCCTGGGTTCAATCCCCAGTACCACCAGAAATTTAAAATAAAAATAAAGGAATGATCCCTACTGAAAAGAATCCTAGAATAAACAGATTTGCAGTAACCATTCTGAAGTGACTTGTTTGATATTAGTTTCTGTTTGCTTAGAATAGTGTCTCTCATTAATTCTGGACCAACAGGCTTAGCCAATTGCCAGACAAAGTACTAAGTTCCTCTAACATGACACAGCATCCAATTAGAAAATAAAATGCTATACCATGGGAAGAGCATGATTTTCAAACAGCCGCTCCCCCTTCTATCACATATTGTAGCAAAACCTATTACATTTACCAAGGCATTCTATCCAAATTTATTACCAGGGAGTCACACACAGGCATCCTAAGCACAGAGGACACAATAGGAAGGAAAGCATTTTCTTTCAACCCTGGGTGGGCAGTCCTCTGTGTTTTTGTTTTGCTTTGTTTGTTTGCTTGTGGTGCTGGAGATGAAACCCAGGGCCTTGCCAATCCCAGGCAGGCACTCCACCACTAAGTGACAGCCCCATCCTAGTCCCTGGTTTTAATTCACTACATCAAAACTGAAGTTTACCAGTCTGGAAAGAGTACAGTGACACTGTGCTTCATTCTATGCCACATGACACCTAAGATGATTGCTTCTCTCACCTCCTAAAATCTTACTAGGGATGCTGTATGTTTCAACTTGAAGGAACAAGAAGAAAGACGGTGCCAAATACGTTCCCTGGCCTAAAGCAGAATCAATTTATGCAGAGTGAGTAGGAAAGCTAGTAACTATTACTGATGTTCCATCCAAAACTGAGATCATTTAATTTTAGATGCAGGGTCCTCTCCCTGGAAACCTCACAGATACGGATGGATTGACAAGTTCTGGAGCGGGCCTGAATCTAAAGCTTTGGTTTACTGTGGGTCCTACATGCCACCTGGGCATATTACTTCCCAGACTTTGCACCTTCACTTCTTGTCTGTAAAACAGGCATAATAGAGGCAGTCACAGTGGCACATGCCAGTAAAGCCAGCGGCTCAGAATGCTGAGGTAGGAAGATGACAAGTTCAAGGCCAGCCTCAGCAACTTAGTGAGGCCCTAAGCAACTTGTAGTTACTAATTCTACATCCATAGTCAAGAGACAGGTGTATCCCTCCCACAGATCCTGTGCTGTTGTAAATACAACCAAGCACATTAGCCTTACCACACTCCTAAGGTACATAAGAAGGTGAGGGTTCCTCATGGTCTCACTCAGGCTCCTGTATCCACCCTTGTCAGACAAAGCTCTGAGAAAAGGAATCCGTGTGTCTGGTAGAGTGACTGATGTCTTTAAGTAACAAAAACACCCTTACTTTAAAACAAAGTACATAATATTCTCAAGGTACATTCAAAGAATATATGCACACAAAACTCCCATGAATGTTATTTAAAATATAGGGCCTAAAGAGGCATAAAGATACAAAGAGGAAAAGGCAAGGACCATCCAGATTAAAGCAATGTATTATCTGCTCACATATACTAGGTAGCAACAGAGACTCAGTTTCACTGTTATTGCTGCCATGGAGTCTCTACCTCTACTTTCCATCCACATACCCTATTTTACCTACCAAAAATACCAGCAAAAGACCCAAAGACTCCTGGTCCTAATTTTTGTTCCAGCAGCAACTAAGTGCCTTACCAAGAAGTCATTCCCTATAAAACAGGGACAGCAGCAGCATCTACCAATCCAAGGAGACTAGAAAAATGCTTTTTTAAGTCAGTAACCTTATGTTAGAGTTGAAACTTTAAAATCTGAAATTCTAAATTCTATGTAAATTCAATGTTGTGCTGAGGTCAAAGAATATGGAAAAAAAATTAAATGTGAATTCTAGAAAGCTCTAGGTCCAAAAATGTAGAAAATGCATTTATTTAATGGTGTGTTAGACCACTCTATGTATTACGGGAATAGTAATTCCAGTTCATGTTATTATTCAAGCAAGAAGTCTCATGTACAAAAAGAGATCAAGGAAACTGTGAACAGCTGGAACACAAAGTCCTCACTAGGTACCAGGCACATAAAAGGCACAGCCCTTACACACCGACTCACTGAATCTGCATGACACCCCCATGTGGGGGCTTATTTGTAAGTATCCTGAGCCAATGACCCCCAAGCGTAACCTCCTACTGGGTCACAGGCACCACAACCACCCACAGTGAGGAAAAAACCCAAAGGCCTGAGACAGAATGAAAAACAGGAAACTTTACCTTAGAGGATTCTCAGCTTAGAAAAAGAAAAGGACAACATGTTCCAGAGGGCCCAGGGAAAGAGCTCAGATCATTAATCTGACAAGAATGATAGGATGAGGTGACTAGCAAGGGACAGAGTAGCAGAATAAGGCATGGGTTGACCTGCCTTTGCATTTCAAAGGCAATTCACTCTTACCTTGACCCTATTGGTGAGACAGGATCATTTCATCACCAGAGAAAACTAGTTGCACTTTCTTATCAGCTTAGAGCAAGATTAATGGCAAACTTACTTCCAAATTCCATTTCTCTTAATAACCCATAAACTCCCTCAGAGCTCAACCTCAAGGTTTGATAGTCTCCAGGTGCATGAGAGACATTGTGATCCTGCTGGCCATAGTGTTGTGGTATGGATGTGAGGTGCCCCCCAAAAGCTCACGTGTGAGATGGCGCAAGAAGGTTTACGGGAGAAATGATTGGGTTTTAAGAGTCTTAACCCAATCAGTGATCTAATCCCCTGATAGGGATAAACTGAACGGTAACTGAAATGGTAGGGTGTGGCTTGAGGAGGTGGGAATCGGGGCATGGCTTTAGGTATGTATTTGTATCTGGCAAGTGAAATCTCTCTCTCTCTCTCTCTGCTTCCTGATGATATGAACTGCCACACTCTTCTGCCATGATGTTCAGCCTCACCTCAAGCCCTAAGGAATGGAGTCAGGCTTCTGTGGATTAAGACCTCTGAAACTGTGAGCCCTTAAATGCAGGAAGCCATCTATGTGCCATATGGGAACTGAGTGATGTTGAAGCCTAGTTTAAGGAACTCCTAGTCAGAATTTACTGGTTCCAGGATGCCTGATTCACATGACGCCCTGTCCTAGCTCACTGCTCACCTTCAAGCACAGCACAGGAGATGGGAGTGACCTACTAGAGTCAAACGGTCGGCTTACCCCCACACATATGCTGTTTTTCATGAAGAAGCAAACACTGAGACAAGACTCCTCCCACGGTGAAACCTTATACCTACCAATCACCTTTTTGAGAAGCTGTACTCCTCTGGTTGGCTTAAACTGTTATTGCCCCCAGCTGGTGCTACTTTCATAGCTTTATGTCACAGCCAGCCCATCCCTCCAACAGGAAACCATTCCCTTGCCCACACAGGATGTGAGCAAGACTCACATAAACCTTTTCTCTTCCATAGTTATGCTGGTCAGGTCCTTTTGTCACAGCAGCAAAAAGGCTGACTAAAACATGTAGTAACACTGATTATGATGGCAACACCAGTGACAGTAATAGCAGCAGCTGCTGCTGCAGTGGAGCAGCACTGACATCACTGTGAGCCTACTGTGCGCCAGCCACTTAAGCTCACTGGATATGAAAAGCCTCATTCCATTTCACAGAGAAAGGTGAGGTAGGTTATGATTTCATCCCCTTTTAAGAGAACAGAGCCTGAAGACGTGGTAACTTGCCCAAGGTCCCAGAGCTAGGAGGGTGGTAGCCAGGGAATTCCAACCAAGCTAGTTGATACCACAGTCTGTACTCTTAACACCTGGACTGCTTGAAGCTGGATGGTTTCAGAGTCTTGCGCACCAATTTTTTCCAGCTGATGCTTGTTTTGTTGAAGCATTTTTTTTCCGAACTCTCCCTAGCTTGTGGGATAAGGGGCACTCCCTAGAGTGGTGAAAAAATACATATATGTAAGGCACTAACGTAGTTTAAGAACAAAATCCAACATAGATAATAATGACAAGAGCCGCCAAAGTAGGGCAAGAAGGGGTAGATGAGTGAAGCACCGTGGGAGACTGATAATGACTAAAGCTGAAGGGAAGAGGGTCCTTCCTTTTACTGTGGACTGCCATTGAAAGTTTTTCACAATAAAAGGTTTTTAAATGGCTTTGACTTATTGACAGTTTCAGTTTATTGAGTCATTTCCTTTCCTTTGTTTTACTAGATCATACTTGCATATGCTTTAAAATTCAAAATGTGATAAAAGGTTCACTCCGAACAATCTCACTCCCACATGATTACCCTTCACTGTCTTTGTACAAATACAAACGAATAGAGATTCTTGTTTCTCCTCCCCCACCTCCATTCTTTCACAAAAAGTAGCATATTATCTCCCTCTGTTGTTTCCTATCTCATTTTCTTATTTTACTCACTTAACAAGGAGTCTGGCAATTTTGTTTTTAACATCAGTGTATAGAGAGCTTTTCATTCTCCTTTGTAGTTGACGAGTATTCCACAGTGTGGCTACAACATATACCACGTTAAACCAGGACACCTATTTCCAATCTTTTGCTATCACAAATGATACTCCAGAAGTAACCTTATGACTATGTCATTACAGATATAAACCAAATGTAACTGGAGGATAAATTCCT
Organism: Sciurus carolinensis; assembly: GCF_902686445.1. NCBI lineage: Eukaryota > Metazoa > Chordata > Mammalia > Rodentia > Sciuridae > Sciurus > Sciurus carolinensis. Next base: position 118,202,881 of record NC_062215.1, read on the forward strand.
AGCAGTGAGGTTGCTGTAGTGGTGTGCTAGTAAATGTTCAACCATGAACTCTCCCTCAAAAAAAAACCACCCTGACTGTAGTGTCTGCAGATTCCCATGGTGTGAGTACTTCTACCAGACTACTCTCAAGCAATTTGATTTCACCAAACATGGAATTGGGAAGAGATGCACACAAGTACATAAGTGACTTCTATGAGCTGGCTCCAAGGTCCCACTTGGTTGCTGAGACAAAGGGTAAATTGCACCTTGAGTTTTGAGAGATATCAGCAGATTCCTCTACCCTACAGATTTAACTTTGTAGTAATACCAACAAGTACTAAAATGTCTATCTCCTGAAAGTCTCACTAACAGAATATTGCCAAACTTTTGAGTTTGTAATAGAGAGTATCTCAATGTAGTTTTATTTTTCACCTACACTAACAGCCACTTCCATTTTGTGCTCAGTGAAGTGTTCCTGTCAGTTGCCCATTTTACTGGGTGTACTAAGCATTTTGAACATTTACCTAATTATTACATCAACCCTATAAGCAGGATTGGATCCATGTTTCATGGGACATGAAGCTTATACAGTCTGAACAATCTCTTTAAAGTAGAAAATACAGTAATTAAGTATAAATGTATTTCTTTAAAATTAAAAAAAAATTAACCATTGGAGTCTTAAAGATTCATCCCCTTTATTCTAGGATCCTGTTAAACCACTTAACAATAATGCTTACATAAAAATGCTTCCTGGTTACAAAGTGGCTGCCCCTCTCCAACTCTGCAACTTGCAAATCACAATGTACTTACAGATCCCTGAATCTTAAGTTTCAGAAATTGCCTGAAAGATGAACATCATCATCACCATCTCTCAAATGGGGAAACTAAGACTTGAAACAACATGCCCTAAGTCATGAAATAGGTGTCAAATAAGGACTGTTTGATTCCAAAGCCTTTGGGCTTAAATATTCCCCAGAGTGCCTTTCCACTGGTGTTAAACCAACCACTGCACATGACCAAATCTATCTTTCCAAAGATAATAACTTTCGTTATTAGTTCTCCAGGGGGAAATACATGTTATTTGAAACAAATTCCCAATTTCCACTTGTATTTTTAAAATATGTCTTCCCTCCATTAAAAAAAAAAAAATCAAAATCAAAAGTCCCTTCCTCCAAAGTGTACCTAACTAAATATAGAGGCTGAGGTCAGCATCCCACTTGCCAAAACTGGCCAGGGGCTCATCTGTGAGGTTCTTGACACCCATAGAGGGGCAAACAATGAGACAAGAAGACACGAAGCTTAGCCCTAGTATTGAGGTTGGCACTCTACTGAACTCTTCCATCTCCCACAAACCCAGATCCTTAGATTTGTCTTGAAACAAGACTGTGACCAAGGACTAAGATCAACATTGGTCTAATAGCTAAACATATGAAGACCCTAAGTCTATGTTAGAAGAGGATTCTTCCACACCAACTCAAAACGAAGGCAATTAGGCTGATCAATCATCTGGGGCAAACTTCAACATTCTTAACAACAGCCAGATCAGTGATTTTTTTTCCAAGGGCATTGCTAGCAACGGCTCCTAATTATATTTCATGCCTGGAAACCAGAGGGCAGAACAGCACCCATGGCAAGGATAGCCCAGTATAGCAAAGGCCATTCAGCCAAATATACCTAAAGTACCTCCATTGAGAAATAGTGACAAATGAGAGGAGACCCAAGATGGACCCTCAAGATATGGGGTAAAACAACAGTTGATACACAAGTGGGTACATTTTACCCCAGGCCTTTTAGGTTCTCTGATAACCTAGAATAACAAGGAATGTGCTCACCTGATGAGTTCACTCAATAGACATTTGCTGCAGCCCTGCCCACCAGCTGTCAAGAACAGCCATGTGGGGTCAGATGCAAGAACAAAGTCAGTCCTGGCTTTTGTGAGTTCATAACTCTTTCATCCACCTCTCAAGTTAGAGGTTTTTAAATTAATGTAAATTAATTTAATTGCTCAAAACTTCTTCTATAAATAAAATGCTTTATATAAATGGTTATGTAAATATCACCACTATTCAATCTGAATAGTGGAAAACATAAAATTGAAAGTACAATCATTCTTTGTCAAAAGGTTCTACATATTAAAAAAAAAATAAAACTTATTTGAAGATCTAAAACAATCACTGGAAAACATGCTTCAGACCCAAACATACTCTAAATGCATGGCCTGTGGGACAGAGCATCCAGACGCATTCTTAAAAGAGATTACATGCATTTATTCATTTCATAGGTATGAATCTACAGTCCTTGAAATTGTAACATTTCTGTAAACAAGTAAGGAGTTTTTATTTTTATCAGGTTTACCTGCTATTTGTACTGAACCATCCTCACCCAGAAGAATATTACCAGCTTTCAAATCCCTATTAGAAAAAAAAAAAAAAAAAATGGGGAATGAATTTTAGAGTGTAGACATTGTGTTACACTGACTCACTCAGGAATATTTTTTAAACAACATATGATTATTATTATTATTTTATGAATATTAAAATTATACCATAGATTTTAAAAGTTACCAGGGTACATTGTCATTTATAGTTTGCTCCTAGAGCACAGTTAGAATTCACTTCATGTGAAATCATTATCTGTATTTAATTAAATCACTACTGAGTAGATTATTTTGTGTTTTGGAGTTACAGAATGTCCCTAAACTGAACAGTGCTATTTAATCAACAAGAATTAAAGCCTTGTGCCAGGTGTGGTGGCACATGCCTGTAGTTCCAGCAACTTGGGAGGCTAAGGCAGGAGGATCACAAGTTCAAGGCCAGACTAAGCAACTTACAAGGTCCTCTCTCAAAATAAAAAAAAATTTTTTTAATTAACCTGGGTGGTTGAATGCCCCTGGGTTCAATCACCGGTACAAAAAAAAAGAATTAAAGTTTTGTCTGTGTAAAGCTATTCCAATTCCACTTAAATTTCTCCAGGGTGCTATTCCAAATAATCCCATTACCCTCTAAAAATAAATTTGATCAATGTCCCCTCTGGAAAGATAGTGATGATTAATATTAATTACAATATTCTACATATAATTTATTTACTATATAGAAGCTGTATAATTATAATACTTAAAGAAAAATGATGATTTATAAGTTTGATTTCTAAAGTAATATTTTCCTAATTATTGAAAAATACAATAAAGACCATTCAATAAACAGCCTGCTTCTAGTTCAAGGTAGAGAAATTACATTATTAGCATTACTGATAAATGCTTGTACTTGCAAAAATTCCTATGAACCAAAGTAGCACTACCCTTTTTGAAGTACCAGGCACTCATATTCTATGCTATTTAGCTATTTTCAAGAATTAGCATTCTATGTCACAAAAGAAGATGAAATTAGTGTCTCTTACTTCCCTCTCACCATTATGTCAAAAATAATTAACATAATGTTTGCCTATATTTCAAAGTTGGAGCAGCTATTCAATTCAACTGAGTACACTTCAAGGGTAATTGCGTTAACCACTTTTTTAATGAGTCCACTCAGCACTTTTTACATTCAGTTCTTAATTCAGTGAAAACAGATAAATCAATCCAGAGGATAACAATATAATTCATCAAAATGTATTCCTGTTTCATATGTTTTGTTTTAGTTTGGGATGATTTTAGTGCTGGGGATCAAATATAAGGCTTAACACATGCTAATAAGCACATGCTCTACCACTGAGCTAAACTCTCAGCCCCTGGTACTTCATTTCCATCTACTTAGTTGGTTTTAGCATTTTTTTTCCCTCTCCTTCTTTTGGTGGTGCTGTGTCTAGAACTCAGGGCCTTCCCCATGCTAGGCAAGCACTCTACCACTAAGGATAGCCCAGCCCCTAGTCTAAGTTGGAAACAATGCCAATACCTATCTGAAATGTGTGTTTCCTTACAATTCTTTACAAATTAGGACTAAACAAATGAAGAGTTGAATTTCGGGTGATACCATACCTGTGAATCTGACCATTTCTGTGTAGATAGTCTAAACCTTCCAAAACCTCTTTAAGAATTGTTGCTATTATTGCCTCTTCCAGAACTCCATTCTTGTGCTCTCCCCGGTTGACAATGTATTTGATGATGTCCAACATTGAGCCTGAGTGAAAACACAGAAGATGAAAAGAAATGGCTAAGCAAGCACCTTCATTCCGTTTTCAGATTAGAACTCCATTATTAGAACATTAATGGGAACATCAAAATATTTTTTTTTCGTAGATTTAATGCAAATACTCCCAAGACATACTAACAATTGAATGGCAGTCCCATGAGCAGAAGCACTAAATTTGCACCAAATTTGCAAGAGTACTTTCAGCGTGAACTTGAGGAGAATGATTCTCATTAAGGGTTAGGGTCCATGAGCAGGAGGTACAGCTCAGCATGTGCCATGGATTCAATCTTCACCCCAACTTTAAAAAAAAAAGGCCAGGTGTGGTGGTACACACCTGTAGGCCCAGATACTCTGGTGGCTAAAGAGAATGAATTGCTTAATCTAGGAGATGAGGATCAGCCTGAACAATATAGTTAATGTCCCATATCATGAAAGAGAAAGGCAGGGGGTGGGGGGAGAGAGAGAGAGGGAGAGGGAGGGAGGGAGGAAAAGAGGAAGAGAGGGGGGGGGGCACTGAGACTAGAAGATCATTCAGGACTACTTTCTATATGTATAATTAAGTGCAAACTCGGAAGAGGGTTCTAGATAGCTGAACTGACAAAGGAGTTGGAGGCCAGGAGAAACAAAGTAGTGAACTGCTGAGTAAAAAAACAGCTCTTCCTTAACACCTGAAAGACAGGTATGAGGTAAGGAAAGTATGTTGCTGCTAGACCTCAGTTTATAACCAAAGATCCCTCTCCCTGAGTCTGAGTCATCTTTATTTTAATCTCCCTGAGGCTTCATGTACTGACTTTTATAATAAAGAAATAAATACCAATTACTATGCTACCATAATATACTGACTGGCATCCTTGTTATTGTGAATTCATGTTTCAACACATGCTAATTAATATTCAAAACCTCCTGGTCATTCTAAAAGCCATAATTACCCTGGGGCTCAACATTTCTGAAAAGTTAACAAATGACTTACCTCAGTACCTGAATTTGGCTCTGTGCTCTTTCCGATTAAATAAGAAGATTGAGTTTCCCCACCAGATACCACTGAACAGACTAATGGCCTGCCTCTCCTTAAGACATTCCATGTGATAAAATAGTATAGATTTTAAAAATGCATATTTTCCTCTCCAGAGAGGAAAAAGAATCTGCTTATGCATTGACTCTTGGATTTGGGGGTCATTTAAGAGAACAATAATTCCAAAAACTATAATTATTCTTCTAAGGATATACCACACCAAACACATATGCACCCCCGGCCTGAAAGAAAAGGGAGCAGGAGTCCACACCTGCCCACGTTCCCCTTGCCTGTGGAAACCTGCTGAAAGCCTGTTCCTCATACCTAAAGCCCTGGGAGCCTGGATTCGACTCCATGAAAATGACAATGAATGTTCTATCACGTCCTCAGAAGAGAAGACACGTTTATAAAAGTGAAAGGTTAATTGAGGTAAAAGCTCCAACCTGAACAGAGGACTTGGGACTTTTCCTAGGCCAGCTCACCACCATTTCTCATTCTCCCCAAGGTGGTGGAACCCCACAAGAAGAAAACTGGTCACCTAATTGGCAAAGCACCACCCCTCCACACAAGGAAGGTGCAGTTCCAACGCAATACTGCAGAAGTGGCTCTGCAGAGGGGGTGGGGGGTGGGATTTCATCCTTTTTTAATTAAAAACCAAAGTAGGCATTCAAGAAAACAAAGACTAATAACAGGACTAAGGAGGACTGGGAAGAGAACAGAACTTGGATTTCCAGGTTCCCTACTGAGACCCACACAAGCAGACTCCAGCCAATTATAAAGCTTTTGTCATCTCATTTCTGGGTCTCTGCTTGATCCAAGAGTTTCTTCAAAAAAAAAAAAAAAAGATTAAATTAATTAAAATGTGTCCCTGATTTCACCTTAGTTGGAATTAGATTTACAGATTAAAATGGGTACTATCATATGAATACAGCTGCACCAGTTGTGGCTTTGTCCAGGCACTACAAAATGTTCTCCTCTGCTCTAAACCACACTTCACATCTCAGAACAAAGGGAGTTAAGCCTCTGAAGACAGCACAGAAGAGATCTGAGTGTGCTAAGGAAACCAGTTGGGCTTTCTAAGTTTCAACATGGGGATCTGCAAAATGAAAGTGAGAATATTTGCAGTACAGCATAGTTGAGTTTTTATTGTTGGCACAGTACTGGGAATTGAACCCAGGGGCATTCTACTACTGAGCTAGATCCCCTTCCCTTTCATGTTTCATTGTGACATAGGGTCTCGGTAAGTTGCTGAAGTTGGCCTCAAACTTGCAATCCTCCTGCCTCAGCCTTCTGTCATTGGGATTACAGGCATCTACCACCATGCCCAACCTTAGCATAATTTTTAAGTCAACAGGTCCTGTGGTAACAATTCCAGCACCAGCAGCTATGTGTTTTAACCTTGAGCAAGTTGCTTAAATCCTATGAGCTTTGGTATCATCTCTGAAACCCAGAGACAGTCAGCAGTCATTCAAGAATGCTGTCAAGATTGAATGAGATAAGGTAAGTAAATTGCCTTGAACAGAATCTAGCCACAGAGCAAGTGTTCAATGAAATTAATGGTTACTATTCTTATTCCCTAACAGTGATGTTAAAAGATTTTTCAAAAATTAAATGCATAAATGTTAAAAAAAAAAAACCTTGGAAATTAAATTGTCAATGACTTGCATAATTCAGGGGAACTGAGGCAGACAGGGGAAGTTGTTTTCCCTTCTCAAATACAACAGGATGAGAACAGTGCCACTTCTGATGACAACTGCAAGGAAATAACTGAGTACGTATTTCTCTCCCTATGTCAACTGAAACAGCACTTATTAAGGACCCACTGGAAGGAAGCCAAGTGCATTAGACAGTTCTTTCTTCAGGAAGTCCCCTGAAGAAGGGGATTATATGCACAAGGTCCAGTACCACAGCCATGAGCCACATGAGGTGAGTTAAGGGAAAGTGAACAGAAACTCAATCCCTCAGTCATACTGCCACCTTTCAAGGACTCAAGAGTCCTTACTGGTAGGACATGAACAGCATAGGAACAGAACACTACAGTGCTAATAAACTGTACTTAAATGACTCAGTATATTGCAATGTATAAAGGAATGTTACAAAAGAAAGGGATTAAAAAGAAAGGACTAGGCAGGGATGTAGCTTAGTGATATAGAACTCACATGGTATGAGCAAGGCCTTGGGTTTGTTCCCTAGCTCTAAAACAAGAAAAGGAAAAACATCTTTAAAGAAACTAAGTAGTTGCTGTACAGAATGACCTCTTAGGACTTGAGTACATGGAAAAGGAAGAAAAGACCTCTAAGGCTGAGCTCAGGGAAGGCCCTGGAAGCACTGGAGCACAGAAGGTACTCAGGGGCCTGGGTCTTACCTAACCTAGAAGGTTGGGGTACATAACACAGGGAGAAGGGGACAAGGATACTTCAGGAAATTAAGCTCAATTATGAAAGGCTTTGAATATCAATACTAAGAAAGCTGATGAGGCACAGTGGCCCATGCCTATAATCCTAGCCACCTAGGAGTCTGAGGCAAAGGATCACAAGTTCAAGGTCAGCCTGCACAACTTAGAGAAACCCTATCTCAAAATTTTAAAAAAAATTTTAAAAGGGCTGGAATGTAGCTCAGAGATAGAACACCCCCAGGTCAATCCCCAGAACAAAAAGGAAAAGGAAAAGAAACATGACATCTGGACTATTCTGTAGGCAATAGTAAACCAAACAACTCCCAACTATAGGAATGAGGGATCAAACTAAAGTGTCACTCATATGTGCTGACTGACAAAAGAGGGAAGATGAAAACAAGCAAACAACAACAAAGCCCACTTACCTCCACTTAGCAATTTCATGACCAGCCAAAGTTCATCTTTTACCACAAAAGAAGTGTAATAGGTCACTACGTTGGGATGGCTGCACTGACTCATGGCTTGAATTTCTTTCTGCAAAAAGAACAAAACATGACATAGTACTATGGGGAACAAAGGAGAAGGCAAAATCAAGCGAACCACAGTTGAACACTTGGGGAACTTTGCTGGATAAAAGCATCCAGGAGGGGCTGCCTGAGCCCTGAATTCAAAGCAGTTACATAAGGGCTCACTTTCTCCCTTGGCAACTGGAAAAATTAGAAAGTCCTCTATGGGATGCCACAGAGTCCAGTGGACCAGCCACAGGACAGGGGGAATTCAGATCGGTGTACGGCCCAGAAGACCCTCCAGAGTGCTAGTAGAGAGACCTGCTACGGAGAACAAAGTTCCTCCTGCCTGAACCAAAGGCCTTGGCATAGAGAAAAGAACAGATGAGCCATTAGGAGATCAGGATTCTGGTGCCAGCCTGAACTCCAGTGGGTCTCATCTCCTTCCTCACCCAAAAGGGGACAACAAAACTGTCCATTTCTCAGGACTGCTGTAACAGTCAATCAGAAAAACACATGCAAATGCTAGAGCATCATTTCCCAAACAGTCTTCCATGACAGATATTCCCTCCATAAAAAAAAGAGGATGGGGTGGGTCAGGCAAAGTAAAATAACCTTGGGAAACATCGGGTACTGTATTTCACACTGAGAGTCACAGCCTCTGAAAGTCCTGCCAGAGTTTAACCCACATTAGCACAGCAGAAAAATAATGCTTTATGGGTCACATTTTGGAAACATCGCTAGAGGAAAAAAAATTTTATGTAAAGACATAAAATGACAGAGCTTTGAAATAAGACAAACACATTTTTCTGCAGTGCTCAAGTTCACATTGCTTTTGGTTTTCTGTTTCAAGGCATTGCCAGATGACTCCCGTAAAGCTGCAGTTCAATAGCTAACTCTCCATTAAAGGTACCAACCAGTGTGACTCACATTCAAGGTGCTGCCCCAACCACAAGACCCTAAGTCATCAAAGGAACCTATTGTGCAGTCATGACGAACGAAAAGCACATTTATGCATCCTATGAATATTTTCAATCCTAATGAGCTGCTCAAAGATTACTGACCAACACATTCTAATATGGGCTGTTATCTTTGCATATCTAATACTACCTAATCGTCAAATTACTAAGAAGATCCTGTTTGTCAGAAAAGTTTACCAAAAATCCCACAACACGTAACACATCTACATACTTTGTGTGTATATATATAAGCACACACATATATATATACTTACTATATATATATATGTACTTTATAATATATATGTTTATGTAAAGTGCTTCTTACTGAGGACAAACACCTATGAAATTCAAACTTTTCTATTTTCTTTTCAATTCAACACTTTCCTTCTATCATTCCTCTCCCCCATTTAATTGGTTACAGGTTTTCTACATCTGACACTTTTTAGTTCAACATCTCCCAGCCTTTGAACAAAATCTGAAACCAGAGGTCCAGTTTCCATCTGTTTCCAGTGTCAAGTTCTGATATCATGAGATGCTTCTGAAGGAGAAATGGAACACCGCCTGGGACCTCACTATTCTAAGTCATCAGCATTCGCTCTGTGGGGGGATGGGCCACAGGAAAAGCATACAGCATTAGGTAGGATCCAGTTTAAAGAGGTGCCCCATTGTTCACATAAATGGGATGATGTAGCTTCAATGCAGGTGTGCTCTAAATTCTCAACATTTTATGTTCAGTGTAGTGAACGTCTATCTTCCTAACTGCAAACTTTAAAATCATTAATCAAAATACACAATAAACAACCAATGCTCATGTGAAATAAGATTCTTTTGCATCGAAGCAGGACTTACGGGTAAGAGTCTAGAAAAACACACTTTTTATTTAGCCCTTTGCATTAGATGGCTTTAGTATCACCTCCTAACCATCCAGAGTATCTTCGACACTGCAGTGAACAAATTGTGAGTGTGTGAATATAAGTGTGTTTGTGTGTGTGTGTGTTCAACTCTTTCAGAAAACTGATGCATATGACTGACAAATTCTAAAAGGAGGGGAAGGAGCTATCACAAAGAGTACTCTTTCTAATACAACCACAGCAGCAGTTTAAAGGCAGATCAGAGCAGGGGTGGGGTACGTGCCAGTGCATTGCTTCAGGCTATAGGTTCACAACCTATCCCATCCAGTTGACTTCCCAATGCAGGGACACCTCTGATACCTAAGGATGACACTTGCCTCTGGGAAAAATCTGGTCGCTGTGTTTTACGACAAGTCCCAAATATGGGATAGAAATACACTGAAGGAAAGAAATAAGGTCCTCATCAGGCCTATATAGCCCTCAGTTTACATCTTAACCTTTTGTTTAGTTTCCTTCTAGAGAGATATAACAAAGTAAAAATTTGAAAAATATAAACATTTCTTGAATTGAATATTTTTTCCACAAAATATCACCTCCACACACACACACCCCAGGGGATACAACTCAGTGTGCATGAGGTCCCAGGTTCAAGCTCCTATACCAAAAAGGAAAAAAGAAAAAGTAGACTCCCTCTACTTCTTTTCAAAACAGTGATAATGTTGCTGTTTGAATCCTCCCTTGGTAACAGTCTACCCACCAAATTATCCAAGCTTTTCCCAATGCTCTAACTTCATATATATGATTAAGAAAGATATTTATTCCTAAACTATTCATTTGTTCCTATCCCTGAAAATAATTAAAGTATTGCCCAAAGACAAACAAACAGATAAGATGAAATCTTTTTATCCATTTCTTCCTATAGAAGGAATGGGTTCAAGCTCCCTTAACTAAGTCACAATCTATGAAGAAGCATAATCTGGAGCAGTTTCCCAAAATGGAACGTGTGCACCAGTCACATGGAGAGTTTAGTAATGTGCACGCTCCATTCAGTAGACCAAAACTGGGGCCCAAGATCTGCATTCAGAATAGGCTTCCAGGTGATACTGATGCTGTGAGTCCAGGAACCAGACTTAGAGTGACAAACTGACAGAGACTGAGCTTTGGGGAAAGACAGAAAGGCACTAGGGCTAAGAGAAGGTGAGAGGAAGAAACACAGATGGCTGCTATGATGGGGATAGGGCAAAAAGAGCCAGGCAGGAGGACAGCCCAAGGGCAGTGTGTAGCTAAGGCCAGGCTGAGGAGAGGGGTGGGAAGCCACAGTTAGACATAGGAAGACATAGGAAGTATTTAAGTGGTTTGAATTTCACCCAGACAAGGGTTAAAAAAACAAAAATCACATGAATGGACAACAAACGGTAAAAGTTGGAAGAAATCAATCACAGAACTCTGAAACCCAGGCAACAGATCTGCCTAGACCATAGTTCAGGAATATCACCTAGTGGCTATCCTGCAAGTTCAGTGAAATAAGACAGACTTGTCATCAAGTGCCAAACCAAGCTATGGCCCAGGATTTCATCTCTGCTCACACGCCTTCAGCTGAAATGCATGGCAAGTGATGTTTCACAAGAATGGGAAAGGTGATCTAAAACGGGGGGGCCGGGACAGTGCCCTACCCATCTGCTGAAACTGAAGTGGCAGCCACAGAGACGCCCCTCTGCTGGGCAGCATGCCAGGGGAAGACTGATAAGGGCCACCCACACACGTCTGCTGCAGCAGCTCAGCAAACTTTACAGACCAAAACATGGTATGGTCTTTTAGATGGACATGTTAAGGTTGTTGGGGGAATACAATGCATATGAAGAATCCTATCCTGGAAATGTGAAGGGTTTGGATGAAAAATAACCTCCAAAATGGGGGGAAAAAAACCTGCTTGAATAGAGTACTTATGACAGATTTCCTTATAGCTTTGTTTTCTGACCCCCCCCCAAATTATTTCTCTTATATCAATGGTACTGTGGACAAGCAGGAATTCTGATTAACAAGAATCTGATCATCCAAGAACTACCTAAAAAGGGCTACACTCTAAGTCACACCAGGCTCTGAAGCTTGGCTCTGCCACTGGCCTGCCTGCATACCCAGGCAGGTTATCCAAAGTCTTTGAGCCTCAGTTTTCCTATCTGTAAAACAAGATTAATACTAGCATGTGCACAAAAACAAGCAAAGGTAAAACTCCTTGCAGAAAGCCTACTACATAACATAAATCTTAAAAGTTCATTTTGTCTCCCATATTAATTCTCAGTTCTTTGTGAGCATCCCTATGCTGATCACTAACCTCAGTCTCCCAAGTTCCTGTGTCTCACGGCACAAAGAGAAACCTTGGCAGCGGCACTCCCCTCTTCCTGAGAAAGGTCACCTGACACAGTTTGGCCCTGCAGGCTCAAGGACTTTCCTGTAAGGCAGGGTTAGGTCATTTGGTTATAATCTTTTAGCTTCTCTCCTTCCTGCACTGTTCCCTTCTGTGTTTTCCTAATGATTTCACCCTATGTTTAACTTATGTTACTTGTCACATTCTCCATATCCTGGTAAGCTGCCTCAAAGTCTTTCGGAATAAGGACTCTAAATATATACTTACACAAAGGGTTCAAAAAAGAAGGAGAACTAATACAAATTTAAAGATATAAGGCTAGGCGTTATGGTGCACTGCCTGTAATCTCAGCAGCTCAGGAGGCTGAGACAGGAGGATTATAAGTTCAAGGCCAACCTCAGCAACTTTAGCAAAGCCCTAATAAGCAATTTAGTCAGATCTTGTCTCAAAATTAATTTTTTTAAATGGGCTAGGGATGTAACTCAGTGGTAAATTGCCCTGGGTTAAATGCCCAATATCTAAAAAAATAAAAATTAAAAATTAAAATATAAGAATTAAGAAACACCTAAAAGTGGTTTCTTTTTTCTGAGAACATGAGATTTACAAACACTAAAAAAGATTTTCTTGCTGAAAGGGAAGAGTTTAAATGGATTCTGAATTCAAAATATTAAACCATACTTAATTAAAATTATATTTTCAACTTACACAAATTCTAAATAAATACTTATTTATCAGACAATGGTGGCAAAGTATCCTGTTCAACCTTCCTTAAGAAATCAAACCTGTTCAAGCTCCAACATTATTTGCAGGTAAATGTAAGGAGATACTATTCCTTACTTTATTCTAAAGCAGTGGATCTCAACCTTAGCTGTACAATGAGATCAGAGAGGAACTTTAAAATATACCAATGTCTGGGTCCCAGTCCAGGGAGGCTGATGCAAATTGGCTTAGGATACAGCCTGGGAATTAAAATTTTAAAAAACTCACAGGTGATTCTCCTGTGAAGCCAAGGCTGAGAACCTCTGCTTCAAGTTAAGTACTGAGATGCATTTTCTTCCAATGAAATGGGGAAAGGTCTAGCTATCAGGCACATTTTCACATTGCAACTTAATCTAAACATATATATGTAATATATACTATATATGTATGTCTATATATTACAATTATTATCAAATAAAACATGTGTTTCCAAACAGAAGAGATAACCAAATATACTCTGCAATTTAAAGAATTCCTTAAATGACAAGGGGGCAACCTAGTTTAATAAAAACACTTCGGAAAGTGATTCTCCAGCTTGCACTTCCATAATGTCAGCATTACTAGGCAAGGTAACTTAATCAATATTCATAAATAACTAAATACTGTAAGTAGCATGATTTAAAATAAACTTCAGTGATTTTGAATGTCAGCCAAGAAATGGAATAAAAAGATTAACAAAACTCTTTCAAAAGCAATGTATTTTTCTGGACTATCATTTCCAAGCATTAAAAATGTCATTGTGAGTTTTTTAATTATAAAAATGATATACTTTTATGCAATAAACTCTGGCCTCTTTTAGGAAAAAATACCAACAGAGAAAACCTATTCAAGGAAGAGTTAATCAAATATCATCTTGAACCACTTACAAATGAACCAACAAATTTTCCTCACCACTTAGCTCTATAATTCTTTTCATGTGATTTCATATCTGAGTTTATGCAAGCATAGTTTAATTGGAGACAGGAATAGAAAGGGAAAATGTCTAGATATTTTGAAAACATATCTTTTATATGGGAAGCATAATTTCTGCAACAGCCTTAACGAGTACTTATAGAGAAGTCTTTCAAACTAGACAGAACTGTTGTTGCAAAAGTCTAAAGTGTCATGGCATTTGGAGGTCTGGAAAATCCCCCCAAAACAACCAGGAAATCACAATGGGTAAACACTACTTGCTAACAGATTAAAATGTACAGCCCAGAGCTTACTTGCTTAATTATGGTGTCACGGAATTGGAAGCTCTGCAAAAAGTGAGAAAACTAAAGAACTTGCTGGAAAATGTAGAAACCACTGACACACTTACTTTCTTCCAAAGAAATGGGAAAGGCAGGTCAAAGAATAAAATACTGATTTTTTTTTCCCCCTGCGGTGCTACTACTGAGCCACACCTCCAGCTCCAGCCCTAAAACAATAACACTGAAATGCTATAAGAAAACTCAGTGATGGGACTGTGGTTGTGGCTGTGGTAGAAGACTTGCCTTGCATGTGTGAGCCCCTGGGTTCCTCCCCAGGAAGGAAGGAAGGAAGGAAGGAAAGGAGGAGAGGAGAGGAGAGAAGAAGGAAAGAAAGAAAAAGAAAACTCAAGCAATTTGTTTCAACATTAATATATATTTATAATATATATCTATATATAGATATAGATAAAGATATAGATATAGATATATGATAACATCTTAAGGGATCCAAAATTTCTGTGAGCACCATCATGGAATGGGATTCAGACACTGTCATCCACAACAACCTTTTGATCATTTAATGAACTGTGACAGGGAGCACTTGAAAAAGTTAAGTTGAAGACATCACTGAAACAGAAACAGGAAAAATTTTTCTTTTCAGCCAATCTGAACTGCTGAAAACCAAAGGGCCAGCTTTCAGGACTGCTGTACAATCTGGTTTCCTCAAGAAAAGACTGAGAATGTGAAGCATGCTATGTCTTTTCCTAGTCCCCGAACAGGAAAAGCCACTGGGGGTTCTTCCAGGGAACCTCCCCGCACCAGTCAAAGGGGCAGAGACCCCTCCCCCACCTTCCCCTGAGTCCTGCAGAGTCCTTTTCAAAATAGCCCAGGAAGGGACAAAAGCATTCCTCTCAACCCAAACCTTTCCTGTTTTTGTCTATGAGGATGGCAGCGGTGAGGTACAAAAAGTGAGGGTCATTACGTTGTGTTCAATCTGAGGGGTGCTACTCTGAAAATGAGCTTGTGCCGGGTCTCTGTTACTGAGAACAAACAAGCCCAGAAAAATGTCTTTGCCATGATAATTTTTGGTTACTTTTTGAACAAAGAGCATGAGATCAAGCCCTCTTCATGAGCCATCTCTAACAAATGTATAAAAACACTTAAAAGTAAATTCAATTATGGTATTTAGTATCTGAAGAAACTATGGTATAACTTTTAAATTTGATGTTCCAAAAAAATGAAAACTGCTTTCTCCAAATGAATTATACATATTTCTAAGCTAATGTAACTTTAGAACTATAAAAATAAATTTGTTTTGCATATAAGTATTCATTCTCTAATTTCTTAAAATGTTTTCATGTCTTCAAAACAGCCCCAAATTTTCCACTTCTAATTCTGCCTTGAACTAGATGATAGATACTTGGATAAACACAAACATTAAATCACATGGAAATAATCACAAAGCTGAGAGGCAAGAAACAAACAGAACAGAACTTAGTGGTTCAGACCTGAAACATTCAAAATAGTACTCTATTTAGTGCAGCAGGTTTGCTTCTCAGTGTTAGACCCTTGGTGTATACAACAAGCAGACAAACACAATTTGTTCCCATATATGATGAGGAATATTCTGAGATATGAATATTTACTACTTTGAAAATTCTTAAGATTAAAAAGAATGGAAAAATACTTTCATAGTATTCGGCAATAAAGAAGACATACGGATTACACTACTTGTGATAAACTTAAGCTGGAAGCTTTTTAACCAGTGCAATCTTTCTACAGAAAAACAAGATTTCTAAGGTTTATTCATTTGTTGTTGTTACTTTCCTATAAATCTCAATTGAAAGGAAGAGAGGGGCAAAATTTCTGCCTGGAGGGCCTGCTTAGAAATCCCCAAATATTATAACTTCATTTAAAAGAAACAGGATAAGCCTGTGTCAGATAATGGTTAGGAGAGAACTGTTCCCTTCAAATGATCATGAAACCAGTTAAGTATCTAGAACTTTATTCTCCAAAAGAACCTACAAATCATAGCTAATCCATCTGTTCCTCTAAGGGAGGGCAGGCAGCAGGTGGGAAGAGAGAGAGGGAGAGAAGGAGGGAGACAGGGAGGGAGAGGAGGATGGAGGACAAGCACAGCAGATAGAGAGAAAAAAGAAATAACAGCAGAAAGCAAAATGATAGCAGTGGCTTTATTCTGATGGAAAAATGCTTGATTTACCTATAAATCCATTTAGAGAGATACAGCAAAACACCTTTAAAAAGATGATAGAGGAAGACAGGGCAAACCCCAGAATGCATTGGGTTCAGGGCAGCTTGATGACTGAGGAACTCTTCACTATGTACACAGGAGAAGGGTCAGCACACTGTGCATCCTAGTCTTTGACTTACAGGTTTTTGCCATACCACAATACCACAGTGACCTGACTCTATCCTAAATTATAAAGTATGACTTGCTAGTAATTCATATTTTTATTCAAGTGAATTTAAAAACAAATTTTCAAATATACACAATCATAGGACTTTGGTGAGAAAAAATAAAATTTTTCCTTAATTCCTCAATCAACAAAACGGGGACTGAGAGCCAGAGGTGAAACTGATTTGTGTAAAGTCCTTGGGAGGAGATTGGTGGGCAGACAGGAAAGCAGATCCCAACTCAAGGAGAATCTTCCCTCTGCTGCAGTGCCCAGCACTCACCACTTCTTACAGTCACCACTTCTTTGAAATGACTTTGTTCACATCTGTCATCCATCACAACTAAAATATTTTAATGATCATTACATAATTTCATAACAATCACTTAATAATACTTTTGGCCTTCTTCCTTTCTTTGTTTTCACTTCTTTTTTTTTTTTTTAAGAAAACAATACCCTCCCTGGCACCTAGGCTGTGATTTCTCCCACAATTATACAAGCATAGCTCTCCTACCTCTAAAACTCTTACGTTTTTGATGGCATTGATGTATATATAAAGATCAAAGAATAAGACTGAGTTTTCTGTGACTAAGTACCAAAGACACACTAAAAATATGAGAACTCAAGTGTAGAGAGAAAGGCCAAGAGGGATATGGTTAAAACCTAAGAGTCAAGGACAAGTAAGGGGATGAACCAAAACGTTCATCGATCCCTGGATAAACCATGGAGCACACCCTAAAGGCTGGAGAGAGTGTGTTTTAGGGTAAATAAAAAGAAGGACTATGTCATATCTATGGCATTTATTTTATCAACCAATAAGAAACCGAAAAGACAGATGACTTCAAAAAAGACTGATTAATTGTCTATTCATGTAGTGAATTTCAAGGGAAATCAAGTGTGCTCTAGGGTAGCATCAGCCTTTAAGGCTGACCACAAAAGAGAGAACCAAGCTCTTTCTAGAAACCTCAAGCAAAGTCATCTTTACATAGAATATATTAGTCTGCAAGACATGGGTCAGACCCATTTAGCAAGTCTTAAATTCCCATTGGAAGGCAAGGACCCCTCTCAGTGGGAGACACACTGGAAAACAGTAATATGTCCACTAACTTGCTAAGCCATTTCTATGTAGATAGTGGAGAAGGGGGCAGAAAAATATCTGTGACTTAAAAAGTCACCAGGTCAGCATGGTGGTACATGCCTATAAACCCTAGCCATTCATGAGGCTGAGCAGGAAGATCACAAGTTCAAGGTCAGCCTGGGTAAGTTAGTGAGACCCTGTCTCAAAATACAAAATAAAAAGGGCTGGGGATGGAACTCCTTGGTAGAGTGTCTGCCTAGCATGTGTGAAGCTCTGGATTCAATCCCCACTATTGCAAAAAGTCAAAAATAAAAAATAAATATCTTGCCAACACAAAACAAAAGCGTAGATACTCATTTACTAGTCCATGGGTTCCTCAAAGACAGAGACCCTCTTTGTTTTCCCATCACAGAGCTCAGTGTCTAGCATGTAGCAGGATTTAATAATTATGGTGTTAACAGGTTCCTGCTCTAAAACTATAAATATCTTCCAGAGGGTGTTAGGCTAATTAAAATGAGTCACTATTCCACTGTGGGATTGACAAAAGTGGGAGTAACAACAATTGTAGGATTAACAAATCTCAGAACTTATCAGTGCATCTGTGCTGGGTGGTCAGGAGTACATAAAATAACCAGCAACACCTGCTTAACCAAATCATTATACCCAGACAGATTAGGATCAACTAAGGGCAAATTTCACCACATAAGAAAATTCACAAGAACACACAGAAAAAGTATTAGTTTAGATTAATTGAATGCTACTCTGATCATGTCAATTGAAACATTTACTCTAGTGTTCCAACCTAATCGCTATTAAAGTCAGTTTTTAGTGAGTATACTATCTTATACTCCCACATACACCCTCCAAACTCATCCCTTTAACAGGCCTAAGCACACAATGGAAGCTCTGCATCTGCCAAATAAATAAATAAATGTATTTTAAATATGTAACTACCTTGCTTTTGAGAAATGTTATGTACTCATCTTAATGGTCTCAGTTTAAATCACCAATTACTTAGTGCCAATGATCTCATCTAACTTTTCTTTTTCCTCTCTGCAATTTTCAGAGAAGCTGGCACTGTAATTATCACTTTGTTTCAGAAATGAGGATGAGTTGGATCCTTCTTAGCAAAATGTGGAACCAACTCCATGACCACAGAAACATACGCTGACAGCCTGCTGACATAAAGAAGCGGGCTAAGGCCAAGTGTCCAAAACTGTCATACGCCATCACACCTGGCCTCTGGACAAGGGAGGTGAGGACAAGGCAGAGAAGGGGGGATAGGGACAGAGGGGCTGGGGTGAGTAGGTATGGAGCAGGGATTGGGGGTTGGGAGGTGACACTTTCATCAGGAGAGGCAGATGCTCCAACCACCAGCAAATAGTCGATAATTGTGACTTCTATGACATAACACTTTCACAAGATAAAGATCCCAGTGGCCATTGTTTCTTCGAAGAACAATGGTTTCCAGTGAACTCATGGCACAGTCTGTGAGATGATGCAGTGCACTGACCTGTATATAACATGCACCCATGGAATTAAAGGATTATTAGGATGCCGGATGTCCAAACACTGCCAAAATGTGAACCCACAGAAATAATAAAAGTGCAAGCAATGGCAGTATTAGAAGTTGAAAGGATGACAGCAACTTTGCTCCACACAATCTCATGTGTCAATAAACCAGACCACAAAAGTCTGGCAAACTTAGAAAGACTATACTATGAGTTCTATTTCTCTTTGTTTGAAAAGGACTTGGGAATAGTACATCCTTAAGAACCAAAAGCCATTCTTCTCTTCTCTAAATATATCAAGACACCAAAAGGTCAAATGTTCAAGGTTAAGGAAAGATCAAAACAATAAACTTATTTAGTATCCTTTCACATGAAAAATAAATAACGATGCATACACACTATATTACAACTGGACATCACAGGGAGAATAAAAAGGATGAGAGAAATAAATTAACCATTGCTAGTAGGCAAACTCATAAATCAGACTAATGGAGCTAAGCACACAGTCATAAAAATACTAGTCCTTAGACAGCCAGCTATGTTACAAGTACCTCCAAATGACACTGCTATGATAACTGGCCCCAGGAAAACCAAGGACAGAACCGGAATGATGGTCTCCCTGCTGACCTCCACTTGGACCCTTACATAGCTCCCATTCCCGGCAGCCAACTGCTGATGAAAATGTGGAAGTTGTGGGCAACTGAGGGCTCAACAGAGTCCAGGGAACATAGCATTTGCTAGCCCAGGAGACTGGGTCCAGGACCACCAACTACACACAAGAGCACAAGAACTTCAAATATATTCCACAGAAATATTCTGCTGATAGTTAAAAGACGGCTGGGACCTCCAACACAGCACCCCCAAAAACACAAACATCGGGAGCAATTTCTCGATATAACCAAACAGTGCATAAGTACCTTATGCACTCTGTACCTCAAAAAAAAAAGTTAATGTACTTTTATGTGCAGTCACAGATTCTGAGAACTCTTAAAGGCATCTTAGAGATCTTTCAGTTTAGCTCTTTTAAAATAACCCAGAGCTCTTCAGTAACTAAAGTTAAAAACAAGTTAGTAGCAGAAGCAGAACCCAACTCTCCCCAGTTTTTTCAATGCTTTTTCCACTCTGGGAAAGTGACCTTGAAAACCGGTTAAATGACAAAGGCACAATTTTATTGGTCACCACTAATAAGAAATAGACAAGCATGCAGTAGCAATTTCCATAAGAGCAAAGCAAAGTTGAAATTTTAAGAGTAAAAGTCTTAAATGTATGCATGCTTTTAAAATTAACAATGAATTGTGGAAGCCCTAGCTTCCATCTAAGTTTTGGTCAACAATCTGTTGCTTCACTCCCAGCAAAATCTATGCACTATGTAGCCTAATTTAAAATGGAAAGCCAAATAGATCTGGAAAAGTACAGCTTCATCCTTGTGCTTAATTTATACTATAGTGTACTGTAATTAAGCCTGAAATAAAAGCTATATTCTGAGTAAAGACAAAAAGCTCTTGTTAATGACATTCCATTCCCAATGTAGACTATAACAAAAGGCTTCTTTATTTGGAGCCAACCGTCATTATACTTTGTAGCTTGTATGGAGCTATTGGACTAATATTTGTACTGGGATTAGTGTTGGGATAACCAATCAGTTAACTCCTCCACCTCAGTTTTCTATTATCCTCAAACAAATGGCCAAAAGGGAAAAAAAGAAAATTGGCAGGCAGAACAACAACTATATTTATGAGATTAAACTCTCAAACCCTTCACAGTTTGCTGGGCAACTAATAACCATTTGCCAAGCTATTCATTTAATAATGAGTCAGTTAAGCCAAAAGCAAATGTTCCTTCAACCAACCGATGCTCCTACAGTCATACCCACACTGAAGGGCTCCAATTATTTAAGTAACATCCTTCATCCCAAATAAAAGCAAGTTACCATGTAAGAAAAACAAACTCCTGCCATCAACCAAATGCAAGCTGCCATGCGTTGTTTTAAATGTCTCTAATTTGTATGTGTTTTTGTAATTTATTAAAGCCAAAAGGATTAAGGAATATTTTAGGGAGTAACCCCTATGTATGTCATACATTCTAGAGGGAGGGCCAGAAGCTCATCATCCAACTCTGCAGTCTAAAACGACGTGACTTCTGGCATCCTACAGTGTGTTCCCAAGATGTATATAACAGTGTCAACACTTGAGACCACTAGGATTACACAGACTGAGCCAAATGCTGTTTGTCAAAGCAAGTAAGGCAAACATTAGACAACACAATAATAGAATGTGGTTAATCAGAGGAGCAGGAAGTGATGTGGGCTTGCTTCCCAAGAAATGCAGGTGTCAAGATAGAAGATAACACCAACCCACCCAGGAACACTTTGATCTTCTCCCAACCAACTCTGCACACCCAAGGGTTAAGAAAAGGCCAGCAGCAGATACCCCTTCTCTTGTACTTACTAATAGTTCATCCATACTGGTCTGGCATTTTTCCAGGTTGATCCGCTTTATTGCTACGCGTTCTTGCCTGGGCTTGCATAGGGCAGCCTGCACCACAGCAGTAGCTCCACTGCCTAAAATGAGATAAAAACAACATCAGCTATCACATGGTACACGGTCTAGCGACTATTTGTGACTTTTGAAAATAAGTACCTAGTTTTTTAATCTTCTATTCAGGGAATTCAAAATGTTACCACTTGTTATCTTAAGTTCTAAAGTAATTATCTGGTGGGGAAAAAAGGAAAATCTACATGTTTCTACACAATGGATGACAGAAGACACAGGGACAAGGGCGTGGGCATCCACGCCGCTACCCTGCATGGAAGCTATTACCGTGCTGATACTTTCTAACCACAGTGCTTTTGCAATGGATCAGGCTCTTTTTCCACTTCAGCCCAAACCAAACCACTCCAGCCCAAGCTACTTCAGGGCTTCCACAAGACACTGGGACAACCTATCTGTGCTGAGCCCTCCTGGAGCTTATTCCTTCAGCACTTTAAGATGAGAAAAATGAGATCAGCCCCAGTATTCTCGTGTTGAAAGCACAACTTTCAAGGAGGCCAAGCAAAATGATGCAAATATGTAATCACAAAAGCTCTAGGCATACAATAAAAATAAATTTAAAAAAAAAAGCTTTAGGCATTCATGCGAATCTCCCATTTCTAAGGTTTCGTGATCCTTAGCTGATGCACTCAAATTCCTAAGAGACAGGCATGTCATCATCCATATTTTATAAGAGCAAAATGTAGACATGTAATGATTGGTGGCAGAGCACAAAGAGCTCCTAATTGGACTTCTATTCCACAGGGGCAAAAAAAGAACCCATGTTAAGGCATCTCAATTCTGCAAATAAAACCAAAAATGTATCCCAATCACATAAATCCAACACTGCAAGACCGCCAAATGAAAGAGCCTGTGCTTGGGACTGTGCAAACCTCTCTAAAGGTTTTCTTCAGGAAACACTTCTCAAATGAGTCACTGGCCATCATTAAAAATGGGAAAGGGGGCACTGGCCATAAAGAAGCTTAGCTTCCCCAGTACATGTAATAAAAAGGCATGATTCTTGTAATGCAAACAAGGTAGTCCCCCACCCCCAAAGACACACCCAATTGAGTGTTGGTAGAGTGAGAGCTCTACCCTTTCTCCTTCTGTGGTTTCTTCATCAGCTCTGACCCCCCTCACTCTCGTGCTCCAAAGCCAGGTCTCAGTTCCAACACTCCTATTCTAGGGAAGCCCAATCTGTGTTCCCCAGGGAGAAGATTCCCTTGTCCTGACCACCCACAGTACAGCAAGCACTTTACTCATGAAAGTTACCTTACAAACCTGTACATTTTTAGCATTAGCCTCATTTTATATGTGAGAAAACTGGACTCAGAAAACTCACCCAAGGCCTCACAGCTAATATGCACCTAAGCTGGACTCTGAGTCAGTCTGCCTGATTCCAGCATCTTGCTTTTTTTTTTACTTCCCAATAGCCACTTCCTCACCTGTTTTGGCCTTGCTGGGAAAATATTTTCTTTGGTCCCAAACCATTCAACAGAAGAGAACCAACCTGCAGGGAAGGGTCATGTGAGCTCACTTTCTGGGCTCAGACTGGAAGAGAGTGTTATCTTCAGAGGTTGTTTAAATGACCTTCCCTTCCTCTCCTTGACCTCTCTGCTCCATGGGCGGCTACTCAGAGTCCCACCAGGTTGGCTTCATGGGCCCTGCAGATCACAGCCTGCTGGATTCCATTCAGAACCCTCCAGATACAGAGCCAAACACTACAAAGGTCCCTGGTGATAGTAAAGTATATTTTACAGTCTCACTGAGGGAGCTGCAGAGACAGTGCGGCAGCTGGTTAGCACTGGGCCTGGTACCCAGCAGAGAAACCAACAAACAGCTTTAACTAGCTGCTGATGGGAAGCAATTTTTGACTCTACCTGCTGTAAATCTCCCGCCAACCCCACTCCATCATTAATCCACAGGCAAGAATATTTTCAAGTCAGGAGAACTAAAGAACAGAAAAGAAGAAAATCAACTCCACAAAGGACAAAACAGGTGTCTGTAATGGGGCTACCTCTCATGGTCAAGTCCTTGACTATAAAAGTCCCCTGACTTCCATTAACACATGCGAGAATACAGGCACAAATAAGAAGTCCAAAAAAGCCAGCGGGAGTAGTAGAGAAGGAAAGTCTTTCATTAGAGCTTTAGAACTAGAGAATTGTTATCCTTCACAATTATAGCTGACTGAAGAACAACTGGCTCTCATCTCAAGACAGAGAAAATGCGAAGCTTCCTGACCTGAGGTCACTGTCACAGCATGAATGGATTTTATCATTCATTCAACACTCTGGGAGATTCCACCCTGAATCCAGAGATGTCCTTCAACAAAAGTCATGGAGATCAAGTTCAACCCCTCACATTATGGATGAGGAGGCAGGGTCTGCGGAAGGATGAAAGATTTTGTGGGGTTGTTTTTTGTTTTGTTTTGTTTGGGTTTGGTTTGGTTTGGTTGCCGTTAACCGAATAACACAGGATTAGGACCCCAGGACCAAGGTTTCCTTAATTCCTTGTCTACCACTATCTGCACTAGGCTGGTGATTTTTCAGATTGCCACTCAGGATCCATTGGTCAAGAAAGCAATTTACTGGTGATAGAAACTAGCACTTTTTGAAAAGAATCACCAAAATGCATCTTACATATTAAGGGCAAGAATTGCTTTATTAAACTTTGGTTTCAGTTATATCCAAGCTGCACCAAGACATGTTCTGTTGTGAGTCATGATCAAAAACTAGAAACCTGCTGGACTAGATTAAGATACCCAGGATTAGAGTAAATCCACGCTTTGGAAGGAAAAGAGGAAGTGACCTAACTGCATAATTCCTAAGGACATTTAGAAATGATACAAACAATTTTGCTCTTATTTTTATACACTTTGTTGATTAGTTTAACAGGAAGCTAAAAATGTGAAGTTGTAAATCCAGGAATTAGACAATCTTGAGCAATGTGAGGTAAAATAGTAGCAACTAAATGTTAAACGGCAACTTGTCTTTACTTTGAACAATACATATAACTCACTAACATTTGGTCCTATGTTTTCAGTTATGTATCATTTACTGTTTGGGGAATAAAAAGCTCTGAACATTTCAGGAATTTCTCATTTATCCTAACTCCCATTTCAAATAAAATAAATCATTCTATAGGATTATGGTCTATATGCCCAAACTAAGAGAGTATGGCTTTCAATGTTTTCAAACATTGCTTAAAGTCCTTCTATCTCAATTCACTTTTGGTAAAAAAAATTCCTGGTTAAACACAGCTGCTTTCAAGTTTCGGACAGTAGTTATGTCAATGGCAATCAGAGGTGAGAGATTCCTTTGAGTTCATTACCAAGATGCAGACTCTTTGAGTAGACACATCTCTTCTTATTTCCCCTTTTGTGCTGCTGGCAGTATTAAGAAAAATCACCAGAAAATTGCATAGTTGCATTTTACACTTTGAGTTATCCAAAAAAATACTTCATGGAAAGATAATTTAGTATTGTAACTTCGTATTTCACTAAGTCTACATGAAACTAACACAAAGACTTCAGTATTTCTTTTGTAAAAATCACTACTATTGCTGATAACAATCTAGACAGTGTTCAAAGTTCCTCCTTCTATGACCCACACAATGAATTCCTTTTTGTATTTAATACTAAAGTTAAAAAGGTCCCCTTCCCAGATAACTTAATGGATAATGAGAAATATGTAGCATCATGTTTTCCTTTTTTTGTCCTGACAGAAAGTTCAGACCTAAATTTCATGCTTAATAAAAAGCAATTATCCTTAGCCCAGATTTCCTGTGACTTCTTCTTGCCCTCTTCATTATCCAGCCCTTATTCTTTACGCTTAATTTAGTGGTACTTCCACTATGCACACAATGTTCCTGGAGCCTACTAGAGTAACACCTTCTTGAAACATTACTACCTGGCCACTTAACGTGAAAGAAAAGGCTTATGCTTAACACCCACAAGAAAACTTCAGGCACAAAAAGGCAACAAAAAGATGTTTACCCGAATTAATTCATCAACAACCAGTAATTAAAACTCTACCAAGTGGCAGGCAATTCACTAGATAATGAAGGTCCAAAGGTGCCTGCTCCTCTTACAAGTAGAATACATCCTTTTGTGGGATCGTTTCCTACATAGCAGTTAAGAGCAATGACTGGAAAGTTCCTGTGAGCTGAATGTCTGTGTTCCCCTAAATTTATATGTTGAAGCCCTCCTATGGTTTAGATATGGGGTGTCCCCCCAAAGCTCGTGTTAGATAATGCAGGAATGTTCAGAGGTAAGGTGATTAGATTATGAGCTGTAACATAATCTGTGGATTAATTCATTTGATGGATTAATAATTGAATTACTAGGTGGTAACTGAAGACAGGTGGGGCATGCTTAGAGGAAGTAGGTCACTGGGGGTGTGCCCAGGGGGGTTATATATCTTGTTCCTGGCTCCCTGAGCTCTCTGCACTTCTCATTAGCCATGAGAGGAGCAATGCTCCTCCACCATGCCCTTCCACCATGATGTTCTGCCTCACCTTGGGTTCAGAGCAATGAGTCAACTGACCATGGACTGAACCTCTGAAACTGTGAGCCCAAATAAACCTTTTCTTCCCTAAATTGTTCTTGTCAGGTATTTTGGTCACAGCAATAAAAAGGTGATGAACAAGCCCTACTCTGCCCCTAATGTGACTGTAGAGATAGGGCCTTTGTGTAGGTGAAGAAGGTTAAAAAAAGGTAGAGAGTTAGTATCATTATTAAGAGAGAGAATAGAAAATTCACTTTTCCTCCCTCTCCCTACCATCTGAGTACGTGGAGAAAAGGTGCCCATCTGTGAGCCTGGAAGAGTCCTCACAGAAAATGAGCCAGACAACACTTTGATCTGGACATCCCAGCCTCCAGAACTGTGGAATTAAATTTTGGTTGTTTAAGCCACCCAGTCTATGGTATTTTGTTCTGGTATCCCAAGCAGACTAATACAAAAAGTCTTTAAAAATTGTTCTAAGTCACTCTCCCACCAACATCTAGTGTAAATAATGCAATACTAATTACAAGTCCTCAGAAACTTCCTAATTAAGTTGACGACAAGAAGCAAGACTCAACGGAAGGGCCTCTGGCAGGCCATTGTAGAATTCCCAACTATGGGAGGAATTCTCATCGATGGTATTGATACCCTGTGACTGGACCTAATTTCTATTTGAACTTCAGCCCCCTTAATGGTCATAATAAAATCTACCTGTGTGGCTCAATAGTATAATGTGTTTCACATCCCTGGAAAACATCAACTCAATGAACATGAGGCTCTCTCTGGGACTCGCTGCTCCATCTGTAACATGAAAGAGGGAAATGGCATCACTTACATGGTGCCCAAGGGACAAGAGGGCACAGCAGGCCCAAGTGTACTAAGTTCATTCTGCTTAACACCAGGAAGATTCTGCTGGCTTTAAAGAAAGGAAAGGAGAGCTAAATTTGGAAAGCAAGAGACCAAATGATTTCTGAGATCTGATACAGCATGTTAAGAATTTAAAATGAAAAAGAAATCAGAGAATTCAGGGACAGCTATAAACTAATATTCTATAGCAAACTTCTGGCTTATAACATACTTTAAAATCTAACCTATATAATGATTTTAAACCATTTTTGTCCATCCGGGTACATAATTTTTATATCTAGCCCTACCACACACTAACTGCTTAACCTTAATAAGTTACTCGATTTCCCCACACCTTAGTTTCCTCATGCCAATAACAGTACCTAGCTCATAGGGTGGTTGTGAATCAAATGAGGTAACATGTGGGAACCCCTCAGAAATATGCCTAGTACAAGGTAAACACTAATTAAATTTTAACTAGTACTGCTCCTTAAATCTCTCCAGATCAACTGGTTTCCTGTCAACTTGACATTTTAATGCTATATAGTATTTCATGATAGTGATATATTATAATTTATTTAGCCCTTTACTGTTGATGAGTATTCTCTTTATTTCTAGTTTTCCTCCCAAATATGGCAATGTTGAAGCAGCAGGATCACAAGTTTGAGGTCAATCTGGGCAACACAGCAAAACTCTGTCTCAAAATAACAAAATAAAAAAGGGGTGGAGGTGTAGCTCAGTAGTAGAACACTTGCTTCACATGGACGAGGCTCTGGGTTCGACATCCAGCACTGAAATCACACACATACACACACACACACATACACACACACACACACACACACACACACAACACACAACACACACCTTAATCCATAAGAGCCGTTCTTTATGTTAAAGTGGGAAGTGGTCAATTGTCCAGTAACTCCTTTCTGTAAATGACCATATATATATATATATATTTTTTTTTTTTTTTTTCTCTTTTGGTACCAGGGATTGACCACTGAGCCATATCTCCAGCCTATTTTGTATTTTACTTAGAGACAGGGTCTTACTGAGTTGCTTAGCACCTTGCTTTTGCTGAGGCTGGCTTTGAAATTGCAATCCTCCTGTCTCAGCCTCTCAAGCTGCTGGGATTACAAGCGGGCACCACTGCACCTGCCTAATGGCAAGATTTTTTAAAAGGCATTACATTAGCCTCTGACCTTCATCATGGCCAACGGAAAGAGGTTCTATCATCACATCCTACTTACATGAGGAGTACCAAGCCAAAATTTTAATATGAGCTTGACCATCTCTTAGAACATGAAAGAATTCCTTCATTATGTTTAATGGATATGGAAAATAAGAAATTCCCAAAATAAAGAGACCTGAGAAAAAGAAGTAAAAATGAAGGCCATGCACTGACAGCCTTCATTTCCCAGGACAAATGTGTTCCAGGTGCCAGACAGCTGCAGACAGGGAGGAGGTGTTTTATCATCCTCAAAAGAAACAGTCTCTAGGAGGCATTATCTCCTCCAAAGTAAATCCTCTTCAGGCACTGTCTGCAGACCTTGACCAAAAAGGCCCACATTCCTGACTGTCCAAGCAAACTGATATATGTTCACTAGACCACCCCTCAAAATAATCTATATAAACCCAGTTCCTTTCTTTGTTCCACCAGGAGAGTAGTTCCACGGGCACCATTTTTCATCCCCCTGAATAAAGAGAGTTGGCATGATGCATGTGGTTTGTGTCTTGCCTGGTCTTTTTGCTCTAACAATGCTCACCTGTCCTTTGCCAATAAGCAGAGTCCAGAGTAGTATCAGGCTTTCTTTTAAGAGAGGATGGCTGGTGGTGTGTAGTAAACAAAACAAATAGCTTTGGATCAAATGATTTCTTCCAGTCCTCACTTTCCCCAGTTCACTCTGTGTGTTCTGTTTATAACATGTGGCCAAACTCCAACCTCAAAGTCCACAAAGCCAGTCAATCACATTAGGGCCAGAAATCAACCAGGGGAAGATTCTGTTGGATGAACCCATGTGAGCTCTACAGGGCCCAGCTGCTTAGCATGGCAAGATTGTCTGGATTTTACAGAATAGCTAAAAACTCATATTTTGTGTAAGGCTCTACTGACACTTATGTTTAATTTTGTGTGGGGGAGGTGGGTGCTGGGAATTGAACCCAAAGTTTCTGCATGCTAGACAAGCACTGAGTTATACCTCTAATGCTTGAGATTAATACTTAAAAATTAAAAGTTTTGTGACTCAAATAAGGGCAGGTCACATTTTGCCCAAGTATGTGACTGCTATTTAGTTTCAGAGGTGTACCCTTTGTAACCTGATGATCCAGATTTAAATTTATTAGATTGCAGCTGTAAAGTTGCCATTTTTATGAGTCAAAAATGGTCACATTTTAGAATGGGAATTTGGTTCAGTGGTAGAGCACTTGCCTTGTATGTACAAGGCCCTGGTTTGATTCTTACCAGAATAAAAAAAAAAAAAAAAAAAGCGATGTTAGGGTTTAAATTTGAGGTATTCCCCAAAAGCTCATGTGTGAGACAATGCAAGAAAGTTTAGAGGTGAAATTATTGGTTTAAGAGAGCCTTAACCCAATTAGTGAATTAATTCACTGATAGGGATTGTGTAGCAACTGTAGGCAGATAATAGGGTGTAGCTGGAGAAGGAAGGTCACTGAGGGCATGCCTCTGGGGTACATTCTCTCTCTCTCTCTCTCTCCCTCTCTCTCTGTGTGTGTGTGTGTGTGTGTGTGTGTGTGTGTGTGCTTTCTGGTGCCATGTTCCCAGATGTTTTCCCCTGCCACACTCTTCCACTAGGATTTCTGCCTTACTTGGGCCCAGAGCAATGGAGTCAACCATATATGGACTGAGACCTCTGAAACCCTGGGTGCCAAATAAACTTTTTCTCCTCTAAAATTGTTCTTGTCAGGTCTTTTGGTTACAGCAATGAAAAAGTTGACTGAAACAAGTCATATTTTACATGGTTCAACAAAATATAGGTATGTGTTCAGGGCACTGACCCAAAGGCACTAACCCACACTGTTTAGCCCATGTTGCTGTCCATCTCCCCTTCCCATTTTACACAGAGAAAGCCTCATCAGAGCTACTCTTCTCTCATCTGCTATTTTATGTGAGAGGAACATATGCACAATAAAATCTCAAGTCAAACATAAGGAACTGTAATTGAGAGGCAGATGTGACACATGACTTGCTACACACATAAATTTACAAAACAGATTCTAACAATGACCTGTCTAAATATGCAGTACAAAACCGGGGGCTACCTTGAGCCTGGCACAGCAAGACCATACTTCTCAAGGCAGCTATAAACCAATGGACCCTCCTCGGTGCTCTGGCATGTGTCACAGCCACGCTGGCAGAGTTATGGCCTTCTGTGTGCCTTGGCTCAAAGAATGAGTTAGAGCTTCCTTCTGGGGTGTTGGAGATTTCGAGCTTACTTTAAAATGGCAAATGCCAGGCCGAGTTGGAGAAACCGAAACTTGCAGAATGTCCTTATGTCTCACTTCTGGCCTGGACAAACTACCTTACCCGGGAAAGCTGGCTTATTAAAACACTTAGAGGTCACAGACCCCACCAAGAAAAGCAGCCCTTAGATGTAACTCATCACAGAAAACAAAAAGCAACCCAGGTTCTGATGTGAAAAGAGAGAGAAAGAAACTGGGATGTGGAATCAAACTGGAATGAATGAAAGAAATGCTCCTTGGAACTCAGGTTACCTCTAATCCAACAAGAAAAAAAGAAACCTAGTCTATATTTACTAAATATGCAGAAGGTACATGGATTGGGATTATCTCACATACAATATAAAGAAAATCAATAATAATTTTATGATTTTTCAATGATAGTTAAAATTATTATTAGAGGGTACAGTTAAATTCTAGACACCAGGTTAATTAAATAGGAATGGCATGTGCTAAGGAGCTATTAAATAGCAGACTCTACTTTCTAATTCATTATGATTAATATTGAGATTTATTCTAGACATTTTTGTTTTCTGAATGATACATGGTAGATAGAAAAATTACTTTGCATATGATTATTTTGCCAATTGAAAATACACTGAGCACTCACTGGTGGAACACTTGCCTACCATTTGCAAAGCCCTAGGTTAATCCCCAACGTCAGGAAAAAAAAAAAAAAAATTAGTCTTAAGAGCACTTACTTACAGGTACAGCCCCTTAATGCTGAAACTTTTTCTAGAAGATTGATTAGTTCTAATGTTGAGACTGGCCCAACATAACTATAACCTCCCCATCAGTGAATGTTCTACTTTTTAAGAAAAAGTCTACCTGATTTTGATATGGGGCTAGAGGAATAACCTGCTCCAGGGATTAGTTATGGATCATTTGGGGTGCCTTTCCAAACACCCCGACCCACAGAGCCAGTCACTTCCTTAAGGCTCCCAAGGCCTCTCCTAGCATGCATATGCTCATGGAGCCTTCTCCTCCTGCCTTCTTTTTCCTAGATTCTGCCCTTCTACCCAAGCCACTGCCTGGAACACTGGAGGCCCTCAGTAAGGTTCAATAAATGAAACCCATTCAAACCCACCACTAGGGAGGGTGTGAACTATGGAGGTAAAGTCACATTCCAAGTTGGGTCTGGTGGGCTACATGCCCCATGTGCAAGGAGCAAGCACACTTCTGCTCCACGTGGTTTCTCTTCACTGCTTACTGTATGTGAGTGGCTATGTAGGAAGTTGTGGAGCCTGTGGCAGTTAACTTCAAGAAACAATCCTGGGAGGCCATCTGCCTTGAGGGTCTGATTTGCAGAACACCCAGTTCAGTTCTGA
Source organism: Sciurus carolinensis (assembly GCF_902686445.1). Taxonomy (NCBI): domain Eukaryota; kingdom Metazoa; phylum Chordata; class Mammalia; order Rodentia; family Sciuridae; genus Sciurus; species Sciurus carolinensis. The sequence goes on from NC_062215.1 coordinate 118,234,696, forward strand.
AGCCAAGTAGAACAGGACAGTTCATTCTAAAAAGCAATGTTCCATTAAAATGTTCCACATTTTAAGCAGCCAATCCACTGGCCCCTGCTCGGAATACCAGAGCCAAACAAAATATGATAGGCTAATGTAAATTAGGGCCTTCGATGATTCTACTTGAAAAGGGGATAGGCAGCAGGCCATGTCAGCCCTGGGGATGGGTCTTAGGAGACACTGCATCAGGACCTGGATTACAGGATGGACACCTTCAGATAGAGAAAATCTAAGTTTTATGCTGAGCCAAAGGTCACTTTTGAAGTCCTTGCCTCTATACACGCAAAACTCCAGGATCTGGCAGGACTGAAAAACTTCCTGGTCTGCTCTGAGCAAGTAGCACAATTCCTCCCAGCAAAACCCATTCATTTTACTGATTAAATCAACCAAATAGAAGCCAACATTCCACAAAAGAATGTCCATTACTATTCACACAGATAAAGAGATACACCCACTGGTAAAAGCCAACAGACACAAGTGTCCTACTTTGAATATGTATGGCATGGTGGTGACCTCTGATTCCTTAACTGCTTCAGCCTTAAGCCACCTGGATTTGGGAAGGGTTCTAAATACAAAAAGAGGAGCTAGATCTACTTTGAGGCTGGTTTTGTCCCATCCCATCTCAGCTACATGCATCTTGGTTGGCTTTGTATTAAGAAGAAAAAGGTATCCATCTGGCTGGACACAACCCAGGAGGTGCAGAGCCCGACAAGTGAACGATGCACAATTAGTGGGGAAAGCTGCTTTCTCCCAGCTAATTACATCAGAAATTGTTGGCTAAACAGGAGTTGAATTTTTAGCTCCAGGGGCAGTGCACAACTTGGTGGCTTTCAGTCAAAAGTTATTAGCATATTCACAGCTTCCATCTCACTTAAAAAAAAAAATAGTTTGTGTCTAAGCCCCACATGCCCTGGATTTGGGCAGATTCAGAGACAGGGTAACTATATCCATAACAAGTAAATATTTGGAAAATAGATTCTTGAGCCCATCTCCAAACTACTGAATGAGAACTATTGCAACTGGAGGCCTAGCATCTGCATTTTATAAAAGCATTTTAGCAATTCTCCCACACTTCTAAATTTGATAATCACAGCTCCTAGGTATTGGTTTCTCTCTCCATTCCTTCACCAGGATTCTTGGGCTTAAGGAAAGTTTATCAGTCAGGGGTTGGTTAGAAAAATAGAAACACCACCAGGTATAGCACCTGATACTATTTGGTATAAAGATTTGGTCCACTGGGTGCTAGAAGACTGAAACACAGAGCAACACTGAGTGGTTTCAGGAACAAACTACTGCCAAGAGGGCTGAAGGGCCAAAGGAAGGAGAAAGGGGCAATCAGAATCTAAAGCTCAGGGGAGGAAACCCAAAGGGCTGGGGCTGGGTCCCAGATATCTGAGAAGAAGGTGCTAGCACTTCAGGGAGCTGAGAAAAATCTCATCAGACAGTCTACAGGGGCTGAGAGTCACACAGGACTCGCTAGTGAGAAGTCTCTAAAGGGTTCCAAGATGTATAAAGCTGGAGAGAAGAACTGAGAACTCCTGGCAGAGATTTGAAAGACCCTTTCTAAACAAAGCTGACAAAACCAATCAGATGAAGCCTGTCCCTTCTTCCCCCCAACTCTGCCTTCTAGAATACCCCCTCAGGGGCCCCTAGTAGCAGAGTTTATGAGGAATACAACCGGCAAAGGAGGAACCTGGTCTGCCCATTACCAATCCAACAAAGGAAGCAGATTCTAGAAAGGTCTATCAGGAGCTCTGAGGCAATCATTTAATAAGGAGTCAAGGGAACATGATGTCCATCAGCTCCACCAAGAGACAAGGGCCTCTCCAAGCTCTGCTAACAATGTCAGGCTTTATTGAAATTCTCATTTCTCTCAGTTTTCAAACTCAGTTCCTAAATGACCCCTTTAAATATCTACACTCTCCCCAAAAGGGCCAGCCAGTCCCTCTCTACTTCCTGTTGGTGGGATAGTAGAATCCTTACTAGGATTGAGGGTCTGAGGTCAGAGAGCCTGAAGCCAAGTGACCTTGGGCAAGTTGCTGATGTGTTATGCCTCAGATTCTTCTATTATAAGAAGCAGATGGCAATACCTACCTCACAGGAAGGTTGTCAATGTTAAATGCAATCATATATGCAAACGTAATAATGTAAATGTATCTGAGTCATACGTGTTTAACAATGTCTAAACACTGTTACTATTACCAACAATATGATTATCCCAGAGACAAGGGTAGAGACTAGAACTAAGTCTACTGCAACCTCTAGAGAAAATGCATTTTTATCTCCGTTTCCCATGATAATCTCTGCTCCCAATGAAGCCCAATTCCTGCTGGCTTCCTATCAACTCCCCCTCTCTTCAAATCCTACCCCTGAGAGCCAGCACTCACAATTTCTGTCTCATAATGATGGGTGTACAGGAAATTATGCAGAAAAATGATTCATTATTCAAGATACAATTAGCCTCACTTCTCAGATAATTCAACATCCCTGGCATCCCATGAAGCAGCAAGTAGCCTTCTCCTAGCTCAAGGACAGAAGGAAAAAAGTCCATTTACTTTAATGTCACCCACCCCACCCTACCTCTCCATCTGATTTGATTGTCCTCATAATCTAACTCCTGCTTATCTGGTCTCCCCTGGCAACTTGACTTTCTCCCCCAGGTTACAACTACAGAACAGGAAGTAAGGTCAACCTCTGCATGAAAAATGTCTCCCTTCCTCCCTCCTTCAATACACTCACCCAGAAGTGGACATGGTGATATAGTCTGAGATGACAGCAGAACACAAGAGCCACAAGGGAAGAGATGCTAATTACAGAAATGCAAATGCCTAGTATCGTGGACTTCAGGGTCTTGACAGCCCCTGTAGGCCTGAGAGCACTGCTGAGCAGGAAGGAAGAGGCAGAAGGGCCAGACCACAGCTAAGCCCTGAGGGAAGCAGCAGCACGATCTGTGTCCACCAGCCCCACTCTTGGGATTCCTCCAAAAGGAAGCCACCCTCAAATCTACAACATCATCAGTGGAGGCTGGTGGAAGATCAAGAGACTGCTCCCTCCTGCAATCCTGCCAGAAGCCAATCCAAAGTATTAGGAGGATGTTGGAATTAAAAGACATGGAGATGGCACGAGGGGTCACCTGAGTATCCTGTGAAAATGTAGATGTTGGTTCAGGCCTGGGGCATCTGAATTCTACATTTCTATGATTCCAGGTGAAGGGATGCTGCCAGTGCATGGACTACAGATGAGTTGCTAGAGCATCTCAGACACAGCTTCTCTCCATCATCCCCTAAACTTCTAAGCACCTACCTCCTAAGGAGACACTAGAGCACCTGGAGACTTTCTGACCCACCTCCTAGCCCCTGTGTGGCCCAGCAGGGAGGAAAAGGGCTCCCCTGCTGACAAGAATCCAGAAGAAGCAAATTCCTCTATAAGAAACCATAATTTGGGACTTTACGTGTATGTAGCTCTTCAAAAGTGAAGATACATCATTCCCTCCGTCCAATAACATGTCAGTTAACTCTCTGATTTTTCAGGTGCATTTTCAGAAATTCACTACACACAAAAGATGAGGACAATTCTACTTCCCCTCCTTAGCAAGAAACACATAATTCAACTTCAAAACTATTTCCAGCAATATGGTTCAAATTAAGTGGGACTCCAGTTAAATGGACATTTATTTTATTAATCCAGAAAACATGATGCATCAAACAGTATGGGTAACTAAGGAAACATAATAAATAAAGCTGAACAGCCAGAGCACTGCACTCACTTTTGTTCAACACACACTGAGCTCCAAGTCACACATTAAATAAACTTCCTAATAGCAATGCTATGTCTACACTCAATGGATATAGATGATCTGGCAAGATATTATAAGAAAAAAGAATCATTACAAATGTTGTCCACTAAAATTGCTTTCTTGCAGCACAAAGCCAGCATACCCAAATCTACCATCTATACTAAGTCGCAACAGACTTTGATCAGCAAGGAACTGCTACCCAGAATGGTACGAGTTTCAGTAAAGGTTACAGTCAATCACTTAATCATTATTTTAAACCACTAGGCTGATATGATTGATAAGTACTTATTAAATTGAACTGTGTTCCCTTTGTTTTATTTACTTCACTTATTTTAACAAAAGCAGTTTCATATCTCTGCTGTCAAGTTCTTGGTTACCTAACATTTCCACCTTGAATTTTTCATCTGTCTTAGAAGACAGTTAACACTCCCTGATTTGCCTTGTTTGCTGTCAAGATAATCCTACCTACCCATAATTTAATTTAAAAAAAAAAAAAAAAAAAGCCTGTAGGCTAAGTTCTCAGGTTTGGGTTCTGGGCTTTGACCTAGAATACAGTATATGAACAAAAATCCTGGAAAAGTCCGAAGTTTAGACTCAGTCTCCTAATGTGTTAGTGTCACATTTTTATATGCCAAAAATGAATTTTCAACCCATCCAGTAATGACAGCAAAATTGAAAATTATAACAAGTAAGTCCTTTACCATTAACAGGAATGGATGAGGAGAAGTGACCAAAAACATATGATCTGCTGACTTTTTTCTACTAGTTATATAATAACTTCACCATGCAAATAATAAATAGCATCCTGGAGTTGAAAAAAAAAAACTTCAACTTATATCTCAAACAATAACAATGACAGATAATACATATTTGCTTATTCATTCAGCAGATTTTATGGAGCTTCTAACATGGCTAGGCAATATTTAAGGTATTGGAAGAGAAGAAAAGAATAAAAAGTAACCTGGTTTCCTACACTTTACATTTTAATTTAGGAGGGGATGTAGATTTCAAAACAAAAAGAGTCATGAATGGGATCATTTCAGATTGCAGTAAATTATAACAAATAAAATTGGTGGGAACAGCACTTGAGCTATGAGAGCAGGCAAGTTATTCTGAGTTGGCAATATCTGGGGTGTTGAGAAGGAGCCACCATATAGAGATCTATGGGCAGAGCACTCCAAGAAGAGAGGACGGCATGTGTAAAGGGCTGTGGCAGGAACAAATTTGGAAAGTTCAAAGGACAGAGACAAGTTTGATGTGTTTGGAGCTCACTGATTAAGAAGGTAGGTGGGAAAAGATGTTTGGACAGGTACAGGTAGGCAAGAGAAAGAACACACACAAAGTCATGTAGACAAACACGAGTACTTTGGAGTGTTTTGAAAAAAGAATGACAAGATCTGGCTTACATTTTACAAAGGTCACTCTGGCTGCTACATGGAGGCAAGGTATGCCAGGCAAGGTGCAGCATGACTGGTCAGGGAGTTGCTAGAGATGTGCGGGCTCAAGTTAATCATGGCAGGAGCAGGACGTCCAAAGTGGAAAAGAGAAAAGTGGTTGGAATTGGGGACTTAGGTGGACGCAGAACCATAGCACTTGCTGACCAACAGGAAGATGATTGCAGGAAGAAAATATTTGGGTACTAAGTCTGAATACAGACTCACCACCACCATAATCACCACTGTATTTCTAATGAATATTCTTGATTGTCTCTTCCCCTTCCCAAAATTCTGCCAATGCTGGCCCATCCACTGGAATATGGTCTGCCTGCTCCAAGTAACAATTTTAAAGGACCAGCTGCCATGCACTGTTCAACCAACCTCCAACACCAAGAACAAGGAAGAGTAAGCCCCAGCGAAGACCAAGGGGCTGCCCAGGAGGGATGACCTTCCACAGAGTCAAGAGATGTTTCCGGGGAAAGAATTGTCCCAATACCTCTTGCAGATGGATGTTCACATGCCCTGCCCTCCTATACAGAAATGTTTTAAAATCCGAAAGAAGACATATTTGGCATTTACAGGTGTTTTTTCCACCCAACTCTTTTTCTTCGAGAGGCTTCAAAGAAATAATTAAATAGTAAATGAAAGTTCGTTTCCTTCCTTCCTGAAAATTACGCCATGCTACACAACATGGACAAAGTGTATATTTTTTAAACCCCATTAGCCAAACATAACCCTGGCTGTGTATTCCATTCTTCTGCTTATTCACACAGTCACACTCACTCACATTTAGAGTCACAATAATTACGGCTTCATATTTTGCTGTTCTCATTGCGAATTAGATCACATTTTATGTTTATAAAACATGCTTATAATTACATTAACTGTGGTACAACATCTCAACTTGCTACTGAACCATGAACAACTGCCTTTAGTCTTTGCATCTTCCTTTATCTCAATGCTGCATAATAATTTCAAAGGGATAACCCACCTGTGGTACAAATTAAAACTAAAACAATGCCAGGTGCATAATTTCAAGGCTCTTGTAAAGTTGCTGTATTTGGTATTTCACTAAATTGCTTATAAAACCCTTTAACTGCCAATGATTTGCCAGACCAAGTGAGTAAACAAACGAAGTCAATTTCACTTAAAGATTATTTACCTAGGATACTGCAATAACTCACAAAGCACAGCAGGAAACCAGCTGAACCGACACCAGAGAACGTGCACTTTTCTAAAATAGGAGAATCGAACATGAACTTAGAGGGGACACGCCACTCTCCAGAACTGTATCTCCTCCAAAGCCTCAGTGTTCGCTAGGTAGCTAAACACTTTCCACAAGAGTCCACAGATGAAATGCCACGAGACTATACTGAATGGTTTTAAAGATATATTTACCCTGAAGTAGATCCCTCTCCTTGACCACATGGAACTGTATATAGAATAAACATATAACACACACATATATATAACATAGATAAATGGTATACACAGATTACTACACCATGTTCTAAAGGTGTCTTTCCCTTGATGCTTCCAAACTCTTCAGTGCACATCTAAAACAGTATCATGTTCTCTTGCAATTGCCACTTTCCCGCTATCCTCTAGACTCTTCCCTTTGGCACTATATTTTCAGCAATACTAAAAGGAGCAGGGACAGGGGGTGCTTCAGGGGCTTTAGCCTTGGGAGATGTTTAAAAGGAAAATCCTGTATCTCTTGATACACTGGTATCTAAAGCATTACACCATTCAGGGGATGACACCCCTGGAGTCAGCTCTCAGCCTTAAAAGGAGGCTAGCAGCGGCCTCCCTCTGGAGATTCAATAGCCTCAGACCCAGCATGTCACCTGTCCCCTGCTTTTCTTTGCTAACCCTAAGTTGTGAGTCCAACCACTTCTGGAGAATGAATGAAGGAGAAGCAGAGGTAGTTATCCACAGACCAGATACTATCTCTGGAGAACCTGGACTCCAGCCTGGAAAACTGAGGAACGGTTCATCTTTCCAAAATTGTATCATGTTTCAAAGGCATTGGTGGAGAAGCGCCATGTTGAACCCCATGATGATTCCCTTTGTAAAAGAAAACCGTAACCCTGTGTGTTCATGTTTATGTCAACACAGAGTTTCATGTCGTCTGGCAGGAGCTTAGACCGAAAAAAGAACCCAAAAGGATGTCCAAATTCTTCAGACAACTGGTATTCTGCCATATCAAATATTGCTTGAAATAATTAAACTGTCAGCAGAGCCATGGAAATATTCAGGCTACAAAAGTCAATGGACGTCATTTCATGATAGTGTCTGACCTGCACTGCAACCCATCACATTCTCTAGCAAGAACCACAATGGCAGCAAAGGGCCAAAAAAATAATGTCCCCTTCTCCATTCATTTGTGTTTCTCTCTTGAACTTAAAAAAAGAAAGGCGTTCATGAAAATGTTAATCATCAAGGGGAAGGAGAGACAAGACCTCAGGGAGACAGCACATGCCTAACATGTGAGAGGCCTGTTTGATTCCCAGCACTGAAAAATAAGTAAATAAACAAATGCACCAAAAACTATGCATCAAAATATTTAAGAAGCGGTAAAGACTATGAGTGATTAGACCAAAAAATAAATAGGTAAATAAAGGAATATTAAGTCATGCCTTTAGACTTAGAAATCAAAATCAGCACATTCTAAATTTATACGACAAGTACATACCAACCTACCACCTTACCTCAGTCTCAACTCTAAAACATATTGAAAGGATGCCACGAGATAAAATTGGAATAAAAAAATCTATTCAGTTCAGCAAATTCTTTCTCATTTTCAGTGCCATGTAACCACTAAACATTTACCATTTATTTTTGTACCCATTTATAAACAATCATATTGCCTTTACTTGATTTCATTATTATAAAATTCGCCAAAATACCTACCTGCCATGGGCTCAGAAACCCAACATTATCAAACAAAAGTATCTCCCATTTACTCAGATAAACTAACACTATATGACAGACATTGTAAATGCAAGAATTGGAAAATATCAAACCTGAACAACATGACTCTTTGGTTTATGCTTTTCATCTAAGATCCACATTCATTTCTTAGAACTCATTAAATTCAACTGACAGAGCTTTATTTTTTTTTTGGGAGGGGTGCTGGGGATCAAACCCAGGGCCTGTGCTTACAAGGCAAGCACCCTACTGACTGAGCTATCTCCCCAGCCCTCTTCTTTTCTTTTTGAAACAGGGTTTCACTGTGTTGTCCAGGTTGGTCTCAAACTCCTGGGCTCAGGAGACACTCTTGTCTCGACCTCCCAGGTGGCTGGGGATACAGGTATGTACCACTGCATTTGGAAACCTGACAGGACTACACAGGGAATTCTTGGGGGAGGAGGAAAATTGCCAAAAAGGAGTTAAAACTTTGAGGAACAATTCATAGCTTAAATTTTCCAACTAAACTTCCCAGTTGACTTTTAATTTCTACATCACACTTTCATTTATTAAATAAATAATGGAAATTTTTCCCTTCCGAGATTTTCTCTTTAAATATTTTGGATTCGTAGCCCACATCGCAGAGGCCAAACCTTAACTGGCAATGAAACATAGCTATGTCTGACAGAAAGGTGTGGGTGGAATGTGTCCCACAGAAAGAGACCTCTGAGAACAGACACTGACCCAGAATTTCAGCACAGAGAGGCACTGATATATATTTATGGGCAGGTCTAGGTCATTTATTTTGTCCATATGTCAGAATATTACAAGCATTCATTTCAGGAGTGAGCAAGTTCTGGTCATCACGGGTGCACTCAGAGAGCCAGTGTCTCACCCCTCAAACCATGGCTGCAAAAAGAAACTCCTTAAAATACTACTGCAGTCAACAGATAAAGTAGACATGAATAATTTACAAATGGATGGAATATAGTCACTTTAATTCCTTTAGGAATGCAGTTTGGAGTTGAGAGAAATCCTGACCATGTTTCACTCTTGTTCCCAGAGCCTTCCAAGACCTACTGAGAATAAATACCACCTCTTTCCAATCGGCCCTTTTCTTGCCCAAATCATAATTCCATCAGCCAATGAACAAAGAAATTTTTCTAGCCTGGGTTCCTGAGATAGTTCCCAAAAGACTTCTTAGGACACTGAGTCAAAATAATGTTCAAGGAGACCATCCAAAATAAAGATATCTCCGGTTGTCATTAAAATCAAGAACAAAGAACAGGTTTGTACTGCTTCAAAGAGCTCTGAAAGACTGTTCTCTGTCAGTGGTCCCAGAGAAACAGAAAACAGCTAGCAGGAGGTCAGGCTTCCTGAGAAGACTGAGGCCCCCTCCTTTACCTGGGAGTCAGAAAGCCAGGGTTTCTCCAGGTTATCTATATCTGCAGACCACTGGCTTCCTGGGAAAAAGATAAATTCCCTTACTCGACCAAACTTCCCTAACAGAATCTGAAGGGATGTTGCCAGAGGACCTAAGTTTTTAACAAACTCACAGGGAATCCTCTGCTTAGCGAAGTTTGAAAACCACTGTCAAATTCAAACTATGACCCCAAGTTCTGACCAACAGAACTTCTCTCCAACAGAAGTCACTGATACAGTACATTAGACACCAAGTCCTGCCAATCGTGGTGGCACATGCCTATAATCCAGTGACTGGGAAAGCTGAGGCAGGAGGATTGCAAGTTCAAGACTAGCTTGGGCAAACTTAGGGAGACCCTGTCTCAAAATAAAAAATAATAATAATAAAGGGGCTAGAGATACAGCTCAGTGGTAAAACACCCCTGGGTTTCAAGTCCCTACGTACAAGTACTACTGACCATATGAACAGACATGGTTCCCATTCACTTTATACTCCCAACCACCCCATGAGAATTTTAACCTCATCTTATGCCTGAGCACACTGAGGCCCAAGATCATATTTTCAAAAGTGGTAACGATTTGTATCCAGGTGCCTCTGACATGAAAAAAAAAAAATTCTCCTTCCACTTGAACCCCTCTAAGAAGCAGAAGTAACTGCCTCTTGCTCTCCTAGTGGTCCTCACAGATGGTCAGTCATGATACCCCCAGTTCCACCTCACAGATACCCACTTCATTATAGGTGGCAATGGCTAGACTGCTAGAACAATGGCTCTGGATAGAGTCACTGCAATCTAAGAGACATAATACATGAAAAATTGGGGAAACGCCTAGTGTTTTTTAAAATGAGTAAAGAGGCTGTATGAAAATAAATCGACAAGTGAACTGAGATGAGGGCGGGAAGGTATGGTCACACACAAAGGACAGTGAGCACGCGCACACTTTCACCTGCACTTCAGAAGCATCAGGGCTTAGGTTACAGGTGCAGATGGCCTTTCTGATAGGGAACAGCACAGGTTATATAATGCCACTGCTGGGAAGATTTCCAGAAAGGACTTCTATATATAGGTCAGGGTTTCTCAACCTCAAACTACTGACATTTGAGGCCAGACGATTCCTTGTTGTGGGTCTGTCCTATGCACTAAAGATGTTTAGACACATTCCTGGTCTCTACCCTCTAGAGGCGAGTAGCATGTCCCTCCAACTCCTACCAAAAATGTCTCTAGATATTGACAAATGTCCCAAACGGTAGGAGGAGAGGGGTGGAACTCTCCCTCAGTGGAGGACCACACGGCTCTCAGAGTGGGGGCAAGGGGCCTCCACCTACAAGAGGGAAGAGAAAGAGGATGGAATGGTAAGTAATCAGATGTCCTTTCAAGGTCGTGGCTAGCCCAGTCACTAAGAATTGAAATTGCCTACAATGGAGAAACCTAACACTGGATGAACCTACCTGAGACGGCCAAGAATCAACCACTCTTAGGAAAAGAACAAAGAAGGAAGAGATCAGTCAAAAAAAAAATGAGGGAAAAAGAGCATTTTCCTTATGGGACCCAGTTATATAAAGTCAGGGCTTCATCTCCGAGGAAGACACTTTATCCAAGGTTCGGTTTATGAGAAAGAATATGTCAGAGCTGTCACCAGTGTCAGAGATTAGGCTCCGTATCGTTTTAAGAGGTGTTGACGTGACACTGAGATTGAACACCCTGGAATGTGAAACATGGGGAGTGAAGGGGGAAACACAGAGCCTGCTCAATCTTAAGGGCCTCCTGCCACTTAAAAACACAATAAAAGGTTATAAGGTCTGAAGAGCAGATGTGTGTTCTTGAACTGCTTGTGAAACGCACCAGGTGCTTGCAGAGTAGAACAAGTCCGGGGACTCTGAGGGTTTAACAGGGACAGTCAACCTGTCAATGGGCATTTATTAAGTGCCTAAATACATAGGTGCTATGCTGGGAACTACACCCAAAGCAAGGTAGCCGCACCTAGCCTCACCCTGTAGGGCAGACACCTTAAGCAACTTTAAAAACAAGCATTGAAGAGATACAAGAGGTGATTTTGGTGTCCACCAAGGTTGTTCCACACTGTTTCCTGCCCTCTACCAGTCAACATGAAAACAAAGAAAAGAACTAGTCATTCAAACAGAAAGCCCAGGTAAACTGCCAGAAAAATCTCTTACACCAGAAGCAAGACGGAAGTTACAAGAGAGCGACAGTACCTCATTCCCCTGCCTAGGGAACCTGAGGTTAACAAACACAGGGCAGTCAGGCCCCACCAGCTGGCTGGTGGAAACCACTTGAGTACTTGTGCTTACCAAGGAGTCGATCCATGGTCCCTGTTTACTAAGCATTAAGGTCACTAATGGTGGTGCATGGTAGCTCTCGCCCACTGTCCCAGCTATCAGAAGACTGAGACAAGAGGACTGCTTGAGCCCAGGGCTTCAGAGTCAGTCTGGGAACAGAGTAAGACTCCTATCTCTTTAAAGAAAAACAAACAAACAAACAAACAAAAAGTTTTTAATTCTCTCAGCAAGTTCCATAGGTTTTCCTTTGAATCCAGATGTAAACGAAGCACAATTATGAAGATAAACCAGTTTGGTTAATAGTTACTACAATGCATTAAAATTTATTTTGAAATGTATAGAAAAAGAAACAGTAAGATGGATCCGTGGGTAAACAGGCAAGTGATAAAGTAAGTATGGTAAGATATTAATAGAATTCATTGAGGGGAAGCTGGCGATGTAGGTCAGTGGTAGAGCATGCACAAGACTTTAGCACTGGGTAAAAAAGGAATATAGAAGATGGACAAATTTCAAATGCATGTTTGAAATTTTTCATAATAAATGTTGAAAGCAATTTTTTTTTTTTTTTTTTTTTTTGCGGTGCTGGGGATCGAACCCAGGGTCTCGTGCTTGCAAGGCAAGCACTCTACTGACTGAGCTATCTCCCCAGCCCTGAAAGCAATTTTTAATACCACTGTGCTTACCTTAGAATGAAAATCAATACACTAAATAAAAATAACAGGTTAAAATTATGTATAATATACTCTCAAATTTGTGAAAATGTAATAAACACCAAATGATTAATTATGGTTATCTTCAGGACATGGAATTATAGGTAACTTATTTTCTTCTTTGTGCATTTATATATTTTCTAACTTTTCCTCAATGACCACATATTGCACTGCCATCCAAAAATTTACTTCACATTACATTTTATTTTGTATTTTTCTGTAGTACTAGGGATTGAACCCACAGCTTCCTGCATATTAGGTAAAGCACTCTATCATTGAGCTACATCCCCAACTTCTTCCCGGGGGGGGGGGGGGGAATTAAGAGCTGAGGTTGTAGGACAATAGTAGAGAACTTACCTAGCATGTGCAAGGCCCTAGGTTTAATCCACGACACAATGAATTAATTAATTAATTAGTTAATTAAAAAAATCTGTCATGAAAAAAATTGAGAGGAGTCTTGAAACAGTCATAACAGTGATACTAACATCTTTTGAGCAATTAAAATGTACCACATCCTGTGTTTTGTGTGTTTCTGCATTAGTTACTAAATACAGGTTGAGCATCCCCCACCCCACTCACCTGAGGGATCCCACTCCTGCCCAGGGATTTCCACATTAGGGATGTGCAACCTTGGGAAAGTCAAGGATCAGAGACGGGCCACCAGGGCAGTGAACACCCTGAGGTGAGGAAGGAAAAGCTCTGCACTGGGCTCCCCTCATTATTCCCCTTGTACCCAGAGCTGACAGATGAGAAAGTCACAAGATGTAAGCAGCCTGAGTTGCTGCAGAAAGGAGAGCTGACCTGGAGCATTTTCCAGACCCACAGAGGGCTTTGAGAGCAAGATATACCCTGGTGTTGTGTTAAGCTCCGGTGATTCAGGGGTTGCTTGATACCACACCACAACCCAACCTAGTCTGAGTGGTAGAACAGACTTGGTGGTCTTCCCAAGGGTAAAACACCATCTAAACTCACATTCTCCATCTTATTCCACCTACCTACCTACCTTCTATTTTCATTAACACAGGTTCCTGACTTCTGCCCTGTCTTTGCACTCCTAGGTCCATGTGAAGCAAATGCACAGAAGTAGTGGGACATATTTACTGATGGTGATGAAAAGTCTGAAGCCAAAGTCAAAATATTAAAACAAGTTAGGCTTCTAAAAGAATGACAGAAAATACAAAGAGATCACTAGAAGAAAACATTTATTGTGGAAGAACTGAGGCTCATTCATGAAGCTGAATATCTACTTAGATATATATCTATTTGAAACTATCCTCTTAAGAAATTAACCAGAAAAATCTCGAGTACCATCTATGCTACAAAAGGATATGTCAACTCTGAAGGCATCAGAGAACATAAAGTAGGCATTTACATGTACTTACATTTTTTAAAGGGTCACATCTCCTCTACTAAGAACATATTGGAAACTGATGCTCTTCACAAATATCACCAACAATTTTAAAAATTAAAAGTTTAAACCCACAGAATTGCAATGCAAATATCAAAAGTCCACCTCAAAGGTCATTTATCATCATTTTTTTTTTTTTACCAACCCTTCTTGAAAGGGCCCACACATACTGGCTCATAAAACAGTTATGAAAGAAAATGTATGTTGTGGTTTCATAAAAATTTCTAGCTTTAGAAATGTTATAAATTCATTATCATTTCAAGCTAACCATACACAAAGGCATTCATCCCCATTTGTTTGTATACTAATTAAGCAAAGAGTCACACTCTGAATAATGAATTTGAAATCTGAACTTAGGAAAATCTTAAACCTTCCCCCCCACACCCCTCACCCCCGTACTAGGGAATGAACCCAGGGCTCTGCACATACTAGGCAAGCTCTCTGCCACAGAGCTACAGTCCAGTGTTTGTTCATTTATTTTTGAGACAGGGTCTCAGTAAGTTGACCAGGCTGGCCTCAAACTTGGGACTCTCTGACCTCAGCCTCCCTAGGAGATGGGATTACAGGTATGTGCAGGATTACAGACTCCTTTTTGTTTTCTGTGGGAACATCAAGGAAGGTTTTCCCCCACTTACAAAAAATGTACACAAATGACATATGATTTGATTACCACTCTATTTGTATTCCTCTGAAATAAAGCAAAAATATAGTCATCAAAATTTTGATAGTGAACAGGCATTATAGTTTAAAAAGTAAACAAAGAAAGTGTAACTAATTAGCCTGTTTGTCTATTCACCTAATTGCACCAAACAACTGAAACTTCAGTTCCTCTCAAATCATCTTTAAAATCCTGCACTTCAATAGTCTAAACAAAATATAATTCTCAGATGGCTATAAACCTAGACAATAAAAAAGTTTTAATTTGGATTCGCCCACAAGGCAAAGCATTACTCTTACCTCTCACCCACCTATCTCAAGAGTATCACTAAATATGGCAGGATCACTCCACTTCCCTGCTCAACACAAGCAGGTATTAAAATTAGAGGGACTATCTTTCAGTTCAACCATATGAGTCAAGAGGAAGTAGCAGTAAGTATCTACTGGCAGGAACATATCCATCATGCACTTACCACATAGGTGCACCTACTTCTAAGGGTCATTTCTGCTCTAGAGTTCACAGAATTCACCAATCCTGAGAACAACAGATAAGCCACAGTTTCTGCCATCTCAACCATGATGTGTACTTTTAAACTCTTAACCAGTGAGTTCTGGGTATTCCTTGCCTTAAAAAGGTGACTTTAGGATAGGGGCTACAGCTCAATGGTACACTTGCTTACCATGCAGGAGTCCAAAAGTTCAATCCCCAGTATCCCCCAAAAAAGATGAGACTTTATATCTGCATCTGCCTGCCGTTGGTTTATTTTTTAAATTTTACTTAGTTGTGTGTAACTTTACATGCATCGTCAACATCCTGTCTTGTGTCTCCAGGCAGTTCATCAGAGGAAATGTGTACTCACTGCTGTGTAGGAGTGGAAATGAACCCACTGCTCTAGCTGGGTGCAAACCCCTCCCCTTTCTGCATGGCACATCCATTCACTTCATATAACTATCCCTATGCCTGGTTCTGAATGTAAGACTCAGGCACAAATATGCACTGGTTCTCTTATCAACAAAGCTGTAAAATACAGTCAGGATGATGGAGAAGGTGACTGGGACCAGGGACAGATGTGGGAGAGGTCATATTTAATTTCCCTGCCCTAGCACACTTACTTTCCTCATCATTATTCATTTGAACTCCAGAGAAAGAATAAGGTATCTCAGTTGAAACAAATATCTAAGAGGAATGGGAAGGGCACCTTTGATTGTCTTAGATCAACCACAACCTTTGTTACTCTTACTTCAGAAGAAGTGAAGAAGGAAGCTTGAGTCTGATTTGGAGACCACATACTTTCTTTTTATAGAAAGAGAAGCAGCTTGTAAGGCAAACAGTACCTTAATACCTGAGTGCAGTAAACACACCAAAGGAACACGTTCATTCAGTGAAGTGTTTGCATAAGGAAGTTACTAAAACTTGATCTGGAGAAGGCTTCCTCAACCTCACCTGCAGGAAAACAGCAGCAAGCACACCCACACCCCAAACCTTAACCTTCCAATCAATAATTACTCCAGAAAGAAGCCCTCTACTCTGACGCACTTCTCCAGTTCCACCTCCCCACATCAAATTTGGTCCACTTTCCTGACCCCATGCCCTATAGAAAATTGCTTAACCTCTCTGAGCCATCTGAGATGTGAGGGCCCCTCTAAAGAGAGCTTACTGGTATTTCTTGTGGAAACTGTTGAGAGAATGCCTCAGAGTACACCAGGCTGCAAAAGAACTCATTCCATGCTCCATGACTAAGTTTAACCCACGCATTACAATCCCAACTGTTTTCACTGCATGTAATAGTAAACTTGAGGAAGAAGTTCTGCTTTCAGACCTTTTTTAAATAGTATATTATAAAGACAAATTACACACAAAAACATTCTTCTTATACCATATTATTTGATGACAAATAACTTCAAGTGTTCTCTGACCCTCATGTCCCTCCTGGTTCCCTTGTAGATGTTCCCAGTGTTGGCAGTTTGGTGTATACCTTTCTTTTCCTTTTCCTAGGTGTTCATACACATACCTTTGAGATCACATCAAAGATTAGAGCATAGGTGTACAGACTCCAGCACAGCCATTCTGGGGAAGAATATGCCTTTTTTGACACTTAGTCAAATTAAATATATGTATGGCCCTTGATCCATTATTCCATTATCCTGTGCCCTGATATGTATCTCCTAGAGACACCTCCCTGGACTCACATACAGAGGTGTCCCTGTAGTGCTGTGAGGGGACCACAGTTAGAAGAAAATAAGGAAACCATGGTGAGATCAAATGTCTAGATAGCCACAGCAAGGTATGTGGACAGATTAATCCTAAGAATAGAGTCCATGATGAATTTAACCGGGTATACTGTGCATGCCTGCAATCCCAGCAACTCTGCAGACTGAGGCAAGAGGATCACAAATTAAAGGTCAGCCTCATCAACTTAGCAAAGCCCTAAGCAACTTAGTGAGATTCTGTATCAAAATAAAAAAATTAAAAGCATTGGGGATGTTGTTCAGTGGCAAAGTATCCCTGGGTTCAATCCCCAATACTTAAAAATACATAGTTACACATACAGTGCTGAATTTTTAAAACCAAGAAAGAAGAAGAGGTGGAACACAAAACCAGTTGTGTAGATTTCAAACAAATAAATTTATTCTGCTATAATAACCATATAAACCTCACACAGTTCCTGTGAAATGGTGTAATACACTTAAGAACAGGATCATAGTTCAAGGTCAGCCTTAGCGACTTAGCAAGACCTTGTCTCAAAATAAAAAATAAAAAGGGCTGGAGATATAGCTCAGTGGTAGAGAGTCCCTGGGTTCAATCTCTGGTACCATAATAAATAAATAAAGTTCCTACCACATTTTTAAAACTTAATAAATATTCACTTTTATTAATTAGATAAGAAGATATTCATGGTACATTGTAAGCTTCTATTATAAAACTTCATTTACAATATCATTCTCTCTCCTAAAGGACTTCCACCCCCTATTTAAAAATGTACAAAAGAGACTGGAACACTATGTTAAAAACTGTCTACAGTGGTTACCTCTGAGGAAATAATTTATATGTGTGTTTTAGCTTGTTCTCTTGGCTTGGCTATATTTTCTCAATGAATATGCATTACTTTAGAAATTTCTTGGTCCTTAATGTTCCTTTCAATATGACTCATGATAGCAAAAAAAGATAAATAAATAAAACATCCTAAAATTCCATCAGTGGGGAAATAATTCAATTATAGTATACATGATAGAAGAATACTTTAGAGCAGAATATTTCATGGCCACTTTCTGTCAGTGTGGGGGCAAGCAGACTCTGAAACTGTACATGTCAGAAACTAGAGAGGCCACTGGATAGCAGGATCAAGCAACATGGACTCTGGAGTCAGCCCACCCACATTCATATCCTACACTGCTGCTCAGAAGCCTTGCCCTCTCAGCAGCCCTGAGACTCCATCCTCACCTGTACAACAGGGATGATGATAGTACCTGTCCCTCAGGGTTGTGGTAAATAAGTGTAAAAGATGCAAAGATAAATAAATAAAAGCCAAAAAAAAGCATCAGATCTTACTAAAAAGAAAGTGGGTTTTTGTTTGTTTGTTTTGTTTTGTAATGCTGGGGATCCTACTAAGGGGCTTGAGCATGCTAGTCAAGTGCTTTAACACTGAGCATCATCCCAACCTGTGAGTATATTTTAAAATATCTACATGTACACAGAAAGGTAACATGGCTCAATAGCCAAAGCACAGTCGCACATCCCAGCTACTCAGGAGGCTGAAGCAGGAGGATCTCAAATTCAAGGGCAGCCTAGACAACTTAGCAAGAACCTATTGAAAAATGAAATTTTTAAAAAAGGGCTTAGGCTATAGCTCAGTGCTAAAGTACCCCTGGAGTCAATCACCAGCACAAAGAAAAAGAAAAATGGTGATATACTATGCAATTCCATTTATTTGAAATATCTAGAATAGGTATGTCCTGAGAATATTAAAGCAGATTCGGAGGTTATCAGGGTCTGGGAGAGGGGAGAATGGAGAGTAACTGTTTAATGGGTATAGGAAATGATGGGAATTTTTGAAACTATATAGAGGTGGTGATTACACAATATTCAAATGTACTGAAAACCACTTAAGTGTTTGTTTTTGGCAGCACTGGGAATTGAACCCAGTGTTGCTTTATCATGGAGCTACATTCCCAGCCCTTTTAACTTTGTGTGTGTTTGTTTTGTTTTGAGACAGGGTCTCATTAAGTTGCCAAGACTGGCCTCAAACTTGTGATCTTCCTGCCTCAGCCTCCCAAGTCTTTGGAATTACAAGTATGTGCCACAGTACCTGGCTTCAAGGGTTTCATTTAAAAGGAACAATTATATTATGTGAATTTTGCCTCAGGAAAAGAATGCATACACAATAACATGTTTTACAAGAACACATACAAGTTAAAGGACATATGTATACATTCAAAACATTGACAAAAGGGAAAATAAATGAGTAAGGAGAATAAGGACAAAGCAAAAGTTCATGCAATGGTACAATCGAGAAGGGCTTTAAGCAGACCCCAGGTAACAGTGTACCATAAACTAAGACTGCTTAAACCCTGTGCCCCCTTCATTCTCCCCCCCCACACACACAAAGAAAGTGAATTGGTTTGCTGACTTTAAAAACCAAGAGAGAGAAAGATGGTATTCCACTCTATTTTTCACTTGACCATTTGCCGTTTGCTGGTATACATCCTGGAGTTCTCTTCACTCATACTACACGCCACCCTGAACAGCCTGTGTGGCAACCCTGGAGATGAACAAAAATCCATGTTTTCAACTTGCTTTACTCAATATTTTTCACTTATCCATACCCATAATATGCCATATTAATGAAGGTTTCATACTAAAGGATCAAAAATGGTAGGCAACAGCCTATGTCAAAATGAAACCTATTCTGTCACAAGTTTACATTTTCATTATTTTTTATGTATCCTTCATAGTCAACCCCCCAAACACACCACTGCCACTACCAAATAGCCAAAGTAATTCAATCTCTCTCTCTCTCTCTCTCCCTCTCACACACACACACACACATATAATTTTTATATCTTCCCAAACTGAGGTTGATTTAATTTGATTATTAGCTAGATAAGAGTTCATGTATGATTCTTTCTTCCACAACAGCCCTTCCATAAGACCAGTGACCACCTGAGCTGTCTGTCTGGTGTTAGTTTAAACTGGAATTAGGTCAGTGGATACACACAGCATCAGTCGTAAGTCCACCAAGCTGGCCTTGGACTCCATGGCTCCTCCAACTACCATGCTAAAAACCCTTCTTCTGGGTCTGTTTCCCAAACCTCAAACACCAACAGGTCACCTGCTCAAATACAGTGTACCTGACAGTACTCTCTGGGATTTTGTCTTCATCAAAATAAACTATGAGGATGTCCTTTTAAGTAATTAGTCACGAATGTCAGCTGCCTCAGGGTGACACAGGAGAAACAAAACTGACATTTGTGAAGAAACAGCAGCTGGAAAGAATCACACAAGAGGGGGAAAGCCAGGGAAACATTCCCTTCTGGGCTAAGGAAAGATGTGCATTTTAGGAACCTAAAATAAGCCTTTTATCAGATTTGGGGTCAGGGTCATGACCGTGGTCCTGGGTGGAGGCCTCTGAAGGGCAGTGCCCCCTGCTCTCTCAGGGCTGTCAGAGAGGAGGCTCTGGTGGGTGCCCAGGGCAATCTGGCATCTCTAAGGACTGGCCAGTTATGCAATACAATTATTTTTTTGCATAGCATCCCTCCCACAGGGCATTCCAATAAGCTTGACAAAGGCAATCATTCACAGAGTGGATAAAATTAGCAAAATGAGGAGAAACTTAGTAACAAGAGGAAAGACCGGAAGCACAATTCTGATATGTAGGGGCTCCCTGGCACTTTCCTCCTGGGCCTTTGCCCAACTGCCCACCCAATTTGAGGGGCAGAAGTGAAAAAGGGCAAGGTGACGGAAGATATGTGGAAAGTCAAGAGTGGATCAACTCGAACGGTGACAGAGGAAAGGCCTGCTGTCTCCTAGAGAAGATGCATCCTTACTTTGGGCTAACAGGGAAATGATCTTGAGGCAACCGACTTGGGGTTGGCTTGAGTTTTTGTTTTTATTTTTGTTTTGTCTTGTTTGAGGCCAGCTATTTATCCTGCTTGTTAAATAACAAGCACAATTTGAAAAAATATTTCCCTAATTTATGATTACCAGCCTAATTTATTTTGACAGAAACAGAAGTGTGCCTGCAACCAAAGCAAAAGTTGGGTTTGGCTGTTTCAAAAGTTCCTTGGAATTCCTGCAAGAAAATCCTGGGTTTGGACAGTCTAGGGGAAGTCTAAATGCCTTTCTTCAGTGAGGCGAGTCATCTAATGAAATGGCATATTGCCATCCTCAGCTTGAGTAAACTTTAGAGAAATACTAGTCTTTAGGCAGAGAAACATGAGAAACATTGTTATAAGCCGCCTTTAAAAGGAGACATTATTCATGTGCTTTCAACCTTCTGAAGGCAAGGCTAATCCCGCCACACCTCTTAGGCTGGTTGATCTCAGGAATAGCACAGGACTTTGATCTCCCCAGGAGGAGATTAGGTCACCTGGTCTCCCCCCCCCCCCCCCCCCCGCCCCCGCACCCCTGGGCTTAGTGAACCTGCATGCCTACCCCTTCAGCATATGGGGAAGTTTTATTTAACATACCTCCTGGAACGGAAGCTTTTTAAAAAGTCAGCCCAAGTGCCTGGGGTGTGGGGCAGGTTAGATAAATTCAGTCCCAGTTCAGGGTTCCGAGCAGCGGGTGTGCCCTCTCAGGTAAAGGGCACTCCTCCCACTTCCATGGAGAATTACCTGATGAATCTCAATAAACTCACAAAGTCAAAGCTGGTGGTTATGTGTTTAGCACACTCTGCTACTGTCTTTAAAAGCATCCCACTCTGAAGTTACTAAAGAAAAACATTCTACAACAGGCACCGGGGAAGTACTGAGTTTGAATTTCTTTTGTCACACAGGGAACACGTGCCATTACAGGTCCACTGGCTTGATTTCTTATGGACCTTCATTACCAGAGAAGGAGATTCAGTGAGTTAGGAACCCTCATAATCAGAGAAAGGTCAGTCTCAGGATGCACAAAAGGAGCAAATTCATTGTTCAAAATGATGGACTGATTGATTGATTGATTGCAGTACCGAGGATTAAACCCAGGGGTTCTCTACCAGTAAGCTCTATCTTCAGTCCTCTTTATTTTTTATTTTGAGACAGGGTCTTACAAAATTGACCAGGTTGGCCTCAAATTTAAGATCCTCCTGCCTATGCCTCCTAAGTAGCTGGAATTATAGGAGTGCAACACCACGCCTGGTCCAACTTCTTATTTATAGTAACTTCTACCAGCAGAAATATAGACCTGGAAAATTTTTTAAGTCATACTTCAGAATCATCTCAAAGAGGAATACAGATTATCCTATCTCATCCCATTCCCCACCCACCCACAAGCGTGCGTGTGTGTGTGTGTGTGTGTGTGTGTGTGTGTGTGTATTTAATCGGCAAAGCCAATGTGCTCATTCTCATTCTCTCTCTCTCTCATACACACACCACCACCATCACATGAGTACTTACTGATTTCAAGGTCACTTCCATGTTAGCATCATGATCTGGACAAAATTGCTTGCTAGTAAAAAATCAACTAAAGTCTCTCTTCTTTGAAAATACTAGGATATTTAGAGGAATCCAGTAATACCATGTCACAACTAAAAAGGCAACACAAAGTCAGGCATTGCAGCGTGCACCAATAGTCCCACTTGGGAGACTAAAGTAGGAGGATGGCAAGAGCCCATGAGCTGGAGACAAGCCTGGGTAACATTAACAAGACCACATCCCCAAAACAAATCAGGCAATACATGGAAGTTACTGGCATGAATTTGCTGGTGGGAATCCTGACAGAGAAGGGCTTTAAGCAGCATGTGATCACATACATCCGAAGAGGATGCTGTACATGGGGCCTGTGTTCTGCTCTACAAAGCCTCTCTTCTGAACCACCAGCACTGCTGCTGCTGTGTGCCGATAGCCCCCAGGACAGCAGAGGGTTTTGTTTCTTTGCACATAGGGACCAGCAGTGTGCCATGAAGGTCCAAATTAATTTGATGAGAAACTTATATAGAACCACAAAGATTGAGAAAATTCCCAAAAGGATGTCCTGGGAAGGGGCACTCTCATAGTATTCACCTGTCTTTCCTGGGGAAGCTGGTGGCACAGAAGCACCCCATGGACCAGAGTGAGAACACAGGACAGAGGTATTCATGTCCTCTAATCCCCCGCTCCTCGAAGGCAAATGGTCAAGCAAGGTGGGAACACCAGAGCATGGGTCAAGTCTCCTAAAGAACATGATTATCCGTACAGAAACTCCTGCACATGAATGGAAAGGCTCAGAAGCAAAATCAACACTGTCCCATTTCTTTGAAAGGTAATTCCAAACACAGAGAGCAAAGGAAAAGCACAGAGTACAATCCCTACACAGCCCCAAAAGGAAAAGCAATAAAAGCAGATTCCAAACAGTCCAGAATCACAGAAGTAGGGTAAGTATGAATTAGACACAGAAAAGATCATTAAAGAGTCAGAAGACAAATATAAATTCATGCAGCCATTTAACAAACAAGGACCAGCTCCCACCAAGTAGCCTGAACCAGTTAAACTTGACCTGGAATTTAAAGCTCAAGATAGACATGCTTCCTACTCTCCAGGTCCTTAGAAGCTACCAGAGAAAATAAGCTTTGTGCCCAAGTAGCTGTAATATATAACTTTATGTGACTTTCCTTAAGAATCCTATTCATCATGAATTTGGAGGCTGGATGTATAGCTTAGTGGTGGAGTGCTTGCCTACCAGGTGTGAAGCCCTGGGTTTAGTCCCCAACACTGAAAACTATCATCATCATCTGGGGTGGGCATCAGGTTGAATCTAGAAAAACTCATATATTATGTACACTAGGAGGGAGGGGAAAAAATGGGAGATAATAGCATTCCAGAAAGTGGACAGAGGAGCAACAAAAGAAAGAAGGTGAGATTTTCCACTTATTGTTAGGAAGGAAAATTCCTCCTGATGTGGAATAATGAAAGATTATTTGAAAGAACAGACTGAGACCAGACCGTGGCATGACTTAAATAAGATGCAAGAAAAAAATAAATAAATACTCAAGCAGAGATCCATCAGGGCAAGAAATACCAACAACTTCCCCTGAAAAAATATGAGATTCCAAAGATTTTTGGAATGAAATCAGAGCAATAAGAAATATGGGGTGCTTTGTGCTTTCTTGTTCATTTTTCACTGAGTGCTGTTTGTTTAGGAGAGAAGGGTTCAATTAGGATCGGAGATGGACAACAACCCCAGGTACCCTAGGGAAGCAACACTAATCCATGTGGAACACTGTTACTCTGATGGCTGGTAACTGAACAAACACCCAAGCAGAACTCAATTCTCTCATCACAGCCTATGTGGCATCTAGAGCACCTCAGTGGCCCAAATGTCCATATATGTCCAGTCAAGTTAAAAAAGAAGTATTTTGGGTATTCTAGGTATGTTCCCTTTCTATATGGACAGTTCCTGAATAAAGATGGTTCAATCCAATGATTTTTTTTTTTACTTCATGATGGTACAAAGGCAATATATACACAATAGAAACAGTACTTCAAATTTTGAATTTTGATCTTTTCTTGGGCTAGTAATATGAGTAACTTCTTGAAATGCTGGACTGCAGCTCATAGTGGACCACAGGATCAGGAGGGTGAGCAACTGATGCTCACAAATGCACTGCTGCTTAGCAATGATGTTCTGCAGGTTAAGTGTACTAAATGCATTTTTGACTTATGATAGCTTCAATCTTCATTGGATTAATCAGGAAATAACCCCATCGTAAGGGAAGCATCACTACACAGAACTCTCAATTTATTGGTCAACACCCTATTGCAGAGTACAGTTAAGTCATACTATCGGGAGACTTCCAGAGGTCTCCAGCTCTGTCACCTTCTTCCAGGAGGGGAAGGTTTTTCCTGTGGCCTCTTTTACTTCCCTCCAAATTGCAGGTGGTGTTTTTAAGTCCCCTCAGTGCTTCTTTCTACTCTCCAGACCTATGCCAGATAGACAGATGGCCTTTGCTAAAGAAGAAAACATAACTAATCCTGATATCCCTCCAAGTGGTCTGAAGCAAGCAAGTACTCCTCTTAATGCAAAAACAACCTCTCTCAATTGTTTTCCTAGCAACCTTTTGGTATCTAATCGTCTGGGTTTAGGAACTAAAGAAGCCATTTATTGGAATCAAGCTTTAAAAGGACTAGATGAACAGACTTCCTTTCCTTGGGTACTTTCCTCGGGTATGCTGATGGTACACTGATAATGAACAACAATGCTCTTTGTTAACAGAAGTCATAATGTGAGAAAAAAATGGAATGAAACTAAACACAAGGCATGACAGACTCTTCTCTTCCCAACAAAGATGCCCCACAGCCTACTGTTATGTGTTGGGGAGTATTACATAGTAAGATGCACAAATAAGCCTTGAATGATAAAGTCTGAAGCAAACCTGAGAACCAAATAGCAAAAATGGAGGCTGGGGGTGTGGCTTGGTGGTAGAATGCTTAGGGCGGGGGCAGACACAACTAGATGAAAGCAGAAAGAAGTTGATTTCCTCTTCTACCATTAAGGTGAGGGCACTGAAGGCATCAGTGAAGCCAAGAGCAATCTCAATTAACAAAAGCAGTCAATGCCAAACAAAGTGAAAATTTCTCTGCTGAGAAGCTGCTGTGGTGAATATGCTGTTGGTTCACCTGGTGAGAGATCCCTTGCTAAAGCAGTATAGCAATAATGGTAAAGTGGACGTGGCCAGTGTAGAGGTGCAGATCTGTAGTTCCAGCTACTTGGGAAACTAAGGAAGGAGGATCACTTGAACCCAGTTCAAAGACAGCCTGGACAACACAGGGAGACCCCATCATCATAAAAAAAAAAAAAAAAAAAAAAGATGGGGATGTTCTTAGGAAAGAAAGAAACTTAAACTCAATCTAACCTAGGATATTGGCTTGATGTGAGTACTAAAAGAGATATGCCTAAGGAACAGGGGCAAGTAGCTCAGTGGTAGAGTGATTGCTTAGTATGCAAGAGACCCTGGTCCAAGCCCCAGCACCACTGAAATGAAACAAAAGAAAAAGAGAGAGATGTGCATGTAAAGTACTTGCAGAGCAACCATCACAGTAGTGATGAGCTGGGGGATATGACTAACAACACTGCTACATACGGCACCTTTACTCCAGGAAATGACAGGGTGAGTCAATATCAAAATCAAAGCAAGTCAATTCAACTGGGTCAAAAACAAATAATTCATAAAACAAAGTTCAAAATTTCTAGGGAAAGTTCTAGTTCCAAACAGTGTTCCAGAATAACGCTGATTAGGTTCAAAGAAGAAAAACAACAAAATTTTTTACTAAAATCATCAATGATAATATAATTGTACATGCATCCAACTGAGAAGATTAAGGTATACACACTATCCCACTGCTGGGAAAATAGTGCCTCCCACTAAACCCAGGCTGCTCTTCAGGGGCCGCTTTAAATAGACTACCTTACATGATATTTTTGTAGTAAGAGGTAAAAGTCTTTGGCTTCAAATGCTGATCTAGAAGACAGCCAGAAATAATGTAATCCATGTTGCTTCCTGGGTCTGTTTCCTTTGCACTGAAATTATTTACTTGGTTAAGTCATAATGAACTGCTCTTGATCTCAGTCTAGGCAAGCAAGTGAACATGTGAGCAGGGGATGAAGTAAAACATTCCACTACCACCAGGACACCTCTGCTCAAAGCACAAGTGCATTAAATTCACATCTTATAGTCACTTGTTGAGTTCTTGGAACAGTGGTAAATTTAGTTCTTGGAACAATGGTAAACAAAAGCCATTGTTTCTTTTCATTATTTCTCTTCCTCATTGAAAGTTTAAACAGGGATAACCTCAGAGTCCACAGTCTACATACAAGATAAAAGAATGATAACTAATACATGCACATCAAAACACACACATACACACATTTACATATACATTCAGTTACTGTTAGCACTGAATCAGGTTAGTAGAGGCAGCACCAAACTTCAGGAATTGTTTTTATGAACAGAATTGCCAAGTTTGATCAACACTTCAATTCTACCTTGGAACAAGCTTTGCAACACAGTGAGTGACTGGAATTTTGCAAATTGGTTATAAAATCCTTTCCTTTCCTTTAGGATCATAGAGTACTATGTAACACGCTGTCAGTGAATGAACAACTTTAAAGATGGGTGATTAGTTTCAAGATCTGCATGCCTCAACCAGAGAATTAACCTCACTGGGATGTAATCATTTCCTTGTATTTCTCCTGCAGACTTCAAGTTTCTCAAGATGAGATCCCAAAAGGAATCTTCATATCACCAAGATGTAGCAAAGCCTGGCATCCACTAGTGCTCAGCAAAAAACAATAGGTGGAGGATAATCAAACTGTCCTTGAGAGCAAATGCTGCCAGTCCATGATTGCTCAGGTCTTTCTAAAGATTAGACTTGCCATTCTCCCACACTTTTTCACAATTTGAGAAGCATGGTTCCACTTTTACAAACAAGGAAGAAGAGGTTTCCCAGCCCACACAGAGTCTGTACTACCTGCCAGAGGATTACAGACATATTTATAGAGAATGTTGAGTGTTTTCTTTTTTTTTTTTTTTTCTTTTAAATTTTTAAAAATCTCTGTTTGGTTGATTTTTTTAAGTCTGGTTTCAGCCTGGGGAACTGTTTGACCAAAACCCTGGGCTTTTTTCACTTGGTATGGGAATGTCTTTCTTCTATACTGAAATTTATATCCACTGACAGAATTCTGTGTTCTTTATAGTGTGATCAACATTTTAGCATCAGTGCTAATAACTTTTTTAACCTCTCAATGTACCCATCACTGATTTAGGCAGAAGACAAGTCATGACAATTACTGCATTATGGAACTTATTTGCCAACTGTGTTTTCAGATACTTTGTATGACAGAAGAAAGGACAGATAGGGACAGTAGAAAGCATTTCTTAAAGATGCCTCACATCGCCTTCAGAGCACTTTCTACCAATGTAGTAGCATTAGGTTTTTTTCCTTTCTTTTTTGTTTTTATTAGTGCATTATAGATATACGCAGTAATGGAGTTCATTTTGACATATTCATAAGTTCATGTAACATATTTTTCTCCACTTCAATCTCCAAGCAGTGATTATTTTAAGGACACAAAAAAATGGTTTGGAATGTAGGCACTTATATCCCTGATTTTCCTATTTGTAAAATGTTTGAATTATTATAAAATTAATTCTTTTCTAATCCCTCAAAATAAAACTATTGTAATATTGCATAAATATGTGAAAAGTTACCACTAAAATATAAAACTTGGAAGGAGAACCTTTATCCACCTTGAATATCATGTAGTAGGAACTTAACTAATGTTTATTGAATAACAGTAAATTCTCTACTCAGTGAATTTTCAATTCACCATATCAATGTAAAGGTATATTTCTCATACTGATGAGAGAAATATAAACTATAAGGGCCCACATATTCTGAGGACTTTCTATGTAAAATCTGGATAGTAGCAATAGATAAACCTGCCCATTGGATTGTTATAAGAATTAAATGAGCTAACTATGAAAAGCTTTTAGCTGAGAGGCTGAAACACACAGCTCCTCAGTGCTAACTGCTATTTTAAGTATCATTATCATTTTTACTTACTATACATTATATACTCATGAGTTTCAATTCTTAACAACAACCCTGCAAAACTAGTATGACAGTCCTGATTTTGATGATGAAACACAATGAGGCCAAATAACAGGTTCACAGTCACAAAGCCAACTGTGATACCACTGGGGTTGGAACCAGGGTCTGCCGGACTTGTAAGTTTCACCTCTAGCTGCCCAAATGATCCACCTCAAAAATAAGAACCTTTCTCAGAGAAATTCACTCTGTCCTGATAGTTTGAGAATCCTAAAGGGTGCACAGATAGCAAAAGCAGATGAGGCACAAGAACCCTGGAAACAGCAGGAGCTTTACAACCAGACAGCACAGGATTCAAACTCAGCCATGTGACCTATGATAGACTGTAGGACCGCCAAAGTACTAATTCCCAATATATAAAATCAGGATACTCACACCAACCCTGGAAGGACTGACATAAGAATCAGACAGACACAAGGTGTGTTAAGTAGATGGTCTTGTCCTTAGCCAACAGTAGGAGGGCCACAAAAATCAATGAGCACACAAAAGACTGGGCATTTTCCCAATGATTACAATATATCAAGTGATACAATAAAATTCCCCAGGAATCAAATAACTGTTATTACATGTAACTTTTACTTTTATACCCCCATATATACAAATATAGCTTTTGCCTGTATACAGGTAAAGAAAAGAAGAGGTGTAGTCAAACGTTCTACATAAAATCAGATTCACACACACTTGGTCACTTCCAAGACAAGGAGAAAGAAGACAGTAATGAAAATTAAACCAAAACAGGAATAGGAAATTTTTTTAAGTTCACTTCTTAGAGCACTGTCATGCTACAGCAATCTATAAAGAGAAATCTACATGTACACTGTGCACTGATAAGACCCATCAAGCAGAAAACCATAAACAAAGGGACGTGTGTAGACAAACGGGAAAATGTTGAAACTTCTTATGTAACTCCAGTAATCAAACAGTCAAACCTACAATAAAACAACAGTAAGAAAATTCATTTTACTTTGTCACAACATGAGAACTAAAAGAAGCACACTTACAAATACACCCTAAGCCAGACACTAGGTGATTTTTCAATTCCCAGCCAAAGCAATCAAATACAGATTAACATACCTATCAGCTAGAACCAGGCCGTCAAATGAAGGCTTTAAATTGCACCATGTCCTTACCAAAACGTAAAAGATTTTTCTCCTAAACAAGAAAGAGCATTGTGTAGTTTTTAATGAAATAATGTTTAATTTTGCTTATGTACTAAAAAGGCATTTTTAAGCAGATTAAAACAAAGAATTCAAGACTACCAGAAGAAACTTTCTAAAATGTTATCAGACCATGGAGTGTTCTCATCCAAATATGTTCTTCGCTTTTCTTTCACCCAACAAAAACTCCTACAAAATGATAATCAAAACAACCTCTCGGTAAGCAGGAGTTGAAACGCTGCCTCTCAAATCAGATTACATTTCAATTGATCTGAAACCAGACTAACAGCATTTTATGAGCATGTTCCTCAATTAAAGAAGTAACAGGGAAACTGCCCTTGAGATTCCAAAGGACGCAGGCACCAAAGTCAAGGGCTGAGAGGCTCAAGGGTCACTGAAACATTCTACCCTCTAGCTACTGCCTTGGAGTGAAGCAGAAAGAACAGGCAAAAAAACAAAGGGTACTTGATGGTGACCCTCAGGAGAACAAAGCACCTTAGAGGACTCTTCCAGAAGGACACTAACAGGCTTTCATGCCTGGAACTCTGACTGCCAAGTACATCATAAAACATGGGAGGATCAGATTCTCTTCCAATATCCAGGGAGAAGATACTGCTGAGATAGACTATTGACAGAGGGAAATGAGCTCCTGCAGCAGCCGCCAGTTCTGGGTATGTTTTTTCAGAACCTCATGTCATAAACATAATGAGCTATTTTGTGGTCTTTAAATCCAGCAGGAAAGGTAAGACAGGACCTCATGATTCAGGTATCTGCATCTCATGATTTAAGACAATTTACAATTGAGACTGGACATAAGCTTTCCCAATTTACAGTCTACATAGAAAAAGGGAGGTTGCTTCCAAGGGAAGTATTTACTGACTTAAAAGAATAAACTGTGTTTTAAGTACATCATAAGAATATGCATTTTTAAATTAAAAAGGACATAACATAAGGATTATGATTGCTGATTGGGGTGATATTCTCTCTCCCCTTCCCTCAATATGACATAAATGACTACCTCAAGTTACCTGCCACACCTGAGGTCCCTTCCCAGTCAGGAGCTTCTGATGTTATGCCCTTATCCAAGAAGGATGTCCAAGGCTAGGGCAGTTGGATGTCCCATGAAGGGACTCTGGCAAAGACCAGAATCTTAGTCTTTGGGATTAAGATTGGGAAATAATGAAGAGAATTCAGCAATTGGCAGCTGTGACTGTGGCTAAAAGGAAAAGAGTGAGAAGCTACATGGGCCAGAGGGGCATTCAATAAGCTAAAATACTGACTCTGCAGAAACTACATGAGAAGAGATGCATAGGAGAGAAGGAAGTCAGACAACAACAGAAGAGAAGCAAGCAGACATGCACACAAGCAAACACCACCGTGCTAAGGCTAAAGGATCGAGAAGAGTGAATTTCCAAAAATCCCTGCTGTTAGTCTTGTTCACCTCCAGGGTCCAGGAAAGTTCATTTTTACTGCAATTCCCAAAGATCTGGATAGATGCTGGGTGTTTTCCTGGGATGCTGCAAAACCTGGGATTGTGGATGATATTCCTATCTCCCTATTTCCATATCTATCTTTATAACAAACACCCTATTACTTTTTTCATTTTAGGGAGTCCCTATTCCTTGTAACCAAATGATACATTCATCATTTTATGGTACTGGGGATTGAACCCGGGACCTTATATGTGCTAGACAAGCACTCTGCCACTGAACTAAATCCCCAGCTTTTAAAAAAATTTTATCTTGAGATAGGGTCTCACTAAATTGCCCAGGCTGACCTGGAACTTGGATTGTCCTGCCTCAGCTTCCTAAGTAGCTGGGATTATAAGTGTGCACCACTGTGCCTGGCAGGAATATCTTAAAATGAGCTGAGGCCATGAGAAAGGAGCTGGAGAGGTACCTGTGAATACATATCAAATGTACATTTTACTACAATATACAGAAAACATATGAAAGTAAAATATATGAGTAACATTTTTATGTTAGAAGTAAATGCCCTAGTTGCAGAACAATATGTATAGTTGCCACATCACACTCATAATGTGCATTTTGGAAAAAATATATATATGTATGTATACACAGAAAAGCATCTGAAAAAATACATAGCAAATGAGCCACAGAGGATATCTCTGAGCAATGAAAACTGAGGGTTGTTATTTTTACCTACTGGATACTCAAGCATTGTACTATTTTAACTTAAAACCATTTTTTAATAAAATAAAGGCTAGTCATGCCAATAGCTATTTCATTCTTTTGTTCTAAATACAGTAAAGTCCCTGAAATTTAAAAGGCCAAAAATTTCAACATTCTTTTCAAACTAAATTCCCAGAGATTCATTTCTTCTACATGTTCACTAAATCAGAGAGCTAGTTCTATAAAAAGACATCACATATTTAACCAAATCTAGAAAATTCTCACACTGCCATCTCTAGGTTGGTACTGAAGGGTCATTGTGAAATCTGAAAGTCATTATTCTGTTCAAACACACCCATAAACAATAAGGAAGTTACCTACCCTTTGTTTTTTTCCCCAGTGGTGCTGGGGATCAAACCCAGGACCCAGGAACCTAGGCAAGAGCTGTACCACTGAGCTACACTACTTTTAGCCCAGAAAGTTACACTCAACTTCTATTCCAAAACTTTCTATAAAGTCATTCCACTTTCTAGTAGGGAAAATACCAAATATCAAAACAAGTTGTTTCAACAGTACCCAAGAGACAAAAGGCAAAATATGATAGGTAATTTAAAGAAATATTAAATACAGATTTCATTAGATATATTCCGTGATTCTGAAAACACTCAAGTATGAGAAAAAAATTCACTTACACGGTTTTTTCAGTACATGTACCAAATTCTCAGGAAAAGAATCGGGCTGGGGATGTAGCTCTGCCATGGAGTACTTGCTGAGCATGCATGAGGCACTTGGGTTTGATCCCCAGGCCTACACACAAAAAAGAAGAATCCAGCAAGTTACTCTGACAAACAAATATTAATCTAAAACTAGCTAGCTTATCTTTCTTGCTCTAAACAAATTCATGTGAAAGAAAATGCAAAAACTAGCAATTTCCAAAAATACCAATTTACATTTTTTTCCCAAAGTCCCATTCCATTTAAACTTATATTCCTGACACCAAAATTCAAACAGTACCTATCTAGTCCTAGGTTATAAGGTTACTAGTGACTTACCCACCTTTTAATCATCTATATTATCCAAATTTTCTTCAATGACCATTTTTTATTGCTTCTATAATATTTGGGAAGCTTAAAATAAATAAGATTGAAGATTTTTATAACCTCAGAGGTATAAGTAGCATATCTTTTTCTTAATTTTTTTGGTGGGGAGATGCTGGGGCTTGAACCCAAGGACCCTCTACCACTGAGTTCAATCCCTAACCCTTTTCATTTTTTCTAGACAGTGTCTTACTAAATTGTTGAGGCTGGCCTCAAACTTATGATCATCCTGTCTCAGCCTGCTAAGCATCTGGGATTACGGACATGTGCAATTATACCTGGTAATATTATTTTTAATATAATGAATAAGATGGACCATAACCTATAGGCACAATCAAAAAAAAAAAAAAAAAGGTGTCTGATTGTAACTTTTACCTACGAAATAGGTGAAACTTCAATATCCCCCTTCTCCTTAAAGACTTGTTAAGCACACATAGTTATCTATTTCTAGAGGGCCCTAAAAAAAAGAACATGAAATCAGAGCCTTTAGAAAGTCCTGCTGCTTCTATGAAAATGACGGGAAGACAGCTACAGATGAACTGAGAAGCTCATCAACTTTTAGCCAAGACGGCCATGACGACATTTTTTTTTCAGTGCTACGGACTGAACCCAGAGGTTGCACATACCAGGTAAGAAAGCACTGTACCACTAAGCTACACACCCAGCCAGGAGTGTCACTTTTTAAAAAACCCATGAGTATTTATTTTAGTAAAGGTAAATAATCTATTCTGTCTTGATGTGTGCCAAAAATATTACTAGTCTTAAGTTCATCCTAATGATCACGATTCAAAACTACACAAAACACTTCCTCTCCGCCCTTTAGCCACAAAACTAACCAGGAAAGTTGCCATATTAGAAATGTTTCCACAACAACTCTTGTCTAAGACTCTGGGTTTGGGAAGCTTGACAGGGTGTCTGTAAGAAAACATTTTAAAGAGCATCACAGAGTGAAACATTCTCTGTTACAGCCCCAGTCACTCAAGGGACCCTAAACGTGAGAAAGTACAGGCTGTTCCTCCACTGCCCAAAATTAAACCCAGTTACTCTCCCCGTCCAGCTTTTTTTTCACCTCTCAATTGTCAGTCCCTCATCCCTGTAAGGCAGGTATCCAACCCAAACAGTAGTTATTCTGTATGAATTTTTATTAAGGTACTGACTCACACACTGGATATTGTATTTGATTTATGATGTATAATTTAGGCTAAACCATTAGCCTAAACTTTGATCACTCAATTACCAAATTGTTTTCAACTCAAGGGAAAGAAGAAACTCTTCTTTACTGTTGTGGTGGTGATGGTGGGGCTGGGGATCAAACCCAGGGCCCTGATTCCCCATACTAGGCAAACCCTCTACCACCCAGCTACATCCCAGCCCTATACCCTGTTTTAGAGACAGGGTCTCCCTGGAACTTGCAATCCTCCCACCTCAGCCTGCCAATAGCTGGGACTATAGGTGTGCACTACCATACCTGACAAAACTCACATTTTAAGTGACTAAAATCATCATAGGTATTATTTTCTTAAGTAGGATTAATTTCAGACCTTATTTGTAATTTCATTTTAAAAAGCTATTCAGTATTTTCTTCATAATATAAACAAATTATTCTGCTATCATCCAACCCCAAGACTTCAAAGTGCTTTTATTTTTTTTAAAAGAAATGTAACATTTTGATGCTTCTGAAAATACTTCATTTCATTTGAGAGGAATCTCTGCATTTACAGAAATCCAAAGAACACTGTCAGAATGAGTTAAGTGAGTAAGATAAAAACTCATGCCTTAAAACTGACTCCCTAAGTCAAAAGGGGTGTCTGTTACCACACACAACAAGAATAACTCTTCTCCTGAAAATATGAAGATTAGCTTCCCAACCAAGCACAGAGTGAAACCAAAGACTTTTATACAGTTCAGGCTTGGGATGCCTGTCTCCTCTCTGTACTTCTACAGCAGTGGCGATGACTGAGAGTGTTTAGGAGGTAGCCTAGAACCACTCACAGTCAGCGTAACATTATCCAGCCAGTCTCTGAATGTTTCTGAGAAACTGCCACCCAGTGCTGTCACTCGGAACTTTCTGCAACAATGGAGATAGCCTGCACCTGCACCTGCAGTACCCAACAAGGCAGTCGCCAGCCACAGTTGGCTACTGGGCACTTGAAATGTGAGGAGCACAACTGTAGGACTTTCTCTTACTTCTTCAATTTCACTTAATTTAAATTTGAACATAATCTAAATGTAAACACGAGGTTAGTAGCTTCCACACTGGATAGTTCTTTGCTAGCCACTCCCAGCCTGGTGGAAGGCTTTGCTCCTGCAGCCTATCTATTTCAGACACCTTTCTTCACCCACCACATTGCTGTTTCTCAGTCTTATTTTGCAACACACATACACACACACACAGGAGCACACACCATGCATCCATGTCTACCTCACTAACAGATCATAACCAAAGACTAAGACTATAATCTATTATAATACATACAGCAGGCAAAAGATGATGGTTGAAAGGAAGGTACTGTGAGTTTATATACAACCCGTTTACATGTTAAACTACCACAATGATGAACAAAGACACACGAAAATCATTTTAACACCTCTAAAGAAATAAGATTTTTACTACCTGGTAAATATGTTTTCAGATATATATTTACTCTATTAAAATGTTCAGGGCTGGGGGTGTTGTTCTTCGTAGAGTCCTTGTCTAGCATGCACACCGTCCTGGGGTTGATTGGCAGCACCACAAAAAATAAAAAATAAAATAAAATAATAGTTAATAAATTATTTTTGGGGAGTGTATGCTGGGGATTGAACCCAAGGCCTTGCAAATGTTAAGCACACACTCTTTATCACTGAGCTATACCCACAGCTTATATAGTTAATAAATTCTCAAGTCTATAGTCCCTTCTTTCCCACAAACAGGGAAACAATGACATATACACAGAAGAAAATACTGAACTAGGTAGGAATCATGACCCTGGGAGTCTAAGGACTTTGGGTCACAGACAAAATAACTCAACTCTGATCTTGTGAGTCTTCAGTTATAAAACAAAGGTCCTGCAATGGATTTTCTCTTCACTTTCTTCCAAAACTGAATTTCCTTATTCTCTCTATATGCTTAAGCCATCTCTCACTTGGGAACTCCTTCCCCTAAGAACCCTCTTCTGCTGCTCCTCTTCCTGTTTTCTGAGTCACCCCCTAATCACACAACAAGGGAGAGAGGTATTGCCTGGGGAAAAAGGAGGAAAAGAAAGGTGGAGAAAGAAAGGAAGAGATAGTTGGTTCAAATTAAAATCTAAACAATACAGTTCGATAGGTCCCAACCAGGAAAATGTAATCCTTTTCCAATCACCAAACTAAATAGGGCAGGAAAGAAAGCAATTAGGATGCTCCTTTTTTACAACCCTATACAAACTGAAGTTTCCAGTTTAAAACAAAGATCATGAGTTCTTCCAGGATCTCAAACATCAATACAGTGATTATGAGAAGTCTCGGATGTCACAGTTCACTGGTTTCCAACATACTCTCCAGATGAAGATCTATCATTTACGTGGCAGAAAGTCATCCATCTCCACTTTCCATCCAGTTTTTCTGGCAGAGTTCCAACAGTGACTAAAGGTTGGAAACCTAAAATACTGTAAGTGTCACCAAAATTTATAATTTTACCTAAGGGAAGGACTATATGAGTAGCCCTAATTCTAGGCTTCTGAGAGTCATACTAAATGTCACTTACTGGAAGAAGTTCAAAATAAAATTGAAGACAAAATGAATGTCAGGATTTCTACCAATTCCATCTTTTTAATAAGTTTTTTAAAATATTCATCTAGTTGTCAATGGGTGTTTAATTTTTATTTGTTTATTTATATGCAGTGCTGAGAAGCAAACCCAGTGCCTCATGCATGCTAGGCAAGTGCTCTACCACTGACTCCAGTCTCCCAATTCCATCTTAATATGATGTTTTCCCACATATCAAAATACACAATCAGTTTAAAAGGTCAATTCATCTACTTCTTCAATGTCCAACACATTTCTTTAAGCTAAGCCAGAATTTATTCTCAAATAACTGTTTGGCAAATGAGAAGAAACTTGAAATACTTCAGCATTTACTCACATTGGATTCCAAAGTGTGTATCTAAATCAATTCTAGAAATTAAGAACTGCCAAGTCATTCTCTAAAAGACTACTATTTCTCTTCTGCTTTCCTGTTAAGCCAAGTCTGAAATGCCTTTGTAATTAATAGAGAATCCTTCTCTAAAATAAAAAACTGAATGAATGGCAGATTTGGGGAAACACACACACACAGTTGGATCACTTGAATCATTTCAACCATCTTAGAGTTGTTTTGGTATAATTTAAACAAAACTGTATTAGGGGGAAATGTAAACCCTCATGTGATGATCCTATCTAAATAAGAAAAAAATAATAATCTTTCCCAAAAGATACAATGAAGAGGAGTTACAGCATCCATTAGCATGGTTTCAACTTAAAAATTAAACCCAGTTCTATGGTCTTGGTATGTACCCCTCCCATTCTATCACTTTTGGTCCCTCATAATACATAATAATACAACTCTGACCATTGTAATAACCTCTGAAAGCCACTTATTCTGCAATTCTGCTCCTGTGTTTCATCTGTGCTTCTGATCCTCTCCAACAATCCTGATTTCTACACAGCAAGAGGCTCTACAGTGCTTAAAGGTGAGGGTTATAAATAAACACACAACAGGACAGAGATCCTGGGTACATTCAAGAAAGGAAAGCTCTAGGGCGTTTGAGGGGGCAGTGCTAGACTTCCCTGCCTGGCCCTGTAATGTCTAAGTGAAAGGACTCCTGAACTTTGACAGGCAGGCCTGGGTCCTGTAATCTGTAGAGGCCACCTCTCAGTCCCCTGACCTCAGGAGAGCCAGGCCTCTCTGCTGCTCCACAATACAAACAGGTGGAAGCACTCAAAGTGCTTACTCTTGATCTTCCAGGATTAATGAGCTAATTTCTACAGAGTACTTTAAGCTGATTGGCCCAAACTCAACTGAGTAAGTGCCACCATTAACCACAGATCAAATCCTCAGGATCCAGGGAGGCAAACTTTTGAGACATCAGACAATGTTCCTCTTCCACCAGAAGTGGAGGGACTATCTATCCCCAGAACTCAGGCCTTCAACCAGAAAATATTTACCAAAAATGCCATGTGAGGCGTGGAGCATAGAAATGAGATTCTGTCCTCAAGGAGGCATTAACAGCCTAGTACCACATTGGGCATGCAGGAAACAACTGGCCTAAGTGTGAGGACTGCAGGGATGGAAGGACCCAGCAGGGCCAGAGGAGGATGAAGGGAGGGTTTGAGAGATTGTTTCTGTGCAGAGAAATTCCGGGTCTTAATAAAAGAACCCAGTAAGATGTGGTGGTGCTTACCTATAACCCCAGCTACTTGGAAGGCTGAGGCAGGAAGATCCCAAGTTTGAAGACAGCCTGAGCAACATAGTCAGATATTGTCTCAAAAACAGACTAGAGTTGGCTGGGCATGGTGGTGCACACCTGGAAGCCCAGTGACTCCAGAGGCTAAAGCAGGAGGATTCCAATCCAAGGCCAGCCTCAGCAACTTAGCAAGACCCTAAGCAACTTAATGAGACCCTATCTCAAAAAATAAATAAATAAAAGGGCTAGGGATGTAGCTCAGTGATAAAGTGCCCCTGTGTTCAACCCCCAGGAGGAAGAGGGGGAGGGAAAGGGAGAGGAGGACTGGGGTTGTAGCTCAGGGGTAGGGCAACACTGGGTTCAATTTCCAGTATCACCAAAAAAAAGACAGATCAGACAGCTAGTTATATGGGTGTATTCAATTTGTGAACATGCACTAAGACAAACAATTGTGTCTGTCCTTTTTTTTTTTTTTTTTTTTTTAAGTAAGATCAGGTCCCCTGTGTTGCCCAGACTGATCTTAAACTCCTGGGCTCAAGGGATCCTTTCACCTCAGCCTCCCTCCAGAATAGCTGGAACTACAGGCTGCCTTAGGTATACTTTTCAATATGCATATTGTACTCCAACAGAGTAAAATGTAAAAGGAGCCACAGAACTCTTACATAGACAAAAGGAAGGATAGTAGAGGGAAAACTTGCCCCACAGAGGCTACAGAAGCATGAAGCATTTCAGCAACCGCACAGGGATCCCCCTGGTTGGACGTCGATCCTGAGGATGGAAATGACAAGATATGGCTGGAAAGGGAGACAGGAGACAATTTCCAAGAGGCCTTAAAAGTTCCAGAGCCAGTGAATCTGGAGGATGACAGGAAGGCTACTAAGGCAATTTAAGCCTGTGAGCAATGATAAAAATTTTGGCATAATGATACCACTTTGTTGCAATGCAAACCGGAGCTGGAAACAAGAATGGGGGCAAAGAATGAAGATTAGAAAATTATTATAATAATCCACATAATACATGAATTAAACCAGTGGTGGCTAAAATGGAGAGTCAGAAACAGATCAAAGATTTCAACGATGCTAAATATTTAGGACTTTGATCAACTAGATGTGAACTGGTGAAGATGAGCAAGCACAGAATGACCAAAATATTTCATACTTCAGAGTTTCTAAGAAGATGGAGAATGTAGAAGATGAAGACTGTAGAAGGATTACGAGTGAGATTAGGGTGGAAAGACACAGTTTAATTGTGAGAACAAAGTTCCTGTGAACAAAGACATTATAAAGGTAGTTCAAACACCAATCCAAAGTCAGCACTTCAGACTCAGACATAGAGGTGTGGATCTCAGGGAGTTGTGGCAGTCAGGGAAGTAGAAGGAAGAGCAAGAGCCAGAAAGGGCACCAAAGCCCAGGCCACAGTCATTCCAGCAGAAATGAAAGCTGGTTCCCAGTGCTGCTGAGAGAGGAAGACTGAGAGGCCCCGCAATGCCCATGGTTCTGGCCACAGAGGGACTGCTATGATTGTACAGCATGGGTTTTTCATAGAGAAGGCAGAAAGAAGCCAGATTGCAGTGGGCTGAGAGTGAATGGGAGGCTCCTCCTAACAGCTTAGCTGTCAGTGGAAGGAAAGAGATAAGGGACTAGCCAGAGGGGGAAGGAGCAGAGAGAGTAGTGGATTTCTGTTGTTGTTCTCTTTTATCTTCTAAGAAAGGGAAGAAAGAGGGCTGAGAGTGTAGACCAGTAGTACACTGAGAGTGTGGCAAGTGGCAGAGCACTTGCCAGCAGGCAGGAGGTGGTTTCAATCCCCAACACTGCAAAAAAGAAAAAACAATGAGAGACTGACATGAGAATATTTGTAAGTGAGGGAAGAAGAGAGGAGAGCAAGGAAGATGACTTTATCAGGAAGCAAAGGCCCCTTTCCTCTCACTCACAGGGACACACAGTGAATATTTCTTTCAGTCAGCAGCATTTCCTGCCAGCATGGCACCCTCCAGGGCAAACTCAGAGATGGAAGAAAAGTGCAGTCTTAGCAGGTCACTCTCAGAGCCCTTCCATAATGGGCTGTTCCTCCCCAGCAACCTTCCCGCAGGATGCGCTCACCATTTGTCAGAGGGCCATTTGGCACCCAAACCCCTGAGCTATCCAAATCGCCAAGAGCTCCACAGGTCTCTCCAACTTCCTCCTCACAGCAGCAGTGGTGTGGGTGGTGTGCAGCTGCAGAGGTGCAAGAAGCCAGCCCCACTTGGGCCTCTGGCTCCCCTTGCAAGGCACCCACCAGAAGGAGACGCAAAGGCAAACTCTCCCCCTCCCTCTCCCTCCTTCCTTCACTGGCAGAAACCAAGCAAAGAAACTCTTCAAGCCACTTCAAAGTCTTGCTAAAGACAGGGCTGTGTTCTGTCCTGATAACTTAAATCTGATTAGCAAATGGAGTTTATAGTAGTTATGGCTAAGACTAATTGAGAGTGTGCCCTGTGCCAAGCACTATTACAAGTACTTTACATTCTCTTCATCCTCACAACCCTATTTTTATCACCTTCATGTTACCAAGGAGGAAACTGAGTGCAGACACATCTAAGTAATTTGTTCAAGGTCACAAATGCCAGTGACCGCCATGGCAGGACATGAAACAGACCAGACCGTCTGGCTCCAGAGCTGGCACTGCTGCAATTTATTTTCAAACACCATCCAAAAGCATAGTGTACAATAAACCACAAGAGTCAGGGGGAAATGTACATTGTCAGTCACAAATACATCAACAAAGCAAGAATTTCAGTCCCTCTCCCATAGTGTCTTTTTACCTCAAGATTTTCTGCCTCTGAGACAGAAGCCCAAACTTAAAGAGTCTGAACAGCATATTTAAAGAGCATTCCTACTAAGAATATAATAAACGCCACTGACTTGCACACCTCAGTGGTAGAGCACTTGCCTTAGCATGTGTGAGGCCCTGGGTTCGATCCCCAGTACTACCAAAGGGGACAAAAATAAATCAAAACAGGCTGGGGTATAGTACAGTGGTAGTATGCTTGAGTAGCATTCTCAGGGCCCCAGGTTCCATCTCTAACACCACAGGAAAGAAAAACATTTTTTAACGGTTAAAATTCTAAAACTTTCTGAGATAATATGTATATATATGTATGTGTATATATATATATACACACACACATATATATATACATACATATATAATCAGATATATAATCACAGTAAATAAATCAGATATATATAATCACAGTAAATAAATGCAAAACAAGCATTTTTCTCTTTATATACATTTTTTAAAATGAAATCATTAAAAACAAGGCCTGTCTTCAGCAGGCCTCTTTAATTATTAAAAAAAAAAAAAAAAAAAAAGCCAAACTAATCAAAATCAAAGGACCAACAGCAGCAGCAAGGCAGCCTGGTATAAAGCTCTGTGAGACCAGAAAACACACTCAGTGCTCCAGCTTCCCCAGGCACACAGTGTCACCACTTCCATCCTCAAATGGCCTCTAGGACCAGCTCTAACCCCTGAATGATGGATCTCCCCTAGAAGCTCTAAGCACAGAGCAAAATGGGAAATCCTTGGGCTGCCTACAAATCTCATTTTAGGAGATGCTGCTGCTCCTTTAAGACCTGGCCACAGGTCCTGTTACGGGAGTCTGGAGAAATGCACCTGAAGAAGAACTCTATCAAACCAGGCTACCATTCCAGGAATCAATTCTTTTAGTTGACTAAGATGCAGATTGTTACCTGTAGATCATTCTAAATGACCACCCAGAACAAAAGTGAAGCAATGCTGAAAAATCAAGTGCAAAAAACTACATAAAGAAAGGCTCATCTGGCAACACACACTAAGAAAATCAAACATTCTGAAACAGAAGTCTGTTTAGAGTTTCTCAGGGGAATATAAACAAAGATAAAAGCACTTCTGGAATTACCTGATTCAAATACACAAACCAATATGGAACACGGCAAGACTGAACTCTTCAAAGGAGAGTTCACCCAGATTGTTCCATTCTCCTGCAGATGCCCAAGTCAATGTTTACATAATTCACCTTTTATTAATTAAGAGACTCAAGATGATACTATTAATAAACCAACAAACTAATTTTTCAACTGGCATAACTCCAAGTGCCCCTTACACTTCTTCTTCTTCTTCTTCTTCTTCTTCTTTTTTTATTTTTTACAGACTGCATTTTGATTCATTGTACACAAATGGGGTACAACTTTTCATTTCTATGGTTGTGCACAACGTAGATTCACACACTTCTGAGGAAGGAATTTGGGGATGGGTTGAGATGAGGGTGCAAAGCAAAGATTAATGAAGATAAAGACACAAACTGACTAGAAAACCTGCAAAGAACAGTTACTTGTATGGGAGACAAGGATATTTGAAATCTACTAACACAAGGATATCAGCTGACAAGAGGAATTTCATAATATCACATTTTAACCCCCTCTGAGTATTAAGCTTCCTCCAACAGATTTTTACATCATTTCTAGGTCACACATAAACTTCTGAACCAGATTACTCTTAAGAGCATTACAATTTCTCCCCTGCTCTTTAACATCACAAGAATAACAGTGCAACAAAAAGTAAACTTTATTTTTAGACTTGAAAAATGCTATGTTTTATTTTTCTAATAAAGAAAAAAAAAAAAGGAAAAAAAAACTGCTGTTTGGATTTCAGTAATCCTAAAT
Source organism: Sciurus carolinensis (assembly GCF_902686445.1). Lineage (NCBI taxonomy): Eukaryota > Metazoa > Chordata > Mammalia > Rodentia > Sciuridae > Sciurus > Sciurus carolinensis. The sequence continues at coordinate 118,277,616 of NC_062215.1, forward strand.
TTCTCCTAAATTCTGGAGTCCAAACCTCTAACGAGGAGGAAAGGAAGAAAAAGTTCTCAGTGCTCCTGTGCCGCGCTGGAAAGTTAAAACACTGTGCCTCCCTTTGGCTTTCTGCTCAGGCACATTCAAGCCTCCTGCTGGTCACGGTTCACACTGCTGGAGTCATATCATATGACACCTGCCTTATGGTGGGCAGAGAGGAAAAGGCTGTCGACTTAGCATTCCTGTGGAAACCAGTTCAGTGTGTGAACTACCAACTTCTAACATGTAATGTTTAAGCAAAAGCGCTTAACCACAAGTTCACTCAACTAGTAGTATACACAAAATGCAAACAGGTTTGTAATTCCCTATAAACATTAAGGCATTCCAAAACCCCATTCCAGCAATTTGATTTTTCAATATCAGGACCTCCACACAGAACACCTCTTTTAGTTTGGAAAATATAAGATAAATTTAAAATGTAGAAAAGCATTTCCCACAATATGATATGCAAAAATAAGAGTAGAATAAGCAGGTGTTTCTGTTCTTAAATTCCTCCCATATATTTTTTATTAATTTGATCAACCATAATTAACGATGCTGTAACTACAAGCAGAAAGAGGTCCTGCAATTAATCCCACTTACACCAAGATTTTATTCATTAGCTCACAAAAGTGGTCAACTCAAAATATCATCTTCAAAAGGCAAAGCTTGCATTTTAATCCTGATAATTAACAATATAAGCATATAAATTGAGTATATGTAAATTCTGGTCCAGATCCTATGGAAAACTATGAGGTAGATACCATCAATCAACCTTTGGACCAACTTCTCTATGTCAGGGACAGAGGGATAAATAAGACTCGAGTTCACAGCTGGTTAGGGAAAGTAGCAATAGCACCTTACAAACTCACTCAGACTTTATGACCCAGCTCAACTATGACCTCTTCTGAGGTTTAGCCTGTTTCCTGTCTCTCCTATCAGTCACTCTCCCTCTGGGGTCTCCCAGTGCTCACTCATCAGATCCTATGGAATCCTTCACCTTCCTACCCTCCTCTCCTACTAAATCCTGAAGGTCCTTAAGGACAGGGACCATTGTATATTAATTTCTCTACTGCTGGCAACTATCAACTAGCACAATGCTTGGGACTTGGTAGGCCTTTGGATCTTGTTGAGCAAATAAACACTATGGGGTTACATGCTTTGAGGTATTAAGAAAAAAAAAAAAAAAAAAAAAGAGCAAGGAGTGGGGGAGCAACCACCACACTTTACTGAGGGAGAAGCAGAGCCTTCTCAGAAAATATTCACCCTAGACTTGGAAGCTGAGTAAGACTTACTACACAAAGAAAGGCACTTGGGCTTGGTGGGTAGCTGAGTGCTTAGCACGGGTAAGTCTTCAGGAAAAAAATTTAAAATTTAAAGATGGGCCCTCAGAGGAGGAAAAAGCCTGCAGAGAGGGCAAGGATGAAGACCTGAGGTGTTGGCAGGACACCAATGAATCTGTTACAATCACTGAAGAATATGGGAAGAGGCACACAGATTGGTGAAGGGGCTTATAGGCCAGGTTAAGAACTCTAGGCTTTGAGAAGCACCTGAAGTTATTCAATCCACGCAGTGAAATGAAGATTAACCTTGGAAATCTTTAGCCAAAAGTTATAAAAGATTTGGTACTCAAAGAATTTTGTCTACAAATGTCTATACAGGTTATCTGGAACTTTTGTATCCCAGGTTATTATTCTGTCCACCATTTTCATACACACACACACACACACACACACATATACACAGATATATATACGCACACACATATACATGCATATATGTATATATGTATTTATTCCATAGATTTATGAAATCCCAGTGCTTACTCATGAAACTGAGTTTCATCTGCACGGTAACAGGCAAAAAAAAAAAAAAAAAAAAAAAAAAAGGCTCATTTAAACACCTAATGAAATTCCTTTAACAATAGGTTTTCAAAGAGGTAAGTAAAAAGAATTAAAATTTTCAAGTAAAAGGCTAAAAAAATATTTAACATAGATACTCTGAATTCCTTTGTATCGCTATCCTTTAATAGTAAGATTATGGGACAGCAGCATCCCATCCCAGTGTCACTAAGGACCCGAAGGCTTCACTAAGTGACAAGACTTAACTGAATGATCCAATAGGGAAGGTTCTAAGAGAAGGTCCTTCACGTGCTTGGCCTAAGGAAAAGTAAACCCGGCTTCTTGCCGTTCGACTTTGCGAGGCATTTCAAAAGGTAAGATAGGGTGATATTTTTGAGTCCGTTACAAGGAACCAAAAGACAGAGCAGATCACAGCCAGCCTCAGGTTCCACTCTAGCAGATCCGCCCTGGACCAGAGGAAAGCATCCGCACGGTGCCGGGCAGGAAGCCAGAGCGCCCGCTCTCCCCAGCAGCCCGGCTGGGCGGCAGGCGGCGCGCCCCGGCACGGAAGGAGGCGGGTACCCCGGCGCGCCGCGCGCCGCGAAGAGCTGGGCTGCAGGGCGGGCGTGGAGTGGCGACTGTCAGGAGCGAGGCCAGCATCCTCCTGGCCTCGGAAAGGACCTGGGCCTCCGCGGCTTCTACGTGGCCCTATTACCCTCGGCGAGAGGGTCACGATCCGAGGCAGAGGAGCGGCTGAGCCCGCAGGGTCCCCCAGGACGCAGCCGGTCCGGCGCGGCGCAGGGGCGCTGGAAGCCCAGGGCGGCGTCCCCGCAACCCCACCCCACACGCGCTGTCTGCTCGCGTGGCCGTCGGCCACCGCTGCGGCCCCCGCGCGCGGCGGGGGAGGGAGATGCGGCGGCGTTGCCGGGTGCCCAGCTCCGCCGCCCCAGCGATCCGGGAGATAAAAGTTTGCAGCATGCGGCTCGTCTGCAGTGCGAGTCACATCCGCCGCGCCGCCTCCTGCAGCACTAGCGCTCAGAGAACGAACAAATAAATTAAAAAAAAAAAAAAAATGTTAGGGCCAGTAGGCCCCGAAGCCGGCCCTTCTGCCTCCTGGGCATGCAAGCAGGCGAACCCAGCATCCCGCACCCACTCCCGCCCACGACCGCACCTCCCTCCGGGCCTCGGCGCCCGGCCAGGGCCGGCCCCGCCGCGCCCGCTGCACTGACCGATAACCTCCTGCAGCTCGTACGCGTCCCTGCAGATGGGCCAGCCCACGGCCTGTGCCGCCGGGGCCGGGGCCGGGGCTGGGGCCGCGGGCGCCGCCGGAGCTGGGGCGGGCGCTGCTGTCGCGGTCGCCGGGGCCGCTGCCGTTGCTGTCACCGGGGCCGCCTGCTGGGGAAGCTGGACGTGCACGGGCGAGCCGCTCGGCTCCGCCATGATGCTGCCGGAGGAGAGCGGGAGGACGCGCCGGCCGGCGGACGACCTTCCACTTGAAACTTCCCTTGCCTCGCCGCCGACACCTCTCGGCCGGCGCACGCCCTCCCCGCCCGCCGCCGCCGCCGGAGCCAGCCACGAGGGGAGGGAGCTAGGGAGGCCGAGCCGTGCGGAGGGAGGAGGCAGCACTAGCGGAGGCGGGGAGGGGAGGAGGCGGCGGCCGCCGCGCTTGCAGTGCGCCCGGAGCCTCGCGCGCGCAGTTCTCTGCCTCGGCGAGGGGAACCGCCGCCCCGCCGCCCCGCCGCCCCCTCCCGCTCTGCGCGGCCTGGGAAGTTTCCACCCACGGGGAGCAAGACTGCTTTATGTGTGCTTTCGGGACCCGCGGCCCTCTCCCGTCTTACTCCCTGCTTTCCCTGCGCCTTCGCCCCAGACAATCAGACTCTGAGAAGACGCCCCCTGGGACCCCGAGGGCGGGGTCGTTGAACGGCCGCCAGGTTCTCAGCTTCAGGGTACACTCGGCTGAAGAGAACCTCAAGTTCATTTACAAGTTAGCGAGTGAGACACCTACACGGCGTCCGTTTGTAGGACTCCAGTTAAAAAATAACCCAAGTTGTAACTTTCCGGCGCTTTACCTGCCAATATCCCTTTCCCACCTTGCCTAATCTAATCTCAATCCTTCTACTTTTTCTTAGTACTTGAAACCTGATTCCTTAAATCCCTCACTGTTCACAGACTGTCTTCCTTTGTTCAAAGCCGCTTGGATCCCAGGGAGGTGATGTAAGAGGCTGTGAAGTTAGAGTAAGACATTGGAGAGGGGCTGAGGGGGGGGCAAAGAGCTTGCCTAGCATGCGCGAGGCACTGGGTTGAATCCCTAGCACCAAAAAGAGAGAGAGAGAAGAAGGAGAGATTTAGAGGGTTTACCACTAATCCTGTGCCCTTAACATGCCACATTAACCCCTTAGGACACACAAGCCTAATGCCAGGCGTTTCTTATGACAGAACATAAAGAATTCACTGAAGCATAAACTGCACTGAAAAGTTTTAACTAATTGCTGCCTTTTCAACACCCCCCAAATTGCCTCATCCTTAAAATTGCTATGGTAAAACCATAGATCTTTCTAATTATAAGTGTCATATTTAACACTGAATGTTCCCTGTGTTCCCCTATAGAGGGACCAAGATTGCACCATTCTTGTGAGCTGAAATAGTTCAGTGAGCCAACAATCAAAGTGATTATTTGGCAAAGATTTTCCTGTGCAGTTCTCATGTTGATGAGTAACAAGAGCAGGTATGAATAATGAACATGTAATTAAAAAAAAAAAACACCTCTAAGAAAGATCATGACTTCAACTTTATGTACAAAGATTTCCTTAAAATTTTTGAAAGATAATTAGGGGGAAAAAATAAAACCAAATTCCCCAGGAGAAAAGCCAGTTGTCTATCAAAACATTAATGTAAACTGAGCATAAGTGTATTTAACCATTTAGAGCATTATGGAATAATTAGGATAAAGCACCACCAGGTTCTGATCTTTGAGTTGAAATTTATGCTAAGTAAATGTACATTCTTTTATGCAGAGAAGCTAAAACATGTATTGGTTCTAATATCTATCAAGAAATAGACTCTTTCACAAACAAATCGTAGGCCTCTTATGAATAGGGAAGTTCTTTATACCAAGCCCTACTGGCTCACCTCTTCAAGAGTTGCTCCTGTCCTTCCTGAAAGAACTTTTAAAGGGAGAAAAATCATCAGGTGAATATGACTTGTGTTTTATCATGTGAATTTATATTTTGACCTTCAAACCATGAAGTGGGATTATGAAGGCCTGAAAAATTCTTGGATCTTAATAGGAAAACATGATTCTGTCCAGACCAATATCATAGATTGGAATCAAACACAAATCATTTAGTTGCCCATAAAAAACAACTGGTCTATAGTCACAGACCAGATATCTATCCCCAGTGAACCACGTTCCAAGTGACTCCCAGAAGGACAGTTTGAAAGAGTTTTCGCGACCCCATCACCTCCTAAAGACTAAAGGCTCTTGAGGATTTGTTTTAACATACAAAATTTTTGTGGGGGAATCCAAAAACTCTGATCACAGCACAGGGAAACAGACTTCTACAACAAAGAATCATCTAGCACACAATAGTGCTGAGGTTGAGAAATACTGATACATAATGAGGCAGTTATATACAATTTTTAAAAATTAGATCCTTGTTTTCCATTCTGTTTTAGTTTCTGAATGAATGCATCCCTTACGCATTGAAATAAAACCTGGTTTTATTTTAAAGTCACCTCCCACCATCTTTCAATTTAAAGTTAGTAATGAATTTTTAGGGAAAATTGCATATAAGTTGACTACCTCTTAAATGCATATACTTTCAAGTTTTAAGTACTACTTTACTAAATTGTTTATGGAAACATTAACTTATTATACATCAAATCTATTTCTTTTTTATAATTTAAAAATATTATTCATGTTCCATTCTTCATATGTAAAACTAATGCCAAAAGTCACTGAGTATGAACTTCTTTAAACTGACTTATTGGTGGAAGGGATAGATGTGCCCTGAGTTGTGCACTCTTGCAATTGACCATGCTGGCAGCCATGTGGAAAACTCCAGCTGGAAACAGATATCTAGTCTGTGATTATGAAACAGTTATTCCTTATGATTTTTTTTTCATTTTTTATTTTTTGTTTTAGTCAGTACTGAGGACGGAACCCATGAAAAAAAATTTTTTTTTTAATTTTGGGACAGTGAGATTAAGTTGTCCAGACTGTCCTCAAACTGATGACCTTCTTGCCTTAGACTCTGAGTCACTGGGGTTACAAGTGTACACTATCACATCTTGCTAAATGATATGTGGTTTGATTTCAGTCTGGATATTGGTTTCAACAATATCATATCATGTTTTCCGACCAAGTGCCTAGAACTTTCCTGACCTTCATTAATCCCACTTCATGGTCTGAAAGTCAAAATATAAATTCATGTGACAAAATAGAAGTCATAGTCACTTAATCATTTTTCCCCTTAAAACCAGTCCTTAAAAGTTCATTGGAGCCTGGCACAGTGGTAAATACCTGTAATTCCAGCTACTCAGGAAGCTGAGGCAGGAAGATCAGAAGTTTGAAGCCAACCTGGGCAATTTAGTGTGACCCTGACACAAAATAAAAAGGAGTGAGATGTAACCCAGTGATAGAGCACTTGCATAGCATAGGCAAAGCCTCTGGGTTCAATTACCAGTACTGAAAAAGAAAAAGAGAATATTCCCTTTGTAAGTTCATTGGGGTAGATGGATGCAGTCCCCAGGCCCCCAACCCCCAGTGCTGAGAATTAGGAAACAGCTCTTAAAGATGTGAGTAGGAAGAGTGGCTTGGTAAAAAGAGCTCTTCTGTTCATGGGGTTAGTGCCCTCATAAAAAGGGCCTAAGGAGAGCTGGGGATGTGGCTTAGTGATAGAATGCTTGCCTAGCATGTATGGATTCCTGGGTTTGATCCTCAGCATCACTCATTTTAAGTGCTGGGGATTGAACCCAGGGTCTCTTTCCCAATTCATGTGCTTTACTGTTGAGCTACACCCCAGCCTCAGCTGCGGAAAATTGTTCAACCTTCCACCACGTGAAGATACGGCTAGAAAGCACTAGCTGTGCATCAAGAATTGAGCCCTCATCAGACACCCACTTTACTGGCACCTTGATTTTGGACTTCCCTGCCTCTAGAACTGTGAGAAATAAATTTCTGTTGTTATAAGCTATTTTGTTTAAGACATTTTGTTACAGCAGCCTGAACAGGTTAACACACATGATCTCCTCTCACTAGATGCCAGTAGCACTCCTTCTCTTTTAAAGTTATGACTAGCAAAAATGTCTCCAAACACTGTCAAATGTCCCCAGAGAGCAAACCACTGCTTAAGGTGAACAAGCACACAAAGTTGTCTTGCTATAAACACATTATGTCAATTGTTACCTGCTTTGCAAAAAGCTTCTGTAGGGTTCAGTCACTTACTTATAAAGCCTTTGAACATCTAAAAGAGAATGGGTCATCCAGGAGCCAAGGCCTTGATGAAAAAAGTGCTGGATCTCAATCTTGCCTCTGACATTTTTGAAATCTCCAATTTTGGACTTAATTAAACTCTCTGGGTCTCAACTTCCTCTTGCACATCAGCCTAATAAAAACTGCTATGCATGTCATTGGGACATAATTAATATGTAAAACTCTTAGGGTAATGGCAGACCCATCATAGATGTTCAAGAGAATTAAGGTCACTACCACCATCATCATCACTATTCTTCTCTGGCAGGATTTGTAACAAAGTACATAGGATGAACACAGATGATAATGTCAATGAGGACTGTTAAAGAAGTAAACTCCCCAGGGCCAGGAATTTTTCTATCTAATGTCCATTGCTATATCCCAGTACCTGGAATAACATCTGGCACAGAGAACACTTGGGAAAACAAGTGATTATAGCACTTGTTTTCAGCACCAGGGATTGAACCCAAAAGTCTGTATATGCCGCTCAAGCACTCTATCATTGAGCTACATCCCCAGCCAGGGACAGTGGCATATACCTGCAATCTTAGCCACTTGGGACAGTGAGACAGAGGATGTAGAGTTCAAGGCAAGCCTAGATATCATAGCCAGACCCAAATTAATAATAATAATAATAATAGTAATAATAATAATGTATAGTTTCTCAAGCATCAGAATGAATCAGTAATGTCAATGGTGGCTTAGATGGGAGGAAACTAAGACCTATTTGGAAGCCACAGCCCTCGTCAAGTTAGAGAAATGTGGATGTGAATTAAGCCATTATATGGTAGATAATGATGAAGAGGTAGATTTAAAAATTATCTGAAGAGCAGAAAAATTGGACTTGATGACAGAAGGGATTCCTTTTTAAATTTTTGCCATATTTTTATATATATAATTATGTGTAATTGTATATCATATATAACATGTACATATTATATATAATAGTGGGATCCATTGTTACCTATTCACACATGCACATAATATGATAAAATAATTTGGCCTTTATCATTTCCCTGTACCTTCCCACCCTTCCCCTCTTCCCTACCCTTGGTCCTCTTCTATTAGTCTCCCTTCTATTTTCATGAGACACCACCAGCCTTTTTTTTTTCTTCTTTCTTTCTTTTCTCTCTGGCTTCCACATGAGAGAACACAGACAACCCATGACTTTCTGAGTTTGACTCTTTTAATTTAACATAATGCTCTCAGGTTCCCTTCATTTTCCTGCAAATGACATAACTTCATTCCTTTTTATGTCAGAATAAAGTTCCATTTTCTTTATTTTGTTTTAATTAATTTTGCCGTGCTGGGAATTGAACCCAGGGCCTTGTACCTGCGAGGCAAGCACTCTACCAACTGAACTATGTCCCCAGCCCTTCTTTATTTGTTGATGGACACCAAGGCTGGTTAAATAATTTGGCTATTGTGAATTGTGTTGCTAAACATGCATGTATTACTATAGTATGTTCACTTTAATTCTTTAAGATAAATACCAAAGAGTGGTTTAACTGGGTCATATAATGTTTCCATTGCTAGTCTTTTGAGGAACCTCCATACTGATTTCCATAGTGATTGTATTAATTTACAAGCCCAGCAACAGTGTATAAGTGTTCCTTTTTCTCCACATACTCACTCTCTCTAGTATTGTTTTTTCATGCTGGGCATTAAATCTAGGGCTTTATGCAATGCATAACAGGCAAGTACCACAGCCTTTATATATTCTTAGAAACAGAGTCTTGTTGAGTTGCTTAGGACATCACTACACTGCTGAGACTGGCTTTGAACGCAAAACCTTCCTGCATCATCCTTCCCAGCTCCTGGAATTAAAGGCCTGCACCACCCCTCCCAGCTATTGTTTGTATTCTTGATGGACTGCCTTTCTAACTGCAGTGAGATAAAATATCTGTGTAGTTTAGATTTTAATTTCCCTAATTGTTAAAGATGTCAAACATTTTTTTCATATATTTGTTGACTATTTTTATTTCTGCTTTTGAGAAGTGTCTGTTCATTTGTCCATTTATTAATCGGGTTATTTGTTTTGTGATGGTAAGTTTTTTTTAGTTCTTACATATATATATCTGGTTATTAATCCTCTGTCAGAAGAATAGCTAGCAAAGATTTTCTCTCATTCTGTAGGTTCTCTCTTCACATTATTAATTGTTTCCTTTGCTGGACAGAAGGTTTTTAATTTGCTACCATCCATTTATACATTCTTGGTGTTATTTCCTGAGCCTTAGGGTTCTTACTGAGAAAGTCATTGCCTGCACCTATGTGATAGAGTGTTGAACATACATTATCTTCTAGGAGTTGCAGAGATTCTCTTTAAATTTCTTGGTATCTGTTCCATTTTGAGTTGGATTTTGTGCGAGGTGAGAGATAAAAATCTAGTCTAAATTCTTCTACATATGGATAACCAGTTGTCCCACCATTTTTGCTAAAAAGGCTATCTTTTCTCCAACATGCTTTTGGTGCCTTTGTCAAAGAACACATGATTATATCTGTGTGGATTTATCTCTGTGTCTTTTGTTCTGTTTCATTAGTCTATATGACTGTTTTTATGCCAATACCATGCAGTTTTTGTTATTCTCTTTCTGTAGTATAATTTGAGATTTGGTATTGTGATGTCTCCCTCCAACATCACTCTTCTTGCTCAGAATTGTTTTGGCTATTCTGGGTCTCTTATTCTTCCAGATGAATTTCAGGACTGTTTTTTTCTAGTTCTGTGAAAAATACCATTGGTATTTTGATGAGGATTGCATTAACAATAACACTTTTGGTACTATGGTCATTTTGACAATTTTCAAAGATCATTATTTTAGTCAGTTTTTTTTCTGCTGTGACTAACGGACCCGACCAGCACAATTTTAGAGAAAAAAAGGTTTATTTGAGGGCTTATGGTTTCAGAGGTCTTAGTTCACAGGAGGCCAGCTCCTTTTCTCAGGGCTGTGGGTGAGGCTTAGCATCATGGTGGTAGAGTGTGGAGGAGGAGCTCACATCATGATGATCAGAAAGCAGAGAGGTTTCTACTTGCCAGATACCCCAAAGGCATGTCCAAATTCCCACCTCCTCCAGCTACACCCTACCACTTCAATTACCACTCAGTTAATCCCTATCAGGGGATTAATTCACTGATTGGGTTAAGATTCTTATAACCCAATCATTTCTCCACTGAACCTTCCTGAATTGTCTTACACGTGAACTTTTGGGGGACACCTCACATTCAAACCACAACATTCCACCTCTGGCGCCCAAAAGCTCACAACCATCTCACAATGTCACATTTTGTCCATTCCCAAGAGTCCCCATAGTCTCAACAGTTCCAAGATTGCTCAAAGTTCAAATCCAAAGTCATTTCTGAGGCTCAAGGTAATCTTGCATTGTGATTTCCTATAATAAGCAATTTAAAGTATCCAATATATAATGATATAGAGAAAATATTTCCATTTACAAAATTATGGGCATAGAAAGAAGGGATAAGACCAAAGCAAGACTGAAATCCATTTTGTCAAACAAGTCCTGTAGCTCCATGTTGGGTGTCTGGGGCACATGGCATCGTGATATTCTCTCCAAAGGGTTTGTGTAGCTCTATCCCTGTGGCCTTGTTTGTTGCAACCCAAATGGCCTTTCTGTTGGGTTGTCTCTGCTCAATTCCTGCAGCTTTCCTAGGACCATGTCCCACATTACTGGCATTCCTTAATTCACTGCAGCTTAAACTTCCTCCTTGAATGGCCACACTTTGCCTTCCCAGTGGGTGCCCGCAGGGACTTGGACTCTGATGCACCTTGCCTAGGCTCCAAGGCCTTCCTTTGAAATCTAGGTGGAAGCCTCCATGGCCCCCTAACTCCAGCATCCTGCATTTCTGCAGAACCAGTACCATGTGGTTCACACTAAGGTCTGCTACCATTTCAAGCAATAGCCAAGCCTCCAGGGACCCTGGCTGCAACAGCCTCTGAGTGCTTGGGTGGCTGAGCACATTGAAAAAACTTCCTAGGCCCTCTTGTGCAAAAAGGGTGCCCTCCTGGTCTCTTGTCAAGAGAATTTTCACTTTTACTCCTTTGATCCTAAGGTGGGTGTGATCTTGCCATCTCCTGAGATGCCCTGAAGCCATCTTTCTTATGTTTCTGGGCAAAGTCTTTAGCATTTCTTTAGTGGCAGTAATGTCTTTAACAAATGCATCTTTCTTAGGCCCAGTTTTACTCCTACCTTTCCAGTTCAAGTTTTTCAAATCTTTCTGCTCTGCTTTCTCCTCCTGATTATCACAATAAATTTGGCTAAAAGCCTCCAGCAATATCCATGCCACTGCCTGAATGCTATGCTGTCTAGAAATTGCTTCCCCCACATTAAGAAGTACATTGCTTTTTAAATCAGCCTCAAAGAAATTCTCAGTACACCGGCAAAATGCAAACAACTTCTCAGCCAGAACATAACATGAATGACCTCTAGTTCATTTACCAATAGTGTCTTCCTTTTCCTCTAAACCTTCTTGAGCCCTATCTTCACTGTCATTCTGGTCTTCCGAGCTCCCACCAGAATTAGCAGTTAAGCTTCGCTTGCAACAACCTAAAGAATTTCCAACTTGCACTACTAAGCATCTCAAAATTCCTCCCACCAATACCAAAAAGCTCAAAAAGCTTCTGAATAACACAGGCAGGTTAGTTACATCAAAGATCATTTTCAATTTCTTAAGTGGTCTAGAGTTTTCATTGTAAAGGGCTTCCACCTTCTTGGTTAGATTTATTCCTGGGTATTTTATTTATTTTTTTTTATTTTTATATTTTGAGGCTATTGTGAATGGTATTTCTCCTTGTAAGGAGCAAGATATAAAATAAAACTCAATTTAACTTATTAATGTCTTTTCATTCATTAAATCCTTTTGTTTCCCCCCAGTGCTGGGGATCAAACGCAGGTCAGCACATGATGCTAAGCAAATGTGATACCCCTGAGCTACAATGAGCCTCTCATAAAATAAATATGGATAGTGTTTTGTCTTGTTTGGTTTTATTTTGTTTTGGTACTAGGGATTAAACCAAGGGGAACTTTACCAATGAGCTGCATCCCAGTCCTCCTTTTTAGTTTTTATTTTGAATCAGGGGCTTACTAAGTTGCCCAGAGTGACCACAAACTTGTGATCCTTCTGCCTCAGTCTTCTGAGCAACTGGAATTATAGGAATGTACCCTATACCTAGCTCAATAAATACATTTTTAAAATTTATATAAATACAATTTAAAATTAAATACATTTGTATATTCTTTGCTAGCTGTCATGGAAAAGAAAAGATAAAACTAACTCAGTCCTTAAGAATTATATAAACCAGTAAAAACCCATTTTATCCAGTTGCCAAGAATTCTGGAACCTCAACTGCCTCCCAAAGTTACTAAAATACGTAAATAAAATTTGAATTGGGGAGAAAAGTCAAAACAGATCACGGAGTCAGAAATATAATATAATTGACCAGTCTGATGATCAAAATGAATAACTTTTCTTACTATTGACCGGCAAAATTTTTAAAACACAAAGCAAAACAGAAGTGTTCTTTCAGTTCACGTGAAAGTCAAAAATTCCAAGAGAAATGGCAGGAATGACAAGAAAATTAAAATGAGGCCTAGGGATGCAGCTCAGAGCTAGAGCATGTTTCTCGCATGTTGTGAGGCCCTGGGCTCAATCTCTAGCACCAAACAAAAAATAAATAAGCATAGAATTAAAGCCACAAATAAGTAAAAAAGAGAGTGAGGAGGCAGCTGAAGATGCATCTAGAGGTGCACAACGTTGACTTAAGCACTCAGAGTTCAGCAGAAATGACCTTGAAGAAAATAATAATTATAATGAAACAGAAATCATATCAGCAGCCATACCCATGTCAAAGGAGAGAGAGTCCAGCTGCATGTGAGAGATGGTACACTCCGGCCCAGCATAGCACGTTGTCGTGCCAGAAAGTCATCCCAGTATAGCCAGATCTTTGTGTCATTTCAAGAGAAGTCAACAAATCTGTATGTGAAACCTCTCAGATTTGAAACATTGGCCCAACTTTATAAAAATATTCTATCAAATCTACTATTACTATGTAATATTAAATATGTAATATTTAATATGTAATATTTTATTATATTATATTGAATACAGTCTTTGAATAAACCCATATGTAGTGAAATAGGGATTGGAATAACAAACTCTAAATCCAGTTGTTGTCCCTAGAAAGGGAGGGAGTGAGGACGGGAGGGGAAAGGCACATGGAATGTGTCTTTGCATCTTTAATGCTTTATTACTTTAATAAAAATGAATATAGCAAAATTATAAGATTGTTAGACTGCACAGTAAGTACTTGAGTTTTTATTACATTATTGTCCCTACTGTTTGCAACATTTCACAATTTAAAAAACACTAATACTTTTCAGGCCAAACAAAGCACTTATATCTACATCAGTCCAGAGAAAAGTCATTGTAGTTTTTGCATAGCATATGTCCATGGGCATAGGGCCCATACTCAAGTCAGATGAGGGAGAACAGTGCTTTGGTTTCCTCCAGAGCAAGGCATATATGATCCGAGTGGCCTTCAGCCTGTTTGTTTATCAAAATCACATATGCAGCATATGAAAAATCCTCATGCCAGCTGGGCATGGTGACAAGTGAGTCTGTCTCCCAGGTACTCATGAGGCTGAGGCAGGAGGATCGCTTGAGCACAGGAAATCAAGACCAGTCTGGGCAACACAGCAAGACCCCGTCTCAAGAACCAAAAGGAAACTGACAGGGGAATGGATTTTGCAGGGGTAGCTCAGAGGTAGAGTGCTTGCCTAGCATGTTTGAGGCCCTGGGCTTGAACATTCCGATGATTTTGATGTGCAGCAAAAATTGAAAATGTCTGTGGTGGCCCTAAGAGTAATGCTGTAAGACTGGAAGCTAGTAAAGCACAAGGACCAAGGGGCTCCCAACAGAGCAGAAACTTTCAAAGGCTCAATAGTCATGAGTGGTTTTCTGGAATTTGACATAAGAAATGACGATTTTAGCAAAACAACAAAAAGAACTAAATCTTCTTGAGTTAAGAACATGAATAAGAACTATTTGTTTTAAATACTTTATTTTTTAGCACTTGATGCTCACAGCAAAATTGAGAGGAAGACACAGAGATATCCCAAATGTCCCCAGTCCCCATGTATGCATAACCTGACTTGTAATCAACGTTCCCCACCAAAGGGATACATCTGTTACAATAGACAACCCTACATCACATCTTTATAATCCAGGCAAAAATTATACTATAGTGGTAGCTACATGCCATTATGTAAGTATTATACAAGTATCCAATCCCATGGGACATATAATAACAAGAGTCAACCAAAATGTCAAAAAAATTTTTTTTGCACTGCTAGAGACTGAACCCAAGACCTCATGCATGTTACACAAGCAATCTACCACTGAGTTACACCCCCAGCACTAAGTTATTTTTTAAAATACTTCCATCAAATTCTTAGAATGCAATAATATTCAGGGCATTGTTTTAGAAAAACAGACTGTGCACCTCTACCTACCCAACACTTTCTGCATGGGACTATAGATTGATGAAAAGATGAAGGATGTAATGTCCCTATTCTCAAAGGAAAAGAGAGTAGAGAGACATGTAAGCAAATAATTTTCTTCCTTAGAATTAAGGACATCTGTGATATGCATAAGATTATTTTTTTGACCAGGCATAGTGACATCCATCTGTAGGATGCTGAGGAGGAGGATCACCTCAGGATCCTCAGGAGGCTGAGGATCAAGGATCACCTCAGACCAGGAGTTTGAGTCCAACCTGGATAGCATAATGAGAATCCCTTTCAAAACAAAACAAAATGGAGCTGTGGTTGGAACCCAGTGGTAGAGTGCTTGCCTAGTATGCATAAGGTCCTGGGTTCAACCCTCAGCAACCCTCAAAAAGATTATTGCTTTGTCCTCAAGACTCCCAAAGTAGAGCATTCATATTATTAGGCCATGGGATTCTGTTTTAACAATTTCATGATGGTCAGGGATTAGTAGAATGCTGAATTTGGGACCAGAAGGGCAGAATTAGGTGGAATGTCCACTTTAACAATTTAAACTTCATACAGACTTAATGTATAAAACACTCTGAAAATGGTATCTTTCTAGAGGATGCTTTGGCCTTAAATTAATCAGCTTTATCCAATTACACTTTTTTTCTTTGCATAATGATGTTTTTTTCTTTGATTATGTAAGGGAAACATCCCAATGTGACTTTCTCTTTTAGAACCCCACATGGGAATGAATACAATTTTAATGTTCTTAACAAAGATAAAGTTGGATGCCAATGTATTACTTTAGGATGACTTTCAGGAACCTCTATAATTCAAAACATTTCCTCCCATAACAATATGATAGCAACAGCCACAGTTTATGAAGACATTGTGCTTCATCTTCTAGATGCACTCATTTCATGCTCACCTACAACCTACTGAGTTAGAGATCATATTATGTGTATTTTTACAGATGGGAAAACTCAATTTCACAATGGTTAAGTAACTTAAACCGAATTCTACTCTCAGTATATCTGTAGCAGAGCCAGGATCCAAATTTGCACTAACTCCAAAGCCTTAATTTAAATTCTGCGCTAAGCTTTTTTATCGCTTGACAAAATCATATGTATTGCTATTTTGCATTAAAATATTTAGCCAAATTTGATTAATTTAATTAAATTATTTAAAAGACGTACTATGCTGTTCAATGCCATGTAAAGCAAGGGCAGAAGAGTATTGATAGCCAGGAAACAAACTCCAAGAGTGGAATATTCTTCTTAAAGCAGTATTTTTATTTATTTATTTATTTATTTTGTAATTTTGAGTTTAGAGAAATATTTTATAGGTGCAACTGTTCTTCCATCCAAATATTATAAAAGTTAGTTCTGAAGCAAACTACATGCACCATTAACAATACTCTGTGAATAATGCTTTCTATTAATTTGTGTTTTTAAAGTGCTAAAGTAGCTGTAAATTTGAATAATCAATATAAATGATGCATTCGTTTGACCCAATGATTGTTAATTTTAGTTGTCAACTTGACTGGATTTAAGAATACCTATAGATTTGGGTAGAGGAGTGCATGCCTATGCTTACAGCTACTTGAGAGGCTGACGCCAAATGATCACTTGAGTACAGGAGTTCAAAGCCAGCCTGGCAACATAGCAACACCTGTTTTTGTTTTTGTTTTTAAACAAATTAAAAACTTATAAAGCACTATTTTTGTATGTGTCTGTGAGGGTGTTTCCAGAGGTGATTGTTATGTGAATTTGAGCAACCTTACTCGTGCTAGGCAAGCACTCTGCCACAGTCCCCAAGGATTCTGTTTTTAATACTACAGAAAACACTGATAGTCCATGGCATGAACTGTTTATAGAGATACATAAAATAAATGCATTTGATACTCCAATTTACCAATTTAGTAAGGAACTTGGTGACTTTGTATATACTTTCAAACATTTGTGGAAAACTAAGGAATATGATGATGTTATTTGGTTACTTCTGATATCACGGGACAAAGTGATGAAAGAAACACATTAGAGACCCAGAGGCGGTGGTGCACCCCTGTAATCCCAGCTGATGTGTGAGGATTGCAAGTTCAAGACCAGCCTGGGCAACTTAGTAAGACCCTGTCTCAAAATTAAAAAAATAAAAAAAGAACTGGGTATGTAGCTCAATGATAAAGTGCTCCTGGGTTCAATCCCTAGTACCAAACTAAATAGGTAGATAGAGAGATAAATAAATAAATAAATAAATAAATGGGAATGCAACTCAGTGGTAGACTACCCATGGGTTCAACCTCAAGTCTGGCAATATAAAATACAAAGAAACCAAACAAAAAAACAAAATTGCTTCCCTGTTCTCAAATGTCAAAACTGTACTTTCTGTAACTCGCACTTTCATATTCCCCATTTTATATCTGTTTATCTCTATTTCCAGACACATTTACATCTGCATAGGTATTTGTGGAGAGCAGGCTGTGCCCTGCTCTGAGTTACTCCATGATGCAGTTTCCAAGCTGTGCTTAAACCTGTGTTACACCTTTCATAAAGCCATACTTTGCCACAAACTGTTCCACTTTGAGTTTAAGTGCTACCACGAAATGACTCTATACCTTGTTTGTGTAAGTAAACAATCACACCTGCCTGGTACAACCAAAAGGTACAAATTGACAAATAAATGAATCATGCTAATAAAAATGTCCACCTGTGACTTACTAATCAGAAGCACATGGATGCATACTGCATTAAACTCTAATCAGAAAAAACAGGCCAATAAGCTTATGGAACACACCTGACCACAGAATGAAGCAACCTCTCACTTGAGGCCCATAAAAGGAGGGGCACCCCAAGACTGGACACAGTGGGAACCTGACCTGGTCACCTGGTCACTCATCACGAGCCTTGCCCAGGAAAATTGCCACAGTGACAAACCTCCAAATCTTCATCATCAGGCTTTAGCAGAGTGCAGTTTCTCCTTCCAGGCATGGACCACTCCAAACTGACCTCTCAAGCTGATGCTCCCAACTGACACTGTGGAGTTTTCACCCATCAGAACCTTGGCCTAGAATAAGATCTTGCACTTTGACAGCTCTGCAGTCTGAACACGTTCTTTGGCTGATTGGTAATTTTATCTGACCACCTATAAGTCACCCTTTTTGTTTATATCTGTTCTCTGCCTTTGCTCTCAGTTCAGCCTCCTGAATCCCTGTGGCTGCCTTAACCCTTTTTTAGTCTTTATATAACATTTAGATATAAGTATGTAAAGTGTGATGTGTGACTTGAGTGTTAAAAATAATAGAAATTAAGATTGGAATGAAAGAACCTGTGATTGTCCAGCTTATCACTACCAGGTGATCCCCAAGTCTTCAGTGAACTGTCCCTGATGAAAGTGGTCTAGCCTGTGAGTTTATTGTTCAATGAATTCTGATGTAGAAAGACATAAACATTTTTGGTCTATGTTAATGACATAACTCATTCACGATGGTATTAAAACTTCTGCTCAAACCCAGAGAACCCCCGTAGAAAATTTTTCATTTTCTCCATGAAGTAGATAAGAGCAACAGGTATCCAATGAGAGGACAAGGCTGTATATGGGAGAGTCAGCTTTTTTCATGAAAACAATCCCTAACACTTAAAGGGGAGAATGGCTTAGGCCCCATAAAAAGAAGCCCACTGTAATACCTGCCCTGTCTTTATACCCCAGGAATAGGAATTCAGATTTGCCACTACATAGATATTACTTCCCCACATTCTCTTCCTTTCTGTCTTTTCCACCTTATTGTTATAATGTAAACTACTGAGACGTAGCACCCTTTCCAGATGTAATCAGAGTAATCTAGTGACTAAAGGTCACTCCCAGGAGGAAGGGGTTGTATCTTTACTTAAAAGAACTTAAAGCACCTTGCATTGTGATCTGGACTCAGTCCTTACTATTAGAGTACTTTTATTGCAGTGACAACATGAACAAACATAGATGCCACATCATACCAATCACCTTCCAGTCCCCAACTTATCCATGACACAATCTTAGTGGAAGGAAAACAACAACAAAAAAAACCCTTACGTCATAGAACCATAACATCTGAGTTGCGAATACGACTGACAGAAAAGGCTTAAGGCCTCAGAGACCTGTGGAAGGAAATTATTTAATGCTGCATATTGAATGTATATTATATTCAAACATGCCCCCAAATGCAAAATCATTTTTGTTGGAATTAAGTCAGATCAGCAGTGAAGTGAAATCTAAATATAAAAAGAAGTTGAATACTAGGTACTATAGTTTGGATCTTTTTCTCCCTGCTTCCTCTTCTTTGTTGCCCAGGGTATTGAACTCAGGGCCTCAAGCATGCTAGACAAGTGCTCAACCACTGAGCTATACCCCAGCAGTTTGTAAAATTTTATTTTGACACAGGCCCTCCCTAAGTTGCCTATCTAGACTCAAACTTTTGTGATCTTCTTGGCTCAGTCTCCAGAGTAACTGAGATTATAGTTAGAATTTGGAAGGTGGATGGAAGAGTGTCCCCCAAAGGTCCCTAGGATAAAGTCTTTCTGCCCAGGGAAGCACCACTGGAAGGTTGAGCAAACTAAGAAATGGAGCTTAGTGGGAGGCCTTTAGGTTACTGGGAGCTTACCCTTGAATGGGATTTGGGGACGAGAAGCCACTTCCTATTTCTCTCTTTAACTTCATCCCAAGAGCGAGCAGTTTTGCTGTCCCCCATGACATAACATGGTACACTGCCTTGCTGAAAACACCAGGGACAACCCATCAAGGACTATGAACCTTAAACACGTGAGCCAATGAAACCTTTTTTATTTATAAGTTTATTATCTCATGTATTTATTATAGTAACAGAAGCAGACTAACACATAAGGTAATGTTTATGGACAGGGGAGAGAGCAGTTATGATAGGGTGTGAGTAGAAAAGTGAGGTAGGAGGAGTGGGCAGGAGGGTAAACAGGGATGAGGATGGGGAGACAGTAGAAAAGTAAACATGGATGGTGGTGAGGAGGCGGAAGACTGAGACGTGATGGTGGGGAATACCTGGGAGAGAGAATAGTGATAGGTAGGTAGGAAGAGAGGGAGCAACGGTGGCGGGGAGTGGGTGGAGAGGGTGCCCTGGTGGTGGGAGTGGATAGTGTGCAGTAACTGGGGACAGGGTAGGAGAGAGCAGTGAGTGCTGTGTAGTCGAGAGTGACACCAATTAGTGTTTTCACCTATTAACTGCCTGTAATCCTGCGGTCCTGCCCTGTCTCAGGGGTCTCAGCTGCCTCTCTTCACAGTTTCTGATGTTGGGACTACACTTTGTCTTTCCTTCTGTTCAAAAACAATCCCTCCCACCTGGGTGTCATCCGAGTGTCCCCCTTTGCCTTTGGGGGTTCCAGGAATTTGCAATGTTTTCAAGTTTATCCATTATCTCTTTAACTGCTACTCAAAAGAGCTTTGGTTTTTCTCATGAGGGTATGGATTTCTGGAGACAGTGAGAATATGCTTCACAAATAATAAATAAGCAGGGGGAATCGGGAACCTCAGCTGGGTAAATTTAGATTCTGAGGACGTTTCACAGCTGGCTCTACCCCCACACCTGGCAATAGAGTGCCCGTTTTAATATTTCCTTTTCAACACTGAGTGTGACAAAAAAAAAAATCTAAAGCCAGGCGTGATAACACACTCTAGTAATCCTAGAGACTCGTGAGACAGAAGCAGGAGGATAGCAAGTTCAAGAACAATTTGGTCAACTTTACAAGACCCTATCTCAAAAGAAAATTTTGAAAAAGGATGAGGGATGTACCTCATAGTAGAGTGCCCCTGGGTGCAATCCCCATAAAAAACAAATCAATTTAATAGCCGAGAAAACTAGTTTGACTAGGCAGATGAAAATTTTAATCCCGTCTGTTTTATTTAGCATTTTTTAAAAATCTAGAATATTTTCTCTTTAAAACACTATTTTTCTCTGTGAGCTGTCCACAGCTGATGGCCTACAGTAGGTATGCTGCCTACCCCTCCTGTGTAGTCAGGGCCAGCATCATGGGCCAGCTGGGCACCATGCATCTGAACAGGATAGCCGCTCTGCAAAACCCTAGTCTCCTGGGCTCCAGGAGCTACTCAGGAGGGGTTTTGCAGGAGTGCTGGTTGCTCATTCTGTCCAAGGGTTTGTCCTTGGATGACTTGTGTTTTGGTTGATTAGAAATTTAAATTCTTTGTGAGAAGGAGAAAATTCCCGTAGTAACCATTGCAGAAGAGAAGGCAGATTTGTGAGTTGGTTTTTGAAAGTTAGCTCATCGAGAAAACAAACTAGAAGAGCAGGTGGGTAGGTGGCACTCTCAGGTGAAGGCTGCAGGACCTACTTCAATGTGAGATGCCACACCTGGAACAACCGTGCCTTCATCTGTCAGTTTTCCTGGGGAAAGATGACTTATTGGGTCACACAGGCTAGTGGTAAAGGAGGAGGCTGTCTAGGGCATAGGATCCTGACAGGACCTGAAAGACAAGAGTGAACTCCCTCTTCTGCCTCTCACTACCCACTGTGACCTTAGGTAGATATCTTTCCTGAGTCTCAGTTTACTTATCTGCAAAATGAGGTTGAAGAGCCAAGAACCCTGAGGGAATGCTTCGGATGTTGGTTGGATTCCAGAGTGAAGCCTAAGTTTCTGAAGTCACTGAAAGCTAGCTCTTCACAGGCCTGGGCCACCATGAGACCTGATTCTGTGAATTTCTGAAACTCTGGCAAGGTCTTCTGGCACTTCTGGGGCTATCACAGTGCACATTCCTCTTGCTACCTATGCTTACTCCCTAACTCTGCCCTTACTTTGGAGGCTGCTGAAATTTGCATTGTTTGCAAATCTATCTCCTGGAACTTCATCTTCAGCTCATAATATTCATTGCATATTTCGGACATGGTTTTCTGAGGTCCATTCAGAGCCTGCTCTTTCCTCTTGTCTTTTACGTGTTTTTATGGGAGAATCAATACTTTTGCCTCCAGACATGGCCTGCCAGGTGATGTAGCTGCTCTGTGGCTCTCTGGCCTTTTCTCTTCCTCTGTCCATTCTCTGTGGGTGTTAGTCATGTACTGTTTTGGTTTCTTTTTACTTTCTTTCCTTTTTTTCAGATGAGGTCTCACTATACTGCCCATACTGCCCTTGATTCAAAATTCTCCTGCCTTAGACTCCTTAGTGACTGGGAGGACAGGCATGCCCCATGGGCTGGCTCTGTGGGGTTCCTTTTCTGTGGATGAACATAGATTCTTGTAGGTCCTTGGCTCCAGCTTCCTTAATTCTTTCTACACAGCCTTACCTCTGGATATTTTTATGATTGGGACTCTGTCCCTTGCATAAAATTGAAATTGCTAGAAACTGGGGATGTAGCTCAGGGGTAGAATGCTCTCCTAGCATACATGAGGTCCTGGGTTCCATGCCCAGAACCAGAAAAAAAAAATTTTAGATGCAGAAAGGTATCACAAAAGAAGGAGTCATCTAAAATTGTAGTCCAAGGTCATTATACTGTTCATATTTTGGAGGTTATTATTGATTGTGTGTTTAAAGCATCACATGTATTCCACAATGTAAAATAAATGAACTCATTTGGTCTTTTTTTGTATGTGTGCTTTCAGTCAAAAATTTGTCCTAAACCTTTTCCCTCTTGGTAAATGTAAACAGAAAAATTTAGAACGGTCTATGTAAGATTTCAGATGTACACAAAAGTGGAGAGATGGTACTGGTGCCCCTTGTCCTTGTCTTGGATAACTATTTGTGCATGGTCAGGGCAGATTTTTCATTAAATAGACATTAAATAGTCTACTGTGTATCTCCTAAAGATAACCCTCCAAAAACTATCTAAACAATTAACAATTCATTATTATTGTCACCTCATCAGTGTTGGGATGAAAATGTTTGAAAATGTTCCTAGGTCAGAGTTCAGGTTATTATTATTCAGGGACTCTGGTATTTTATCTGGACCTGCACTGAGATGTTGAATACCTGCCCCCTATGGTCTAGGTCAAGGGGAGAGGCCTTTGGAAGGTTACTAGGATTGGATGAGGTTGGACTGGTGGGCAGAGTCCACGGAAGGGTGGAGTGCCTTTATAAAGGGAACTTGGTGCCTCTTTGGCTCACTTAGTGTGAATTCAGATGAGAAAACAAAAGACTTATGCAACAGGGAAGCAGTTTCCACCTCTGCCTGAGCTGCTTCAGAACTATACGAATAGTTTGTTGTTTGTAAGGTTCCTTGGAGATGGTCTTTTGTTGTAGAAGCCTTGACACATTGAGACCTGGATATTTCAGCTGTTCTTAAAAGTTTGCCCTGAGCTAAGCAGAGTTGTGCTAGTTATGCTTGTGAGTTGGGGCTTGCTACCTCTGGAGGGGTTCTTGGAAATAGTTACCTGATCAAGAATGGGGACTGGAAAGAGTGGCCTGGGAGTGCTTGGTGCTGGTCCCAGGGTCTGTGCATCCTCATATCTCTGCCGAGCAGCTAACTGCAGCTGACTGGAAGTTTTCTTTGCATTTCTTTCATCACTGGGGTGATGGAACCCGGTGTCTTGTGTTTATTAAGCACCTTGTTGTTTGTGTAGTTTTCTATAAGGTGTATCTCTTTTATTTGACTTATGGTTTTTAATCTGGGAACAAAGTTAACGGCTCCATTTAGGTGAAGTGTTCTTTCATTTTACAAAATGATGACCTGTGGAAGAGTTTCGCCACGTTATAAATAAATACATTGCATGTAGACTTTTCTGGTAGGTATTGCCTACTTGTGAAATTGCTGTTACCTATGTATTTTGTACCCATTGTATTTTGTTTTGTTTTGTCTTGAGACAGGGTCTCCCTTTGTTTTTCAGGCTGGCCCAGAATCGCTGGGCTCGAAATACTCTACTGCCTCAAGCTCTCAGATGGTTAGTCTGGCTCCCATCATAGTTTCTAAATTATTGTTTATAAGGTCATATTTGTTTTGAAGTATGCTTATGAAAAGCTTTCATGAATGATAACATACATACTTTTGTTAGGGGAAAAAACTGAAACTATTTCTATTTAACAATGTTTTCTTAAGCAAGGAAAAGTTTTATTTTAAAATGAGTTTGAACTCCAGGGAGAGCTAGTTTGGACTGGTCCCACCTGCCTGCTAGTGAGCTGTATTTATAAGGGGAAACATGAAATGACCTACAGAGATCATGTGATCCTGTGATTTGTGTTGTTTGATGTTTGCCTTATTTGGCCTCAGTGGCCTCAGCTTGGGATTGTCTGTAGGTCTGTCTGCTCAGTTTGGCTAAAACATTTTTGATTGACTGGGCCTTGTGTTAAGACAGGTTACAGTTTCTTTCTTTCTTTTTCTGTTTTCACAGTAATTGAACTCTTGGTCTCATATTGTGACCAAGTGCTCTACCACCAAACCACATCCTAAGACCTTTTCAGTATTTTTATTTTGTGTGGTACTGGGGATTGGACCCTGTTCTTGGCCCCTGTTTGGCAAGTATTCTACCATTGACTTATAGATCCAGGCATTTGAATTTTTATTGAAACTGGAGAGAGGATCAATGTAAAACAAAGTTTCTGAATTGCCCAAGCTAGCTGTTAATTTGCAGGATTCCTGTTTCAGAGCTTTGCAAGGGTTAACTGAAAGCACGTATGGCCATCCCAGCCATGCTTTGTCCCTTTTATTCCAATATGTAGGGCTTATTTCTCTATTTGGTAGATAGTCCTGAGTCAGATTTGCATCTTGCAAATATGGTTTCCCCATGTGTGGCTTGTTTCCTTACCCTTTTGTTGGTTGCTTTGTTTTCCATTTCTGGGGATTGAACCTGAACCTGAGGCTTCTTGCTTGTGATGCAAGCACTCTTACCTCTGTACCCGCAGCCATAATGGTTAACTTTTGATGGAGAGAAGTTTGCATTTTATCCATTTTTGCCATTTTCTCTTTTCTGTTCTATCTTTTCTTGGTCCTTTGTATTCAAAGTACATATTACTATGCCTTCTGTCATTGATCTCCTTGCCTCTCATTTTTTTCATTTTTCACCCTTTTTTTTCTGCTCCAAACTGGATGTTTTCTTTAGGTGAGTCTAAGGCACAGTGATTTTATTTTTTTCCATTCTGGAACTTCCTTTTGTGTGTGTGTGTGTGTGTGTGTGTGTGTGTGTGTGTGTGTGTTTAGATTAGGTCTTTGTATTTACCCAGGCTCTCCTTGGACTCAAAGTCCTGCCTCAATCTCCCAAGTAGCTTGGATTTACAGGTGCATGACACTGTATCTTGTTCCTTGATTTCTTGTATGGTTTCTGGTTGTTTGCTGAAACTCTGAACTCCCCTCCCACCCAAGGCACCAGGGTCTGCTCTTGTGCCCAGCACGGCCTAGCTCTCATGGAGTTCCTCATTCCTCAAGTAGGTAGAACTCTAGGCACAGTATTCCTTCTTTGTAACTCTCCAGCTTTATTTTTAATTTCCCTAACATATTTTTCCAACATATTTTTTAATATATATATATATTTTTTTCCAACATATTAATCAGCAATTTTATTCATTTTTGAAATGTGTTTTTCCTGTGATGCCCGGGCTGGCCAGAAGCTTCTAGTATAAAGTGATCCTTCTCCTTTAGTCCCCCAACCCCCCAGACTACAGTCATGGGTCACTGCACCAAATTATTAATCATTTGTTTCAATGTATAGTTGCAGTGATCCAATTATCTGATCTCTGTGAAGTGATCCCCTGGTCTGTATTCTTGAGTTGACTTTTTTTCTACATTGGTAATTTTTCATTACTCATTGGACATTTATATCCAGAGTTGTACAGGACTCTAGATGCTAGAGCAGTTGCCTACCATGTCTGAAATCCTGGGTTCGATCCCCAGCACTGTCAAAATAAAAAATAAAAAATAGCATGGGGGATGCAGTTCAGTTGCAGAGCAGAGCACTTGCCTATCAAGTACAAGGGTCTGGATTCAATCTCCAGTACTGCAAAACAAACAATTTTTAAAAAGCAACAAAAAAGTCAGTATTT
This sequence comes from Sciurus carolinensis, assembly GCF_902686445.1. Classification (NCBI taxonomy): domain Eukaryota; kingdom Metazoa; phylum Chordata; class Mammalia; order Rodentia; family Sciuridae; genus Sciurus; species Sciurus carolinensis. Next base: position 118,303,433 of record NC_062215.1, read on the forward strand.
GTGCTGGAGATACAGCTCAGTTGGTAGAGTGCTTGCCTTGCATGCACAAGGTCCTGTGTTCAGTCCCCAGCACCACAAATACAAAAACACACACACACATACACATACACATATATAAATAATAAAAAAAAATTATAGAGAAAATTTGGGACCTTGGATATTTCCTTTTCTTCAGAGGTGAGCAATTTTGGTTTTTGTCAGCAGCTAGACTGCAGATAGTGACAATGCCAGATCCCTTAGTCCTAAGATTGTCAAGACTGGGTAAGAAGCCCACCTGTTTACACTGTCCAGCTCTCTATTTTTAGGTGTGGTTTTAGGGGTCCCAGACCCAGAGCTGGACCTTTGACTAGTACCCTTCTCCTTAGTGGTGAACTTAACTCTGCATTTGTTCTTCACAGCTTTGGGAGTCTTAGTTTAATAGCCCCCCAAACCCCTTGCCAAGAGCTGGTTTGGAGTTGTTGAGCTCAAGGCTGGAAGAATGGACCTGGCTAATTCTCCTGTACTTCTGTTCCCTCCTGAGGGTAGAGCTTGACCCATTATTTCTCCTTGCTTTAAAACTGCTCTGATCTAGTTGCACAGAGTTAACTGTATATATACTTATTGATTTATTTTGTAATTGTTTATTTTATTTATTTTTGTTTGTTTGTTGCCAAACTGGAGATTGAATCCAGGAGGGTGCTACCAGTGAGCTACATCCTCAGCCTTTTTCATTTTTAAAGACAGGGTCTAACTAAGTTGCTGAGGCTAGCCTCCAACTTGCAATCCTCCTCCTTCAGCCTCTCAAGTAGCTGGGATTAAAGATATACACGACTCTTTGTAATTGCTTGTAATTGTTTTCAGCAGCAGGGTTGATCTGAAGCTCCCTGCTCTACCATTGCTAGGTATAATATTGCTTGAGTTTTTCCATGTTATTTTTTTATTCACTTGGAATATTTGTGTGATGAGCCTCAAAATTTTCCAGATATGACATTGTCCTTTGCATACCCCAATTGTAACCTATTTCTTCATAATCGTACCTGAATAGTCTTCCCTAAAATGGGGCCTGTGTTGGAATTTGTAACTGAGAAAGGCTGGACCTGGTTGGTGACGCGGGATCTCTACCTCACAACTTAGTGACTTGAAATCCAATACTCATTGCCTCAGTTTCTGCAAGGAGCCTGGATCCCCCGCCCAGGGCCTGTCATATTCTGCAGAAAGGGCATACACTGGCTGCGGTGTGGTTGCTCTATATGCTGTTGGCTAAGCGTTGCCCTCAGATCCTTGCCACATGGGCACCTTTACAGGGCAGCTTGTATCATGGTGACTGTCTTCCTCAGAGCTCTGGAGAAAGAGAGAATGTGTGGACCAACATGAGAGAAGTCACAGGATCTGGAAAACTAATCTCACCTTTGCCAGATCCTGATAATTGGAAGTCAGTTAGTAGGTCAGCCCACACAAGGGAGGGGCTTGAACAAGGCTATAAAGTCCCATGGATGCCATGGTGGAGACCATCCTGGAGGGCTATCCACATTACTTCTGGGAGATGTATTCTTTGCAGACATGTTCTTTAGGTTCCAAGAGGGCTACTGGCAACTGTATGCTGGGATCCCAAAGTGTTACAAAACGATGAAAATAGGAGATGATCAAAGTATGGTTTCCTGAGCCGTAGTGTTTATTGCCTTATAAAGAGAATTTTATTATGTTCACAATGCTTAAAGGGGAGAGAAGTATAGGAACAAACCTCACAGGGAATATACCTAGTAGATGAGATATGCTGACCACATAGCAACTTCCAAGTCCAGTTTGTTCAGTTAGAATGGCATTTCCACAGGCTCATGTGGAAAATGGTCTTACTAAAATTTCAGATGTGCCTTTCTTCAAGTGGTTTTCCAAAAAAGCTGGTTTTTCAAAGAAGCCACAACAAACAGGTACATGCTACATGAAAGATGGTGTTTGTTTTGTTTTGTTTTTTGCCATAGCAGGAGAGTTAAGTAGTCGTGACAGACTGGATGACCCTCAAGCCTGAATTATTGACTGGGCAACCTCCTGAATTCTTCCCCATCCCTTGTCAGGACTGGCTTGTGAACTCAGTCAGTTCAGATTGCAGGGCTCTTGCTTCAGCCATTTTCTTCCCAGGCAAAATTCTTGCTCTTAGATTTCTGTCTAGTGGGGGAGAGAGAGAGGCAATAACAAATGAATTAGTCAATCGGACAGCATGAAGGGAAGGGACAGCAAGGAGGTAAGAAGGGGAGGCATCCTAACAGGCAGCACTGAGTTTCTCTTGTATTTGTGCCCAGACTATTCATCTTCCACCCGTGTGCTGACACCTCATTCCTTCTTCAGGGAGAACCTTCAAGTGTAACTGGACTGACTTCGCACCTTCCATCACTTCCCCAGCTGCAGCCAGTGCCTTCCTCAGTCTCCTTTACCTGTGAGGCTCCAGGGGAAGAGCCCTGGCCTGAATCCCTGGAGGAGGGGTGGGCCTGGAGTTGTGACAGGGCTTCATGGCTGGGACGTTCAGGGATTGAGATGGAGAGTGAGCGGGGAGCTGTGTGAGGCGGGGCCTTACCTCAGTCCCCCTGCCATCTGTCTTGCCTGCAGTTTGCACTTGGTCTGTAGGAGAGAGTACAACTGCAGGGTTGTGAGGACTGAGTCACTTGTGTGTGTTAAAAAGTGATGACAGCGATAGGATCCCACTTAGCACTATCCAAGAAATCAGTCGCATTTTAAAGCCTGACATATAGTGACCACTAGCAAGGTTTGCTAAATGAAGTGATATACCCGTATTTCGTTTTACAACTCTCTTTCATTTGGCTTTTCTAGCACCAAGATGTGTTTTGGAAATGTGCATTTTCCAGTTTTTGCTGCTACTAATACTACTGTTTTTTTCCACTATAAGAAATAATCAACTTTTGTCTCCATTAATTACAAATGTAAATGGCCTAATATAGTTTTTCTGAGAAGAATTAAATTTATTTATGGACAAAGAATATATTTCCCATTGGTTATATGATAATATATTTAGTAACTTGATATTTCCTTCCTGGGAGGTAGATTTGTATCTTGAGAATAAAGACTTCCTAAGAAAATAATTCCAGTGTACTTACATTAGAATCAATAGTAATTTGAAATATATGTTAAAAATTAAGCAATTCATGTTTTAATGCTTGTCATCAGGTTCCTGTAGGTTATAACCTATGGGCTACTATGTGTTAGAAAGACTTATGTGAGTGCTGTTCTGGATAGTGTCAATGTAGTAAAATTTTAAGTCAATGTTTATGGTTATTTGATTTAGGTTTGTAGTCTTTACAGAATATCAACATGTAAAAATGGGTTCATATTAAAAATGACAGAGGCTATCATTTGACCTCTTATACTGAAAATTGTCTACAATTACATAATTTTATATGACCTTGGAGTGTCTTAATAGCTAAAATGTCAGTGGAGACTCAAATTGACATGGGTGAGGACCACGGGGTTGGGATGGGAGAGGTTATAGATGCTAGGTGTGTTGTAGTCAGGGCTTCTGATATGGTGAGGTTCACTCAGGATTTTGGGGATTGTCATTCAGCTGTAGATTTTTGAGATAAAGATGAGCAAGTTCACATGAGTGCAGTCTAGCATTTTTATTCCATTTCTGAGAGCAGAGGCTTGAATGCTGAGATCATTTTGCCATAGGAAGTAGAATGTACACAAGAGGCCGTGCTCAGCAGGCTGGTGTGCACCCCTTGTAAACAATGTTAATATTGATGTTTGTACGAGACAGATCCTGCATGATGTTACTATTAAGCTCCATGGAGCAACTGGCATTTGACAGCTAGCCTGGGGCTTACCTGACTTGAGCCCTAGAGTTCTACATCCTAGGATTTCCTCTTTGTCCCAGACAGAGCCAGATGGTTAGTTCCACATCCCCCACCTAGAATTTAAAGTGTTCACACATGACTAATCCTTGTGGGGGGCTCATGATCTTGTCCTATTCTTCAGGCAGGAATGGAAACCTAGGATCTCTGCATACTTTCCTCCTTCCTGGTAATGAAGTGGAGCCAACAGTGAGAGCAAGTGGTCCTTTGTAAATGTGAACAGCCCTGAATGATGAATGACAAGTGTTAGGTTTTGGACAGGGGAATGACTGACTGAACTTCATTATGGTTGTACAGGACTTCAGTGGGGTGTTAGAGTTACCCACAAATTGGAATTGAGTCAGCAGTGTGGTGGTTTTCTTTTTTTAGGGAGGACTAAAATATTTCCTGCTATACTTGGTTGCTTCATTCTGTACTTCATCATTATCGAGCAATGAGGTCTGATTAGATTATACTAAAGTTGTACTTTGGGGTCAGCTTCTAGGAAGGAGGTGGAGATTTAGGAAAGCAATCAACAGTTATGAGAAGGTTGAAGATGCACTGCTTCAGGGTGGAGGGTGGGATCGGTTCTTACAGAGGATAATGCCAGTGACCTTTCCTTATGGATCATGAACTAGCTTATGATTGAAGATTCCTTCAAAAATATACTCATTGACTTAACTTGGTTGTTGAAAACAAACAAACACTATTTTTATGTTCAAGAGAAAACTGTCTTAGTATCAATTGGTATGAAACAAAACACCCCAAAATTTAATGGCTAAAATGACAATAGATATTTATCATTCCACACAGTTTCAGTGGGTGAGGAATGAGAGAGCTGCTTGGTTGGGTACTTCTGTCCTACAATTTCATGAATGGCAGTTAACATGTTGCCCAGGTCTATAAGCATCAGAAGGCTCGTCATGTCAAGAACTGGGATTGTGCTACCCAGATAGCTCTCCCCAGCTGCTATAGGCAGGGTGTCCAATTTCTCACCACAAGAGCCTATCCACAGGAATTTGCTCACGACCTGACCATCAGCTTTCCCTAAGTGAGTGATCAAGAGAACAGAGAATGTTCCAGCTTCAGAAGTTATGCTCTATCATTTCTAATCTCCTGTAGATTAACAGCAATCAATTCATTTAGAACAGGATGACAGAGATGGCAGTGAGGAGGTAGGAGTCTGTCTTAGTTCCATCAGGCTGCTATAACAAAAGTACTATAAACTGGGTAATTTAACAACAGAAATTCACAGTTCTGGAGGCTCAAAGTTAAGGCACTAACAGATTTCAGCATCTAGTGAGGGTCAGTTTCCTGGTTCATAGATCATACCCGCTCTGCCTCTCACATGGTAGATGGTTCAAGGGAGCTTAATGGAGCCCTTTCATGGGGCACTAGTAGCATTTAAGAGGGCACCACCTTCAAGACCTAATCACTGCACAGAGGCCCCACCTCCAATTCCAGGACATTGGGATAGGATTATAACATATTAGTTTTGAGGAGCACAGAAGCATTCAAACCAGAGCAGAGCCCTCCTGGGGCCTGTCTCCAGCGGTCACATTCTCAGTTGCCCTGGGTGTGCTAGATCAGGTTAACAGAAGTCTACATTTCAAGGTTGAATCTCAATAAGAAGATCATTCTCCACCTCTGGCTTGTGGAAAATTTTGTATTACTGTTCTTCAGATTATCTACAAATAAGAGAATTCTAGATTCCTCTTTGTGAAGACATCAGAGGAAATAAGCACAAACTGGTTACACTGTCACTAGTATACAGTGTCACTAGTCAAGTCTACAGTGTCATCGAGCAATATATTTTTGTAGGATCACCAGCATATATGCAGCCTGTAATGAACCACACTATTGTTTTGTGGGACCTGACTGTACCTAGAGCCATAGATGTTGAAACTTCTGTCAATAGCCGGGCACTTGTCTATGTTTTCACATCATCTACTTCTCATTCCCCAATAGCTGCCTTTATTTCTTGGTCCATGTGCCTTCAAGTTGCCCTTGAGCTTTATGTCATCAAGTCTTGTGGGGAAAGCCTGTCACCTTCCTCTAATCTTGGACTTTAGGTAAGGGTGAAGGTAGTCCACTGCTGGCCAGTTAACTCTGGGCAGGTGCTGTGAGAGTTATGAGGCTGAGATGAGGAAGAAGCATATCCTGGAAGGAAGGAGGGCTGTGCTCAAGACCACACAGGGGGGTGTCCCAAGAGCACAGGCCCTGAGTCAGGGGTGGGTTTCCCCTACTACTGTGATGGGGGTGAAGTAGACCCTGGTACTTTGAGTTTCCTGGGATTGGATTGCTGTGGAATTGCTGAGTTGCTGTCGTACCCTGGCCTTTGACATAGGAGCAGAACTGATAAATATCAAAGGAAATGTGCCCTACAGCTGGAATCTGGGCACTGGGGTTGGGGAAAGATTCCAGATAAACAGTGTAGGTGTGCAGATGAGGACATGACTGAACCGTGTAAGTGGCATTGGGGATGAGATCCCAGGTGGACCATGTAAGTATGGGCATTGGATATGAGGAAAGGCTGCAGCCCTGGGACTGAGGCCAGGGTTTCCATTGGGCAAGGTGGTGAATAGCTTTCTTTCAGTGCTGATGTTGGTATATATTAAAAATCAACTTCCGTGACTGATGATAAAGTGTGATTAATAAACATAAACACAAAATTTGCCATCACTGTTGGGCCCGTACTGAGCTGTGCTTGTGTTTACTGTATCCCAGGCACTAACCCTTTGTGATGAACCCTGACTTGCCCAAGTCCCATGGAGGCCAGAAGCATCCATGGGCAGTAAATGGATGCTGTTTATGTGGTATTGCCTACACATTCTACAGGTTTGTTTTAGCCTCCGTCTTCATTTCTGATCCTTTGCATTTTATAGTGTCTCATGGTATTTCTTCATTTGCTATCTATGTTGATGCAGAATGATAGTAAATAATGAAGTTGCCAGCAAATTAACTTGAGAGACAACCCTTTTATAGCAACTGCAGGAAAGAGATGGGAACAATTATAACTAGCAGAGGAGGTGGGAACAAGACACTCTTGGCCTTGGCACCAAGAAAGTGAGAAGTGGTTTTCCTATGGCTACTGTTTGTCTGGAGAAAGGTGAGCTTTTCCATTAGATCAAGATGGTGACCATGGAAGAAAGGTAATAACATGAAGTGACTATATCCTGTGCTCTGCATCCCAGAGCACTCACCAAGAGATTATTTGCAGCCCCATGTGTAACCGAGGAAACCAAGGATAGGTACCATTATGTCCTCATGACAAACCTGAGCAAGGTCACAATCTTTAGGCAATATACACCTGATCTCTTCATCCTTGTATTACTTACCTGACTTTAGTACTGCACCTTCCCCAAATGTCTTACCTTTATGATCTTAATTAACCCCACCTTGCCTCAACCCCTGGTCAACATACTTGGCCTTACTCACCTGATTTAACCAAACTGACTTTAATCCAGTTTGTGTTGACCTCCCAGCCTTACCCACCTGGCCTTAACCGCCTGGTCATATCCATCTAATACTAACCTCCTGGAATTTATTTCCCAGCTTTACCAACCTGTCATACCCAAATGAACTAACTCACCTAGATTCAGGAAATTCCTGGCCTTAATCTCTTGCCCTCAACATCTTGGCATTGTCTTCTATAACCACAATATCCTAACTAGGTCCACTTACACATACACAGAAGCTATTCCCTCCCCCAGTCCAGCCTTACCCTGTTGGCCTTACCAACTTGGGCATACTCATTAACTTGCTGGCCTTATAGACCTCGTCATGACCACCTGGTCTTATCTACTTGGTTATATCCACCTGGCTTTATTCACTTGGCCATATCTATTTGCTATTAAACTCTGGACCTTAATCTCCTAGTCTTACCAACCTGGCATATCTACCTAGTCTTTCTTACCTTATTAAGCTCCTGGCCTTAATTTCTTGGCCTTAACCCCATGGCCAGAACCCACAGACCAGACAACCCTGGTCAATCATTCTAGGCTAATACCCAGCCCACAATCACTTGGCCTTGGCCACTGGTCATAAATTCTTGTCCTTATTCATCATGTCTTAACCATTCTGGCTATGCCCATTTGCCTTTATCTACCTGCCCACTGACTTTGTCCAATAAGACATTATTTTCTGGCCATTATCCCATGGCCAAAAAACACTGGTCATAACCTGCTGGCCTTAACCTGTAGACAGATAGCTGTATGCTCATATACTTTACCCTCTGTCCTTGACCCCTGGTGATACTCACTGGAATTAATGACTTCAGGCTTAGGCATAAGTCTTAACACTTGTGGTTATACCCACATGTCACTCCTCTCCTAAAGTTTGTTCTCAGGCAGTGTCCTTGGACCTTCCTCTCTCTGACCTTGGCATGCTAGCCTCAGCTCTCTGGCCTTAACACCAAAGACACTAGGTGCTAGAGCTAATATCATGGACTTAAAATCTCACCATGTCCATCTGATATTAATGTCCTTCTGATATAATCTTCTAGGATCACCCATCTGGCATTACTCACCTAGATTTATTAAGCTCCTAGCCTTAATCTCTGGGCTTCAACTTTCTAAGCTTTATACACTGGCTAAAAACTCCAGACCAAAGTTCCCTAACCAGGCCCACATGATATTCCCTACAAAAAGCCCCCAAGGACATATACCCCGGGTCTTGACAATCCTTCTTTGCTTCAATGGTCTTAATGACTTTCTTGCTTCAGGCATCATATTTTAATCATTCTTGTTATGCTCATGTGGAATTTGACACACGGTTTGGCCACCATTATTGGGCCCTGGACCTAATCCTTTTGACATTCCCTCTTATACATATCCCCTGGTTTACACCCCTGGATTTACCAACTTGTCATTGCCTCACAAACACCCTTTCTCCATGGGCTTTATGACACTTTGGAAAGGTTATAAGACCTGTGCTTGTGGTAACATATTGTTTGGTACGGTGCTGTTGTCCACCTGGAAACCCACTTTGCTTTCTCCCTTTGCCATTTGCACTTGTTCAGAAAACAGCTAAGGCTTCACTGGTGTCGTAAACCTGTCTTAGTGCATTTAGCTTTTCCACTGTCTAGAACCCTGGCCCAGACCCATAGAGCAGACCCTCTTCTCCTTACATCCTGCCCAATCAGTCCTGGACTTGCCCACCTGACATCCCCCCTGGCCTTTATGACCTCATGGCTTGACCTCCTGATTTATTCACCAGGTCTTAAACAATTTTAATGCACAGTTGTGCTTAATACATGGCATTGTGACCCTGGCCTGGCCACTCTGACCGTGCCACTCTAGTTGCACCCCATGGACTTGACCCTGGCCTGTCCATACTCTCTCAACCCATGGCTTTGAGCGCTGGGATTTTCCACTAGTCCTGATTGACCACCAAACCCCAGTTATAGACAACTAGACTTGAAATCTCTCCTTACCCACTTGGTCTTAACTGCTTCTTTGACTTCTAGGTGTTTTTGACTGCCATCTACCATGGTCCTATACTCATTTAACTCCTGTACTTCTTGGCCTTACCAGAGCCTTTCCCCAGACCCACAAGGTGGACCATCTTCTTTTTACACTGTATCAGAATCCCTCAGACTGATCCTTTGAGGCCTTTCCCACTGCCCTCCCTGCTGGCTTTCATGAGCTCCTAGGCTTATTCTTTAAGCATTACTCATTTTCCATGCCCATCTGCCCTTTTCAGTTGTTGTCCTGGCTGGCCCTTGTTTGGCTCTTTTACTTTTTCCTATTCCTATACTATTTTCTTATTCCTATACTATTTTCTGCCTGTGTTTTTTCTACCTTGACTGGACTTTTGACTGTGCACCCTGGATTTTTTCCCCCATGTTCCTGGCTCTCCACTTTACCATTTATAGCTCTCTACTTCACCACACTTGCACATCTGTTCTCACCCATTTGTATTTTACTTTCTCATTTTAAGTTTTGTGGTTATTTACCTGGCATCCCCTGTGGCCCTACACTAATATTAATCATCAAACTCCTGGCTTCTTAGCATTTTTTTTTTGTATTAATCTCTATGCCAAGTTTTTTTTTTTTTTTTTTTTTTTTAATGAATTTTGTGACCAGTTACAATGCTGTTCCTTTCTGACCCATTCCCTATGTCCGTACCCTCTCATTTTTGCCCTTTCCTCCTTATCACCTAGTCTTAGTCTTAATGACCTTTTCATCTTGGTGATCTGTTTCTTATCTTTTTGTTCCACCTTTGTGATGTTTCACTCCTGGTCTCGTCCCTATGCCTTGTTTTCACTGACTTTACCACTGGAGCCTTGCACCCCTGATCATTCCCCATTGGCCTTAGACATTTGGTCTTTCTCAATGCCCTCATGTCACCTTCCAGGACTATGGTCTTCTTCTTGTGTCTGTGGTATGGACCTCTTGGTTTAACCTCTTATGTTTATAGACTATTATCCCACTTAGTGTTATGCCTTGGCAGACTTCATAAGCCTGCAGCCTTAACTTCTTGGTCTTATCTTTAGCTTTTCCATTTTCTAGAGCTCTTTGTCCAGAGACATGAGGCAGATACACTTTCCCTTTACCCTTACCCAATTCCCCAAACCTGAACCCACCTCCTCGCCCACCTTTCTTTACTGCTACAGGTCTTAGTGACCTTTTGGCCTTAGTTTTTTGTCATAGCCTTTTCAGTTATGTCCTCTTTCAATTTGCCAATTTGTTTAGTCCCCTATACCCCTACCCTGTGAGTTTGCCCTCATGGCCCTGGCCCCCTTGCCTTGCTTTCTTGTACCCAAGGTCCTTCCTTTAATCCCTGGCCTTCATTCCCTGTTCAGAAGCACCCTCCTTGTCTCCTCTGAAAGTCCTTCCCTTAATAGAGGGGAAGCTGCAGTGCTCCTTCTCAGATAATGTTGCTGAGGTCACTGTTCTGGAGCCTTTGCCAGGCACCCTGCCCTTGCCTATCAATGTCAAGATCCAGAAAGCTCAGAGCTCCTCTGTTCCTCCCTGGTCCTGCCTAGTGACTCACTCTTGCTGTGTATAGCAGGTACCTATATGATCAGCATGAGGTTCACACTATTCCTAGCAGGTTTTCTTGTTAGGGCTCTGGTCACTGTCTCTAGGCAAAGGTTCAGAAGAGGGAGGGGGAGGTTTGACCAGGTTTCATTGTGTTATATCCCCCTCTGTCTTTGTACCCCAACCTGGGTATGATCTTTAGTTCCCAGGACCTTGTGGGAAACTTTCAGTATCCTTTAATTCTCCTGAAAATTGGAATTTGGCTGAATTCCAGGAAAATGTCCCAGGGTTTTGTGTACTTGCCACCTGTCCAGTAGCTGTTGCCCTTTACCATGATAACCTCTGAGTTATATCTGGCGTCACAATTTGATACCACACGTTCTTCTAGGGAACGGCACATTTGAGTGTGTTTGGTTTATTTAGTTTTATATGAAATGAAATCTGTAAACCACATCTCTGCCTCTCAGTACCCTTGCCTGAGCTCGTCTCACATGGTTGAGTTTGGGTGTTCAAGGATGCTGTACCTGTGTGGACTCTGCGCTGAAAGCTCTCTTGCCTGTGTTGTAAAGATGTTTTCTCATAGACTGTGTCCCCCATGCTTCTTCCTGGGTTGGGGTCAAGTCAGAGAACCCTGCCCCTGGGTGTAACATTTGGTCAGAATAAGTACTGATTAGAAGGTATTCCTGGCTTTCCTGATAAAGGTGGATGAGATTGAGGATTTGCATGAGAACTTTAGGTGTTTAAGTTCCCTGAGTTAATTTTTTCTTTTTGTGAGCATTTTTCTCTGTCATTAGCTTTTTTGCAGTACCTAGTATAGAACCCAGAGCCTCAGGCATGCTAGACAACTCCTCCACTGCTGATATACACCCCATCCCAAAAGCTTCTTGATTTTTATTGATTATATGAATTCTTTAAATCATAATAATTTACCAGTGAATTGTGTCATTTTGTTATTGGAAGTAACCACAGAATCACCATAGCTTCTAATACCTGGGTGATTTCCTGGTTGTTCCTGGAACTATGTGCATGACATTGACCTTTCTGCTTTTCACATTATTTTTCAGAATCCTTTGACTAGGATGGTTTGTTAACAACTTTAGTTTTGTAACTTCTTTACATATTTTGTTTATTGTTAGTCTTTTTCTTTTACATATATTATTTGCAAAAGTTTGGAAGGAAAAAAAAAGTGGGGCATGGTGGTGCACACCTGTAACCCCAGCAACTTGGGAGGCTAAGGCAGGAGGACTGTGAGTTCAAAATCAGCCTCAACAGATTAGCGAGGCTCTTAGCAACTCAGCAAGACCCTGTCTCTAAATAAAATATAAAATAGGGCTGGGGACATGTTTTAGTCAGTTATTTCATTGCTGTGACTAAATGATCTGACCAGTACAATTATAGAGGAGGAAAGGTTTATTTGAGGGCTCACAGTTTCAGAGGTCTTAGTCTATAGAAGGCTGGCTCCATTCCTCGAGGCTCAAGGTGAGACAGAACATCATGGAGGAAGAGTGTGGCAGAGAGAAGCAGCTCGCACCATCAGGAAGCAGAGAGAGAGAGTCTCCACTCTCCAGATACAAAATATATACCCCATAGCCACGCCCCAATTCCCACTTCCTCCAGCCACACCCTATCACTTCAATTAATCCCCCTAGGGATTAGTTCACTGATTGGGTTAAAACCCTTACAACCCAATCATTTCTCCTCTGAACCTTCCTGCATTGTCTCACACGAATTTTGGGGGAACACCTCACATCCAAACCATAATAGGATGTGACTAGTGGTTAAGCACCCCTGGGTTCAATCCCTTGTTCAAAAAAAAAAAAAAAAAAAAAAGTTGTATTCTTTCTACTTCAAGTTAGTGAACACCTCAGCAACAATGTGGGCACTTCAAGGTCCTTCCTCTGTGACAGGCCTCACTAATGCTTTTTAAAACAAAAGATGAACCCACAATGGGATCACATGCTTCACATGAACTGAGCATATTCTCCTGTCAAGAAGTGTTGTGTGTGTACGTGTATGTACATGCATATATTTTTATTCCTAACTTTCATCTAAGTGCAATGATCCAAAATGGTTTCAGATGTTCTGGAAATCATCCATATCCAGGGAGTGCAAGGAGTCCTCATGAGGATCCCACTGATCCAGGGCATATCTGTTCCATCTTTATTGTCTTCAACTTCACACTGAATTTGAACTTTTAAAATTCCATAACCTAACAAAAGTTCAGACCTAGCTGTTCACTTGAACGCCTCTTGTGTTCTCCTCTTTCTGGCTATGTGCAGCCCATCAGCCCAAGGTTTCACATACAGTGAGACGGAAGTCTTAGCACCAAGCGCAGGTGTCTTTGCTTTCCTTGATTCATACTTTTCATCCTTCCCTTCACCTCTTGTTTCTTTACTTTTGTCCTGTTCAGATCTGAGGAGGTCAGTGTCCTCATCATCGTTACTATCTGTGACTCTGCTTCCTGTGGTGATTTCCCCTCAGGCAGGCTCTTACTGTCCAAAGCTGTGTTCTCTCCTGACAGTTGCATTTCCCTCTTCATGAGACTTGTGATTATCCTAATGTAGGGCATGAGTGTGCCGAGAAGTGGTGGCTAGAGAGTGCTTCAAACAGTGCTGCATCTGCTTATGTTGGCACATGCAACTTGCCATCGCTCTTGTCTGCCAGGTAATTGTTGCCTACTTGTAGGACAATGGGACGTTTTAAGTCTCTGTGGTCTTGAAAGTATTTTGGAGTTGAGCAGAAGTGGAGGTAAAAAGTGCAAGAGAAGAAAAAGTCATCTATATCTATTTATTTTGCACTCTGGTTACCCATATTTTTCTGTGCCTTGAAGGAAGCTGGTGGAGCAATTAAGAAAGTTAATGTCCCAAATCTCCAATGGTCCTGCAGTTTGCAGAGTTTCAAAAAATAAAGTGACACTGCATTGAGCTTCTTCTATTGTGTTTGTCTATGTTCACCTGATTACTTCCTTAGGTGAGTTCCTGGGAAGGATTGCTGGATTGGAAGAACATTGCTCTTCAAAGTATTAATGCCCCTTGCCTAGTTTGGTGTTAGGCTGCATTTGTGTTAGGTTGTGATTGTGTGTGGAAGGTGGTTTTAGTGCCCTGTGTTACAATATTGCTTATAGACAAACTTGTGGAAAAGCCCACTATATTCTCAGAATTATTTTCTTGCCAAAACGCAGTTGAGGTCATTGAGTGTCCTACTCCAAAACATCCACTGAAGTGTCATGTGTTTAGGTTCTATTTGAGTATTAGTTGTTTCTCATTTTTCTCATTCTTATATATAAAATTCATTCTACTCTTAACAAACCACAACATGGTAAGTCTCCATTGATGCTTACTATAACATTGGTGGAATTCAAAATTGTGACCTGTTTCCCTACTTGGTCTTATAACATGTCTCTGCCTTTGGAGGGCCCTTCATTTCTGGCCAGCATGAGTCTGGGAACCCATTGATGTCATTCTTCTCTGGCTACCCACGCCACCATGGAGACTGGCCCAGAAAGCTCTTAGGGATCTTTCCAGTATCCTACACTGTTCTCTTCCCTAGTATAGAGTAAAGGGTGCACGAGGACTTGGCATTGTGACCTGAGCAAGCCTGAGCCTCCTTGATGTCCTCTCAGGCTCAGCTGCTCCAGATCCTCTGTTCTTGGTAGTTGTGTCCCTGACCCTCTCACAGTACTGGTCACACTGGCTTACACCTCACTCTGGATCTGAAGCTTGAGTCACAGGCTGCTTCCCTGTGTTCTCAGCTAAGAGTTCCTGGAAAGCTCTAATCACATGGTGGTGTGTTTAGCACTTCAATGAGTCCTTTTCTTACATTGGTGTAGGAAGGTGTGATGTTTTTGACATGCAGTAACCTTGTCCATACAGTATTGTGACTTCAGTTTTCTGGTCATGGAGGGCCTTCCTGACACACAGTTTTCAATGGATGCATGATAATATTCACTACCTTTTGTTAATCCAGGAGATTCTATCAACTTCTTTTCCTATTCCTATTCTACCTTCCACATACAATCACAACCTAACACAAATGCAGCCTAACACCAAACTAGGCAAGGGGCATCAATACTTTGAAGAGCAATGTTCTTCCAATTCTAGTGTCTCTTTGCTGATTATAGAAATCTTTTTCTCTGGAGAAGTCAGAAATCTAAGGCACCCATAGTAGACTTAGGGTTTTGAGTACTGCACTGTAGGTCACCCAGTCTGCTGGAGGTCAGGGCCTGAATCTCCAGGTTTCCTGGAGTTCTGGGAGTGTCTTGTGTATGTGGCCTGTTGCTTATTTTTTCTTCATGTGCTCTTCATTTAGCCCAGAAGCTCTTCCCATGACATCCTCTGACTGATGAGAGAGCATTGTCCTCTATTACTTCTTTATTTTCCTTCTGCTTCAATGTCATGTCTTTTAGCTTTAGGAAAGGACTTTAAAGGAATTATGGGAAATACAGCAATGATAAGTGAACAAAAATTTAGTGTTGTTTACATAATTCTTGACATGTGGTAACTGTTCCTTGTGAACTGCACCCTCTGAAGTTCATACAAACACACACAGATTATGGGTAAATTCAATCTAATCTTTATATAACAGGAAGAGAGATCTCTATTGAGAAACAAGTGGCATAACTTTTGGTCAGTCCTTTCCAATGGCTAACATCCTAGGAAACTTCCAGGAGATTCTATCAACTTCTTTTCCAATTCCTGTATGTTTACCCTAAAGGACATTTTAAAACTCAGTATTAATTTTCAGTCTAGTACCTTGTTAACACATGTGAAATGATGTCTCATCAGTGAAATGCCACTCTAGGGAGCTAATGGCTTCCTTCAGAGACCCCTGCCTGGTTTGCCTAGAGCAATTATTTGGTCACTACTGGGATATGTTGTGAACTTGGAGTAGCACCTGTGGGTCCTCAGCACATTCTGCCCATAGGCCCCAGTGCGTGTGTGATTTGTGCAGTTGAGGAGTTCTGATTCTGCCTGAGAGCAGCTCTTGGACTGTGGCCTTCTCAACCAGAGTTCAAGTAAGTATCACACGTGACGCCCATTTTCCTCAGGTTTGTGTGGAGTCCAGTGAGAGCCTCATGAGAGAGATTTTGTGTATGGTTCCAGTAACCTTTCTTTGATTGCTGAGGTAGATTTCTCCTTAGCACTGAGAATGCAGAGAAAAGTTCTGTTTTAGTTGTTCTGATGACGACAATCACTGTGGTCAGAACCACACACCACAAGCTTGCAAAATGGCTAAATGTTAGTGACCCATTTGGTCATAGTAGCAAGCAATCTATTTCCAGTAAATCCAGTAAAACCAAAACTCTTAAAGATAATTTTTGGAAATTTAATAATGTCTAGTAAAAATAACTTTTGAAAGAATACTAATATTTTGTTTTCACAATTTAGGATATCTCGAAACCTGTAGATATATATGGAATATGATCTGGAGTTATAAAAATGTAAATAGAGGGCTGGGGTTGTGGCTCAGTGGTAGAGCGCTTGCCTAGCATGCCTGAGGCCCTGGGTTTGATACTCAGCACCACATAAAAATAAAATAAAGGTATTGTGTCCAACTACTACCACAACAAAAACATTTTAAAAAATGTAAATAGAATATTTGTGGACTCATTTTGCTGTTAATGGATTATAATAACTCAGCTTATATTTTAACTAGTTTTTATACTGAGAAATTCTCCATTCATAATGCTATATTTTAAAATATTTTATTATATAATTCCTTTAAAAAGGCTTTGTATTTTAGATTTTAACCAACAATATTTGTGAGTTATTTAACCAATATTTTAAGTGATTTGTTTCATACGCTACATCATGATACCCATTTTCTAACTGAAATGTTAGTCCCCCCATATAAAAGGATTGCATATACCATTCTTTTTATGAGGAAATTGTGTTATGCATTCTGATTTATATTGTCAAGTTAAACAAAAATTGAGGACCATTTTACCCTTGAGATTTTCTAAAAGTGACCTGTCTTTGAATCAGGGGTCAATCCTAACTTGCTTTGATGTGTTTGTTCTGGAATGGCACCATGAAGGCACTTGGCAAATTCCTATACTGAGGGCCACACCCCAAGCTATTATGTCCACACAGTTCAGTATTCACAGACTGCATTTTCATGCAGTATCTATGTTTATATGATCATTTTGTTATAATGGAGTAACAGTGAAGGAAAGCATTGATGAAAGTCACCCAAATCCCTGCATTAGTTCTAAAATCCATGGAAGCAAAATTGCAAAGTACCTAAAATATATACCTTTTTATAAATTTTACACATATACAGAAAGCTTATGTTGTTCTTGTGTTCAGGTACGTGCCTTGAAATGTATTTAAAAGTGAACTGAGCATGCCCGTCAATGTCCTGATATTCCCATGCTAGGCACAGCTGGAATTGAGGTGCTCGGAAGAGTATAATGTTAAATAATGTTCATGTTTCTTCTTTTAAAGGAAATTTAAAGCAAATGTAGTATAATGACTGTTAATTTAAGTATTCAGAAATGTAATGTTGTTCTTTGTACAGTCTTGCACTGCATCTCGACATTTCTGTCAAGGATGGGCGACTGAATGAAGGTGGTTCTGTAAGATTGTTTCACCCAGTGACATCATGGCTGCCTTAGTTTGTGTGAATAAGTGCTCTGATATTCCTACAAGTAAATTGCTAACAACACATTCTCACCACCTGTCTCCATTGTGAAGTAACCTGTGGCTTTATTTAAAAAGTTTCTCACTCAATATAAACAAACGGCCACCCAGCTCCAGTAACTACAAGCTGGCTGTCCCTTTCAGCCTGAACTCCCTGGGTGTGGGCCAAGGAGCCAGGTAGGTCTGAAGGAAGAAGGAATGTCTTCTTAGCAGGTGAGTGGCCTGGTGGCTTCTAGCTCTGCTCCTCTGAAAAGTTGGACCTGGGAGGCTGGGAAGTAGCTTTATTTTTCACCCTGATAATTTCTTTCCAGTAGGACTTCTTTTCTTTGTCACTAGTACACATCTTGAGTGTCCATGTGCAAATTTTCCACCTTCTGTTCTTTGTAGAGTTTGTACAGTGACACAGGAGCATTGCTGGATTGTGCTAGATTCAATTTAGGCACAGAGGTTTCTCTGATGGTTCTTGTCTAAGCTTAGAAGTTCACTCTGCTCGACAAGTCCCCAGTGGCTCAGAAACCCCTCACCTTTCTGCTAATGTGGCATTGGATCCTGGGGTGCTGGTGTGGGACAGGTTGGCAAGTATCAGGAGCCAGAAGTGCATGTGTGACTTCACTCATTCTACCCTTAGTACCAGAGAGGAGCCTTTTTTCTCTGAATTGTTTCTCGCTCTTTTCTAGCTATAAAAAAGACCCTTGGAAGTTCACCGTTGATCGTCATCATGTCGACTCCAGGGGCCAGGAAGGGGAGACCTTGATTGGATGTGCAGATGTTGTGTGCAGGCCAGTTGACTAGCCTGTTAGAAGAGCAGATAGAAACACAGGGGTAGAGATGTGTCCTACCTGGACCTGGGGATCTCAACTTTGCTTCTGTCTCAGCTCTGCTCAGTGTCCCCAAACTCCAGGGTTGTCCTCACCTCTACAGAAAATGGGAATTCTGGGTTGAGCATAATCAATATTCAGTGCTGCTGTATTGTCCTGTGCAGTGTGTGTGTGTGTGTGTGTGTTTGTGTGTGTGTATGTTTGGGGTTATGGGTCTCAAAGATGTTGCCATACAGGATGACCTCCTAGTTCCTATAATTAATGTGTTCTGACTCCTACATATTTGACATACAAAATAAACTTGGAAATATAACATCTTAAGAAAGGCATGAGGTGCTGATATTGATGGTGATTCCACAAAGTTTTGTGAATTCAAATTTATTGGTGTTATGGAATCATATGTAAAATGAAAAAAAAAAAACAACAAAATGTTACCTTTGTTGCATATCAATCAACTCAGTATTGTTTGCAATTTACTATTTGCTCATTTGTATGTGAATCTTTAAATTTATCACTGCAACGTAGAATAACTTTATTTTAAAAATATCTTTCACTGCTAATTGTTACACAGTGTATACATTACATAATATATACCTTGAATATATGCAATCTTTTTCAATTAAACATTCTAAAATAAATACCTCTCACATAAAACAATTAAAAAGTAAGTATTTTTCTTAAGATGAAGGTTTGGATTTTTTAATGAAAATTAAAATCCTGAAGTGTAGATTCTTTTAGTTAGAGAAAATACTTCAAATATGTGTTGGCATTCATTGGTAAAAGTCTTACAATATACCCATGTGGATTTAAATGTGAATATCCTTCCAGTAAGTTCCTAATCATATTTCTTAGTCAACTTAGGTTGTTAAAAGAATTTATTCAGTGGTTGTATGAACAGTGAAATTCATTACGTAATGCATTTTATAAAGTCATAGATTTCTTTAAAAATGCATGGATTACACTGGAACTAAAAATGAGAATTCAGATAGCACAAAAGTGAAGATGATGTATTTGAAAGCCTTATTGATTATTTGGAGGTCGTTGTTGTGATGATTACCTGGTGGAAATTAAGGGAAACACCTAACAGATAACTTCTGTGCCAGGAATTTGAAAGCCTGCACACTCTGCCTACTAGATTCAGACGGGTAGTCAGCCCTGGAGAAGGCTGGACTTTTTCAAACGGTTAGGAGGAGGTCAGAGTATTGACAAGACAGGGGTTCTTCTGTCTTAAAGTAATGAACTGAAAATTGAATTTGTTCTTCACCTGAATATCAGGCACTTCTAAATACTGTATGATGTGGGCCACCTGTTCTGCTGAGATTCCCTGCAGGGGCTTTCTCTGACCACTCTCTGGCATCCTTCCTGATGTTCCATGATGTTGCCACCCATTCTACACATCCTCTGTTTCTTTTCTAATTCTGTTTTAAAATTTTTATCATTTCTACTTTATTTGATTATGTATTTTGTACAATCAGATACTTTGTGGGGTTTTTTGACAGTTCTAGGTATCAAACCCATTGGCACTCTACTACTAAGCTACATCCCCAGCACACCTACCCTCTATAAATTTTGAGACAGGGTTTTGATAAGGGTCCCAGGCTGGCTTCAAACTTGGAGCCCTCATGAGGTGCCTCTGAGTCTGGTTTCTTGATTTTCATTTATTAGTATGGTTTTAGAATGAGAATAGTGCTGGACATATAGAAAAAAAATACAATAAGTATACACTCATTAAAGGAAAGAATATTTGTATTTCTATGAGATCTATTATCCTGCTTTATTTTTGTCCTGAGGTTGTGTGTTTAATGAGCTTGTGGCTTCCTCACAAGGCATTCTTTCTGTGAGATTCCTCTTAAGAAAAAGTGGATTATTAAATTTCTGATCTAGTTTTTCAACCAAAAGGAACAATGTTAGGATAAATAATAATTCTAATGTAAAAATTCTATTCTGCTACTGACATGCACTACAGAACTTCAAGAGCTATGATTTCTCATCGTGTAGTTTCACTATCAAGCTCTATAATAGTCACCATCATGCTTGTTATGGGGCACTTCAGCCAGAAGCATCCGAGTCCCAGGTTCCATTAGGGTCTAGGGAGTAAAATGGCAGATCCCCTCCACCATCTTTTTTTTAAAATTGAGAGAGTTAACAGAAGTATTTGCAATTGGGACATAGATCTACAAGGGTAAAAATGAGGAAAGTTAAGAAATTTCCAATTAGATGTATTGTCTTCATCAAACTGTCCATGTTAGCTTGACTTGGGAAAGCAGGGTGGATCTTACCTTCCCTGTCCTTGAGTTGTGGGTGTGGTGTCCTTTGTGGCTGCTCGCCCTTCCTGGTTAATGCCACCCGGGAAGCAGCTCCTGACAAAAACATTCAGATTGTCCAATGTCAACATTGCGCAGCAAGTGTTAAGGTTTATAAAAGACAAAGATCCTGGGGGCAAAATTGGGGGTTGGATGAGTTTGTGACTCATACAATTGGGGCGTTCACAGGTCTACTTGAATTTTGACTCAAGTTGGAATACAGAAGTTTCCGTTCTGTTCATTGTGGACAATGCTGGATGTTTTGCCTTCTTCATGGACTTCTGAAGCAATGTTGTTACATTAGTGACAGTGCGCTCGCTCTGTGTGTGGAGGACTGTTTTTGGAGGGCTTATGTGTGACCCACTTTGTGTAATCTGGGCTGGGGAGATAGCTTAGTTGGTAGAGTGCTTGCCTTGTAAACGCAACGCCCTGGGTTCGATCCCCAGCACCCCCCCCCAAAAAAAAAAAAGAAAAAGAAAAAGAAAGATGCACTTTGTGTAATCTTACTGGGGCCATTAATAAAAGGAGTGTTTGATAGATCTGAGGCAAATGATGAGACACCATCCCAAGTCAGAGGCAGCTTCCTGCTATGTGTCCTTCCTCCACCTGGTGTCGATAAGGGTCTGATGTCTAGTCCAGTAAGGATTTCATCTGTGTTGAAATGAGCTGAGAAGGCAGAGTGTTTGCCCTGAGCTTTCTTTTGGATGGGGTGCTGGGGTGGGCGCCTACTGAGCCTCAATGACTGGAAACCAGGGAGGGAGAGAGGACTGTGGCTGGGTAGGCAGCCCTGGGGCAGCATAAAGACAGGGGCTTCTTCAAGGTTCAATCCTAGGAGCCAGAAGTGGTAAGTTTCAGTCCTGGGAGACATTTCTGGCTTATTCTTTGCTCCACAGTGTATAGGTCTACTACTGGTTATTAAACATTCGTGGTGTTCCCCCCTCTCTTTGTATGAATTTTTCCTTTCAGGTTGATGGTTGTAGGTATGAACATATGAATGACAAATAATTCATACAGAATCCTGATGTCCTGGGAATTGGGAATCCTAGGTTCTGGGTGGCACAGCTTTTACCTATGCCTGAAGTTTGTCATTAGGATGCTTGTTTACAGCCATTCTGAGGGCAAAATAGGCTTCCAGTTTTTCCTGAGGGACCTCCTTCATGGTGGTCAAAGGCTCTTTTCCTGCTTAAGACATGAGTTTCCCTTCCTGGTCAGCCTAGGCTGTAGGGATTGCTCCAGGGTCCCTTGCCACATCCTGGGTTTTAAGCCTGGGTTTGCCCCTCACCCCTTCTACTCCTCCTCCCACTGTTGCCCCATCTGCTCAGCACCCCTGCCCACTCTCCTGCCATCTCCACCTGGCTCTGTGTCCTCTTAGGAGCCTCAAGGCTCCTCTAGCCTTGCCCTGTCAGGAAGACAACCTGTGTTTGGAGTGAGAGTTGCTGCACTGTCCTTCAGTTGTCCCCCGGGTGTCCTTCCGGTTGTTTGTTAATCGTAGCAAGGGTTTCATTTCATTTACAGTATAAATAGGTGTGTGGAAAATTAACATGGAGTTTTATTTATTGATGCAATTTAAACTTTATCAATCAAGAAGTTTTGGGTGGAGTTGTTTTATCCCGCACAAAATTCCATTGCTGTAAATTAGAACTTAACATTTCAGAAATCTCTTCAACGTGCGTGCACACACACATTCACACCAAAAGTTCTTTCTCTTTTTTATTTTAAAGATATATTCAATTTGTTCTGACTTGGAGGGGGCATTAAATCCTTGACATTCACTTATCTCTGCCCTTGGTGCTTGTGAGAATGCCCTGAGATATCTTTCAGAGGTCTCTTAAAGCATTAAGAGTTTTTAAACCCATCATATCACAAAATTTAACACATTTTCAGAAAAGTGCACAAAACAGAATGTGCTTAACTCACTGCAGCTGTCACCTCATGAGCACCTCCTTGGTTAGAAAGAGGGATTGAGGTATTTTGTACTCCTGGGCCTCAATGAACTGCAGCTTGTCCCACAAAAAGGAGCATTTTATGGTAAAAAGTACCATAAAATCCTTGTAGTTTTAGCACTTGAGCATACTTTTCTGAGCACTCAAGTAAACTTTATTTTTGGATTGATTATGAAAATAGAATATCACACTGTATACTGAGATTAATCTCAGTTTTTAGAATAAGTAAAATTAAGGGGCAAAATTAATGTATTAGTAGAGGACTAATCCCAATGGAAACTTAGGTTTTGACTTTTTGTTTCCTTCTAATAGGAACCAGTTAAGGTTTCTTGGTCTAAATATTTCTTGTAAGGTATGGTCACCTTGCCAGTGGTAGCTAGCACCTGTCTGAAAGGCAAGGTTGCTTTTTGCCTAGAGGCAATTTCATTGATAGGAGATAATATTTCTATTATTATTGGCGTGGTGGCTTTACAAAAAGGGAACATGTTTTTTTTTTCATTGTATTCTTGTATTCACACTTTCATATTTAATTCTCTTCTGAAAATTTAAATTGCTCTAGCACCAAATTGAACACTTCAGAAGACTCTAACTCACTCAACTATTTAACTGATATTGTTAAATGCCCAAATAGACTCGTACAAATTATCCAGTTTGTAGCAAGAGAAATACAGTTGTCCTGTTAGGTTTTGCATCAGAAAGTCAAAATGAAAGGATAAGATATTCATCTTTCTGTTTGTGTCAGTTCTCAAGTTTGTTAGTGATAAAATGCCATATCATGGACCAGCAAAGAGGGGCACTGAACTCATGGCTGGGAGGGTGGATTTTAACAAAGGTGACAGTAGGACTGGTTTTTCGTTGTTTTCTGTTTGTTTTTGCAATTTGGGGGATTGAACCTAGGGCCCGCACATGCTAGGCAAGAATTCTACCACTAAGTTCCCCTCCTACCCAGTCCCTCTGGAGCTTTTGAGGTAGAGTCTGAGGCAAGGATTAACAGGCAGTGGGAAGGCATCTACAAATTCCTGGAGGAATGTTTAGTCCAATGATCATGGAAGGGTCCAAGTTTGGAGACCAGAGATGTGATTAAGACAGATTCCGGTCTAGTGATTTTTGGCCCTGGCTGCACACTAGAAACGTTTTGGGACCTGGTAAAGAAATTCTGATGTTCAGACACCACCCCAGGCCAGTTTATTATCAAGACTCTAAGAAAGGGCAGGGTCCAGACATGGGTGTGTTTAGAAAGCTGCCCAGGTGACTCTACTGTACTGCCAAGGTTGAGATGCACTCTCTTTGTATGCAGTTCCAGAGGACCAAGGCCAAATCTTACCACCTTGCTTTCCTAGCACCTGCCCATACATAGTAAATACATCACTATCCACTTAGGAATTAGCTCATGGATGCAATAGGCCTCCTGCTTTTCTTCTCCTCCTCCTCATATCAGATCTATCAGTCATCAACTCCCTCAGATTGAAGTATTTGTAAGTGTAAGGACATGCTTAAGAGTCAAGTTCAAGCCAGGCTGTCTAAGTTGAAATCACCTTACCACTTAGGGAGGGTGGTGGGGGCCATGAGGATTGTGTATAGAAACTTAACAGTCTCAGCTTAGGGTATTAGGTATTCTCGAAGATTAATGAGTAAATATGGTTAAAGCATATATATAAGTATATGCAAATTAAATATATGTAAACTACATATATATGTACACACAATGTGGATAAAATGAGTAACTATATAAAGGTATAAAAATATGTACAATGCCTGGCACAGCAAGCCCTCAAAACAGACTGCTATCGGGTTTTTTTTATTTTTCTCATTTGTCTTTTCAAATATTTTCCTTACTCTGTGTAACTCCTGCCAATTCCTGGTTCTCATTGTCTATAGTTAAATGGAAGAAGTAAAAGATTTGAGAAAGAAGACAGTAGTTTCCCATGTATTTCCTCCTATAATCCTTAGCCTTAGTAGAGGGTGAAGCCACCCCAGGGAAAATGGGAGGAGAGGGAGTGGAGGCAACATGCCTGAGTTGGGTAGGGATGTGCGTGGATTTCTTCTGTGAGGTCGACTAGGAGAAATCCATGGTACCCCCATAGCTGGAAGTTAGATTTTAGAATTTAAATAGCTGGTGAGGTAGAAGATAGAAGTTGTTTGGGAGTGGGCCATGGGAAACAGGATCCAAGGCTTAAGTAGCTGGCTGACCACAGTGGGGAGAGGGAAGGTCAATGGTGGAGGGAAGAAGTCAGAGGTGAACCCATGGTAAACACCATGGAGAAGCATGTGCCAGCCTTAGGCCCTGAGAGCAGGTCCTTGGGAACATCAAGGGGAAAAGTTTGGAATTAGTTGTGAATTCAGCAACCTTACATGCTGAGTTGGGGATAAGAACTTGCACAGAGCATTTGGTGGCCACTCTTTCAGGAAATAGTTGAACTGTATGAACTAAGCATGTCCTGTCCATTAGAGATAGGTCATTCTTACTCCAGTATTCTGCACTGTTGCATCACTGAACTAATGCATGTAAACCTTCTAGATGTGTGTCAGTCAGCTCTTTGTTGCTATTTTGAAATATTTGACAAGAACAACTTAGAAGAGGAGAAATTTGTTTGGAACTCATATCAGTCCTTGGTCAGTGGACTCCATTGCTCTGAACCCGAGGTGAGGCAGAACATGCTGGTGGAAGGACCTGGTGGACAACAGCTGCTCAGCTCATGGCATCTGGCAGCTGGGAAGCAAAGAGACTGAGGAGTCAGGGACAAGATATAATCCCCAAGGACACACACCTAGTGACCTACCTCCTCTAGCCATGCCCCACCTGCCTACAATTATCACCCAGTAATACCTTGAAATTATTAATCCATCAAGTGGATCTGATTTAGGTTACAACTCTCATAATCTTCTCATTTTACCTCTGGACATTTCTGTATTATCTAACACATGACCTTTTGATGAGGAGACATCTCATATCCAAAGAATAAGAATGTACTAATACAATGGGTGAGTCAAGAGGAATAGGAACAAGTCAAGGCTGAACAGGATTTGGGTGATACACAGATGAAATCAGTATTGCAGCCAAAGATGTTATTTGATCCCATATTTAGCCTATTCAAGTTAAATTTACTCATTTCCTAAGAAGAATAAGTTTAATAGACTAGAATAACTAAATCAGGCTAGATCTGGACTCAATGAGAAATGTTTAAAAGAAGAAACTGGATAGTTTTAGCTATATTTTATAATTTGTATAATTTTAAGACAAATATTTGCTCCTTTTTTATTCACTGTGTGCATGTCCTGCCTTATGTGTTCTTTAGGAGAGGACCACAGTACTGAAAACAGTTCTGAAAGCCAGTCTGGTAAGATCTGTTTCAATTTCATTAATTATAGAAATATAATTAATCATAGGAACCTTTATTTTTGTTTTGAAGGAGTGTGCATCTCACTTGCTAATCATTACTCAAGGACATATTTATTACTAGCATGGTGTTAGAGAGTACTTGCATGGTAAATAATCCCTTGCTAGCAAGCAAGCTGGCAAAGCAGGCCAAGTAGAACACAGGACTCAGAGTGTATCAATCTTATTTTTTTTTTTTAAATTGAAGAACCAATTCTTTGTTGCATTGATCATGTATGTTGTTTTTTATTCTCAATTTCAATAATTTTGGCTCTAATCTTCATTATTTATACTATCTTCATTGTCTTCTACTGATTTTCGAGTTAGTTTGCTCTTTCTTAGACTTTCAGGTGGAGCATTGACTTATTTATTTGGAATCTCTCTCTCTTTTTTAACAGAAATTCAATGCAGTGAATTTTCCTCTTAGTATTGCTTTCATACTTTCCCAGAGATTTTGATAATTTGTAATTTTGTTTTGTCTAAGAATTTCTTATTTCTTCTCTCATTTCTTTTCGAATCCATTCTTCATTTAAAAGAGTATTATTTAATCTCCATATGTTTTCTATTATTTTTCTTGCTACCGTTTTCTAATTTCACTACATTATGGTCTGATAGGATGCATAGGATTATATCAATTTTTTTTTTACTCTTTCCTAAGACTTATATTGTGACCTAGAATATGGCTTATTTTGGAAAAACTTCCATGAGCCACTGAGAAGATACATTCAGCTGTTTTGGGGTGAAAAATTCTGTAGATATCTATTAGATTCCTTCGATTTATATTATTTAGGTTGGATATTCTTTTAGTCAGTTATTTCATTGCTGTGACTGAAAGATCTGACCAGAACAATTGTAAAGAAGGAAAAGTTTATTTGAGGGCTCATGGTTTCAGAGGTCTTAGTCCATAGAAGCCTGGTTCCATTCTTCAGGGTTTGAGGTGAGGCTCAACATCACTGTGGAAGAGTGTAGCAGAGGGAAACAGCTCACATTGTGATCAGGAAGCAGAGAGACACTCTGCTGGTCAGATACAAATATATACCCAAAGCCACACCCAATTCCCACCTCCTTCAGCCATACCCTACCACTTCAGTTACCAGTCTGTTGATCTCTATTGGGAGATTAAATCACTGGTTAAGACTCTTAAAACCAAATCATTTTTTCTCTGAATCTTCTGGCATTGTCTCACATGTGAGCTTATGGGGGACACCTCATATCTAAACCATAACAGATATCTATTGATTTTATGCTTTGATAACCTGTCTATTGATGATAAGAATGTGTTGAAATCACCCAGTGTTATTGTTTTGGGGTCTACTTGGGATTTAATGTCAAGGAATATGTTTTTAATGTAACTGGGTGCATTGACATTTAGGGCATACATATTTACTATCATTTTGTCTTCCTGTTGGATCATTCCCTTTAGCAGGAAGTAATGACCTTTTTTGTCTCTTATGATTATTTTTTGCTTGAAATCTGCTTTGTCAGGTTTGAGAATAGCTAATCCAGCTTGTTTTTGGAATCCATTTTCATGGAATATTTTTTTTCATCCTTTTACCTTCAGCCTATGAATGTCATTGCCTATAAGATGAATCTCTTGCAAATTACATATGGTTGGATTTTGTTTTTTAATCCATTATGCTAAAATATGTGTTTTAATTTATCAATCAAGACCATTTATATTCAGTATTATTATGGATATGTGTATGTGGTTTGCTTCCATTGTAAGTTTTTGGTATATATGATTCTGTCTTCTCGTTTAGGTGAATTGCTCTTATATTGATCATCTATTTGGAAGTGGGGGGATTTGTTTTTAGTTCCTCTGTGTGCAATTTATCTTTGAGAATTCTTTGTGGTGCTGGCTTGGTTGTCTTGTGTTCTTTTAGTTTATCTTTATCATCGAAAGTTTTTATTTCTCCATCAAATATGAAAGAGAGCTTTGCTGGATAGAGCAATCTTGGTTGGCAATTATTTTCTTTTAGAACCTGGACTATCTCATTCCAGGCCTGCCTTGATTTCAGTGTCTCAGTTGAGAAGTCAGAAGTGAGCCTTACTGGTTTGCCTCTTAATGTGACCTCAAGTTTGTCTCTTGCAACTTTTAATATTCTTTCCTGGTTTTCTATGCTAGACATTTTGATTATGATGTGTCATGGAGAGCTTCTCTTCTGATAAGTCTATTTAGGGTCCCGTATGCTTCTTGTATGTGTGTGTGTATCTCATTTCTGAATATGAGGAAAGTTTTCTCTGACTATCCAATTCAAATGTTTTTAATGCCATTAGATTGTATCTCCATGTTCTCTTCTATCCCAAAGATTTTCAGGTTTGGTCTCTTGATGTTGTTCCATAGTTCTTGTATATTCTGATCATGTTCTATTATTTTTTTCCCTTTAGTGTATTCTGTGTTCTCAAGTCTATGTATCCTGTCTTCAATGCTTGAAGTTCTGTCTTGCATAGATTGTTTTCTATGCAATCTAATCTGTTGGTGATGCTTTCAAATGAATCTTTTTTTTTTTTTTCATTGTAAACACTTAGATCATTGTCGTTTACTTTTTTTTTTTTTTACGTTTACATAGGGCAATGGTGTTTATTTCTTTTTCCTTCCCCCCATCCCTCCCACCCCTCTTTTCCTTCTATACAGTCCTTCTTTCCTTCATTCTTGCCACTCTCCTTATCCCTAACCCTAAACCTAACCCTAAACCTAATGCTAACCCCTTCCACCCCCGTTATATGTCCTCATCCGCTTATCAGCGAGATTATTCATCCTTTAGTTTTTTGAGATTGGCTTATCTCACTTAGCATGACATTCTCCAATTTCATCCATTTGCCTACAAATGCCATAATTTTATCATTCTTCATTGTGGAGTAATATTCCATTGTATATATATGACACAGTTTCTTTATCCATTCATCAACTGAAGGGCATCTAGGTTGATTCCACAATCTGGCTATGGTGAACTGAGCAGCAGTGAACATTGATGTGGCTGTATCTCTGCAGTATGCTGATTTTAAGTCCTTTGGGTATAGGCCAAGGAGTGGGATAGCTGGGTCAAATGGTGTTTCCATTCCAAGCTTTCTGAGGAATCTCCACACTGCTTTCCAGAGTGGCTGCACTAATTTGCAACCCCACAAGCAATGTATGAGTGTTCCTTTTTCACCACATACTCGACAACACCTATTGTTGCTTGTATTCTTGATAATCACCATTCTAATTGGGGTGAGATGAAATCTTAGGGTAGTTTTGATTTGCATTTCCCTTATTATTAGGGATGTTGAATATTTTTTCATATATCTGTTGATTACTTGTACATCTTCTTCTGTGAAGTGTCTGTTCATTTCCTTAGCCCATTTGTTGATTGGATTATTTGTATTCATTGTGTAGAGTTTTTTGAGTTCTTTATAGATTCTGGAAATTAGCGCTCTATCTGAGGTATGGTTGGCAAAGATATTCTCCCACTCTGTAGGCTCTCTCTTCACATTTCTGATAGTTTCCTTTGCTGAGAGAAAGCTTTTTAGTTTGAATCTATCCCAGTTGTTGATTCTTGCTTTTATTTCTTGTGCTATGGGAGTCCTGTTAAGGAAGTCTGATCCTAAGCCAACAAGTTGAAGATTTGGACCTACTTTTTCTTCTATAAGATGCAGGGTCTCTGGTCTGATTCCGAGGTCCTTGATCCAAATTGAGTTGAGTTTTGTGTAGGGTGAGAGATAGGGGTTTAATTTCATTCTGTTGCATATGGTTTTCCAGTT
Source organism: Sciurus carolinensis (assembly GCF_902686445.1). Taxonomy (NCBI): domain Eukaryota; kingdom Metazoa; phylum Chordata; class Mammalia; order Rodentia; family Sciuridae; genus Sciurus; species Sciurus carolinensis. Next base: position 118,333,056 of record NC_062215.1, read on the forward strand.
TTCCCAGCACCATTTGTTGAAGAGGCAATCTTTTCTCCATTGCATATTTTTGGAACCTTTGTCTAGTATGAGAAAATTGTATTTATTTGGGTTTGTGTCCATGTCCTCTATTCTGTACCATTGATCTACCTGTCTATTTTGGTACCAATACCATGCCGTTTTTGTTACTATTGCTTTGTAATAGAGTTGAAGATCTGTTATTGCAATACCCCCTGCTTCGCTCTTGCTACTGAGGATTGCTTTAGCTATTCTAGGTTTTTTATTCTTCCAGATGAATTTCATAATTGCTTGCTCTATTTCTGCAAGGTACATCATTGGGATTTTAATTGGAATTGCATTGAATCTGTATAGCACTTTAGGTAGTATAGCCATTTTGACAATATTAATTCTGCCTATCCAGGAACATGGGAGATCTTTCCATCTTCTAAGGTTTTCTTTAATTTCTTTCTTTAGTGTTCTGTAGTTCTCATTGTAGAGGTCTTTCACCTCTTTTGTGAGATTGATTCCCAAGTATTTTATTTTTTTCGATGCTATTGTGAATGGGGTAGTTTTCCTAATTTCTCTTTCTGAAGATTCATCACTTATGTATAAAAATGCATTGGATTTATGAGCATTGATCTTGTAACCTGCTACTTTACTGAATTCACTTATGAGTTCTAAAAGTTTTCTGGTGGAATTTCCAGGTTCCTCTAAATATATAATCATGTCATCAGCGAACAGGGATAGTTTGAGTTCTTCTTTTCCTATTCGTATCCCTTTAATTTCTTTGGTTTGTCTGATTGCTCTGGCTAGAGTCTCAAGGACGATGTTGAATAGAAGCGGTGAAAGAGGGCATCCCTGCCTTGTTCCAGTTTTTAGGGGGAACGCTTTCAGTTTTTCACCATTTAGAATGATATTAGCCATGGGCTTAGCGTAGATGTCCTTTATAATGTTAAGGAATGTTCCCACTACCCCAATTTTTTCTAGTGTTTTGAGCATGAAGGGATGCTGTATTTTATCGAATGCTTTTTCTGCATCTATTGAAATAATCATGTGATTCTTAACTTTAAGTCTGTTGATATGGTGAATGACATTTATTGATTTCCGAATGTTGAACCAACCTTGCATCCCTGGGATAAAACCCACTTGATCGTGGTGCACTATCTTTTTAATATATATTTGTATGCGAGTTGCTAAAATTTTGTTGAGAATTTTTGCGTCGACGTTCATTAAGGATATTGGTCTGGAATTTTCTTTCCTCGATGTGTCTCTGTCTGGTTTAGGTATCAGGGTGATATTGGCTTCATAGAACGAGTTTGGTAGGGTTCCCTCCTCTTCTATTTCATGGAATAGTTTGAGGAGTATTGGAATGAGCTCTTCTTTAAAGGTTTTGTAGAACTCGGCTGAGAACCCATCTGGTCCTGGACTTTTCTTTGTTGGTAGGCTTTTGATGACCTCTTCTATTTCATTGCTTGAAATTGATTTATTTAAGTTGTGTATGTCTTCCTCGTTCAGTTTAGGTAATTCATATGTCTCTAGAAATTTGTTGATGTCTTCGAAATTTTCTGTTTTGTTGGAGTATAGATTTTCGAAATAGCTTCTAATTATGTTTTGTATTTCACTCGTGTCTGTTCTGATGTTTCCTTGTTCATTCCGAATTTTAGTAATTTGAGTTTTCTCCCTCTTTGTCTTTGTTAGTGTGGCTAAGGGTTTATCAATTTTATTTATTTTTTCAAAGAACCAACTATTTATTTTGTTAATTTTTCCAGTTGTTTCTTTTGTTTCGATTTTGTTGATTTCGGCTCTGATTTTAACTATTTCCTGTCTTCTACTACTTTTGGTATTGGTCCGCTCTTCTTTTTCTAGGGCTTTGAGCTGTAGTGTTAAGTCGTTTATTTGTTGATTTCTACTTCTTTTTTTGAATGCGCCCCATGAAATATATCTTCCTCTAAGTACTGCTTTCATAGTGTCCCAGAGATTTTGATATGATGTGTCTTTGTTCTCGTTTACTTCTAAGAATTTTTTTATTTCCCTCCTGATGTCTTCTGTTATCCATTCATCATATAATAGAGTATTATTTAATCTCCAGGTATTGGAGAAATTTCTGTTTTTTATTCTGTCATTTATTTCTAATTTCAATCCATTATGATCTGATAGAGTACAAGGTAGTATCTCTATCTTCTTGTATTTGCTAACAGTAGCTTTGTGGCATAAAATATGGTCTATTTTAGAGAAGGATCCATGTGCTGCTGAGAAGAAAGTGTATTCATTCTTTGTTGGATGGTATATTCTATATATGTCCGTTAAGTCTAAATTGTTGATTGTGTTGTGGAGATCTATAGTTTCTTTATTCAATTTTTGTTTGGACAATCTATCCAGTAGTGAGAGAGGTGTGTTAAAATCTCCTAGTATTATTGTGCTGTGGTCTATTTGATTTCTGGAATTGAGAAGGATTTGTTTGACATATGTGGATGAGCCAATGTTCGGGGCATAGATATTTATGATTGTTATGTCTCTCTGATTTATGCTTCCCTTAAGCAGCATGTAATGTCCTTCTTTATCCCTTCTGACTAGTTTTGGTTTGCAGTCCACATTATCTGAAATGAGGATGGATACTCCAGCTTTTTTGCTGTGTCCGTGTGCATGGTATGTTTGTCCCCATCCTTTCACCTTTAGTCTATGGGTGTCTCTTTCTATGAGATGAGTCTCTTGCAGGCAGCATATTGTTGGATTTTTCTTTTTAATCCAATCTGCCAATCTGTGTCTTTTGATTGATGAATTCAGGCCATTAACATTCAGGGTTATTATTGTGATATGATTTGTATTCCCAGTCAATTGACTCATATTTGTTTTTGACATGATTTGGTTTCTCCTTTATTTGGCTATTCCTTTAGGCTAGCGCCTCCTGTTGCTGATTTGCATCGTTGTTTTTCATCTCTTCCTCATGGAATATTTTGCTGAGAATGTTCTGTAATGCTGGCTTTCTTTTTGTAAATTCCTTTAACTTTTGTTTATCATGGAAGGATCTTATTTCATCGTCAAATTTGAAGGTAAGTTTTGCTGGGTATAAGATTTTTGGTTGGCATCCATTTTCTTTCAGGGCTTGGTAAATGTTGTTCCAGGCCGTTCTAGCTTTTAGGGTCTGATTTGAAAAATCTGCTGATATTCTTATTGGTTTCCCTCTGAATGTAATTTGATTCTTTTCTCTCGCGGCCTTTAAAATTCTGTCTTTATTTTGTATGTTAGGTATTTTCATAATAATGTGCCTTGGTGTGGGTCTGTTGTAATTTTGTATGTTTGGAGTTCTATAAGCCTCTTGTACTTGGTTTTCCATTTCATTCTTCAGATTTGGGAAATTTTCTGATATTATTTCATTGAATAGATTGTTCATTCCTTTGGTTTGTTTCTCTAAGCCTTCCTCAATCCCAATAATTCTTAAATTTGGCCTTTTCATGATATCCCATAATTCTTGTAGATTCTGTTCATGATTTCTTACCATCTTTTCTGTTTGGCCAACTTTGCTTTCAAGATTAAATAATTTGTCTTCAATGTCTGAGGTTCTGTCTTCCAGGTGTTCTATCCTATTGGTTATGCTTTCTATGGAGTTTTTAACTTGGTTTATTGTTTCCTTCTTTTCAAGGATTTCTGTTTGGTTTTTTTTTCAGTATCTCTAACTCTTTATTGAAATGATCTCTTGCTTCCCATATTTGGTCTTTTAACTGTTGATTGGTGCGATCATTTAATGCCTGCATTTGCTCTTTCATCTCCTCCTTCAATGCCTGCATTTGCTCTTTCATCTCCTCATTAGCTTCCCTGATCGTTTTAATTACGTACATTCTGAACTCCCTTTCTGACATTTCTTCTGCTGTGCTGTCATTGGGTTTTATTGATGTAGTATCTAGGTTTGTTTGGGCATTTTCTTCCCTTGTTTTCTCATTTTCTTCCCTTGTCAGCTGTCAGTGGGACCCTGAGATATTGCAGTTTTCCGCTATTGGCTTATAGTGTCCCGGTAGATTTCCAGTGTATCACCTCCCAGCCTTCAGTAGCCTGATGTCTTGGAGGAATCTGATAATGCAGTGTATCCGAAGAAAACTGCCCCTAGCCCCCTACTGGTTCCACGGTTTGGAGCTGGCTCTGTGCGGAAAGGTTCTCACTGTGGGCCTGCACCGTGCAGCTGGCCTTGTGGGAGGAGCCCACTGCCGGAGTGTGGAAGGCTACCTTGGGAAGACTCTAGCTGCCCTGCCCAGCTCCGATAAGCCACCTCTATCTGGGCCTGCCACCCGGGCCAAGCTTTACCCAGTGGGCAGACTCACCCATGGCTCTATTTCAGTCTGAGTCTCTCAATGCCTCCCCTTCTTAACTCCTGGGTTCTGGAGCGACTGGGGGTGCTGTCACCCTCTAGGCTGCCATCTTGAATCGCCCTGTGAAGAGAGCCTGCGGCCAGAGTGTGCAGAGCTGCCTGAAGAGGTCTCTGGCTGCCCTGCCTTGATCCCAGAGGCTGCTTGCGGATCGAAACTCTCCGTTGGTTCGGGGGCTTGTGGCTGGTCCTATGTAGAAAACCTCTCACTGGGCGGTCTGTTCTGAGAAGCTAGCCTTGAAAGGCACCTCCCACCGCAGGGGTCCAGGCTACTTGGAAGTCTCTGGCTGCCCTATCCTGGTCCCTGAAGCTGCTTGCGTGCCAGAGTACGCTGCGCTGCGCTGGCTCCAGGACTTGGAGCTTGTTCTGGTAAGAAAGGCTCTCACTAGCGGGCCTGCTCCGGGAACCTGGAGAAGCTGGCTGTGTGGGCGGGGCCCACCGCCTGAGTGCGCAGGACTGCCTGTGGAAGACTCTAGCTGCCCTGCCCGGCTCCGATAAGCCACCTCTATCTGGGCCTGCCACCCGGACCAAGCTTTACCCAGTGGGCAGACTCACCTGTGGCTCTATTTCAGTCCGAGTCTCTCAATGCCTCCCCTTCTTAACTCCTGGGTTCTGGAGCGACTGGGGGTGCTGTCACCCTCTAGGCCGCCATCTTGGATCGCCCCGTGAAGAGAGCCTGCGGCCGGAGTGGGCAGAGCCGCCTGAAGAGGTCTCTGGCTGCCCTGCCCTGATCCCAGAGACTGCTTGTGGATCGAAGCTCTCCGTTGGTTTGGGGGCTTGTGGCTGGTTCTATGTAGAAAGCCTCTCACTGGGCGGTCTGGTCCGAGAAGCTAGCCTTGAAAGGCACCTCCCACCGCAGGGGTCCAGGCTACTTGGGGAAGTCTCTGGCTGCCCTATCCTGGTCCCTGAAGCTGCTTGCGTGCCGGAGTACGCTGCGCTGCGCTGGCTCCGGGACTTGGAGCTTTTTCTGGTCAGAAAGGCTCTCACTAGCGGCCCGTTCCGAGAACCTGGAGAAGCTGGCTGTGTGGACGGGGCCCACCGCCGGAGTGCACAGGGCTGCCTGTGGAAGACTCTAGCTGCCCTGCCTAGCTCCAATAAGCCACCTCTATCTGGGCCTGACATCCGGGCCGAGCTTTACCCTGTGGGCAGACTCACCTGTGGCTCTATTTCAGTCCGAGTCTCTCAATGCTTCCCCTTCTTAACTCCTGGGTTCTGGAGCGACTGGGGGTGCAGCCACCCTCTAGGCCGTCATCTTGGATCACCCTCCAATGAATCTTTGATTTGATTTATTGTGGCTTTCATTTCCAGAATTCTGTTTAGTTTCATTTCAATGTTTCTATTTCTTTATTGAAATGGTCTTTTATCTCCTATATTTGCTTTCTTAATTCAGTCCTTAGATCTTTTTGTAGTTCGTCGAACATTTTAATAGTCAACTTTTTATAATCTTTTTCTGGAATTTCATCCACTTCCATATCTGTGGGATTCTTTGTTAGAGAATTATGAGGTTTGGGGGGACATTTATTTGCCTGTTTCCTCATGTTTTCAGAGGCCCTGGATGTGCACATCAATTAAGATTGATTTCCCTTCTTCTCTTATATATGCATCCTTACATATGTAATTCTTTTCTATTCCCAGATTTCTCTTGGTTTTTGATAGATTAGTAGATGTCAGAGAGGGAGGAATCTGTAGTTCCCCTCTGGTTGTTCTTTCTTGGAGCCTGCTTTTTGGTTTGGGTTTTTATTTCCCCAATTCTATGATGTGAAGTAATGTTTAGGCTCAGGTAGGGCTAGATCATGTGTGGGGTGAAATTTGCTATTGTTTGACTGGGTCATTTTTCTCAGCAGCAGGATATTTGTCTGTAATCTTGAAGTGACCTGAGAATCACTGGAGTAGAAGAGAATATGCAGATACAAGCTAACGGCATTAAGAACATTTTCAATTGGATAGTCACTTTCCAGAGGGTAAAACCAGTAAGAGCAGTAATGTCAGTAACAGACAGATAGTTGTAAGATAAATGTCCAGTGCTACTTTGACATCTGTAACATGAAATGCCAACTGTGGAGGAATGGTAGGATCAGCATTTAACATCAGTATCAATACAAAACTGTGAACTAGATATCATCAAATGGCTGATCTATATTATCCCTTGTATTAATAATCACATCAAGATGAAAGGGGTATGAATTACACAAACTATATAATTGTATTATTCAGAGAGATAATAGTTCCTTAAGTAAAGAGAAAATAGGGTGAAAAGGTGAAAGAAAGTTTGAAGTATTTTCAAAACACCACCAGCAGAGAGGCAGAAGGTAGGTAGCAGCTGTTGACTCACTGAGGAGCAGTCTTCCCACTTTGTAAGTCTGGTGCTGAGGAGCTGCTGGAACGTGCATCCTTACTCTAATCTACCATCTTCTCTCCCCTTAAATCCTGTATTTTTTTTTTAAATTTGGTTATACATGCCAGCAGAATGTATTTTGATTCATTGTACACAAATGGGGCACAATTTTCATTTCTCTGGATGTACAAGATGTAGAGTCATACCATGTACATAGAGTAATGATGTTTGTCTCATTCCACTATCTTTCCTCCCCTCCCGATCCTTCCCCTCCCCTCATTTCCCTCTACACAATTCAACCTTCCTCCATTCTTCCCTTACCTCCTCTCTCCCCTCCATTATGTATCAGTATCCATTTATTAGAGAAAACATTTGGCCTTTGGTTTTTTGGAATTGGCTTATTTCACTTAGCAGGATATTCTCCAATCCTATCCATTTACCTGCAAATTCCTTAGTTTTATTCTTCTTTATGACTGAGTAGTAATATTCCCTTGTATATATATATACCACAGTCTCTTTGTCCACTCATCATTGAAGGGCATTTCAGTTGATTCCACAATCTAGCTATTTTGAATTGATCTGCTATAAACATTGATGTGGCTGCATCACTATAGTATGCTTATTTTAAGTTCTTTGGGTATAAACTGAGAAGTGGGATTGCTGAGTCAAATGGTGGTTCCATTCCAAGTTTTCTGAGGAATCTTCATACTGCTTTTCAGACTGGCTACATCAATTTGCAGTCCCACCAACAGTGTATGAGTGTATCTTTTTCCCCACATCCTCGCCAACACCTATTGTTGCTTATATTCTTGATAATAGTCATTCTAATTAGAGTGAGATAAACTCTTAGGGTAGTTTTGATTTGCATTTCTCTAATTACTAGAGATGCTGAACATTTTTTTCATTTATCTGTTGATCACTTGTATATTTTCTTCTGTGAAGTATCTGCTCAGTTCCTTAGCCCATTTATTGCCTGGGTTCTTTTATTTTTGGTGTAAAGATTTTTTGAGTTCTTTATAAATTCTGGAGATTAGTGCCCTATCTGAAGTACATGTGGTAAAGATTTTCTCGCACTCTGTAGGCTCTCTCTTCACATTATTGATTGCTTTCTTTGCTTTTCATTGTTGTTTTTCATTTCCTCCTCTTGAAATATTATGCTGAGAATGTTCTTAGTGCAGGCTTTCTATTTGTAAATTCTTTTAACTTTTGTTTATCATGGAAGGATTTTATTTCATCATCAAATCTGAAGGTAAGTTTTGCTGGCTGTAAGATTCTTGGTTGGCATGCATATTCTTTCAGAGTTTGAAATATGTTGTTCCAGGCACTCCTAGCTTTTAGGGTCAGGGCTGAGAAATCTGTTGACATCCATATTGGTTTCCCCCTATATGTAATCATGGTCTTTAAATTCTATATTTTGTATGTTGGGCATTTTCATTATAATGTGCCTTGGTGTGGATCTGTTGTAATTTTGTACATTTGGTGTTCTGTATGCCTCTTGTACTTGATTTTCCACTTCATTCTTCAGATTTGGGAAATTTTCTGATGTTATTCCATTGAATAGCTTGTTCTTTCCTTTGATTTGTATCTCTGTGCCTTCCTCAATCCTCATAATTCTTAAATTCAGTCTTTTCATGTTTATTGAAGTGATCATTCATTACCTGCATTTGATCTCTTATATCATACTTTACTTCTCAAGTCATTTAAATGATGTACATTCTGAACTCCATTTCTGACATTTCTTCTACCATGCTGTCATTGGATTCTGTTAATATAGCATCTTGGTTTGTTTGGGGCACTTTCTTCCCTTGTTTTTTTCATGTTGTTCATGTATCTTCCCCTCTAGCAGTGCAGATACAAGATATTAGAGTTTCCTCCCATAGGTTTATAGTGTTCTTACAGGTTTCCAATACCTCACCTTTTAGGGGGAGAGCAACGTTAGCAGCACGTGATACAAACAATATGCAGCCTTAAACCAAATAGTCCCTATGAAGACATTAGCAATATTGTTGTAATAAACAGAGATGATGAGTTTGATTATTATCTACAGCATAAACAATAGGTTTGCATTAAGGTACATTTTCTAATGGTGGACAAAGAGGATGGGGAGGGTGTAGGATGTAATGTTAATGAGATAAGAAGTGAGTTTATAGAGGTACTAGATCACAGGAAGAGTGAAAGTGGAATCAAATAAATTGGTTGTTAGCATGAGAAAAGGGAGAAAGAGACTCCAAGGAAATAGATAAATAAGAGGAAAATAGAGCAAGAAAAAATTAAACATCTACATCAAAACTGTAATATACTGTTCAAACCTCCCAGTCTTCAGTAGCTTGATGCTTGAAAGGTGCTTGATAATGAGCTTCTAATCTCTAGCAGGTGTCCCAGGCTGGGAACTGCCCCAACTAAAGATGGTGGTGTCTGCATCAGGGATAGTCCATGATGGCAGCAGAGGTGTCCCAACACTGGTAGATGGGGAGCTGCAGTGTGGTACTGAGTCTGTGCAGGGCTGGCCAGCACTGGAAATCTGCATGAGGCTGGACCTGGATGGGCGGTTGCTGCAGATCTGCCTCAAGTGCTGTTTTTTGAAGCTGGTTCTCTGTTGCAAGCCCTGGTGCCTGGACAGTGCCCTGATGGCCTAGAGATCAGGAGCCTTGTGTGACCCCAGGCTGAACTACATATTAAAGCACTGTCTGAAACTTCTTGATACTGGTGAGGCCCAAAGACCTTATAGAATATATTGAGGAAGGGGGAGTTCCTAGTTACCCACAGGGTGACCCTCCCATGGCAGCTCAGAGTATGCAGACAAAAACCCAAGCATTAGACATTCTAGGTGTGACCCCAAGTGAAGACAGTGTTATCTACCAGATAATTGTTATATTTTTCAATGATTACATCCATCCCTACAGGAAAATAATTGTTAATAACAGTAACAAATATTCACTTGTCCTTTTTTACAGCCAGGCACAATTCCTATGTATCGTTTAGTTCTCATAACTACATGGGGGTGGTATTATTCTAATCCTATTTAAGAAGAGATCAGTCATAGAGTTAGTGACATAATTAATTTGAGGGCCCCCCACTCATGAAAATAGTGGCCAGTGTATATAATAGGGAAACTTTCTGAGGTTCTCTTCCATAATATATTTCATTTTACTTTTTAAAATTTGTTCTAATTAGTTATGCATGACAGTAGAATGCATTTGGACATATATGGAGTAGAACCTCTCATTCTTCTGGTTGTACATGACGTAGAATCATGCTGGTTGTGTAATAATATATGTACAGAGGGTAATAATGTTCAATTCATTCTACTATCCTTCCTACTCCCGTACCCCACCTCCTCCATTCACTCCCCTCTGTCTGATCCAAATTACCTCTATTCTTCTCTAGCCACCCCCTTTGTTGTGAATTAGCATCTGCAGATAAGAGAAAATATTCAGCCTTTGGTTCTTTGGGATTGGCTTATTTTGCTTTGCATGATATTCTTCAGTTCTATCCATTTACTGAAAAATGCCATAATTTCATTTTTCTTTAAGGCTGAGTAATATTCAATTGTGTCTATATATCATTTTCTTTATCCATTCATCTGTTGAAGGGCACTTAGGTTGGTTCCATAGTTTAGCTATTGTGAATTGAACTTCTATAAACATGATGTGGCTGTGTCACTATTGTATGCTGATTTTAAGTCCTTTGAGTATAAACCGAGGAGTGGGATTGCTGGGTCAAATGGTTGCTCCATTCCAAGTTTTCTTAGGAATCTCCATTCTGCTTTCCATAGTGGCTGCATCAATTTGCAGTCCCACCAGCAACGTACGAGTGTACCTTTCCCCCCACATACTTGCCAACATTTATTGTTGCTTGTATTCTTGATAATTGCCATTCTGACTGAAGTGAGATGAAATCTTAGTTTTGATTTGTATTTCTCTAATTGCTAGAAATGATGAACATTTTTTCATATGTTTGTTGAGTGATTGTATTTCTTCTTCTGTGAAGAGTCTGTTCAATTCCTTATCCCATTTATTGATTGGGTTATTTATTTTTTGTGGTTTTTTTTTTTGATGTCCATAATATATTTTAATATGATGGAAATATGTTTCTTTAAAAAATCATCATTGAGCACTTCCCAGTCCCCAGGGATACAATCCTCCTGTCACTTGCATTCTAGTAGGGTGGGAATCGGGAAACAAATGCCACAGTATATTATGTGCTTGGGTGGAATGGGGTAAACAAGTCTTAAAGCGCAACAAGTGGTTGGTGTGGGCAGGTAGTTGTTAGGCAGGTGACCAAGAGAGCCTTTCAGATTCAGTGAGACACAGGGTGTCAGCACAGGACATCAGCATGAATAGTGAGTGAGCAAGTGAAAAGGCCCTAGGTTGGGCGTGCTCTTTCCACGTGGATAAATGGCAAAGCTTGCCTATGGGGGAGGTCGACAGGGCTTGGAAGAACAGAGGGCCTTGAGCCACATGCCAGCTATTGCTGAGACTCTTCAAATATTGTTAGAATTTAAGAACATCTGACACCACATGTGAGTTCCTTTCTTATCTCCAAACTCTCTCTATCTGGATGAACAACCCAGGGCTGATGCCAGCCAACTGTTTTCCTGAAGATACCAAGTCTCTGGTGGTGTTCTGGACTCCACCTCACCCTGGAGTCTCACCACACGTCCGCGTGGATGAGGGAAAAGGTTCCTGTTGGAGGGATGGGCTGGCTGTAAATTAATCACTAAGAAATTTATTTAACAGAAAAAAACCACAGGAGACAGTTACCTTTTGAATCAGGGAGCGTGAGGGGTTGAGCCATGCTCAAGGGTCTGGCTCTAACAACATGCAGGAGCCCATGTTCTCTGTATTTACAGCGGTGCAGATCAAAGGACGACCGGGAGGAGTTTCTTCCTTGAGAAACAGGATGGGGTGGAGTTAAACAAGCCATTTTGCTCTAGCGGGTCATCCCAGCAGGGCCTGCAAATTCCGGCGGTGAGCCACTGCACGGAAACCACATCCTCTAGGCAATCTGGAACAATCTCTCATGATTGTCAGTTCCTGGGAGCCAGTTTCCCATGTCTGATAGCTCCACCAAACCCGGTTTTATTTGCTGGAATGGATATGCCCCACACTGGGTAACTCCTGAATGGAGCCGAAGCTGTCCAAGTGAGGTACCAGCCTAGGTGACAAGTGACTCTAATGAAGAGTCCCAGGCCATGTCCTTACACCCTCACTGTCTCCACCGGTGGGGAACTTGAAAAGGCTTCCCCATGACTCTCCCCCTACTCAGCGTAAGAGGCAGGCAGTGTTCTTGTCTTTTTCCTTTCCTCATTCTTCCCATTCTACCTGGGGCCCGTGAGGAGGACAAGAGGATGAGGTTGAAGGATGATGAGAGAGTGATTGCTGCCCTGGAAAATGACCCAGTGGAGACTGACCTGCTGGAATGTGCTGCATTGAAACTGAAAAACAACATTCAAACTTATTTTCATGCCTTAGATTTGCATTGGAAATCACCAACAGGACAATTCAATGTCATCGAATTAACTTCTTGAGATATTTATGCGTCCATTTCATGTCACTCTTAGTTATGAAATGCTGGTGACTCTTAGGGTACTCAGTGATTTGCCAGGATCAATTGGGGCCTGTACATATGTGAAGATAAGTTTTGTAGCAAAGGAAAGGGAACTAAGCTTTACCCATAGGTCACTGCAATTTAGGAATGAACTTATATTTTCTAAAACAGTGTTTTAAATTCCAGTATTTCTCAGGAGTATGTACCTTTGCATTTTTAATCTGGAGATATATATTTATTTAAAAACTGTATGTGAAATTGTTAATCACATTTGTTATGGTTTGAATATGAGGTGTTCCCCAAAAGTTCACGTGTGAGACAATGCAAGAAGGTTCAAAGGGGAAATGATTAAGTTGAAAGAGTCTTAACCCAACCAGTGAATTAATCCCTTGATAGAGATTGAGTGATAACTGAAGTGGTAGAGTGTGGCTAGAGGAGGTGGGAATTTGGGCATGACTTTGGGATATGTATTTTGTATCTGGAGAGTGGAGACCCTCTCTCTCTCGGCTTCCTGATGATGTGAGCTGCTTCCCTCTGTCACTCTCTTCTGCCATGATGTTAAGCCTTACCTTGAGCCCCAAGGAATGGAGCCAGCCTTCTATGGACTAAGACCTCTGAAATAGTGAGCCCTCAAATAAACTTTTCCTCCTTTAAAATGGTTCTGGTCAGATCTTTCAGTCACAGCAGCAAAATAACTGACTAAAACAACATATATATAAGTAGTACCTTTTCTCTGTCACTTAGGATTAATAACATTAATTAATTAATTAACACAGTACTCCTGAAAATGAAAGTATCTTGATTCTAAAATATGACTCTTTAATGTACTTGAGGAAAATGACAACGTTTATATAGAGAATGTTTACATAATATGTAAGTGCTTCTTCTCCAGAAACAAAATTGAGCCAAAGACTCCCTGGATCCTTTCCTGGTGACAGTTTTTGTAAGTATGAATATACAAAATGTAATATTATCTGTAATTTTTTTTACATAAAAATGACTCTAAGTAGTTCAGAAGAATATGAACTCATGTTCAGTTCATAGATCTTATGCAATTGTTTGGATTATTTTTCTTTGATAATGATACTTCTTTCAAATGCAACAGAATCCCCTTAGTGTTTTTGGATGAAATTAAAACCAAATACTTTAAAGAAGTCTTCTCTTAAGGAAATATGAGGACTAAATAGTTGTTCTCATCTGTCCAATATGAACAGGCAGTAGATATGGAAGGAGTTTGCTAGTGTATGAAAACTGGTCTGGTGTTTGAACTGAGCAGAAAATTCAACACCAAGTTTTATCATAGAGAAGGGCCTGGGTAAGATAGAATATCTTTCCTGGCTCATGTTTTATTTTTATAGCTTCCTTCTTGGGTGGATTTTTTTTTTTTCCTATGTAAAAAATTTCCTTGAACTTTGCCTTTAGGAAACCAAAAATTTAAGTTGAACTCTACAGCTGCTTTACCAAGAGAGCCTGGGCTAATGGTTACATTAACCTGCCAGTGTATTCAAACAATACACATAAAAAATCAAAGCAAAATGAAGATAAAAGTGAAATGAAAATGAAGATGTGAACATGAAGGTGAAAACATACGGTACACAGAACCAAACTCTGGGGAGAAGTGGAACAACATGCAGTAAAATAGTTGCATTCAATTCACATGGAAGGCTTGTCTTCGGTGCACACGTGTGACACTTGTGCCCAGTTAATTTTCTCATATCCTTTTTTAGGAAAGTGTTGGTGCCACCCTGGAGCCTTTGGCTGTAGTGTTTGTGAAGGAAAATATTGGGAGACCCAGGTGCCCAAAGGACAGATGGAAGTAGCAGCTTCTGTGGCGTTTACTTTGAGCTCCGTGACAGTGAATCCATTGCTCTGAATTTGTAGGAGGAAAAGGGAGATTCAGAGCAGGCAGAAGCACACACCTCCTGGGATCTTATAGTTCTGATACTTGTTACCTTTCAAAACCAAACCCCATTTCTACCAGTAGAATTTTTCCAAGTCTGCAAAACTCTTCCATAAATTAGTGACAATCAGAAAAACACTTATTTGCCAGAAGTTGTTGCAGAATGGGAGGAAATATAGACTGATGAGTGAACCAGAAACCGAACTTCCTCCAAAAGCATAGAATTTAAAAACCAACTTGGATTAACCACAGGATGTCTGTTTATAGTTATGATATCTTGAGTTTTTAAAAATAATGCATCATATTCTCACTTTTTATTTCCTTATTTCTGAGAAAGCAATTGTTTTTCTAAACCTGCAATTTTATGTTGTTGGATTTCAGAAATAATCTCCAGACTCTGGCACACAAGCAGATTCAGGGTCCAGACAGGGCAACCAGAGACTTCCCCAAGTAGTCTGGACCTCTGCGCTGGGAGGTGCCGTTCAAGGCTAGCCTCTCGGAGCTGACCGCCCAGTGAGAGACTTTCTACATAGAACCAGCCACAAGCCCCCGAACCAACGGAGAGCCTCGATCCGCAAACAGCCTCTGGGATCAGAGCAGGGCAGCCAGACACCTCTTCAGGCAGCTCTGCCCACTCCGGCTGCAGGCTCTCTTCTCGGGGCGATCCAAGATGGCGGCCTAGAGGGAGATTGCACCCCCTGTCGCTCCAGAACCCAGGAGTTAAGAAGGGGAGGCATTGAGAGACTGGGACTGAAATAGAGCCACGGGTGAGTCTGCCCACTGGGTAAAGCTCGGCCCGGGGAGGCAGGCCCAGATAGAGGTGGCTTATCGGAGCCGGGCAGGGCAGCTAGAGTCATCCACAGGCAGCCCTGCGCACTCCGGCGGTGGGCCCCGCCCACACAGCCAGCTTCTCCAGGTTCTCCGAACGGAACTGGCCCGCTGGTGAGAGCCTGTCTGACCAGAACAAGCTCCGAGTCCCGGAGCCAGTGCAGCTCAGCTTACTCTGGCACACAAGCAGATTCAGGGTCCAGACAGGGCAGCCAGAGACTTCCCCAAGTAGTCTGGACCCCTGCGCTGGGAGGTGCCGTTCAAGGCTAGCCTCTCGGAGCTGACCGCCCAGTGAGAGACTTTCTACATAGAACCAGCCACAAGCCCCCGAACCAACGGAGAGCCTCGATCCGCAAACAGCCTCTGGGATCAGGGCAGGGCAGCCAGAGACCTCTTCAGGCGGCTCTGCCCACTCCGGCTGCAGGCTCTCTTCTCGGGGCGATCCAAGATGGCGGCCTAGAGGGAGACTGCACCCCCTGTCGCTCCAGAACCCAGGAGTTAAGAAGGGGAGGCATTGAGAGACTGGGACTGAAATAGAGCCACGGGTGAGTCTGCCCACTGGGTAAAGCTCGGCCCGGGTGGCAGGCCCAGATAGAGGTTGCTAATCGGAGCCAGGCAGGGCAGCTAGAGTCTTCCCAAGGTAGCCTTCCACACTCCGGCAGTGAGCTCCTCCCACACGGCCAGCTGCATGGTGCAGGCCCACAGTGAGAGCATTTCAGCACAGAGCCAGTTCCAAATCGTGGAACCAGTAGGGGCCTAGGGGCAGTTTTCTTCGGATACGCTGCTTTATCAGATTCCTCCAAGACAGCAGGCTACTGAAGGCTGGGAGGTGATACACTGGAAATCTACAGGGACACTATAAGCCAATAGCGGAAAACTGCAATATCTCTGGGTCCCACTGACAACTGACCAATATGAGAAAACAAGGGAAGAAAATGTCCCAAACAAACCTAGATACTACATCAATAAAACCCAATGACAGCACAGCAGAAGAAATGTCAGAAAGGGAGTTCAGAATGTACGTAATTAAAACGATCAGGGAAGCAAATGAGGAGATGAAAGAACAAATGCAGGCATTGAAGGAGGAGATGAAAGAGCAAATGCAGGCATTAAATGATCGCACCAATCAACAGTTAAAAGACCAAATACGGGAAGCAAGAGATCATTTCAATAAAGAGTTAGAGATACTGAAAAAAAACCAAACTGAAATACTTGAAATGAAGGAAACAATAAACCAAGTTAAAAACTCCATAGAAAGCATAACCAATAGAATGGAGCACCTGGAAGACAGAACCTCAGACATTGAAGACAAATTATTTAATCTTGAAAGCAAAGTTGGCCAAACAGAAAAGATGGTAAGAAATCATGAACAGAATCTACAAGAATTATGGGATATCATGAAAAGGCCAAATTTAAGAATTATTGGGATTGAGGAAGGCTTAGAGAAACAAACCAAAGGAATGAACAACCTATTCAATGAAATAATATCAGAAAATTTCCCAAATCTGAAGAATGAAATGGAAAACCAAATACAAGAGGCTTATAGAACTCCAAACATACAAAATTACAACAGACCCACACCAAGGCACATTATTATGAAAATACCTAACATACAAAATAAAGACAGAATTTTAAAGGCCACGAGAGAAAAGAATTAAATTACATTCAGAGGGAAACCAATAAGAATATCAGCAGATTTTTCAATCCAGACCCTAAAAGCCAGAAGGGCCTGGAACAACATATACCAAGCCCTGAAAGAAAACGGATGCCAACCAAGAATCTTATACCCAGCAAAACTTACCTTCAAATTTGACGATGAAATAAGATCCTTCCATGATAAACAAAAGCTAAAGGAATTTACAAAAAGAAAGCCAGCATTACAGAACATTCTCAGCAAAATATTCCATGAGGAAGAGATGAAAAACAACGATGCAAATCAGCAACAGGAGGCACTAGCCTAAAGGAATAGCCAAATAAAGGAGAAACCAAATCATGCCAAAAACAAATATGAGTCAATTGACTGGGAATACAAATCATATCACAATAATAACCCTGAATGTTAATGGCCTGAATTCATCAATCAAAAGACACAGACTGGCAGATTGGATTAAAAAGAAAAATCCAACAATATGCTGCCTGCAAGAGACTCACCTCATAGAAAGAGACACCCATAGACTAAAGGTGAAAGGATGGGGAAAAACATACCATGCACACGGACACAGCAAAAAAGCTGGAGTATCCATCCTCATCTCAGATAATGTGGACTTCAAACCAAAACTAGTCAGAAGGGATAAAGAAGGACATTACATGCTGCTTAAGGGAAGCATAAATCAGCAAGACATAACAATCATAAATATCTATGCCCCGAACATTGGCTCATCCACGTACGTCAAACAAATCCTTCTCAATTACAGAAATCAAATAGACCACAACACAATCATACTAGGCGATTTTAACACACCTCTCTCACCACTGGATAGATCGTCCAAACAAAAATTGAATAAAGAAACTATAGATCTCAACAACACAATCAGCAATTTAGACTTAACGGACATATATAGAATATACCATCCAACAAAGAACGAATACACTTTCTTCTCAACAGCACATGGATCCTTCTCTAAAATAGACCATATTTTATGCCACAAAGCTACTGTTAGCAAATACAAGAAGATAGAGATACTACCTTGTACTCTATCAGATCATAATGGATTGAAATTAGAAATAAATGACAGAATAAAAAACAGAAACTTCTCCAATACTTGGAGACTAAATAATACACTATTATACGATGAATGGATAACAGAAGACATCAGGAGGGAAATAAAAAAATTCTTAGAAGTAAACGAGAACAAAGACACATCATATCAAAATCTCTGGGACACTATGAAAGCAGTACTTAGAGGAAGATTTATTTCATGGGGTGCATTCAAAAAAAGAAGTAGAAATCAACAAATAAACGACTTAACACTACAGCTCAAAGCGCTAGAAAAAGAAGAGCAGACCAATACCAAAAGTAGTAGAAGACAGGAAATAGTTAAAATCAGAGCCGAAATCAACGAAATCGAAACAAAAGAAACAATTGGAAAAATTAACAAATTAAATAGTTGGTTCTTTGAAAAAATAAATAAAATTGATAAACCCTTAGCCACACTAACAAAGAGAAAGAGGGAGAAAACTCAAATTACTAAAATTCGGAACGAACAAGGAAACATCACAACAGACACGAGTGAAATACAAAACATAATTAGAAGCTATTTCGAAAATCTATACTCCAACAAAACAGAAAACCTCGAAGACATCAACAAATTTCTAGAGACATATGAATTACCTAAACTGAACGAGGAGGACATACACAACCTAAATAAACCAATTTCAAGCAATGAAATAGAAGAGGTCATCAAAAGCCTACCAACAAAGAAAAGTCCAGGACCAGATGGGTTCTCAGCCGAGTTCTACAAAACCTTTAAAGAAGAGCTCATTCCAATACTCCTCAAACTATTCCATGAAATAGAAGAGGAGGGAACCCTCCCAAACTCGTTCTATGAAGCCAATATCACCCTGATACCTAAACCAGACAGAGACACATCGAGGAAGGAAAATTTCAGACCAATATCCTTAATGAACATCGACGCAAAAATTCTCAACAAAATCTTAGCAAATCGCATACAAATATATATTAAAAAGATAGTGCACCACGATCAAGTGGGTTTTATCCCAGGGATGCAAGGTTGGTTCAACATTCGGAAATCAATAAATGTCATTCACCATATCAACAGACTTAAAGTTAAGAATCACATGATTATTTCAATAGATGCAGAAAAAGCATTCGATAAAATACAGCATCCCTTCATGCTCAAAACACTAGAAAAAATTGGGGTAGTGGGAACATTCCTAAACATTATAAAGGCAATCTATGCTAAGCCCATGGCTAATATCATTCTAAATGGTGAAAAACTGAAAGCGTTCCCCCTAAAAACTGGAACAAGGCAGGGATGCCCTCTTTCACCACTTCTATTCAACATCGTCCTGGAGACTCTAGCCAGAGCAATCAGACAAACCAAAGAAATTAAAGGGATACGAATAGGAAAAGAAGAACTCAAACTATCCCTGTTCGCTGATGACATGATTATATATTTAGAGGAACCTGGAAATTCCACCAGAAAACTTTTAGAACTCATAAGTGAATTCAGTAAAGTAGCAGGTTACAAGATCAATGCTCATAAATCCAATGCATTTTTATACATAAGTGATGAATCTTCAGAAAGAGAAATTAGGAAAACTACCCCATTCACAATAGCATCGAAAAAAATAAAATACTTGGGAATCAATCTCACAAAAGAGGTGAAAGACCTCTACAATGAGAACTACAGAACACTAAAGAAAGAAATTCAAGAAAACCTTAGAAGATGGAAAGATCTCCCATGTTCCTGGATAGGCAGAATTAATATCGTCAAAATGGCTATACTACCTAAAGTGCTATACAGATTCAATGCAATTCCAATTAAAATCCCAATGATGTACCTTGCAGAAATAGAGCAAGCAATTATGAAATTCATCTGGAAGAATAAAAAACCTAGAATAGCTAAAGCAATCCTCAGTAGCAAGAGCGAAGCAGGGGGTATTGCAATAACAGATCTTCAACTCTACTACAAAGCAATAGTAACAAAAACGGCATGGTATTGGTACCAAAATAGACAGGTAGATCAATGGTACAGAATAGAGGACATGGACACAAACCCAAATAAATACAATTTTCTCATACTAGACAAAGGTTCCAACAATATGCAATGGAGAAAAGATAGCCTCTTCAACAAATGGTGCTGGGAAAACTGGAAAACCATATGCAATAGAATGAAATTAAACCCCTATCTCTCACCCTACACAAAACTCAACTCAAAATGGATCAAGGACCTTGGAATCAGACCAGAGACCCTGCATCTTATAGAAGAAAAAGTAGGTACAAATCTTCAACTTGTTGGCTTAGGATCAGACTTCCTTAACAGGACTCCCATAGCACAAGAAATAAAAGCAAGAATCAACAACTGGGATAGATTCAAACTAAAAAGCTTTCTCTCAGCAAAGGAAACTATCAGAAATGTGAAGAGAGAGCCTACAGAGTGGGAGAATATTTTTGCCAACCATACCTCAGATAGAGCGCTAATTTCCAGAATCTATAAAGAACTCAAAAAACTCTACACGAAGAATACAAATAATCCAATCAACAAATGGGCTAAGGAAATGAACAGACAGTTCACAGAAGAAGATATACAAGTAATCAACAGATATATGAAAAAATGTTCAACATCCCTAGTAATAAGAGAAATGCAAATCAAAACTACCCTAAGATTTCATCTCACCCCAATTAGAATGGCGATTATCAAGAACACAAGCAACAATAGGTGTTGGCGAGGATGTGGTGAAAAAGGAACACTCATACATTGCTGGTGGGGTTGCAAATTAGTGCAGCCACTCTGGAAAGCAGTGTGGAGATTCCTCAGAAAGCTTGGAATGGAAACACCATTTGACCCAGCTATCCCACTCCTTGGTCTATACCCAAAGGACTTAAAATCAGCATACTACAGAGATACAGCCACATCAATGTTCATTGCTGCTCAATTCACCATAGCCAGATTGTGGAACCAACCTAGATGCCCTTCAGTTGATGAATGGATAAAGAAACTGTGGCATATTTATACAATGGAATATTACTCCGCAATGAAGAATGATAAAATTATGGCATTTGTAGGCAAATGGTCGAAATTGGAGAATATCATGCTAAGTGAGATAAGCCAATCTCAAAAAACTAAAGGACGAATGATCTCGCTGATAAGCGGATGAGGACATATAATGGGGGTGGGAGGGGTTAGCATTAGGTTTAGGGTTAGGTTTAGAGTTAGGCTAAGTAGAGCGGTAAGAATGAAGGAAAGAAGGACTGTATAAAGGGAAAAGGGTGGGAGGGGTGGGGGGGAACGGAAAAAAAAAAGAAACATCATTACCCTATGTAAACGTAAAAAAATAAATAAAAAAAAATAAAAAAAAAAGAACATTTAAAAAAAAAAAAAAAAAAGAAATAATCTCCAACCACTGCAAAATGAACTATTCAGTCTGGTTGCTTTAAAAAAAACATCGATTTTTAAATTTCCCTAACAATTTTAGTGTCAAAAGAGTAAAAACATTTAGTTGAATTTGAAGTCACATAGGCCATTAAATGTTAATGGAAAGGAGTAGCTATCAGATATTGAGTTTTTATTTTTTACTGGAAGGCAGTTGAGAAATAGTTTATGGGAAGAAATTGTCATTAAATTTACTCACCGTCCATGCCACAATATTTTTTTTTAACCTATTTTTTTTTCATGCCACAATATTTGTAAGTGATTTATCTTTCTTGTAAATGACTAATTTATTTTTAAAAACACTTTCATTATTTGCTGTGAATGTGTATAATTGCTTACCTGACCTACAGATCTTTGTGGAGGTTCCTTTTGTACACATCTTTTTGTTTGTGTGTTTTCTAGCTTATGAAAAATTGAAAACATGTTTCAATTACATCAAAGTAAAATGTGTGTGTCTAGAGAAAGCTAATGCAATGGTCCATGTTTTGTGATTTTATAATAAAAGCTAAATCTCATATAAGCCATCAGATTGTTCTTAATCTTCCTTAACTTCAATGTGGACAGGCCTTTATAATTTCCAAGGGTCTCTTTGCACCTAGTGTCAGTTCAACTTCAAAAAAAAAAAAATGCATTGAAGAGTGAACATGCAAACGAGTTAGGGGATCTGCCCAAGTGGCATACTGAGTCAGTGGTAGAGCCTAGCCCAGATCTGTTTGCCACTCCACCTCCTGTCTCATGCCACGGGACACGCAGTCATTGGGATCTTATAGGTTGATGCTCTATCTTTTCAAACTGATCAAGTCCTGGCAGATATATCCAGAAAATCCTAAGAAGCAAATGTTATCCTTGCCTGAGAAGTGCCATTCACTTTGAAGGGTTTGCTGAGAACAGTAATTTATAACATTTGCTGCACAATGGAATTACCTAAGGAGTTTTTGGGAAGACTGTGCCACCAGAAATGTTAGTTTATTGCTCTGGGAGTAGCCTGGTCTAAGGGCTTGTTAAAAGCTCCCACAGTGATGGTCACGTGCTGCCAAGATGAAGAGCCCTACTGGGAGAGGGCATCAGTCATATTGAATGTGGGAATCAACCCAAGAGATGGTCCCCAGAGTTCTTTTCTTACAAAAGATATTGATGACTGGAGTGTTTTAGCATTCCAGTTCTGTCACTAATTGTGTGCTCTCCCTTAAGCAAGTTTCTTATCCTGTAAAGGGGGATGTTTACCTAAGATTGCTGTATGGGATCATGTAATATTTTGGGGGTTCTCTGAAAGTCGTTACCACTGTGGGAGCATCTGCCTATTAATGTGTGTTATACAATTCATAATCTGTTCGATAAATGTTGATGAAAGTATCTATGAGAAGTTGACCTGGATGAGACTATAGAATTGGAAAAGGAACAAGACATAGTCCTTTCTTTCAGAAGACTCCAGTGCAGTGGGAGCCATCTTACGCTGATTTCCACACAGTATGTATTATCACACAGGTGGGGACAAAGTGCAGTGGGTTTCTGGGAACATGGGTGACATTTATTCTGGGCTTAAAGGGTGAGAGACTGGCTGGGAAGAGTTGATCTCTCCTGGAAGGGAAGCACAGGGTCTGAGAGAGGAGATGGGAATGCATCTGGGACCTGGGATAGTTGCAGGGAAGGAGTACCTTTGGGGGTTTTGGGAAGATCTTGTGTTGAGGAGGGTTTTTATTTGGGTTTATGAGCTCTTTTCATCTTTAAATGTTGTGAGGATCCCTAATATTTCCTAGTAACCTGGAATAGAAAGAGACAGAAGCCTGCTGAAGGCCATCAAATCATGATAACAAGGCCCAGTGTAGTGAAGTGATTTGTCCATAGATTTTCCTGATTAGCTAGTTCATCTGGAGATGAGCAGACGAGGTGGGAGACAGGTGGCCCTCTATGCAGTGAAGCAGACAACAAGCATAGGATTAGAGGTGTGGTTTCGAGTTCCATTTCCTTTACTTCCTAGATGAGGACTTGGACAAGTTCATGAGCTTCTCTGACATTCTTTATCCAAAAAATAGTAATGAGAGAGAATTAGTTGGGGGAAGGCAGCTAAACTTACTCATGTTCTCTAAACGTTGAATCAATTCCAGATTGAAGAACACTCAGCAAAAGAAGGCAAAGAGTTGAAAAGCACTTAGAAGGGTGGTGAATGTGTGAGCACATGTTCTAGTTTTGGACTATGAATAACAGAAAGCAAGGAAGGCTCCAAAATTAGGCTTCAGAGAAACAGGGCAGAGGAGCTGGAACCTCAATGAAGTAGAGGGTGGAGTCCAGATGGGCTGGAGGCAAAAGTAAAGAGGGTATGAAGTTGAAGAGTGGGATTTCCATGGTGAAAGTGTTAGTTCCACTGAACCAAGCACTGGCCCTGTGTCATTATTCCATATCTCAATATTTTATATTATCAATTGATGAACCAATATAATTTAAAAAAATCCCTCTTAAAGGAAATTGTATTTGTTATGGTTCCTTCTCAGCTTGAAAAGTTATTCTGGAGCATATCTGGAGCGATCAATGGAGCTTAAACTACTTTTGGTTGAAAATGGCTTCTGAGGATATTGCATGGACAGCAGAAGTGAGAGAACATGTGTTCCATTTCTTGAGTGTGAATAAGTTAGGCAGTGTGCTGGTGTGGGTGCAGGTGGGGGTAAAAAGTAAGAAAGCAAATGTAATTGTTCTGTGACTACACGTTTAAAGGTTGTGTTAAGAGGAAAACCAGAGCTGCTGGAATATCAGTGCTGGTGCTGGAGATGGTTCTGTTCTATTATTATCCCTCATCCATGTTCCTGGAGGGCAGTGGTCTGTATAGCATTGTGTGGACACCTCCAATTGTTATGTGGGTCAAGTCAATAGCACAGTCAGTTTTGTTTAGTTCTAACAGCTTCTAAGTTTGCATCCTAGACACTTCAATGTGAATGAGGTGTGTTGATACAAGATCTCTTCTTCACCCAATCTATACCCTGGCTGAAGACCTAATTTCCCTAATCCTCTCTGTGTGGTCTTCAAATAGTAGCACCCACTCTGTGTGGTTCTGGCCTTGGCAAGATTCTGCACTTCCCATTTAATGTGTTGGTGCTCAGAAGCCCTGTGGCAGCCCCTCTGTTATAGAGGGGGGACCCATTCTAGAGAACACAAGATGCCCCCTCAGCCTACTCCAGTAGGTCTGACCTAGACCTCTGATTCCACCTGAAGGAAGTTTTCAGAAAAACACTCATTTGTTTAGTAAACACACTATAGATCTTAAAGGGCAAAAACAGTAGGTTGGAAGTGAGGTCTCATGAGTTCTAGTTCTAACTAGAACTAACAGGCTTCATGTGAGAACCTGGGCCAGTCTCGACCCAGGTGGTTCTGCAGTGTCCTTATCTGCAAATAACACTCAGGTCTCTACTGCCAACACAAATGTTTAACAGAGATTATTTTTGCATCACTTGCATTTTGGATTATGTATTTCAATTCTTTCCTATTGTTACAGATAATCAAATGTTGACTACAAATTGTTCTAGAAAGTTGAACAATTGATAAAGTAGTTGGACATTGAAAGAGTTTTGGCTATTTTATACTCCAATATTTTTATTTTGCTGCATAAAAATAATGACATCAGGGTTATGTTAAGTATTCTGCCCATCTTTCTTATCCTCTAAATACTTTGGGATCCTTCTTTAATTGGTTTTCATTGTATGCATGGAGTTTTGGGAGAGACAGTTCACCTTGGTAACTATCCTTGGTGGTCTAGAGTGTGCTAGCAACATGATGATGGACTTTCTTTCCAAGATGGGTACTGTTCATTAGGGGATATATTTCCTGTCATGTCTTTATCTCTAGAAATAAAGTCGTTTTGGAATTTCAGTGATTTGGAATATAATCACCTACAGTATTTGTAATGTCTTAAGTTTCCTTAATTCAAATTCTACCAGTAAAGTTTAGCTCAACCAGCAGAAAAGGTAAAAGTAAAAAGACTGTCTTAACAATAAGGCTAATATTTTTTATGCACATGCCTTTTTGTATCATACAATGAAGTGAAAAAAAAAACAGTGTTTTATTCTCCTGTGTTCACTCAACAATCAACACAGAATATTTTTGTGACCACATTTATGGAGATCACCCCACTCTAATCAATCAGTTCTCCAGCAGATTCTTCTGCTACACCCCAAACAATCGTCTGTTGAGCTGCATGCAATCCCACAAAGTTTTTAGAATTTCTGCATAATAAGTTTGTGTACTTGACCTTGTGGATTAATGCAGCATGGACAATAACATTTATGTTGAAGAAGGAAATTAATATTGTCTTCACTTGTGATTTAGAAAGGCATATTTTCTTTTTTTTTATTGTAAACAAATGGGATACATGTTGTTTCTCTATTTGTACCTGGCGTAAAGGCATACCATTTGTGTAATCATAAATTTACATAGGGTAATGTTGTTTGATTCATTCTGTTATTTTTTCCCTTCCTCCCCACCCCGAAAGGCATATTTTCTTAGTTCTTTGAGTTTTAGGAGTTTTTCATTCAAGATTTTGGCATCCTCTTTTCAGATCATACTGGAAATACCAAGCTTCCTCAAGTTTCCATTGTCTTAAAAACCACATTACTGTGTCCAGTTTCTGTTGAAAGGTCAGAATAAATGTCAAGTCTCTGTTTCTTTTCAGCACTTTAAATGCCTGAAACAATCTTCATAATAGCTTTGCTTTTGCTCAGATTTTCTTGCAGAGTGAAGCTGCTCCATGACTCTTAAACATTAGAATAGATGCCAACATCCCTCCAAATGAGAAAAACAAAATTAAAGCTATAATCACATTTTTTCCATCTACCACATGAGCAAAAATCAAGTTTATTAATCATGGTATACTATAAAATAAATCTTCATAAATTGTTCACAGATGTACAAGTTACAGATGTATTTTTGTCATGCTAAATTACTATTCTACAAGTGGAAGTATGTATTACTAGATTTATGATTAATTATATATGAACTGGCTGATTTGTTTTGTAATTTTATCACTAACTTTATTTTTGTACCCCAGAACTATCTTTACATACAACTCATTACCTTAACATTTGGTATATGCTCTGTTTATCAAATAGGGACTAGTGTTGGGCATAATAGATTTTTTAAAATGGTCAAAGAACATTCCCATCCCTACATGTCAACTTCTTTCATGATGTGACTTCTCAACTCTTCCCATTTACAGATGATCATGTCTCCTGTTCCTGGAGTCTGAGTTGGGTTAATGACTTACTTTGGGCAACAGAATTCTCCAGAAGCAATGTATACCTTGTTCTAGCCTAGACCATAAGATTCCTTGCTGATTTCAGGAACTTGCTTGTAAACTTGCTGAATGACTACATGCCTGAGCTTGGGTAG
Source organism: Sciurus carolinensis (assembly GCF_902686445.1). Taxonomy (NCBI): domain Eukaryota; kingdom Metazoa; phylum Chordata; class Mammalia; order Rodentia; family Sciuridae; genus Sciurus; species Sciurus carolinensis. The sequence continues at coordinate 118,359,494 of NC_062215.1, forward strand.
CCTGGTAGAGATCTGAAACATTGTGGAAGAGTATCGAAATACCCCAGCCAACAATGAGTCAGCCCTAGTCAGCCTGGCAGCTTGATCACAGTTGGGAGTTAGCCTAGCAGACAGTAAGAAACACTAAGCTTTCTCCAGCCCATAGCACTGACCCTCAGAATCATGAATTCAATAAATGGTTGTTATTGTAAATGGTGGTTTAGGATTGGTTTGTTAGGCAGCTAACTACTATTCTCAGTTAACATTATTTTAAGTTTCCTGACTGCTTAACATTTTTGAATTAAATCCTTCCGAGAATAACCGTTATTTTTCTATTATTGTAATTTTATTATGGAAAAATTTAAAAATAATGAAGTACAGGAAGAAGAATAAAAGTAGTATAACTTCTGTTAAAATGCTTGTGTCTATCTTTCCAGTTCATTTTCCAAATATAGACACATTTTTATATAATTTGATGTATCCTCTTTTTAAATAAAAAGTGTGTTTTGGAACATTCCTGGAAACTTTTTTCATACACTTGATGTCCTGCTATTTTTTAAATGTTTGCTTAGTATTCTATCTTACTTATATAATAATTAGCTTGAAAATACTGTCAATTTAAATACTGAATTCCAATTAAATGGTGTTAAGAATGATAAACATTATTTACACATTAGCATTCTCATCAGTAATGTATAACAGTGTTTATTTTACTGAACTCTACAACATACTATATATTTACATTGCAATTAGATACTAACTTTGCCAGGATTGGTGAAAAATGTTAGATGTGTGTGTTAGTCAGGCTTTTCATCACTGTGACCAAAAGATCTGACAAATTAAAGAGGTGAAGTTTATTTTGACTTGTGGGTTCAGAGGTTCAACCTATGATTAGCTGACTCCATTGCTCTGGGCCTGAGGTAAGTCAGAGCGTCATGGTGGAAAAGGGCAGGGCAGAGGAAAGCTTCAAAGCTCATGGTAGTTGGGAAGGAGAGAGAGAGCGATCCAGGGACAAGATATAATCCCCAAGGACACCCCCTGCTTACCTATAGTTACCCAGTAGTCTATTCAAATTAATCCATCAAATGAATTAATCGACTGATGAGATTACAGTTCATTGCCTAAATTCCCCACCTCTGAACCTTGCTGTACTGGATACCATGCTTCCAAAACATCTTTTGGGGACACATTTCTAGATCCAAACCAGAACATTCCAGTCCTGACCCCACAAAGCTCATACTCATTTCATAATGCAAAATTAATTTGTTTTAAGAGTCTCCATAGTCTGAACAGTTCCAGCATTGCCCCAAAATCCAAGTCCAATGTCTTCTCTGAAATTCCAGGCTCCTATCTATGAGTCCCTGCAAAAATAAAAAAATGTTGCATATATCCTCTATGTAATGGTATTGAGTAAATATTCCCATTCCAAAAAGGGAGGAATAGAGCATAGAAAGAAGAGATGGGACCTAAACCCAGATGAACAAATAAATCCTTAGCTCCCCATTTAGCAACTGGGATACATTGTGGTAAGATGTGATTTCCAAAGGTCTTGATCAGACCTACCCCTACTGCCTTGCCAGTTGCACCCCATGTGACTGTCTGTTAGGCTAACTGTCCACAGCAAGAAGCTTCTCTTTGTGGATGTTCCATGTTCCTACCATCTCTTATTTCCTGGGATCTCCATTTCACCTTCAGTTTCATTCCCATAGCTTCATGTGTTGCCCCCTCACTGGCTGCCCACAAGGATTCTGACCCTGTTAACACTTGGCCTGGCCTCACAGGCCTTCTTTTGAAATTATGGTGGAAATGCGTATGACTCCCTAATTCCAGCATCCTGTATTCCTGCAGAACCGCTGCCACATGGACAACACCAAGATCTGCTTCCAGCTCAAATAGGAGCTGGGCCCCCTTAGTTCCCAGCTGCAGCAGACTCTGTGTGCCTGGACGGCCGAGCCTGGTGAAATTAATCCTGGAGAAACAACTTTCTGGATACCGGTATGGGGGCAGGGCATTCCTTTATATTTGTATCCATGATTTCTTCTCAAAAAAGTTTACTTTTACATGCTGAGCCTGCCATGGGTGTGGTCCTGATGATTCCTGAGATGCCTTCAAGGTATATTTCCTATTTCTCTGTGTAAAGTACTTATCTTCTCTTTGGTGGTGCAATCTCTTCAACAACCACATTTTTCTTGGTCCCATTTTTACACATGCTTTTCTGGCCAAAATGCAAGTTTTAAAAATCTTTCTTCTCTGATTTCTGCTCTTTATTCTCACAGTAAGCCTGGCTTAAAGCCTCCAGCAATACCCTACCACTGCCTGAATGCTGTGCTAACTTGGAATTTCCTCCACCAAATTAAATAATCCACCACCTTTAAATTCAGCATCACTGAAAGTCTCAGGGCATGGATAAAATGTAGACCAGTTCTTTGCCAAAATGTAACATGTGTGGACTCTAGTTCAATTTCCAAGAGTCCTCAATCCCCATCTGATATGAGCACACTCTAATGTTCTCATTCCTACCAGCAAACTGGTCTTCTGAGATCACACCAGAATTGTTCTTTAAGCTCCACTTACAAGACTCTAAGGATTCTCCAGCCTGCTTCTCAAGACTTTTCCAAACTACTCCTGCAAACTAGTTCCAAAGGTTTCTGAACCACCTGGTTAGGTTAGTCATAGCAATGATCCCACTTCTTAGTACCAGTTTCTCTGTTGGTCAACTTTTTGTTGCTGTGACCAAAATAAGTGATAAAAACAACTTAGAAGATAAAATGTTTATTTTAGGCTCATGGTTTCAGAGGTTAAGTCTCAGGTCAGCTGATTTCCTTGCTCTGGGTCTGAGAGATGAGGTAGAGAAAATCATGGAGGAACAGTGTGGTAGAGGACAGCTGTTAGCTCATGGCAGCAGGGAAACAGAGGGAGGGAGGGAGAAGCCACAGGGACAAGATATAATTCCCAAGGGCACACCCCAAGTGACCTACTTCCTTCAACCACATCCTGCCTGTCTACAGTTATCACCACGTATTCTATTCAAAATATTAATCTAATGTTATGGTTTGGATATGAAGTGTCCCTCCAAAACTCATGTGAGTTGTGCAAGAAAGTTTAGAGGTGAAACGATTGTGTTATGAGAGCTGTAACTCAATCCACTTGAATAGATGAACGGGTGGTAAATGTAGGCATATAGAGTGTGGCTGGAGGAGGAGGTCACTGGGGGCTTTCCTTTGGGGTTTTTATTTTGTCCCTGGTAAGCAGAGTTCTTTTTCTGCTTCCCCATTGTCATGTCCTGAGCCACTTTCCTCCTCCACACTCTTTGCCATGATGCTCTGCCTCACTTGGGCCCAGAGCAGTGGAATCAGCCATCTATGGACTGACACCTCTGAAATTCTTAGTGCCAAGTAAACTTTTCCTTCTCTAAAACTGTTCTTGTCAGGTCTTTTGGTTGTAGCAGCAAAAAAGCTCACTAAAACATCCATCAAATATATTAATTCACTGATTAGGTTACATAATCATTAGGTTCTCATAATCATTTCACCTCCGAACATTCATAACACATGAGCTTTGGGGGCCCATAATATCCCCAACCATGACAATAAGTGTACCATTATAAAAGCTTTGCATCTATATAACTCAATCCCCTATCCAAACACTAAACATTCCCATCTACTCCAGAAAGTTTTCCCATCCCCTCCTCAGTCAATAGTCACCTTCTTTGCTGCAGAGGCATTCACTTTTTACATTTTTTCCATCATCAATTCATTTTACCTATTCTAGCATTTCATGGAAATGGAATCACAACATATATATTCTTTTGTTTAGAATTTCTTTTGTTTATGATAACGTGTTTGAAATGCATCCTCTGTGTTACAACTATGCATTGCCTCCATTTTCTCCATCAGTAATATTCCATCATATCAATAAGCTGTAGAACATTTAGCTGTTCTCCTGCTGAAATCAAGTACAGCTCAAATTTCAAAAGGTACTAAAGACTATGTAAGTAAAAGGCAAAGACTTTACCCTACCACCTAGTTTCTTTGGTGTTCTTTCAAAGATAGTCTATGCAGATCAAACTATGTGCAAGTATGAACCCTTTAAAAAAGATTTTCACATGAAACTACATATTTTTTCTGCAGTACAAGGAGTTGAACTTAGGGGTACATTATCACTGAGCTATATTCCCGGCCCTTTTTAAACAATTTTAAAATGTTAAGATAGTGTCTCACTAAGCATTGAGACTGGCCTCAAACTTGCAATCCCCCTGCCTCAGAGCCCTGAGTAACTGGGATTACAGACATGCACCAGTGTGTCTGGTGATATCTTGTTTAACCTAATCATGTTTAAGGTAATTTTTCATCTCAGTATCTATAATCTTTAACTAGTCCTCTGTTTCTCTACATTTAGGGTGTGCCTAATCTGGAGTTATTTAAAATGCTACAAATGATTTTCTGTGTCCATATGAAGTTGTATATGTACAACTGTACTCAGAAGTGAGATTGGTGAGTGTGATAGTTTTTTGTCATCTGTCTAGGTTATATTATACAGTTATTCACTCAAGCACCAATCTAGGTGTTGTTGATGAGGTACTTTGAGGATATGGTTAATATTTACAATCAATTTAGGCCTCATTCAGTCAGTTGAAGCTCTTAAGAGTAAAAACTGAGGTTTTCAGATGAAGGAAGAATTCATCCTAAAGATTGTCTATTACTCCTGCCTGGATTTGTAGCCTGCTGGCCTACCCTACTTTAGACTCGCCAGCCCCCACAGTCATGTGCACCAATTCCTTTTTTTAAAAAACCCTTTAAAAGTACATCCTTTATACATATATCATTTATCCCTATATCCCTATGGATCAGCTTAATCTGGCAACAGTGAGTCAAAGAGGATGAGTATGCAAAAGTTTCATGGGTATTGCCAAACAGTCCTCTAGAGGGGATATATCAATTTATACAGCAGAAATAGTATTTAAGAGTGCCTTTTCCCCCTACATCTTCACCAACATAAGGTGACACCAACCTTTCTTCCGTCTAATGACTCTGACAGATCTATTCATTTTAGTTTGCAATTCTGTCTCTCTAGAATTCTGTTTAATAGGAAGAGGACCATTATTTTCCTCATCATGTTATTATCCCAGTGCTGTGAATTCAGCAAATCATATATTTCTTCACTCTAAAATGCTACTATTGTCATGTATTAAAAAATGTATATATATATATATATATATAAATTTCAGATTTTACTTCATACACATCTCAGTTCAAAAGATATTAATAGTTTCATGGGTATATACCTCATGTATTGTTTTGGTTGTCCATTATCCCTTAGTTCTAAATGCTGCATTTATCATATTCACATATATATATATGCATATACACATTTATATTTATATGAATCTAGGTGTATATTTGTACATATAATCTTGTCTGATTCCACATTTTCCAGTTTGTTCTGTTATTTTGCCTTCCAATTCTGGTTTGATTCCCACAATTATTAATTTTTATGTATATTGTATATGAACACTTTTGAATATTATTTCCACTATATTAATTGTTATAACCCCTCGCCCAGAGGACACTTAGCTATTAATACCAAACTCCCAATTTATTTTTCAGAATTTTAATAGGTATTTTTTCTCATTGATAAATATTAGAATAGAATTTTTTTATTATAGCAGTTTCCAGATATTTACTTAAATTTTGCAATGATGGCAATCAAACCCAGGGCCTCTCCCATGCTTGGCAAGTGCTCCACCAACAAGCAACACTCCCAGCCCTAGAACAGTTAATTTATTTTCTACTTGGAGTTTAGTCCAAAGTTGATAATTATGCAGATTAGGCTGTGGAAAAATGGCCTATTAATAGTACTAGGTTTTCACCCAGTTTTCACATGATTATTTCAAGCAAATTTGTTTCTCTGAAAATATAATTGTATCATTTATAAATAATAATAAATTGACACAATTATTTTCAGTACTTTATTTGTTTTTATTTGGATGAATAATTGTATTGACTATCTCTGAAAAGATAAAATTACTTAATTGATTACACTGATATCTTATTTGTGATTTAATGAGAATTATCTAAATTTTCCACATGAAGTATAATGCTAGTGAATATATGTGTATAAATACTTCTATGTTTGGATATGGGAGGAAAAATTTTCTTATTTTTACAAATATTTCATTTTTATTCTGCTAACGCTGTCCTCTGTATCCAGTTTCATTTCATTTTATTTTATTTTATCAAAGGATAGTCACAAGACCAAGGAAGCAAGCTAGATTTAAACATTTCTGTATTTATGTTGTTCAAATCCATCTACTAATGCAGTGATTTTTTTACTGTTTAAAAATCCCTTACAGGGCTTATTAAACACAGATTACTGTCCCCTAAGAAACTCTGATTCTTAGATATGGCATGGTGCCCATGATACTCATTTCCAACAAACTCTCAGCTGCTGCTGCTGCAGATCTACAGAGCACAGTGTAAGGAACACTGTACTGATTGACAGTCAGGTGACTTTCCCAAGGTGCTCTTAAGCAAGCTGACTCAGGGCTGTATTGCTATCTAAGCATTCCTGTGTCCTTCAGAAGTCTCCCACATTTTACCCAAATCCTTTCTCCCTTTGCATTTTGGGTCATCACATGTTGCAGTACTGTTAATTAATGGTTATATCATGGACACAAGTCTTTTTTTTTTTTTCATTTTAGTATGTTGTATGGGTAGTTGACACCTTGATTTGCAGTAACAGAATCTGATAGTCCCAAAGTCTGGTTTTTGCATCGTATTGAAAGATACCTCATCTGTTTCTCAATGTGTCTTCTCTTTCATTCCACCATGCTACCATATTTCATTGAGTCTGTAGCAGTCAGGAAGAAAAGAACACTTCTGAGCCTCCTTGGTAGCTAAGCTTAGTCCTGTGGTCAAGGGGATAGTTATGGTTTGGATCTGAGGTGTTTTCCAAAAGTTCATTGTGAGACAATGTTTGAAGGTTTAGAGGAGAAACGATTGGGTTATGACAGCCTTAACCCAATCAGTGAATGGATCACCTGAAGGCATTAACTGAGTGGTAACTGGAGGCAGATAGGGTGTGGCTGAAGGAGGTGGGTCATTGGAGGGCATGCCTTTAGGGTATATATTTTGTATCCTTTGAGTAGAGTCTCTCTGCTCTGCTTTTTGATCATCATGTGAGCCGCTTTCATCTGCCACTGTCTTCTGTCATGATGTTCTGCCTCACCTTAAGCCCCAAGGAATGGAGCTGGCTGCTTATGGACTGAGACCTTTGAAACCTTGAGCCCCCAAATAAACTTTTTCCTCTCTAAAATTGTTCTTATCAAGTTTTTTTTTTTTTTTAGTTACAGTAGCAAAAAAAGAAAAACAAACAAACAAACAAACAAACAAAAACTGACTAAAACAGGTATTAAGAAGTAGATGCAGTATGGCATCTTCCAGGACCTTGCTTAAGAGACACCTCTGAAATACCCTCTGTCCTTTTGTTGGTTTGGATGAGTTGCTACCACCATAAACCTGAAATTAAGGACATGCAAAGTAGAAAATAGACAGGTCCCAGGTCTCTGCCACAATAGTATACTTTACCCTGGACCATCTGACGAGAGCTATACAAGAAAGTTTTATGTAAGAAAACTACTAGTTTTTATATTGTTCAATTGATTATTACTTTGGGGTTTCTATCATTTGTAGCTGAATCTAATCTTGACTAAATCACTGGTAATTAGAAGTGGTATCTAAATAGTTAAGTTTTAACAAAGAATCCTGTGTTCCAATTCAATGAACCCCAAGGTCTCATTTTTGTGGTTTGTGGGGTTGTAAATATTCAGTTGCTTCCTTCTTATCCTGCCAATGTGTTCATACATTTAATTGACCAAAATATGTTCTTCTCATAAATCCACTAATTTAGTACATTCTGTTTCTATTGCTTCATAATATATAACATGCCTGAGCTTACATAATTACATAGTTGTATGCTTCTAATCTAGCTAAGTAAATGCATTTATTTATCATTCATCTAAAACTTTACTCTTATGATAGGTATCAATTATGATTTCCCCGTCTACTGCATGAGTCTTTTAAAATTTCTCCTCTTCCATGAAAGTATTCTGCCTCTACTCACTCCTGCTTCCTATGTTTCAATGTTCCCCCTCTCAAAGAAGAGGCAATGATGTATACATTTATGGATATATATTTAAACATTTTAACTTTAATCCCATCATGTCCTAATTTTTTTTATCATTTGTGATTGCTACATTTCATATGGCCAAGAACTAATATTCAAAACAATGAATACTTCTGGGAATAAATCTTTACACATAAAAAAATGAAAAGTGACAGAATTTATGTTAAAATTTTATATGAGAAGCTTTAAAAAAGAGAATAGTCTGTAGATGCCAGTACTCAGGTATTAATTGAAATTACTCCTCTTGCATTTTTTACATTTTTATGACCCTAAATATATTATAAACAACATCATTGGAAATTGGCAAAGGCAGTAGGTTTATATCAACGTTTGCTCTGTTTCTTTGCTCGTTATCAGTTCCAACCTTTTTATTTGATAAGGGAAAATGAACTTATATGACACTAGACTGTTTACACATAAAGTTTTTGCTGTGTCTCTGGAGAATGCAGTGTTTATCCATGAAGCTTGTGTGAATTGAAGACTTGTTAGACTTGTTCATGAATGGAAAATGTGTTTTCGTCAAGTAAGTCATTAAACATGTCAGTCACATGCTACAACCTATTCACACTGACCATCACCAGGTTCCAAACTCTGCCTTCAGTGACTTCCCATTTGTAGCTTGCAATCAGTCAGAATGGGGATGTTTACACAGAGAAACAGGCCAATGCTATAAATCAGAGCCCTTTTCTTTCCATAGAGAGCTCCGTGTAAAACAGCTACCAGTACACCACTGAAGGTGGAGCACTCCAGTGGCACCCACAAGGCCTGGGTTCTATCCCCAGTACCGCCACCAATGAAACATCAATCTCTTCACTGAAGGTGTACACCAACGCACCAGATTCGTGTGAATTAAGTGACCATTCTTATTAAGCATAGAGCATTTTGATTAAGTCTCTTACACACGTAGAAAAATTAAAGTGACTTATGGTGGGGCTTTTTCAAAAATTCTTTCTCTATACTTGCTTTTTCAATCGTGTCCATTTCACAGTTGTTATGGTTTAGAGGGAAGGTACATGTGTGACCACGCAAGAAGGTTTAGAATAGAAATGACTGGATTATGAAAACCTTAACCCCATCATTGAATTAATCACCGGATGGAGATTAACTGAGTGGTAACTGAAGGCGGGTAGGGTGTGGCTGGAGGAGGTGGGCATTGGGGGCACAGCTTTGGGGTATATATTTTGTATCTGGCAAGGTGAGTCTCTCTACTTTCTGATCATCCTGTGAGCTGCTTCCCTATGCCACACTCTTCTGCCATGACATTCTTCCTCACCTTGAGCCCCAAGGAATGGAGCTGGCTGTCCTTGGACCAAGAATAAACTTTTCCTCCTCTACAGTTGTTCTGGTTAGATCTTTTAGTCACAGCAGTGAAAAAGCTGACTAAGATAATTATTTTCTTTTTGTCTACTTGATCTATAAAAACAAAGTACATTAAACATTCCTGCTAGTAGTTTTGTCAGTTTCACTTCTTATTTGACATTCATTTATTTATTTTACAGGTATATCACTTAGTATATACATGTTATTGAATATTATATTTTCATTGTGGCTTTCATTGTTCAATATAAAGTGGTTATTTGCTCCATTTAATGATGTTTGCCTTGATACTAATAATGTCATTTTTCTTTGCTTTACCTTTTGTCCATAACTTTATTTTGGACCTTTTTTGATTATTTTTGTTTTAATTAGAACTTATTAACAGCTTATATGTGGAGGTGGTTTTTTGACCCATTTTTTTAGTAGAATTCAGGCTATTTGTATCTATTGTGAAATGGATACATTTGAGTTCTCCCTTTTTTATTCTTCTTATTTTTATTATTATTTTGCAATGCTGGGGGATTATATCCAGGAGTTCACGCATGCTACCACTAAGCTATAGCCCCAGTCCTCTTTTTTTATTTATTTCCTGCTTTCTTGTTAATTTTTAAAAATTCATTGACTATACTGGGTTAGTAATTTTGCTTTTTTCCCTTTTGATGATTTGAATTTTTAATTTAGTTAAAGACTGAGGTTGCATGCAGAATAATGCTCACTTCCCAAAGAAAATAGCAGGCCTTAATTCCTAGGAGCTGTAAATACAAAGTATCTTTGTAGATGGAAGATTATCCTGAATTATCCTGGTGAGCCCTTAATGCAATCAAAACAGGCCTTACAAGAGAGAGAGGAAGATCTCTCTTTCTCTCTCTCTCTCTCTCTCTCTCTCTCTCTCTCTCACACACACACACACACACACACACACACACACACGCACACACATGCACACACACACACACACGCACACACATGCACACACACACGCGCACACACACACACACACACACACACACACACACACACACAAAAGGAGGAGAGGGTGATGGAATGCTGGAGGCAGAAATTAGCATGATGTGGCCACAACTCGAGGAATGCCAGCAGCCACCGGAAGCTGGAAGAGGCAAGGAATAGGTTCTCCTCTGGAGACTGGAGGAAGCTCAGCCTGCCAACATGGTAAGATCAACCATGTCCAGCCCAGGCCCCTAAAACTTTGAAAGAATAAATTTTTGGTTGTTTTAAGGCATTAAGTTTATGGTAATTTGTTACAGTATCATGGGAAACTAAGAGTAACATTTAAATTTTTTGAAAATCAAGCTAAATAAATCTTTTACTTTGTGTTCTCATTCATCCATATAAGTTTGATGATTTTGTGAAAATAAAAAAATATTTAAAATTTTTTTTGTATTTCCACAGTCTTTTGGTTTCTGTTTGGTTTTGGTACTAGGGAGTGAGCCCAGTGACTCACACATTAGGCAAGCACTCTACCACTGAGCTACACCCCCAGTGCATTCTTAAAGTTTTATTTTGAGACAGGGTTTCACTAAGTTGCCTAAGATGGCCACCAACTTGCAACCCTTCTGCCTCAACCTCCCAAATAGCTGAGATTATAGACATGTACCACCTCACCTGACTTTTGTTTGATTATTATGGGATTATCCAGGTCTTTAAATTCCAAGTGTTAATTTACGATTTATATGCATATTCATATCACATTGGTGTTTTCAAAATGTTTATTTATTATTTGTTTTTAAAACTATTACATTTTAAAACCATTACGTGTGCATGAAGAGTTCAACACTATAGGTTTCCTTAATTATCACAAATTATTTGAACTAAACTTCCATATTTTAATTTTTTTTATACTTTTGGACAATCTTTCAAGGGAATAGGTTATTTATTTATTTATTTATTTATTTATTTATTTATACATACCAGGGATTGAACTCAGGGGTGCTATCCACTAAGCCACATCTCCAGTTCAGTTTTTGTTTGCTTGTTTTGTTCTTTATATTTTATTTTGAGACAAGGTTTCCTTAAGTTTCTTGGGACCTCACTAAGTTTCTGAGGCTGGCTTTGAACTCCTGATGCTCCTGCCTTAGCCTCCAGAGCTGCTGGGATTACAGCTTCATGGGAATAGTTTTTTAAAGTGTATATGATTAAACTGGAAAAATATTTGCAGTTGGTACTGTGAAGTATGTTTATCTTCCTTTTTGATGGCATTGAGTACAAATAGAAAGTACAGCCCTTGTTTTTTAGTTGTGGACTAGTTTTTTCTGAGCGCAGAAAGGTCATTCAATACTGTGTAACACTCATACTCCTGGATTTTGAATTGCCAGTCTGCTTTCATGAAGTAGTATTCTTCTGAACTTAAAGAGAGTTCTGGGATTCTGGCCTGCGTTCTTTGGTACAGTCTGCAAGTGGCCTAATGTTGCTCAGAAGCCAGTCTCCAGGGGTTGTCACTGAGAGGCGGCGCTGTCTTTCTGAGGAGGCTCTCACACTGTGCTGTGTTGAATACCTATTTGAAGCTCATACTTTACAGCGGAACTTTCAGGAAAGTTTTAGAGGAAAAGAGAATGACTTTGTAAGAATACAACTAATTGACAAGTGGTTAATTTATTACAATAACCAATAAAATTAGAATGGAGAATGGCATTCCCTATCAGAGTGTACCGTGTTAGTATTTCACAAGAACGCGACTAAGATTTCTTTTGAGGATAAAGGTATATCAAGGACGATGAGAGCATTGATGTTTCTCTAGGGCTTGCTTTTCTATTTTGGAGAGTGTATCATTTCTGAAACACTTACATTAAACACTTTTTACCAATACGAAGTATCCTTTCACTTACAAGTCTTTCCATGCACTTCTTAGAGTAATTTGAACTAATTAAGAAATGTGAATTTAAAAAAAAAAATGTGGAAGCTGGGCATAGTGGCACACACCTGTAATCCCAGCAGCCTGTGAGGCTGAGGCAGGAGGATTGCAAGTTCAAATCCAGCCTCAGCAACTTAGCGTTAAGCAAATTAGTGAGACCCTGTCTCAAAATTAAACAATAAAAGGGCTGGGGATGTGGATCAGTAGTTAAGTACCCATGGGTTCAATCCCTGGTAACTAACACACATACACACACACACACACACACACACATACACCAAAAACGAAAGAAAGAAAGAAAGAAAGAAAGAAGGAAAGAAAAGAAATGTGGTGCAGAAAACAACCCTAAATATTAAGATATTCTTCTTTAATAAGATGAAAAACAAATCTTTGTGATTTTCCAGAGTCCCTCTGGGAAATCTCAAAGATAGTTTTAGTTGAAAAAGACATCCTAAAAATATGGCTTATTTGTTTGTTTGTTTTAAAATTTAGGGACTAATCTTGGGAAAGCAAAAATTAAAAGTAATCAGAGTAATCTGGGCCACTTGACAAGCTAAAATCATGGAAGCCTGAGACTAGTACCTTAAAACTTCAGCCCACCCCACAAGATTTCCTTTCAATAATTAAAAAAAAGTGACAGGATAGGGGATTTTTTTTGTTTCTTACCATCAATTCATAAAGGAAGTTTTTTTATTTAAATTGATCAGCACACTTAGTTTATCTATCATATATATCTATATATCTATATATAGTTTATCTATCATATATATATATATATATATGTATATATATATTCACATCGAAAGAAGAGTGAAAACTGAAGGAAAGTGGAGGGACAGAAGACAATAATGAGGGATGGGACGTGGGTGTATTATGTCATCTATTTCTTCCTCTGCCCCTGAACAATTGCAAGTCTCTAGTCAAGTGAGCGTTTCTAATTTTTTTGTTAACCTTTAATTGTTTTCAAAACAAGGTGATGTTTTTATATGATGCCATCTTCCTGGTCAAGTTTGGTCTAGGTTGTCACCTGATGCAAACTGCCTCAATTATAAAATTGTGCCCTGCTGGACACAGGTAATTGGACCAGCTCCCAACGTCCCTAGAACTTCTCCAACTGAAACTCAAGAGTGTCAAGATGGTATATCCATGGTAGAAGATACCAGTTATAACATTTGGGATCCTAGGATGGATACTCTTCTTCCAGATGAACAAAGTCTTCTTCTTGTGAGAGTAAAGCCAACACTGGGGAGGGGCTTCCCTCATTCACCTGTTCCTGAGGCCCCCCTTGTCCATGAGTATCTCATGTGTGTGCTGGTTCCCTTAGGCTCCATGAGTAGCAGTTTCTGCTTTGAGCTTAAAGTAAAGGGGTTTTGTCACTTGCAAAGACTCAAAGACAAACCTCCTATTTCACAGATTACTTAGGAGTTGCCTCCTAATGAATGTATTCTGATTTTCAGTTATTACACAATTCAGGTATCTTATCTCCTCTTTAAGACATTCACATTTCTACAAGTCATATCTTCAGAAACCTATTTCTGTTAAATGCCTACAGTGCTTGTGAAAAAATTCTTTTAAAATTTATTGGTAATTTTAAAATTACCAGTGTTTGTGGCATTCCAGTTCCCTACCGTTATGAAATTCAAAAAATGAGCATTATCACATGTCTACCATATTAAAACAGCTGTGGTGCCCATAAAACTTGTCAGAATGTCTTTTAGTTGAAGATTCTGTTTTTCTTAGAGAAGTAGTTGTGATGACACCCTCTTGCAACAATTCTTTTACAATTTATTTACTTACTATCATGATTTCTTAATTAAGCATGGGTAATAGGACATCATAAAGATTTCATTTCTTTTTCTTTTCTTTCTTTCTTTCTTTTTTTTTTTTTTTGATACTGGGTATTGAACCCAGAAGCACTCACCACTGAGACACCTCCCCAACCCTTTTTATATTTTATTTAGACACAGGGTCTCACTAAGTTGCTTAGGCCCTCACTAAGAGGCTGGCTTGGAACTTGAAATCCTCCTGCCTCAGCCTCCCAAGCCACTGGGATTACAGGTGTGTGCCCCCACACCCAGTTCATGCATATTTCTTAACAGGATTATGCCTTGGTCTATATTACACAGGGTATATGAAATTTGGACTGGGTTTGTCTGTGAAAAATAGTAATGTTAGAATGGTTTAGAAAGTTTAAGGAGACATACCTGTTTGTATTTAGAAAGACTGGATTTTCCATGTACTGACTCTTCTGACTCTCTGGTAATTTAAAGCTAATTCATTACGAATGATGGATGACACTTTCCTTTCCAGGTGTCCTCTTCACTACAGTGACCAGAGAAGGGCATATATGCTCAGATGCTGCTAAGATGAGGTTGTAGCACAAAGCAGACAATTACTCAGACTGACTCTGGATGAGCCTGGATACCTCCACATAGGAATAGGCACAAGTCTTCAGGGTTCCTGCATGACCCTGGTTCAGTCATCTTTTGCCAGGACTTTCCTTAGATGCTGTTAGATTTTTGACACTGAGTAAGAAATAATCACATTTGCTTCAGTTAGAATAATTGCTAGGGAAACTTTCCTATTATAGGCCAAATGTTAAACCAGAATTGAAGAAAACTGTGTTGATGGACAGAAAACTTTAAAGTCAGTTCTATTCCTGTGTCCTGTTTTTCTTTGTCCTACCTAAAGATTTACAGGAGTGCTGAGAGGTTGGACTGAAAAAAGTTTCTATCTACTTATTTAATGCTCCTTGACCTATCATGGGGTCAAATACAATAAACCCACTGTAAGTTGAAAATGACTTAAATTGAAAATGCATTTAGTACACTTACTCTACCTGGCTAAGATGAGCCTACCTTAGATGTGCTCAGAACATTTAGATAAAGTCCAGAGTTGGCCAAAATCTTCTCATGCAAAGCCTACTTCGTGATAAATGATTGACTATCTCATGCAATTTATTGATGCTATACTGAAAGTGAAAAATAAAATGGGTTTATGGGTACTCATCATTGACATATGAGTAATGTACTTTAAAGTATGGTTTCTACTGAATGTGTATCACTTTCACACCATGATGAAGTGGACACATCGTAAGTTGAACCATCATAAGCTGAGGACTATGTGTGATTGTTTTCATCTGTCAACCTAAATAATAATCATAAAGACCCTCCAAAGAACAATACTTTTTTTGGGGGGGGGGAATGGAAAAGCATCGTAGTGGGAATATGTGTGCTGTAGCAGACTGAGCATATTCAAAGAGGTTGACAGAAGGGGAAGTTATTAAAAGGCAAAAATAAGGATGATTACATAAGTTATTTTTGAAACAAAAAGTCTTGGCCACAAGAATTAATACCAAGGGTGGTGCCAGTTGAACGGACAGTTGTTGGGCAGATGTCCTTGCAGAAATATTTTTTTATGTAAGATCGTGGTGGCCTTTGTGAAAGGTTGTGGCTCTGAGAGAATCTTTTGTGTGATATTTACTGTCAAGCAGTCATGCATGAGAACCTTTTCTTCATAATCTCTTGGTTTTATTTACTTTTGTTAGGGTTGACACAAATGAACCCATTTTGATTCTGACGACTTTCACACATCTGAAAACGAGGAGCCCTTGGATGTTTAAAACTGTTGGAATGGCATCATCGCCACGAGCGTGCTTCAGTGAGTTCCAGAAAAATGCTGGCGGTTCCCAGAAAAATCCATCATCATAAAACTTCTCATCCCTCTATTATTCACTGAGATTGAGGGTCTGTAAGCTAAGTGGTTTGGAAGGAGGCTGAAGAAAATGTGGTCCTATTTGTAGGCATGGATTCATGACATTGCTATAAAAGCTTTTGCCTGTGAGTCAGTCTTGGTTTGCTTCTTGGGTCAAGGGCATTTCATGATGTTTTGTGAGCCCAAGAAGTCTTCAACATCTCTCTTCTATTTCCCAGGTCTCTAAAAGATCAAGACTTCAGAGGAAAGACCCCCGATGTCGCTAACATCTGTGTTAGTCCATTTTCTGTTGCTTTAAAAAAAATACCTGAGATTAGGTATTTCATAAATAAAAGAGGTTTATTGAGCTCACAGTTCTGGAGGTTTAGGAGCATAGTACCTGCATTCTGGAAAGGGCCTCCTGCTGTGTCATGACATGGTGTATGGGCATCATGGTGGGAACTTGTGTGAAAAGGAGAGATCACCCAGTGATACCAGAAGCCAGAGAGATTCAGGGGCTGGGCTTGCTCTTTTTATAATAACCACTCTTACAGGAACTAAGGAGGGACCTACAAGAACTATTAATCCTTTGCCAAGGCATCGCTGTAACCAACCTGATTACCTCCCTAGGTCCCACCTCTTAAAGGTTCCGCCACCTGTTAACATTGCCACCCTGGGGACCAAGCTTCTAGCACACGAACTGCTGAGGGAACATATTCAAGCCATCACCAAACCATGGCACTATCTTGAGTGGCCTAACCCAAATTTGTGTATTAAATTTTTATCAAGTGAGACCTCATATGTTCTCACATATTCTGTGAAATTCCTTATCATTAATAAATAAATATCAATCACATACATTTTAAATAGAGTCAACCTAAAAGTAGAATGTGAAAGTATTAGTTAACTTTTAACTAAATTCTCATCATCAAAATTTACTATTTTTCTAAAGGTGAGAATTAGAGTATCAGAATACTGATAGCTTTTTAATCAGTACTATGGAACATGTAGCTGTTTATTTTTAATCAACTCCATGACATGATTCTCTGCAGCATCCCTTCTGCAGGAAAGGCAGTTTGTTCTCTAGTGGAGTTGTTGGTTGGATATACTTAATTATAATTAGGCAAAATAAATGGATTCCGTGTGTCCTGTTTTAAAATTTTTTCTGATTAGCGGAAAAACACCATACAAGGATTATCTTCTGGGTTTTCGTTCTATGCATTCATGTGTTTAGTTAACTTGTTCTGCCTTCATGGCAAGACATCAGTGGGTTTCACTTGTGTGTTGATGTAAGTATTACATTTCACATCAAGAAGCCAAGTTCAACAAATAAAAATTGTTTCAGTGGATTTGACGTCATATTTGAACTTAAAAATAAACAAATGAATAGTCTATGAGAAAAGGGGTAACTACAGTTCAAAAGATTAGGAAAAAATATGTTCAGGCTGGGGGTGTAGCTCAGTGGTACAGCAATTACCTATTCACGCACAAGGTGCTGGGCTTGATCCTTAGCATTGCAAAGAGAGGGGAAAAAAAGTTCTATGTTAAAATATTTCTGGAAGTTGTTTTGATCATCTCTCTTGGTTCCTTTTGGCTCCACAATCTTACAGCTCTTTAGTAACATAGACTAATTTTTTTTTTTTCAGCATAAGGATATGGAAGGTATAACTATGATTTTAGGTTTTTTTTGTTTCTCAGCTCATTGTAATTAACTTTTGAATATCTTTTGCCCATAAGATACCCTCTGAAATCTGTCTCTCAGTGATAAGGTCTGACATGGCTTGATTTTTTTGAATAAAATGATAATCTCAGCTTGTTTACTTGTTACTCATCTCATAAAAACAGAAGCAGCAAGGCACAGACAATTCAGTTTGCTGTTCAGCTTCTTGATTGCTGGAATTGTGGTTATATAAAAATGTTTCACTTAATTATATGTTATATTGAGAGATTTGACAATACTTTTTCTTTATTTCCTTTTCAACTTACTCTGCTTATGGATTCAAACACCCTGAAAGTCCATAAAAATATAAGGAAACACTCAATATGAGTTTATTGCTATAATATCTTGCTGAATTATTTGTCCTTAGTCATTGTTATGACATATCAACTTGTATTTTTAGTTTTAGAAAGTAATTATTCATTCTAAAATGGCTCACCCTTTGTTTACATAACAAACTAGCCCCAAACTTTGTGACTTAAAAAAAAAAAAAAAACTGTTTTATTTTATCTCATGGTTATGAAAGTTATAGATTTGGGCAGGGCTTGATCAGGTGAGTTTTTCAGTTCCGCATAGCATGAATGGATGCCACCCAGGGGTATTGTGTCCAGCTGAGGTTTTGAGGGTCCAAGACAGCCTGCCTCTCTTATAATAGTAGAGCCTTAGCAGGGGACAGCGGGAAGGCTGGGCTCAGCTAGGGCTGTTGGCTGGAGAACCTACATGTGGCCTGGCCAACATGGCGTCTCAGAGTAGTTGGTCTTCATTCGTGACTGCTCTGGGAACTAGTGTTCCAGATCTGAGGGCAGCAGCTTCACCCCGGCCTCTGCAGTCACACAGCCTCCTGTCTGATGTCTTCTGTTGGCTGACGCTGTCACAAGCTCACACAGGTTCAAGAGGAGGAAACATAGGTCTCATCATTCCATGGGAGGAATGTCCCAGAACAAGAATGCAGAGTGGTGTTTTGAAACTGCCAAAGCCTTCTTTAGGAGATTGATCTCTATGCCTTTTTCTAATTTTTAAAATATTTTCTCTTTCCTTATAGACTCCTAGATATGGTGCTGTGTTATGAAACCCTTCAGCTTAGGTTCACTTGTGATGCAGTTTATAGTCTCAGGATCTATGAATGTATGTATTTCCCCCCCCCCCAGTACTTCTTGCCTGAAATAAGGGTGCCAATTTCTGTGTTTGTTATATATAAAGCCGGAAACACTAAGAGCTCTCTTCAGCGGGAAAATAGCTCATTTAATAGTGGACTTCATGTTCTAGTTTCATGACCAACTACAGATTGTCCTTAAATACCAAAAATATAAAAACATAAATTCCAGCTTGTTCCTAAGAAAAACATAGAAGGAGAATACTCTCAAAGTCCTGGATTTTAATTTTATAACAAATATAAAGATTTTCTACTTGTAACCTTTTCTCTCAGCATTTCTTTACAAACAGCAAAGTAAGCATTGACTGACAGATTAGGCCTGTTAATACAACTTACCCGTCACTAAGTGAGCTATTCTACTTTTTTGACAGTTGAAAAATGACTGCTTGCCAACATTCTTAATGATATGTTGAATAAGAAATTTCAGTCTTCTGTATGGTTTTCTAACCTCCCATTTTCTTACTTTTTCTCTTCTTTTCCACTTCATATTCATTGTCCTTATTAGGATGAAACAAAATGATTAGGAATTGTCCACCTTCCCTCTCACAAGTCCATTTATGCTGATTTAGTTCGTAAATTCATTTTTTTAGAAAAGAATATTAAAGTTGCTACAATTCTGCTTGCTCATCCCCATAGTGATAACACTGTTTCATCTAAGGAACTCTGCCACTGACAACCCCACTCCACAGGGCTTGAGCTCATGACCCTCACTCTGTTTGGAAGAAGGGCCATAGAACATCTTTATCATGTTCTGGTAACACAGGACCAGACGACCTTCTGGAACACCGTGTGTATCCCAACACTGAGTCTTCCAGCCCATGTAACACATTAATCTCTCTCTACTTAATTAGTCTTCTATTCTTGGGAATATTTTGTAGTTCTTGGTATACAAACCGTTATGAGTTTCAGTTTTGTTTGCTATTTATTTTGCAATATTAGGAATTGAATGCAAAGCCTCATACATGCTAGGCACGTGTTCTACCACTGGAGCTACCTCCCCAGCCCTTTTTATTTATTTATTTATTTATTATTTGTTCTATTAGTTATATTTTTGAGACAGGTCTCACTAAATTACTCAGGCTGGCCTTGGACTTGGGATCCTGCTGCATCAGCATCCCAAGTAACTGGAATTGTAGGCATGTGTCACCGCTCTCAGCTGGTACATGAATTTTGTACATATTTTTTTTAAGTGTATTTCAGGACTGGGGATGCAGTTCAGTGGCAGAACACTTGCCTAGCATATACAAAGCCCTGGTTTCAATCCCAGAACTGGAAAAAAAAAATATTATCTGGTGTTTCAGGTTTTTGAAACTATTACAAGTAGTATCTTTAAATTTTTAAAATTTTGATTGTTACTAGTATACAGAAATACTGATAAGAACCTGGAGATTTGGCTCAGTGGTAGAGTGCTTGTCTAGAACACATGAGGCCCTAAGTACCACACACACAAAAAAGAAATACAGTTGATTTTTACATTTTGCTATCTGTCATGCTGGTTTCATTTACTAGTTCTATTAGCTTATTGACAGATTCCTTGAGGTGTTTTTATATGCACATCATGCTGTGATAAAGACAGTCATATTTCTTCTTTTGAATATGTATGTTCATTTTCTTTTTGTCTCCGGTACAACACTACATAGAAACAGTAAAGGCAGATATCAGTCTTGTTTATGATCCAGAGGGAAAGTATATGGTATTTTACCATTAACGATGATGTTAACTACAGAGTGTTTATAGATACCATTTATCATATCAAAATTTCCTTTTATTTCTGGTTTGCAAAGTTTATGGGTGTTTGTTGTATCATCTTTTATTTTATCATAAATGGGTATAGAATTTTAACAAGGGTTAAACACTTGGATATTTTGAAATAAACATATGATTTTTCTCCTGTATTTTGTCACGATGGTGACTTGGTGACTTATATTGGTTTTTAATCTCTAAATACTGAGTTATACATTTGCTTAAAACAAGGACTTTCTCATATAACTATATTATAGTTATCTACACTAGGAAATTAATACTGATAAAATAATATGACTTAATTTACAGACCTTATTCACCTCACTGACACCAGTGGATGTTCCCACTGTTTTTGTTTCCAAATATTTGGGAAATTCTGGAGATTTTAATTAGTAGTTAACTTCCATTATAACAGAAACACACTCTACCTGATTTTAATGCTTTTATATTTATTAAGATGTGTTTTTTTGTGTGTGTTTTTTTTTTTTTTTTTTTTGCCATGCTGGGGATCGAACCCAGGGCCTTGTGCTTGCAAGACAAGCATTCTACCAACTGAGCTATCTCCCCAGCCCTTAAGATGTGTTTTATCAGGCTAGGGAGTTGGCTCTGGGGTAAAGTGCTTGCTGTGCTCACAAGCTCAAGGCTCTGGGTTCAAGCCCCAGCAATGAACACACGCAGTGTGTTTTATGTCCAGCATTTATTTATCTTGATTAATGTTTTATGTACATTTCAAAAGAATGTGTATTTGTCTTGTTAGATGGAATGTTTTATAAATGCCATGAAGTGAAATTATTTGATAGTGTTATCATATCTTTGATCAATGATTTTCTATTTGTTTTGATTACTGAGAAATGAGAGTTAAAATCACCAATTACAATTTAGATTTATCTACTATTTCCTTCTGTCATTTTGCCTTACATATTTTGGAGTTCTCTTACTAAGTACATACATATTTCATGTTGGTATGTCATTTAGAAGAATGAACCTTGATTCGTTATGTAAAAGTTCTCTATATTTTTGGCAATACTTCTTGTACTGAAAACCACTTTGCCTAGCTACTCATTCTAGCTTTCTCATGATTAGGGTTTTCATAATATATTTTTTTCATTTTTAAAAGTACAGCTTTATTGAGTTATAATTCACATACTGTAAAATTAATCTCTTTAAAATATACAAGGAAGTTGTTTTGAATATTAGAGTTGTGCAAATATATTACTTCTCTATTTAGTTTATTATCTAGAGCTAGTCCTATTTTTTCAGTGATTGCTCTAAGGTTTACAGTTACATGTTTCATTTATGGTTTGTCTCCACAGAAAAATATATAATTTCTCATATAAGAAAATAACCTGCAACAAAGTATCTTCCACTTCCTCTCCCTATCTTTTTCCTTTTATTAATTTTATGTCTAAAAATGTGATAGCTCAAAACCAATGGATATTGTTTTGGTTAAGAAAATCAATTATCTCTTAAACCATTTAAAAATGGTAAAATTTATTTTATATCGTACCACATGATAGCCATTGATGACATGCTTTATTACTTTACCCATATTTGATCTTTATTTAGTATTATTTTCCTTAAATCTGAAGAACTGCTGTTAGCATTTTTTGTAGTACAAGTTTGCAGACAAAAAAAAAAAAAAATCTTCCAAGTGTGTTTTTTTGAGGATGTCTTCATTTTACTTTCATTTTGAATGATATTTTTGCCGAATAGAGATTTCTAGTTTGACAGAGTTGATTTTCTTTTGGCATTTTAAAAGAATGTTTCCTTTGTCCTTTGATGAATATCATTTCCTATCATACTTCAATGATTATTTTTAAATTCATACCTCTGTATATAATGTATCTTCTTTCTCCTGACTGATTTTAGGATTTTTTTTTATAACAACATTTTAATCATGATATACCTTGGTATTCGTTTTCCGGCTTGAAGTATGTTGAGCTCTTCAGAGCTCTAGGTTAATACTTTCAATTAAATCTAGAAAAATTTCCAAAAAAAATTGGTTGTTTTTTCAAAAAACTTTTTTTTCTAACTCAACCCTCTTTCTGGGATTCTAAATGCACATACATTGGAACACTTCATATTGTTCCATAGACAATGTATGCTGTGTTTCTTTTTTAAAAAGTAACTTAATTCAGTTATAATTTAAATTCCATGAAATCACTCATTTAAATACACAATTTAATCATATGGTTTTGGTAGATTCACCATTTGCTTTTAGAACATATCTAGTACCCCCCAAAGAGTCTTATGCCTAACAGTTACCCCTCCCTAACTTCTGCCCTGTGCAACTGTTCTTCTACTTTTTATCTCTGTGATTTGACCTTTCCAGGCATTTCATATAAGCACAATTGTATAATTTGTGTCCTTTTATGTCTGGCTTCTATCATCCAACCTACTACATATGAAGTTTGTCTCTTGATCTTTTTTTTTTTTAAGTTCCTTTTTCTAGATCTACTTTTGTTTGGATGGTTTGCCTTGTCTTCAAGTTCACTCATTTCTTTGAGTTCTGCAGTGTCTAATACAACAAATTAATCTAGTGAAATTTTTCATTTCAGGTATTTTAACTTGCATCTCTGGAAGTCTGACTATGCTAATTTTTATTGTATGTTTCTTTCCTCACTGTGTACATGCTTTTCTTAAATGCTTAATTATAGTCTATATAGCTGATTTAAAGTTCTTATGTATTAATTTCACCACCTGTCATTTCTGGGTTTGCTTCTCTACTGATTTTCTTCTGGTTACGTGTCCTATTTTCCTGCTTCCTTGCAGTTCTAGTCAATTTTATTCCATGTCTTCTTTCTTCTTATTGAGTATAGGAATTTTGTTGTTTTTGTTTGAAGAAGCCTACATGTTTATTCCTGTAAGGAGTTAATTTATTGAAGATCCTTTGGGTTTTGGAGGCTTTCTGCTTTGGGGTGGGGTCAGTATGTGTAGCAGAACCTACACTGTAGTGTAAGGTAGCCCTGATCTTAAAGCAGGGACTTCCCAGGGTGTCTACTTAGTATCCCAGTTGTCCAAAGAGATCTCTCTACTTTGGCTCACACAGAACTTGAATGTCTTGTGGCCCCGTAGAAGCTCTAATGAGTTTTCAGCTTATGGTTTCCTGGGAGTTTTCTTTGACCTCACCGAGTCTCAACCTCTATAAGATTCATACTCAGCCAGAGACTCATAGGGAACACTCTCAAGATTTCTGGAGCTCTTATCCTGGGTCATTCCCTTTTCACTTGTTTCCTAGCCCACAAGAGCAAGCCACTCGGCCTCCCTAAACTGTCTGCTGAACTCAGCAAGCCCACTGTGTTTTCTTGGGTTCTCTCTCTGTAAAGAGAACCCTCTGGCCACCTAGATTCCTATATAAAGAATCTTTTCCTTCTTCTTTTTTTTTTTTTTTTTTTAATTGTAAACAAATGGGATACATGTTGTTTCTCTATTTGTACATGGAAACAAGGCATACCATTTGTGTAATCATAAATTTACATAGGGCAATGTTGTTTGATTCATTCTGTTATTTTTTTCCCTTCCCCCCGACCCCTCCCACCCCTCTTTTCCCTCTATACAGTCCTTCCTTCCTCCATTCTTACCACCCTCCTTATCCCTAACCCTAAACCTAACCCTAACCCTAACGCTAACCCCTCCCACCCCCCATTATATGTCCTCATCCGCTTATCAGCAAGATCATTCCTCCTTTAGTTCTTTGAAATTGGCTTATCTCACTTAGCATGATATTCTCCAATTTCATCCATTTGTCTGCAAATGCCATAATTTTATCATTCTTCATGGTGGAGTAATATTCCATTGTATATATATGCCACAGTTTCTTTATCCATTCATCAAATGAAGGGCATCTAGGTTGGTTCCACAATCTGGCTATGGTGAATTGAGCAGCAGTGAACATTGATATGTGGCTGTATCTCTGTAGTATGCTGATTTTAAGTCCTTTGAGTGCAGGCCAAAGAGTGGGATAGCTGGGTCAAGTGGTGTTTCCATTCCAAGCTTTCTGAGGAATCTCCATACTGCTTTCCAGAGTGGCTGCACTAATTTGCAACCCCACCAGCAATGTATGAGTGTACCTTTCTCCCCACATCCTCACCAACACCTATTGTTGCTTCTGTTTTTGATAATCACTATTCTAATTGGGGTGAGATGGAATCTTAGGGTAGTTTTGATTTGCATTTCTCTTATTACTAGAGATGTTGAACATTTTTTCATATATCTGTTGATTGCTTGTAGATCTTCTTCTGTGAAGTGTCTGTTCATTTCCTTAGCCCATTTGTTGACTGGATTATTTGTATTCTTGGTGTAGAGTTTTTTGAGTTCTTTATAGATTCTGGAAATTAGCGCTCTATCTGAGGTATGGTTGGCAAAGATATTCTCCCACTCTGTAGACTCTCTCTTCACATTTCTGATAGTTTCCTTTGCTGAGAGAAAGCTATTTAGTTTGAATCTATCCCAGTTGTTGATTCTTGCTTTTATTTCTTGTGCTATGGGAGTCCTGTTAAGGAAGTCTGATCCTAAGCCATCATGTTGAAGGTTTGGACCTACTTTTTCTTCTATAAGATGCAGGATCTCTGATCTGATTCTGAGGTCCTTGATCCATTTTGAGTTGAGTTTTGTGCAGGGTGAGAGATAGGGGTTTAATTTCATTCTGTTGCATATGAATTTCCAGTTTTCCCAGCACCATTTGTTGAAGAGGCTATTTTTTCTCCATTGCATATTTTTGGTCCCTTTGTCTAGTATGAGAAAATTGTATTTATTTGGGTTTGCGTCCGTGTCCTCTATTCTGTGCCATTGATCTACCTGTCTATTTTGGTACCAATACCATATCGTTTTTGTTACTATTACTTTGTAATAGAGTTGAAGATCTGGTATTGCAATACCCCCTGCTTCGCTCTTTCTACTGAGGATTGCTTTAGCTATTCTGGGTTTCTTATTCTTCCAGATGAATTTCATAATTGCTTGCTCTATTTCTGCAAGGTACATCATTGGGATTTTAATTGGAATTGCATTGAATCTGTATAGCACTTTAGGTAGTATGGCCATTTTGACAATATTAATTCTGCCTATCCAAGAACATGGGAGATCTTTCCATCTTCTAAGGTTTTCTTTAATTTCTTTCTTTAGTATTCTGTAGTTCTCATTGTAGAGGTCTTTCACCTCTTTTGTGAGATTGATTCCCAAGTATTTTATTTTTTTCGATGCTAATGTGAATGGGGTAGTTTTCCTAATTTCTCTTTCTGAAGATTCATCACTTATGTATAAAAATGCATTGGATTCTTGAGCATTGATCTTGTAACCTGCTAATTTACTGAATTCACTTATGAGTTCTAAAAGTTTTCTGTTGGAATTTCCAGGTTCCTCTAAATATATAATCATGTTATCAGCGAACAGGGATAGTTTGAGTTCTTTTCCAATTCGTATCCCATTAATTTCTTTGGTTTGTCTAATTACTCTGGCTAGAGACTCAAGGATGATGTTGAATAGAAGTGGTGAAAGAGGGCATCCCTGCCTTGTTCCAGTTTTTAGGGGGAATGCTTTCAGTTTTTACCATTTAGAATGGTATTGGCCATGGGCTTAGCGTAGATGGCCTTTACAATGTTAAGGAATGTTCCCACTATCCCAATTTTTTCTAGTGTTTTAAGAATGAAGGGATGCTTTTTCTGCATCTATTGAAATAATCATGTGATTCTTAACTTTAAGTCTGTTGATATGGTGAATGACATTTTACGGGAACCTATGAGGTATTGCCTATAATCCAACAGTGGATGACAGTCATTGAAAATATTTTGACTGGTTTTGTAGTGTTATCCAGCACCAATTCCATTATGTCAAGAAGAATATATTCCAAGACTGTAAATTTTAAAATCAGAAGCATTTTTTTCCAAGAGGTATCTTTTAAATTAAAAGAAGTAATTAAAAATCATTTTTAGATTAGTAAAGGGATATTGAGGTAAATAAAAATGAAATGTGAGAAATCTCCAAGATATTTAACTATTAACTATAGTTACTACTAAGTTCCCCAGGTCTTGTTAAGTTTCTGAGACTGACTTGCAACTTGTGAACCTCCTGCCTCAGTCTCCCAAATTACTGGGAATATAGGTATATACCACTGTGCCTGGGTCAAAATAAAAATTCTTCTTAAAGGACTGGAGTTGTAAGTCAGTGGTAGAACACTTGCCTAGCAAACAGGAGGCCCTGCGTTTAATCCCCAATACAGGAAAAAAAAAAAGTCTAAATGGAAACCGTATTAGCTAGATTATTTCATGAGTTCAGAATAAAAATAAAATCATTCTATTGATTTAATAATAATGACAGTGTTAATAGTAATAATAGCTGATACTAACATGGACTTTACTATGTGCCCAATAATCTAAATTCTTTTCAGTTGTTAACTTGTTTAATAAGTTTATGAGGTAGATGTTATAATTTATTCACTCAACAAATGAAAAAACACAGCTTCAGAGAATTAATTTTCCCAAGGTCACATAGCTGGGATGATTCAAAAGTATTCTGAGTAAATTTTGGAAGAGGTGCCTCTATCCTGGCCAAAAAGAAGACTTCATTAGATGATGTAATCATTTAAATTTCAATTCCTTTTGATTGCTGGCTCAAATCCAAACTTACATGTAAGGAAAATCTTGCCAGATTAAGTCACTTGCCTGTGTTCACTGTATAAGATTTGTACCATCGAAATATCCTACTACTCCAACTAGAATTTAGACAAAATGGGGCCATTCATATCAACAGTATTTCTTGGATTGAAATAATAGTCTCTTTTGCTAGTATAGGTTTATTTAAGATATTGTTCTTATTTACTTAAATGAGACCAAAATTCTGAGATGATTCACTAAAAGCAGTTTTATATTTTTTTAAAAGCTTGGAGGTTGAGAGACCTGGAAAATACCTGTTCAAAATACATTTTGAATTCTTGGTGAAAGACAAAAGTTTCTTACAACACATAAAATCTTAATGCTTGAATTTTATGTGTGTCAAAAGACCCTGGAGGAGAATTGCTCATCTTATTTTGTAGAGAATGTACTGATGGAGGCAAAAAGTAGTATTCCAAAGAGGTGATAAAAAGACACCCCCCAGCAAAGAAAGGAAGACTATTTGGAGACAGGGTGCCCCAGTGCAGACTCACCTTCTTTGGAAAAGGAGGAGGTATCACCTGGGACCCCATCCCACCTACTGCAAGCTAACTTTTCTTTTCTTTTTAACACTAGAATGATAAACTTTAATGGGATATAAAACAGGATCTTTGAAAATATTTAAAACTCTCTTTTACTAAAATGCAACATCTTTAGATAAGTTGATAATTCAGAGATAATCCACCAAGTCACACAATACACAATGAACTACCCAATGTGTTAAAAGTTCTTAATTCCTGATATTTTAAAACCATGAATGTATCCATGCATCATGACAACTCACTTCCAATATAAAAGAAGTATTTTTTGGCTGATGTGATTTGAATATTCAGTTGAACACATTTGGGATTTTCTTAAATCCATTCTGGGCTAATAAATCATTATACTTTTTATCTTGGGTTGCAAAACAGTGGAATGTACTGGTTAACATTTCCTAAGGAAACCAAACACCTCTTCCAAGGGAGTATCAAAGGCAGTTCTGAGATGGGTACATTATTAGATACCTCTGTATAAAATCAGATATGCAATATCTGTGAAATAGAAGAGAAACATGAGAATAGTCTTCTGAGCTCTTGAGAAGTGAAGACAAGAATCTTTGCATTTGTTTTCCTGGATAAGTGTACAATGACTCACTGGAGTTAAGCAAAACAAAATAGCACTAAAACATGGCCAATTCAATTATAAATGTGATTCCACATGTAAATTCTAGTTTCTGGATCTCCAGGAAAAAAAAAAAAAAAAAAAAAGCAATAGAATACTCAACCCAAAAATGCTTTTAAACTAAAAAAGATAAACTACCTATTTTCTTTTTTTTTTAATTTGTTCTAATTTGTTATACATGACAGTACAATGCATTTTGACACATCATACATAAATGGAGTAGAACTTCTCATTCTTCTGGTTGTACATGATATAGAATTACACCAGTCATGTAATCATATATGTACATCGGGTAATAATGTCTGATTCATTCTACTATCCTTTCTACCACCATACTCTCTCCTCTTCCTTCATTCTTCTCTGTCTAATCCAAGTACCTCTATTCTTCCCTATCTGCCCCCTTATTGTGAATTAGCATCTGCATATCAGAGAACATTCGGCCTTTTTTTCTTTGCAATTAGCTTATTCTACTTAGCATGATATTCTCCAGCTCCATCCATTTACCAGCAAATGCTATCATTTTAATCTTCTCTAAGACTGAGTAATATTCTACTGTGTCTATATACTACATTTTCTTTATCCATTCATCTGTTGGAGGGTATCAAGGTTGGTTCCATAGTTCAGCTATTATGAATTGAGCTGCTATAAACATTGATGTGGCTTCATCACTATAGTATGCTGATTTTAAGTCCTTTGGGTATGAACTGAGGAGTGGGATAACTAGGTCATACGGTGGTTTCACTCCAAGTTTTCTGAGGAATCTCCATATTACTTTCCAAAATGGTTGCACCAATTTGCAATTCCACCAGTAATGTATGAGTGTACCTTCTCCCTCACATCCTCACCAATATTTGTTGTTGCTTATATTCTTGATAATTGCCATTCTGACTGGAGTGAGATAAAATCTCAGTGGAATTATGATTTGCTAGAGATGTTGAACATTTTTTCATGTTTGTTGATCAATTGTATTTTTCTTCTCTGAGAAGTGTCTGTTCAGTTCCTTAGCCCATTTATTGATTGAATTATTTGTTTTATTGGGGTCAAGTTTTTTGAGTTCTTTATATATCCTGGAGATTAATGCTCTATCTGAGGTGCAGGTGTTAAAGGTTTTCTCCCATTATGTAGGCTCTCTGTATACATTCTTGATTGTTTCCTTTTTTGTGAAGTTTTTTAGTTTGATTCCATCCCATGTATTGATTCTTGATTTTACTTCTGGAGCTTTAGGTGTCTTGTTAAGGAAGTCTGGTCCTAAACCAACATGATGAAGATTTGGGCCTACTTTTTCTTCTATTAGGTGCAGGGTCTCTGTTCTGGTGCCTAAGTCCTTGATCCACTTTGAGTTGAGCTTTGTGCAGGGTGAGAGAGAAGGGTTTAATTTCATTTTGCTACATATGGATTTCCAGTTTCCATAGCACCATTCATTGAAGAGGTTATCTTTTCTCCAATGTATGTTTTTGGCACCTTTGTCTAGTATAGATAAATGTATTCATGTGGGTTTGTCTCGGTGTCTTCTCTTCTGTATCATTGGTCTACCTGTCTACTTTGGTGCCAATACCATGCCATTTTTACTATTGCTCTGTAGTATAGTTGAAGGTCTGATATTGTGATGCCTCCTGCCTCACTTTTCTTGCTAAGGATAGCTTTGGCTATTTTATTTTTGTTTATTAATTTATTTATTTTAAAATTTAAAAAAATTTTTAGTTGTTGATGTACTTTTATTTTATTCATTTATTTTCATGCAGTGCTGAGAATTGAACCCACTCCCTCACACATGCTAGTTCTCTAGCACTGAGCTACAACCCCAGCTCCTTTTCTGGGTGTCTTATTTTTCCAAATAAGTTTCATGATAGTTTTTTCTAGTTCTATGAAGAATGTCATTGGGATTTTAATAGGAAATGCATTAAATTAATGCTTTTGGTAATATGTCCATTTTGACAATGTTAATTCTGCCTATCCAAGAGCATGAGAGATATTTTCATCTTCTAAGATATTCTTCAATTTCTTTTTGTAGTGTTCTATAGTTTTCATTGTAGAAGACTTTTACCTCTTTTGTTAGATTGATTCCCAAGTATTTTAATTTTTTTAGATTATTGTGAATGGGGTAGTTTTCTTAATTTCTCTTTCAGAGGATTCATCAGTTATGAATAGATATGCATTAGATCTATGGGTGTTGATTTTATATCCTGCTACCTTGATGAATTCATTTATGAGTTCTAGAAGTTTTCTGGTGGAACTTTTTGAATCCTCTAAATATAGAATCATGTCATCAGCAAATAGAGATAGTTTGAGTTCTTCTTTTCCTATTTGTATCCCTTTAATTTATTTCGTCTGTCTAATTGCTCTGGCTAGAGTTTGAAGGACAGTGTTGAATAGAAGTGATGAAAGAGGCGTCCTTGTCTTGTTCCAGTTCTTGGAGGGAATGCTTTTAATTTTTGTCCATTAAGAATGAAGTTGGCCTTGGGTTTAACATATATAGCTCTTACAATGTTGAGGTATGTTCCTATCTCTAGGTTTTCAAGTGTTTTAAACATGAAGGTGTGCTTTATTTTTATCAAATGCTTTTTCTGTGTCCATTGAGATGATCATAAGATTCTTTAAGTCTATTGATGAGATGAATTATGTTTATTGATTTCCATATATTGCAACCACCTTGAATCCTGGGATGAGCCCCACTTGATCATGGCACACTATCTTTATAATATGTTTTTGTGTGCAATTTGCTAGAATTTTATTGAGAATTTTTGTATCTATGTTCATCAAGAATATTGGTCTGAATTTTCTTTCCTTGATGTGTCTTTGTCTGATTTTGGTGTCAGGGTGATATTAGTTTCATAGAATGAGTTTGGAGGGTGTCCTCCTTTTCTATTTCATGGAACAATTTGAGGAGTATAGGTATTAATTCTTCTTTGAAGGTCTTGTAGAACTCAGACAAGAATCTGTCTGGTCCTGGGCTTTTGATGGCATCTTCTAATTCATTGCTTGAAATTAATCTGTTTAAATTGTGTATGTCCTCCTGATTTAGTTCGAGTAGGTTATATGTCTTTAGAAATTTGTCAATGTCTTCAGGGTTTTCTATTTTATTGGAGTATAAATTTTCAAAATTGTTTCTAATTATCTTCTGTATTTCAGTAGTGTCCATTGTGATTATTTCCTTTTTTATCATGAATTTTAGTAATTTGAGTTTTCTCTCTCTTTGATAGCATGGTTAAATGTTTAATCAATTTTATTTATGTTTTTAAAGAACCAACTTTTTGTTTTGTCAATTTTTTGAGTTGTTTATTTTGTTTCAATCATTGATTTCAGACCTCATTTTAATTATTTCCTGTCGTCTTCTACTTTTGTTGTTGTTTTGTTCTTTTCCTAGGGCTTCAAGATGTAATGTTAGGTCATTTATTTGTTGACTTTCTATTGTTTTAATGAATGAGCTCAATGCAATGAACTTTCCTCTTAGCACGGCCTTTATAATGTCCCAGAGATTTTGATATGTTATATTGCTAGTCTCATTTATTTGTAATTTTTTTTTTATTTCATCCCTGATTTCTTCTACTATCCATTCATCATTCAATAGCATATTATTTAGTCTCCAGGTGTTAGAATAGCTTCTATTTTTTATTTTATCATTGATTTCTAATTTCATGCCATTATGGTCTGATAGAATACAGAGTATTATCTCAATTTTTTTGTATTTGCTAAGAGTTGTTTAGTGGCCTAAGAGATGGTCTATTTTAGAGAAGGATCCATGTGCTGCTGATAAGAAAGTGTAGTCACTCAATGATGGATGAATATTCTATGTACGTCTGTTAAGTCTAAATTATTGATTATATTATTTAGTTCTAGAGTTTCTTTATTTAGTTTTTGTTTGGAGGCTCTATCCAGTGGTGATAGAGGTGTGTTAAAGTCACCCAGTATTGTTGTGTTGTGGTCTATTTGATTCTCGAAATTGAGAACAGTTTGTTTGATACATAGATGCTCCACTGCTTGGGGTATAAATATTTATGATTGGCGATCCAAGATGGCGGCCTAGAGGGAGACTGCACCCCCAGTCGCTCCAGAACCCAGGAGTTAAGAAGGGGAGGCATTGAGAGACTCGGACTGAAATAGAGCCATGGGTGAGTCTGCCCACTGGGTAAAGCTCGGCCCGGGTGGCAGGCCCAGATAGAGGTGGCTTATCGGAGCCGGGCAGGGCAGCTAGAGTCATCCACAGGCAGCCCTGCGCACTCCGGCGGTGGGCCCCGCCCACACAGCCAGCTTCTCCAGGTTCTCGGAACGGAACTGGCCCGCTAGTGAGAGCCTTTCTGACCAGAACAAGCTCCGAGTCCCGGAGCCACCGCAGCGCAGCGTACTCCGGCAACGAACCAGTGAAGAGCCTCGATCCGCAAGCAGCCTCTGGGATTAGGGCAGGGCAGCCAGAGACCTCTTCAGGCGGCTCTGCACACTCCGGCTGCAGGTTCTCTTCACGGGGCAATCCAAGATGGCGGCCTAGAGGGAGACTGCACCCCCAGTCGCTCCAGAACCCAGGAGTTAAGAAGGGGAGGCATTGAGAGACTCGGACTGAAATAGAGCCACAGGTGAGTCTGCCCACTGGGTAAAGCTCGGCCCGGGTGGCAAGCCCAGATAGAGGTGGCTTATTGGAGCCGGGCAGGGCAGCTAGAGTCTTCCCAAGGTAGCCTTCCACACTCCGGCAGTGGGCTCCTCCCACACGGCCAGCTGCACGGTGCAGGCCCACAGTGAGAACCTTTCCGCACAGAGCCAGCTCCAAACCGTGGAACCAGTAGGGGGCTAGGGGCAGTTTCCTTCTGATGAGCTGCTTTATCAGATTCCTCCAAGACATCAGGCTACTGAAGGCTGGGAGGTGATGCACTGGAAATCTACCGGGAGACTATAAGCCAATAGCGGAAAACTGCAATATCTCAGGGTCCCACTGACAACTGACCAATATGAGAAAACAAGGGAAGAAAATGTCCCAAACAAACCTAGATATTAGATCAATAAAACCCAATGACAGCACAGCAGAAGAAATGTCAGAAAGGGAGTTCAGAATGTACGTAATTAAAACGATCAGGGAAGCTAATGAGGAGTTGAAAGAGCAAATGCAGGCATTGAAGGAGGAGATGAAAGAGCAAATGCAGGCATTAAATGATCGCACCAATCAATAGTTAAAAGGCCAAATACGGGAAGCAAGAGATCATTTCAATAAAGAGTTAGAGATACTGAAAAAAAACCAAACTGAAATCCTTGAAATGAAGGAAACAATAAACCAAGTTAAAAACTCCATAGAAAGCATAACCAATAGGATAGAACACCTGGAAGACAGAACCTCAGACATTGAAGACAAATTATTTAATCTTGAAAGCAAAGTTGGCCAAACAGAGAAGATGGTAAGAAATCATGAACAGAATCTACAAGAATTATGGGATATCATGAAAAGGCCAAATTTAAGAATTATTGGGATTGAGGAAGGCTTAGAGAAACAAACCAAAGGAATGAACAATCTATTCAATGAAATAATAACAGAAAATTTCCCAAATCTGAAGAATGAAATGGAAAACCAAGTACAAGAGGCTTATAGAACTCCAAACATACAAAATTACAACAGATCCACACCAAGGCACATTATTATGAAAATACCTAACATACAAAATAAAGACAGAATTTTAAAGGCCGCGAGAGAAAAGAATCAAATTACATTCAGAGGGAAACCAATAAGAATATCAGCAGATTTTTCAATCCAGACCCTAAAAGCTAGAAGGGCCTGGAACAACATATACCAAGCCCTGAAAGAAAACGGATGCCAACCAAGAATCTTATACCCAGCAAAACTTACCTTCAAATTTGACTATGAAATAAGATCCTTCCATGATAAACAAAAGCTAAAGGAATTTACAAAAAGAAAGCCAGCATTACAGAACATTCTCAGCAAAATATTCCATGAGGAAGAGATGAAAAACAACGATGCAAATCAGCAACAGGAGGCGCTAGCCTAAAGGAATAGCCAAATAAAGGAGAAACCAAATCATGTCAAAAACAAATATGAGTCAATTGACTGGGAATACAAATCATATCACAATAATAACCCTGAATGTTAATGGCCTGAATTCATCAATCAAAAGACACAGACTGGCAGATTGGATTAAAAAGAAAAATCCAACAATATGCTGCCTGCAAGAGACTCATCTCATAGAAAGAGACACCCATAGACTAAAGGTGAAAGGATGGGGAAAAACATACCATGCACACGGACACAGCAAAAAAGCTGGAGTATCCATCCTCATCTCAGATAATGTGGACTTCAAACCAAAACTAGTCAGAAGGGATAAAGAAGGACATTACATGCTGCTTAAGGGAAGCATAAATCAGAGAGACATAACAATCATAAATATCTATGCCCCGAACATTGGCTCATCCACGTACGTCAAACAAATCCTTCTCAATTCCAGAAATCAAATAGACCACAACACAATAATACTAGGCGATTTTAACACACCTCTCTCACCACTGGATAGATCGTCCTAACAAAAATTGAATAAAGAAACTATAGATCTCAACAACAAAATCAACAAGTTAGACTTAACGGACATATATAGAATATACCATCCAACAAAGAACGAATACACTTTCTTCTCAGCAGCACATGGATCCTTCTCTAAAATAGACCATATTTTATGCCACAAAGCTACTGTTAGCAAATACAAGAAGATAGAGATACTACCTTGTGTTCTATCAGATCATAATGGATTGAAATTAGAAATAAATGACAGAATAAAAAACAGAAACTTCTCCAATACCTGGAGACTAAATAATACACTATTATATGATGAATGGATAACAGAAGACATCAGGAGGGAAATAAAAAAATTCTTAGAAGTAAACGAGAACAAAGACACATCATATCAAAATCTCTGGGACACTATGAAAGCAGTACTTAGAGGAAGATTTATTTCATGGGGTGCATTCAAAAAAAGAAGTAGAAATCAACAAATAACGACTTAACACTACAGCTCAAAGCACTAGAAAAAGAAGAGCAGACCAATACCAAAAGTAGTAGAAGACAGGAAATAGTTAAAATCAGAGCCGAAATCAACGAAATCAAAACAAAAGAAACAATCGGGAAAATTAACAAAATAAATAGTTGGTTCTTTGAAAAAATAAATAAAATTGATAAACCCTTAGCCACACTAACAAAGAGAAAGAGGGAGAAAACTCAAATTACTAAAATTTGGAATGAACAAGGAAACATCACAACAGACACGATTGAAATACAAAACATAATTAGAAGCTATTTCAAAAATCTATACTCCAACAAAACAGAAAACCTCGAAGACATCAACAAATTTCTAGAGACATATGAACTACCTAAACTGAACGAGGAGGACATACACAACTTAAATAAACCAATTTCAAGCAATGAAATAGAAGAGTCATCAAAAGCCTACCAACAAAGAAAAGTCCAGGACCTGATGGGTTCTCTGCCGAGTTCTACAAAACCTTTAAAGAAGAGCTCATTCCAATACTCCTCAAACTATTCCATGAAATAGAAGAGGAGGGAACCCTCCCAAACTCGTTCTATGAAGCCAATATCACCCTGATACCTAAACCAGACAGAGACACATCGAGGAAAGAAAATTTCAGACCAATATCCTTAATGAACATCGATGCAAAAATTCTCAACAAAATTTTAGCAAATCGCATACAAATATATATTAAAAAGATAGTGCACCATGATCAAGTGGGTTTTATCCCAGGGATGCAAGGTTGGTTCAACATTCAGAAATCAATAAATGTCATTCACCATATCAACAGACTTAAAGTTAAGAATCACATGATTATTTCAATAGATGCAGAAAAAGCATTTGATAAAATACAGCATCCCTTCATGCTAAAAACACTAGAAAAAATTGGGGTAGTGGGA
The DNA here is from genome assembly GCF_902686445.1 of Sciurus carolinensis. Lineage (NCBI taxonomy): Eukaryota > Metazoa > Chordata > Mammalia > Rodentia > Sciuridae > Sciurus > Sciurus carolinensis. The sequence goes on from NC_062215.1 coordinate 118,395,863, forward strand.
ACATTCCTAAACATTATAAAGGCAATCTATGCTAAGCCCATGGCTAATATCATTCTAAATGGTGAAAAACTGAAAGCGTTCCCCCTAAAAACGGGAACAAGGCAGGGATGCCCTCTTTCACCACTTCTATTCAACATCGTCCTTGTGACTCTAGCCAGAGCAATCAGACAAACCAAAGAAATTAAAGGGATACAAATAGGAAAAGAAGAACTCAAACTATCCCTGTTCGCTGATAACATGATTATATATTTAGAGGAACCTGGAAATTCCACCAGAAAACTTTTAGAACTCATAAGTGAATTCAGTAAAGTAGCAGGTTACAAGATCAATGCTCATAAATCCAATGCATTTTTATACATAAGTGATGAATCTTCAGAAAGAGAAATTAGGAAAACTACCCCATTCACAATAGCATCAAAAAAAATAAAATACTTGGGAATCAATCTCACAAAAGAGGTGAAAGACCTCTACAATGAGAACTACAGAACACTAAAGAAAGAAATTCAAGAAAACATTAGAAGATGGAAAGATCTCCCATGTTCCTGGATTGGCAGAATTAATATTGTCAAAATGGCTATACTACCTAAAGTGCTATACAGATTCAATGCAATTCCAATTAAAATCCCAATGATGTACCTTGCAGAAATAGAGCAAGCAATTATGAAATTCATCTGGAAGAATAAAAAACCTAGAATAGCTAAAGCAATCCTCAGTAGCAAGAGCGAAGCAGGGGGTATTGCAATACCAGATCTTCAACTCTACTACAAAGCAATAGTCACAAAAACGGCATGGTATTGGTACCAAAATAGACAGGTAGATCAATGGTACAGAATAGAGGACATGGACACAAACCCAAATAAATACAATTTTCTCATACTAGACAAAGGTTCCAACAATATGCAATGGAGAAAAGATAGCCTCTTCAACAAATGGTGCTGGGAAAACTGGAAAACCATATGCAATAGAATGAAATTAAACCCCTATCTCTCACCCTACACAAAACTCAACTCAAAATGGATCAAGGACCTCGGAATCCGACCAGAGACCCTGCATCTTATAGAAGAAAAAGTAGGTCCAAATCTTCAACTTGTTGGCTTAGGATCAGACTTCCTTAACAGGACTCCCATAGCACAAGAAATAAAAGCAAGAATCAACAACTGGGATAGATTCAAACTTAAAAGCTTTCTCTCAGCAAAGGAAACTATCAGAAATGTGAAGAGAGAGCCTACAGAGTGGGAGAATATCTTTGCCAACCATACCTCAGATAGAGCGCTAATTTCCAGAATCTATAAAGAACTCAAAAAACTCTACACGAAGAATACAAATAATCCAATCAACAAATGGGCTAAGGAAATGAACAGACACTTCACAGAAGAAGATGTACAAGTAATCACCAGATATATGAAAAAATGTTCAACATCCCTAGTAATAAGGGAAATGCAAATCAAAACTACCCTAAGATTTCATCTCACCCCAATTAGAATGGCGATTATCAAGAATACAAGCAACAATAGGTGTTGGCGAGGATGTGGGGAGAAAGGTACACTCTTACATTGCTGGTGGGGCTGCAAATTAGTGCAGCCACTCTGGAAAGCAGTGTGGAGACTCCTTAGAAAACTTGAAATGGAACCACCATTTGACCCAGCTATCCCACTCCTTGGCCTATACCCAAAGGACTTAAAATCAGCATACTACAGAGATACAGCCACATCAATGTTCATTGCTGCTCAATTCACCATAGCCAGATTGTGGAACCAACCTAGATGCCCTTCAGTTGATGAATGGATAAAGAAACTGTGGCATATATATACAATGGAATATTACTCCGCAATGAAGAATGATAAAATTATGGCATTTGTAGGCAAATGGTCGAAATTGGAGAATATCATGCTAAGTGAGATAAGCCAATCTTAAAAAACTAAAGGACGAATGATCTCGCTGATAAGCGGATGAGGACATATAATGGGGGGTGGGAGGGGCTAGCATTAGGTTTAGGGTTAGGTTTAGAGTTAGGCTAAGGAGAGCGGTAAGAATGAAGGAAAGAAGGACTGTGTAGAGGGAAAAGAGGGGTGGGAGGGGTGGGGGGAGGGGAAAAATAAAATAAACATCATTACCCTATGTAAACGTAAAAAAAATAAATATAAAAAAAAATAAATAAATATTTATGATTGTTATGTATTATTGGTGTATAATTCCCTTAAGTAGTATGAAATGTCCTTCTTTGTCCCTTCTGACTAACTTTGGCTTGAAGTTCACTTTGTCTGATATGAAGATGCAAACCCCTGCTTGTCTATGTGGTTCATTTGAGTGATGTGTTTTTTTCATCCTTTCACCTTGGGTCTGTGCATATCTTTGCCTATTAGGTGAGTCTCTTGGAGACAACATATTGTTGGATCTTGTTTTTTAATCCAATCTGCCAGTCTATGACTTTTGATTGATGAGTTTAGGCTATTGATATTCAAGATTGTTTTTGAGATATGATTTGTATTCCCAGTCATATTGGTTTATTTCTGGTTATTAATTTGAATTAGTTTCTCCTTTGATTGACTAGTCCTCTATTGTAGTTTTTCTCTTTGCTGATTTTCACTTTTTTTTTTTCATTTCATCATGATGGAATATTTTTTGAGAATGTTCTGTAGTACAGGCTTTCTAGTTGTGAATTCTTCTAACTTTTGTTTATCATGGAAGGTTTCTATTCATCTTCAAATCTGAAGCTTAATTTTGCTGGATATAGAATTCTTGGTTGGCATCATTTTCTTTCAGAACTTGGTATGTTATTCCAGTATATTCTACCTTTGAGGGTCTGGGTTGAGAAATCAGCTAAGATCCAAATTGGTTTTCCCCTATATGTAATCTGATATTTTTCTCTCACAGCCTTTAAAATTCTATCTTTAGTCTGTTAGGTATTTTCATTATAATGTGCTACAGCTGTTGTAATTTTGTAAATTTGGGATCCTGTAAGCCCCTTACATTTAATTTTTCCATTTCATTCTTTGGATTTGGGAAATTTTCTGATATTATTTCATTGAAAAGATTGTGCATTCCTTTGATTTGTATCTCATCTATTCCAATAAATCTTAAATTTGGTCTTTTCGTGTTATCCCATAATTCTTGGAAATTCTATTCATGGTTTCTTAACATCTTCTCTCCATGGTCAATTTTATTTTCAAGATTACATATTTTGTCTTTATTGCCTGAGGTTCTGTCTTCCAAGTGGTCTAGTGTGTTGGTGATGCTTTCTATTGAATTTTTAATTTGGTTTATTGATTCCTTCATTTCAAAGATTTCTGGTTGATTTCTTTTCAGAATCCTTTTATTGAAGTGAACTTTCACCTCCTGAAATCAATCTATGATTTCACTCCTTACATCATTCTTTATGGTGTGGATCAGTTTAACTATGTACATTCTAAACTCCTTCTGTGACATTTCTTCTGTGCTGTCATTGGATTCTATTATTGAAGCATCTTGTAGCACTTTGTTTTCCTTGTTTTTTCACATTGTTTGTCTGTCTGCCCATCTAGCAGTGTGGATCTGAGGCAGAACAGTTTCTATCCTATACACTCATAATGTCCCTGAAGGTTTCCTGTACCTCATCTTTAAGGGGGAGATAAATAACAACAGCAACCAATGCAAATAATATACAGCCTTAAGCCAAACAGTTCCTATTAAGAAGTTTACAGTTTTGTTGCAATAAACAGAAATGATGTGTTCAGTTATTGTCTACAATATAAACAGTAAGTTTATAAAAGGTCTTACAATTTCAAATGGTGGACAAAGAACAGAAGTGGTGTAAGATGTGATATTTATTAGGAAGGAGGAAAGAAGATAGAAGTAAAAAATTATGCAAAGAGTGAAAGTGAAATTAATAGAGGTTGACTGTTAGCAGGAGAAAAAAGAGAAGGAGAACCAGGAAAACAGATAAGTAAGAGGAAAAAAATGTACAAAGTAAAAATTTTTTAAAAAGAAAAATATTAAAAATAGAAAAAAGTAAAAATAAAAGAATACACAACAAAACTGTAATATAATATTCAGATATGCCAGTCTTCAATAAAAACTGATGCATGAAAAATACCTGGTTTCAAAATGGTAGAACTGTGTGAGAAAAAAAGGGAATCTCAATGAGAAATTGATCAATTGTTTCCACTGGAGTTTAAAAGTTTCTCAGCCTCCCTTCTCAGCAGTTAGGTGGAGTTGTCTAGAGTTTGATACTAGCTTCAACCTCGGGATGATTGGGGTTGTTAGGGTGAGAGGTTTAGTCCTGGAGGTGGAAATCCTAAAAGCAGGTGTAGGCTTAGGTATGCTGAGGTCTCTTCACTGGGTGCCAATTGGTCTGGAGATTTTGTCAGCACACCTCCAAGACCCAGCAATTGCTGGTCCTGATGGAAGTTTGCACCTCAGGAATCTCCTTTGGGTTCCACTCATGTGGTTTAGGAGCCTGTTCTAAGTCCACTGTTTTGCCTGTGGACACCATGATTCCTGGTCTCTGATTCAGTCCCTGAGCTTGATCTCTCCCACCCAAAACCTTTCAAATTCTCAGTCAGGCACTTCTCTCCCAGTCAGTCCTGCAAACAGCCAGATTGGAGGGTGAGGGGACGACAGATGGGTTTCTACCACAAGTATTCCCCTGTGTAAATCTCTCACCATGCTTGATTTTTCTCCTGGTCACTTAGGCATGGGTTTTCCCAGCTTGTTTTTCAGTCCAGACTCGGGTCTGCCAGTAATTGGCTCCTCTAGCTGGTGGACCCATGCCATGGCTGCAAAATGATTCTTTTAGCTGTGTCCATGCATGATGCTGAGATAAGGTGACTTCCCTCTCATGCAGATACAATGCAGCACAACTTACTGTTTTTTTGAGAAGTGTCTCTGATCTCTAAGCTCTCCATATCCCAACATGCCTCAGTCTTCCTGAGAATGAAAGTTCCTTCAATTCCTTTATTGCTTTACTGCATTCACATAATAAATGTTCTAGCTAGCAGCTCCAACCACTGTCATGGCTGTGGGACTGGGGATCTTTCCTACTTATTTTACTATGCAAGGTCTTCTGAGTCTCCAATCTGTTTTGAGTGTCCAGTATTAAATTCCAGTAAAGTCCTCCCTAATTCTTGACCATTCACCCATCTTGTTGAAAGACTGCCTGTCTGCTTTTCTTGGTTCACACTACAGAGCCACCAGGGAAGTGACCCCTCTATTCCACCATCTTCACATGCTAGCTTTTGTTCACAACCAAACCAGAAAGGAGTGCTCCACTTGGGTGGATGAAGTCTTCCAAGAGATAAGTTTCTGTGGATTAGAAAGGCCTATGAATTCTACCAGCAACATCAGAAACCCTCTAGACCTGATTTGTTAGGAATAGCTAAGGCATCTTTTAGGGACCTGAGACCCAGGATCACATATAGTTAGTACTATAGCCATGCCTAGGTTCCTTCCAAGGATTCGATCCAGGAGTCCGCACCAAGCAAATACCAAAATTCGTGGTTGCCCAAGTCTCTTATGTAAAACGCATGTATCTGCATGAAGCTTACACCCTCCATGTACTTTAAATCATCCTTAGATTACTTATAATACCTAATACAATATAAATAATTGTTTCAGTGTTTAGGGAATAAATGGCCCCCCCATAATAGTCTACATGTTCAATATAAACCCAATATTTTTTAAAAGAATACTTTCCATACATGATTGGTTGAATTCTTGGTCATGGAACCATGAATAAGGAGGGTCAATTGTATTTCCTAAGGGATTCCCTTTCATATGGGTCCCTAGCTAACATGACCCAAGAACACATACTGATTACATTTGAAATGACATTCAACACGGTCTGGCAAGATGGTACATGCACATCTTCCCTTAATGGGATGATACCAAAGAAACGTGTCCCTTTTTGAACCTCTGAGCGCTGAAAATAATTGGTAACCCTTTGGACACATATAGCTGAACGTAAAAACAATGTACACATTTTACATTACAGAGAGAATTCTAGATTTTTAGGTTGCAATATTCTGATAAATTCACCAAAGGTAAACTAATGCTTTCTCTTTTTTTGATGCCTTAAGCTTGTATTTAGTTTGCCTGCTAGTAATCACAGCCCACAGGCCAGCATGAGTGTGAAAGTTTTCTGTATGTCCTATGTTTATTTTACTTTTGAATTTTCTTGCTTGTCATTCTCAGCAGTATACGAGATTGAATTGTTGTATGAGTGTGTAACTAGAGCTGAGATAATAATGCTTACTTCTGCAAGCTTTCTTTTTTTTTTTTTAGTGCTGGGATCTTTTGCAAACTTTTATATAAATGCTCGAATTTTAAAAGAATTTCTGAGCTCTCTTGCTTCATCATCATAAATGTCCTGGAATTGAAACTGGGATTTAGAAGCCAGAGAAATACACTGTGGAGTCAGACTGGGGTTGTGGTTGGGTGAGGCTTAGCACACCTTCTGGGAAACAATGGACCTGGGTGATTATAAACTTTGCTATGGAACTGTATATGGAAATACCAGTTAGCTACCTGTAAAAGTTACATTCCAGAGAACTGGAACACATTACAGTGAATGAGAAAGCAGAGAGTCAATTTATGTATTAATACAAAACTGATGCCTTTGTAAGTTTGTGACATTGTTAATCTATGTGCAGTAATGAACATAATTTTGTAATTATAAAATAAGGGAGTTAGATTTCTTAAAAAAGCATTCTAATTGAAATGATTAAAATATTTCAGATCATTATCCTTGAAATAGGAAACTTTAAAAAGGTAATTTTGTGAGAATAATGGAAATATTTTAATTCTCCAAAATCTAAATCAAGAAAAAATCCTCATTGCAATTCTGAAAATGGATTAACTCATTTGAAAATGAAATGACTTTAACAGATACATAAAGTCTCTTATGTATAGAATTACAGGCAGAAAGTGGTTTCTGCAATGCAGGTCATGAAACTGCCTAAGTGAACCAAAAATCTTCTTTTGCAACTTGGTAAACAAAAGAGTTAATATTTATAAATATCTATTTATGTCAAGATATCATGGGTTTGAAATTGCTAATAAAAAACTATGACTTACTGGAACTTAAATATATCTTTAAATTTTTTGTTTATTCAAGAGGTGTTTTAAAATGAACTTCACTGCTTTCATCCTTGAATTAAGTTTTGTTTGGCAAGAGAGCAGGTCCCACGTTCTCATTTACCTGAGTTTCTTGCCAATTGTTGTATTTCTAAAAGTGGGCTATTTATACAAAAGCACAGCAAGAAATATCAGACTATATCTGTTTATGTCTTCATGAGCTAAGCATCAACTGCTCAGCTGAACTCAGGGTGCAAGTCTTATCAAATTGATTTCCTTTTTCCCAAGTTAAATTACAATTGACTTAAACCCCTAGATGCCAGTCAGAATAGAAATTCTACAATATGCTCTTGTGCACTTGACTGTCCACTTAACTCTCCAGAGCCACAGGGGAGTCAGCCTTAACCAACATTTGCTATAGGTCTTCCTATGCTTTCAAAGGAGACCACATCAGTGGGTGGTTTCCCTTGACCCAGGTGTCCTCCCTGGGTTTCTTAGACACCACCTAAATACCTGCTTAACTGGATTCTTCTACCAAGAGGTGCTACGCTTGAGCTGATTGGAGGGTCAGCCCATCTCAGGATAGGCACCTCTGTCTCTTATCTTGTTATCAGACATTCTTAGGTTGGGGAGGGAACTTGCACCCTGAGTTCAGCTGAGCAGTTGATGCTTAGCTCACGAAGACATAAAGGGCCAACCTTTTATCTTTCCCAACTCTCAGAACAGAGTGCTCATTCCACATCCTTCACTGGGAAAAACAGAGCTGGGGGCTCTTCAGAAGGACCCAGATTATTGTTATTAGGAAATACTTTCTCTGCTTCCCTGATCAGTCACCCTGTCCAGGATCATACAGGGGGATTCTCTGATGTCTTCCAACAACCACATCACTGCTACCACTACCAACAGTAATACAGCACAAAACAGACACTGCATCTTTTGGGGTACATCACCTTTATATCATGAGTCTGCAAGTGTGTCTGTTTTTAAAATATCTACTGTTCCCAATTAATGATCTGTACATTCTCTTGGGGATTAGGGTAGAAATTTTAGATGAGTCTTCAAGTAGGAGGATAGAGAATAGTGCTGGCCAGCAAAGCCCTCTGTCACAATGGAAGTGTTCTGCATCTGGGTTGTTGAATGTGGCAGCCTTTAGCCACACTTGAAATGTGGCGTGTGCAACTGAAAAACTGAAATTTTAATTTTACTTGATTTTATTTGTTTACATTATTGTTGTTATTGTTGTTGTTGTTATTATTATTATTATTATTATTTTGGTACTAGGATTAAGCCCAGGGTTGCTTTACTACGGAGCTACATTCCCAGTCCTTTTTATGTTTTTTTATTTTGAGACAGGTTCTCTCTAAGTTGCTTGGAGCCTCACGAAGTTGGTGAGGCTGGCCTCAAACTTGTGATCCTTCTGCCTCAGGCTCCTGAGTTCCTAGGATTACAGGCATGCCTCATTATGACCAGAAAATTTTACTTGATTTTAAATAATTTAAATAGCACAAGTGGCTAATAGCTTCTGCGCTTGGACAGATAATTTGCCTTAATTATTCCTAATGAAAGAAATTAATCAAAATTCATTTCCAGAGTGAATCTTTCCCGAAACTCTGAGTTTAAATGTGAATTTAATAGACTCCTCTTTTTATAAAGCAAAGCAAAACAAACACTCCATCTGGTGTTTAAAATAAAAACCTGAAAAATATGTGGTTTTTGTTCTTTTATCAAAACAAAAGCTTGTTACCAACTTAAGAACCAGATATTTTTGCTGGATGAGGCTTACCCATGAGCCTTTCCCTCTTCTACAGAGTGACTTTTGTAAGTTAAACATTTGCAGTGGTAACATAAATAATTTCTTTCCAAAATTAACACACACTGATTCTGAGCGCAGAGACGGTCCACCACTCCACCCTCCTCAACCTATCTTTCTGTCAACATGATCTGTACCACAGAGAGTTTCCATGAATGCATTCACTTATGAAGTGTGTTTTTTGCCTCTTAAGTAATAAGAACCTACTGTGTAGAAAAATTAAATTTAAAAATAAATGTGGACTCATGTTATTTCTTTAGCCGACATCTTTGAAAAACTTGCCTTCAACTGAAACAGGACTAAGTTTGGTTTATAGACTCACCCAATAGACTTGGACTTAGGTCCTACCCCAAAACTAAATATATATGAAGCTCAATTGTCTTTAGTAGGAGGTATTTTAATTTACCACAAGGCCTCACTTTTGCCCACAGTTATTTTTAGATGCTCGTTCATATTGGACAATTGTATCCTCTGCCACAAGGGCTAAACTTAGTTACAAAATCCATTTATCTTCTCTGACACTCACTGGGCCCCCATTCTCTGAAATTAATTTTTAAATGTCTGACCACTCAGGCATAATTCCACTGTTCAAATATGCATTTTTGGGTAGCCAAAAAGTGAATGTCCAAAGAAAAATGATTCACTTTTGATTCTGTGACAAAAAGGTTACAGAAATTCACTTGGGAAAAATATCTACATTCAGAAAGTCTAATTTATGCAATTCGTTGTCAATGGGTCTTTTAATAAACAATTGGCATACCTGAGTCTTCAGGAAATATGCTTTAAAAGCTGACTCTGTTAGAAACTGAATAGGATGGCAATTCCAAATTAGTTACTAGTTTGCCCATCTAAATATTTTCTACTCAGATGAAAAATTATAGCTGATTCAAAGAATATGATATTTTCTCCTCAACTTTGTAATATAGTGGCCTAGTAGATGTGCCATGACTTTAATAATAGCTTATTCAAGAATTCAAAACCTATGCAAGTCTATATATATAGTCCATAGAAGTATCATGCAGAATCATGCTTCTTTTAAAATCCTGCTATTGAAGAAGAGTTGTACATCAGAGATGTACCAAGGGGATATGTGAGTAAGCAAATGCCTGGAAATTCAGGCTGCTGCTTTAGGAGTTTCCTCCTATGGGTCCAAACATTAAAAAGAATTACACACTGAAGGAAGCATACTTGTACCAAAAGGTAATAACAATGCATCAGTGGCTTGTCTCTGAGCCCAAATAGGGATTGATTAAATCTCTCATCCACACAATATGGCTAGGGACAAGTGCATGAGAAACATAGACATACATTATTTATTCCTGTTGTACTTAGCACAGTGGGATTTGTGCCCTTTTAAAAATTAACTACTTAGAGACTGAGATGGATAATTTGGAGTCACTGATAGATTTTTTCTACAGAATCTGTTCTTTGTCTTCACCAAAGAATCGATAAAAATAAAGGGACTCAAATTTCTGCAAGAACTTTGCCTAAGGGGAGACAAAAAGTTCCTAAATGAAGTAATGAGATATGAAAACAACTCCCTGAAAACTGGTATAATCTCTGTCCTTAAAATATTTCAAAAATAGGGTACTCCCAGTTATCTGATGGGGTGCTATAGGTGCAGCTTCTTTCACTGCAGCCAGGGCTGGCAATACCCGCGTGTGGCCATAAGTCAGGGATGCAACTGTTTTACTCTGTCCATGGATGATCCTACCAAGTATCTTGCCACAGACCTTGCTTTGCAATTGAGCCAAAAGTCTTGTATCAAATGAATGAATGGAGAAAGAATTGAAGACATTAGTTTCTATTGCTACATAATGATAGTATTATATATACAGCGGCTTAAAACACAGATATTTGTTGTCTCATAGTTTGTCCAAAAATTAGAAATTTGGTCGTGGCTTAGCTGGGCAGTTCTAGTTCAAGGTCTCTCACAAGGCTCGGGTCTGGGGCTGTGGTCCTCTGAAAACTTGACTGGGGTTCTAGAATCAGCTTCTAAGATGTCACATTGTTCTGTGCAGGAGGCCACAGCCTCTCCTGGCTGTTGGTAAACACTTTCGATCATGAACATTTTCACCACATCATGGTAACAACATTTCCAAAGAGCAAATGATCCACAATAGCAAGTCTGAAAATGCAAGGTCTTTTATGACCTAATCTGAGAGTCACACTCTGTCATTGTGCAACATCCTATTGAGATTTTGGTTACACAAGTCATTCCTATTCAATGTGAACAGTGACTGACTACACAAGGGGTGTGAGTACTGGAAGTGGGCATATTTTACTTTCATGGAGGTTGACTTCCATAGAAGAGGTTTTAGAACTGCCAAAAAGTTTTATACACATGTCCATTGTGATGCTTAGCTTGAAAATGATGGATGATGGATAAAATGAGAGGGCTCATCTGTGACCCATTATCCTGGTCACCCTTTCTTTTCCATCCTAGGTGTGGTTCTATGCAAAATTGTGACAGTGCTCCTCCACATCTTCCTTCTCATATTTTTATTTGCTGGTAGTATTCCACAGTTACATTCCTATTCTAGATAACTTTCCACCAAACTGTACTTGTTCATTTTTTCAAAGTAGAAAATCAAATATTTGTTTCTAATTAACAGGTATTAATATGCCTAGGTATTGCTGGGTGTGGTGGAGCACACCTATAATCCCAGAGGCTCTGGAGACTGAGGCAGGAGGATTGTGAGTTCAAAACAAGCCTCAGCAACAGCAAGACACTAAGCATATCTAAATAAAACCAAAACAGGGCTGAGGATGTGACTCAGTGGTCTAGTGCCCCTGAGTTCAATCCCTAGTACCCACCCCCCAAATATGCCAATGTGTTAATACCATTCAGTGAAACAGGAATTTCTTTAAGGAATGTTAGGAGGATGGACCGGTGGAATTAGGGTACCTGTATTCAAATGCCCTCTCCAGTGGCATACTTGCTGTCTTTTGTGCAATGTTCTTAAATTCCTTTGCCTTTAAAATGTGAGTAAACAGAGAAGAACATGGTCAGCCCTGATTAGGCCTATGGCACTGAATTCTCAACTACCTCCAGTGACACAACACATAACAGAATGCAAGCGTGTATAATTGTGCCATAGCAAGAATTTTCTCCTATGCTGGTGGACTGGCCCCTGGAGGACTGACAAGACTCATCACAACTAAAATGTCAAGAATATGTTCAGCTTGCAATTCTGGGTCTCTTGGACATTGTGGATTTTCATTTTGTTCAAACTAGGTATACTTCCTTATGGTAGGAGCAAAAGAAATACCCAAAACCAAGTCCTTTACACTCTCTATATGCCTTTTTGCCGGATTGATTCTTATTTAACCTTGTTTATATTCCTTGATAATTTTGTGGACTGAGCAATCCTTATAAATGTCATAATACAGAGAGTGAAGGAAGTAATCATTGTAGTGGTAATGGATCAGGACTCAGAGATTTATCTTGGGAGCATGTTACTCTCTGTAATGGTTAATTTGAATTGTCAACTTGATTGGATTAAGAGATGCCAATGATTAAGAGGCTTCTGGGTGTGTCAATGAGGGCATGTCTAGGAATGATTGGAATGTGGGATAGTGAACTGAAGTGAAAATCCTCCCCCAAGCATGAGCAGCACTGCCCAATAAGATGGTGGCTTAGATGAATAAAAGTTGGAAGAATAAGGAAGCAGATGCAGATGCAAGTTTGACTCTTCTTGAACGGGTTCTTGATTGATGCTTCAATCATCTGAGGATATCAAACTCTTCGCTTCTTCACTCTTCCAGAGCAGACTCTGCCAGTGATTCTCCAGGTAGTTTCCAGAAGCTTTGGTCTAGGACTAGCGTAGCACTGTTGATCCTTCTTGATCTGGGGCTTCCATCTCTTGGACTGTGCAGTTACTGGTTCTTCCAGCTCTCCAGCTGCAGATGGCCATTGTGAACTATCCAGCTTCTCGTCATGTAAACCAATCTAATAAATCCCCTTTTTATAATCATACTTCCTGTTGATTCTGTTCTTTTAGAGAGCATTGACTAATACACTCCCTAAAGAATCTTGGTGGATAGATGAGTATGGCAAGAGCCAAAAGAACCACTGGGGCAAATGGAAGCAGACACTAAGCTCCATCTACTATAGGATTTTGGGCACCAATGGAGCAGATATCAAGGAATAGAGAAATGAGAACTGAGTAGAGATCCCAAATTTAGATGTATCTGGATTTAAACCAGAGAAAATAGTACTATGTAAGGAAACACCAGGAGTCAGAATTCAATGCATAATGAGGAAGAATAAGGGGTGGGCATAAGGCTTAGAGCAGAGAAGGCAGGAGGGCAGTTCCTAGGGTGGGAAAAGAAACCAGGCTGCCAAACACAAGCAAGAGCACCCTGACTTGGGTCCTCTGCTGTTCCAAGTGCCTGTGTTTGCTCCAACAGGCAGCAGGGATGGCTTAAAGAGCAGAGTAGGTGGAGGAGTTGTAGGAAAAAGTTTAAAGGGAAGGATTTATTTTTCCCCCAAAGGCCACTCTCTGTAGACAGTTGGCTATCACCCTGGTGTGGTTTTGGCCGTGGTTCTCTCTTGCATTTCCACGAAACATTACCTCAGCCCCAGCCCCTGACCTTGCCAGGGTTTCACATGTGACATCATGCTACAGCTTCTGTCACCATGGGATTCTGAAAATATTGATTCACAACCATCATGAATAGAACATAAAATCAATAAGCATTAGGGTCTCTGAAAATGCTGCTTTTGGAAATATGTAAAGAATCTATCTTTTATTATTTTGAAAAACAACTGAGGAAATTAGGATATGGACTGGCTAGTATGCAATATTAAGTAATAATTATTAAGTTTTCTAGATGTGACCAGGATAATTGTGGTTACAACAGAAAGAATTATTGGTGCTTTGAGTTCTAGAGACCTGGTCTGGTATCCAGATACAATCTCACTAGAAAGACAGTGGAATGTTCACCCAATTTTCCTGTGTACATATGAATACACCACAGTGAATCCCACCATCGTGTACATCCACAAGAATGGGGTCCTGTGGGGAGCCATCTATGACTAGCAAAATCAGGCTTGGTTGAGCCATTAGACACAGAAATATGACTTTCAGGAACTGGCAATCATTGAGAGATTGTTCCAGATCTCCTGGAGTATGTGGTATCCGTGCAGTGACTCACTGCTGGAATTTTCAGGTCCTGCTGTGATAACCTAGTAGAGCAAATGACTTGCTTAACTCTACCTCACCCTGTTCCTCACAGAAGAAGATCCTCCTGTTCCCCCTTTTACCTGTACAACTATAAATAAAGGACAGGAGGACTCTTCCATTTTGTTGGAGCCAGATTAGCAGGGTTCAATCGGTCATTACCCTGATTCAAAAGAGATAATTTTCTTCTGTGATTTTTTTCCTATTAAATAAGTTTCTTAGTGATTAATTTACAGGCAACCCATCCCTCTGACAGAAACCCTTTCCCTCACCCATGCTGGATGTGGACAAAACTTGAGAGGGTCCTAATTAGAAAATGATATATTATATGCTTGTGTAATTTTATCAAAATGGATTCTATTGTCATATATAACTAAAAAGAACCAATAAAAAAATCTAGAAGTAAACAGGAGAAAGATCAGTAGAGTAGAGGAAAGGGGACAGAAGAAAGGAGGGAGTAGGAAAAGGAGAAGTACTGGGGACTGAATTAAAACAATTATATTCCATGATTTTATAATTTTGTAAAAATGAATCCTATGTCACATATAACTAAAAAGAACCACATTTTTAAAAAGCAAACAATCCTACTAGAAGATCCCCAGTTTGTATGACCTTCATCTTCAACTTCTTTCCCATGGAGCTGACACTATGTGTTTGACATTCCTGTACCAGGCATAGCTCTCATCCTGATCCCCTCAACTTGCTCTGCCTCACCCTCTGACCGTCAGTCTTCTAACTCCTGACACTGCTATGTAGCGATGGCCTTGTCTCACCCCTTAAACCAGAAATTGGGCATTGCATTTCCAGCATTTCAGCATTTTACTTCCTTCCTCAACTATAGCAGAAACTCTCCTAATAACTATGTGACACGAGTTTTCCTAATATTTATTTTGGGGCCTTACATCTTGGTTTGGAAGAGGAGAGGTATTCTTCCTGCATTAGTCACAAATATGAGATGAAATCTTCACACTGATGACTACATTGCCATCGCTGAACTCTGTCTGAAACATTTCACCCCTTATTTGTCTAGAGCAAGGTCCATGCACCTCTTAGGACCACCTACTAAAACTATTTTCTATCTGCAGAATGCATCTTATATTTAACTTTTTGATTGGGCAGAAATGACTGACATGCATTAAATACAATGAGTAAGCCAACTTATCCTGGCTTACAAGGTCAACCCCATTTATATCTCTTTAATAACTTATCAATCATGTTACTCTAGACATCCACCTCAGCATTCCACCCTTGTAGATCATCAAATTATGTCATGCCTTCTACCAAATGTTTGTAGTAGTTCACTGTCTTAATAGAAAATGCTTCACGGAGTGTCCTGGGTTGGTAAACTTTTAAATCTCACAAATCCATAACTTAAATTCCCAAATTCTGAAGTAAATATTCATAGAAAAAATATTTAAGTTACTTAGACCCGTTGAGAGTGGCAAATTCCTCACCTTGCTAATCCATAGTGTCCGTGTTCAAAGAACAATTTCCTAAATGATGGCACATTGAGTATTTTGAATTGAAGGAGATCAGAAAGACCTCAGAAATAAAATCTTTCTGACTTCCTCCTACCCACCCATAGTCCACCCCTTCTCCCCTATAGCAACTTAGAGAAATCTGAACTATTCTTCTCCAAGGTGGGTCACACAAACTAGAACCTCTCTCCCTCTTGAAGACCCTCCTTCCAGAGAGGTCCTGCTCCAGACCCAGGAAACTACGCGGTAGGCCAAGAAGAATCTGAACAGGCAGGTCAGACCAGGTTTTCCCTTAGGTCTACTACTGTTCCCTCACAGTCTTTGGTTTAGTCGTTTTTCTACATAGTTCTCCAAGCATCGTTGAACCTAAGCATAAAGATAACAGCTTCCCCTGGGTCCTTGGGTCTTCATTTCTGACAGCACTTGGATCACATAAAACTTAGGTATCCTGTTAGGTTTTTCTCTTATTATCCTTACCCTCACTGTGGATGAGGTTCTCTCTGCCCTTGTGATAGTGAATTCAGCAAACACAAAAGCATTTTGGAGAAGCAGTGATATGAGTTGATATAATGCATATTAGCTACTTGGTCAGGAAGAATTCCAAGTGGTACCTTTGAGTTTGCTCAATTCTAGGCTCCTCCTTCCCCTGTATCCTGGGTCCCTTGCTTCCCTGGAGCTCCTTGGAGCAGCATAAACTGAGGCCAGGGCAAAGAGAAAACAATCATTTTCAGGAACCTAGGAAATGACTTCTATTTGACTCTAATTGAATTTTATTATTAGTATTTAACTAAGTTTATTTGATCTATAACCCATCTTACAAAATGGGATTATTTATTTATTTATTTATTTAGTTTTAGTGAAAGAAAATCTTTATCTTCAAAGAACTTTCAGCTTAATAAAAATCTAAACATAATTATGGTACAAAAGAGAAAAGTGAGAAGTCTAGGAAAGTCCAAAAGGGTCTTGAGGGGATTGAAGAAAGGAAATTTTGGGGCATTTGGATATCAAAGAGGAGGTGTGAGACTGTATTCAGCATTGACCTGAAACAACAAATACAATTTTCTTTTCCTGGATGATAGCAGTGTGAGGTATTGGCCAACTTTTTCTGTAAAGGGCCAGATAAATATTGTAAGGTCTGTGGGTAACATTCACTGTGTCACTTATTTTTTTTTCCACTCGCCTTTCACCTCTCTTACCCCCTTCCTCTTTTAAACATGTTAAAAAAAAATCTTAGTTTATGGGTTGCACAAAGACTGTCTGCAGATCAAATCCCACAGGACATTGCTTGCCAACCCTGGTTCTAGGTCATATGAGCACAAGTGTGGATGTAGGAAGTTGCTGTATGTTTCCTTTGGCTGAAGGCAATGAGAGTTTACAGTGAGAGAGTGGAGATAGGATTGGAAAAGTTGGTTAAACTCTACCATGCAGGGTCCTGGATGCCAATATAAGCTCACCAGGCAGAAGAGAGAAGCTGAAGGCTTCCAGGCAAGGAAAATATGACAGAGCTTCAATTTAGGAAGATTAATTTGAAGAGAGTAGGTAGGATGTAATAGTGTGGGGCGAAGGGGCAGAACATAGAAAAAAACAAGAGTTTAAATTAGATAATTGTTATGGTAATTGAAAGCTGCAGACAAAAGGGGGGACCTGGGGCCTTTTTATTAAGGACTGAAGTAAGCTTATTGTTATGGAAAGCCCATTTGCATAAATAAAGCATGGCTTATGAATGCAAGATTTGGTGAAACCAAATGAATCTTGAATGCAATTATTAGTAAAACAGGATTACACAATGTTACTGTCAAATTTTACCCCACAAACTGGAATTCTGATTCTTAGGCTGTTGAAGGCAGCAAAATAAATTCCCATCAAATTGACACCTGACCAGGTGGGATTCTGTCCAAGATCTCACATCTCCTGACGACCCAGTGTTTATTACAGATTATTTGTCA
Source organism: Sciurus carolinensis (assembly GCF_902686445.1). NCBI lineage: Eukaryota > Metazoa > Chordata > Mammalia > Rodentia > Sciuridae > Sciurus > Sciurus carolinensis. The sequence goes on from NC_062215.1 coordinate 118,413,333, forward strand.
TCACAGATGGCCATATTTCAGAAGGGCGGACAATAGTCATGTATGAAAACTGGTTGGAGGACAAAGAAAAATTCTAATGTATTTTTTAGATATGAAGAAAACAACTGAAATGAATATAATTGGAATTAATTCACAAAGCTAAAAAACCCTTAAATTCTCTTTTGCAAAACTGCACAGAAAGAATGAATAAAAAGATCTCACAAGATCTAATATCTCTGACCAAGAATCTAACCATCTCGACATTTCTTGTCGTTTTTGGGACTCAGAAAATAATATCTCAAGGTCTGATGTTTTGGCATCAATGCTTTGAACAAAGGGAGAAGCAAGATCTGGCTGACCTTCTGCCATACATGTCCACTATTGTCTCTTGCCCCCTTTTTTCTCCCAAAGCACAGGAAAGGGCTCTCCCTGAAGTTCCCCTATCTGCCTAGAAACTCCCAGGAGGAAAGGATAAAAGCGACACCATACTTAACCTAGGTGAACTCAGTCCAGACTATTATCTGTTCTTCAGGTTCATCTATTTACTTTTTAGGTACCTAAAAATCATTTGCTCTTTCTAATATTGCCTACAGTCTCCACTTCCTGGTGCCCTATGAAGAGAGTATTTAAGGTTCAACCATGGGGCCCTCCTTTGAGCTTCATACTTTCTGACACCCGTGCATTTGCATGTTGATAGGATCATATGCCTTTTCTGTGGATCTTTCTATTGTCAGTGTGCTTTTGGGGGGGCACTTATCAGGGATTGAACTCAGGGACACTTGACCCCTGAGTCACATCCCCAGTCCTATTTTTGTATTTCATTTAGAGACAGGGTCCACTGAGTTGCTTAGCACCTTGTATTTGCTGAAGCTGGCTTTGAACTAGCAATCCTCCTGCCTCAGCCTCCCAAGCCACTAGGATTACAGGCATGCACCACTGCACCTGGTTTGTCAGAGTGCTTTATAGATTCAAATTACCAAACCTTCAGAGGGAGAGGAAAGTAAATTCTTTTAGTCCTACATAGCCATCAGAATTTTCCATTCTAGAAAGAATAGAGACTAAGTGCCAATGGTGCTTGTCCCCTTCTGTGACCGCCCTTGGACACTCTTTATACAACTCCAAAGTCAGCTTTGAGTCAGCTCCCTGAGAAGAACGTTCTCCATCAGGACCGAAAGAACTTTGAGGGAATATGGGGTAAAGGGTGAAGGGAGAGTCCTAATTCTTTTTAAATATAATAGTGAAAATAGTTATTTTGAAAAGATAAACAGAAACTAGGAAGTACTCTGAACATGCTGGTACATATTTGAGAAATTTTTCTAGGAACTAGAACTAATTGAATCTTTTGGGACACAAATCAGAGCAATGTTCTAGAAGGTTCTAAATGGTTATTGGCTGTCTGGTAGACACAATCTTTAAATACTAGAAGATCATTCCTCTCATGAGAGCTTCTTGGGCAGAAGATTTAAAACACTTTCTAAGGTAGATCTAAGCAACTCTCCACCCCTACTCCTGTAATGATAAATTTTGAATTTAATGAAAACAACTTCCTTTCATACCTCAAAACAAAATTACAGCATGACTTTAAATGTGATTTTTTTAAAAAATTTGGCCCATATAGCTAAAAATGGCAAACTTAAAAAACAAACAGATTTTTTGTGTCACTGTATGCAGCCTGTCAATTTGCAGCAGCACTACACACTCATTTCAAGTGCAGAAATATCAAAGATTTGTATCATTTTAAAGAAATAATAACACCACTTTCAATGTTTAAGATACTTTAAATTACATATAATGATTGATGGGGGAAGTTTTGTGCTTGTAGCTTAAAGGGTACAATTCTCCAGAATCTTCCCAATTCTCTTTTTATCAAAGAAATTCATTGAAAACCAGTACATTCATTATTCCCTATTGAGTGCACTTGACCACCAATTACATGAAAATGTATTATAAAAATAATTGCTTTTCATCCTCATTAACCAACTATTAGGAAATAACTGATAGAAAATCATTCATCATTTTATTAATTCTACAATGGCATTTCTAATGAAACTTCTTATCAAGTTATATGTGAAAAAAGCATTTCCCTCCTTATTTTCTAGTGAATTAGGCAGCACTCGAACAAAAAGACAGATCCTCCGGTTATGAACACATTACAGCATTCATTCCCCTTGGACTTTGGAGGTTCTTCAACATGGAGGGGGATTAAATCCTGCCTTCCCACTGTTCCTTCCATTTTATAGAAAATGTAATTGAACTTGGCACTCCCTCCTAGCTCTTCTATACAAAATTCACTATTTATTCCTTTCTGGGTAATTGCAAGAAAGCTGGCACATCCTTTAGATTGTGTGTGTCATAGCTTGAAAGAAAAGGGGCGTATTCTCAGACATCTCCCCAAGCCCACAGGGAATGGGGCCAGGGAACCAGGGAAGACTGCACCTGTGGCTTTGTTTCACCCATCTGCTGGTGGATTCCGGCTGGGATCTCTCGCCCACCTCAGCTCCCCATTTGCAGCTGCAACCCAGTTTCGCTCCTTTCCTAAATATATGTTCATCAGGATGCTTACCAGATTAATTTCCGTACCTGTTACCTACCTCTGTTCAAGGCTGGAATGTCATGGCTGGATTTCGGTCTGAATTATCTTGTTATCCTCTTTAATAATTTGGGAGTGGACTGAAATCATGGAGCTTTAGCAGTTCTGATGGGACCAGGGCTATAGTTTAGTAAGTTCCTCAGCTGCCTCTCCCTGCCCCCACCTGCTGCTGGGCACCGAACCAGACCTTGAGCACACTAGAAAAGTGCTCTTCCACTCGGGTGTATTGTATCCCCAGCCCCCTCAACCTTCTTGTAAATCCAGAGGAGGTTAATCAAATCTACTTAAATCAACAAAATTCAGTCTTTAACTGCCATGTGCAAGATACAGAGACACTGGCCTATGCAGGATGAAGTGCACAGAGGCTCCCAGAATAAGCTCATCTGAGTCCAAAGCTGAGAGGGGAATTGCTACAAACTCAGCAGAGGCTGTGTGAAGAAGGCAGCTTGGAGGCCACATGGGATTTGGATGGGCAGAAAGATAGTAATGTGTGGCAGGTGGGATTGTATGAAGATGAATTCAGATAGCAGTATTGTTACAGAGCTGGGGCCTCCCATGAAATTCAGGCAACACCAAGACCCCCCACTTCAAACCCTGATTCTTGCAACGAAATCAAAGATTTTAGACATGTCGCTCAGAGTAACAGGCATGAGTTTATTGAAGGGATAGGAAAAGGGAAAGGGAACATTCTCAAGGGGGACAGTGGGTCCTCTTAGGAGAGGAACAACATGCCTCTCCTGCATTGCAGTTTTGTTGGGGATCCCAGAAGTGTTTCCAGGGAGTCCTGCCCAGGTCCCCCTCTTGACATTTGACTGACAGCAGGATGACATCAGACTTTCAAGTCCCTATTGCCATGGCAATTCTAGGTCCTCTTGGCCCATGCTGAGTGGTTCCAATTTGATTCTTAACCATACTTTATGGATTTTATGGTTAGGAGGAATTATCCTTATCTCCCTAAGTTTCAGGATCTGGTCACAAAGTCTCCTGTGTTCCTTCCATCAACATTATTTCGAGTCTGTATTTCTCCTGCAGATAACAGGTGGTTTGCTGAGGAAAGTGACATATCCTGTCCACTTAGGCAGGCAGGGCTGCAGGTAAATTGCTTCTTGGAAAAAAAAAAAAAAAAAAAAAAAAAAAAAAAAAAAAAGCATGTGCAGGTCAGCACAGTGAGCCCGTTTTATAGAATTATTCCCTTAACCTCATGTTCCCACCATCCTCATTTGTCTGTCCTCTAACAGTATCAGAAATGTTTTTGGAGGACTGTCGCCATGGCCCGCCTCAAAATCGCCTGGACGGCTTTTTAAAACACAATTCCTGGGTCTTCTCACCTACCCCACCCCCAACTTTCTGATTGAATATGTTTGAAACCAACTGAGAATTTGCATCTCTAACAAGTTCCCAAGTAATGCTGATGCTCCCAGTTGAGGGATCCCACTTTGAGAAGCCGTGGACCAAAGACAGCATTTCTAGAAGGACAAGTCTGAAAGGATGAGTAGAGAATAGCTCTGACCGTCGAGCTCAGGAGTGTGGGTTTTATTGCTTGGGCTATGAAAGCTCTGAACATTTCTCAAGAAGGGATGGATTTGAGAAACGAGACAGGTGTTCTAGGAAGAGCACACTCACCACTGCGCTGAGAATGACCTGGGAAAGGAAAGGACTCGTGAATGATTGTCACAGCAGGAAAGACCCAAGGCTTTGGTCCCTGAATGTGGATGTGGAAGAGAGACTAACTCAACAATGGAGACAACCCAAAACTCCACTCATTCATTCTCCTTTAAATGAAAACAAAATTTAAAATACACTTGCACAAGATTTTATAAAACATTTAACTAGCAAAGCTTCTAGCAACCAGCAAAATTTAGGTCAAGAGTCTCACTAGAGAAGCTTATTAAAAATGCAAATGTCTTCTAGGTCTATAACCAAAAGAAATGAAAGAGGTTCTAACTGATATTTGTGTACCCCAGTTCGGAACAGCATTATTCACAGAAACCAGAACATGGAGACAGCCCTAAAGCCCATTAATGGACAAATGTATAAACAAATTATATATATTTGTGGTATATACATAGAATGGGATCTAGTCTTAGGAAGGGAATTTTGATACATGTTACAATTGGAATAAACACAAAAAACATGCTAAGTAAAATATACCAGGTACAAACCAAAAACATTATATGATGAACTTACATGAGTTACCTAGAATAGTCAAATTCATAGAGACATAAAGTACAATAGATGTTAGTAAGGACTGGGAAGAATGGGGAGTTAGGGTTTCATGGGAACTGAGTTTCAGTTTGGGATGATTAAGAAATTCTAGAGGAGATTGGTGGTGATGGTTGTAAAACAATGTAAATATACTCAATGCTACTGAATTGTGCATTTAAAAATTAAAACAGTAAATTTTATGCTTATCTTATCATAATTTTTAAAAGAAAATGCAAATATCTACAGCAGTCTAGACTCAGTTGGTCTAGGTTGACCCAGGAATCTGTACTTTACCATATGGTCCAGGGGATTAAAAAGCAGGCACTGGAGGACAATGCCTCTATCTCAGCTCCAGATAAAAATAGCTCCTCTGAAGTCTTTTGCGATTGAGGGGATAGTGTTTTGCTTAATGGTAGAGCTTTTCAGGTACCACTTAGACCAAAGTGGTCTACCCAAGGCCATGCTATTCATAGCATTTTTCTGACTACAAGAAACCCAAAGACCAACCTTCATCCAGGGCTCCACTCACCATTTGAAGAGAGCCGCATGGGAGAGTCACCCCTCCTATCTTTCTTGCATTGCCTGTTTTCTGCAATAATAACTGCTGGAGGCAGAAATAGAGCAACAGAAACACAGTTGATGAACTTTGTGTGCTTGAAGTAGAACGCCTTCTTTTTTATGTCTTGAACTTTGTATAAGTATTGACTGACTGAGAGCTCTCCACAATGAGTATTAATTAATATGAGACAGGAAGCAGCCCAGCAGGAAACCGAATGGAATATAGATGAGGATAATGGGGATTGGAAACATGGAAGTAGGAAAACAAATGTGAACAAAGATCTGCATTAGGACCCAAATGACATCAACCTTAAGACCACAGACGTTAATTCTCTCCAGCCTGAACTTGTGCATAAATAATTCTAGTATAAAGCAGGTTTACTTCTTGAACCTTTTCAAGAACTGAAAATTCTAGGATCAAATATATATGACTCTCTAGCCACTCCAAATAGTAATTTAGGGAGAACTCTGAGCTCAGAAGATACCAGAAAGGCAGGCAAATTTTATGACAATAAAATAAGATGACTTTTTAAAATATTTTTTTTAAACTGAGAATGGGGTATAAGGTTAGTGTCCCAGTCAATCTTCGGTGATAACTTGGAGTGCCCACATATTTGGTCAAACATTATCATGGGTATTTCTGTGAGGGTGTTTTGGATGAGATTGACAATGAAGTCAGCAGACTTTGATTAAGTTATATTTACCCCCATAATGTGGGTAGGTTTCATACAATAAGTTGAAGGTCTAAATAGAACAAAAAGAAGGGCCTCCCATAGCAGGAGGGGATTCTCTATCAGGTTGTGTGTGGACTTCATCTGCACCATCCTCTCCTGGTGGCAGCCTGCTGGACTGTGGATCTGACCTGAAGCACAGGCACTCCTTGGTTTTCATCCTGCCAGTATGTCCTGCAGATTTTAGACTTGTCAGCCTCCATGATCATGTGAGCCAACTCATGTAACAAATCTCTTCCTGTATGTATACACACAGATGTTGCTGGTTCTGTTTCTCTGGAAACTCTGACTAATATAGGTGATAGATGAGCTCTGTAAATGTTTCTAATCATTGAGGAGGAATAAAATGTATGATTATGGTGTTTTTTTCATAGGTCTAAAATTCTTTGCCATTCTTCTAATCAAGAACTGAGGTGAATCTCAGTGGGCTTGTGACTGCTTTGAGCAAAAAATTAGGGCAGAAGTGTCACTATGCAGCTTCTGAAGCTTTATGATAAAAGTCATGCAACTTTCACCTTGTTCACTGAACACACCAACTCAGAACCCCGAGGGGCCATGTAGGAATTCAGAACACTCTGCAACTGCCATGCTATGAGGAAACCCACATCACAACAAGAGATCCTGTGGAGGTTCCCTGGCAACAGCCTCAACAGAGCCCAGCCTTCAAGCTGCCCTGACCCAGATGTCAGGCAAGACAGTGAAGAAACTCACAGATGGCTCAGCTCCCAGTTAATAGGGTCTCCCCAGATGAGGCCGCAGACACTCTGACGAGGAATGAGTCACTTCTGAATTCCTGATCTGTAGAATCATGAACTTACCAAATTATTATGTACAAATATGTAACAAATCCCACCATTATGTACAACTATAATTCACTAATAAAAAATGTGGGAAAAAAGGAATTTCTAGAAATGTAAAGCAAATTTAACCTAAATCAAACAAGAAGAATGAAATGATAAAGATTACAGAATAAAGTAATGAAATTGAAAAAAGAAAAAGCAATAGAAAAAAAGCAAGGCAAATGAAAGCTTGTTCATTGAGATGCTTAATAAAATTGGTATGCCTCTACTTACAGTGATCAAGACAAAAAAAAATTTGCCTATAACAGGATGGGAAGTGGAGGAACCTCACACAGACATCAGCTCTCAGAGCTGTCCCGAGTGTTCCAGGAATTTACCCTGAGGACAGCTTATGACCTCAGTGTGAACACAGTGATGGATTTCAGAGTCATGGCTATTGAGGCTTATTCCCCAGATTTTGAAATCTGCAAAGAAAATTCTCAAAAAAGCACCTCAAAAACAAAAACAAAAACAAAAACAAAAACAAAAAACAACCCTCTGTTATAGAAGGAAGGTTGTTCTAGGTTAGAAGAGAACAGATAAACCGTCAAATCCAATCTGTGATCTCACATGTTCAAAAACAAATAAACAAAAATTATAAAATACATTCAGTCAGCTATTTGTGGTAATGTGGTTTATCAACTACATGGCATACAGACTAATTGACATTTTTGTTGATCAGTGTTAAATTTTTGGATGTGAAAATTATGTTGTGGTTATATATAATGTCTTTTTAAGGAAGAAATATGCTAAACCAAGTGTGAAGTATTTAAAACTTAATTTCATATTGTTAATAAATATGTAATAAAAAATTTTAAAAAGAACCAAATTCTATAGATAGATTTTGCTCTTCATCTTTAGTTTTGAGAAGCCTTTAAAATATCCTTGTACTATTCTGAATTGCTAACAAAGTCAGAAAAAGACTTCAGTTTTCTTGAATTTTGTGTTCAGTATCAACTTAGCGTCTCCGTTACCAATTATCTCATTCATACATATGTAACTTTGACTTTGCTTTAGCTATACGTAAAACGCACAGTGAACTTGTACTTTAAAATGAACCAAACAATTTAAGAACAAGACCATCTCAAAGGTTTAAAAAAAGAGAATCCATTTTTATTTAACTTCATAAAACAGTTAAAATTTTTAAAATCAAATTACTTCTTAACTTATTATCAGTGACTTTTCTACCTGGGGAATCTTTAAGGATAAATCCATTGTATATTTGTTAGTTGTTGGCAAGTTGTAAATAATTAATTTTTAGGAATATTTTCTGTCTTTCTCAGCTTTTCCTTTCGTTACATTTATAAAATACAGAATTTTATAAATACATGCAATTGCAATTAAGGGAGCTCACTAAATAGGTATTAACCTTATGTGCATTTGAAAGTACCATCAAGGAGATCCAAGATGGCAAACTACAGGGTGACTGCATCTCCCGTCGCTCCAGAACCCAGGATTCAAGAAGGGGAGATATTGAGAGACTCGGACCAACATAGAGCCACGGGGTGAGTCTCTCCCAACGGGTGAAGCTCGGATTGGGTGGCAGGCCCGGGCAGCAGGCCCGGACAGCAGGCCCGGACAGGGGCAGCTTCTTGGAGCAGGGCAGGGCGACTAGAGTCTTCCCCAAGAAGCCCTGCTTTCTCCAGCGGCAGGCTCCATCCACAGCCAGCTTCTTGGAGCAGGCCGCCCAGTGAGAGCTTTTCTGCACAGAGCCAACCCCAAGCCCTGAACTCAGCGGCAGGCTCCAACACGCAGGCGGCTTCTGGGAACAAGACAGGACAGGGAGAGGCTTTCCCCTAGCAGCCTGGCTCCCTTAGGCGGGGGCAGGCCCTGTCTATAGCCAGCTTCTAGGAGCAGGACCACCCAGTGAGAGGATTTCCACGCAGAACCAGCCCCCAGTGCTGGACCCAGTAGCGGGCTAGGGGTAGCTTTCTTCAGAAGCACTGCATTATCAAGTTCCTCCAAGACTTCAGGCTACTGAAGGCTGGGAGGTTATATACTGGAAATCTATAGGGATACTCTAAGCCAAAGAGGAAATCTGCAATATTTCAGAGTCCCACTGATAACTGACCAATATGAGAAAACAAGGGAAGAAAATGTCCCAAACAAACCTAGATACTATATCAATAAAACCCAATGACAGCACAGCAGAAGAAATGTCAGAAAGGGAGTTCAGAATGTACATAATTAAAACAATCAGGGAAGCAAATAAGGAGATGAAAGAGCAAATGCAGGCATTGAAGGAAGACATGAAAGAGCAAATGCAGGCATTAAATGATCATACCAATCAACAGTTAAAAGAGCAAATATAGGAAGCAAGACATCATTTGAGTAAAGAGTTAGAGATACTGAAAAAACAAACAAACAAACAAAAGTCCTTGAAATGAAGGAAACAATAAACCAAGTTAAAAACTCCATAGAAAGCATAACGAATAGGAGAGAACACCTGGAAGACAGAACCTCAGACATTGAAGACAAAATATTTAATCTTGAAAACAAAGTTGAACAAATAGAGAAGATGGTAAGAAATCATGAACAGAATCTACAAGAATTATAGGATATCATGAAAAGGCCAAACTTAAGAATTATTGGAAAGAGGAAGGCTTAGAGAAACAAACCAAAGGAATGAACAATCTATTCAATGAAATAATATCAGAAAATTTCCCAAATCTGAAGAATGAAATGGAAAACCAGGTACAAGAGGCTTATAGGACTCCAAATATACAAAACTACAACAGACCCACACCAAGGCACATTATTATGAAAATACCTAACATACAAAATAAAGACAGAATTGTAAAGGCTGTGAGAGAAAAGAATCAAATTACATTCAGGGGGGAACCAATAAAAATATAAGCAGATTTTTCAAACCAGACCCTAAAAGCTAGAACAGCCTGGAACAACATTTACCAAGCCCTGAAAGAAAATGGCTGCCAACCAAGAATCTTATACCCAGCAAAACTTACTTTCAGATTTGATGACGAAATAAAATCCTTTCACGAAAAACAAAAGCTAAAAGAATTTACAAAAAGAAAGCCGGCATTACAGAACATTCTCAGCAAAATATTCCATGAGGAAGAGATGAGAAACAATGATGCAAATCAGCAACGGGAGGAACTAGCCTAAAGGAATAGTCAAATAAAGGAGAAACCAAACCATGTCAAAAAACAAAAATGAGTCAAATGACTGGGAATACAAATCATATCACAATAATAACCCTGAATGTTAATGGCCTGAATTCATCAATCAAAAGACACAGACTGGCAGATTGGATTAAAAAGAAAAATCCAACAATATGCTGCCTGCAAGAGACTCATCTCATAGAAAGAGATACCCACAGACTAAAGGTGAAAGAATGGGAAAAAACATACCATGCACATAGACACAGCAAAAAAGCTGGAGTATCCATCCTCATTTCAGATAATGTGGATTTCAAGCCAAAACTAGTCAGAAGGGATAAAGAAGGACATTACATGCTGCTTAAGGGAAGCATAAATCAGCAAGACATAACAATCATAAATATCTATGCCCCAAACATTGGCTCATCCATGTACGTCAAACAAATCCTTCTCAATTCCAGAAATCAAATAGACCACAACACAATAATACTAGGCGATTTTAACACACCTCTCACACCACTGGATAGATCTTCCAAACAAAAATTGAATAAAGAAACCATAGATCTCAATAACACAATCAACAATTTAGACTTAACCAACATATATAGAATGTACCATCCAACAAAGAACGAATACACTTTCTTCTCAGCAGCACATGGATCCTTCTCTAAAAAAGACCATATTTTATGCCACAAAGCTACTGTTAGCAAATACAAGAAGATAGAGATACTACCTTGTGTTCTATCAGATCATAATGGATTGAAATTAGAAATAAATGACAGAATAAAAAACAGAAACTTCTCCAATACCTAGAGATTAAATAATACGCTATTATATGATGAATGGATAACAGAAGACATCAGGAGGGAAATAAAAAAATTCTTAGAAGTAAACGAGAACAAAGACACATCATATCAAAATCTCTGGGACACTATGAAAGCAGTACTTAGAGGAAGATTTATTTCATGGGGCACATTCAACAAAAGAAGTAAAAATCAACAAATAAACGACTTAACACTATAGCTCAAAGTCCTAGAAAAAGAAGAGCAGACCAACACCAAAAGTAGTAGAAGACAGGAAATAGTTAAAATCAGAGCTGAAATCAACGAAATTGAAACAAAAGAAATAATTGGAAAAATTAACAAAATAAACAGTTGGTTCTTTGAAAAAATAAATAAAATTGATAAACCCTTAGCCACACTAACAAAGAGAAAGAGGGAGAAAACTCAAATTACTAAAATTCGGAATGAACAAGGAAATATCACAACAGACACGATTGAAATACAAAACATAATTAGAAGCTATTTTGAAAATCTATTTCCAACAAAACAGAAAACCTCAAAGACATCAACAAGTTTCTAGAGACATATGAATTACCTAAACTGAACCAGGAGGAGATACACAACTTAAATAAATCAATTTCAAGCAATGAAATAGAAGAAGTCATCAAAAGCCTACCAACAAAGAAAAGTCCAGGACCAGATGGGTTCTCAGCCGAGTTCTACAAAACCTTTAAAGAAGAGCTCATTCCAATACTCCTCAAAGTATTCCATGAAATAGAAGAGGAGGGAACCCTCTCAAACTCATTCTATGAAGCCAATATCACCAGAGACAGATCAAGGAAAGAAAATTTCAGATCAATATCCTTAATGAACATCGACGCAAAAATTCTCAACAAAATTTTAGCAAATCGCATACAAAAATATATTAAAAGGATAGTGCACCATGATCAAGTGGGTTTTATCCCAGGGACGCAAGTTTGGTTCAACATCCGGTAATCAATAAATGTAATTCACCATATCAATAGACTTAAAGTTAAGAATCACACGATTACTTCGATAGATGCAGAAAAAGCATTTGATAAAATACAGCACCCCTTCGTGCTCAAAACACTAGAAAAAATAGGGATAGTGGGAACATTCGTTAACATTGTAAGGGCCTTCTATGCTAAGCCCATGGCCAATATCATTCTAAATAGTAAAAAACTGAAAGCATTCCCCCCCAAAAATGGAACAAGGCAGGGATGACCTCTTTCACCACTTCTATTTAACATCACCCTTGAAACTCTAGCCAGAGCAATTAGACAAACCAAAGAACTTAAAGGGATACGAATAGGAAAAGAAGAACTCAAACTATCCCTGTTCACTGATGACATGATTATATATTTAGAGGAACCCGGAAATTCCACCAGAAAACTTTTAGAACTCATAAGTGAATTCAGTAAAGTAGCAGGTTACAAGATCAATGCTGGAGGGTTTTCAAGATGGTGGACTAGAGGGCGGCTGCATTTCACGTTGCTCCAGGACGCAGGATTCAAAAGAGGAGGTAGTGAGAGACTTGGGACCAACTCAAAGCTGCGGGGTGAGTCTCTCCCATTGGGGAGGCGTCCCGGATGGGGCGGTAGCCCCGGAACGCAGGGAACTTTGTGAAGTAGAGTTGCCCGACGAGACGCCCCTCCCCCCACTGGAGCTGTAAACATGGACCACTGGGATCATTACAGAGGAGGCGGCTCAGCACAGAGCTTGGACTCGGAGCAACCACTGGGGCTCCGGGCGGCTGCCTGAGGAGGAGCTGCGTGGCGAGCTGTTTGGACTCGGAGCGATCGCTTCTGAACACTGGGGGGCTGCCCAGAGGAAGAGGAGAAGCGCGGCGGGTCGCTTGGTCTAGGAGTGACTGCATCAGAGCCACAGGCGGTTGCCAGAGGAGGAGGCGAGTGGTGAGTTGTTTGGACTCAAAGCGACCACTCCTGAACACCGGTGGCCTGCCTGGAGGAGGAGCACGGTGGGTCTCTTGGTCTTCGAGCGACCGTTCCTGAACACCCGGGGGGGCTACCCCGAGGAGGAGGAGGAGGAATAGGGCGGGTCACTTGGACTCGGACTGACTGCCTAGGGCTACAGGCGGTTGGCGGGAGAAGGAGACGTGAAGTGAGTTGCTTGGACTCCTAGTGACTGTGTGGGAACACCGGGCGGCTGTCCGGAGGAAGAAGTGTGTGGCGGGTCTCTGGGTCTCTGAGCTATTGTACGGGGCTCCAGGTGGCAGCTCAGAGGAGGGGCCGCATAGCCAGGCGATTACGTGCAGAGCAGGGTCCCAGGACCTAGGCAGCTTCTTGCTGGAAGAGTCGCACAGAGACACGCCTAGGGGCGGAGCAACGTTTCCAGGACTGTGGGCAGATTCTCTGAGGAGAGGCAGCCTAAGGAGACTCATCTGCGAAGGGTGAGGCTCCCAGGCCCAGGAGGTAGGTCCGGGCCCCTGGGAACGTTGCAGAGGAAGACAGCCCAGCCCAGGCGGTAGTTGTAGATTGAGGGGAACCTCTAGGAGGGGAACTGACCAGCGAGACCTCTCCACCGGGTGGGTCTTCCCTGCCGACTGGTTTTCCCAAAAGGATGGTAAAACCAGAGACACAGGTTCAAACAGGCCTTCCCTCAGCCCGCAGTCTAGTTCCCCGTTGGATGACCATTGGTCAACAAGTGGAGGCACCTCTGCCCACTATCAGGGAATATACCCCACCTGAGGGTCACCAACCGTAGAGAAGCAGCTTCCTTGTGGAGCACCACATTATCAACTTCCTCCAATACTTCAGGCTACTGAAGGATAAGAGGGGATATACTAACAATCTTCAGGGACATTATAAGTCAATAGAGGAAATCTGCAATATCTTAATGACCCACTGATTCCTGAACAATATGAGAAAACAAGGGAAGAAAATGCCCCAAACAAGTCTAGATGTTACATCAATAAAATCCAAAGACAGCATGGCAGAAGAAATGACAGAAAGGGAGTTCAGAATGTACATAACTAAAATGATCAGGGAAGCAAACGATGAGATGAAAGAGCAAATGCAGGCATTGAATGATGAGATGAAAGAGCAAATGCAGGCATTGAATGATAGCACCAATCGACAGTTAAAAGAGCAAATACAGGAAGCAAAAGATCATTTCAATAAAGAGTTAGAGATATTGAAAAAAAACCAAACAGAAATCCTTGAAATGAAGGAAACAATAAACCAAATTAAGAACTCCATAGAAAGCATAACCGATAGGATAGAACACCTGGAAGACAGAATCTCAGATATTGAAGACAAAATATTTAACCTTGAAAACAAAGTTGAACAAACAGAGAAGATGGTAAGAAATCATGAACAGAATCTCCAAGAACTATGGGATATCATGAAAAGACCAAATTTGAGAATTATTGGGATTGTGGAAGGCTTAGAGAAACAAACCAAAGGAATGAAAAATCTATTCAATGAAATAATATCGGAAAATTTCCCAAATCTGAAGAATGAAATGGAAAATCAAATTCAAGAGGCTTATAGGACTCCAAACACACAAAATTACAACAGACCCACACCAAGGCACATTATTATGAAAATACCTAACATACAAAATAAAGACAGAATTTTAAAGGCTGTGAGAGAAAAGAACCAAATTACATTCAGGGGGAAACCAATACGGATATCAGCAGATTTTTCAATCCAGACCCTAAAAGCTAGAAGGGCCTGGAACAACATTTTTCAAGCTCTGAAAGAAAATGGATGCCAACCAAGAATCTTATACCCAGCAAAACTTACCTTCAAATTTGATGATGAAATAAAATCATTCCATGATAAACAAAAGTTAAGAGAATTTACAAAAAGAAAGCCGGCATTACAGAACATTCTCAGCAAAATATTCCATGAGGAAGAGATAAAAAACAAAGAAGCAAATCAGCAAAGGGAGGAATTATCCTAAAGAAACTCTCAAATAAAGGAGGAACCAAGGTGTGTCAAAAATGAATAAATAAATAAATAAATAAATAAATAAATAAAAATTTAAAAATGAACCAAATGACCGGGAATACAAATCATATCTCAATAATAACCCTGAATGTTAATGGCCTGAATTCATCAATCAAAAGACATAGACTGGCAGATTGGATAAAAGAGAAAAATCCAACAATATGTTGCCTGCAAGAGACTCACCTCATAGAAAGAGATACCCATAGACTAAAGGTGAAAGGATGGGGAAAAACATGCCATGAACATGGACTCAGCAAAAAAGCTGGAGTATCCATCCTCATTTCAGATAATGTGGACTTCATCAAAGTTAGTCAGAAGGGATAAAGAAGGACATTTCATACTGCTTAAGGGAAGCATAAAACAGCAAGATATAACAATCATAAACATCTATGCCCCAAACAGTGGCTCATCCATGTATGTCAAACAAATCCTTCTCATTTTAGAAACCAAATAGAATGTAACACAATAATAGTAGGTGATTTTAACATGCCTCTCTCACCACTGGACAGATCTTCCAAACAAAAATTGAACAAAGAAACCATACAGCTCAATAACACAATCAATAATTTAGACTTAACAGACATTTATAGAATATACCATCCAACCAAGAGAAGAGCGAATACACTTTCTTCTCAGCAGCACATGGATCCTTCTCTAAAATAGACCATATATTATGCCACAAAACTAATGTTGGCAAATACAAGAAGATAGAGACACTACCTTGTATTCTATCAGATCATAATGGATTGAAGTTAGAAATAAATGAAAGAGTAAAAAACAAAAACTACTCCAACACCTGGAGATTAAACAATATGCTATTATATGATGAATGGATAACAGAAGATATTAGGAAGGAAATTAAAAAATTCTTAGAGGTAAATGAGAACAAAGAAACATCATATCAAAATCTCTGGGACACTATGAAAGCAGTACTTAGAGGAAAATTTATTTCATGGAGCACATTTAATAAAAGAAGTAAAACTCAACAAATAAACGACCTAACACTACAGCTCAAAGCCCTAGAAAAAGAAGAGCAGACCAACACCAAAAGTAGTAGAAGACAGGAAATAGTTAAACTCAGAGCTGAAATCAACGAAATTGAAACAAGAGAAACAATACAAAAAATTGACAAAATAAATAGTTGGTTCTTCGAAAAAATAAACAAAATTGATAAACCTTTAGCCACACAAACAAAGAGAAGACGAGAGAAAACCCAAATCATTAAAATTCGGAATGAACAAGGAAATATCACAACAGACACGACTGAAATACAAAACATAATTAGAAGCTATTTTGAAAATCTATACTCCAACAAAATAGAAAATTTCGAAGACATCAACAGGTTTCTAGAGACATATGAATTGCCTAAACTGAACGAGGAGGACATACACAATTTAAATAGACCAATTTCAAGTAATGAAATAGAAGAAGTCATCAAAAGCCTACCAACAAAGAAAAGTCCAGGACCAGATGGGTTCTCAGCCAAGTTCTACAAAACCTTTAAAGAAGAGCTCATTCCAATACTCCTCAAAGTATTCCATGAAATAGAAGAGGAGGGAACCCTCCCAAACTCATTCTATGAAGCCAATATTACCCTGATACCTAAACCAGACCGAGATACATCGAAGAAAGAAAATTTCAGACCAATATCCTTAATGAACATCAATGCAAAAATTCTCAACAAAATTTTAGCAAATCGCATACAAAAATATATTAAAAGGATAGTGCACCATGATCAAGTGGGTTTCATCCCAGGGATGCAAGGTTGGTTCAACATCAGGAAATCAATAAATGTCATTCACCATATCAATAGACTTAGAGTCAAGAATCACATGATTATTTCAATAGATGCAGAAAAAGCATTTGATAAAATACAGCACCCCTTCATGCTCAAAACACTAGAAAAAAATAGGGATAGTGGGAACATTCCTTAACATTGTAAAGCCCATCTATGCTAAGCCCATGGCTAATATCATTCTAAATGGTGAAAAACTGAAAGCATTCCCCCCCAAAATTGGAACAAGGCAGGGATGCCCTCTTTCACCACTCTTATTCAATATTGTCCTTGAAACTCTAGCCAGAGCAATTAGACAGACCAAAGAAATTAAAAGGATATGAATAGGAAAAGAAGAACTCAAACTATTCCTATTTGCTGATGATATGATTATATACTTAGAGGAACCTGGAAATTCCACCAGAAAACTTTTAGATCACATAAGTGAATTCAGTAAAGTAGCAGGATATAAGATCAATGCACATAAATCTAAGGCATTTTTATACATAAGTGATGAATCTTCAGAAAGAGAATTTAGGAAAACTACCCCATTCACAATAGCATCGAAAAAAATAAAATACTTGGGAATCAATCTCACAAAAGAGGTGAAAGACCTCTACAATGAGAACTACAGAACACTAAAGAAAGAAATTAAAGAAAACCTCAGAAGATGGAAAGATCTTCCATGTTCTTGGATAGGCAGAATTAATATTGTCAAAATGGCCATACTACCAAAAGTGCTATACAGATTCAATGCAATTCCAATTAAAATCCCAATGATGTACCTTACAGAAATAGAGCAAGCAATTATGAAATTCATCTGGAAGAATAAGAAACCCAGAATAGCTAAAGCAATCCTTACCAGGAAGAGCGAAGCAGGGGGTATCACAATACCTGATCTTCAACTCTACTACAAAGCAATAGTCACAAAAACGGCATGGTATTGGTACCAAAATAGACAGGTAGATCAATGGTACAGAATAGAGGACATGGACACAAACCCAAATAACTACAATTTTCTCATATTAGACAAAGGGGCCAAAAATATGCAATGGAGAAAAGATAGCCTCTTCAACAAATCTTGTTGGGAAAACTGGAAATCCATATGCAACAGAATGAAATTAAACCCCTATCTCTCACCCTGCATATAACTAAACTCAAAATGGATTAAGGACCTGGGAATCCGACCAGAGACCCTGCACCTTATAGAAGAAAAAGTAGGTCCAAATCTTCAACATGACGGCTTAGGATCAGTCTTCCTTAACAGAACTCCCATAGCACAAGAAATAAAAGCAAGAATCAACAACTGGGATAGATTCAAACTAAAAAGCTTTCTCTCAGCAAAGGAAACTATCGGTAATGTGAAGAGAGAGCCTACAGAGTGGGAGAATATCTTTGCCACTCATACATCAGATAGAGTGCTAACTTCCAGAATCTATAAAGAACTCAAAAAACTCTACACCAAGAATACAAATAATCCAGTCAACAAATGGGCTAAGTAAATGAACAGACACTTCACAGAAGAAGATGTACAAGCAATCAACAGATATATGAAAAAATGTTCAACATCTCTAGTAATAAGAGAAATGCAAATCAAAACCACCCTAAGATTCCATCTCACCCCAATCAGAATGGCGATTATCAAGAATACAAGCAACAACAGGTGTTGGCGAGGATGTGAGGAGAAAGGTACACTCATACATTGCTGGTGGGTTGCAAATTAGTGCAGCCACTCTGGAAAGCAGTGTGGAGATTCCTCAGAAAGCTTGTAATGGAACCACCGTTTGACCCAGCTATCCCACTCCTCGGCCTATACCCAAAGAACTTAAAATCAGCATACTGCAGAGACAGTCACATCAATGTTCATAGCTGCTCAATTCACAATAGCCAGATTGTGGAACCAACCTAGATGTCCTTCAATTGATGAATGGATAAAGAAACTGTGGTATATATATACAATAGAATATTACTCCGCCAAAAAGAATGATAAAATTATGGCATTTGCAGGCAAATGGATGAAATTGGAGAATGTCATGCTAAGTGAGATAAGCCAATCTCAAAAAACCAAAGGACAAAGGATCTCGCTGATCAGGGGATGATGACACATAATGGGGGTTGGGAGGGGTTAGTGTTATGGTTAGGATTAGGTTTAGGGTGAGGGTTAGAGAGGGGGGCAAGAATGGAGGAAGGAAGGACTGTATAGAGGGAAAAGAGGGGTGGGAGGGGTGGGGGAAGGAAAAAAAAACAGAATGAATTAAACAACATTACCCTATGTAAATTTATGATTACACAAATGGTATGCCTTACTCCATGTACAAACAGAGAAACAACATGTATCCCATTTGTTTACAATTAAAAGTATCCAACCAAAAATTATCCTTAATTTTATACATTTAACAAAATTTTCCAACTATTACTACTCAGATTAAGTAATTCACTTTCTCTTAAAAGATCATTTCATCCTATTAAAAAAAAAAAAATACAGGGCTGGTTAGATCGCTCAGTTGGTAGAGTGCTTGCCTTGCAAGCACAAAGCCCTGGGTTCGATCCCTGGTACCACAAAAAAAAAAAAAAAAAAAAAAATACAAAAGCTACTAAGAAAAAAAAAAGTACCATCAATTACTATTGCCTATTTATCTGAGAAGAAGAGGTAAGCATAGACTTTTAGAGATGTTTTATAAACTGCAATGATCTCAGTATTCTCAGCTACCAGGAGAGATCATTAATAGTATTCAATGCAAAAAATAATAATAATAATAAGCTCCATCATAGGCAGATTTGGGGTTCAAAATTATTGAGACAAAAATGACCATGTTTGAACTAGCATGATAAAGTATATTTTATTATCTTAAATATGAAGTTACATCAGATTAGCAAAGATTTATAAAAAGGGTTCCTTGAAATTAATTCAGCTGTATTCATAAAGTTGTATAGTGTGTCAGTCTGCTGGATTTTGTGATGAACACTTTAAAACTTAATTATATGTGTAGGGACTGACCCGTGACTCTTCTGGTCTCGTGGATGCAGTAAGATTTGCCAACTTGAAACAACCAGGCAATTCTGCAGAATGAAAAGGTACATTCACACTAGAATCCAAGAGAATCACTCTGAGTCTACAGAGCCTTTATGTCAGACATAAAGGAGATAATTCCCTAAGTGATGCGATATGCATGATTTCATTTCTTTCTAAGGATTTCTAAATGTTTAAATTAGCAAAGTCTTTTCTGCATTTTCAATTTTTAAACAAAGCAACAAATAGCAAAATAACAACAACAACAACAACAACAATGAAAGCTTCCTGCAGCACTGCCCATACTGAACCCAAAATCTAGGATTGACTAGTTTTTTAAAATTTTTTAAATTTTTTAGTTTTTTTAGTTTTTTTTTTAATTTTTTGATGTTATTACACTTATCTCTCACTGTAATTAAAAATATTGTGTGTATGACTACATAGATTAGTAAACAAAATAATTCAAGCTACATGAAACTGGTTTGGTTTCTTCCTAGCTCTGTTTAATGCATGAACTGAACTAGCCTTTCTTCCTGCCTGTTCTTCATATAAATAACTTAGTCTAGGGAATTCTACCCGCCTTGAGGTCTCAGATGACTCCCAAGCTCAGTTTCATGTCTCACGTGCTCCTCTGATTTCTGGACACAGGGGATGCTCAGGAAATGCAAAAGAAAGTAAGATTTTAGTAACAAAATCACATTAACTCCTATCACGCGTGGACTCTACATTGTGAAGGAAAAAGAGTAAATAAAAATGTTGACTTCAAGAAATGGGGAATTTTTAAAAATCTGTGTAATTTAAAAAGAATTATTATCAGTAGTGGTAGTAATATATAAACATTCTGATTTCTACAGGAATAAGTAATTTATTTTAGTACATTTTACTGGGGCTCGTAAACTTATTGGACCTCACAACTCTTGCCCCCTCCCCTTCTCTTCTGCCAAGAGGCCCCCTGATTGGTCCTACCTTGAGCTCAGTCTCTGGCAGTTCCCAAGCAGTGTCCTTCATGATCAGGAAGCGTGACCAGTGGCTTAGCCCCACCTTGTGGTGGGCTTGTATTAACTGTGTCCATTGTGGACATGCTGAGTGCCAGGAAACTTTGAGTCATCTTCCTAACCTTCTCCCTCTTAGGCCTCAGCCCAGTGAGTTACCTAATAGGACAAACTCCTTTAGGCCTTCAGCACTTCCCTGAGCCTCACCTGCTTTGATGGGGTTAAGATTCCTGTTGGCTTCTGCTGCCAGTCAACCAGTTTGACTTATCTGTCACTGTATAATCAACCACCACTCCCAAATGTGGTTTCACATAACCATGGTTTCTTCACCCACATGTCTGGTATCTCAGTGCTCCTTGATGTCCCTCCCTCTTTCTCTCCCTCCACCTAGGCTTATCCTGAAGGGCCTAACCACAGCCCTTGGCTTGGGCTTTTTGTAGGGTAAATGAGTTTCTTACATGGTCCCTGGCTTTTTCAGAGACGGTGTTCCAAGAGATAGAATTTGGAAGGTACCAGTGTTGTAAGACATGGGCTCAGAACTTGGCACAGCATCACTTGTGGCAAATTCTTTTGGTCAGAGAAGTCACAAGGGCTGCCCAGATTCAAAGGTAGGGAACCTAGACTCCATCTCTCAGTGGGAGAGGTGCTGAAGAGTTTGAGGCCATCTGCTATTCTGCTATTGTCCCCTTCCCCAAAGTCTCCTTTGCTTTGACCGCTGGCAAGAGTTCTGCTTTGATTGAGAGGAGCATTAGAAGTAACCTCACAGAGCTTCACCTCACTTAGTATGTTCATGCTGCTTCTAACAGATCCTACACCAATACCAATGATTGCCTAAACCACTCTCTTAAGCTTACTGCACCCTTTGGACACTGTGCTTGGACTGGGAGAAGTCTCTGTAACCAACTCTACTAGTCTGGATTCCCACAGAAAAAGGACCAGAGGTGTGTGTGTGTTCATGTGTATGCACATGCACAAGTATACACACATGCATCCTAGAGACCCAGGGGAGCTGATGTTAAGCTCCAGTGCAAATGTGAAGGTCTGAGAACATGGTCTGCTTCCCAGGGCAGGCTTATGACTCAGGAAGATCCAAGGTTTCAGTTCAAGTCCAAAAGTGGAAAAATGCTGATGTTCCTGTGCAAAAACATTCAGGCAGGCGGAATTTTCTCTTATTCAGGGCAGGGTCAGCCCTCTTCTGTTCAGGCTTTCAACTGATTGAGGCCTCTTACATCAGGGGGAGCAATCTGCTTTACTTAGTCTGCTAATTTAAATGTCAATCTCATCCCAAAACAGCATGATAGGAATACCCAGAATCATGTTTGCACAAATAACTGAGCATGCTGGGGCCCAGTCAAATTGACACCATAAAGGCAACCATTGCACCATCTCAGCCTCCCCCAGCCTCACAGTCTCCATAGCCCCTGCCTCTCCCTCCCTTCTGATGCTTGTCTTCCCCATAAAGACAAGCACTTCTGTGTCTGAGCTATGAGAGAGCCATTTCCTGTCCCATCCTTTCAACAGTAGTGCCACTGCTCTTTGTCTTGTGGTGTGTTTATGAGGATCATTATTTAATCGTCAAACAGGGTACATATCAGGTCCAGAGTCACAGGTGTCTCTGTGGGTGTATGTGAGATGTGGCATGGGGGCGTTACTGAGGTGTCTGCAGGAAAAAGCACTAAGGGATACCAATAATTACAAAATGCTAATATTTGCCTAGTGCTTTATAATTTAGAAACAACTTTTATCTGCCTCACTCCCTGCTGTCCTTGTGATCCTGATAGTTGGTATAATTACAAAACCTGCTTTGGAGTGATCAAGTTGCATGGTCTCCTTTACTTAGACCACTATCCTTCTTTTACTTACACTCACTCATTTATCCCACAAATATATATTGAGTGTTGGGTGCTGGAGATAAATTGGGAAGAGAAAAAAAGATGTGTCAGTTCTCACACAGCACAAGGTCTATTATAGGAGACTGCTGCTAATTAAATGACCTCACCAATCAATATAAATTTAGAACTGTGATCAGAGCCCTGAAGGTAAAGTATGCCGCAGTGTGAAAGGGACATTTGGCTTAATCACTGAGGAAGTGACCACTCAATGGACACTGGAAGGACAGACATTTACTACAGTAAGGGACAGGTGAGGAATCCATGTTCCAGGGGGTGGAGCAGCTTCTACAAGGGCCCTGAGTTAGGAAGGGGTGACTCCAAGAACTGAGTGTACCTGGAACATGAGCCCAGTGGGGTAGGTTCTGTTATTCATCTGAACCCCATTTAACAGATGAAGACAACAAAGACCAGAAACCTGCTGGTACAGCCAGGCAGTGGAGAAGCCAGACTTTGAACAGAGCCCTGCTCATTCCTCACTTCCGGCTTCTCCTCGAACAGCTTGCTATGTGGGTCAGGTGAGTTTCACCTTGCTTTTGAGGCGGACTGGAGAACATCACACTAAGTAAGGGAAGTCAGACTCAGAAAGTCAAGGGCCAAATGTTTTCTCTCATATGTGGAAGTTAGAGTAAAATAAGGAGGAAAAGGAGAGAGGAAATCCGTGAAAATAGAAGGGAGATCAGTGGAACAGAGGAAGGGGCTGGAGGGAGCGTGGAAAACTGCAGAGTAAAAATGGCCAAACTATGCTGTACATATGTGACTATATCATGGTGAATTTTACCTTTATGTGTGTCTATAGAGCCCTAATTTTTTTTTTTTTTTTTTTTTTTTTTTTTTGCGGTGCTGGGGATTGAACCCAGGACGTTGTGCTTGCAAGGCAATCACTCTACCAACTGAGCTATATCCCCAGCCCCCTAATTTTTTTTAAAAGGCTATAAATAAATGGAAGACAGCAGGGTAAAGGAAGGGCAAAAGGAGGAGAGAAGAGGGGAGGGAAAAGGGAAGTACTGGGGACTGAAGTGGAGCTAATTATATTCTATGCTTGTATGATCATGTCAAAATGAACCCAACTGTTATGTATAACTGTAATGCACTAATAAAAATAAATAACTCCAGAAGCATTGGGTTTTTAATTACTTTTAAATGTAGCCTAGCTGGGATGGGAAAAATACATCTAGGCAGCGAGTATCACTGTCAAAGAACGCCTGGAGGAATTGTAGAAAGACATGAACTGGGAATTTAAAGTGAGGGAGTCGAGCTCCTGCAGAGAGCTTGGGGAAGGAGTGACCAAGATCAAAGTAACTTGGGGGGCATTATGTGATTAGGATTCTGAATTTGAAACAAGTGAGTCTCCATCAGCTAATCAGTCCATTCACAGCCAAACGTGATTCCAGAGTTGGGGCAGTCTCATCTGCCACATTTTCCTCCCTAGTCATCTTTAGAAATAGGATCCATGCTCCCCCGAGTAAAGCAGTTCCACTTCTATCCCCTCTGGAGGGGAAGGCTGCATGGGCTCAATGCCTTCACACATCCCTAGTGATTCATAAAGCAGTGGGTCCTCTGAGTGTGTCGTGCTGCACAGGGTGGGGCAAACTGAAAAAGAACTCCTAAGGCTCTTTACCTCCCAGAGGGAGAATGTTTTGTACCAAATGCTCCTTTTTGGAAGTTTTTACAGGCTAAAGAAAGACTACACTGGTCAAGAGGAAACATTCATGTGTGCACAAAGGACATGGGAATGCTGATAGATCAAGGGAAGAAATACAAAGCTCAAGGAATTAATATATTTGGAAATGAATTTTATGTCTTCAATATATGGAAGTGCCCTGCAATCATGAAACCCAGGTTATACCCACGAGTGGGGAAAACTAGGGGAAGCTGTGCCCCAAATAGAAAGCCAGAAAGGTCAAAGCAGATGCTCAGAAAAAGTCTTAGTGAGGCTGACAATTTGGAATGAAGTCTTAGCTTGTATCATTGGAATAAATGGTGTGTGCCCTATGTAGAAAAGAGTCAGGTAATTCCAAGAGCAGAATCTGGAAATGTGGTGTAAAGGAAGACACAGGTGGCTTCCTGCAGAACTCATCTGACTTGAGCTGATTGTGAGAACTGTTTAGTCTACAAAGGGACTGACCTCCACCTGCAGGTACTTAGGGACTTAGGAGATGGAAAGGAGTCACAAGAGGAATAAAAACTAAAACAGCACAAGTAAACATGCAGGTTCTATTTCAATCTCACTGAATGTGAGTTTAGAAACAGGGAAGATCTAGGAATAGGAAAAATTAACATATTTCTCAAGGATCTAGGCAGTGAATGAGTTAGGTAAAAGAAAGATGCTTGCATCTGACTGCAACCATATGAACTGCCCCCCCCACACACAACACACCAAGTGGGAACCACCCAGCTGAGCCCAGTCAATCCATAGAACTGGCACAGATTATAATAAAGTGTTGTCTTGAGTAGTTTATTATGCAGATAAGGGAACTGAATCACCTTAAAAATTTTAAAAAGTTGTTCCTGATTGGCAGGCAGCTCTTTTAAATCTTCCAGGGCCCAAGTGTCTTCCATCTTATGGTTACACCATCTTCAGTGACTGGTTTCTAAGAGAACTGTGGAAAGAAAGAACATGAAAGATGATGGGTGGGAGGTCTGTAGGACCAGGTCTGGAAGTGGGATCTATCACTGCCACTATATTGAGCAGAACTCATTCACACGGTTACCCTTGACTGTAAGGAAGGCTGAAAAATGTAGCCTTGCTGTGGATTTAATGCACAGCAGTCAGTCTCTCATAAACTGAGTTCCTCCTAAGTACCTTTCTCATTGTGTGTGAAGTAGAAACAACTATGCTAGACAAATAACAACATGTCAATTTGTTCCAGTTCAAACAGTGCTTTCACATCGTATTCCCTCTCCTATCTGCTCCTCCTCTCCAAGATGGTATCTGGGGCTGGGTTATAAATAGGTAACTTTCTGGTTTGAGATTAAGGGTGCCTCAGATTAGCTGGGGGTTCTAAGGAAACTTCCTGTTTCACATCTGAGCACCTGATTCTTATTCTCTGCTTAGAGTCTGGTCCTGTTTGGCATTCATGGATGTTATACTCTCAACCTCAGCTGCATACTTTGTCCTATCTCTGTCTTTGGCAGGCTTTGTGTATAACCCCTGGTTCGTGGTGGTTCAGTGGCCCTGTTAGGACTTCTGTATCCCCTCAGTGAGGATACAGTGGAATTCCTTCCTCCCCACCCACAAGCAATCTGCTTATAGGCTTTGGAGAATATGGAGCCCTTTGACTTGGATCCACTAGCTTGGACATGATATACAAAGAACGGTAGCCCTATGCAGCCTCGAAGGAACTGAAAAGAAAGAAAAGGATAAGTTGCAGACCTCAATGCTATCCCTCAAGCTGTCAGATGTTGATCACAGAGGTCAGGGCTCATCTCCCATGGATCCATCATACAACATGACACTGCAGTGTGAGAAATTTACATAATCAGAATACATCATTATTGAGACTGGGTTATAAATTCTTCAAAAGTACAGAAGACATATAAATTTAGAGAAAAATATGAATTTAAATAATTTTAAAACCTGAATAGCTTAAAAGTCATGATATAATTAACAAAAGAGGGGTACAGGCAACACAAACATGTTAAACTTAGCTGTCACTGAGCTGACAACAGATATTTTCTAAAATAGATACACAAAGAAGTATATGATGTTAGCTCAAAGTTAACATGTTCAGTACCAGAAGAACAAAAACAAACACCAGAGCAACAACAATAACTGCAAAACTTCTGGAAATGAGAGTTGAAATGGAGACTGAGAGAGAAACAGATTCTGTTTCAGAATTCCTCTGCATGGTATATGTTTCAAAACTCATATGTAGATAATACCTTATTAGAAAATACTAATACTGAATTACAAAATAAAACAGGAACATCTTCATAAATGAATAAATTCTTAGATAAGATATAATATTTTCATTAAAATGAATACAGATCTTAGAAGGAAAAAATGTATCATCATCCACTTATCAGGGAAAGCATTTGGCCTTTGATTTTGGGGGAATTGCTTATTTCACTTAGCATATTCTCCAATTCTGTCCATTTATTTGCAAATGCCATAATGTTATTCTTCTTTATGGCTGAATAATATTTCTTTGTGTATATATACCACAAATAATTTTAAAAAAAAAAGAAAAAAGAAGAAGGAAAAAATGTAATAAGTATACAGTAATTTCCCCCTTATTTTCAGGGAATATATTTGAAGACCCTTGGTGTATGCCTCAAACTGCATATAGTACATATTATGTTTTTTTATATACATACATGTCAGTGAGAAAGTTTAGAAACTGGCATGAAATATGAACTACTCTGTCACTCACACTCACCATAATTAATTATACAATATAACAATTCAAATAATAATGTGAATGTGGTCTCTCTCTTCCTCTCAAATTTTCTTATTTCACTGTAATCTCAGCAATCTTAGTGTATGATTCTTTCCTTATTAAGTGAGGAACTCTCACTTTTTCATTTAAAGGAAACACTCTATGACTTCCCGTTGGCATATTGAATTGCCAGCCTCACTGTTCTTATACTTTGGAGCCAACTAAAACGCAGGCACTATGATACTCTGGCAATCTAACTAGATAACACAAACCGTTACTAATGGGTCATTCTGGGGCCAGCAGTATATACAGTGTGACTACACTGGACAAAGCCATGCTTCACATCCCAGGTGGCATGGAACAGGGTAGCTCAAGGTTTCATGATACTGCTCAGAATGGCATTACTTAACATTTAGGAATTGATATTACTAGAATTTTCCATTTCCTATTTTCAGACTGCAGTTGACCATGGACAATTGAAACCATGGAAAAAAGTACATAGGACATATCTGAATTGAAATGTAAAGAAGGGAAGACTTTTACATGATTTAAATTTTCTCTTTTATTATTATTTTTTTTACTTTTTAAGAACTAATACATATCTTCAATATTATGAGTTTATATTAACAAGAGTTATAATTTTAAACATGAGCTTGCTTTATGGCACTGCCCCTTGCCGGCTTTGTTATATGGGAGAATCATGTCACACCTTTGTACCTCAGTTCTCATCTTCACACAAAACAACTCCCACTCATTGTACGGTGGTCCATGCAGATGAGCACAAATGGGTCCTAGCAATCTGCACAGATTCTGTACAAATTCCTCCTTTCCTCCTTCCCTGTTCCCAAGGAGAAATGGCAGTCTGGGTGACTCAGGAAGGGGGTGAGGTGGAGGGTGGAGAAATGATTCAGACCATGTTTAAAAACAGCCCTCACGTGCACAAGTACAAAACAAGCTCTGATTCCTGCAAGAGAGCAGCCCGCCCCTTTCCCACAAGTGTCTTCCTGCTCCCACCCCATCCTTCTCTCATGGACTTCTCACTATTTATTTTAACCCATTTATCTGTGTAAAATGTTCAGAGGTTATTACAATGTTCCCGGATAGGAATAGCCCCTTTTTTGTTTTCCCCTAATTCATCGCATTAGCTAACGGTGAGTGCTCAACCCACTGAGCCCCTGAAGCTAGAGACCCCATTGTAGAATTGTTCTTCAGTGCCTAACCTGATGCCGGCCAGAGGGTAGTAGTATATGCTGAAGGACTCCAGAAAAGCCTTTCTTGGCCTTTTCCATAATATGGCATTGCTTCCATGCCAGGATCACAGTTTATTAAGACAAAAAGCATTGTTTTTGGCTTTTAGCAAAGCACTTTTAATTTAAATGTCTGGTTTTTGTTCCATGAATTTTTTTTTTGTTACAGTGGTAATCATTTATTTACCCTAGGTTATGCCTTTCTGCAAAGGTAATGTTTTTATATTAAGTATTCTTTTCTGAGCCACTCATTCTCAAAAAGAGACTTTTGCTGACCATCTAGAATCGTTGCGGTGTCATGTCAGTCTCTGAATTTAAAGAATATAATTTCATGTATCTCTTGTAGGTAGACTTCCCTTTTCTATGACATGTTTTTCCACCCCTTATCTAGTTACATCATCAATTAAAGGTCAATAAAGTTTGAAGACCAGAGCTTATTCATTATTCTTAAAAATTCTTATTTTTGACTGAACTCAGACTCAGAAGTAGAAGCTCTCAGAGAGGACAAACTGCATCTCTTGGCAATCTGTTCCTGGCATTTTTCTTTGGCTTCTTTCATTCTTTTGGCCAAAAGTTTGGCATATTCTACAGCCTCCTCCTTATTTTTCTTAGTACTCTGTTTCTTCAGAGCAAAATATGCTGGTGCTTGTGATGCAGGACACGTGGAGTAACAAGATGCTGAAACTTCGGTGCTTCGGTCCTGGGTTTTTTACCTTCCTTGTTTAAGGGTTTTCTGAAAACATGTTGGCGGACATCATCTTTCTTAGATAGATTGAAAAGTTTGAGGATTCTACTAGCTCTTTCAGGTCCCAGTCTACGAGGTACAGTAGTATCCCTAAGTCCAGGAATATCCTTCGCTCCTTTTTTTTACCATAACCAAGTTGAGAACGCTTGGATTGGCATCCACATTGCAACCTCGAACAGATTTGCCTTCTCTCCAGTTCGCCCTGGTCTATAACAGGAATGCCCCTTACTCAAGAGCCGGCGAACAGGGCCCTGGGTCAAGGCATCCTGCTTCATGGGGAAACCTTGTTTGTCGTTCCCACCACTGATTCACACCACATAAACCTTCCATTCTTCACTTAGAGCATCTGCAGCAACTTCTGTGACCATATGCTTCTCATAAAAAGTATGAAGTTTGCGTTCATTGTCCACTTCAATGAGCTTCTGGCAGCCAGTGGCTGGGACGGAAATATTCAGTTTCATTTTGGGGCAGCTGATCTCCCACAAGACACCACGAAAAATAGCCACCACATTTTTTATTTGTGCATTATAGTTGTACAAAATAATGGGATTTGTTGTTACATATTCATACATGCACATAACATAACAATATAATTTGGTCAATATCCCTCCCCAGCACTTCCCCCACCTCCATCCCTGCCTCCCACCCCTTGATCCCTTTCCTCTACTGATCTCCCCTTGGTTTCCTTGTGATTGCCCACATCTTTCTTTTCCTTTTTCCTCTCTAACTTCTGAATATGATAGAAAACATATGAACCTTGACCACCTGAGGTTGACTTACTTCGCTTAACATAATGGTCTCTAGTTCTATCCATTTTCCTGGAAATGACATAATTTCATTATTCTTTACGGCTGGAGAAAACTCCATTGTGTATATATGCCACATTTTCTTTATCCTTTCGTCCACTGATGAACACCTAGGGTGGTTCTATAGTTTGGCTATCATGAATTGTGCTGCTATAAATGGGTATGTTTGTATGTATCACTGTAGTGAGATGACTTTAATTCTTAAAGATAAATACCAAGGAGCAGTCTAGCTGGGTCATATGGCAGTTCCATTCTTAGTCTTTTCAGGAAGCTGCATAATGAATTCCATAGTGGTTGTACAAATTTGCAATCCCACCAACAATGTAACAGCGTTTTTTTTCCTCCACATCCTCTCCAGCATTTACTATTATTTATGTTCTTGATGACTGTCATTCTGATACTAAAGGCTCACACGCTCCTAAGCTGGGACTTCTTGGACTGTGGGTGCTGGAGAAGTGGGGGCCAAAGGAGAGACTTGATCTTCTGGTTTTTGAATCCAGGGTTGTTTAGATGAAGCCCGAAGGACTTTCTGCCATCTCTAGTGGTTTCTTCCCTACAGCTGACTTTGGAGATGCTTGGCTTGGCTTTGTTGCCATGATGATAATTGTAGTAATTTGCCTTCTTTGAGCCTAATTGCAATGGAGTACTATACAAATTAAGTGCATCATTTAATGTGCCATATTAACTTCAGATTTTTTTCCATTATAACACTAGATTTGGTTCATGTTGGCATATTAACACTCACATGACTTGGTCATGTACACATTTTTTAAAATAGGGAAAAATACCTATTTTGATAAACCAAATCAAAGCTGGGGTAACTCAGGAAGGATTGTGACCAATAATAGGAAATCTGTTCTTTTTTTTTCCTCAAGCAAACCATTCATTCTGTTCTTTTTCTCCTAGTCATCTTTTTCTACTTTTCCATGCACATGGCAGAAGATGCTATTCTATGGCAGGATCCAGGATCCTGAGTTTATGTGACCTTCGTTCAAGTAGCCAGCCTATACTGATGGTTGTTTGGGATTTGATTCCAAATTCCCAGTAGAAAAAAAAAATCTGGTTAACCCAGATTGGTTAACTATTCTAATCCAATCACCTGTAGCCAACCTATGACTGAATTAGTTCAGGAAGAGCTTTCAGAGGTGGTGGGTGGGGGTTATAGGAGGGGAGAGCTCCCCATGGTGGGACTTTGTGTAGATGCTTAGAATCTGTCTCACAGAGTCATAGTAACTATTGAAAACGTCAATGTTCATAACTCTGGCACATAGGGAACACCAAATACAGTACTTATTGTTATTGATGTTACACTTTGGATCTTTAAACCTTCCTTTTCTTTTTTGCTCTTTATTTTCTTTCTCTCTCTTTTTTTCTTTTTTTCTTTCTTAAGGGGGAGAAGGTATGACATGCAAATATATAAAATTCACCTAAATATTTACACATTAAGAATCCAAGGATCTCAGGGAAATTATCTCAAAGAATTGTATTTATTATTTTCCCCCAAACTCTTAATAATAGATGGTTTCACACTGAAGATCCAATTTGAGCAAGCTTTTAAACCTGGAATGTAGTATTTCATAGGTCCAGCAGGGGGCAGGCTTCCCAAACATAAATGCTCTGTGCCGCAGAGCCATTGCTCTGTGAGAAATAGGTGATTCCAGCAGTTGGGTTATAAAAGCTGTTGTTTTTCAGAAATCAGTATTAACTTTAAGAAATGAAAGAAAGAACAAAAAAACATTTTTAAGATCTTCACTCCTGGCTGTGTGACCACAGTGGCTCCTTGTCCCCAACCACCCTCCTTTGTTTCAGCCTCTGCCCCTTCCTTCAAGCTGTGTCTTCCTACTTCCTCTTTATCCCCCTCTCCTATGAAAACCTATCCTCAGAAAAAACAACTGATTTAAATTTTAAAAAAATTAAAAAGTGTGGTGGTTCACACTTGTAATCCCAGCAACTCAGGAGCCTGAGACTGGAAAATCAAAGTTCAAGATCAGCCTGGGCAATTTAGCGAGGCCCTGTCTCAAAATATTTTTTTTAAAAAATAGGGCTGGGCAGTAGCTCATTGGTAGAGCATCCCTGGTTTCAATCACTAGTACTGAAAAAATTAATAAATTAGTCCAATAATTTTAAAAATTAAATTAAAATTCTGGGGATTTAATTCACTGCATGAATATGATAGTATTAAAAATGCCACTTGGGTCTTCAGATGTCTTAGCGGGACTCATAGTGAGAGAAGTGGAGTGTTAGTGGTTTAAAGCAAAACGTGGAAGGTAAATAGGCCAGAGTTTAAATCCTGTCTTTAGTTAAGGGCACATTACTAGCTCTATGACAAGTCCTACCTTTCTATTGCTGGGTAGGTTACTAAACCTCTTTCTCCTCATCTGTAAGGGGTAGATGACAATAGAACCTTTCTTAGTTTCATGAGAGTGGAAAACGACCACTACATTCACAGAGTATCATGTCTTACACATAAGACATTAATATGGTTATTACTATAATAAAAGTGTTGTTCCAGTGATATTATAGCTATAATAAGTTTTATGTTTCTATATTACCTTATTCTATTTTTATCACGGTTCCATCTTATTCCACATGTCAGACAATTTCTGGGGTGTTGCCTTTAGGTCTGAGCTGGAGGAGAAGGCGATTTTTAAATGCACACTGACGTACTAGAACATGGGAAAGTGACCAGGACGGCGAAAAGTCTGAACACTCTCATATGAAACATAGTTGAAGGAGTTGGGGCCATTGAAACTGGGGAGTGCATGATTTATGGGGAATGTTAGAGCCATCTTCAAGTATATGAATAGCTGGATGGAATCCAGAGAACCTGTACAAGAGCCTAATCCTCAGAACAGGTGTATTTTGCGTTTGTCCTTCCTCAGTTTAGTTTTCTCTCTCAGCTTTTGGGGGTGAGTCTTGAATCCTGGGTAGTGACAGACCCAGGATTACAAATTCTCAAGGGACATGGCCCTTCCAGAGCCTAAACCAAGACAGAAAAATTCCAATGGGTACATTACCCTTGATTTGCCCTTTCCCTGTGATTAGAACCCTTCCAAGAACATGCCTTTCTGTAGGGATTGCAGTATTCTATAGGAGAGCTAAGTCCTTTGCCCTGCCCTGGCCTGCACATTATAACCCAAGCCTCTACCTTGCTAAATCTGGCAACTTCCGCCTGGAGTGACTATAGCATCTACACATACCCTCACGGTAGTAATTTTTTATTTTCTGTTCATCTTTTACCTCAGGGGCTTTCTGTACTTTTCCTCCACCCAGCTATGTCTTAAAGGAGACCCATTTTACCAGAACCAGAATTTCTGAATATTTTGGAAATAGAAGGTTTGTGGCTGTTTGGTTTACATACACCTGAGGCAGAAGTGAGTCTGAAAACACTTCAGTAGGCAAATAAGGCTGTTTCACTCTCCCATTTAGAGGGAATTTGGAAGTTCCTAAGAGGCAGCTCTAAGCTCTCCATGAAAGGAGGCCGCTGTGGGAGCCAAAGAAGGGAGAGGTGGCTGTCCTTTGGACTGTGAGGCCCAGGTAGCGCAGGCCCCACAGCCAGCATGATGCCATCTAGAACATTCTCACATTCAATAATTCTGGGACTGAAAGAACTTAAATGAATGTGTGATCTGCCCAACAATATCTTTATTTACTCTAAATAGGCCATGGGGAAGTTAAGCAAATGCTCAGAAGGGCCCTTTTCTGAAATCTCTCTCCACAGAATCAATGAACTAGCTCCTGTAAAGCAATGTGGACCTGGTTAGCAATTCTGCAGGCTTCACTCTGATTCATTGTATTGGGGAGTGGTGGGAGAAAGAACCAAGAATGCCAGAGTTATTGGGGTAAACAGAATATATTGGTCAGAAAAGAGCAATGGTCAAACATGCTGCTTCTCTTCTGCAAACTCTGGTGATGATGCTCATCATAGTCTCTAGTTCTACAACATCTTAGAGTTCAAGAAGTCTCTCTTATACCTACATTTTCTTTGTCACAAGAGTCCTCTGACACAGAGAATGTCACCATAGCACTTTGTCCAAGAACACACAAAAGAATGTGGTAAGACAGAATATGACTTCTGTCTTCGGGTCAGATCATAGGATGCCAATTCTTTTTTTTTTAATATTTTTTTTTTGTTTTAGATGTTGATGGACCTTTATTTTATTCATGTATTTATATGTGGTGCTGAGAATCGAACCCAGGGCCTCACACATGCTAGGCAAGTGCTCCACCACTGAGCCACAATACCGGATGCCAATCTTTTGTGTGATTTATAGTCATTCTCAAGTCTCTGACTTGTTCTGACAATGGCAGCCAGTCACCTCCTTTGGTTGACTCCTTTGGAGGCTATAGGTCTCTAATATAGATTTGCTGTCCTTACTTAACTTGTCTGATTCTAGAAATGAAGGCCAGTGAGAGGAATCTGTTGACTCTGACTAAATGCTATGACTTTGGAGCCATGGTGCTAGACCGTAACCACAGTTGGTTATCTGGAATCACTGGAGTAACACAAAACAAGCAGATGAGGCAAAATGAGCTACCAGGGAGACAAAGCGGGGCTTGGACCCCTTCTCTCAGCTCTTATTACAAGGTAAGTACAGGAGGTAGCAAATTTTACTAGTCAACAAGTTAGACTAGAGCAGCAATCATTCAGCAGGTTGAACATCCTGAGGTCCTTTAAATGCAGCTCATAGCTTTTTCGCAACGGGTTTGCCGCCAGAACACAGGTGTTGTGAAAACCACCGCTAAATCAAAGCCAAAATGGGAAAGGAAAAGACTCATATCAACATCGTTGTCATCGGACACGTAGATTCGGGCAAGTCTACCACTACTGGTCATCTGATCTACAAATGTGGTGGGATCGACAAAAGAACCATTGAAAAATTTGAGAAGGAAGCTGCTGAGATGGGAAAGGGCTCATTCAAGTATGCCTGGGTCTTGGATAAACTGAAAGCTGAGCGTGAGCGTGGTATCACCATTGACATCTCCCTGTGGAAATTTGAGACCAGCAAGTATTATGTGACTATCATTGATGCCCCAGGACACAGAGACTTCATCAAAAATATGATTACAGGCACATCTCAGGCTGACTGTGCTGTCCTGATTGTTGCTGCTGGTGTTGATAAATTTGAAGCTGGTATCTCCAAGAATGGGCAGACCCGTGAGCATGCCCTTCTGGCTTACACACTGGGTGTGAAACAACTAATTGTTGGTGTTAACAAAATGGATTCCACTGAGCCACCCTACAGTCAGAAGAGATACGAGGAAATCATTAAGGAAGTCAGTACCTACATTAAGAAAATTGGCTACAACCCTGACACAGTAGCATTTGTGCCAATTTCTGGTTGGAATGGTGACTACATGTTGGAGCCAAGTGCTAATATGCCTTGGTTCAAGGGATGGAAAGTCACCCGTAAAGATGGCAGTGCCAGTGGAACCACACTGCTTGAAGCTTTAGATTGCATCCTGCCATCAACTCGTCCAGCTGACAAGCCTTTGCATCTGCCCCTCCAGGATGTCTACAAAATTGGTGGTATTGGTACTGTCCCTGTGGGCCGAGTGGAGACTGGAGTTCTCAAGCCTGGCATGGTGGTCACCTTTGCTCCAGTCAATGTCACAACTGAAGTAAAGTCTGTTGAAATGCAACCTGAAGCTCTGAGTGAAGCTCTTCCTGGAGATAATGTGGGCTTCAATGTCAAGAATGTGTCTGTCAAAGATGTTTGTCGTGGCAATGTTGCTGGTGACAGCAAAAAAGACCCACCAATGGAAGCAGCTGGTTTCACTGCTCAGGTGATTATCCTGAACCATCCAGGCCAAATCAGAGCTGGCTATGCCCCTGTACTGGATTGTCACACAGCTCACATTGCTTGCAAGTTTGCTGAGCTGAAAGAAAAGATTGATTGCCGTTCTGGTAAGAAGCTGGAAGATGGTCCTAAATTCTTGAAGTCTGGTGATGCTGCCATCGTTGATATGGTTCCAGGAAAGCCCATGTGTATCGAGAGCTTCTCTGACTATCCTCCTCTGGGTCGTTTTGCTGTTCGTGATATGAGGCAGACAGTTGCTGTGGGTGTCATCAAAGCAGTGGACAAGAAGGCTGCTGGAGCTGGCAAGGTCACCAAGTCTGCCCAGAAAGCTCAGAAGGCTAAATGAATATTACCCCTAACACCTGCCACCCCAGTCTTAATCAGTGGTGGAAGAACGGTCTCAGAACTGTTTGTCTCAATTGGCCATTTAAGTTTAATAGTAAAAGACTGGTTAATGATAACAATGCATCGTAAAACCTTCAGAAGGAAAGGAGAATGTTTTGTGGACCATTTGTTTTTTTTGTGTGTGTGTGGCAGTTTTAAGTTATTAGTTTTTAAAATCAGTACTTTTTAATGGAAACAACTTGACCAAAAATCTGTCACAGAATTTTGAGACCCATTAAAACAAAAGTTTAATGAGAGAGAAAAAAAAAATGCAACTCATAAAGCAGTATTCAGTGGAAGTCTGTAATACCCTTTCACCCCTTTTCTATCTCTAGTCTCAGGTAATTTTACTCATTCATTACAGGGAGTAGAGTGGCATGTGAGGATATAAGAGGTTGATTGGCATCTGCCATTGTCTTTTCTGAAGATACTTCTCTCCATAGGCTAGAAAGATCTGGTCCCACCCTACAAGACAATGTTTTGGACTCATTTCTTCCCTGTTAACTGCATGCTTGGGGATCAGTGCTAACTCGAAGTTCAGTCTGGCTTCCAGTTGAATGTTTCAATGAAAATACTCCATCAGGTTGACTTTTCTAATTGATTACACTTATTCTTGTCTTAAACACCTTTCTGATACTTTCCTCTAGAACCCACAGAAAAACATAATGATAGCCAGAAATAATTAGAGAGACCACAGAATAGAAGAGGCAATTCTGGATAAACACAACAACAAAAGCCAACAAATTACATCAGCAGCCCCATCACCTCTCTGGCTTTGGTCAGGCAAATATGATGGTGTTATGAAGTGCTCTTGTTCTCTGTTAAGGGAGTGAAAGATGGGATGTACTCACTGTAAGAAATAAAGAGGTTTGTTTAAAATCTCATGACTTTTGAAACAGTCATATGATAAAGATATGAATTCCATGATCTCAGTCATTTCCTTTCAGTGGAGAGTTATAAGAAGCAAACAAAAAATCGATTAAACAGTACACATATTGCATAAATGACTTTCACGAGGGTTATAAGGCTAGCCCTATCACGTTTACCTTAGCTGAAAATCCAACTGAGAGATTGAAACACCAATTACTCCCCCCCACCCCCATGGCAACAAGTTTTATTACAAGGGGTCAGCTGATGCCAGATGAGAAGGTGGATTAATGCAGTACGGGCACCTAAGCACTGATTCATACAACCTCACCTCCAAACAGGTTGCCAAAGCCCAGCTCCTCACTGCTCCCACCCCGAGTGACACTGTCAAGTATGTCTTTGATATCTCCAGATTCCTGGATTTGAGGCCCCTGTTCTCAATGGGACCTTTTCCAATTCTACTCAGACATTTCTTGGCTCTCAAAAAACACAGCAAAACAAATCTGTATGGAAGCGTGAGACTGGTAATAGTTTTACTTCTAGGAAATTGCAATTTAACGAGAAGCAAAATACTAAGTTAAATGCAGAGCAGAAGTAATTACTGTTACCACCTTTTGGGTAAAGACACAGATAATCATACCGACTTATATTTTCAAAAAGTTAACAATGAAAGAATAAACAAAATCTAATAAAATGGTTACTCCCACCCTTATATCCTTGTGGTAGAAGGACATATGATGTCCTTATGATAGAAATACTGTATAATGGTGTGCTACTGTGTGTCTTCCAAATTCTGCCTTCAGTGACAATATTGATAGTTTGAAATTGGTCATAGTTGTAATATTTACCCTGGCAAAATCAGGGCTTTTATTCCCAAGGAGCCAGCTGCTAAATATTGACTGGCACAATGTTACTTGGGAACCATGTTAATCTTTCATATCACTTAAAAGTTAATATTTTACACAAATTAAAAGTGAATTTTCAAAAGAGTAGTCCCTAAAAATCAAAAACAAACCAAAATAAGCAATCTTATTAAATATATATCATTTAGCCACCATAACAATGTGAAGAAAAATTATTTCAAGTCACTTCACAACATAGTACTTTTTAAAAAAAAATTTTTTTTGTAGTTGTAGATGGACAGAATGCCTTTATTTTATTTGTTTATTTTTATGTGGTGCTAAGGATCGAACCCAGTGCCTCATGCCAGGCAAGCACACTGCCACTGAGCTATAGCCCCAGTCCCCACAACATAGTGTTTTGATATTAAATTCTTATTTGAATGTATCCTAAAGGGGAAAATAATGCAAATAATCCTTAACTTGTATTAGGTAATCTTATTGCTATTAGTAATAATTATATTGCTACTTTAAAACTATTATTTACATGCCCATAATTAATTTTTATTAGGTATGAACGGAGCTATTTTTTCAGCAAAAGAGAAAAGCCAGAAAATAAAAAACCAAGAATGTTAAATGAAGTCAATAACCTTAAATCATAAACATCAGTATAAATTCATGATTTTTTTTTCTTTCTAAAAAAACCTATTTTCAAACTCTCCAGTGAAAGGGTTAGAAGCAAGGACAACTCAAGAGAAATCAGCATCCCTAGCACCCAGATTAATCTAAATACTATTTTCTACTCAAAAAGAATGAGGGCTGCTGGACACGGGGGTGCACACTTATAATCCCAGCGGCTTAGGAGGCTGAGACCAGGAGGATTGCAAGTTCAAAACCAGCCTCAGCAACTGATCAAGTTCCTAAGCAAATTAGTGAGACCCTGTCTCTAAATAAAATATAAAAATAAAAAGGGGTGGGGATGTAGCTCTGTGGTTAAATGCCCCTGGGTTCAACCCCAGGTGCAAAAAAAAAAAAAAAAAGAATGGAGCTGGCCAGATATACAGATCATTCCATATCTGGATCAGGAAATAAGATGAACATGGGATATTGTGATTTTTCAAAAAGAAAAGAAGCTATCAAAGGCTAGTGAGGGCATGTTAAAAGGGTATAGAAACCAGCTTGAGGCTAGAGTAGGGAGATGGAGAAGGCACCAGGTAAAGACTAAAGCAGGAAGTCTAAGGACAACCAAGTCCCTCTATGTGGTCCTGAACAATCGCTCCTACTAGGACAGCCATTTACTAAAGTTGCTGGATGTGGGTAGAGGCTTGGAAAATGGTGGAAGCAAACTAGGCAGTGACTCCTGATCTCCTCACACCATGGAAAGGAAGAAGTGAATAAAAGCAGAATTGAGAGGTGGGTGACAAAATTAATGCTCTAGGACTTGATGCTACATAGTCTGAGACTGGGAAAGACTGGAACATAGGATACCAGAGTAGAAAACAAAACTCGGGGTCCTAACCCAAACCTGTGGGGGCACATCAGTGAGTGAAAGAAAGGCGGGGGTTTTCTTAAGCTTACCCAAATATAAACTTGGAAAACTGTTGAAAAGACACACAAAATGTACAACTCAGAGGGCTCCTTAAAACAGCACAAATTACTTAAAACCAAATCATGGAAAGAAAGCTGAGGAGGGAGTCTTCTTGTGGAGTCCAAAACTAACCAGTCACCCTCTTAAATCAGTTCTACATCTTCCTACGCCCAGACATCTGCAAATTAAACCAGAAGGAAGCCTTCTGCATAGAGCCCTCTTAAGAATAGGCCAGAAAGAACTTCTAGAAGGACCACTACTAGTGTAAATCTCGGAAACCCTTCCTCCCTCTTCCTCCTCAGCTGGAACAAGGAGAATGGAGGAGGCCTGGGTCAAAGGAACTGCAGATCTAGCCCTGCACAGCCTCTACAACCCCAGCAAAAGTAAAAACTTCTGGGCAGGCTCACTTGACTCAAAAGACACAATGAAGCAACTTTGGCCCCAGACAAAGGAAAGTTGATTTGCCAGGCCCCTACCACTGGTACTGGGGAAAAGTACCATGGGAAGCCTAGGGTCAGAGCCTGAAATAGCAGCACCATACCAGAGGGAAGCTGCCTGAAGAACCAGTGATATACAAACCCAGCAAGAAATTGCCAGAGAGCAGGAAAGGCCAGATACCAGCCTAGGTGCATCGCAGCCTGAACCATGATCACGACTGACAAGTGACAGGGCTTTGTTTGGATACTTGCAGGACCTTGCATCAGACTTATTAAGCAGAGGGAATCAATACCCAGGATTCATAACCTGGGGCAGTGGAAACTCGAGTCCAGGTTAATCGCCAGAGACCCTCTACTACAGCACCTTGGAGAACAGAGGCAGCAGGGAGAATACTACTGCACCACAACCAGTGTGCCAACTGACACAGACAGCTACCAGGACCTTCACTGCCATAAGAAGAGTCTAGCAGAGGGGAACAGATACACCTTGACCCACAGCAAACACGGGATCATCAGAGCCTGTGTCCTGAAATTCTGCAACATTAGAATCAGCTAGTTCACACACTGCACCCTCTGAGACTAAAGATGACTCTAATGTCAACTTAGATCATATAATAATTCCTTAGCTTTAATGATAATTGTTAACCCAATAGCCAACAATGTGCCTCCAACCCATTGAAATGTAATTCATCTAATGGTTTAAAATATAATTGGAATCAATTTTCCTATCTTTGTTTTCCTAACTCTTGTTTATACCTGCTTCTCCTGCACCCTACTCATCTTCTTGCATTATTCACTACTACCTCGAATAACACCAATTCAATTAATTTATTCTTCCTTTCTACATTGGTGTAAATTACCCTTTTATAACTTCACTCTCTCTCCCTCCTTCTCTCCTTCTCTCTCTCTCCCCTCCCCCTCTTTTATTCTTTTCATCCTGTTTTTCCCTCCCCCATTTGCACAAACTTTCTTCCTCTGTCCTTTTAGCACTTGCTTAAAGTTATAGGAAGTTTACTAAATTTAACTACTGATTTTTGACCTGTTCCAGAACTTCCTTATAGGTTTATACCAGAATTTGATGGACCACAGAGAAAAATTGCAACAAATATTTTTTTTTTCCTTAAAAGGTTGAATAGTATGAGATTTGGCTCAGAAGTGCTCACGGTATAAAGGACTCAGTGGTATCTATTAAAATGGAGCTGATATTGGGATCAGCAGAGGTCACACATTGAATTAAAATATCATAATCCAACTTACTCAGGACTCTTAAGAAAAAGAATCTCACATAGTAATCCTTCACTTAAAAGAAGGAGATAGAGTTATATTGATAGATGAATATCAGTATAGATATGAAAAGAGCAAGGGAACAAACCATCCCAAACAATCAATAATGCTTCAAAAACAGGTTTCATTGACACTGGGGTGGAGGAAATGTCAGAGATGGAATTTGAAAATTCATAGTTAAACTGTTCTGTGAGCTAAAATACAATGTACAGAGTGAATTCAGAGAGAAAATACAGGAAGTGAAAAATCACTTTAAGAGAAAGAGATTCTGAAAAAGAATCAAATGGAAATCCTTAAAATGAAGGAATCAATAAATCAAATTAAAAATTCAATGGAAAGCACCAATAGAGTAGACCACTCTGAGGACAGATTTTCAGGCCTTGAAGAAAAGGTATACAATCTTGAAAATGAAGTTGATTATAGAGAAAAGATGTTAAGAGACCATGGTAAGAATATTCAAGAAATCTGAGATAACATTAAAAGGCCAAATTTAAGATTCATTGGGATAAATGAAACTATAACAAACTAAAGGAATGCACAATCTTTTCAATGAAGTAATATCAGAAAAATTTCCAGACCTTAAGAATGAAATGTAAACTCAAATACAGGAGGCATATGGAACTCCAAATACACAAAACCACAACAGATCCACTCCAAGACACATTACTATGAAAATGCCTAACATACAAAATAAGGATAGAAATTTAAATGCTGCAAGAGAAAAACAACGGGTCACATTTAGAGGTAGACCAATCCAGATCTCAGCTGATTTCTCAATCCAGATCCTAAAAGTGAGGAGGACTTGGAATAATATATTCTGAGCTCTGAAAGGTAGTGGATAACAAAGAAGAAATACTATACCCTGCAAAATTAAGTTTTGAAGTTGAAGATAAAATTAAAACCTTCCATGAGATAAACAAAAGCTAAAAGAATTCATACTAGAAAGTTTGTACTACAAAACATACTCAATAAAATATTTCATGAAGAAGAAATGAAAAATAAAAATAAAAACCAGCATAGGAAAGCATGAAGAGTAGTCAATCAAAAGAAAAATAAATCCAATTGAAACACTAGAAATAAATCAAAATGGCAGAAAATAAAAATCATCTCTCAATAATAATATTGCATGTAAATGGTCTAAACTCTTTAATCAAAAGATAGGTTGGCAGATTGGATTTAAAAAAGGACCCAAGCCAGGTGCAGTGGGGCACACCTGTAATCCCAGTGGCTCAGGAGGTTGAGGCAGAAGGATCGAGGGTTCAAAGCCAGCCTCAGAAAAAGCAAGGTGCTAAGCAACTCAGTGAGACTCTGTCTCTAAATAAAATACAAAATAGGGCTGGGGATGTGATTCAGTGGTCAAGAGCACCTGAGTTCAATCCCCGGTAACACCCACCCCCCCCCAAAAAAAAAAACAAGACCCAACAGTATGCTGTTTGCAAGAGACTCACCTCACAAAAACATCCAGAGACTGAAGGTGAAGGGATGGGGAAAAACATACCATTCACATGGATCTCATAAACAAGCAGGGGTTACCATTCTCATATCAGATAAAGTGAACTTCAAACTTAAATTAGTCAGAAGAGACAAAGAAGGACATTTCATTCTGCTTAAGGGAATCTTATATCAATAAGATATAATGATCATAAATATTTATGCCCCAACAATGGAGCATCTACATTCATCAAACAAACCCTTCTCAATAAACCACAACATAATGATACTTGGTAACTTTAACACACCTCTCTGTCATTGGATAGATCATCAGGACCAAGATGAGGATATCTGGTCTCAATGCTTCCATTCAACACTGTGCTTGAGTTTCTAGCCAGTGCAATATTGCAAGAAGGAAGGAAGGAGAGAGAAAGGAAAGATTGGATAAAAGACAAGGATGAATTTAAACTACTTCCAGATAGTGTGATGGTTTTCATAGAAAATCAGAATCTAAAAAAGCTACTAAAACTAATAAGTTGAGCAATGTTGTTATATACATGATCAATATGCAAAAAAACTATTGTATTTCTACAGACTAGCAATAAGCAATCAGAAATTAAAATGGAAACAAAATAGTGCATTAGAATAGCAAAATATGACACACAGAGATAAATTTCACAAA
Organism: Sciurus carolinensis; assembly: GCF_902686445.1. Classification (NCBI taxonomy): domain Eukaryota; kingdom Metazoa; phylum Chordata; class Mammalia; order Rodentia; family Sciuridae; genus Sciurus; species Sciurus carolinensis. Next base: position 118,456,289 of record NC_062215.1, read on the forward strand.
AGTGACACAGCCACATCAATGTTTTTAGCCACATCAATGTTTATAGCAGCTCAATTCACAATAGCCAAACTATGGAACCAACCTAGATGCCCTTCAACAGATGAATGGATAAAGAAAATGTCTATGTACACAATGGAATATTACTCAGATTTAAAGAAGAATAAAATTATGGCATTTGCAGGTAAATGAATGGAGCTGGAGAATATCATGCTAAGTGAAATAAGTCAATCCCAAAAAAACCAAAGGCTGAATGTTTTTTTCTGATCTGTAGATGCTAATTCACAGTAAGTGGGGGCAGCAAGGTAAAAATAGAGGTACTTAGGATTAGGCAGAGGGGAGTGAGGGAGAGGAAGGGAATGGGGGTAGGAAGGATAGTAGAATGAATCAGACATTATTACTCTATGTGCATATATGATTACATGACCAGTGTGATTCTACCAGAAGAATAAGTTATACTCCATTTATGTATGATGTGTCAAAATGCATTCTACTGTCATGTATAACTAATTAGAACAAAAACAACAAAAGGATGTGCAAAATCTACATCATGTACAACCATAGAAATGAAAAGTTGTATACCATTTGTGTACAATAAATCAAAATGCAGTCTGTAAAAATAAATTTAAAAAAAAGATGTGCAAGACCTGTACTCTGAAAGTAATAAAATGTTGCCCAGAGAAATTAAAGCAAACCTAAATAAATAGAAATACACAATGATCATAGATTTGAAGACTCAATATTGCTAAAATGTTGATTCTCCCCAGATTGATCTATAGATTAAATGCAAACTAATTCAAATCACCACAGATTTTTTTTCTGTAGAATTGACAAGATGAATCTGAAATTTATATGGATGTGCCAAGGACCTAGGATAGTTAAAAAGTTGAAAAGAAAAAAAAAATTGGGAGAGTAAACATGGCCTTATTTCCAAATTTCCAAATTATACAGCAAGGCAGTATAATACTAGAGCCAGATAGGCAAATGGAACTGATCAATGGAGCAGAACAAGGAGTCCTGAAACAGGTTCAAATATAAATGAAAAATTTATTGTTAATGAAGTTCCAAGCCAATTTCTTGGGAGAAAACAAAAAAACAAAAAACAGAGCCTTTCAACAAATAGCTCTGGTAAAATAATGCAAAATAAATGAACGTTGAGCCATACCTCATACCATAATCAAAAATTAACTCAAACTGGATAATATAAGTGTAAAATCTCAAACTGAAGAACTTCTAGAAGAAAATATAGGATAAAGATTTTGTGGCTTTGGGTTTTGCAAGATTTCTTACACAGTAACAAAAGCACAGACTGAGGGGACGTATTTGTGAATCATCTATCTGGTAAATGACTTGTATCAAGAAAACTCAAAATTTAAAAAGAAGAAAAAAATAATAAGAAAGGAGCAAAAATTTTAAACAGGCACTTCACCAAAAAAGATACATGGATGGCAAACAAGCACACGAAAAGATGCTTGATATCTTTAGTTTGTATTTAGGACAATGATAATTCAAACCACAGTAAGGTAGTACTACACATCTATTTAAGTGGCTAAAATTTAAAAGACTACCCATACCAAGTGTTGGGGAGGAAACAAAACTCTCATACACTGCACATATTTAAAAAGTAAAATGTGAAAATGTTTAACATGTATATACCCATGGAATCACAACAACCAGGATAGTGAAGACACCTATCATATCCATGTTTACCAGTGTCCTTTGTCATTCTTCTCTCCCACCACTCCCTACTGCCTTTTCCCTGGTCCCTGGGTAGCCACTGCAACTTCCTCTATCACTGTGGATTACTTTGGCTTTTTTTAGGCCTGTATATCAAAATAATTGTATGGTATGTATGCTTTTTTGTCTGGCTCATTTCACCAGGCATAATTTCTTCTAGATTCATGTGTCTGGTTGTGCGTGTAATTCCTTTTCATTTCTGAGTAGTAATGTTTTATGGAAATAACACAATGGATTTATTTGTTCACCTGTTGATGGACATTTGAGTTGTTTTTGCTTTTCAACTCTTAGAAATAAAGCTGTTATGAATATTCTTGTATGGCATATGGCTTTCTTTGAGTAAATACCTCAGAGTGGAAAGCTTGCCTCATATGGTAGGTGTATATTTAGTGTTCTGTGAGCCCATCAAGCTGTTTGTGAAACCTTATCATTGACCTATTAAGACAAGGATCATTTCTCTTCTCTTAGAGATGAAGAAACTTGAGTCTTTGAGATGTCACATAAAGTTGGGGATGTAGTTGAGAGGTACATCACTTGCCTTGCACATATGAGGACCTGGGTTTGATCCCTAACTCTGTGAGAGAGAGAGAGAGAGAGAGAGAGAGAGAGAGAGAGAGAGAGAGAGAGAGAGATCATGTAGATTCACTCAATGCCCCACAACCAGTCAAATGGTAAAACCAAAAATAAAAGCTTCTCCCAACTGTACACCCAGAAGAGTTGCCATCATTCCATAGGCATTCCTAAAAACCTGGTCTCCAGAACTTTAGATTACATAGAGGGAAATGAGAGGGAGGAGGGGGCGGGGTATGAAAGACGGTGGAATGAGACAGACATCATTACCCTTTGTACATGTATGATCACACAAATGGTATGAATCTACATCATGCAAAACCATAGAAACAAAAAGGTGTACCCCATTTGTGTAAAATGAATCAAAATGCAGCCTGTAAAAATAAAAAATAATAATAATTAAAAAAAAAAAAACCCTAGCTTCTTCTCTGGGAAAACACCAAATGGCGGGTAAAGGCAGGTGTAGCAGGAGGGCCTGGGAATGGTGACTGCAGCGACTTCCACAGAGGCTTTGGCAGCAGTCTCCGAGGCCCAGCTGGGGCCACTGCTCTCGCAGGGGCAAGACCAAAGACAAGGAGTGGATCCCAGTCACCAAGCTGAGCCACCTGGTCAAGGACATGAAGATCAAGTCCTTGGAGATCTACATCTTCTCTTTGTGTATCAAGGAGTCTGAGATCATCGACTTCTTCCGGGGGTGTCACTCAAGGATGAGGTTTTGAAGATCATGCCTGTACAGAAGCAGACTCGTGCTAGCCAGTGGACCAGGGTCAAGGCATTTGTAGCTATCGGGGACTACAACAGTCATGTTGGACTGGGAGTAAAGTGCTCCAAGGAGGTAGCCACTGCTAGCCGAGGGCCATCATCCTGGCCAAGCTCTCCATTGTTCCTGTGCGGAGAGACTACTGGGGGAACAAGACTGGCAAGCCTCACACTGTCCCCTGCAAGGTGACTGGAGATTGTGGTTCTGTGCTGGTGCCGCTCATCCCTGCCCCCAGAGGTACTGGCCTTGTCTCAGCCCCTGTGCACAAGAAGCTGCGGATGACGGCTGGTATTAGTGACTGCTACACTTCTGCCAGGGGCTGCACCGCCACCTTGGGCAACTTCGCTAAGGCCACCTTGGATGCCATCTCCAAGACATACACCTATTTGACTCCCGATCTCTGGAAAGAGACTGTGTTCACCAAGTCTCCCTATCAGGAATTCACTGACCATCTTGTGAAAACCCACACGAGAGTCTCTGTACAGAGGACCCAGGCTCCAGGTGTGGCTACAACATAGGGTTTTTATCCAAAAATAAATAAATAAATAAAGTGAATGAAACCTGGAAAACAAAACAAACAAACAAACAAAAACCCCCTAGTCTCACCCCTACATTGCCTTGCCAGGATTGATACTGAGTTACTAAAGACATAGGAGCTTGGAAAGCTATTGTAAGACAATGCTTCAAAATTTTACTAGATGAAACGTTAGCATTATAAGATGATGTGTGGCCTGAGGGCTCCATGATCAAGACGTTTGGGAAGTTTATACCCTTAACTCACCTTCTGAAAATGTATCACATTAAAATATGAAGGATATGATAGGTTCTGTAGTAATAAAACCCATTTTTCTCACCCATAACTTTTAACCAAGTGTTATAGACTTTTCAGTGGTAAAAGTGCTCTAAAGATGTAAAGAACTTCAGTGAAATTTGAATTGGAGTTGCCAGGTCAGGATAACAGCACAGTCTCCTTTTACTTGGCTCTGTCAGGCATCATGGAAAACACAAGTGGAGTTCTCAGTGAAGTAAAACTCATCAGCGAGCACCAATTTGTTCCTTCCATACAGTCTGCCTAGATATCAGAACAAAATCATTTTATTCTTATATTGAATTGAAATCTATTGGGACTTGTTAATTTCAAGCTGAGTTATTCTTTGACATTTTGAAATTCGCCAGAAGAAAAAAAAAATCTCCAAGCCTCTTCAAAGTTAATGAACAAAGCCCTGTTTAAGTTATAAGTACTGCTCTTGAGTCCTGTAGATTATGAGGTCTCATGCAATTAAATGAAGTGGAAGTAGTTAAGAACAGTTTGTTGATCTCTGTGGCCTTTTCTCTGCAGGAACCAAATTCTATTAAAGACTGTATGTCCAGATTATGTTTATGCTTTAGGAAGTCACCAAATTTTGATTCAGGCTGCTTAGATTGCTCTTGAACTTACTAATACCCTTACTTTGAGTGTGATTTATTTTTCCTTTGATAAAGGAATTTGCCCCCAGATCAAAATGAAGAGCATTACAAAATGCAGAAGGAATGAGCTTGCCAATTCTTCCTTTCCAACCACTCTGTCCATGATTTTGCAGAGGGATGAAGAGTTGGGCAGGAAGATGGGAGAAGGCTGCCTAGAACCCCTCCATGCACCATTTACCTCTTGGAATTCATTCTCAGTGGCTGCCTCCTGCCCTGTGGCTAGGGAGGCTGGCCTTCATGGATCTCATCTTTTTTTCTTTCTCTTTCCTCTGACTTCTGATTGAATGGAATGGAAGGATCCCACGGGTATTGACTGTCATGTCCCTTCTGTCACCTCCTGTACCCTCCTTGACTGGCTATTCTCCTCTTTCCACAGGTAACTCTCTCCACAGCCTTAGAGATCTGCTCCAGGTCCTTTCTAATTCACCTCACCCGACCCATAAAGTCCACCTGTCCTCCTGGAATGGACAGGCTATGTGGTCTTGCTACTCACAGGATCCTTCGCCATTCCTCTTGATCCTGCTCCCACCTCTGTCAATAGTCCCTTTACTAATTACCCCATGAGTGTGTCCTCGGACCTATACCCCTGTTGTCCTGCTAAAATTCCTACCAAATTACTTAGCATTACATTGAGAAGTTGTGATATGGAATTTTTTCAAATTAGATATCCTACTTCTAAAGTGGAATTTTTAGGAAATGTACAAGTTTAAGGTACTTGGTATTAAAATGGTGAACCTTAACTTTTTCTCAGCAGGCTCAGGGAAAACCTTCAGTGGCTTATATAGGCTGTCAACAGCGTCTCTTCTCTTCTGACTTCTCATGCTCACAAGAACTTCTGGAACATTCTGGCTTCAACCCAGGCCATCTTCTCACCCTGCACTCATACCTATAACTCTTCACATGAAGGGCAAGTTCAGTGTACTCCCCTTATTTCTGAACGATGGCAGCTAACTTGGGGAAGATCAGAAGTTCTGGCTCTGACATGCCACACCAGCTTTCAGACACTTCTTTTTCCACTTACCCTGTTTTCTTCCCCATCTGGTTCCATTATTTGTAAAAATAGCATTTCTTCCTTTCCCCTTTCCTCTTGTCACTTGGTGACCTATGTTCCAGGACTATGACTCTTATTCACTTGTGAAATGTGTCACAGTAACATATATCTGATGGGAGCAAATATTTTACATAAACATATATTTCAATAGATGGAAAGTTTCTCCCTTAAATAACATTACTTTTGGCCTAACATCCATAAGACTTTCTTAAATGGGAGGAAAAATGTGTGATTACCTCCAGTGTATCAGGAATTATGCATAACTGGTGGGCTTGCTTATCTACTTCTGAGCTACATTTCATAGTGCTGCCATTAAAATACAAATAATTGTAGCTCTTTATTCTGCACACAATGGTTTTTGACTCACTAAAATCTGGGCATGCCTGCGGGAGTATTGCATATTTAAATTATTTAAATATCATCTGTCAAGTGAGTTGTGCAAGAACTGTTTGAGTACAGCTGCTCCCGGGAGCAACCAACAGTAACCCTATTACTTCAGGGAAATCCCCCAATGAAAGAAGCATATATAGGATTTGAGAGAGAAACTCTCTATTGTAATAACTACACGACATCTGTGGATCTTGAATGGATCTTCACCAGAAGATCATTTCCCCCTTCAATCTCTTTTTAAACCCATTTTTTTTTTCCTGTAGCATCTGAGTCTCCAAGCCGGTTAAGATTGTTAACTGGTCCCATTTGCCCCATCTCTTACTTCCTTTCAAGTGGATTAAAGTAAATTAGCCTACTTTTAGTCTTTGGAACTCATCAGTCTAGGCTTTCTGATGTTTGCCAAGTATAACCATTTAAATGTAATGAGTGTATTCACATTAATTGTTTTATTCAAGCAAAATGTAGAATACAATGTACTAGGACCCAGTATTAAGATGAGGCAGTGTCTGTATTCATTGGGCAGAGGAATACAGTAACAAGACAAGAGTCTTGTGGACTTGGGAAGTGAGCTTTCTGTTATTATTTTTTTGAGTTTTTAGATTAATGCTTCTTTTCCCATCCTTAATTTTAGTGGTTTTCAGGTTTCAAAAGAATAGGGGTGGTTGAGGGAAAAAAGAAATTACAAATGGCAACTGGAAGTTATTTAGCTTGTTTTTTTGTTTGTTTGTTTGTTTTTTGTTTTTTAGAATCTCCTAAGTACTTATCAACTCACTACCTAGAATTAATGTTTTAATGACAAATTTAGAGAATATTTAAATTTTCATTTTGTATGCAGAATTATTCTACTCAGTATTCCAGTATAGAATGTTAAGTCCTAAATTGAAAAGCAGTTGAACAATGGTTTCCAAACTGGAGCATATGGGTTTTCTTCTTCACAGGAGGACGCCGGGCATTGCATTTCCAAGAAAGAACTTGTCAAGGCCTGACTTGACTGGCTGCAGCTGGGGCCTGGGAAGAGCCAGCTGTGCAAGGAAGGACCTGACGGGGGAAGGCCAGCTGGATAGCTCCATCGAGCAGCAGGCTCTGGGAAGGGTCTCATGTGGCAGGCAGAACACTGTGTGATGGGGCCACATCACAGACAGGAGGGTCTTGTCAAGAACAACTGTTTACATCAGAGAGAGCCAGCAAAACACATCTCTGCATAAGCATAAGACAAGTTTCAGGGAGCGACATGGCACCTGGCCATACAGGGCACACTGTCAGCAGCTGGGCTTTGGTATCAGAATGGTTTGGAGCATCTGCTGAGAAGAAGGCAAGGCCAGTCCTGACAGCACTGGCACCCAGAGGTGGAGCAGGTGCAAGTCCCAGAAGAGACTTACTTGCAGAACTGGGTAAAAAAATTAGGAATCAGGTCTCAGAAATGGACCCTGTTATAAAGGTAAGACATGAGGTTAGAGTCAGAGAAGCAGCAGAGCTAGTAATATGAGATTGAGAGTTTTAGAACAGAGCTTGATAGTCATTTCTACTTAAAGTCTGATCTCATCCTGAAATCTGGGCTGTGACTACAACACATAGAAACTTCTTTCTCAGCACTCAAAAAACAAGACAGAAATTCAATTTCCAGAACTTGTCTATGGCACAGTATGCTTGGAGGCAAGTGACAGTAACTCATTAAAATTAGCTTTAAGCAACCACAATAAAAGGAGTTTATAGGCTTGTGTAACTGGAAAGCACACGATGGAGCTGACAGTTGTTTACAAACACCTGAATCCAAGGACTCAAATACAATCCCTTGGAGTCTTACCTCATCTTTCATTTCTACTAGTCCCTGCCTAGTTTTAGGTTGGTAAATGTTCAATAGCTAGGTATCTAGGAAAACTATATATGTGCATACATACATAAGTTTATTGCAAACTTTACTAATATAAAGGATGTCCAGCATGATTGACTAATATATACATGGAATTTATGTTTCTTTTCTCAGTTTTTATTTCAGCCCACTTTATGAATCACTTGACATATTTTTAATATTTTGGTTCTGCTATCTGCTACATTATCTATTCCCACCAGTTTTGTTTTGCTTGGATATTACAAGTCTTTATGCTTTTTATGTCTTCATTCTAATTTTTGTTAAACTCTGCTTTTATAACACGATAGATTCCTGTTAGATGGCACTAGAAGTTTCTTTTCACAATTGCCATGCATCCACTAGGTAATTCTCTTTCTCTGTGACTTCAAACTATTACAAACCCAATCCATGCACCATTATTATGCATAAGCTGTGCTTGTACATAAAGAAGTCATAAAGGAACAATGTCTTAAGTCCATTATACTTTATTCTATGAACAATAGTCTAGAAGAAAGTCTACGCAATTAATATAATTAGGATTTTGTTTCTTGTGAGACGAAATAGAATTAGCAATTTATGAGGTTGACTGTCGTTCTGAAGTAGGTCACAGTAAGATCAGCAAACTCCTTGTTCAGAAGATAAAAATCTGTGTTGCAAAGCTAGAAGAGACCATATGATTGCCATATTCCTATGAGAGATTCCTTTGCTAACTTGTAGTTTAATAAAGCAAAGATGGCAGAGTACTATAATACAGCTCTGTAATTCCAGATCCAAATTCCTGGATCCAAATTTCCAGGCCAGCCTTGGCAACTTAATGAGACTCTATCTCAAAATACAAAACAAAAGGGCTGGAGATGTATCTCAGTGGCAGAGCACCCATGTGTTCAATCCCTAGTACCACAATAAAAATGTAAATAATAAATAAATAAGTAAAAAGGGCTGAATATAGTTCAGTGGCAGAGCACTTGCCTAGCATTTGTGAAACCCTGGGTTCAATTCCATAAAAAGTAAATTAATAAAATGTAATGGAATAAAAAATAAAGAGACCAGTTGGTTGAAACTTCCCAGTTGGGAATACTCCACAGCTCAGCATTCCCAGCTCAGTGCTCTAAATTAAAGGGATGAAATCCCTCTCTTCTTCCTGGCAGCATTCAACCACGCCCATGGGCCCTGTGTTGGGGTGTGATGGTGGGAGTTTGGACTGGACTTGCCATCCAGTAGGCCACCCCTACTGCTTCCAGCTCCTCTCCTACTACACCCAAAGGAACTTCTCACAGAAATATGGCTAGTGTCCAATGGGGTCCCAGGTGTCTCTCATCTTGACAAAGCTCTAAAACAAAGTAGGTTCCAGAACTGTACTAGTTTTTCTTCTGACTGGATGCTGTGACGATCCTTTAAGAGCTAACAGGTGCTTTGTGTCCAGCTTGCTGCTGCAGGCCCTCAGGTTACAAGGTAACTAGAATGGGGGCTCCACTGTTAATGTATCAAAACTAGTGTCTTGCCCCTTTGGGTTGTAGGCTGGTTCTTGCTAATCTTTCAAGACTGTGTCAATTTTTATGTGCCCTTCGCTCTGTCCCAACTGGCGTCTTTTGGGCATAGCCTTTCATATTCAGAATTCCTCAGGGTACCTGACGCACCTGCAGAGGTCTCTGTGTTGCCTCCCCGTTTTCTTTCTATGGGAGATAATATTGATGACTTTGTTAGCATTTCACTTTGTAGAACTTCAATCTCTCTTTTTCCTTTCTAGTCTCATACAATGGACCAGGCATGTCTTTATCTGCACATCCTACAGGCTGCTTCCTCAAGGACCAGGGAAATGTCTAGCCATTCTCAACTCTCCCCCTTTCTTACTGGTGTGTCATGAGACCAATTTCCCCCATGATTTTTGTCACATCCTTATGTGCAACCCGTCTTTCAGGTTAACCAGGAGCACATCCAGTCTAGCTGTTTCTGTGTTGTTGTCTCTGTCCTAGCAGAGGAGCAAGTGTCAACAACAGTCACTGACTGACTAGATGCTCCTTTATGGTTGCACAGAATGACCCTTCTCACAGTATGACTTTCCAGTCCTCCATTACTAAACCCAAACTTGCCACTGTGTTTTTCTGAATTTCACACAGGGTTTTATACCTTCTTGAAACACTTCTTCCATTAGATTGATTTTTTTAAACCCAGACTTCCCTTCAATGTCCATTCCAATTGACAATCTCATTCCTTTGGGACTCTGTAACCAATGGTGGTATATTTACTCTTCTTTGTGAAAAGGTCAAGTTCATTTTATCCATTACTTGTGCTCTATAAAACGTATTTATCTCTCTATTCCCAGCATTAATAGGGTACCTATCACATGATAAATAATCAATACATGTGGATTAAGTAGAAATATAGACACATTTGAAGCCTTAATTAATTTTAAAGATTATCTCTCTACTTTCATTTTATTGAAAATACTCAGGCTATTTGCTTGTTATTTCTCTACTTAACACAGGCTTATACTTTATGGGTTTTTAGATTCTGGTACTTGAGGTTGCAGGACTACCATGTTCCTATGGGCTTGCTAGGATTTAGAATTATCTTTTCACTCTCTCTCAAAGAACAATAGAGTTCTGAGACTCAACAAGCCCTAAATAGAAAGACAAGGGTGCAAATTCATTACAAAAGAGCCAAAAAACCAGGTTTCCCATTATTCCTTTAGGACAAAAGGTTACTTCTTGTAGTATTTGAAGCTGCCATTTGAGAAACTGATCCTGCTTTCCAAGAAGGGTGTCTTACATATTTGAGGATGAAGGAAACAGGAGGACAGAAGGAAAAGAAATATGAAAACTTAAAGGTTTTATTCTAAGACATAAACAATTCACTGTGGACATTGTTCCTATGAGAAACCAACAAAGAACTTTTATAGATGAACCGAGAAAAACTTAAAGACCCAAGAAGAATTGATTCTTCCCACTGAGATTAATAAAAATGAATGCAATGTAAAGAATGGGACAACTATCATTTTATATTTGGGAAGGAGTAGGAAAGGTCACATTCTAAAATAGTTTGAAGAAAAAATGAAAGACCAAAAGAATAATAGAAATATGATAAGTATCTGGTCAGAGGAGCAATTGTACCTCAGTATCCATGGATGGTTGGTTCCAAGGTCCTTGCAGATTCCAGAATCAGTGAATATTCACACCCCTTATACTGAATGTAGTTTGCATATACACACACATCCTCTTATATACTTTAAATCATCTCTTGTTTGCTTGTAATACCCAATACAATGTAAATGTTATGGAAATATTTTTCTACTGTATTGTTTAGGGAATATGACTAGAAAAAATTCTGTATACATTCAGGTCAGGCACAGTACTTTTGGTTGAATACATAAAGGTGAAACCATGTATTGTTTGTGAAGGGTAAATGCTGTTTTCTGTTGTTCTTCATTTGCAAACATGGTAACAACTGTCTTTTAGAGTTACATATTTTTTTTTATTATTGTATACAAATGGGATACATGTTGTTTCTCTATTTGTACATAGAGTCAAGGCATACCATTTGTGTAATCATACGTTTCCATAGGGCAATGATGTTTGATTATTTTTTTTCCTTCCCCCCGACCCCTCCCATCCCTCTTTCCCCTCTATACAGTCCTTCTTTCCTTCATTCTTACCGCTCTCCTTATCCCTAACCCTAAACCTAACCCTAAACCTAATGCTAACCCCTCCCACCCCCCATTATATGTCCTCATCCGCTTATCAGCGAGATCATTTGCCCTTTAGTTTTTTGAGATTGGCTTATCTCACTTAGCATGATATTCTCCAATTTCATCCATTTGCCTGTAAATGCCATAATTTTATCATTCTTCATTGCGGAGTAATATTCCATTGTATAAATATGCCACAGTTTCTTTATCCATTCATCAACTGAAGGGCATCTAGGTTGGTTCCACAATCTGGCTATGGTGAATTGAGCAGCAATGAACATTGATGTGGCTGTATCTCTGTAGTATGCTGATTTTAAGTCCTTTGGGTATAGACCAAGGAGTGGGATAGCTGGGTCAAATGGTGTTTCCATTCCAAGCTTTCTGAGGAATCTCCACACTGCTTTCCAGAGTGGCTGCACTAATTTGCAACCCCACCAGCAATGTATGAGTGTTCCTTTTTCAACACTTCCTCACCAACACCTATTGTTGCTTGTGTTCTTGATAATCGCCATTCTAATTGGGGTGAGATGAAATCTTAGGGTAGTTTTGATTTGCATTTCCCTTATTACTAGGGATGTTGAACATTTTTTCATATATCTGTTGATTACTTGTACATCTTCTTCTGTGAAGTGTCTGTTCATTTCCTTAGCCCATTTGTTGATTGGATTATTTGTATTCTTGATGTAGAGTTTTTTGAGTTCTTTATAGATTCTGAAAATTAGCGCTCTATCTGAAGTATGGTTGGCAAAGATATTCTCCCACTCTGTAGGCTCTCTCTTCACATTGCTGATATTTTCCTTTGCTGAGAGAAAGCTTTTTAGTTTGTATCTATCCCAGTTGTTGATTCTTGCTTTTATTTCTTGTGCTATGGGAGTCCTGTTAAGGAAGTCTGATCCTAAGCCAACAAGTTGAAGATTTGGACCTACTTTTTCTTCTATAAGGTGCAGGGTTTCTGGTCTGATTCCGAGGTCCTTGATCCATTTTGAGTTGAGTTTTGTGTAGGGTGAGAGATAGGGGTTTAATTTCATTCTGTTGCATATGGTTTTCCAGTTTTCCCAGCACCATTTGTTGAAGAGGCTATCTTTTCTCCATTGCATATTTTTGGAACCTTTGTCTAGTATGAGAAAATTGTATTTATTTGGGTTTGTGTCCATGTCCTCTATTCTGTACCATTGATCTACCTGTCTATTTTGGTACCAATACCATGCCGTTTTTGTTACTATTGCTTTGTAGTAGAGTTGAAGATCTGGTATTGTAATATCCCCTGCTTTGTTCTTGCTACTGAGGATTGCTTTAGCTATTCTAGGTTTTTTATTCTTCCAGATGAATTTCATAATTGCTTGCTCTATTTCTGTAAGGTACATCATTGGGATTTTAATTGGAATTGCATTGAATCTGTATAGCACTTTAGGTAGTATAGCCATTTTGACAATATTAATTCTGCCTATCCAGGAACATGGGAGATCTTTCCATCTTCTAAGGTTTTCTTGAATTTCTTTCTTTAGTGTTCTGTAGTTCTCATTGTAGAGGTCTTTCACCTCTTTTGTGAGATTGATTCCCAAGTATTTTATTTTTTTCGATGCTATTGTGAATGGGGTAGTTTTCCTAATTTCTCTTTCTGAAGATTCATCACTTATGTATAAGAATGCATTGGATTTATGAGCATTGATCTTGTAACCTGCTACTTTACTGAATTCACTTATGAGTTCTAAAAGTTTTCTGTTGGAATTTCCAGGTTCCTCTAAATATATAATGATGTCATCAGCGAACAGGGATAGTTTGAGTTCTTCTTTTCCTATTCGTATCCCTTTAATTTCTTTGGTTGGTCTAATTGCTCTAGCTAGAGTCTCAAGGACAATGTTGAATAGAAGTGGTGAAAGAGGGTATCCCTGCCTTGTTCCAGATTTTAGGGGGAACGCTTTCAGTTTTTCACCATTTAGAATGATATTAGCCATGGGCTTAGCGTAGATGGCCTTTATAATGTTAAGGAATGTTCCCACTACCCCAATTTTTTCTAGTGTTTTGAGCATGAAGGGATGCTGTATTTTATCAAATGCTTTTTCTGCATCTATTGAAATAATCATGTGATTCTTAACTTTAAGTCTGTTGATATGGTGAATGACATTTATTGATTTCCGAATGTTGAACCAACCTTGCATCCCTGGGATAAAACCCACTTGATCGTGGTGCACTATCTTTTTAATATATATTTGTATGCGATTTGCTAAAATTTTGTTGAGAATTTTTGCATCGATGTTCATTAAGGATAATGGTCTGAAATTTTCTTTCCTCGATGTGTCTCTGTCTGGTTTAGGTATCAGGGTGATATTGGCTTCATAGAACGAGTTTGGTAGGGTTCCCTCCTCTTCTATTTCATGAAATAGTTTGAGGAGTATTGGAATGAGCTCTTCTTTAAAGGTTTTGTAGAACTCGGCTGAGAACCCATCTGGTCCTGGACTTTTCTTTGTTGGTAGGCTTTTGATGACCTCTTCTATTTCATTGCTTGAAATTGGTTTATTTAAGTCGTGTATGTCCTCCTCGTTCAGTTTAGGTAAGAAATATGTCTCTAGAAATTTGTTGATGTCTTCGAGGTTTTCTGTTTTGTTGGAGTATAGATTTTTGAAATAGCTTCTAATTATGTTTTGTATTTCACTCGTGTCTGTTGTGATGTTTCCTTGTTCATTCCGAATTTTAGTAATTTGAGTATTCTCCCTCTTTCTCTTTGTTAGTGTGGCTAAGGGTTTACCAATTTTATTTATTTTTTCAAAGAACCAACTATTTATTTTGTTAATTTTTCCAATTGTTTCTTTTGTTTCGATTTCGTTGATTTCGGCTCTAATTTTTACTATTTCCTGTCTTCTACTACTTTTGGTATTGGTCTGCTCTTCTTTTTCTAGGGCTTTGAGCTGTAGTGTTAAGTCATTTATTTGTTGATTTCTACTTCTTTTTTTGAATGCGCCCCATGAAATATATCTTCCTCTAAGTACTGCTTTCATAGTGTCCCAGAGATTTTGATATGATGTGTCTTTGTTCTCGTTTACTTCTAAGAATTTTTTTATTTCCCTCCTGATGTCTTCTGTTATCCATTCATCATATAATAGTGTATTATTTAATCTCCAGGTATTGGAGAAGTTTCTGTTTTTTATTCTGTCATTTATTTCTAATTTCAATCCATTATGATCTGATAGAGTACAAGGTAGTATCTCTATCTTCTTGTATTTGCTAACAGTAGCTTTGTGGCATAAAATATGGTCTATTTTAGAGAAGGATCCATGTGCTGCTGAGAAGAAAGTGTATTCGTTCTTTGTTGGATGGTATATTCTATATATGTCTGTTAAGTCGAAATTGTTGATTGTGTTGTTGAGAGCTATAGTTTCTTTATTCTATTTTTGTTAGGACGATCTATCCAGTGGTGAGAGAGGTGTGTTAAAATCACCTAGTATTATTGTGTTGTGGTCTATTTGATTTCTGGAATTGAGAAGGATTTGTTTGACGTACGTGGATGAGCCAATGTTCGGGGCATAGATATTTATGATTGTTATGTCTCTCTGATTTATGCTTCCCTTAAGCAGCATGTAATGACCTTCTTTATCCCTTCTAACTAGTTTTGGTTTGAAGTCCACATTATCTGAAATGAGGATGGATACTCCAGCTTTTTTGCTGTGTCCGTGTGCATGGTATGTTTTTCCCATCCTTTCACCTTTAGTCTATGGGTGTCTCTTTCTATGAGATGAGTCTCTTGCAGGCAGCATATTGTTGGATTTTTCTTTTTAATCCAATCTGCCAGTGTATGTCTTTTGATTGATGAGTTCAGACCATTAACATTCAGGGTTATTATTGTGATATGATTTGTATTCCCAGTCAATTGACTCATATTTGTTTTTGACATGATTTGGTTTCTCCTTTATTTGGCTATTCCTTTAGGCTAGCGCCTCCTGTTGCTGATTTGCATCGTTGTTTTTCATCTCTTCTTCATGGAATATTTTGCTGAGAATGTTCTGTAATGCTGGCTTTCTTTTGTAAATTCCTTTAGCTTTTGTTGATCATGGAAGGATCTTATTTCATCGTCAAATTTGAAGGTAAGTTTTGCTGGGTATAAGATTCTTGGTTGGCATCCGTTTTCTTTCGGGGCTTGGTATGTGTTGTTCCAGGCCCTTCTAGCTTTTAGGGTCTGGATTGAAAAATCTGCTGATATTCTTATTGGTTTCCCTCTGAATGTAATTTGATTCTTTTCTCTCGTGGCCTTTAAAATTCTGTCTTTATTTTGTATGTTAGGTATTTTCATAATAATGTGCCTTGGTGTGGGTCTGTTGTAATTTTGTATGTTTGGAGTTCTATAAGCCTCTTGTACTTGGTTTTCCATTTCATTCTTCAGATTTGGGAAATTTTCTGATATTATTTCATTGAATAGATTGTTGATTCTTTTGGTTTGTTTCTCTAAGCCTTCCTCAATCCCAATAATTCTTAAATTTGGCCTTTTCATGGTATCCCATAATTCTTGTAGATTCTGTTCATGATTTCTTACCATCTTCTCTGTTTGGCCAACTTTGTTTTCAAGATTAAATAATTTGTCTTCAATGTCTGAGGTTCTGTCTTCCAGGTGTTCTATCCTATTGGTTATGCTTTCTATGGAGTTTTTAACTTGGTTTATTGTTTCCTTCATTTCAAGTATTTCAGTTTGTTTTTTTTTCAATATCTCTAACTCTTTATTGAAACGATCTCTTGCTTCCCGTATTTGCTCTTTTAACTGTTGATTGGTGCGATCATTTAATGCCTGCATTTGCTCTTTCATCTCCTCCTTCAATGCCTGCATTTGCTCTTTCAACTCCTCATTAGCTTCCCTGATCGTTTTAATTATGTACATTCTGAACTCCCTTTCTGACATTTCTTCTGCTGTGCTGTCATTGGGTTTTATTGATGTAGTATCTAGGTTTGTTTGGGACATTTTCTTCCCTTGTTTTCTCATATTGGTCAGCTGTCAGTGGGACCCTGAGATATTGCAGATTTCCACTATTGGCTTATAGTGTTCCGGTAGATTTCCAGTGTATCACCTCCCAGCCTTCAGTAGCCTGATGTCTTGGAGGAATTTGATAATGCAGTGCATCCGAAGAATGCTGCCCCTAGCCCCCTACTGGTTCCAGGGTTTGGAGCTGGATCTGTGCGGAAAGGCTCTCACTGGGGGCCTGCACCGTGCAGCTGGCCGTGTGGGAGGAGCCTACCACCAGAGTGTGGAAGGCTACCTGGGGAAGACTCTAGCTGCCCTGCCCTGCTCTGATAAGCCACCCCTATCTGTGCCTGCCACCCGGGCCAAGCTTTACCCAGGGGGCAGACTCACCCATGGCTCTATTTCAGTCCGAGTCTCTCAATGCCTCCCCTTCTTAACTCCTGGGTTCTGGAGCGACTGGGGATGCAGTCACCCTCTAGGCCGCCATCTTGGATCGCCCCGTGGAAAGAGCCTGCGGCTGGAGTGGGCAGAACTGCCTGAAGAGGTCTCTGGCTGCCCTGCCCTGATCCCAGAGGCTGCTTGCGGATCGAAGCTCTCCGTTGGTTCGGGGACTTGTGGCTGGTTCTATGTAGAAAGCCTCTCACTGGGTGGTCTGGTCCGAGAAGCTAGCCTTGAAAGGCACCTCCCACCGCAGGGGTCCAGGCTGCTTGGGGAAGTCTCTGGCTGCCCTATCCTGGTCCCTGAAGCTGCTTGCATGCCGGAGTACGCTGGGAGTACGCTGCACTGGCTCTGGGACTTGGAGCTTGTTCTGGTCAGAAAGGCTCTCACTAGCGGGCCAGTTCCATTCCGAGAACCTGGAGAAGCTGGCTGTGTGGGCGGGGCCCACCGCCGGAGTGCGCAGGGCTGCCAGTGGAAGACTCTAGCTGCCCTGCCCGGCTCTGATAAGCCACCTCTATCTGGGCCTGCCACCCTTTTATAAACTAGTTTTCTAGGAAAGCATTGGCTTCAGAGCAAATAAGTTATTGAAAATACTGAAAAGGTGAACATAGAGATGTTTTTTGTTTGTTTTGGTTATATTCTAAGTTGAACCCAGGGCCTTACCCAAGTTAGGCATGTGCTCTACTACTGAGTTACAGTCCCAGCAACATAGAGTTCTTTTTCTTTATTATTAATTTTTTAGTTGTGGACAGACACAATACCTTCATTTTACTGATTTAATCTTATGGGTTGGTTAGGATAGAACCCAGAGCCTCACACATGCTAGGCAAGTGCTCTACTACTGAGCTACAACCCCAGCCCCAAACTTAGGGTTCTTAAGTAAAGAAACATCACCTTGTGCCAATGCCAAAGTTTGCTGTTAATGACAATACAGATTATCCCTGCCTTTCAACAGTTTCTCACTTCCCTTCCTGTTGTCCGCGAGTATTGGCAAAGACCAGTGCTTGACTCACTGCTCTTCTTCTTGAGCTCTACACTTTAGGGGGCTCATTGTGGCCTATTAGCCTCAGCACCCACTCTCTACAGGTGACACTCCAGTCATTATCTCTAGTCTGGGTGTGCACATACAACTTTCATCCCCATACCTGTGATATTTATTGGATAACTTCCACCTCAGCATCATGCTGTGACCTTACATTCATCATCCAAATTCATCTTCCCTTCACATCACATCTATTTATCCTTCCAGGTGGACTTTCTCTTTGACAAGTAGGTGATACACCCAGCAGTATATTGGTATGCAAGGAGCAGAGGGAAAATATTGCCAGGTGCAGGGAGGGAAGTATGTGACAGACACAAGTACTTTCCTTTCTTCTTGAGAACTATCTGTTCTAGCCTTGGATCCTGAGCCTTGGATCTAGAAGTATACATGAGAAATTAATCATAGTTTTTGCTTCTGGAGAGAGAAATTAGGTATCTGGGGGCAAGGGGAGAAAGACTGACTTGTCAACTAAACTTTTCTATATATTTTTCTATATATTTTTATTTTTTACCATATCATATCAATTGATTGACTGATTATAGTACTGAGGATCAAACCCAGGACCTTTCCTTTTATTATTTACCTCAAAAATTGAATTTAAAAGTATGTGTACTGTAATCAGCTGGTCATCCTTCGTTCAGTCAAACTATATTTATTGAGTGGCTACTGAATGTCAGACACTATTGAATAAGTAATACCCTCTTGTTTATTATTGTAATAAATATAAATACTCAAAAAATAAATAGATGAAAAGTCACAAGCTAACTTTACCCACTCACACCGATTGGGATGGCTAAACAAACAGACACCATAAAATAGCAAATGTTGAAGAGGATGTAGAGAATCTGGAACCCTCATATCCTGTTGGTAGGAATGTACAAGGATATGACTACTAGGGAAAAGAGTATATAGTTTACTCAAAAAAGTAAATTAGAGTTATTGTATGATTGAACAATTCAAATTCTGGGTTATACCCCAAAGAATTCAAAGTAGAGTTTCAAAGAGAGATTTTTGTTCACCCATGTTCATAGTAGCATTATTGACAATAGCCAAAAGGTATCCACTGATGGGTGAATGGATAAATAAGATGTGAGATAAACACATAATGGAATTCTATTCAGTCTTAAAAAGGAAGGAAATTCTGACACAGGCTACAACATGATGAACTTGAGGACATTGTGCTAAGTGAAATAAGCCAGCCACAAGCAGACCAATATTGTATGATTTACTTACATAAGGTGCCTGTTGTGATCAAATTCATAAAGTCAGAAAGTAGAAAGGAAGCTGACGGGCTGGGGCTGGGAATGAATGGGGAGTTGATATGTAATGGATATTGATATCAGTTTTGCAAAATGAAAGGAGTTCCGGAGACAGCTGGTGATGACGGTTATACAACAGTGTGAATGTCCTCATTGCCATTGAACTAGACACTTAAAAACAGTCAAGACAGTAAATTCTATATTATGTGTATTTTAGTGTAACTTAAAAAATGTAATAAACTAATTTCAGAGAGATTAGGTAGTGGGAAGCAAACAAAATAAGATGCAGGGCGAAAATGGTTGGCTAGACAAAGCGGGCATAACAGGACTCCAGAGAGCTCAGTTCTGAGTGGACAGGTGTAATGTAAACGAGTGAACCCAGAGGAGGTCACGTCAAGCTGAGGGAGTGCAGTTCAAAGGCCCTTAGTGGCCAAGAGCTTGGTGTGCAATGAGGGACAGATAGGCCTGGGCAAATAAAATGTGGGGAAGGAGACAAAAGGGCAAGTCCTTTCACAGGGCAGTGAGTGGCAGTGTGACTGTACAAGTCAAATCTGCAGCTCACTAAGTGGGAGCTGACCACACTCACTCTCCTCATTTGGAAGAGATTCTAATTACTCTCATCACCCCAGTAACTAAGATTAACATTTCTTTCTGATGAGCTTTCTTGGGAGTCTGAAAGTAGAAAAGTGTGGAGGCCTGAGAATAATCCCAAATGATCAGAAGTACAGAAAGTATGTGCCAGTCTGACTCACTTTTGAGAGTCTCAAGACCAGCTTTTGAGTTCAGCTTGGGCAACCTTCTGACAGTGTGACCTCTCTCTAGCATCTTCACATGTTGAAACTCAGCTTCTCCATCTGTCAGATGGGATTCATGATCAGCGTTATGGAGATCAAGTTAATTGTGAATAAAACAGTTGTGAACCAGTGTTATTTTTATGTTAGTTACTACTATGCCAATGATTTTCTGGCTCTGTCTTGCTTCACTTTAGAGTAGCTCTGGCTATCTCAAGGAATATCAAAATAAAATTAAGGGACATTTTTAAAAAAGAAAAGATGTGACTTGCAGAAGTTTATTGAGTATACAAGGAGAAGGAAGAGCATGATGTCAAATATTGACACTGGCAATTCTAGGAAGCAGGACCTGTGGAAGGGCAGACCCTCAGAGCTCACCCAGGGCTACCAGGAAGCTGGTCAGAATGCCTCCGAGGCATGACCTCCCAGGTCACAGTTTGAGAACTGTGCTTCCACTTGTCCAAGATTTGTTGGTGACAGAGAAGAGAAAGGTTTAAATGATTTGAGCTGTTGAGATTACCTGAATTTGTTTGGAGCATGAATTTTACATGTCCCAAAGAACTTCACAGATGGAGGGAACTGAGAAACATTAAGCAGGTTAAATGGAAAACTCGATTTAATCCTGCACATGCTGACCACAGAAGAACTCGTCTTTTGAGATTAGGTAATGCTTTGGTAATCTTCCAACACATTGCAAATGATGTTCTTAATTGCTATATTAGCTTCCACCTAGAGAGTCTTTGGAATTTTTTATAGCATGAATGGGTTGTCACAGATACATCTAAGAATATTATCTGTGGAAAAATATGCTTTGAGAAAAGTGTGGTGGGATACAGGGCTAACACCTGTTGCCAATGATTCCTTCAGGGAGTGTGTGTAGCAGTGTGTGGCTGTCTCTTTTTCTAATTGTCAATGGACCTTTATTTTATTTATTTATATGTAGTGCTGAGAATTGAACCCAGTGCCTCACACGTGCTAGGCAGACACTCTACCACTGAGCCACAACCCCAGCCCCATGGGGCTGACTCTTGGTTAGAAAGTAAATTCCAAGAAACAGGGACCATGTAAATGTTGTTCACATTTGCATCTCCAGAGTTTGTCAAGTATTTGGTATATAGCCAATAATAGTTGTTAAGAGAAAAGAGTGAATGGATCAATTATTGAAATGAAGATATCAGCAATTTCTTGTGTTTGCCTGCTTTAATGAAGAGTGATTTTTTTTTTTTTGGAAAATGGTGGTTCCAATCAAGAATCTATTGAATAAATGCCCTTCATTTCAAAAGATGGTGGTGACTCCAACAACCCTCAATCAGAAAGCTTTCTAAGGTTGTGTGGAGGGAAAGGGGGAGGCTGAGAGCTGTGGGAAGATCAATTCTCTGAAATGCAAACCCTCTTCAATCAAAGAGCTCCATTTTATCTGGTTTCCACCCTGGGAATCTGTGTGTTCAATCTGGGAATTGTTTGAACAGATTTTGTACATGGAACACTACAGTTTTACAAAGCTGAAGCCCAGTAATGTAATTGGGCCATAAGCAAATAGACATAAATAGAATATAAACTTTTATAAAACAATGGTGGGTAAATATATATACTTGAAAAACTGTGCAACAGTTCCTTCCATTTTCTTATCTCTCCTTTCTTTTAATGAACTTAGACTTCTGCTTGTACTGTGCTGCCTTGAGGTATTTTCTAGACTTTTCTCTATCTCTGTTCTCATTTGATTCTTTCCATCAAAAACTAACCTGTCCTGAGTTCCTTTAGAATCTGCTCTATACCAGTTAATCATGAATCGTAATAGATTAAACTAGTTCTTTTTGATGAGACATGAACCCTAAAGCAATTTCTTTATCAGAAAACCTTACAGAATAGTTCTTCTGAACATAGGTCAGAGAAATATTTGGGGCTAAGTAACTTTTCAGAACATTGAAAGTTTTTCCCTCATTATTTGCCCAGAATGCACAGGGACAACCTAAACTATGAAGCAATAATAATCTTTTAGGAATAATACCTCTTTATAGAGTTCACCTCTCTAAATTATCTACCACTGGAAGAAAAATGTTCTGATTAGAAAACTTCTGCACAATTACATTCTTTCCTGTGCATTAGACCATTCCTTACATTTTTCACAAGATAAGCAAACCCACCTACTAAGCTCATTATTATTTCTGCCAAGATTATACAGTTTGGAAAAGTATTTTCATAAAGTTTCCCAGGAAACTAGAATGTTGGCAAGATATGATCAGAAGCAACATGAAAATAATGGGCAGTGGGAAGAGACAGACAATTTCGTAACAGAATTTCAGGGAAGTCAAAAGAATATCACCGAAGTTCTGCAAAGCCTGGAACATACTCTATACCAGAGAAAGGACTACAAACACAGAAGGCGAAGGCGAAGGCAAAACGCTGCCAAGCAGAGGCGGCTGGCTCAGTAGGAAAACAGCAACATAAAGACTAAGACGTGAACTGGTGGAGCTAAATAGTAATTAGTGACTGGATATTGTGCAAAGACGTAATTAATATTCCCATGTTACAAAAGAGCACCTGCAAGGCACTGCACACTCAACCCTCTAATGAGCATGAATTCATGTTGGGCTAGTAAAGGGACAGGAGAAATTATGCCTGTCATCTGCTTTTTTTATTTCCTGTCATTTGCTTTTAAGGCAGGTTGACAAGCAAATGCTATATTGCCTTTTTTTTTTTTTTTTCCCCTTCCTGAGTAATTTACCAGGCTTGTTAATTCCATTCATCCTCTGAGATGGCATCTCAGACTATACAGGTTATCATTAGCTAAGTATTTTTCCATCATATATTCTAGAAATCAGAAGATGTAAACTTGATGTTGTTTGATATCCCAACAAAAACTGAGGACTACAATGGAGAAAAATTTTCCTTCCTGACAGTTAACGTTCATAGGTAGCCCAACAAAAACACATTGATCATGAATTTGTTTTGTTGAACCCAGGACACAAATGACATGGAAATGTTTCTTTTTTTTCTAACATTAGCAGCAAGTTTTAAAGACATCAAAAGCCATATTATCTTTAATACAAATGAGAGTTGATGGATTATCATTCCAAAGATATTACCTTTGTTATTTATTTCTAATGGACTTTGTTGGAACATATTCAGTGACACTTTGCATAGTAGCTATCTTTAAAAAGAGACCAAATGGGTTCAGCCTCAACCAAAACTGAACTGAACAGTACCTTCAAGCCATTTATTAAAAAAAAAAAAAAAAGAAAAAGAAAAAAGAAAAAGAAAGTAACTATAACTACGGTACAAAAAAAGCCAAGGCAGAGAAAAGAAAGCAGACAGGAAGGACTACAAATTCACTCATTCCCAGAATGATCTTGGGTTTGCAATAGCAATTTTTTTAGGGCAGCAGAAATTAAAACTAATAATGTAATCTATTTGGCTTAAAACATTGTACTGTACTTGAGGCTTTGTAGGAATTTTAAAATTATCCTATAAGCAAACTAGAAGCTATTTAGGACAAGGACTTCTATTAGAAACAAATAAATTCTTAATAATGTGAAAGTTTTGTAGAGTGTGGGAAACAGAATAATGGCCACCCGCAAAAGGGCCAAGTCCTAATCTCTGGAATCTGTACTTTACCTTTCATGGCATAAGGGACTTTGAAGATATGATTAAATTAAGGGTTATGAGTTGGGGGATATGATCCTGGGGATCAGGTGAACACATTGTAATCTCAAAGGTTCTTGAAGGAGGAAGACAAGAAAATCAAAGTCAGGGAAGGACCACAGATGCAGAAACTGGTGATGAACTTTGAAAAGGGAAGAGTAGGTCCCCATGCAGGGACCACAGGGTGCCTCTAAGCTGGAGAAGACAGGAAGCAGATTCTCCCCTGCAGCCTCTAGGAGGAACACAACCCTACCCATGCCTTGACGTTAGTCCAGTGAGATTCCGATTGGATATCACACCTACAGAATCATTAATTTATGTTGCTTTAAGGCAACAAATTTCTGGCAATTTTTATATTGGTAGGAAACTAATACATAAAGCTTAAATAAAATGATTTCCTTTCCTGCCTCCCACTGACAGCCATCCTAAAATTCTGCTGTGCTCCTCTTTACATATAGATTCATCAATACACAACTTGCAAAAATGGGATTATTCTTCAGTTTGCTTTTTTCTCTAGCATTTTCTTTCTTTTTTTTTTTTTTTTTTTTCTTAACATTGTGTCATTGACATTCTCTAAAACCTGCATATGAAGTATCATCATCTTTGGGTTGGGGAGGTAGGAAATATAGTATAGTTTGTTTTGATGTGGCCAATCCATTTGGTGAATATTTAAGGTGACATTTTTCCTCCCATTTTTTTACTACTATAGGTGGTATTTGATGAACATCCTTACACATCAATAATGCCCTGGACCAACAAGTTCAAATGCAATGCAGTGAAAATACTTTACTACCATCATTAGAAAAACTCTATGATAATTCAAACTGCTACTGTGATCTATTTTGTACCAGCATTTTATTGGTAATCTCTGATTCATTTTTTAATTCTTTTTTGTTGTTGTTGTTGTTCTTCACAGTGTCTGCCTGTGTTGCTAAGGCTGGCGTGGGCTCAAGCAATCTTTTACCTCAGACTTCCAAGGAGCTGGGAATGCAGGCACATGCTACCATGCCCAGTTTATTTCTTTTTCATAGCATATTATGCTTTAGAGTCCCTTTGAGATGATTATTTAAATGTTTACTTAAAATGTGAGATGATTATTTAAAATTTTACATAAACTCCAAATGTATTGGTCACATTACTTAAGAGCAAAATCAGAAACTTCCTGATTGTTCAGAAAAGAACTTGGTCAAATGACCAAAGAAAAAAACTGGTCAAAAGAACTAACTAAAAGAATGGCCAAGGAGCTGAGACTACTGAGACTAATGGCCAGGTCTGAGACTACCTAGCCAGAACCCTGGCCACAGTCACTTCAGCAGATCCCTGCCTTGGCTTCATTGCTGAGTACTTACCACTGCAGTGCACACACAGGACTCAGATGTTAGCATCACAGCCACTGCCCTGGTCCCATGCTTCCCATCCTCCGTCTCTACCATGCCCAGAGAAAGGGACACTGTTGCCAGAACCACTGGCTCCCTAGCAGTTTCTTTGGTTCACCCACTTCCTTTTGAAAATCTGGAGCAGATATGTCTCAGTGGCTAAGCCTCAGTCCCAAATATGACCCTAGACACAAGGAGCTGGGAAAGGAGTCTGGCATCTTTAGCTTCTAAAGCAGAGAAATAGTCTGTCTTCCACCAACCCTCAAGGGGAAGTCTCCAAAGACAGAAGAGGGCACTCAGAAGATAGGCAGAGAAAAATAATTATATACCTCCCCGTGTAGGACAGCGGCTCTTCAGCTTCTCGACTTCTTCTCCAACAGACTGACTGCTAGGTTTGGTGAGTCCTCTCTCTTTTGGACTAAAAGCAGAGGTATGGTGAGTCAAGGGAACCCAGACAAACATGGGAAAGACTTCTAGCACTTTTTAGTTAATGTTGATTTATTACATGTTTCAGATGACAACTCTAAGAAGAAAACATCTAACATGAAATGATATGCTGTCTTAAATTTGCTTTGAAATTGGATGGAAGGGCATTAAGAAGATGAGGTATAGATAAGACGAGATTGGCCATGTGTTAATAGTGGTTGAAGCTGGGTGATGGGTACTGAAGATTTATTAAAGTACTCTAATTCAGTATTTATATGAAAATACACATGAAAGAACCAAGAAAAGGAAATTACATAAAGTCATATTTATTCAAGGATATAGTAATTCCATCTCTTTAGGGAGGCAAATAAACCTCAAGGGGTTTCCAGCCAATAGTTCAGCCAGATTGTCTCCACAGGCTTCATCTTGCTGTCATGACCTAAGATTCATTTTGCTTCCTCTTGGCAGAGGATTGAGATGGGCTGGAGTACTCTTTGTGCCTGGTTTTTCCATAGGATTTAGAAAGTAAATGTGGTTTTGGCTTCTGCAGGAAGCAGCTGCCACAGAGTGGCTTTCTGCTGTTTAAGTTAATACCATCAATCTCAGGCATTTGGTCAACAAACTCAAGTTGTTCCATGTTTTCAAACTAAAACTTCCTTTTAAAGCAGTATTCACAAAGCTCACCGTTCTCTCTAGTCTGACCTATTTCAATGTCCCTTCCAAGAATACTAATACCCAGGTAACTTAATTTTAAATATTGTTTATGGGGAAAATATTCAAGTTTTCTACTCTTTTCTCCATTTCAGGTTCAAATACTGACACAAAAGAATTGGCTTCTTCTTTGTCTTGATCATTGTCTGTCAAGTTCAGGGATTTTATAATCTTCTAGAGAAATTAACATTCTGTCTTTTCAATTCTGGTTTAAAATTTGACATTCACTTTTTCCAGGAAGAAACATCTTTTAAATATATCAAAGAAAAAAAATAATCTTCAATCTTCTGTGTTTTCTTTGAAAAAGAAGGAAATCATTTACTTTGGGCAGGACTAATGCCTGGGAGTTCTGATTTTAAAAATTCTTCAGTGGACAGAAAGGTGAATAGTCTTTTGAAAATTCAGTGCCAGTTCTTGGTTCTATAATTACTATGCTTTGCATTGGATTAAGAAGTAGGTAGGCAAGATTGAAAACACAGGAATTTTTGAAATAATGCTATCAAAGGCTGAGGTGAATCTTCAAAACTATTTTTTTTATAGCAGGAAAAAAATGGATATACTGAAATAACTGGCAAAATAATGTTTCGATGTATGATTTTCCACAATTCTGTATTTGCAAAGTAAAAATATTTTAGAAAACTGCACCATATATCATGTGCTCTGGCGGAAGAAGGCCTGGAAGGATGTGGTTGCCTTCTGGTGTGTGGATTTCCCTTTGCCGTGGCTGGTTTGTGCACAAAGGCAGAGTTGGTAAGAAAACAGAAGATCAGAAGAGGAAAGGAGAGAAGAGAAACCAGAAGTACTGCGGGGTCATAAAGGGGCCCTGGAAAACCTGGCTAGTATTGCAAACTCTAAATATGGATTAAAATGAATTTAAAGGCAAGTTAACCAGTGAATGAGGTCACAACCAAGAAATATGCAGCATATACAGGTGGGGAAACAGCTGAGCCAACCCCAGCTGAACCCCAGGGACAGATGGGGTTGGAGTGCCAAGGAGCATGAACCTGGGAATCAGACTGATTCCAGGATCCGGGTGAGTTCTTCAAGCTTTAAAAAAAAAAAAAAAAAAAATCTTGGTTTACTTATCTAAAAAATGGAAAGAATAACTTTGCCTACATTATAAGACTTTGGAAAAATATATGTAATAGTACTTAGAAGATTGCTAAATTGCCTGGAAGTATGCTCAGAAAATAGAGTTCAACAGAGGTTAGTTACTTTATTTTTTTGTTATTATTTCTGGCCTGTACACTTGCTTCGTACTGTTCCTTGAACAAGTCAGACATATTTCTGCCTAGGGGCATTTAACAATATGTTCCCTCTGCCTGTAATTTTTTTTTTTTCCTCCAGATGTCCCTGTGGTTCATTCTTTTAGAACTCTCACGTCACAAAAGTCACCTAACCATACTATTTTGAAATGCAAACACCTCATTCTCTTTTCTCATTCTGATATTTCTTATTCGACTCGTTTTTTTTCTCCATAGCAGTTGTCACCTTCTAAAGCTATAAATCAATCTATCTATTTATCATTTTTATTTTCTTCTCACTAGAATGTAAGTCCATGAGGGCAGGGATTTTTATGTGATTATTTTATTTGATGTGTACTTAGCATCTCAAACAAAATGTGGTACATAGATGAACTTACTAGATTTTGATTGAAGAAGGGGTCAATTCTGTCAAAAACTATCATCAGAGTAATAGCATTCCACTCTCTTTCCCATTTCCATTGGTTTTTAAGGGACTTAATTTTCCCACAAGTTTGTTCTTAATGTTTATTTTAGCTTTGTTGTACCTATAGTTTTCTCAGGAATTAAGCACAAAAACATGCTATTCATCTTCT
Source organism: Sciurus carolinensis (assembly GCF_902686445.1). NCBI lineage: Eukaryota > Metazoa > Chordata > Mammalia > Rodentia > Sciuridae > Sciurus > Sciurus carolinensis. Next base: position 118,484,262 of record NC_062215.1, read on the forward strand.
GGGTGTCCATGCTCCATTTTCTCTCCTCGTAGGCTACCATTTTTCAGTAACCACTTAATTGACCTTCTGGACTGATTACTAAGCAAACACCATTGTTGCTTTTCTGTGGGAAGAAGACAAGCCAAGGCAGTGGGGATCCAACTGTGCATTGCATCTTCCTTTCACTGCCAAGAGAACTCCAGTTTTTAATCTTAGAATTCAAAACAGAAGGTACAGAGGACACCACATTCATTTTAAAGGAATTTGTATTAAGTAGAGAAAGGGGAGGGAATTCTCAAGATGCAATTATAATAGGGCAATAACTACTGTCAGTATTTTTTGGATTTTTACTATGTCTCAGAAACCACACCTAACACTTAAAGTACATTATTTTACTTTAAAATCCTCACAGTAACCGTAGGGTGATACACTGTTGTTGTTACTGTTTCGTGGATGAGGAGGTGAAGTTCGAAAAACTTCAGAAACTTATTTAAGGTCACATCGTTGGCAAGACACAGGGCCAGGATACAAACCCAAGCTGTCTGATACCTAATCTGTGTCCAACCACCAAGCTACCCTGATGCTTTGGAAAGGGGAGAGTCAAGCATGCCTCACAAGGAGATTTAAATGTATCGCTCCAACTCAGATCATCTTATTTCCACAACAGCAAGAGATGATAGCTTCACAATCCCTCACTCATTAAGTATTTGCTGTGACCCTATGAAGCACAGAGCTGTGAGATGGGCTTTGAAAAGCATACTAGACACAGTCTCTGTCAAGTCAGAGAAATAAGACACAGACTTAATAAAATGTAAGGTGCAAAGGAAATATCAACAGTTTAATTCATTCAAGACGGACTTTTTCTATATAGCGCTATATAGTAAATAGTTTACACTCTGTATTCACATGGTCTTGATTCTGCCATTGAAGTTCATAAGCAGCCAAGGACAATGAATGAGTGAAAACCTGAAGACAACTCATGGTACGCTTCTGAATGGGCTTTTGGGAAATCAGGTGCTCTGGGAAGTTCAAGGCGGAAGAAGAAAGTGCAGGTCAAGAAATAAAGAGGAGAGGATGGAGAGGGAGAGAGAATCAGGATGGACTAGTGTCATGGAAACACAAGGGAAGTGAGCCATGTGATTTGCTAAAGTCATCACCTAAGTATAGGAGCCCACTGAGCCTTTTGGACAAATGGAAAATACAGACTCACAAGGGGGAGCATGGTTTTGTGTGCAGATGAGACTGGCACTGAGCACCTGCCCTTGGAAGCAGCCAGGACAGGTGCATGCCAGCTCTTGCCACCTCCTCCAGAGGTGGGACAGGGCTTTGCCCACCTCTCTAGCCCAGGCCTGCTCCGCACTTTCTCTGCGCCCCTAACCTCTCCTGGAACTATCCTTTCCCTGCTGCTTTAGATTATAACAAACATTCCTCCCTCTGATTTTCTTTTTAATCTTGGAGCAATGCACTTGCACTGTGTTTTAGACAAATCTGTTTCTTCATATCAATCAGTGAGTTTTGTTTCCCCAAAGGGTATTTTTTTTCCCCTTGATTTTTCAATTTCTCTTCAGGAAAGAAAACACAGCCAATAAGTTACACTCCTAGGAATTTTGCTTTTAGTTGGTATTTCATTCACAAGCAGTTATTTTACACAATTACAGAATGTTAGCACAAGAAAGGCTTTCAAGATCATTTAGTCTAACTCATTCATTTTACATTAAAAATAAAAAATGATGGTGGGGAGAAATGGAGAATGACTGCTAATGGTGATGGAGTTTCTGTTTGGGGCCATGATGATTTTCTAAAATTGATTGTGGTGATGGGCGCACAACACAGTAAACACACTAAAAAAACATCGGATTGTACACTTTGGATGGGTGAATTGTATGATATGTGAGTTATATCTCTATGAAGCTGTTTTTCAAAAACATAAATTCTAGCAGTCTGATAATGAACAAATAAATTATGTAAAAATAAAATGAGACCCAAAGCAGAGAAAGAGAATTTCTAAATCTTCATAATTCTCACTACTCAGGACAGTCTCTTTAAAAAACTTTTTAATGGGGCTGAAGCTGGAACTCAGTGGTACAGCACCTGCCTAGCATGTGTGAGGCACTCGGTTCGATCCTCAGTATCACATAAAAATAAATAAAATGAAGGTATTATGTTCATCTACTACTAAAAAAAAATTTTAAGCTTTTTAATTAACCTTTTCATTGATAAATACAATACAATTATATGCTGAAATAAAGCAAAGGTAAGTGTATAAGTTACCAAACAGACTAAGCATTTAGCACAAAAGCAGCAATGCCAGACCCTTCCCAAACCTCTTTCTCACACCTCCACCCCAAGGCAACTACAAGTCTGACTCTATCTTTTGTGTTGTGTTAAGATGTTTATAACATAAAATTTACCATTGATCAGTGGCATTAAAGTATTTATGCTGTTGTGCAGCATTAAGCATCTCCAGAGTTTTTTTATCGGCCCAAGCTGAAATTTTGTACCCATGAAACAATAACTTTTGGGATATTTTTTATTAAGAATTTTCCAGATTTTCTAGAGTTTCAGTCCCTCTGAAGATAAACAATTTGTAATGCAGCATAGTGATTTGTGCCCATATCAGTTGAAGTGAGGAAGGTTGGGAGTAGAAAATCAAAACTACTTAGTGCAGTTTGAGAACCGAGAGGATTTTGAACATCTATGGCAGCCTCGAAAGAAAATTAAGGCAGAAACTGAGTCTGGCTTTATATTCCAAAACAAAGAAAAGTATCTGAATGGCCAGCATTGGGAAGTCAGCCCTGTAGAATCAGAGAACTTGCTACAGAATGTACCAATTCCTGGGCTTCTGCTCTGGTCCCTAATGTTAGGAGCAAAGATCCCTTAGTAACTGATTCCAAACAAGCTACTGCAGAATACCCTTTACAGTTAAAAACATAACCTGTAGTCCCAGTTTGTCATCTTGTATTACTCTCGGTGCAGTTATGGAATGTTCAGGACTCTCCCATCTGAATAGTTTCTCATTACAAATAATAATCGCTATTTTTCTCTGGCCAGTTATGCAAATAGTGAAATCTTCCACCTAGAGTGTAGGAGCAGAGAAAGGCACAGGAAGTTTAGTGAGAATTCTGGGAGGAGCCAGAGAAGAACTCACAGAAGCTGCAAATGGAGACTGAGGTAGGAGGAAGTTGGGTGGAGGCTGCTGGAAACCAGCAACCAGTGCACACCCCTGCTACGCTGTCCTCCCCATAACCTGTGCTTTCAGGGGAAACCTAATTACAATGAGTGTCAATCTGAATAGAGAGACTATCCCAGTACACACTCCTTATCATACTGTCTTCAATATAATTACATGTATATGAGAGTGAATATTAAAACATCAAGATACCAGTCACATCATCATAACAACCCCATTCTGAAATAGTTTTTCTCTATATTAATTATATGAAGGCCACAAACTCAAAAATCAAAGATCTAAGCCAATTTAGAGGCCATTCCCATTCTGGAATGAGGGACTCTATCCCTGGGTTGAGCTACTGTGAAAAATAAAGCTTTCGGCTCCTCCTCAAGCATCTGAGACTCAGTCTCCAGGATGATGTAGATTGATGCCTGAAGAAAACAGAAATGATATTATCTTTGTTAACGAGTCTCAGGTCTTCTGTTGATCTGAAAGTCTGTAGTTACCACCTTCTTCACTCATACTATTAAACTTCAATTTTTTTGAAATGAAAGGTCTCTAGGGGGCCCCTCAGTTTCAACCCTACCGTCACCTATGATAATACCATCACATGTGTCCCCAAGGCACTCTCATCTGTCAGACTCCAAGTCATGTTGCCTCCACTTCTTAGGGGACTCTTGCATCTGCTCTCCTTTTGTTCCCACTGCCCCAACCCTTTGACTGACCCAACTCATTATAATAACCTCTTGCCTCTCATCTTTTTTTCTTTATCTATCAGACTTCCTCGTTATCAGAATTGTCTTTCTTTGGAAAAAACAAACAACCCAAACCCAAAATCGTGCTTTCTTTAGGTCTCCCACTTTACAACTTGTTCTTAAGCTCATCTTCTCTCACCTCCACCAGATTGTATCATTATCACCACTTTAATCACTGCTGTTATTATTTTTTCTTCAGGTGACTTAGTTCAGGTTACCTAAACTAGAAAGGAGTCAATTTGGAATATAGTTTCCAAGTTTGATCCTTGTGAATCCTTGCCCTCAACCACCCTCCTCCTGAGAAGGACTAAAAATGTGTAACAGAACTCAGGTGCAACAGGGATGGTGAAAAGCATCTACTACTAGAACCAGATTTTTTTTTTTTGCAAGCAAAATTATCAGCATGTGGCTAAATCAGCATAGAAAGAGACAGATCCAGAAATACTTAGGGAGGGCTCTATGTCAGATTAAGACCAGTTCCAATAACCCTCTAATTCACTGTTGCGGTCATGATTGATATTGCAGTTTTCCTTCTTTGTTTCAACATCTTAGATTTTGCCAACAGTGTAAAGGGAGAGGCATCTGTGATGTTAGGCTGTGATTCATCAGGAATAACTGCTCAGTCAACTGCCTCCACACATTTGATGGTCAAGCTCAGCATACCCTGGGGCCAGGTCTTTATTTGCCTGCTGTGAGTTTGGGGCATGTAATTTTTATTTTGAAAGGCAGAAAAGTGCTAAATTTTGAATTCCATTATAGATTAATGCTCAGTTCTCAATGATCAAATGATCATTTTCAAATACTTAAATGAGCACTTTCCTTACATAGCAATTTTTTAAAAATAGAAATCTGTTCCTGCCACACAATCCAGCCCCAGAGATTTTGATTGTCTGTTTGTTTTTTGGTACTAAGAATTAAATGCAAGAGTGCTTTGCCACTGAGCTGCATCCCCAGCTCATGTTATTTTTTATTTTGAAGCAGGATCTCACTCAGTGGGTAAGGGCCTCACTAAATTGCTGAGGCTGTCCTTGAACTTGAGATTCTCCCATCTCAGCCTACTGAGTCACTGAGATTACAGGTGTGTGCCACTGCACCCAGCTCCCAGATATGTTTTAAAATAAGGATTAGACCTTATGCAAATTTAGATAGTCTAGAAGTTTACAGAAGGCTCAGTGGCTTGCCTTTGGTGGTGAGCCGAAGGTCTCCATCAGGAAGCAGGACAGACAGTCATAAACTCTAAGCCCCAAAATGGGGAGACTAAGGCCAAGTTGGAACCCAGAAAGATAGACTGGGACCTACATCCATCTCTCACTACCCCAACCTTGATAATGTAGGAAGTATTCAGAAGTAGTTGACCTTTGTTGTGGAGATGCATGTGTGTCTGGCCTAGGACTCCAACAGGTGGAAGGAGATCAGGCAGAGCTGACTGTCGCCAACTAGGTGAGCTCACAGATCAGTGACAATGTGTGTGAGCTGCAGAAGCACCTGGCATTGTATAGCAACTTTAGAGCTGCTGTGTCCCTTTTTTCCACCTTCCAAATCTCATGCTTATATTCCTGTGACCACACTAAACCAGAATCATGCATGAAAGGGAATCTGAGGAACATGGTTCCAGCTTGGCTATGTTGACACAGAACAGAACACCTGTTCCCTTACCAGTCTATAAATTCCACGATGGCAGGGAATATATTTTCTTTATATTTCCAGCACCTAGAATAACTTTCCACACATAATAAGTCCTCAATAAGTTATAATCCAAAGGAAGAATTTTTAATGAATTAAATCTGTTTTTATCTATGAACAAAATTAATTTGTTCATTTAAAAAATCATCCTTTGAATTGTGACTTATTTAAAATTTAATTATAAATTGTAAATTGTAAAACTGACAAACTTTGAATATGGTATTTTAACAAATTTAACTATAATTGGTAGCCTAATAATTGATGTATATTTGCAAGTACTTCAAGTTATTTTTCCATATAAATATAGTAAAATTAATTTAAAAATGTCACTATAAGCAAAATGTAACTGTTCCTTTTCTTGAGATGTATACTAATAAAAATCAGGAAAAAAAGCATTGACAATTCTCTAGACTCTTCTTGATGAATCTAATTGATCTAATTGATGACAAAAAATGAGATTACCTTTGGTCAACTCTGTAAACTTCAGCATCTTCATTGAAAAATGGGGAAGAAGAATCAGAAAAACAGAAACTCTCCACTCCTGTTCAGAGTACCTGGGCCTTTCCAAGGGACTGGGACGTAAGTGGCCAGCTGCCTTTCTGAATGTAACTATGGAAATCCCCAGGATCTGCAGTCCACACCCAGAGCTGACCTTTGGCACTCTGGATCTTTGTTCTTGGAAAGCCAGAATTTGACAAGTCTTGGGCAACAATCTGTTACCTAATGGTGCTTTGGGTTGAAAGACATGTTGAGGCCTAGGTCTGTACATTTTCATGCATGAAAATTGTAAGAAAAAAATACCTTTCTGCGGTATGTTTATTTGAGGAACATGTAGTTTCTAAACGTAGAAAATTTCCCCAGTTTTTATGATGTGCCAATGATCTGGATGAGGAGGGGAATCACCATGGAATTCATCCAGGCTTAATAACTTCAGAAAAACACTTCAGCATGTCAGTTCAAGCAGACGAAGATATTTTGGGAAGAGCAATCCAGTCAGGAACATTGAGTTGTTGTATGAGTGTTAGGCAAGTTTTAAATAGAGAAAGATCCTAGTACCTCACCAGTTTTCAAATAGCCATTCATTTCCCCATTCACTCATCCTACAAAGAAATGTTTTAAGTGTCTACTACGTAGTAAGTGCAGGTTAGGTCTCAGGAATACAGTGAAGAGTCGAGAAGATGAAATCTCCTGCTCTTATGGAACTGAAAGACTCGTGGGTGACTCCACAGCACCTTCACAGATACTGTACACTGTAGCACAGGTGCGGTGAGAGACGAGCAAAGGCATATAATTTAGGCTGGGGGTAAGGGAGGGTCTCCTTGAAGAAATGCTATTTTATTTACTTTCTCCAATCCTAAATAAGTCAGAGTAATGAAATTAAATGTGAATGTTTAAAAGGGACACCGTTAGGCACTGCTTTTTGTGCCATAAAAATACATTAAATAGATAAAAGTTTCCTAAGTAAGTTGTACCTAAAATGTGCTGATAGTTAAAAGATAGTATAAGTTCTAGAAATACAGTAATAATCAGAAGGAGTAAATCTATCAAATGTTCATCACATTAATAGGGTTTTTTAAAATGAACATTTCAGTGACTGTAGAGAAAGCATTCTGGAAAGTATAACACTCTTTAAAAGAAAAGCTCTTAGTAAATTCGGAAAAGAAGGAAATTCCTTAACATGACAATAAAAGGATATTTTAAGCAGTCCTTCAGGAAAGATATGTAATGATAGAATTTTAAAAATATTTCCATTAAAGTCAGTAGACAACTATCCAACCCTGTCTTCCAACCCTATCCTAATTAAAGCAAGAAACAAGCTATGTAAAGATTATAGAATGTCTCAGACTAAGCATTATTCAGTCATTAGTGATTTGGATATTTAAAAGTTAACCACATTGTCCATTTTTGAAAGAAAGAGACAAAACTCATTATTTGTAGATGACTTGACAATCTTATCAAAATCCAAGACAAGTGGAAAAACTATTTCAATGACTAAGATAATTCAGCAAAAATTTTTTCAGTAAGTTATGAGGTGAAAATGAAAGAAATCAATAGTTCTTCTTTATACCATTTCTTTATACCTGGTCAGTCCTAACAGCAACACAAATTACAAATGTTGAGAAATTAATTTTTCAAACATTACATTTTTATTGAGAAATTATAAAACTCTTTTGAAGGATACATTAAGAAAACTTGAATAAATAATTATTATGTCCAAGAATAAAATGGAACAGTATTATAAACATAATTCCTCAAGTTAATCTATAAATTTAATAAATTCCAATAATAATCACAAGATAGTTTTCAGTAAAATTGATTACCTGAATCTAAAAGTCAAAGTACACAAAGAGCTAAGACAATTTTTACAAAATAAAAATGACACATTTCTTACATAAGTCAAAATAATACCAACCAAAAGGAAAAAATGGGATAAATTTGACTACATGAAGATTAAGCTATCTACAAAGTAAATTTTAAAAATATGATTAAAAAAAAGTTTAGAGAGATGAATGGGGAGTCTTTTCAGTACAACAGTCAGCGAAGGACTGATACCTAAGTCATGTATGTAGAGCTTCCACAAATTAATAGAAAAAGGAAAATTCAACAGAAAAGACAAAATACATAAGCAACCAAGTCACAAGAGTCAATCCACATGGCCAATAAATTCATGAAGTGACACTGAACCTCATAAATATTAGAAAAGCATAAATTAAGGTCATACTGAGATGCCATTTCCAACCCATCCTAATAGCAAAATTTCAAATTCTAAAGCTATCATTGTGGATTGGAATATGGAGAAAGAAGTACTCTGCTGGTAGGAGTATAAACTAGTATGGACCCTTCTGAGAATAACAGGCAGCATCTAATAAAATTGAAAATATAACTAACCTACAAGCCATTGATTCTATTTCTCAGTGCACACTCTAGAAAAGCACATATATTACAAAAGGGAAAAGCATCAAGAACCTTCACAGAAGCAGTTAATAGCAAATGGGGGTGAATGAAATATAGTATGTCTATGCAATTCAATACCTGATGGCAGTTAAAAATATCTTTAACTTTGTAAATATCAACAAAAATAGATATCAAAAGCAATGCTTTACAAGATCAGCAAGTTAAGATTGAATCATATGGTATGATGTTATTCCTGTATATCAGCTATAAATGAAAGAAAATAGTACATATATTTTATGTTTATCTCATATATGTAAAGCATTAAAATGCATAGTCTGTGTACACAAATATATGTACACTTTTGTCTATATGTAGATATGTTAAACTAGATGTAGACTAATGACATCTATTCCAGAAAAGACTGAAAGACAACAAATAACACCTCATACAGCAGAAGAAAGGAGTCCTTGGGGTAGGGAAGGATCAGTCCTGAGGATAGAGTTTAGAGGAGACTGACCTGTATCTATAATGTTCTATGTTTAAAACAAACAAAAGACTGAGAACCCATGACATAAAATATATTAAATGTTTAATTCAGAATGACTGACATTTGTTATATTACTCTTTGAAATTTTTCTCAAAGTTAAGTGCAATTTTTAAATGTACTTATAAATTCTCTCTCTCTCTCTGGGCATGCAGATCAAATGCCCAGAGTCTTTCAAATTTTCTATCCTAATAGTCTCTGCCTAGAATAATCAGATCATTTTTCTAAATGAGACAGGCTAGATATGGAAAAGAAAATAAGAGTCCAAAAGTCAAGTTCATTATGGAGAATTCCTTGAGTTCCTAGAATTCAGAAAGACTTGATCCCTGTGGTGGTGAAGTGGGCTGATGGGAGAGAGGATGGAGAAAGTTAATCCATAGAGACTCCTCCTCACACTGCCTCAGAACCCTCCACATCCTGGTAGAGCACGCCTTCCTGAGCAGAGAAAATAACAAACGAGACAAAGGCACCACCTCCCCTGAGGCTTAGGCAAGACATCATTGGCAAGGAATTACTACATTCTTTTTGTGAGTGACACCAAAAACGTGAAAATTCTGGTAAGACAGAATAATAGAAGAAGAGCAAAAGATCCCTGTCCTGAAATTTTTCTTATGCTGCAGTAGTTCATGCTAACTTCAAGCTCCAAGCCGTAACCATATAGCATCCAACATATATTGTTATATTATTATAGAGCTTCTGGAAGCCAAGAGATGTTTAGGCCACTTGTTTTTTTTTTTTTTCTAAAGGCTTTCAAATATTAAAAAAGTGATGAAATACCAAAATAGACATATAACAATTGGATGGTATTTATAATTCATAGCAATGTTTTAAATACAAATTTTTATAAATTATAAATATGTTAGTTACCACAACTACCAATCATGAAAAATATGAATTCATAGCGCACTGTGGAAGTCTGTTCCAATGATGGGACAGGACTGTCAAGTTCTGTAATGAATGTGCTTGTCTTTTAATCCTGTCAGAATTTCTGTGGTTGTATGTATACGTCAATAGAAGCTAAGGTTTAAACTCTACAATTGAGTCCCTCTGTGTAGAAGAGGTCAGGGCCTAATAGACTATCTTTGCCATCTATGTTAGTTAGCTTTTCATTACTGTGACCAAAATACCCAGCAAAAACAACTTAGAGGAGGAAATTTATTTTGGCTCATGGTCCAGAGCTTTAGTCCATGGTCTGTCAAGTTCATTGCTCTGGGCCCAAGGTGAGGCAGAATATTGTGGCAGAAGGATATGGTACAGGAGTACTGCTCCATTCATGGTAGCCAGGAAGTAGGGTGGGGGTAGGGCAGGAGTGGGGGAAGATGCACTCTTTCAGGGCATGCCCCAATGACCCACTTTCTCCAGCCATGCCCCACCTACCTACAGTTGCCACCTAGCCAGTTCATTCAAACTAGAATGGGTTGACTAGGATTCAGCTCTCACAACTCAATCATTTCACCTCTGAATATTCCTGCAATAACACAGGAGCTTTTGAGGGACATCTCATATCCAAATCATGACACCAACCTTCCCCTCTCACTTGTTTTATGTCTTGCTCTTGAGGGTCCCCACTCAAACTCTAGACTACTTGAGAGAAACAATCGTGTCTTATAAACTGTGCGACAGAATGAGAGGAATGAGAAGGGCTTTGGTTATCTCTGTGGTGGAATGGTACATCCTATAATCAGCTGGATGGAAAGGACAAGTTCAGAAAGGATGACATAAAGCAAGAAAGTGCAGGAGGTTGCCACAATCCAGGAAGGTAAGATGCTCAGAGAAGAGTCTTGTGCCTGGTCCAGCTACTCTGGATAGAGCTGATGGCCTGTGAGTTAATGGAGGGGAACAGACTGAGGGGTGGGGCTAAGCTCTCAACTACTGTCTCTACACTTTAATCTCATATCACACTTTTATATAGGCTTTTCTCCTAAGACTTAACAACTGATTAACTTTTACTTTGAGAAGTTTTTGAAATAAGTGCCATTGTGAGGGAAAATGCCCAAAGAGAATGATGGTTTCCCCTGTGATTCTTCCATCCCTGAAAATGCACACCCTGACATCACACTAAGCTTTTGACTTAATGTCTAGGAAAGACAGGCAACAGGAATCTGGTACTTAGATTCATAGAGGAGGGCACAGAACATGAGAAGAGTGAAGGAATTCGGAATTCTGGAACAAAGAGATTCAAAATCACAAGTGAGGGAAAATTCAAGATGGCATTTTAGAGGAAGGCTACATTCCTCGTTGCTCTGTGGCTCAGGATTCAAGCAGTGGGAGTACTGCTCCTCAGTGAGGAGGGTGAAAGAAGAATTTCACTAAAATTCAATATTGAACAGTCGGAGTGTCTTAGATACTCAGAAATCTGGGTACATTAAACAAAGAAGGAAGAGTACTTTGGAACTAAGCTGGTTATGGTAGCAGCAGCTGCTTCACAACAGAAGGAAGGAGAACACAGAGAGAAACAGATTTGGTGTAAAAAAAAACCTGAGACCAGAAAACAGGACTGATCCAGATTTTCCAATGATAATAGTAATGCAACATATCAGAACCTCTGGAATACTATGAAGGCAGTTCTAAGAGGAAAGTTTGTAGCTATAAGTGCCTGATTAGAAAATCATAAAAATGAAAAAAAAAAAAAACCTAATGATGCATTTTAAGGCCCTTGAAAAAGAAAAGAAAAAAAAAAAAAAAAGTCAAAACCAGTAGAAGGAAGGAAATAATTAAGATCAGACCCAAAATCAATGAATTTGAGAATTTAAAAAATATAAGGATTAATAAAACAAAGAGTTGATTCCTGGAAAAGATAAACAAGACTAATAAGAGCTTAGCCAAATTAACCAGCGAGAGAGAAAGAGAACCCAAATTAATAAAATTAGAGAAGAAAATGGAGAAATCACCACCACAGAAATCACAGAAATCCAGTGTATTAGGGAACATTTTGGAAATTTATGCTCCAATAAATTGGAAACCTAGGAAAAAAAGTAGACATTTTTAGACAAATACTATAAGCAAAAACTGAACCAAGAGGACATAGAAAACTCAAAGAGACCAATAACTCACAATGAGATAGAAAGGGTAATAGAGTCTTCCAACAAAGAAAAGCCCAGGACCATATGGATTCTCAGCTGAATTCTACCAAACCTTTAAAGAAGAACTAAGGCCAATACTCCTCAAACTACTGCATGAAATAGAAAGGAATGGAACACTCCCAAATTCATTCTATGAAACCAGTATCACACTCATATCAATATCAGGTAAGGACACATCAAGGAAAAAACTATAGACCAATCTCCCTAATGAACTTAGAGGCAAAAATACTTAATAAAATATTAGCAAATTGTGTTCAACAACATATTAAGAAAATTGTACACCATGACCAAGTTGGTTTTATTCCAGAAATGCACAGACGGCTTAATATATGCAAATCAATAAATGTAATTCATCACATAAAAAGAATTAAGGACAAAAATCACTTAGTCATCTCAATAGAGACAGAGAAGGCCTTTGACAAAATTTGGCACCTATTCATGATATAAACACTGAAGAACTAGGGATAGAAGGAACCTACCTCAACATCATCAAGGCTATATATGAAAAACCCAAAACCAACCTCATAGTAAATGGGAAAAATTGAAAGCATTTCCTCTAAACTCTGCGACAAGGATGTCTACCCTCACCATTCCTATTTAATACAGTGCTAGAAATTTGAGCCAGAGAATTCTGCAAGAGAAGGAAATAAAAGAGATAAAAATAGGAAATGAAGAAGTCAAAATATCACTGTTCACAGATGATATGTTCCTATACCTAAAAGAAATTCACCAAAAGACTGCTATAGCTAATAAACAAATATGACAAAGTATCAGGTTACAAGATCAACATAAAAATCAATAGCTTTTCTATATATCAACAAAGAATCTGCTGAGAAGAAAACCAGGAAAACAATACCATTCACAATATCCTCAAAACAAACAAACAAACAAAACAACAGCAACAACGAAAAACCTCTAGGAATAACTAAGGAGGTAAAAGACCTGCACAATGAAAACCAGAACATTGAAGAAAGAAATTGAAGAAGACCTCAGGAGATGGAAAGACCTCCCAAGTTCATGGATAGGCAGAATTAATATTGTTTAAATGGCCTTACTACCAAACACAATATACAGATTCAAAGCAATCTCTTATCAAAATACTAACAACGTTCTTCACTTAACTAGAAAAAACAGCCCTAAAATTCATTTGGAAGAATAAAAGACCCAGAATTGACAAAACAATTCTAAGCTGCAAAAGTAGTGCTGGAGGTATCACAATACCTGACTTCAAATGATAATACAGAGTTATAGTAACAAAAACTGCATGATATTTGCTTAAAAACAGACACATAGATGAATGGTTCAGAAAAGAAGACACAGGGTTTTTTCAAGATGGCGGACTAGAGGGCGGCTGCATTTCATGTTGCTCCAGGACTCAGGATTCAAAAGAGGAGATAGTGAGAGACTTGGGACCAACTCAAAGCTGCCGAGTGAGTCTCTCCCATTGGGGAGGCGTCCTGGATGGGGCGGTAGCCCTGGAGCGCAGGGAACTTTGTGAAGTAGAGTTGCCCGGCGAGACGCCCCTCCCCCCGCTGGAGCAGTAAACACGGACCACTGGGAACTTTGCAGAGGAAACTGCTCAGCACAGCACTTGGTTTCAGAGTAAACCGCCAGACTTCGTCGGCTGCCCAGAGGACAGACTGCATAGGCAGGCGATTAGGTGCAGAACAGGGTCCCAGGTCCTAGGCGGCTTTTCGGTGGAAGAGCTGCAGAGACAAGCTGAGGGGCGGAGCAAAGGTTCCAGGACTGCCGGCAGATTCTCTGAGGAGAGGCAGCCTAAGGAGACTCGTCTGCAAAGGGTGAGGCTCCCAGGCCCAGGAGGTAGGTCCGGGCCCCCAGGAACGTTGCCTGGGAAGGCTGCCCTGCCCAGGCAGCAAGATACCCTTCTCCCCACTGGAACAGTGAACACGGACAGCTGGGAACTTTGCAGAGGAGGCCACGCAGCACAACGCTTGGTTTCGGAGCAACCTGCCGGGGCTCCTCCGGCGACTGCCAGAGGAAGAGTTGGTCGGCAAGCTGTTTGGACTCAGAGCAACCTCCTGAACAACAGGGGGAAGGCTGTCCTGAGGAGGTGGAGGTGCGCAGTGAGTTGCTTGGTCTCCAAGCGCCCACACAGAACACTGGGTGGCTGCCTGGAGGAAGAGGCGAGCGGCGGGTCACTGGAGCTCGGAGCATATGTACGAGGCTCCAAGTGGCTGCTCAGAGGAGGGGTCGCATAGCCAGGCGATTAGGTGCAAAGCACGGTCCGGGGACCTAGGCGCCTTTTGGTGAAAGAGCTACACAGAGACAAGCTGAGGGGCGGAGCGAAGGTTCCAGGACTGCGGGCAGCTTCTCTAAGGAGGGGCAACATAAGGAGACTCGTCTGCGAAGGGTGAGGCTCCCAGGCCCAGGAGGTAGGTCCGGGACCCTGGGAACGTTGCCTGGGAAGGATGCCCTGCCCAGGCAGTAGTTGTGGACTGAGGAGAACCTCTAGGAGGGGAACTGACCAGCAAGACCTCCCACCAGGTGAGTCTTCCCCGCCAGGTGAGGTTTTCCCACAAGGACGGTAAAACCAGAAACACAGGCCCAACAGGCCTTGCTTCAGCCCGCAGCCTAGTTCCCCTTTGGATGACCATTGGTCAACAAGTGGAGGCACCTCTGCCCACTAGCAGGGAATATACGCCACCTGAAGACCACCACCCCTAGAGAGGAAGCTTCCTTGGGGAGCACCGCATTATCAACTTCCTCCAAGACTTCAGGCTACTGAAGGATAAGAGGGGATACACTAGCAATCTTCAGGGACATTATAAGTCAATAGAGGAAATCTGCAACATCTCAGCAGTCCACTGATACCTGAACGACATGAGAAAACAAGGGAAGAAAATGCCTCAAACAAATCTGGATGTTACATCAATAAAATCAATGACAGCATGGCAGAAGAAATGTCAGAAAGGGAGTTCAGAATGTACATAGTTAACATGATAAGGGAAGTAAACGATAAAATGAAAGAGCAAATGCAGGCATTGAATGAACGCACCAATCGACAGTTAAAAGAGCAAATACAGGAAGCAAAAGACCATTTCAATAAAGAGTTAGAGATATTGAAAAAAAACCAAACAGAAATCCTTGAAATGAAGGAAACAATATACCAAATTAAGAACTCCATGGAAAGCACAACCAATAGGATAGAACACCTGGAAGACAGAACTTCAGATATTGAAGACAAAATATTTAACCTTGAAAACAAAGTTGAACAAACAAAGAAGATGGTAAGAAATCATGAACAGAATCTCCAAGAACTATGGGATATCATGAAAAGGCCAAATTTGAGAATTATTGGGATTGAGGAAGGCTTAGAGAAACAAACCAAAGGAATGAACAATCTATTCAATGAAATAATTTCAGAAATTTCCCAAATCTGAAGAATGAAATGGAAAATCAAGTTCAAGAGGCTTATAGAACTCCAAATACACAAAATACAACAGACCCACACCAAGGCATATTATAATGAAAATACCTAACATACAAAATAAAGACAGAATTTTAAAGGCTGTGAGAGAAAAGAACCAAATTACATTCAGGGGGAAACCAATACGGATATCAGCAGATTTTTCAATCCAGACCCTAAAAGCTAGAAGGGCCTGGAATAACATTTTTCAAGCCCTAAAAGAAAATGGATGCCAACCAAGAATCTTATACCCAGCAAAACTTACCTTCAGATTTGACGATGAAATAAAATCCTTCCATGATAAACAAAAGCTACAAGAATATACAAAAAGAAAGCCAGCATTACAGAACATTCTCAGCAAAATATTCCATGAGGAAGAGATGAAAAACAAAGAAGCAAATCAGCAAAGGGAGGAGCTATCCTAAAGGAACTCTCAAATAAAGAGGAACCAAGTCGTGTCAAAAATAAACAAATAAATGAAAAAAATGAGTCAAATGACCGGGAATACAAATCATAGCTCAATAATAACCCTGAATATTAATGGCCTGAATTCATCAATCAAAAGACATAGACTGGCAGATTGGATAAAAAAGAAAGATTCAACAATATGTTGCCTGCAAGAGACTCATCTCATAGAAAGAGATACTCATAAACTAAAGGTGAATGGATGGGAAAAAACATACCATGCACATGGACCCAGCAAAAAAGCTGGGGTATCCATCCTCATTTCAGATAATGTGGACTTCAAGCCAAAGTTAGTCAGAAGGGATAAAGAAGGACATTTCATACTGCTTAAGGGAACCATAAATCAGTAGGACATAACAATGATAAATATCTATGCCCCAAACAGTGGCTCACCCATGTATGTCAAACAAATCCTTCTCAATCTCAGAAAGCAAATAGACCATAATACAATAATACTAGGTGATTTTTACACGCCTCTCTCACCACTGGACAGATCTTCCAAACAAAAATTGAACAAAGAAACCATAGAACTCAACAACACAATCAATAATTTAGACTTAACAGACATTTACAGAATATACCATCCAACGAAGAGGGAATACACTTTCTTCTCAGCAGCACATGGATCCTTCTCTAAAATAGACCATATATTATGCCACAAAACTAATGTTAGCAAATACAAGAAGATAGAGACACTTCCTTGTATTCTATCAGATCATAATGGATTGAAATTAGAAATAAATGAAAGAGTAAAAAACAGAAATTACTCCAACACCTGGAGATTAAACAATATGCTATTATATGATGAATGGATAACAGAAGATATTGGGAAGGAAATTAAAAAATTCTTAGAGGTAAATGAGAACAAAGAAACATCATATCAAAATCTCTGGGACACTATGAAAGCAGTACTTAGAGGAAAATTTATTTCATGGAGCACATTTAATGAAAGAAGTAAAACTCAACAAATAAACGACCTAACACTACAGCTCAAAGCCCTAGAAAAAGAAGAACAGACCAACACCAAAAGTAGTAGAAAACAGGAAATAGTTAAACTCAGAGCTGAAATCAATGAAATTGAAACAAAAGAAACAATACAAAAAATTGACAAATAATAGTTGGTTCTTCGAAAAAATAAACAAAATTGATAAACCTTTAGCCACACTAACAAAGAGAAGACGAGAGAAAACCCAAATCACCAAAATTCGAAATGAACAAGGAAATATCACAACAGACACGATTAAAATGCAAAACATAATTAGAAGCTATTTTGAAAATCTATACTCCAACAAAATAGAAAATTTCGAAGATATCAACAAGTTTCTAGAGACATATGAATTGCCTAAACTGAACGAGGAGGACATACACAATTTAAATAGACCAATTTCAAGTAATGAAATAGAAGAAGTCATCAAAAGCCTACCAACAAAGAAAAGTCCAGGACCTGATGGGTTCTCAGCCGAGTTCTACAAAACCTTTAAAGAAGAGCTCATTCCAATACTTTTCAAAGTATTCCATGAAATAAAAGAGGAGGGAACTCTCCCAAACTCATTCTATGAAGCCAATATCACCCTGATACCTAAACTAGACAGAGACAGATCGAGGAAAGAAAATTTTAGACCAATATCCTTAATGAACATCGATGCAAAAATTCTTAACAAAATTTTAGCAAATCGCATACAAAAACATATTAAAAAGATAGTGCACCATGATCAAGTGGGTTTCATCCCAGGGATGCAAGGTTGGTTCAACATCAGGAAATCAATAAATGTAATTCACCATATCAACAGACTTAGAGTCAAGAATCACATGATTATTTCAATAGATGCAGAAAAAGCATTTGATAAAATACAGCACCCCTTCATGCTCAAAACACTAGAAACAATAGGGATAGTGGGAACGTTCCTTAGCATTGTAAAGGCCATCTGTGATAAGCCCATGGCTAGTATCATTCTAAATGGTGAAAAACTGAAAGCATTCCCCCTAAAATCTGGAACAAGGCAGGGATGCCCTCTTTCACCACTCCTATTCAATATTGTCCTTGAAACTCTAGCCAGAGCAATTAGACCAAAGAAATTAAAGGGATACGAATAGGAAAAGAAGAACTCAAACTATCCCTATTTGCTGATGATATGATTATATACTTAGAGGAACCAGGAAATTCCACCAGAAAACTCTTAGAACTCATAAGTGAATTTAGTAAAGTAGTGGGATATAAGATCAATGCTCATAAATCTAATGCATTTTTATACATAAGTGATGAATCTTCAGAAAGAGAAGTTAGGAAAACTACCCCATTCACAATAGCCTCGAAAAAAATAAAATACTTGGGAATCAATCTCACAAAAGAGGTGAAAGACCTCTACAATGAGAACTACAGAACACTACAGAAAGAAATTAAAGAAAACCTTAGAAGATGGAAAGATCTCCCATGTTCCTGGATAGGCAGAATTAATATTGTCAAAATGACCATACTACCAAAAGTGCTATACAGATTCAATGCAATTCCAATTAAAATCCCAACGACGTACCTTACAGAAATAGAACAAGCAATCATGAAATTCATCTGGAAGAATAAGAAACCCAGAATAGCTAAAGCAATCCTTACCAGGAAGAGCGAAGCAGGGGGTATCACAATACCTGGTCTTCAACTCTACTACAAAGCAATAGTAACAAAAACGGCATGGTATTGGTACCAAAGTAGACAGGTAGATCAATGGTACAGAATAGAGGACACGGACACAAACCCAAATAAATGTAATTTTCTCATACTAGACAAAGGTGCCAAAAATATGCAATGGAGAAAAGATAGCCTCTTCAACAAATGGTGCTGGGAAAATTGGAAATCCATATGCAACAGAATGAAACTAAACCCATATCTCTCACCGTGCACGAAACTAAACTCAAAATGGATTAAGGACCTCGGAATCAGACCAGAGACCCTGCATCTTATAGAAGAAAAAGTAGGTCCAGATCTTCAACATGTCGGCTTAGGACCAGACTTCCTCAACAGGACTCCCATAGCACAAGAAATAAAAGCAAGAATCAACAACTGGGATAGATTCAAACTAAAAAGCTTTCTCTCAGCAAAGGAAACTATCAGCAATGCAAAGAAAGAGCCTACAGAGTGGGAGAAAATCTTTGCCAATCATACTTCAGATAGAGCACTAATCTCCAGAATCTATAAAGAACTCAAAAAACTCAACACCAAGAACACAAATAACCTAATCGACAAATGGTCTAAGGAAATGAACAGACACTTCACAGAAGAAGACCTACAAGCAATCAACAAACATATGGAAAAATGTTCAACATCTCTAGTAATAAGAGAAATGCAAATCAAAACCACCCTAAGATTCCATCTCGCCCCAATTAGAATGGCAATTATCAAGAATACAAGCAACAACAGGTGTTGGCGAGGATGTGGGGAAAAAGGTACACTCATACGTTGCTGGTGGGGTTGCAAATTAGTGCAACCACTCTGGAAAGCAGTATGGAGATTCCTTAGAAAACTTGGAATGAAACTACCATTTGACCCAGCTATCCCACTCCTTGGCCTATACCCAAAGGACTTACAATCAGCATACTACAGAGATACAGCCACATCAATGTTCATAGGTGCTCAATTCACCATAGCCAGATTGTGGAACCAACTTAGATGCCCTTCAGTTGATGAATGGATAAAGAAACTGTGGCATATATATACAATGGAATATTACTCAGCCATAAAGAATGATAAAATTATGGCATTTGCAGGCAAATGGATGAAATTGGAGAATATCATGCTAAGTGAGATAAACCAATCTCAAAAAACCAAAGGAAGAATGATCTCACTGATAAGTGGATGATGATACATAATGGGGCATGGGAGGGGTTAGTTTTAGGGTTAGAGTTGGGGTTAGGGAGGGGAGCAAGAATGCGGGAAGGAAGGACTGTATAGAGGGAAAGGAGGGTTGGGAGGGGTGGGGGGAAGGGAAAAAATAACAGAATGAATCAACCAACATTACCCTATGTAAATTTATGATTACACAAATGGTATGCCTTTACTCTATGTACAAACAGAGAAACAACATGTATCCCATTTGTTTACAATTAAAAAAAAGAAAAGAAGACAAAGAGACAAACCCATACATTACAGTCATCTGATCCTTGATAAAGGTGCCCAAAACATATTAGAGAAAAAACAGCCTTTATAACAAATAGAGCTGGAAAAACTGATTATCCATATGTAGAAAGAAACTAGACCCTTATCTGTCACTCTGCACAAAATCAACTCAAAATTCATCAAATATCTCAGAATCAGACCAGAAACCATGCAATTCCTTGAAGAAAATGTAGGGTCAACACCCTGGCTTTTAGGCACAGCCAAATAGGGATCCCAATAGGATCCCTAAAGCTCAGGAAATAATGCCAAGAGTTAATAAATGGAATGGCATCAAATTTAAAGCTTCTGCACAGCAAAGGAAGCGATTAGGAATGTAATGAGAGAACCTACAGAATGGGAGAAAATATTTACTAGCTACTCTTCTGACAGAGGATTAATATCCAGAATATATAAAGAATTCAAAAAACTTTATGCCCCAAAAATTGAATAATTCAATTAATAAATGGCAAACTAATTAAACAGATCCTTCCCCAAAGATGAAATACAAATGGTCAATAAATATATGAAAAAATTTTCAACATCATGAGCAATTAGGGAAGAACATATCAAAACTACTCTGAAATATCATCTCACACTAGGCCAGAATGGCAGTCAACAATAATACAAATAATAATAAATGCTGAAGAGGTTGCAGAGAAAAAAAGAACACTGTTACACTGTTGGTGGGATTGCAAATTAGTACGACCACTATGGAATTCATTATGCAACTTCTTCAAAAGACTAAGAATGGAACTTCCATATGACCCAGCTATACCACTCCTCAGTGTTTATCCTTATGAATTAAGGACATCTTACTACAGTGATACATACATACCCACGATATACAATATAGCAGCATGATTCACAATAGCCAAATTATAGAACCAGTCTAGGTGTTCATCGATGGATGAAAAAAATATAGAAAATGTGGCATATATACACAATGAAGTTGTATTCAGCCATAAGAAAAATGAAATTATGTCATTTGCAGGAAAATAGATGGAAGTAGAGACCATCATGTTAAGTGAAGTAAGTGAACGTCAGAAGGTCAAAGGTTGTATGTTTTCTCTCATATGTGGAAGTTAGAGAGAAAAAAGTAAAAGAAAGATGGGGTCAGATCTCATGGAAACCAAAGGGAGATCAGTAGATAAAGGGATCAAGGAATGGGAAGTGGGGAGGGAAGGGGGAAGTGCTAGGGAGTGATATTGGCTAAATTATACTGCTTGTGTATTGTGTGCATGTATGAATACATAACAACCAATCCCATTATTATGTACAACTATAATGCACCAATAAAAAAGTAATAAAAAAATAAAACAAACAATCAAACAAAAATCCCAATCCAAAGATTCTGTGAGGAATGGAATGAGGATCTCAGCATAGGGCACCAGCAGATGAGGGTGGAGCTTGACATGTAGTGCTATAGTTTGGACCTGAAATGTCCCTTGGAGGCCCATGTACTAAAGCCTTTTGGGAGGCGATGGAACCTTTGGGAAGTGGGTCCTCACATAAGGAAGTTAGTTCATTAGAGGGTGTGCCCTTCAAAGGGATAATGGGACCCCAACCCCTTTGCTTCTCTCTTTGACTTCCAAACAAACATGTAGTGAACAGACTCCTTTGCCACAGACTACCACCAAGATGTATTGTGCTGCCACAGGTCTAAAGCAATGTGGACAAGCAGATATGGACTGAAACTGTTAGCCAAAATAAATCTTTCCTACTTCTAGAGTGATTTATCTCAGGTATTTTGTCACTGTGTTGGAAAGCTAACTAACACACTCAGCAAGATTTCCCCGTATTCCCATAACGTAATCCAGAGGTGGTCTGAATATGATGGGCTTCACAAGCAGGTAAAGGAACTGGACAATTTTCATCATGTGCACATCTCTAATGAACTCATTCAAAGCAGAAAATGCATCACTAGGTCTCTTATAGATGCCCCATGAACAAAATAATATGTGATAAAAAGTATAACTAAATTCTAGAACATCAGAGCCTATAGAGACTGCATATGAATAGACAGCTAAATAATCTAGCTGAAGGATCTTCATAGCCATTTGTCATTTGAAAAAAAAAATTTTTCAATCTGGAAAACCAGAATGATACACTCTTAATAAAAGAGAACAAAAAGGAAGGCATTTCATTCCCAAGAGATAATTTATATAAATTACAACAAAGAGAAAGAATGAGCATATAAGTTGTTATTCAGTCTTGGTCTTTCGCGCAGGGGACAACAAAATTGTTTCGTACTGGTTGCGATGTTATTAGAGATGGAGGATGCTTTCCCTGGGTGCCCCAAGTGAGATAGGGACAGTTGCAACTGACTGTCATCACTGCGGGGAGGCCAGTCCCAGCACGTCCACACTGGACCTTCATGAGTCTCTTCCAGACAGCCACTTCTAACCTGGAGAGGTGGGAGAGGGGAGGGAAATGGCAGAGGAGTAGGGAAGGTCCTCTAAGCATCTACCAAAAAGTTTGCCTGCAAAATGCACAGTCAATGTGGATTATAATTGAACATAATCTAAAACAGAAAATAAAGAGACTGATTTTAAAAACCAGACTGAACATAAGAGAAAACTATTTAAATTTATTTGAACCTTGGTAAGATAAAGGCAGTCTCTCTTGACCTTTGGCTGGAAAGTCCTCTGAGCACACTGGCTCTGAATAAAATGAAGGTTATTTTTTGCACAGTCACAGAAGACTGTTTCTCTGTTTCGAGTCAGAGATTAACGGAAGATCCTCCAGCATCCTCAAGTTTTGGGTTGCTTTATTATTTTGGGTTGTTGTCGTCTATCCCTGACCCCATTCAAATTAATCAGTGTGAGCAGATTTGGGTTTTTGTGTTTCTGCCCATTAGTCTTATTTATTTCTAATTTTTAAAAATAACAAAAACTAAGAATAATAGCAAGTCAATGATAATAAAGGCTTTAAATTTTTTTTTTTTTCTAAGATGATGGCTTTGGGGGCTGTAGATGCAGCTCAGTGGTAGAGCGTTTCCTAGCATGTGTGAAATCCTCAGTTCAATCCCCAGTACTGGAAAAAAAAATCACCAATTACAACGATGGCCTTAATAGGAAAACTGCCTCAAAGAGCTGTATTTTCGAATTCATGGAATCAACCGATCTTTTATCAAGTCACACACTTGTTTCTATCAAGTCAATAGACCATGTGTTACTTTGAAACAATTGAATTCCAAAAATTCATGTGGAAATTCTTCTCATTTACTCTCCTTCCAAAGTGACTATGGACAGAAAGAAAATGAATGTAATGAAATATCAATGAGTTGCTGGAATGTTAAAATCAGATGGTTCCAGGTAGAAGGACCTGCAGAAATCAGATCAGTGGTTCTCAGGCCTGGTGGCACTAATTTATTTTTATTCCAATCTTTTATTTCAACTCATCTTTCTTAAGATACATCTTTGATAATCTCTTCTATTTCAAATCTTCTCATCTCCCCCTCCCAACCTACCATCATTGCCAAGTGCAACCTTGAGAACATCAAGACTTCTTGAGAGTGATATTGATTCTGTGTCCTATTCAGGACCAACTTCTCTCCCATCTCTTTATTTTTCCATATGAACTCCTATAGAATTTTATCAATTGTCCTCTATTTCATGTATTCTCCTGCTATAACATTTATTGTTTCTAATGTAGAATATAATAACAATCTACATTTATTATGTCCATTTTCTTTTTAAAGGTCATTATAAAAGAATTTGAAATATTAAAACTTGATAGAAAAGTACAAAACACACAGAAAACACATCATCGCACATATAAAAAAAGTTTAAGGAAATGCTAAATTATTTACAGATTATTTTCCGTCAAGATAGCAAAGACTGTTAAGTCTGTCATGTTTAATGAAAAGAAATAGGCATTTTCAGGACTTTTAGGCAGGACTTCACATTATGACCACACTTTGAAATACAGTTTGAAAATACATATATAAGAAAGCTTAAATATACTCAATTCCCAAATCTAGCATTTTAAAAAAAGACAGTAACCTCAGTATGTCTCTCTTTTATGAATTTCTGCTCTTTTGCCATAACAATCATGACTTTGGGCATCCTGTGTAGGATTTTGATAAATATTTTATAATACTTATAGTTTGCATATTGAATCACTTTTGGAGGCACACATAACATCTCACCCTTCACCAAGGAAGAGTCTCTGTTTTTTTTATTTTTTATTTTTATTTATTTATTTATTTTTTGTGCTCAAATCCAAGAAGGCAAGCTCTCTACATTGAGCTACATCCCTAGCCAGAATCTATTTTCATGGGCTACAAAGCAGGGATCATAATAATACCTGTCTCACTATATTATGTTAAGTAGATGAATTTTTATGCAAAAGTCTGGGACTAACTAACTGGTTGGAAGATCTCTGTAGCTCACTCTGTAACTGAAGACCAAATTCTTAATTATCTGTGAAGCCAGTAATAATATTAAATTTCCAGTCTGTTTCCCAAATGCCCTGTCAAGAGCTTATGAAAAGTAATCATGGTTTCTCAGCATACCAGGCTGCCAGGAGCGTGGTGGAAACGTGATTGGGGACCAGAAAATGCAGGAAAGTCAAGGCACCGTGGCTGCAGCTTTAAGGGGAGACCTTTCCTCATTTCTGCCCATTTTTGCTAGGGAGAGGATGACAGCATCAAAAGGCAGGTAGTAGCCAGCTGAGGCTGGGGCATTCATTACCCTTGTATTTGGGAGTGTCGGGAAGACCATCCTAGGCAAGGAGGATAACTCAGCTGTCCTCCAGACTGTCAAAAATGTTTAGACCTTCATTTCTACTCCATTCTTTACTACTAAGTCCTAGTATTCTGGGTCTAAGTGGATTTGCCCTGGGACAAAGAAACTATAGAGATACATTGTTGTTTTCATTCCTCCTACATCATCCCTTTTTAACTTCATTGAGTTGACAGAGGGTCGTTGCTTTTCAAAAGAACTGGCTATCACAAGGAAAAAGGCCTAACGAAATAAAAACACACAGAATGAGCTGGATCACAGTTTCTTTTATGATTTCCCTCCCTCTCTACTTCCCTTCTCTCCTTTCATTAATTTTTCCCCTTTTTATTTTTTCATTCGATAAACCTGAGCCCTGTGAGGGTCAGTGGAGTCAAGGAGAAGTACAGGGCATGTTTTTAGCTATAGTTCAGCCAAGCAGTGCTGTGGCTGCTGCAATTCACAGAACATAAAACCCTAGATACATTTTCTGGCTTCAGTCCGGGTATGCTGAGGCTTGTTTCCTCTCTTGTAAGCCTCTCTCCCAGCCCCTCAGTATCTGTCCGTTACTCCTACCTCATTTTCTATAGTTCCTACACAATGTGCCTGCATTACTCTCAACTGCCACCAGGTGGTATCTAATGCTGGAGTCCATCATTTATGTCCAATATTGTAAAAAACAGTGAGGTCAATTTTGCTTTCACAATAAAAAGATGCCATTAAAACAAAATATGAAGTGTTTAAGCATTTTCTAATCACTAAATTGTTCCTAATGTCAGCTAACATCTGTATCCTACTTTATGATTTACCAGGTGTCTTCAAATTATTATTTCTTTTGATGTTTCCAAAAGTTGTTTGAGGTCAGTATGGTTCATGTTTTAATTTGCCACACCTTACATTTGGCAGAAAGGCTGGATGACATGGCTAAGGTCACACAAGTATGAAGCACTATAATAGGGATGTAAGGCTGGTCCTCTGATTTTATAACCAAGTATCTTGTTTAACACTGTGCTGCTGTAACAAAGGTGAACAGAAGAAACCCCATGTGCACATCCTGTGAGTGCTGGACTAGAGTCCACACAATATTAATTTCTACTCCTTGTCATCCTCCTGTTGCTTTCATGAAGCTGTTGATGCTATGTCCTGAGTGTGATTCTACATTTTTCATGTTGTGGCTGAGACCCACATAGTATTCATCCCACCACTTTGCAGTTTTAGATTAAATGTTAAATGCCATTTTAACCTTCAGTTTGTTCCCTGTGTAAGATAATCTTTCTTTATTGTCTAATATTCTACAACAGATTGCCCCTCAATTTATTTTCCTTAAACAAGGACCCCTAAACATGACACTATCTAAAATGATATGTTAACACATGATTGTTTCTTCCTCGGGAAAGGAAAAAAAGTATTTCCCTAGTAACCAGGTTGCAGTTTTTCCTAGGTTGCTCAACTATTATTACTGAAAGCTCAAATCTGTCTTTTTATGCTTAAAGGATCCAAGTCATTTTTTTTTCCTTATAAGCAATTTAATGATGTTTTTAAAATGATTTCCTCATGACCACTAACTCTTGGACTAACTCATGGCAACCTAGGGAGATTATAAGTGTACTCAGGGAAAAAAGTAATCATAGCAATTTTTTGTATATTGAGCACTACTGGCTAACAGACACTCTGTTGATTATTTAAAATTTCTTACAGGCTACTTAATATTCACAAAAACTTTATATAGCAGATACTTTGATTATCTGTACTTTGGCAAAGAAACTGAGACTTAGAGAGGCTGAAGAGTCAGAGACCAAAGTAAATGATGGAGCTGAGATTTGATCTGTCAGAACACAGGTCTGGGTCACCCTGGTTCTTTTTCCACTCACCGTAAGGCTTCCTAGGTTTGAGGGTAAACCAGTCTGGTCCTTCATACTTCTACATAACTAATCAGCACCCATATTATGTTCCTTTTACTTTCCATTCTATGAATGGGACTATGTTCCAGTCATCATGACTCCATCTCTGGATGCTATTTTATAGCAGGGAAGTGTGCACACTTCAGTTGGGAGGAAGTGAGTCCTAGTGGATTCGTGCTAATGACCTGGTCTATAATGGAGTTTTAGGAAGTTCCGATTTCAGCAATTTATCCTCCATATTCCTGTAACCTTAGGATGTGGATGAGGAAAGAGGCCTCATCAAAGGAAGGACATTATGTCGTTAAAAACACACCTCTGGAGGTGTACACTAAAAATAAAAGTCATTGTAAGTAGTTTAGCTGTCTCAATTGTATTAATACATAATGTATTCACTGACTACGTATTATGAACCAAGCGCTGTGCTGGGGATCACAGATATAGGATAGGAAGTGGCACAGGAAAAAAGACGCTATCAACAATGTTCATTCATCATAAACTTATTGGATATCTATTTATGTATTAGTTATCATATTTGTTGCTAGAAATAAAAAATATTACTACTCATTTCCTTGTTCTACAAAGCTTCCAGAATGGAGAGGAAGAGGTCACAGAGTCAAATAAAAAGTGGTAAGTGCTATAATAGAAGGATATTTTAGGTGCTGTGGCTTTAAAGAATGCTAGAGAGGGGTGGTGACATTTGCTCTGAGTCTTGAAAGAGGAGGAAGAGTTTACTGTGTTTGAATGCATGCCTTTCTTTTTAAGGTCTGGGTGCTTTCTGAGCTGCAGCACTCCAGACTCTGAATGAATGGACCCATAGGTTTCACTCACCTCAGTCCATGATGTTGCTCCCTCAAGTCTCTCAGCTCAGGAGAATTCGGGTTCCCTGACTCTATTTATCCAGTTAGACATTCTTGCTCTCACCATTTCGACTGTGGCTCATCCTCGCATTCCCGCATCCCTATCCATAGCTCAACTAATTTTCTCATTCTTCAAGTGTTAATCAGATCTACCCTACGGTCTAAAGCCTTCCTCATCTGTGTCAAAATTCCATGGTATTTCTCTTCTGTAAACTGAATTTGACCATATAATTAGAGTGTGCATGTGCCATTCTTTTGGGCTGCTAACAAGCACTCCCCTGTCTTGGAGGAGGAAGCAAAACCCACTTCCCTCGGTGGGAGCTGAAGATGCCAGGACTCTTTCCCAGGCCCCTTTCGGTTAAGACAGGACCTTGGTGCAGGCTGCGTCAATCAGAGGCACCGGCCACTCTGAAGGGGAAGCATGGAAGTTGGGGAGGAAAGAGGAGCAGGGATGGTGGCCATCTCCAAGCCTGGTTCTCCAGCTTTGTTGGAGGAAGGATTAAGGCTAAAAATAGCAGATTTCAGCATACTGTAAAAACAGGAAGCTGCTTAAAATGGAATCCAAGGCCACTCTGGGAATGGCCCAGGGCTCCTCTTCCTCCTCGAACCTTGCCTGCGCCATGCTAGTTAGACTTCTGTCTCCCCAGTTCTCACCCACAGAGGGATTGGAGGTAGTATTTTGGATGCTGCAGTGTTTCGGGGGGAATACTGACATTGGGAGGGGCAGAGATACTCCCTGCCCCTCAGTGTGCAGGACGGTGCCACACAGAGAACTGACTAGCATCTTAAGCTCTTTTCAAATGTCCCCTGACGTTTATGCAGGTTAAAAAAAAAAAAAAAAAAAAAGGGAAGAAAGAAAAGAAAATCCTGTTTAACATGATCTGAGCCTAGAATCTCACTCTATTTTACAAACAAAGTATCTGGGAGTTTTTGAGGGAAGATTTCAACTGGTTTTGGAACTTCCCCAAGAGTCTTTCGCTGTTTGGGGACATCATATCAGGGGTGGCAACCGGGCTTGTAGTGTTGTCAATCAATGCACAGGAGGGCTCAGTGCTCACTGGTCCCCACTGCACTAGCTGGATTCTGTAGATAGTACAAGCAGCTGACTCCTTCATTATGTATTCTCTAGTGTCCTCCAGGCTGTGAGCATTTGCATATTGAATACAAACCATTATGTATTTTGTAAATTGCTTCCTTTTTATTTCTCCTTTATACTACAGTTAGGGAAAGATATTAGATTTTTGAAAAAGATTGTTTGAATTTCATTTCAGGATAGTGCTGGTGGCAGTCTAAATTACATGACAAAAAAATGAGGCATTTGATCTAGTAGGGTCTAAGATCATGACCCTGAAGCCCTCCCACTTTCCCATAGTCTTTTAAACTGCTCCTCACCTAACCTGTTTATTACTAAAGCCCTGGACATTCATGCAGGTAAGACAAGATCTTGTTTAAAATGATCTAAGCCTAGAATCTCACTCTGTTTTATATGTAAAAACAAAATATTTGGGGCTTTTAGAGGGAAGGTTGCATCTGGTTTGGAATTTAGATTGATATTCTTTTTTTTTTTAAAGATAGCAGCATATTTTTCTTCCTGTTTATACATAAACACCATTAAAAAATGGCTCTATTCTTGCCAACCACAACATCTGGGGTTGATACTGATTGAAGGTTTAATGATCCATTTCAAATGCTATTGGGGAGGGGGTTTTAAGTGATCAAGTTTCACCCTCCTGGGAGCTCACTTTCTCTTGAGGCTTAATTGGGTGTAAAGAGTGTATAGTGACCCATTCCACACTCTTCATGACCACATGAGGGAATAAACCTGTGCTTTATATCTGGAGGCTTAAAAAGATTTAAATATAAATTAGCACGAGATTTGAAAAAGAGAAAAGAAGTAGCATTCTGTTCTGATTTTCTGTTATCAACCAGTTGGCAAACTTTTGAGCAGAATGAGGTACATGACCTCATGGTGAAGTAGAGAGAGACTCCCCAGGACCAGATGTCCTTCTCAGCCCACAGTGTGCAGACTGCAGGTGAAACCTCCCTACAGCCAGCAGCGCCTAGACACTTCCTTACCTGTTTCATGTTTCCTCCTGAATGATAATATCGATGAGGATGACATTTCAGTGAGAATGTTTATTTTTATATCTTTGCCATATAATAATGGTACATATTTATGAATTATAATGCAATTTTCAATTCAAATACATATTGTGTGACTATCAATTCAGGGAAATTAGTAGATCCATCACCTTAAATTAACATCATTTCTTCGTGGTGAGAACATTCAAAATCCTCTTTCCTAGCTATTTTGAAATTTACTATACATTATTGTTAACTATGACATTAACAAACAAATACACAACTGGTCCTTACAGTATTTTACTAATAGTCCTTAGCTGGTAATGATGATCTTAGTCCTATGTGTTTTTCCTGGAAACTGAAGTGCATCAGAAAAAAATGCCTTTTCAAAACCTTATTATCTCAGTCTTCAGAGCTAACATCTGAAGATTTTCTTCATTGACTCCACCTGTATGTCCTTAAAGGCGGAGCTATAATTTTAAAGAAACCAAAGTTTCAATCACTTTGAAACTGAATTAACAAATTCCAAAATCAGCAGTCTGAGACTTTGATTTTATCAGCTCAAGATGATACAAAGTGTTCTGGAGATTTTAATCAAGATGAGATATATGCATATGAAAGTGAACCCTGATGTCCCATATGAAGGTAAAGCTCTTTAGGATAAACCATGAATGATCATTGACTTCTAGGAGATAATTTAACATGGTTCACAAACAGTACAGTAAATATATTGTGAAGCTCTATCCATATTTTAACAGCTGCTTATTGAAAAACCAGGAAACAAAAACAAAAACAAAAAAGCCCGAAGAAAAGAACATTACTTAGGGACTTTTTTGTTTTTTTTGAGATGGATTTTTATCTGTTTGATTTGGACATAATCAAAGACATAATCTGAGCAACCAAAAAGAAGTAATTATTTTTTCAAATACACCTCCTTTCTGTGCTGGAAATATTTGCTCAAAGTGTGATTCAAGGGTGTAGGACACACGGGAGAGCTGTAAAGAATCCTACACTCAAGTGTCAATTACTGCTCTATTCTGTTCAGGCAGTTGAGTCACTTGGTACCCTCTCAGCCTTGTCTGTCTCATTTTCTGTTTTCAAATGCTAACCAGAAAGTAGCTTGGAGCTTTGTACCTGTCTTCTTGTTTTCATGCTTCTTCTATCAGTTCTCTTTCTGTTTCTTCCTTGTCAGTTTCATAACTTTGGCCTCCGGGATGTTTTTCAGTCCTCAGAGCAACTTGCAGCTTCTAAGACTGTTGTGCAAAGATGGCTTGTGCTTTGTGAGAGCTCCCCAGGCCTTGATGTGGTACAGACACTTCCCTTCCCCTTGTTTTCTTGACTCACGCATTGACTCAAAGACTTATTAAGCATGGTATTCTGAAGATGCTGGAAAACAAACAGATTGCCCCCACTTCCTGACCTTAAGAAACCTACATTACATAAAATATGATGGAAGAAACATGAGCTAAATGCCAAAGAACAGTACTATCCAATAGAATAGCCATTCGTTAATTGGTTATTATTTGAAATGTGGTAGTCCTAACTGAGATGCACCAGAAGTGTAAATAATACACCACATTTCTCAGATTGTAAAAAAAAAAAATGCAAAGCATGTCAATATTTTTATATTGATTACATGATGACGTGATAAGGCTATATTGGGTTAAAGTACATGATTGAATAATCTCACTTTTAAAAAAAAAAAGTTTCCTCTTTTTTTTATAACTTTATTTTATTTATTTATTTATGTGGTGCTGAGGATCAAATCCAGTGCCTCACACGTGCTAGGCAAGCACTCTACAGTAAGCCACAACCCCAGCCCAAAATTAATCTCACCTTTCTAAAATCTTTTTATGTGAGATCTAGCACAGTCAAAATCACCTCTGTGGTTTGTATTATTTCTGTTGGACAACTCTGCTACTGAAGTCTAGAAAGGAGTGGGGGTGGGGTGGGGCACATAGGGTCATGGTGAGCAGAAAACTATGTGAGAGGAAGTGACACTGAAGTTCAGTCTTTAGGATGAGTAGCTTTAGACATGCTGAGTGCAGGTGGACATCAGCCAACACTAAGAGGTACTGCTGTGCAGTGGGCAAGGCGTGGTCATTGGATGACAGGTCAGCCTCTCTTATTATAAACTAGTATAGTACCAAGAACAAGAAAAAGCACACAGCCTGTGGTATCTAATTTTACTGGTCTGTGGAATATCAGCAGGGTTAAAGAATGATTTAAAGGATGTTAAAATGGCATTTAACCCCAAAATCTTTTTCTTGGATACTATGCCAGGAGCACCACCATTAAGGTCTTGCCTCTCTCTTCACATTATTGCTTATAAAGTAATTGCTTATACTGAGTGAATCCCAAATGCTGCACAGCACATATTCGGGAACAGAAAAAAGTATTGCTTGGTTGGTTCTTCACTGTCCTTATTCCATAGTTGACTTTATCATATTTTATGACCTTTCTGCATGGGGGGAGTGGAATTTTAGAAGTAGAAATGGGTTGGTGTCTTTCCTTATCCTGTTGAAATCCTTTGGTCATTGGAAACCCCAGGAAAGTATTTCATGGCCTATATATACAACAAAATTAAAGATGGCTGTGGAAACTTGAGCAAATTCTGAAGATGATGTAGTTGCAATTTCCTTAGTGATGCAGGACAAGCTTGGCAAATCCCCAAGTTCCCATTAAAGCAGTCTGGTTTTATGGCATCTAATATCTTACTGAAATATTCCAAGAAACTAATATTAGATCACCATGTGATAGGTTACTCGAAGGGTAATTGGAGAGAGAATTATAATTTCACACAGAAGCTAGCTTCTTTTGGGGACCACAAGATGGTGAGCTAATGGTTGTAAGGGGCCCAGATAATGTAGTGGCCCAACAAATTTATTCTGTCTTCCTTTCCGAGGTTCTGACTGCAGGAGTTTTAAGAGGATTTCCTGTAGAGGAGTAAAACAAAGCCTGCACATGACTGTTGATTCAAGTGCAAACTCCACAGACTTCTGGCTTCTAAATCAGTTCTTTGTGCGTTTCAACTTCTGTTTCCCCTGATTATCTGTTAAGAGAACTAGAAGAAGGTATGTACTGAAAGCCCTTATTCACCTTGAAGTTTTGCTTGATTGTTGTTTTTTTCTTTTTTCTGTTATAATAAAATAGCTAACATTGAGCACTTATTAGTTCTTTTAATCCTCATAACATCACCAAGGATTAGCTATGATTACCCTTTAACTTAATTATCTGTTGATGAAAGAGAGATTACCACAAAACTTAGGAACTAACAACAGTAATCATTTATTATTCCTTACAGTTCCTATGGATCAGGAATTCAGACAGAAAATAATATTTGTCTTTGCACCTTGAGCTCTGGGGTTTTAACTGGAGAACTTGAAGACTGAGCCCTGGGATCACCTTTTATCTGGCAGTTAATACTGGCTGTCAGTTGGGGTCTTTGGGTGGGGCACCCATGCATGGCCTCTCCATGTAGTATGGGCTTCCTCACAATATGGCAACTGGGTTCCAAAGGCAATGTGATGAGGGGAGGTGAGAGAGAAAGAGTGTGAGTCAGAGCAAGGCATGACTTATCTGGGAGCCACATCATTCCTGCCACATTCTGTTGATTGAGTCAGTTTCAAAGTTAATCCTAGTTCAAGGGAAGAGAATAGAGGGCTGGGGAGATAGCTCAGTGGGTAGAGTGCTTGCCTTGCAAGCACAAGGCCCTGGGTTTGATCCCCAGCACCGCAAAAAAAAAAAAAAAAAAAGAGAATAGAGACCTCCCTTTCTTGATGAAGGAATGTCAATGTCACTTCATTAGAACAGTATGTGGGATGCTATATGTACCAGTGCAGCCATCTTTTAGAAAATACAATCTACCACACACCTATATTTTACAGATGAAAAAACAAAGTCTTAAAAAGGATTAGTTTGCAATCATGCAATTAGTAAAAAGGAAAGCCAAACTAGAAATCTGGTTTCCAGAATTCATTCTCTTTTTAAAAATCCACAATATTATATTTTTTACCACCCCAATTCTTTCCAGCTTAAATTTTGTATATGATAAATTTAAAATAACATAAATCAATTTTCATGATAAAAACTGTGCCACAAACATGATAAACCTTGAGTGGCAGTGGTAATATGCAATCACAATAATATTAATGTCCAAACTACAAGTGCTAAATCCTCTAATAATTCCAGCACTGTTTGCCCTGAGGTGTGTCCCTTTCTTTCGTACTATTCCTACAGTCCCAAAAGGGGTATATCTCACATGCCCACAAAATCGTCTAGCCCTACACATAATAGCTGCCATGTCTTTATTTCATCTGCCCACGGTGAGAATTCCGAGAACATTGTGGCAAAGGAGTTTGGTCTTCTCCCTTCCAGTTGTTGCTGGGAACACTGGAGAGATCGTTCTGCATAGAGATGGAGCGAAGGCCTACATCTCTCTTCTGGGACACACTTTGTCTTACCTCCTATGCAGAGAAGTAGCTTTGTTTTTCCCAGAGAGTGACAGGGTTCATGAAATCTGATCCTTCAACTTTATGCCCACATCATTCTCATTGCCTGTCACTGAGGCTAATAAAACAGCAAAAACTGTTCATCCTATCCCACGGCCCTAAGTATCCAGGAAAAGGCAATTCAGTCTTGCTCTCCAAAATCGCTTCTGCCAGGATGAGGAACATTTATCTTTTTCCTTTCCAACAACAAACAAATGAACACACCTGCAATAAAGTGTACAGGAAGAAGCTCAGCTCAAAAATACAAGAACTTACATAACAAACAAAAACTCTGACTTCTATGGCTACGCAGAGCTCTCCTGATTATTGGTGACCTCATGGTGTTTCTGCCAAAACAGTAGGTGGACGTTTACTTTTCACTGGTAGATCTCAAAGAATAGTGAGAAAGTTTTCCCAAAACAAAAGAGCGGCTAACCCAAAGAGAAATTCTTTTTTTATGCACTGCTCAAAGCTAAAAAAACAAAGGAAAAGTTTCTCAGGTTTCTTTTTACACTATCAATATATCAAGGTCACACTGGGTCACAGCTTCAGAACTCTTTGCAAGCAGAGAAAATTCTTCCTAAGACGTATTCTAGATATGGGAGACTGCTCAAAGAGAAGAAGCAGAAGGCTTTATGTTCCACTGCTGTTCTTTCCCTTAAGATTTTAGGAGAATAATGGGAATAACAGTAATGGTAGTGAGGAGGAACAGAATGAAGAAAAAAAGGAAGAAGGAGATGGTCCAGTTAGGGAGATGTAGCATATTAAATTCATAATAAGTGCTGGGCACTATGCTAAATGCTATCATCTAGTTCTTCCAAGAGCTGTGTGAAGTAGGTACTGTTATGTATGTATGTAAAAAAATACTCCAGTTTTTTCAGATGAAGAAACTTGGGATTTCTACCAAGTATTCTTACTTCTTTTTATGGTTTGGATCCTAAATGCCCCACCCCAAAGGCCCATGCACTCAAGGTTTGGTTGCCAGCCTGTGGTGTTACTGTAAAGTGGTGGAACCTTTAAGAGGTGGGGCCTAGTAGAAGGAGGTTATGTCATTGGAGGCATGCCCCTGAAAGGGATGCTGGGACACTATCTCTTCCTCTCTCTTTTTGTCTCCTGACTGCCATGAGGTGAACAGCTTTGCTTCACTGCACACTCCCTGCTATGCTGTTGTCTTGCCACAGGCTCCAAAACAGTAGAAACAACCAACCATGAACGGAAACCTCTGAAAACGTGTACCAAGATTAAACCATTCCTTCTTAAAAGCTGGTCATTTCAGGGATTTTGTCACAGAGATAAAAAGATGATTAATGTACATCTGAACTGCTAGTCATTGCTTTCCTAAGAAGTCCATTTTATAAAGACAAAACGTTATAAACCACAAATCCATGCTAGGCTCTGGGATGACAAAAATGACATAAGAGTTAGTCCTGGCCTGAGGGAGCCCATGGTTTGATATCATGATATCAGAAGATATCATGATGTTGGGAATGCTCCAAGAGTCCTCTGGTAACATCAGACAGGGAGAGATTTGTTCTGATTCTGATGCAATCTAGGAAAAATTCCAGGAGTTGAGTTTTGAGAATTGAATTAGCTTACAAATACAATTGTGATTGGTAGAGAAGAAAAAAGGAGAATGGTATTAAGGAGGAAACAGTATGAAGGGGAGAATAAAAGGCCTGTTGAGATGCATAATGTGGAGAGAGGAAGATTGAGATGTTGGGTCGGGTGGAAATTTAGATGTTTGGGCAAGAGCCTCAAAGGATGGATCAGGAATGAGAGATGGAAATCCAATCATGATGGACCCTGCTGTCCCAAAAGGAGTCTGAATTTGTCCTTCAGACAGGAGGAGCCGCACAGAGCCTTTTTCACAGAGAGAGGCAGAATTACATCGTAGGTGTTTCAGGTATGGGCTGGCTCCTATAACCCCTGAAATGGATGGGTCTTCTGAATTCATCTTACAAACTGCCAAGTTGGTTGGGGAAGCCCCAAGGGAAGGCCACAGACACTGGGCAGGAATCCATGAAAGTCTCATCTTCTACCTCCAGAGTACTATTTTGTTTCCTGGAGTTGGATTTTTGTGGCTTTGTCTTTCCAGTGACTCTCATGTTTCTTTGATATTTTCCAATGGTACAGGGAAAGAAAAAAAGGTTGAGATTTGTGCCTAAGTTTCAACCAAATGTTGTCATTCCTGGAGAGGGCAAAGGTTCATAAAGGGGAAGAATAAGTGTGGGAAGAGAACTAGTCCACTGCAGGCCTGAAAGTAGCCTGAAGGAGAAGGCCAGAGCGAGGGTTACTTCATGGATATAGCCTCCCAGACAAGCTAAGCTAAACTAAGCTAAGCCAAGCTAAGCTACAACCCCAGCCCCTCATCCTTTTATTTTTAGCCTTGACAAAATGAAACAAAATTCTCATTATTTTTAAAGCTTAAGACACAAAGTTTGTCTAAAGATTCATTATTCCTTTTGATACTGAAGAGAAGTGGCTCTCTTTACTGAGATCTACAAAGAGCTGAATCCTAGTTACTTTGCTTTTCTGAGAATCGTCTGGAGTCTCGGAAAACAATGCCTGCTAGGACTATATTATCTCTTTACCTTCACCACCTTAGAAAGCCTAAGCTGATGACTCTATCTGCTGCCTAATAGGTAAGACAGGGTGAACTCAGATCTTGCAAGAAGATAGAATAGCCTTTTAACCTCAGTGAAATTTTTTTCTTTCAAATTGACCAATTTATAGACTAATTCCTCAGGGGCTGCCATAATGCACCTGAGTTGTTGAATAGCTCCGCCATGCAGCTTGAAACAGTCCATCAGTCAAAACAGTTGTTGGTTGACTACTTAATTATGGTGGCGAAAAAAAAAAGGCATAGAAAGCCTTATCCCCATGTTTAGGAAAGTTAAAATTAATCAAATACTCCTGGCATTTGATCAAGACTTCTGAAGTTTATGAAATGTCTCAAATGTAGACATTTGACCTTTCAAATGTGGGTCAGAGGGTAATCAGTCCTACTGTTCCAGAGACTCACGAACAGCTTTAGAGGGAAAAGGCTCTCCCCATGTGCCTTAAGTATTTGTACCAGACTATACCAACCATTTTGCTCTATGATTCAGCTTTCTTTTGAGACAGATCTTATGATGGCATGATTTACATTGCATTGTGCCTGTGTGTGCTAATGATACTCATTTAAATAGCCTCTGCAATGGCCAAGTTTGTAATTTTGAAGAGTTATTATTGTTATTATTAATTTTACTATACTGTGAGTTTCAGGAACTGAAGGGAGTAGAACCTCACTTAACCTCCCTGGGCCCTGGTTATGGAGAACCTAATGGTATCCCTCAGTTTTTTCCTCAGCCCCAGACTTATAAGAAACTACCTCCAGGTTTGTAAGACAGATGTGTATTAGCATGAATTGCATATCAGTATTTAAGCTAAGCCATTCTAAGTCCTGTTGTCAGCACTGAGCTGCCCTATCCCCTGAAGTATTCTGTCACATTCTCATATTAATGCCACATTCTCATAATAATAGTTAAAGTGTGTGTGTTAGTCAGCTTTCCATTGCTGTGACTAAATACTTGAGAAAAATCACAATTTCAGCCTGTGGTTCACTGGTTCCATTACAATAGGCCTGTGGTGAGGCCCTACATCATGGTGGAGGAACATGGCAAAGCAAAGCTACTCACCTTACTGAGGTGGGGTAGGAGGGGGTGCTGAGGACAAAATATAGTTCTCACAGAGGCTTACTCCCTTCAGCTAGGTCTTACCTCCTACAGTTTTTACCATCTCCCACTAGTCCACTCAGATTATGAATCTATCAATGGATTAATTCACTGATGAGGTTAGAGCCCTCAAGATCCAATCATTTCCTAAAAGCCCCACCTCTGAACATTGCTGCTTTGGGAATCAAGCCTTCAACTCATGAACCTTTGAGGAACATTCCAGATTCAAACCAGAGCAAGATAGTCTATGAGCGCTTATTAAATCTACCCCAAATGAGATCTATAGATTTTGTGGAGAGACAGCACACACTAGGGTTGAGATGTGAACATTACAGCCCAGAAGAATGACACCAAAAGTGCCGTGAGCCAGTCCTGCCAAGTGCTCATCTCATACTCCATCTCCACTCAGTCTGGTTAAGTGGTCAGGCTCACCGGAAATGGACAGTTTAAGTGTGAAGTTTTGTGTGTGCACATGTGATTTCAGCTTCACACCCACTTATTCTGATTGAATACATGGGGCCTGCATTGCCTGCATTATCATTTGATTAAGAAAAATCTGCCTTCCATTCATTCAACAATGATTTACTGAGCAGCCACCATCTGCCAAAGTGCTACCTAAGCTGTGGAGTAAACCAGATGGTGACCAAGACAGTCAGGGACCTGCCCAGCCATGATCACATCCACCTGGTGGGAACAAACTTATTTACCTGTAACAAACAGCTAAATAAGTAAACCCACAAGAAGGTTCCAGATGGCCACATGTAATGTGAAGTCTATAAAAGGGGTGATTAGATAGAGGTAGCCCTCTTAGAATTTAGGGTCAGACTTGATTCTCAGAGGAAGTGACATGTGAGCTCACAATTGTGCCAACATTTAGAGCTTTTGGTTGTGTCCCATAGCTATATGGAGCTACCTCATTCAAGAAGAATTCCACAGAAAACAACAGTTCCCCAGATAACACTCATCTATTATTTAAGACAAACAGTCTTGTGCATGGTTAGTTATCTCTTAGTTCAACCAGTATCCTTTGAGGTCATTTGATTTCTACTTTTGTGGAAAGGGCAGGCTGCTTACTGGTAGGAAAGGTGTCAGGGTTGGTTGAATGTTCTCAGTGGTTAGAGCTTAGTTAGAATGACCTAGTTGCAGCCTTTCTCTTCCGTTTTTTTTTTTTTTTTTTTTTTTTTGCTGGTGAGGCTGGGGATCAAACCCAAGGCTAGGCAAGTGCTGAATTATAGTGTTCATTAATACTAAGTTACATTCCCTGTCTTCTTCCATTTTTATTGCTATTAGTTAGCTTTCTGTTACTATAATAAATATCAGAAATAATTAACTTACTAGGGGGAAAGGTTTATTTTGGCTCCCAGTTTTAGAGGTTTCAGTCCATGATCTATTGCCGCCCTTGTTTGGGATTATTATGGTGACATATCATGGCCAGAGCACATGGTAGGTCTCACTTTATGACTGGGAAGTAAAGAGGAAGAGGAAAAGACTGGGGTCCCATTCCAGGGCCCCCCATGACCTGAAGATCTCCCACTAGGCCCTACCTCTTCAAAGTCCTACCTCCTCTGCTATCCAGGTAACTATTGTTTCTAGTGGAATTCTTGGATCGGGTAGCTCCATACAGTTATGGGACACAACAAAAATCTCTAAATGTTGGCGCACATTGTGAGTTCACATATCACTTCCTCTGGGAACCCAGACCTCTATGTAATCACCCCATTTTATTGTTTTCAATAATATAGTCCATCTGGAACCTTCTTGTATGTCTACTGGTTTACTTGTTTGTTACCTTTTGCCCACAGGGAGCATCTGACTCTGACTGGGCAAGGTCCACTTCTTAAAAGTCCCACCTTCCCTTGAGCCTTCTGGGGACCAAGACTAACACATGGGCCTTTGGGAGACATTCTAGATTCAGACTATAACAGACATAAAGAGCTTTTTCTGGAAGGTTCTTTTTAATGATACTGATCTTGTAAATGACCAGTGAATATTTGTCTTACTGTTTTATTGTGACACCTAAACTCTTTCTCTCTTTGGCTGCCACTCCATAGCCAAAAGTATGAGAAGTGCTTTTGGAGTGGCTTTTGGCTCAGTATCAGAGAATGGTCAACTGCTACATATATGGGGCGTATCCAAGTTTTCCATAAGGGAATAACTGAACCACTGCAGGTAACAAAGAATTAATTTTGAGGGATATTAAGCACCCTTAATTAGCACATTTAAGGTTTTGTTTCCCCACAGGAAAAATATTCTTATGGCAATTTGCCATGTCAAAAGCTTTTAAATTTCTCTGTAACTTCAAGCTGAAGTCAGTTTTACAATGCAAATGAGGACTGCAAAAATCTTTTAAGCCAAATCATTCATAAGCATTTAAGAAACTCCAGGGCCTCTGGATTTTTGTTAATAATTTTGTAGCAATCACTGGGGAGGTATTCTGAAAAACATATAGTTGGTGAATTCAGAGTGCCTAAGTCTTCTAATAACATACATTTGTGTAGATTCTGAACGCTTGTTTTTTCTAAATGCTGGTTATGCTGTATATTAATTACATTGTAAAGTTTAAGAGAATTTAGAGATCATAAAAATTCAAGACAAATAGCAATGACTCAGTCTAGACACATCCATCACAGGAAGTTGATGGCTTACAACATCACATATGATGAAGGTAGCAGGAGGTGTTATCGTTTATTGGCCTCAGATTCAATTAAGTAAGATCAATTAATTCTTTGGAATATTTATGGTATGATTCTCCTACTTAAGCATCTATGCTGCACTGAATTTAATTTAACAATGACAGTGGGTTGATCTGTTTGGTTATTACATAGATTTATACTTTTTTTAATCTGAGAGGAAAGACTTTTAAAATTATTTGTACTTCCCAAATGTGGGCATTTAGAGACTAATTTAATAGATATTAATGGTTGCCAATGATGATTATTTTAGTTCTGGAAAGAACATTTGCTGTAAAAGCACTTCTGAAGGCAAAATTAGTGATGAACATTTATTGCAAGACTACCTTTGAAGTTCTATTCTTTTTCTTAAATCTACACATGAGAATGAACTTGAACTCCAGTAACTGATGAGGGAAAGGAAGAACATAATCATTTGATCTAGTATCAGTTCTTAGAGAGTGTGAAGTGAATTCTGATGTCTAATTTCCCACTATTAAAAATAGCATAGAATTATGATCAAAGTACTAGGGAGGGAAGCTGGTAATTCATAGAATAATATTCAAAGTGTGAGAGAAGTGGAACTGCCATTATAACCATGTGGCCTGAGTCCTTTGATTTTTTTTTTCCCATGTGAACCTGCAGGCAGCTATCAACATATTCTGATATAACCCTTTGAACATCAAGACTTGGTGTAAAGTAAGAAATGTTTTATTTCCTTGGATTTATAATTTTTAAATTTCTACTTATTAAGCATAATTCTGTCTGACAATAATTGCCTCCTACTTTTTCTTTTCCTTCTTTAATTTTTTGCTTTCTTTCTTTTTCCCTCTACCCTCTAATACAGCAGGAATCTAGAACAGAAGATGTCCTCAAGTATTAGTTCATTGCCTTATAATCAGACACTTGAGTTTTTGCTCTCAGAGATCTTGGGTAACAGAAAAATGGGGTAAGAGGTTAGGTCAGGTGTGTAAAGCCAAGAAATATGGGGATCTAGGCTTGCAAACAAACTTGCCAGTATCTAGAGACAGCAAACAGTAAAAGTTCTGGAAGTCCAGAGCGTACATTTGATGTGAATATGCAAGCAATGGGGGTGGGGGCAGTCAGAGACATAGGATGGCAAGACGATTTAAATGTGGAACAGTAGGCATTTGACTGATGAGGACACCTAAAAAATGGGGAGACTTTTGCCTGAGTCAGTTAGTTATCTCTTTATACACATCCTGTTGAACAATAAGCTGCATAACAGCAGTGCTGTGTTTCTTGTGCCTGCCAATGTTTAGTACTTGGCCCTGAGCTTTGCAACTGTGTGTTGAATGAAGAATGAATTCTGAGCCTGAAGTTCATTCATCCTAGAGTACTGTAGTCTGGGATTTGGAAGTGAAAACATGATACCTCCTTCCTCTCCTCCTTGTCTTCTGTATTTTCTTCCTCCTCCTTATTACCAGCAAAATAAGTGGAGTTACAGTTTATTGGACACTGACCATATGCATGGTGCTATTATGTGCTTTATATTCATTATAAACTCACAACCACCCTCTGAAGTAGGTGCTGTTTTCTTTGTACTGCTTTAATAGGAGGTTGGGGCACAGAGGTTGTTTACCTACCAATGGTCATGTAACTAGTGAACAGTGACTCTAACTCCAAGCACAGACATATAACTTGGAGCCCATACTTTCAACTACTAAACTATACAGTGTTCTCTGTTAGCCACAGTATCAAGAAACAAGTAAGTTGAAATTGATATTTTTCAGTAGTTGGCATGAATGTCCACGTTCCACTTTGAAGTTAGACCTAGCTCTGACTTGCTTTGGCTAATAAAATGCAAGCATTGGAAGCAATGTCACTTCTGGGTTTTTAAGCACCAGTAGGTGATGTATCATGCCTCTTTTTTCTGTGGTAGTAATCACAAAAGTGTATTTAAGATAGAAATTTTGCTGCCATGAATCTCTGATTAAAATGAGGTCCCTTGTAATTCATATTGGACATCCAGACTGAATGAGAAATAACCTTTTCTTGCATCAAACCACTGACCTTTTTTTTTTTTTTTTTCATTACCACAGTAGACTAGTGCTTACCCTGATATTTCTCATTCCTCTGATAAAGAATCTGAATTCTTTCCAGAGTGGTCTTCTTAAAGACATTAGGCATTCTCTAAAGGTGTAAGATTTTGTTTAAAATTACTTTAAGGTTCTATATGAACCTAAAACTTGATTAAGTCACTATGATGATACTATATAAAGGTTTAAAATAATTTTAGAATCACAATTTCAATGTCATCATTAAAACAATCTATTTTAGTTGCCAACAGATGATAGATCAATAATTGTTCTAACAGTATTTCTTTGCACTACTTCCTGTATCTTCTTTCTTTATCACACTTTCTTGCATAATTTCATTTCTCTTTTTGGCTTCCATTCTTCCCCCTTTTGAAATGGTTAATGTGAAGTTTCTGAGGACTAGATAAGTATTACTAGATGAAATCATTGAACAGGATCAACTTCAAAAACCTTCAGATTATAATTTCTACCTGGTGGCCTGAATACTCTGTGATAAGAAGCTGACTGCTTGCCTGGGGTTACAGATTTATTTTTGGTCAGCTTTAAAGATTTCTTCTATGAAGAAAAAATTAGCCTTTCAGGTATTTTGGCCAATTGTCCAAGGTTATTTCCTCTAAATTTACTCAAATCAAACCAAATTGTACCCTCTGATAGCACTTCAAACATTGAGACCCACGTATCACATCTCCCAATGATCTAT
This sequence comes from Sciurus carolinensis, assembly GCF_902686445.1. Classification (NCBI taxonomy): domain Eukaryota; kingdom Metazoa; phylum Chordata; class Mammalia; order Rodentia; family Sciuridae; genus Sciurus; species Sciurus carolinensis. Next base: position 118,527,602 of record NC_062215.1, read on the forward strand.
TTGTCTTCACTTCCTCTGCTGAGTCAAAGCCAACTGTTTCAGTCATTGTGGGCCTTTACTTTGAGATGACTGGAAGGCAGATCTCAACAAAGTCTGTGTCTTCCATCCCTGCAATAAGGAAAAAAATCTGCCACATTGTAACAATACATAATAATAATAATAATAATAATAATAATAATAATGGTAGCAGCCTTCTTTTAAATATTAAACAATTTATAATATCCTTATATTAGTCCCATGTAGTGTGTAATTTTATTTCTTTTGGACTTGTAAAACAAGAGGTGAAGGTCAAGGGCTAATTCTTCTAAGGAAAATCACTTATGCTCAGCAAAGCCTGTGCTTAAACATATATGTGTGTGTGTGTGTATTTAACATATATATGTATACATATACATATATGTTTCTGCATATATGTGTGTGTGTGTGTGTGTATGCATATATCTCCAAACTTGGTGCTCTTAACATGTTTACCAAGTGTTTCCTTGACATTACCATGCTCCCCACCATCCTAATGTTACTCTCTGGATAAATCCCATAAAAAAAAAAAAAAAAGGATTTCTTTAAACTTATGGCCTTCTCTGTGAATACAGTACTTTATTTGGAAGACATGGAAATAACTGAAAGCTGTGAACATTGGTCCTTAATGTTTGACTTGCCTATAGCTATAGATTTTAACAAACAAATATCGAAAGGAAGAAGAGGGAAAGGACAATGTGAATGTTTGTCAAATCTCTCTCTTCTTTCTTCTGCCCTGTTCCATTCATTTTGTTACCCATCTGGCGCCTGAAGTCATTTGAGCTTGTAGTCCCTACATTTTAAGAACATGCACATTCTTAACATCCACAGATTTAATAGTTGTACTTCTTCTCAAGTAACTCCACAGCTCTGTGACCCATCGTAACGTCTAACCTTGTTGTGCAATGAATCTGAATTGCCTATCATTCAGAACTACAATTTGGCATGAAATAATTTAGCAATAAATGCGTTCTAGATAACCATCCAACTTCTGTGTCTAATGTGGCTTTTCTGTTTTCTGCTTGTTTTCACATTTTTGTTTTGTTTTGTTTTATGCAGGAAACTATATATATTAAGGTCATTCATGTTGTGACTTGAACTTCAAGAGTCTTAATTTTTTTTCTGTTATCTATAGAGCCAACTGATGGTTCCCATGATGTCTACTTATTAAATTATTCAGGAATACAAACCAGTCTTTTGAATTTGAAAGGCATAGAGAATTCTCTATAAATCAGGAAAATGGTTGATCGTTCTGCAGGAAAGTTCTTTTTTGTTGTCACAGATGCATGAAACCCTGGGTGATGTGGAATATCACTTAGATATTCCTAATAACTTTATGTAGAAGAGATTAGTCACATGCACAGTGCTATTTTGTTCAAGATGACATGACTAGACATGAATTTTGTCCTTGCATTTTAGATCCATCTAGCCAACATAAAATACTATCCCTACTATATAAAAGTATATTTATACATATATATGTATATATATGCATGATAACTAAGAAGATTTTGCTAGGTGTTATGGTTTGGATATGAGGTGTCCCCCAAAGCTCACATGTGAGACAATACAGGAAGGTTCAGAGGAGAAATGATGGGATGTAAGAGTCTTAATTCAATCAGTGAATTATTACTTTATGGGATTAATTGAAGTGGTAAGGTGTGACTGAAGGAGATTGGAATTGGGGCGTGGCTTTGGGGTATATATTTTGTACCTGGAGATTGGAGACTCTCTCTCTCTGCTTCCTGATGATGCAAGCTGCTTTCCTCTGTCACACTTTTCCACCATGATGTTCTTCCTTACCTCGAGCCCTGAGGAATGGAGTCAGCCTTCTATGGACTAAGACCTCTGAAATGGTGAGCCTTCAAATAAACTTTTCCTCTTCTATAATTATGCTGGTCGGATCATTTAGTCACAGCAGTGAAATAGCTGACTAAAACACTAGGCTTTTCAAGATCATGTCTTCACTAAAGATTTTCTAGCAGGTATAACACCAAAGCTTTGATAAATAAAAACTGTGGTTTTGGCACTTGGTTACAGGGAAATTGGCCAGTAAAACAGACTAGCAAAAACAGGCTCAAGAACATATAGAAACTTACCTTGATTGGATCATTACATATTGTATACATCCATCAAACTATCATACTATACCCCACAAATATGTACAAAGATTACATGTCAATAAAAATAGTTCTTGGCAAAAATATATTTTCTAATAGTCATAGGTGTACCAAGATGGAATGGATCCATTTGTTAGGTAGTAAGCTCCCTGTCATCAGAGATGTTTAATCATAGTTTGGATGACCACAGAGAGTGAATTTTACTCCTTGGCACATCAGTTTCCTTACAGTCCTGAAATCCTATGTTTCTGTAATTGAATCCAATAATTCAATAACTTCGAGCAGTATTTTTCTCCTCCCACAAATAAGCCAGATGATTGGTTGAGTTTTCTTTCTTTGGTTAGCACAGCAAAAAGTAGAACTCAGGCTTTCTGGCTAATAATTCAGATGTCCTGCTCTCTAAATGCTATTCACATATATACATACACACGTAGGAAACCCCTTCGTGGTTGGATAGAGCATATCTAGGAAGTTATAGACATGTAACTAAAGTGAATTTAATCCCTAACTGGACAGTGCATAGTTAAATAATCTGGTTGGTTCTTAATTTCCTTTGGTAGTTTTGCAACACAATGGCATGTGTAAAATTTTAATGGGATTCTCAAGCAACATTGATAGGTTAAAGTTTCAAAGGGAAGGTTAACATTTAAGCAGATTTTGATTATAAGAGACAATAGAAAATCTAGCCAGTGATTTGGTTTAACTAGGAATACCAGAGTAACTGATGGTCGTTAGTAAAAGAAGAGGGTTTCAGAAGTAGCAACTGTCAGGGGGAGAAAAATCTTCAATATTTGACATTTGTAAGAAAGATTGAGCCTGTGAGGGAGCATGTTCTACTTGAGAACTGAGCAAATAATGCATATTCAATATTCCTGTTTAGACTTTATAGCTAAACTCAGCCTAAGTCCAATGCTGTGAGTTAAATACTTGTGTTTTTTTTTTTTTTTTTCCTTAAGATAGCAGGAGATGCAAAGTGTTCTGTACTGCCATGGAAACTCTCTAAACTGCAAGGAGGAATCATGTCTACTTCTTGCCCAAACCATTCTGCCTGTGCCCCTGCTCAAAATAAAAACTTCCCACTCCAAATGAAAATCCAAGAGACTGGTAACTGGACAGCAAAAAATGAGAGTAGATTTAAGATGGCTTTGCCAACTACAGCAAGAAAATTTTTAATTCATGAGGAATGACTGCAGCATTAAAGTTTTGTGGCATTTCTGTATTATTCCCAGTGAAAACCAGATTCCTGAAAATCAACAAATTGAGCGTTTGAATTCAATGCTTACTTTTAGTACTGCAAGTGCTTTAAGTAATAAATAGTTTTATTTTATATATTTTAAAAACCCACAATAGTTGAGTGTATCATGTACCAGGCAAAGCATTAAAGAATTGCTTCTATGCTCTAATCACAGATAAATACAGTTCTTGCTAAATAAATGGAAGTATCCCCTTGCCTCATGCTAAAGGCCTTTTGCAATCTTGTGTCTCAGTAATGTCTTTTTTCACCCTCACCAAATCTTTCTTTTTACCATTGCTCATGCCCTTTTAAATTGTATTCATTCTTCATAGTCTGATTCCACTTTTGTCTCTTCCTTGAAGTTCCATCTCTTCAAAACAGAATGTTTCCTTCCACCTTTGAGCAGGGAGCACTTGTTATCTGAAGCACTTGAGCACTCAGCCTCCAATATCTAGTGCCATCTTGAGTGCTGCTGCTATGTATTGCTATCTATCTGCCTTTTCAGGTGAGCACATCCTGCTCCCAAATAGATTTTGTGTTCTTTCTGTGGAACAAGTACTATAATTTTGTGTTATACAACTCATAGTGGAAATTCATTGAAACTTCTGGCTATCCGCCTGCATTCAAGAAGTAGAGATTCCTTGTAGTGTGAATCTAAATGTCTGTGGAAGCACACAAATGTGGGTGTGTACCTGAGAATGTGAAATGAAACTTGGCTTTGTTGAAACTTTCTGGCTGCCTGGAAAAGAGGGTTTATTCTCCTGTGCTGTTTCATATTCAGGCCATGAGGAATGCTTTCCTAATATGCAGCGTAGGCAATGTCACAACCCCACAACAAAATTTTTTCACCTTTTTCTCACCTGTCTTTTCTACTTACCAACCAATTATTCATTTTCTCATGGAACTACATATTTTTCTGATGCATAAATTGTGTTTTGTTTTCCTGGGGCAACAATTAGAAGTCTTTCCTGCACTGGTATAAAGTGGCTTCCTTGGGAGGTGTGCTGTGCTATTTCTTTCCTACGACTAACCTGCTCCAGGGCCTGAGCTGAGTGTTAAATACGTGTGTTCTTAAGTGAATGTCTTGGATAGTGGACTCCTTTGAATTAAAATAACAGTAGCCTGAACAAAAAGGGGAATTTATCATAAGAATGTGCTACTTCATGAACCTTTAGGACAGTCAACCTCTAGGTAACACGTGGAGCCTGGAGTTCATGTTCTCACAGGACTTCGTACATCTCTGGCCTTTACTTAACCTTACTGGCCTGTTTTATTCTCTCTCATGGTAGACCAACTTCTGCTTTTCCTAGGTGTATAATGAAGCAAGGAGGCCAAAACCCTGAGTTTAAAATCCTATATACAAGTATCCACAGAAAGACAGCCCTGACCCAAACCCCTGTATCAGAACAAGCACTATCTTGGGCCAATCTCTGGATCAATAAAATGGGTCCAAAGTAAAGTATTTTATTCTATTGTGTTTCAGAGGTAATAATTTGGATGGGGTCATTACTTGAAGGAGATATGCTAGACACATACCAGTGTTTGCTGCACCATACTTGTGCACACAGGCAAACGGTTTACAAGCCCTTTCCCATATCTTATCTCATTTGAGCTTCATGACAGTCAGGTGACACAGGTAGGAGAGGTACTATTGTTAAATGACTTACTCAGGAAGGCTTTAATGTGCTCTTAGACTTTTGCAAGATTCCCAGATATGTTCCCAGATGTGTATCCTCCTTCTACTGCCCAACAAAATCCATCTCTCAAAATGTTTCTGAAATTCGCACCAGCTTCTCAAAATCGATGACTGGGAGAGGTATGCTCTCTTCTGCTCTCCTATTTGGGCCACTCTAGAAAAATTCTAGGGAAGCAGGAATGAGGGGGAAGGAGGGCGAAACAGAGAAAGAGGGAGGGGAAACAAGGGAGTGGGAATTACTGAGCTGGCCACGTCCTTGAGAAAAGCTCAAAGTGTCACAGGATAACTTCAGAGACGCTGATTGAAGCTATGGTGTGTTCAAGGGACAGGGAAGAGAAAGGGAGTAAAAAATTGATTCATGGCTTCCATTGCCTATGATCAAAGTTCAGGCCCTAGGGCATTAACTTGCCAACACATACTGCTGTACACTGAGAAGGAGCTTCTGGGTAGCACAGAAGCCCTGGGGTAGGAGGCAAGGCACCATTAGGTTATCCACGAGGGAGTGACATGAGAAACAAGGAGGGAGTCTGGCTGGCTTGGAAGGTGAGGTTCTATCATGACATGACCTTTTGCCACAGAGGCTGGGACATGACTTAACAAACCTCCTCTGTATGGCCTATGAGAATGTGATTGGTCCCAAACAACTTCCAGAAGGTCAGAAGTATCACTGAACAATTGAGCATGTAGACTGGAGTGGGAACAGAAACATCTATTCCTCAGTAAAAACTCACTTCAATGATGCCTCCTCGCCACCCACAAAATTGACCAATCCCTTCTTTTTTTTTTATTTATTTTTATTGTAAACAAATGGGATATATCTTGTTTCTCTGTTTGTACCTGAAGTAGAGGCATACTGTTTTTGTAATCATACATTTACCTAGGGTAATAGTTTTTGATTCATTCTGTTATTTTTTTTCTTCCCCCCCACCCCTCCCACCCCTCTTATCCCTCTATACAGTCCATCCTTCCTCCATTCTTGCCCCCCTCCCATCCCCCATTATGTGTCATCATCCGCTGATCAGCGAGAGCATTCGTCCTTTAGTTTTTTGAGATTGGCTTATCTCACTTAGCATGATATTCTCCAATTTCATCCATTTGCCTGCAAATGCCATAATTTTATTATTTTTTATGACTGAGTAATATTCCATTATATATATATATATATATATATATATATACATATATATATATATATATATAATATCACAGTTTCTTTATCCATTCATCCATTGAAGGGCATCTAGGTTGGTTCCACAGTCTGGCTATTGTGAATTGAGCAGCTATGAACACTGTATCTCTATCTCTGTGGCTGTATCTCTGTAGTATGCTGATTTTAAGTCCTTTGGGTATAGGCCAGGGAGTGGGATAGTTGGGTCAAAAGGTGGTTCCATTCCAAGTTTTCTAAGGAATCTCCACACTGCTTTCCAGAGCGGCTGCACTAATTTGCAGCCCCACCAGCAATGTATGAGTGTACCTTTTTCCCCACATCCTCACCAACACCTATTGTTGGTTGTGTTCTTGATAATCGCCATTCTAATTGGGGTGAGATGGAATCTTAGGGTAGTTTTGATTTGCATTTCTGTTATTACTAAAGATGTTGAACATTTTTTCATATATCTGTTGGACCAATCCCTTCTTTATGAACACATTGTTCTTCACATGAGTTTAACATGGATATATAAATATTCAACATAATTATACAGTTTTCTCTCATAGAGAAGATTTTGTTTGAGGTTAGAGTACTGTTGACTCATAAATTCAATAGTTTATTGAGTAGCTATTATGTTGTAGGCACCTCTGTTCAAGGGCTGGTGGTAGAACAGTGGATAAAAATAGAGATACACTTTAAACTTTTTGAAGTTACATTTGTGTACAGGGGCTGGGGGGGAGAGAGAATAAAACAGTAAGTAAGATATATATTGTGTTGATGGATGCTTTGGGGAGAGAGGGTTGTAGATCAACTAAGGTAGTAAGGGAAGGCTTCTCAGAGAGAATGACATTAAAGTAGGAGCAGGCATGGATATTTGAAGGAAAGAAGTTCCAGGGACAGAGAAAACCAAAAGCTGTAAGACAGGGCTGATGTGCTCCAAGAAGGAAGGACAAAGAGTCCAGCATGACCAGAGAAGAATAAGGGAGGGGAGACAGCAGATGAGGGTCAGAGAGTTAATATGGAGTCAAATGTCTGAGAGCATTGTAATGACTTTGGCTTCCCCTTGTAAGGATGGAGAAGAACACGGTCTTGGAGCTCTAGAGTGATTTTACAGTTCAACAGGATTACTCTGGCTGAGAACAGACTGTGGAGAGAGGAGGTGGAAACGGGAAGTTAGGAGGGTAGGTGAGAATGTTGATTGTTTAGGTATGATGGTAACAAAGAGGTGGTGAGAGATGGTGAGATTGTGGTAATGATAAAGGGAGTATGAGAGAGAGAAGGGGAAAAAATGACTCCACATTTTTGGTCCGAGTCAGGACTACAGGAGGGAGAGATTTGTGGGAGATTTGCAGCTTGGCCATGAGGCAGTTTTTATAGATGTCCAGGTGGAGTTGTGGAGGTGACAGTGGATTTAGGAGCCTGAAGTTTAGGAGAAAGTTCACGGCTAGAGATATAAATGCAGGCGCTATTAGTATGACATTAAAAGTCATGCAGAAAGTCTTGAAATCCTTGAGACAGGGTAAGATCACCAATCGAATGAGGACAGATAGAAAAGCGAAGAGGACAAAAGTCTAACTTTTAGGGGTTAAGGTGAGGAGTAACCAGAAAGGAGATGAAGCAGAAGGCAGGAGAAAAATCAAGAGTGGTTTTTGGAAGCCAAGAAAAGAATGTGTTAAATCTCTTCCCAAACCATCTCTTGTCCTAGTTCCTTTTTTTCACCCTTCTCTCCAAGCGCTGGAGTGGATGATCCTTTCCTTTCTACTTTTGTCTCCTTTGCGCCTTCTTTTGCCGTCCTCCTCAGTGTAGGGCTGGTTCCCAAGTTCAGCCTCAGTGCCTACCAGCCTCCCCATCGCCTCCCGGCGCACGGGAAGTGGACGAGAGCCCTGAAACTACACTGGGGCAGGAACCGGCGTTCTGAGCATGTGCAAGTAAACTTGGGGGCTGGGGCAGATTTGGGGGACCGGTACCAGGATTCTAAGCTCAAAGCGAGTACTCAGAGAGCACATGGGTTGGCAGCACTCCCGCGAGCTGCGGCCCTGCGCCCTGGGCGCAGCAGCTGCGCCCTGCCCTGCGGGCGTGGGCGAGCTGGCCGCGTGTGCCTAGCTGCTTGACGCGAGGGCGAGCCAATCAGGGCGAGCGGCCCCGGCTGCCATGTGACAGGCGAGGCGGCCCCTTTCCCAGCGCGGCCAGAGGGAGGAGAGAACCGGGGCTCGCCGCGAGCCTTCGAGAGCAGCGGCCGCAAAGGAGGCGGCAAGCAACGGCTGGCGGGAGCGGCGGCTGCACAGTCTCGGGGCTAACCCGGCGCGCATCCTTGGGCGCCCTGCGCTAAAGAGAGCTCGGTGGGTCGCGGGAGCCGCAGGACAGGGGTGGACAAAGCAAGATGGCAGGAATCTTAGCCTGGTTCTGGAACGAGAGGTTTTGGCTCCCGCACAATGTCACCTGGGCGGACCTGAAGAACACGGAGGAAGCCACCTTCCCGCAGGCTGAGGACCTCTATCTCGCCTTCCCACTGGCCTTCTGCATCTTCATGGTGCGACTTATCTTCGAGAGGTAAGAAGGGCAGTAGCACCTCCTCCCCTCCCCCTGCACACGGGCGCGCGCGCACACACACACACACACACACACACACACTCGCGTGCACACGCACACTCGCGTGCTCCGTGGCACACGCCCGGGTGCCCCCGCGCTCTCACCCACACAGCCCAACCTTTGTGTTCCGGGAGGGGTTGCTGACCTCTCTGTCTCACTTGCTTTCTGGGAGCCAGGGAAGGTCTGGCTTGCCTACGGATTTCCTCCCGGGCGCCGGGGAGGAGCTGCGGAGCATTAGGGTCGCCTCCCGCACTCCTCTTTAGCTGGCTCTCCCCTCCTGGCTGCGAGGGCAGCCGAACAAAGGTGAGAGGCTGCGGGCCTCGGGACGCGCCGCACTCCGCGGGGCTTGGCCCTCTCCATCCGCGCGGCACTCCGCGTTGCCAGGCTGGACTTCCCTGCCGAAGCTGGGCTCCATCCACCTGACAGCCAGGAACGTTCGGGACGCGCGGCCCGGAGCCATGAGGAACCGCGCACACTTCCAAATCTACACTCCGGCCACAGATTGTAGTGAATATGCTTCAGAAGTATTCTCCAGGGTCGCCCTGGCTTCTGATCACTCTTTGGTTTCCTTGTGTGACACCGATCTTCAGGCCCTCAGTCTTTGGAAATAGGTGACAATAACATTCCAGGTTATTAGCGGTTTCCTTACAAGAGGATAGGACAGGACCGGTGCATAGCTTTGCAAAATGATTATATGAAATTGGTATCAGTGGCCTGTTAATATGAACTTCTTGGCACTAGAACACACTCAAAATAATTTAAAGAATTGTCATACAATTGTTGGTATGATTCTTCAATTTGGTTGGATATCTCCATTGTATCATGAACAAACTTGTGTTACTCTCATTGAATCTGCCTTAGTTAATAGTCTAGATCTTGCCTGTTGTGCATTCTCTGGGTGCTATTGAAACAAAACCTAGCCAGAGGCCCACACTTCTGTCTTTACTTAACTGAAAACATCACCTTCCCCTTTTTTTTCTCCTTTCTCATTCATAAAGGAAACCATGAATTTCTTAGATCACAAATTCTCACTTCCAGGTTTAGAATAGCTCAGTGGTTGAGTGCTTTTGCCTAGTCTTTGAGAGACCCTGGGTTTCATCCCAGCACCTTAAAAATGAAACAAACCCCACAGATTCCCACTTCCACTCTACCTCTCTACCCTGCCCCCAACTCACCTTGGTTTTGTTTCTTAAGCTTTTGCTCGGGTATACTGTTTGCTGTATCTGTTTGCCTGAAACCACTACTGCAGACTGCAGAATATATCTTTTGTATCATTTGTTGCTGGAAATAGCAACAAAGCTTCATGGGAACAAAAAGTATCTTTTGTTCAAGGAAGGTGTATTTTTCAATGGGCAGTATTGTTGCCGGAGAACTATCAGCTCTCCCCATGCTGAAATTGACATGCACAAAGGAAACAGTTTAAAGACCCTCCATATTAAACTGATTGGAATCTGATACAAACTTCATTCATCCTATCCAGTGCTGAGATTTATAGGGAAAAAGTGGGTGTATTTGCGTGTTTAGAGTTGTTCCTACAGCTTATGTTTATTTGCAGAAAATAGGAAGTCATGTCTAATCTTGCAGTCTCTCCAAAGACGAGCAGAATCTCAGGAACAGCAGGTTGTTTGGTGTTGGCACATTGTAAGGGCTTTACACAAAATTGCTGAATGACATCTGATAATTTTTGCCTGATAAATTCTGGTTGGATTCACTTTTAGGAAGTAATGCATCTGAAAATATCTTCAGTTTTATGTTTTGAAGAACAAAAGCATGGCAGCTGGTGAACTGTATGCAGAGTGCTGCATTTTCCTGACATTCTTTTCCATAGTGGTTCTAGGCTGTTCATTAGGTTGGAAGTTTTTTTTTTAGAGATTGCTTTGTTTTATATTCCATCTTTAAACAAAGATGCAAACACTAATGTGGTAGTTGAAGCCTGGAAGTTCATTTTTCCTCTTCCTAAACCTTTTTTTCCCCCCTGCTTTTGCATAACCTTATGACTTGACTTAGTTTGCACAAGAGGTCTGCTGCTTTCCAACCATCAGTCATAGCAGATGTCCTCATATTAGTATGTAGACAGTTGGTTATTTCCTTTTGGCCATTGATCCAAATAGAAGTGTTTTAATGACCTGTATGGAAAGCGAAAGTTTATGATTCATATTCAGAATAATAGTTCAATATGGCACATACGCCCCAGGATGCAACTGATTTTTGGAAGGGTGGCTACTTTGTTTCTTCCTGTACCACTGAGCTACATCCCAGCCCTTTTTATTTTTTATTTTGAGATAGGGTCTTACTGTTTGCTGAGGGCCTCACTAAGTTACTGAGGCTGGCCTTGAACTTGTGATCCTACTGTCAGCCTCCCAAGTTACTGGGATTATAGGCATGCACCACCACACTGAGCTCTTCCTGTAGTTGTAACAGCCCTGTCTTTAAACATTCAGTCACTTGATTCTTGAAAACAATCTCAGAGTATAGTTGCATCCTGAGTTAGAAATTCTGCATGTTTCTCTTCTTCTCAAACCCAAGTGACACATCCTGGGATCCAACCAATGGTGCTCATCTCAGTAGTGTCCATCAAGGGCCTAAATCAGTTCTGCTGAATGAGTCAATAATGTTATCACTGATAGAGCCCACCTTAAGTACCCCCTTAACATGTCGTGCATAAATCTTTCATGGTATTCTATAATGGTCAGCATTATTTAAAGAAGCCTGTTGCGAATTCCTTCGTAAGATGAAATGCTTTTGTAATAGGAATAATTCCTTCAAGATTCTATTCTGTTTATGCTTCTATTGTTTTATTTCAAAGCTGAGAACATATTTAGGAAATATTTGATTATTTAAGATTCTTATTTCCCATTAAATGAGGCTGAAATTGTGGATTTGAATGCTGTCTTAGTCTTATGTATTTGTCTCTATAAAGAAAAACACTAATAAATTGACTAAATGGGCATTGCCAGGCTGAACAGCTATTTTTGTTTTCACTTCCACGTTGGGGTGTGGACAGTGGAGACAATAGTGGCCAGCACATGCCACTTTACAGCAGCATATGGACAGCAATATGGGAACCCAGCATGGCTGGTTAAAAGTGGAACAGCGTAAGGTCAATGACTTTTGGATGAGTCTATGAATACCCCAGATCTTGGTGGTTTTCAGCATAGCCTTTATATTGCTTAACTCTAGGTAGGGACCAAAAGGGCCATTGTAGATACTACTTGATTGACAGAACAAAATATTTGTTATTAAAAAAAAAAAAAAAGAATGGTTTTTCTTAGAATGGAAATTACAGTGTATGCCATTTTATTATGTTGTTGAGTTGACAGAGAACAAAATATGATTTAATAGTGTAGCATTGTCATGTTTTTGATTAATTTTCTTGATTTATGCTTGTTTAAGCTCAATAAACCATTCTTAGGGATTATTAATAAATACTTCTTCCAACTCCACTTTGTTTTCAAAAATGTGTTTTGTTTTGGTATTCCTAAATGTGGAATTAAAGTTCTGTTGATTCTCTGTTTGGAAATTCTCTGTGTCACTGTTTTCAAAAGTAACTTTATTGCCACTTTCTTCTTCATGAGATTAGGAGGGAGAGATGCAGAAAGTATTGATTGGGAATCAGAACACCCAAGTTGTAGTCAAAACTTAACCTTACTCTGGGGCAGCCTCTTAATTTTTCTCTGCTTATTTTCTCATGTACACAATGAAGCAAATGGCCATTGGAACCTAAGGCCGCTTTCCCTCCCGATTCCCTGATTCCCTGATTCCCTTGTGTCCTCTGTATTTGAAGCTTACTAATTATTCTCTCATGAGACTTTCGTGGCAGGCTAAATGTCATGTTTTAGCAGGCAGGAATAAATCCTCTCAGAAATAAAGAGATTTTTTTTAAAAAATAGAAATACTCTAGGTAATGGTTTTGCTTTTAGTATTTTAGTATTTTTGAGTAAAAATAATCATTTGGAATATTATCGTTTTTTACTTAAAAAGCTACAGCATTTTGGAAAAGCCAAGAAAGAAGATTCTTCAGAGAAGCGAGTGCTTCTTTTCATCAGACCTCTTTATATGTAACCCAGAGTAAAGCTGACACCTGATTGGGTGAGAAATAAGTAGCTCATTCCCTGCAGGGTGACTGTTGGAATGCTAAGCTGTGTGAGGAGTGTCACCCCTCATGAGGTTGACTCCATGGTCTGTCTGGCCATTCAGTCCCCAATGATCTGCTGTCCCCAAAACTTCAAGGGAAAATATTGTCTTATTGTGTGACAGGAAATGTCTGGCCAGCAAACTTTTTCTTATCATTTACCTTTATCATTATACCTTTGCCTTACCAGCAGCCTTGGGTGAGGCAATCTGAGATGGTTGAGAGGAAGGGGAAGGGAGAAAGGGAGGGAAAGAGAAGGGAGAGGGAATGTGTTGGGGGAAAGGAGTGAGTGAATGCCTGTCAGGAAAAAGTGGAATGTCAGGTGAAGTTCATTACTGAAGGATGGTCCTATAATGCACCCTGTAATGAAGAGACCGATATCTTCAGATATATTTCAAGAGAGTTTGATGACAGCTTGTTTGCAATCATTGTTTTCTCATGCAGTCATTGCTGTATATTAAAGTCTTTTAAAAATTTTTCCCATTTTTTTATTGGTACATTAATTTAATTGTACATAATGGTGGGATTCATTGTTCCATATTCATACATGCACAAAATATAACAGTATAATTTGACCAATATTATTTCCCAGTATCCCTACCCTCTTCCTTCCCCGGTCCCTTTCCTCTGCTCTACTCATCTCCCTTCTATTTGCCCCCCACTTTCTTTTCCTTTTTCCTCTCTAGTTTCCACATATGAGAGAAAACAAACAACCCTTGACTTTCTGAGTTTGGCTTATTTTAATTAGCATAATGTTTTCAAGTTCCATCCATTTTCCTGCAAAGGAGATGATTTCATGTCCTTTATGGCTGAATAAAACTCCATTGTATATATGTACCGCATTTTCTTTATCCATTCATCCATTGGTGGATTCCTAGACTGGCTCCATAACCTGGCTATTGTGAATTATGCTGCTATAAACATGGGTATGCACATACTTCTGTAATATGCTGACTTAAATTCTTTAGGATAAACACCAAGGGGTACTATAGCTAGATCATATGAGAGTTACATTCCTAGTCTTTTGAGGAACTTCTGTACTGATTTCCATAGTGGTTGATAAATGGATAATCAAATGATCATAGGATTCATGTTAAGACTGGATACCTGCTATGCAAGGTCTGGTGTAAGAAACAAGAACTGGGTTCACATACCCATAGATTGCCTCCTACAGCTTCTGACTGAGCTAGAAAAAATGAATTACAATGGATGTTTTGTTGGTAAACAACCTGAATTGAAAGGGATGGTATTCTTTGCAGAACTAGTACAACTTTTTCATCTAACAAAATAAAAGGTTTGCATTTACAGTTAGCTATTTGTAACAGGTTGATTTGGGAATAAAATGCATAACTTCACTTTTAATGAGAAGTGCCATAGAATGGCTGAGGAGGTAGGTGAGATAACTTTATACCAGTATTTAATGGCATATATTATAAAATTCGCACCCTGATTTCCTGTAGGACTTTTCTTTTAAAGTTATCTTATCTCTATAGACAGGGCTAGTTTTCTCCTGGATTACTAGTTTGTAAGGTATTTCAGAAGTGGTTGGTCTTTTGTTATGGGAAAGAGCAGGTGACAAGGGAAGGAAAAGAGTGTCATGTGAATTTCTTCCATCAATGTACAGGCTTATGGCTCTGTCTGACAGTGCACCTTCCTCAAGCTTTGTTCATGTATGTCTCTTACCTGATTAAACATTGTTGCGAGTGGTACATGCAAGTTCATGGAACCTTTAAGTGTTTATTACATATACTTGACACTTCTTTCTCCATCACTCAGCAAAACGAGATTTTCTAAAGATATTGGTTTTTAATTTTTTATAGTTAGGACTCTCAAAATTTTAGTTTTTTTTTTCCTCTTATTTTCTTTTGATCATTTCTTAAATATTTTTGAGTCAGGATACTGGGGTTCCAGATTTTGTTTGATAATAGCTAGCTATGTTACTTAATGCTATTAGGAACTATTTTTTCTTCCTTTTTAAAAAGTAAACAAGATCACCTCTTAAAACACAACCATCATTCTTTATTAGTGATGCCTTAAGAATTTTTATTCCTAATTTTTACTCTTAGATTTCTTCCTTTCCTCACCCTCTTTTGAAGCAATTTTGAAAGTTTTTTTTTCCCCATTCTTTCTTGACACCGTCATTAACTATGCCAAACACTATGCTGTATGCATGAGTGAACAGAGGAGGGTGATCCTCACAGTGTGTTTTTGGATGTCCCCTTAGTAACATTGTGGATGATTGCATGCCCAGGACACCTGTTCCAAAACTGACATGGTACTTGCCACTTATTTTATTTTTGACTACTATAAATGACTGCCATTTTTAATGAATAACTTTCCAGTTTTTGAAAAAAAAAAGTAACAACTAATTTTATTCTGTAATTTTATTATTTTATATGGTTTACTTCATTTACTCCTCTCCCAAGCCCTGTGAGGTAGCTGCTCATTTTTATCTAAATTTACAGATGAAGTCAAGTTTTGAGAACTTAAGAAATGCATTTAACTTTATATAGCTTAAAATAGCAATGTAGGCATTTGGGTCTTGGTTTCTTGATCTAATAATTTTGGTGATCTCCTAGTTTAAATATTATGAGATTATACATATATATTATGTATGGTTCTATATGCAGTCTATTGACATCTAATGATATAATCTGAGCATTTTCCATGTAAAGAAAGTTATTTAAAAATATTTTCACTGACTACATTATTCTGTACAGCAGATATATTCATTTACTTTGTCCCTATATATCTGTTGAAGAGTTAGGCTATTTCTAGTATATGCACATACATCTTTCATTTCTTGTTGATTTCCGAGGAATGTTTCCTAAAAGTGGCATTTCTAAGCCCCAAAGGATAAATTTTAGTGTTCCCCACTTTTTTTTTTTTTTTTTTTTTTTGGTCAGTATTGAGGATTGGACCCAGGACCTCATACATGCTAGGTAAACACTTTACCACTGAGCCATATCCCCAGCCCTATTTTAGTGCTCTTGATAGATACCAAATAGTTGTGCAGAAAGAATATACCCATTTGAAAGTCCTTATCAGAATGCAGATTGTTATCATTTGAAGAAATTTTTACCTTGAGTGTTGGAAAAAATGTTACTGCCCTAATGTGAATGTGTTTTTGTAATACTCATGATGAACTTATTTCAAATGTTCGTTAGTCACTTGTATTTCACTTTCTCTGAATTCATGCATATTTTCCTGTTGGGATGAGAAGATGAGGTTTGTCCCTTTTTTTTTGGTAGGAAAGTGGTGGCTTCCATCATTATCTCCTACTTCATATTGTCTTGTCTGTTCTGTTTCTTTGGTCACATGCTTACACCCTTCTATTTCTTTCTGCCTCCTTCCTCTCAGGACTTCAGGAAGGAAGCTTCTCAGATTCTCCACAGCGGGAGGGATGCAGTCAGAAGGTTGATGTAGACAATCTCCTGACTTTATTATGGAGAGTGAGGGAAGAGCAAGGGCTGGGCAGAATACCAAACCCTCAAGAATGAATGGTTTTAGCCAGCCACAGTGGGTGTCAGGTCTGTAATCCCAGGGACTCCTGAGTCTGAGGCAGGAGTTCAAAGCCAGCCTCAGCAACTCAGTGAGACCCTGTACCTAAATGAAATATAAAAAAGGGCTGGGATGTGACTCCGTGGTTAAGCACCCTTGGGTTCAATTCCTGGCACCAAAAAACAAAGAAATAAACAGAGGATGAATGATTTTTATGAAGGGAAACTTAGCTAGAGCCTAACTCCTGTCCATTGTCCCTCCAAACTTTTAGTTAAAAATGACTTGATAGATTAATCCTTATGAAAATACAAGTTAAAACCACAATGAGGTAACACCACATAACCATGAGTGTTGATGTTATCAAAACAAGAAAACAAACACAATAGAAAATAGTGAGCGTTCACTGGGAGGAGGACAGATTGGATCTCTTGTGCACTGCTGGTTGGCAATGTAAAATGGTACAGTGACTGTGGAAAAGAATATAAATGATCCTCGAAAAATTAAGGTAGATTACCATCTGATGCAATTTCACCACTGATTCTATGCTACAAAGAGTTGAAATCAGGGTCTTAGCCATGTTTATAGCAACCTATTTCACAATAATCAAAATGTAGCAGCAACGTAATGGTCCATGGATGGATTAATGGATAAACAAAATGGGATCGAAACATTCATCTCAGTCTGTTTAGGCTAGTATAACAAAATACCATAAACTGGATAATTAATAAATAGGAATTTATTGCTCACAGTTTTGGAAGTTGGGGACTCCAAGATCACAATGCCATCTGATTTGCGGTCTGGTGAGGATCTGTTTTCTGGATCACAGATGGCACCTTCTTGTTCTTTTTCCATTGTGGAAGGGGCAAGGCAGTTCTCTGGGGCCTTTAATATGGGCACTAATCCTATATATGAGGACTCAGCCTGGTAACCTAATCACTTCCCAAAGGCTCCACCTTCTAACACTATCACATTGGTAATTAGGTTTGAACATAAGAATTTTGGGGAGGGGGTCCCAAACATTCAGACCATAGCAATATATAATACAATATTATTTAAACATTAAAAAATAACTGTATACTTAAAAGTAATTAAGATTGGAAGTTTTATGTTATATGTACTTTGCCACAATAAAGGAAAAAAAAATTGTAGAAGTTTCACTGACTTAAAAGTCACTTACTAGAAATAACTATCTTCACTTTCTAAGCTTGGCATTTTTCTAGTAGGAACATGTATCCCAGTCCTCTCGATCTCAGTTCCCTCAGCACTGCTATTTTCTTTTCTTTTTTTTTTAATGCATAATTCTCTTCAGACGTAGGAGAGCACCTCTTCTTTCCAGACCATTGGTCATGGGTAGTTGGGAGGTGAGGAGAAATGGAAGGAAGGTTTAACAGAGAGCACTTGGGCATCCTGGGGCCTTATTGGAAGACCCTTGAACCAAACAACTTACCTCTGTTAATAGAGCAATGTAGTAAGTAGAAAGGGGCATGTGCAGGAAAGGACAGCCAAGCGTCTTTATCAAAGCACAGGGTGTGGTTTTAGAGAATCCCTGGGATTGAAGAAGGCATTTGGGTGAGCACATAATCCATTTAAAGCCAACCAGGATAATAGGATAAAGTTCTCTCTGGACAAGTGGCCGAGGCCACAGATGAGTTCCATGGGAGCTTTGGGTGGTTCAAGGTCAGATTTGACTTGCCTCCCTTTCAGTTTAATTTTACGTGCATTTTGTAAGCAATGATTTCAACACTGGAGTACTGGAGAAGATAATTTTTTTCTCAGAAGCTGCATCTTATAAAGGCAATCAAATTATAAGCATTGCCAGGCACATTATAGAACAGTAGTTTTTAAGGTTTATTCTAATGTGCAGTAATTGTACAAAACTCACTTTTCTGTAACTTATCCATGAGAATATTTTGGGCAGTTTGTTTTTTTCTTAAAGAACTTTATTTTCCTCACCACTGGCCTTTAAAATGGACTTCTTGTTTGCCTTTATTATCTTAGGATTGGATTGTGGGGTGGTGTTATTATTACTTTTGGGGTAGAAGTGGAGTTGGAGATACACAAGTGGGTTTTAATTGCCGGAGGGATACATTCCTTGACTAGGTAATCCTTTTACACAGTGACCTAGGACTAACATTTGTTTGTGACTTGCCATTGTCCCATAAATGTCACATCTTATCTTTGAGGTTTCTGCTAACCAAGGTACTTGCCCTCCCAAAGCTACATTTTCCCCTTCCTCCCTCCCTTCCTTCCCAGTATCACTGATGCAGAAACTCTTAAGTCACTGGGAAGTTTGGAGAGAAGAGGAACAGCCTGTAATTTAGAGTTGGGGAGGAGATAGAGAAAACCACCTAAAATCTTGTCTGGGGACAGTTTTACCAGTGTCAGAGTGAAAGCTGTCAGCTAGTCTGAGTGACTCTGTAGATCTTGTTTTACTAGATCTCCATTTCACAGCAGAATGAAGTGACTTTGTCATTTAAGTACAGTGACAGTTTGGACACAATAGCTTGAGTGAAAGAAAATTGAGAAAGAAGCAATCAGTCATTTAGGCGTTATGGAGAGTAGGAGATAATGAAAGCTTTGTGTGTCAGTAGATATGTGTGTAGCTTTGAGTGCCTGGGTAGGCTTGATGTTGACTGTGCATTTAAGGTGTGTTACTGCTTTGTATGTTTATTGTAATTAATTAGAAATATGTATTCCTAACTAAAATAAAGAGAATGAATGGAATATTGGAAAGATTACAGAATTTGGGATTACATCCAAACATTTCCCTGTATCATCTGTGTAACAGTGGACAACATACTCTGGAATTTGGTGTCCTCACTTGAAAATTGGGACTCTGCCTATGCTGTAGCATTGGAGGACTCGTGGGAAACTATTTAAAAGGGACTCAATAAAAGTACGCATAGTGTAGAACATACTTGATACCACAGTGTAGCATTTAGCACCACTTGAGAAATTATGTTGTATAACGTAATTGAGTGTGCTGGGTGTATGGGGGCAAAGGGAGTGGGTGCAGCTTGTAGAGGCAGTAGGGCCTGTTTGTATATTTGATCCTGGGACTGGTGGATTTACTTGTTCTGTTGAAGAGTAAATATTTAGAGTATTAGACAGGCTTTGCATCACCAGTCTCTTTAGCATGGTGCCTATTTTGGGAGGAGAATGTGTTGAAGCTTTTTTCCCCTCGACTATTCATAATGATGTGAATTGTACCCGGGGGGACCTGCTTGTATTTGGTGGCAGAAAATCACTTCTAGTAGTAAGGTTTTAAGCAAGTGATGGGCAACTGTGTGCACTTTGAGCCTGACATCTTTGGGTTCTGTGCCATTGGGAAGGGCTTCTGGTATAATGGTCTTCTCCTGGGTAGAGTGTTCCAAGAAAGCTGAGTTTCAGTGGAAGAAGCCTTAGGCTGATATCCCAATCTTCCTCCCACCCCTAGTCTTGCCTTGAAAGTTCTCCTTTATTGCAGATAGTCTCAAGGGAAAATGAATTAGTTCTTTAACCACTAGTAAACGGCAAACATCAACTTCGGCATCTTACTGACCTAAGACCTGGGCTGTGTTCTGCCCCTGCCACTTGCTGGCTACAGGTGTAAAGAGCAAATTAACCTCATCAAGTACACATCCCACCTGAAACCCATAGACTTACCGTGAGGATTAAGTGAAATAATGTGTGCATTGTGTTGAGGACAATGCACAGCTCACTGAAAGAACTATCGCTTGCTCTTCAGGTTTGTCCCAGTCGTGCACATACACCTACACACAGTCGCCTCCTGAGGGACGGATGGAACTCTGGTTTCCAGAAATGAGACCTCACTGGCCTTACCTCTGTGTGATCAACAGGCATGTCAGACCCCATTCCTGTATGACAGATCTGGTATACACTGGTTAGGGTTGTCAGTGACGTCATTTGAGTTTACTCTCTCTGTCATCTTCCCTCTTCTTTCTGTTTTCTTTTTCTTCTGAAGAAGATTCTGGTTCTTCTAGTGGTATCAGGCAGAAGAAAACCTTAGCAGCTTAGTGAAGAATGGAACCATGCCTACCTTATGGTCATACGATGGATTTTGCTGAGATTGAACATTCGTATTTAAACAACTCAGAAAAGACAACTTTTTCTAATAAGAGCCTTGGGACTGACTTTTATTGATTTCTTTCAAAAATTTAAGCCTAGAAGATTATCTTAATTTGATCCTTAAGAAAAAAGAAACTGAATCTAATAGTATTGAGATCTATTTACAAGGAGGCTAACATTCAAAATTGACTGAAAAATACCACATATATATTTTTTTTCCTTAAGAGAGACAAATCTTCACCCCCGAATTTGAACTTCCAGTGGTGTGTGGCTAACCTACCTGACCAAATTAGTTCAAAAGGGATTTGCACCTGCTTTCAACTATAGGCATTTTTCCAGCTGTGTATAATTTAAAATGTAAATAGCCTTATAAATAATTTTTAAAATATGCCATTTTTGAAGCATTAATACAAGGCATTTTTAGGGTGATTAAATGTGACCTTTGTGGTGGGTTGTTTTTTATTATGAGGAGGTAAGACAAAGATGAAACCACACTGCTCTAGACTGACAAATTACCAAAAGCTGCCTGGAGTACAGTTGTAGTTTAATAGAATCACAGACTTTGTACTTAGAAAAGAAATTGAAATTATTCATTCAAAAATGTATGATCTACCACGGGTCAGACAACAGTGGTGGTGGTGTTGGGGACAGTCTGTCCGGGGTGCATGCAACAAGGGGGTGCATTTTCTGTAGGGATTTAAAAAAATAAAATTGACTCAAAGTTAGCCTGCCTTTTATGAGCACCATAGAAAGCCAGATATGCACATAGATGGATGAAAGTGTGTCCCCCTCACCTTCATGCTCATGAGCCCCATTCCTCTTGGAACACCACTGCCAGGCCCTGTGTCAGGGCACCAATGATGTAAGGCCACACTTGGGGAAATACTGACAGAGGTTAAAAACAAGCAGAAAACCTCCACCTCTCATTGTGTGTTACATATCAAGACAACAAGGCCCAGAGCCTTGAAGTGACTAGCCCTCTGCCACCCATTGATCTTGGCAGAGCCTGGCTGCTGGGGAATCCCTGACACTGCTACTGTAAGTGACCATCAGTACAGAGAAAACTGGAACACTTGTCACCCTACCTGATTGCTCACCCTGTGAAACCCATGCTGGTTTCCAGCTCGAGGCCTTTTCACAATCACTCCCTGCATTTAATGGACTTAGGGTGGTGCAGGAAGACATGTCCTTGGTAATCCAGGTGTTTGATCCACCGCTGTCCAGGTGCCACATTTCACTGCTTCTTTTAAAAGGCAATCAAAGGGCATCCCATTGAGAGTGGGTTGGAGCTCTGCAGGGCAGAACTCATTCTGCAGGTGCCCAGGACCAGTTCTTGGTGTCTGATTCCTCCCTTAGCATGGTGATCCTGTGTAAGACCATAAACTTCTGTTTTCCTCCTACTTTCACCCCTGTGCGGGCTAAGTTTCTTTTGTGAAGTACCCACACTTCACCACTGCTTGTGGTATTGTGAAGGGATTGGGGAGAGAACAAAAATAGCTGTGCAGGTGGTGGTTGTGAACCAGATGCTCCTTCTCAGGAGGGTGCTGGCAGTCAAGTGGAGTGCTGCCTGGGTTTCATGTGAATAGTTTTCTTGAGTTTTACAATGTGTGAAGCTTACTTTTTGCTGGAGTCAGATACCTGTGGATATTTGAAAGGGCTAAGCTCTTGAAATAAACAAGCTGATATAATTCACTATTATTCCAGAGGTGAGCCAGGGGAGTGCTAGGGAATTCCAGCTGCTGGGAGGTCGCCTGCCCCAGGAGCAGAGCTTAGTGGTGGATCTTTCTCCAGGCAGAAAGCAGGCTGGCCAGTGTGGGTACCTGTACCTGGCTGTCCACCCTTGGTGTCATGTCAAGCAATGCAAGATTGAGTGGAGGGCAACTAGTCACCAGTTCAGGACTATGACTTACCTCTGCTTTGGATGATGGGACTCATTTGCTTGATGTTTCCACAGCTTCTTCCCTCCCCCTCTTGTTCAGAACCTACTGTCTTCAAATCTAAAACATCTGGATGAGGGCATCTCCTGACGAGAAGGGGGTCTCCTTAACCTTCTCCTGCTGAGCCCTGGTTACCAGCGGTGCTGTTATTAATCACATTTGCTAGAGTAATAATGACTTTGGGGCAAACCAGCCTAGAAGGATAGTTACTAAGAGCTTTCAGTTCAATTTATGGTAACTTAAAATTTTTGATGTTTAGGAATAAAACATAATAAATAACATGAAATAAATGTTCTTACTACTTCAAAGACAATCTCATGGTTTAGAATTCTTTTTCTTACAAAAAAGAAAGAAAGAAAGAAAGAAAGAAAGAAAGAAAGAAAGAAAGAAAGAAAGAAAGAAAGAAAGAAAGAAGGAAAGAAAGAAAAAGAAAGAAAATATACTTGGGTTATTGTGTTCCACAACTTTGAAATGACAGTTTCTTGTTTCGCAAGCAGTTTCCCCTTTTAATGTTACATTAAAACAGAGCCAAACTTGGGGAGGCTTTCTCTTCATCAATCCCCATTTCAGTTTCCAGCCAATGTCTAATCCTTTACTCAGGGTTCATTCAGATCTAAGGAATTTCAGTCCTTTCAAATTGCCTAAAGCTTTTCTAAATGGGATGTACTTACTTTACTGCTAGAAATTTCTTACTGCCCCGTTTTAAAAACCCATCTAAGTCAGGATGCCCCTCTGAAGGGGAACTGTAAAGTAAATAGTATATGATGATATAGTTTGGATGTTGACAAGAAGATATAATTATCTTTGCAGGTGGAATTAAACATGGTGTTTTGGTCCTGTGGCTCAGTGTTCAGAGTTCAGTTTTGTGGAGAGAGAAGTGGGATGAGAAGAGGGGAGGGGAAGGGATGGGAGAGGAGAGGAGGGGAAATGAATGAAGATATGACAGTGCAGACAATAACTGTTTCTGCTATGTGTATGTAACAATGGGGCCAGAGAACCCTGATTTTGGGTTATAATTTCATTCTGGTTGAACCCTGGTTCAATCCCCACAGTAGCCTAGTGGGTATCAGCTGTAAACCAGCTCTTAAATGTTAATCACTACTTGTTAAACATTCGCACAGCATTGGGCTAGTCTACATGTATGGCTTACATACAGAAGCATGCAGAAAAGTCCTCCTGAAAGTATAGCTCATTGAATTATCACCACAAAGTGGAAGTACCATGTGATCAGCTAGTTAGAAGACAGGTCAAGAAACAGAATGTGACTAGCTTCCTTCCTACTAAGCTTCCTCCTCCCTGGTGTTTACCTACTTTTATAAGTTAAGGAAAAATTATTTGAGGCATAAAGATAAGATACAAGGCCTAATCTGTGCAACAGAACTTACTATTCTCCTTAAGGTCATTAGTTCCTGTGGAGGCAAATGAGAACTCTGGTACTTGCCACCATGAACTGTTTTGTTTTACCCTCTTTGTGTTAAGTTTGTCCACATGATTTATGTGTGCGTGTGTGTGATTGTGTGTGTGTATGCAACATTACGTAAAATGATTTATATTCATCTATTAAATATGATAAATTAGAGAATTATTTAGAAAGGAATGGGAAGAGAATGTTAGAATGTGAACAAGTGAAAGAATTAGTCCAAACACCCATTTTCTTTCAAATCTTATTTAATTACTGAGACTATTTTATAAGAGTAGGCATTAATGCAGGAACAAAAATGCTATGCTTTTACATCTTTTAAAAAATTAAGGCTGTTAAGCAGGGATATGTGTGTGAGTTTGTTGACATTTTTCTGGATCCTGTTCCATGAATGTAGGTGGTATCACACAATTCCTGGTTTGAAATAGGAAATCAAGGCTGTCATATACTTTGGATGGCAAAAACCAGGTATTTTGCACACTAAGCATTGGTTTGCCACATTGAACTGCTCTATTTGTTTGAAAATAATATCCTTAACTCAATTTTGCACTTTCAAAATTGTATTCTCCTTAACAATATGTGTCTCTGAATTTTTCTTATTTATGAAATTTCTTTTTCTGTGTTTGGAGATGGCTTCAATATCATTTGTTCTCTTCTTCAGGGGTATCGATTATACTTGTGTTAGATTCTTTTGCCTTTTATGTTTAGCATATTCTCTATACTTTCAAACAATTTTTTGTTTGTTTTAATTTTTTTAGTTGTCAATGAATTTTTTATTTTACTTATTTATATGCAGTGCTGAGTATCAAACCCAGGGCCTCACACATGCCAGGCAAGCACTCTACCACTGAACCACAACTCCAGCCCTATACTCATTTTTATATTATTGTTTTTTCATGTGCTTTTATTAATTTTCCTCACACCTACCTACCATGTGTCTTTTAAAAATCACTTGTGTTTTTTTTTTTCTGTTCCTCTCTTTTTTAAAGATATTTTTAATTGTAGATGGACACAATGCCTTTGTTTTATTCATTTATTTTTATGTGGTGCTGAGGATTGAACCCAGTGCCTCATATGTGCTAGGCAAGTGCTCTACCACTGAGCCACAACCCCAGCCCCTTTTTTGCTCTTAATGTTTCTGTAATCTTATTTAAGCTTTCCCTTCCATTGTACTGCTCTCCCTGCACATTTTTGTCTTTTTACCATTACTTTTTGAACTCTAGTATCTCTTCGTTGACCTTTTTATTTATTTTTGAAGTGCTATCATGTAGCTTGAAGTTTCTTTATAAACTTTTGTTCCTGTGTGTAGGGGGTGCCAGGCTAGCTCAGGCGCAGGTAAGAGCCGTGGAGTCAGAACCCAGACCCTGGGAGTTGGGTAAAAGCAGGCTTGTGGCAAGCAAACTCGTTTATTGTAGGAAAAACCATACATTTTATAGAATTTTTGCCCAATCACAATGTGCCACAGGGCATCAGACCACCAGGCCTCTATACAGGTTCCCTTGGTAACACTAGGTCAATTTGGGGGCAGTTGTTTACATTCCTAGGTGGTCAGAGCAGAATGCTCCTCTCTGCAAGTTTACACACTTGAGACATTAACTGCTGGGAGCCAAGAACTAGGATTTCTCCCAACACCTGTGGGTAATTCTTTTTCATTTGCTTTCTACTTAATAGTTTGTCATTTTTGTGTACAGGTTGTTCTGATTCCTGCCCATGTTTTTTAATATAAAAACCAATAGAAAAATTTGAATTCTTTTTTCTACAAAGTGGTACTTAAAATCAGTTTAAATCTCCTATTGTTTGTGGATTCATAGCATAGTAGGTAGAATGGTGTTCTTTTAAAAAATACATATCATTGATAAAATCGTCAGTATTGCATGCCGTCCTTTTCATATAAGTGTTAAAGTGTTCAAATGACTATAACATGGCAAGGTTAAAGTTCAAATTCCTCAAAGCTTATTTGAAAGCTGTGGGGGTTGGTTGTAGTATATATTCTTCTAAATTGTGCAAGTTAGAGATAATGGTTTTTTACACTCATTTTAAATGAAACTAATGAATTTTTTTCCAAGTTTCCTTAGAAATGAAATAACATAATATATAATCGATCTCTGAATCGGTGTTATTTCAGCAGTTACACTGTGTTAATTTCTAGTATGTTAACTTTATTTTGTGGATTTAAAAGTGTTTTAATGTTGAAATGATTAATAATACTACAAAAATTCATATTTGAAATAGTTTGAACCTTTAAAATTATAAAGCTGCTTCTTCTATTAAAAAAAAAAAAAAATTGAAAGACGTCTTCAGTCTCATTGGGAAACTTCCAAACCAGAAAACAAAACACACAAACAAAAAATGAGTGTCCTTTTTCATTCTGATTCCTCAGTCTGACTTTCTTCCCTAGATGTGACCAGTATTAGCAGTGTATGGGGGTATGTGTGTTCTTTCAGAACTTTGTCAATGTATATGCCTATGTAAACATGCACATGTAAATATAAACTTTGTGTAAAACATCAATGCTATATTCTTAAGTTCAGATTGAAACTCGTTTGGGTCTTTTTTCTGTTCATTTAACATCATATCTTAAACATTTTCTAATGCTGGTTAATGTACAGCCATTTTATTCTTTTATTTTGCAGTACAGGTGATTAACCCTCTGGATCTTGAGCATGCCTAGCAAGTGCTCTACCACGAACTATATCTCCAACCCCCTTTTACATTTTTATTTTGAGACAAGGTCTTGCTAAGTTGCCCAGACTGGTCTCCAGTTTACCATCCTCTTGTCTTAGCCTGCCAAGTTGCTGGGATTATAGGCATGTGTCACCATGTCCAGCTATTCTTTTTTTTTTTTTTTTTTAATTGTTTATTTTTAATTTTTTACAGACTGCATTTTGATTCATTGTACACAAATGGGGTACATCTTTTTGTTTCTATGGTTATGCACGATGTAGATTCATACCATTTGTGTGATCATACATGTACATAGGGTAATGATGTCTGTCTCATTCCACCATTTTTCTTACCTGCCTCCCTCTCATTTCCTTCTACATAATCTAAAGTTCCTCCATTCTTCTTTCACTCCCCACCCCCGCACCCCCATATGATAGTACAGCATCCCATTATTTGGGTGTTTCATAGTTTATTTTATTACTTCTCTATAAAGACTGTTGTAAACAATGCTATGACTTTGTTCTTGTATAGACTTCTTTGTATGTATGTGTCTTTATTTCTTTAACAGATAGAAGTTAATTGCTGGGTCAGAGTATGTGAAAAGTTAAAAATGTAAATGTTGCCAGAGCCTTTCAAGAAAAATTACACCAATTTATTCTCCCCACCCATGCTGTATGAGCAAACCCATTCCTCCTGTGCTTTCTACTCTGCTGCAAATTGATGTAATTTTGACAAGCCGTCTTAATCTATAAAGACAACATCTGTTTAACATGATGGCTTATCCTGGGAACAGCAGGTTGGGACTCTGGCCAAGAGGAAAATTTAGTAATATCTGTCTTGAAAAGATATTTTGCCACTTTTTATCTGAGAAATGGGAATGATCTTTATAAGTACATTGAGAAATTCATTCCACTTCATAGTTCTGAACCTGGTGATATATGTTGCAACCATTTATTTAACAAACATCTCACCCTTTCCAACTCATTGCCTTAAAGTTACTTAACTGACAAGCATGGTGAATGATTTGTTATATTCTTTCACAATAAATAAAAGTCAGTCATAAGTATATTAAATGCTATTACCTTGCTCAAGAAATCATGAATGATGTTTCTCCCTTGTATGGAGTTTCCTAGCATTTGTTTTCAGAGTATTTATCTTATGATTAAACTATTCTCATGGTAGAAACATTTCCATTCCAATAAGTAAGCAAGCAACAGGTGACCCAGATTCTGCAGTAACCAGGATTCGAGAACTCAAGAAAAATATTTAAATCTAGAATTAGTTTTTTTTTTCTTTTTTCAATGTAGCTTCCTGCCAACACTCCTTACCTCCCTTTCACATCATCCCATCTTGCTTTCTGCTTAGGGAAAATTTGTGTTCTTACACCTATAGGATGGGATGTATTCGTTTTCTTAGACCTTTATGAAAATGTTCAAATATAGAGAAAAGATTAAAAAATAATGCCATGCATAGATACCCAAATTGGTACAACCTGAATTCAGTAATTGTTAACATTTTATCATATTTTCCTTTTTTTCCCTGTACCATGCATAGTACCTGTAGTTACCAGGATACATTATCTTGGATACCTAAACATGTATGTCCTCCAAAAATGAAGGCATCCAAAGGTGGCTTTCTAAGAATATCTTTTTGAAATGAATTTTGCATGTGAATTTTATTTATTTTTCTTCTTTTTGAAATGGATAGCTTCAAAGCTGTTGAAAACTTATTTATTGCTTATGGATTTGATAAAATTTCAGGTCAAGGAAGACCATATATTGAGATTCAATGATTCTATAAAAGAATAGGGTTACGGGCAATGCTTTCATGAAAAATGTTGATTTTATGCAATGTTTTGCCTGGTATTTCGTGGAAGTTATGTTTAAAGGTTTGAACTGGAAAACCATAAATTTATAAGAAAACAGCTAAGTAGTTGTTCCTTATACTCCTTCTTGGCTTTGAGAAATCAACATCAAGCACTTTGGCTCACATATCAGGCTAGGAGACTCATTTTCATCAGGCAAATGCTTCTCAAGACTACCGCCTCCTGCCCCTTGATGTGATTGTGTTTACACTTCTGCGGGTCATGTTTGGTCTTGCAGCCTGGTGGCTCTAAATCAGACATTTGTTATTGCAGAGTAAAATTATCCCCTGAGATGCAAGTTCAGACTTACCATTCCTGTGAGCTAAGTAAGCTTCAGGCAGTGAGTTGGAAAGGGCTTAAATATATGAGATATTAATTGTTAAGTGCACAGAGTAAGTCTTAGGGTTCAAATTAGTAACCAAAATAAACTTGTATATTATTATTCCTATTTCTCAGGTACAAGAATGAGTAATCCTCCTTGAATCACAGCCTCCAGCCATTGTGTGAACTATATTCCTCCCTGAAACCCTCTTTTCCCTACCCTGCCAACCCTGTTGTTGTCACCTGTCTCTGTGTGATTCTTGGGAAGGTAGCTAATAAAGAACAAAGCTACACATGCATATTGTGAAGAAGTGTCAAGCAGTGAAACAGGTTGGATAGATAATAAAAAATTGAATGGTGGCCTCAGAAAAAGCCATTGGCAACTGCCTTCTGTGATGTTTTGGCTTACATGTCTTAGTTATCTGGGGCCACTGTAACAAAGTACCATAGATCGAGAGACTTAAACAACAGATATTTATTTTTCACAATTCTAGAGTCTGGAAAGTACAAGATCCAGGCACTGGCAGATCCAGGGTCGGATAAGGACCCTAACCTACTTTGCACGTGGTCATCTTCTGGCAGTCTGCTAACATGGTGGAGGGAAATGGAGATGGGGGATGAGAATCTCTCTCATGTCTCTTCTTTTAAGGGCACTAATCCCCTTCATGAAGCCTGTGCCCTCATCTTCTGGTCACCTCCAAAGACTCCAACTCCTAATTCTAGCACATTGAGGATCAAAGTTTCAACATGAATTTTGGAGGGACACAGACATTCAGTCCATATACATTTTACTTAACACAAACTATGTTGCTTTTTTGTACTTTGTTTTTCATATAATATATCTTGAACATATTTTATGGAAATATTAAAATATCAACCTTTTTCTTATAAATGGTTGTGTAAAATATTAACATATTAATATCCCTGTAGCTCTGTGTGTGTGTGGTGCTGGGATTGAATCCAGGACCTCGTAGATATTGAGCAGAGTGTTCTGCTACCGCACCCCCCCCCCCCACCAAGTCCTGATACATGTAATGTATTTTTTTTTATAAATTTTTAATAATACATATATTTTTAGTTGTGGATGGACAGAATACCTCTATTTTATTTATTTATTTATTTTTATGCTGAGGATGGAACCCAGTGCCTCACACATACTAGGTGAGCTCTCTACTACTGAGGCACAACCCCAGCCCTCACGTCATGTGTTTATTATAATTTATTTGATCACTCGCCTGTCACTGGCTTTAGGTCTTTTCTAATTGTGTGCTATTGAAAGGAATGTCACAATAGTTACTTTTGTACATATATCTTTGTTTACATGTGAGTTGCTTTAGGATAAATTCCTATTAATATGAAGTTGCTGGATCGATTTGAATTTTGATGGGTATTTTCAAATGGTTCTCCTAGTGAGTCATAGTCCCAGTAACTGAAGGAAAGTTTCTAACAGTGTAAATGAACTTCCAAGTGTTTGCCAATGGACAATGTAAACAATGGTATCTTTTAAACTTGCCTTTATTTTCAAGTGAACTTGATCACATTTTCATGTTTTAAAACCATTTGTATTTTATGTGAATTACTCGATAGTTTTGCCTTTGAGTGTTGTCTTATAAAGGTTTCTATGAAGAAATAAAGAAAATTTCTGTTTTTCATTCATACTGTGATTATTGCCTTTATTTTTTATTTGTCTTTTTGTCTTTCATTATGATTTCCTTTCTTGGCTGACAATATTAAATTTTCTGTGGTCTCATTGACTGGATTTTGCCTTAAGAGTACCTGGTGAGTTTTCCCAGAGAGTAGCCTTCCTCTTGCTTGCCTGAAGGTCTAAGCAGGAGGAGACAGAGCAGCGGACAAGATGAAGATCCTATTGAGTTGTCACTTACTCTTCTATTTTGGTCACTGTGTTTTATATTCCAAAGGCCAGGTCCTTTGATTCAGCCTCTCTGGGAGTAAAGCACCCATACATGCCCTGCTAGTGCTGAGGAGAGCAGTCACCTGGTTTGGGGGCCAACCTGAAAGTATTTCTGTTTATCATGTAACTTTGAACCACCTCCAGCTGAACCCTGCACACCCGCCTCCAGAGGCAGCTGATGCCTGGTCTCCTGGGATGCTTCTGGCATTCTCTCCTCTAAATCCTCCTACTCAGTGTGGGCCACTGACCAGCAGCCTCCTTGCCCATCCCCGGGGAGCTGGATAGAAATGCAGCCCTACAGGCCCCACCCTGCAGTTGCTCCTCATCACCAGCTGGTCCTTGTGTACCTGAGCTTGAGGCGCCATATGTGCCTGTCACCTACTACTGATCAGTTGTCACACACTCTTCTGCTTTCCATCTTCCAAAATTTTGGACTATATCTCTTATCAGTTATCATCTTTTGTCCTTTTGAAGTTTTACCTTGTTGATTCTGTATAGCAATTTTATTGGGGATTCAGAAGGTCTTATAATATTTATTTACTGGGTTTAATGAAAACTTAGTATTTTATGACTCTCTCTCTCTCTCTCTCTCTTTATATATATATATATATATATATATATATATATATATATCTTGGGTCCAACTTGGGTTAATTTTAGTGTAAGAAAAGAGAATATCATGAATTTTGGTGTCAAAAATGGCAACTCCAGATTTAGTTTCCTTCTCCTATTGCCTAGCCAGTTGGTCTAACATGATTTTTGAAGTTCTACTTCTGTCATATTCTAAATTTCCATTGTCTTTGGGCTGTATTTTAACTTTATAATCTCTAATCTCTGGTAGTGATAATTTCTCTTAATTTTTTAAAGACCAAGTTTTAAAACTCTTGAGTTAAAATAAGCAGTTTCATGTTTCCTTATTCAGAATGGTAGAGTCATTTACATGTTTTTATTTCTAACTAGATTTTGAAAAAATAATTAATTAATTTTTGTGGTACTGGGCATTGAATCCAGGGGTGCTCTGCCACTGAGCCCTTTTAATTTTTTTATTCTGATACAGGATCTCTCCCAACTAGGGTCTTGCCTAATTGCCCAGGCTGACCTCCAACTTAAAATCTCCTTCCTTGGCCCCCTGAGATCTGGATTGCAGGCATGTGTCACTATGCCTGACTCTAACTAGAGTTTTATGTAGACTAAATACATGCTAAATGTGTGTATATGTGTGTAATTTGAAAAGTCATCAATTTATTTTCTTTTTTCACATATCATAACTTTAAAGTTATTTCTAGGAGAATCCATTTCTCCTTATCTTTTGGGAAGTGTGTGATGTAAATACTGTTAAATGCAATACAGAGTTTTACAGTATATATGTGGCAGCTCCGGGTCTGTGATTACTTATACCCTGAGATGTTAAATGCCCTCTTCAGTCCTCATTAGCAAGCCAACCCAAAGTAAGACTCTCATGTTTTGAGTTCTGCAACCATTGTTTGTTAGAGTTGTGACCTTGGGCAAGTTAAACAACCTGTCTGATCTTGTGAAATGGAGATCATACTGACCTTTCAGATAGTGAAGATTGGAATTAATGCAGTCAAGTACTTAACTGAATTCCTGGCCCATAGTAGGTATTCAACCAATGGGTTCTGAGTCTCTGAACTTATTAAAAGTTGGTATGCATTAGTCTTTGAGAATGCTTTCATCAACAGGGTCACTAAGGTCACTAAGTTATTCATTCAGATCTTCTATTAGAGTGGAGATTTATAGGGAATCTTCCATAATGGCCTTATAGTACATAATGGACTTTCAATTGCCCACACTAATGGAAGGGACAAATGGCATGAGTAAGTAACAGTAGATAATATCTGAAGTCTTTAAACATATCTGGGAATTCATTTGGTAATTACTTTTGTAGAATACAGTAATAGCATTTCATAGCTGAAAGAGAACTTTGAAATTACAAAATCCTTTAATTTCACAGATGAGGAAGCAGACCTAGAGGGTTAATGACTCACTAAAGATCACCCAGTGGTTTGATCTTAGTGGCAGAGTTAGGATCAGAAATTGATATGTTAAGTCCCAGTTCCTGGTCCTTTATTTACCTTTTAAGATTATGTTTGTTTAGGTGCATATCCAAAGCCAGCACAGTGCATGAGAACTAATGTCTGCATAGGACAAGGGACACGTGTGCTTGAGGAACAGAAACACTTGCACTTCTGAGTTCTTTCAAAGTCAGATATTTTCTGACTCACAAGCACAACTTCAACTGTGTGATATTGGGGTGTGGGCCACTGTAATCATGGTGAGAAGCGAGGACTGGGGCAGGTCATGTTTAACAGGTTGGACATACCTCCAAGTCAGAATAGAAGTGAAGTGTCACAACCCCAGTCAAGCCAGAGCCTGTGTGAACAGAAAATCTTGGATAGAGTGCAGATGTCAGAAAAACAGACAAGAATAAGGAACACACACACACACACACACACACACACACACACACACAGTAAGGACCATACACATATCCTGGACAAAGCCAGTGTTTGTAGAGGTCTGAGCCCACTGGTGGGATGTAGCACCACTCCAACAGATGCTGAGCACCAACCTGGCCTAGACTCCCAGAGAGGTACCCATACTGGGGACCCTTGAGGAGCCTGTTGATGGAAAGAGGCATAGTCACAAGCCATGAGCAGCAAGTTGACTTTGCAACTAAGTGACTTTTGCCTGGAAGGTTTTTGATTTCCTGGTCAAGTTGGATCAACAGCAGCTGAATAAGGTTTCTAGGTATAAACATTGAATGGAATGAATAAATCAATTACTGACCCATCTTTGTTGGTTTCACATCTGAAGCTGGCCTTTAGAATTTTATAAAGCTCTCCAACACCCAGAACTTTACCTCACAATTCTACAAAGTGATTTTGCTGTTGACTTTAGTAAAGACAAAGTGTTTAATCTGTTATATAAGTAGAAAGAACATTGAAGTCATGACCACACTGAAAGACCAGTTATTTTCCCCAAATGTGGGTTTACTTATTGAGCTAATAAGCCATTCATATGTAAATACAGACATTATGTTCTTGGGTCTTGATGAATTTGAAATAGTACCAGCATGAATACATTTGATTTCGAACTACTTTCAGCTTAGAAATTATTTCCCTTTAGAAAACAACAATTTAACCTTAAAGTTGAATAAGCTTTGAGGAATCTTTAAAAACATTGTACCAAAATCCTCGAAGTTTCTGTGATGGAGTCTGTGATGGAGGCTACTATTATTTGGATATGGGTTTGAGCATGGTCCCCAAGGGTTCGTGTGTTGAAAGTTAGTCCCCATTGTAAGGTATTAAGAGGACAGAAATGTCATCCCTTATAGTGTTTAGAGGTGGGGTCTGGGGAGGTGATGAGGATTAGGTGAGGTCATCAGGGTGGAGCCCCCATGATTGAATATTTGTGGCTTTATAAAAGGTAAAGTGATCAGAAGCGGCATATACAAGCACATGCTCTACCTCTGCCGTATGATGCCCTGCATGACCTTGGGATTTTGCCAGCAGAAAGGCCATCACCAGATGTGGACCCTTGACCTTGACCAGAGCCATGAGCCAACATAAACCTGTTTCTTTATATGTTTCTCATATTCAGGTTACAAAAAATGGGCAAGTACAGAAACCTCAGAAAGGCAATAAATATGTATAATTTTGATTTGTAGAATTCATAGTTGGAGAAGAATAACATAGTTGTTTGAATAACATTCAAAATTGAATCTTAGTGTTATAGGGAAAAAGTTAAAAGGGTTTTAAATTTACAGCTGGAGAATATTGAGTGATAGTGATTGGTGGACCTTAGAAACTAAAATAGCTTTTGTTGGATTTATCTTGACTTAATTGAAGTAAATTTAAATGAATGTTAATTTCATTTAAATGAATGTTAATTTTACTGGATTTAAATAATCAGTTATGGTGGATTAGATCAATGTACTTGGAAGCCAGTGGGACAAGGGCCACCTACAAAGAAAAGCAAGTGTGCTTGTACAGTTGTCAAAGTCTTTAGTTCATGTGGGTTTCACTGTACTTACAGAAGCTAAGAAGCCCCCCACCATGTGCCAGAATGTAGGCTTCCTGGAAAATGCACTGTACGAGTTGTTCCTTTAGCTTCTACGATGAGTCATATTCTGAGTGGTCTTCCTTCTGTTCTGTTGTAGTGCATAATTCATGCAAAAAATATGATTTCAGCTGTGTCAGCTTCAAAGGGTTGTAATCAGGCATATATCTGGAAGGACTTGCTCAGAGACGAGTTCTGTTTCTCATTTCTCCAACTGGAGACACTGACAATCTTTGATCAACCTAGTGGCAAGGAACTGAGGGCAACCTTTCAACTTCCAACCTTATTTTTAAGCCTTTTGTTTCTCAAATTTCAAGATGCACTCCAGGATTAGTACCATGGATATTTGACATAATTATATGGCTTAATTTTGTAATAGCTAATCTTTAAAATAAAAATAAAAAGTGATGATTGAAATAGCTGCTAATATGTCTCATAGGAAGTTTTTTGATGGTTTAATCCATTGTGAGCTCTATCAGAGCTCAGCAGATAATGGGATTATATCTGTTGCATAAACATTCAACATATGATCTGGACAATATAAACATATGTTCTGGACAATATAAAAAGTCTGAAGGCAGGAGTAAAGAGAGACAGTATAAGAAACGCACACTTCACTGGAGCAGTGGGATGGTAGTGGTGTGGTCAGTATTAGTGACCGTGGCCAGCATTAGTCACAGTTGTACTGTGTGCCAAGCTCCATTCTCAGAGCCCTCTGTAGATTATCTCATTTAATTTTCACATAAATTTTGCAAAGTAGGTACTACTTTTACTTCTGTTTTGCAGACGTGGATGTTTGCCTTATGGAAGTACAATAATTGTCCAAGATCACACGGCTAATGCTTCTTTTATGAAGCCCTCTTAGTACCCAATGCTTGGAATGGAGAGTGGAATCTCTGCATACCTACTGGCTGACTGGACTGGGACTGTGTGCTGGTTACTGGTTTTCAGAATCCGACTTCCTCCCATGCAACATTGAACATTGAGGGAGGGCCAGCCCTTTTTGAGAGGGCTTTCTTTGTTTTATCCTCATGAGAAAGCAGACATGGTTCAGAGTTGGCACTGAACATGAATCTTTTTCCTGGCTTAGGGGGACATTTGGAAGTCTTATCCTTGCATGGTAGGGAGGCAGGATAAAGAGATCCTTAAGCAGTCATTCTAATAAGAGAATGAGGAGCTCCTTGGAGCCCGACTTGACTTAATAGGGTACGTCAACTTTGAGAAAGGAAGGTAATTCCTGTTTTCATATTTATGAACTTCTATTTTAGTGGCTCTTCAACTTCACAGGGCATCAGAGTCACTTGGAAGGCTATTAGAACCTAGAATTCTTATTCAGTATAAGTTAGAACTGGGTCAAAACTGAATTTCTAACAAGTTCCCTGACAATACTGCTGCTGGTCCAGGGACCATACTTTGAGAACCACTTGTCTAGAATATCTGTATGTATCCAAAATATTGTACTACTATGTTCCAAGCTAAATGGTAGAAAATTCTAAATGCCACTTAACACAACAAAAGTGCTGTTGTTTTAGTATTAGGATTTTCATAAATCTTAAGAAGCAGGGAGAAAGCAACTCTCCACTTTAACCACATCAGTAAGGTAAACTGGACTTTTGTAGACACATAGCCACATGTCTTCCTGAACTGAGAGCTCCTTCCCCTTAACATCTGGAATTGTTTGACTCTCTGTTGATGCTGTTTGGGGGGGAGATTTACACTCACCTATTTACACTTACATCAAGTATGTATGGAGGTTTTTTTTCCCCCTTCTTCTTCAGTTGAGAACAGGAGCTTTATGCCTTTCACCCCAAATTTCTCTCATTAGAGGCATTTAACATTGAAGTGCTGATATGTTGGTATTTCTCACCACGTGAAGAGTCATTGCAAGCTGCCCTGGATCCAGCCTAAGGGGATGGGCAGAGGGCTGTTTCCACAGGCAATCCTTGGGAACTGAAATAATACTCCATATTCTCTCACAGTGGGTTAGAATGAAAATAAAGAAATGAATAACTAGACACATCAGAAGTTAATAAGAAAAGAAGGCATAGAAAACAACAGGCAGACTCTCATTAGGTGGTTTTCTCTTTCAACTGTTCTAGGTTTTCTGGGAAATGAATGGAAAGTAGAGTTCCTGTATACAGCTACCTTCCCCCAATCTCTTATTATTACCTTCTTTTGTTAGTGTGGTACTTTTATTGCAGGGAATGAGCCAGTATTAATAAATTATTAACTATACTCCATTGATGACACTGGGGTTCACTCTGAAGTGATACATTCTGTAAGTTTTAACACATGTGTAGTGACAGTCCTACCATAGGTTATTATACAGAATGATTTCACTGCCCTAAAAATCTTATATGCTCTACCAATTCATCTCTTCCTTCTTCCCCATTGATCTTCTGAACCCCTGATCTTTTCACTGTCTCCATAGTTTAATATTTTCTAGAATGGCATTATCACTAGGTTGGACTCACATAGAATGTAACCTTTTCAGGTTGACTTCTTTCACTTAGCAATGTCCACTTAAAGTTCATCCATGTGATTTCATAGCGAGATATTAATTTTTTAATGGTTTATTTTGGATCTTCCACAGTTTGTTTATCCATTAACCTATTGAAGGATATCTTGTGCTTCCAGGTTTAGGCAATTATGAATAAAGTTGCCATAAACATCTCTGTGCAGATTTTCATGGCATAAGTTTTCTACTCTTTTGCATAGATACCCAGAACCACATTACTGAGTCATATGGTAAGAGTATGTGTAATTTTTATAAAAACTTGCCAAAGTTAGGAGTTAATGTGCATGCCTATAATCCCAGCTGCTCAGGAGGCTGAGTCAGGAGGATCACAACTTTGAGGCTAGTCTTAGCAACTTAGTAAGACCCTGTCTCAAAATAAAACAAAAAGATTGGGGATATAGGTCAGTGGTAGAGTACCCCTGTGTTGAGTTCCCAATACTGGAAAAAGAAAGGAGAGAGAGAAAATTGCCAAACAATTTTCCCAAGTGGTCATACCATTTTGCACACTCATCAGCCATGCCTTGGTGTCTGTTGTTCCACACCCTTACCTGCATTTTTTGTTGTCATTGTTTTGGATTTTAACTGTTCTAATAAGCATGAGTCTGCATTTTCTTAATGGCATATGATGTTGAGCATCTCATTTTTGTCTTATTCTAGTCACAATTTATGTATCTTCTTTTTGGCAAGACGTCTATTGAGATATTTTGTCCATACTTTAATTGGGTCTTTTTCTTATTATTGAGTTTTAGGAATGCTTTGTATGTTTAGGAAACCAGTTATTCTTTTATCAGATGTGTGTTATGCAAAGATTTTTCTCTCCGTGCCTTTCATATTTTCTTAATTGCCTTTTGCAGAACAAAGGTTTTTAATTTTAATGCAAAGACCAACTTACATTTTTCTTCTTTCATGGATTATGTTTTTGGCTTTGTATTTAAAATGTTACCATCAAACCCAAGGTTATTTGAATTTTTTCCTGTTATTTTTTAGGAGTTTTATTGTTTCTGAATTTTACATTCAAGTCTGTGATCCATTTTGAGTTAACTTTTGTTAAAAATGTCTAGATAAACTTTTTTTTTTTCCTTTCTTTTTGTCAATGTCTATACCAGTCAGCTTGCTGGAAAGTTGATTCTTTCTTCACTGAATTTACTTTGTTCTTTTGTCAAAGATTAGTCGACTATTTATTTGTGTGGGTCTCTTCCTACAGCCTTGCTGTCTTGTTTTTTAATAGCAAACTTGTAATAGTTTGCCTTGGGTCTCCTCTCCATTCTGCCTACAGCACAGTTCTTGTGGTGCTGGGGATTGAACCCAGGGCCTTGTGTATGCAAGGCAAGCACTCTACCAACTGAGCTATCTCCCCAGCCCAACAGCACAGTTCTTACGTATGCCCCTGGCTGCTGATGGTCTCTGCTTCTTTACAGTTGGCATTTCATTCCTCCAAGCAATCCTTGTGTTGCAGTGAAAGGAAGGACCAGTATTTCAGTTCCCCTTGTCCTTGTGCACTTATTTATCACTCCTTTCATTGCTGAAGTCAAACCTAGTCTAGTAGATGAGTTTAATAAATTCCAGAGTCCTCTTACTTTTTGATGGTTTCCAGGAATGAACTATATCATGAAAGTGAGGGATGCATTCATTGATAAAGCACTTTTTGTCTGTTGTATTGCCTCATTTATAAAATAGAAATAATACTACTCTTATGTACAGCAGAGTGACTTTTGTCTTTAAAATAATCGAAGG
Source organism: Sciurus carolinensis (assembly GCF_902686445.1). Classification (NCBI taxonomy): domain Eukaryota; kingdom Metazoa; phylum Chordata; class Mammalia; order Rodentia; family Sciuridae; genus Sciurus; species Sciurus carolinensis. The sequence continues at coordinate 118,566,557 of NC_062215.1, forward strand.
ACAAAATATATGTTAAAGTACTTGAGATGGGGGAGGGTAGTGATGGCCCACATTCACTGTAGGGTTCAATTCTTTTCTTTTTCTTTATATTCTGTCCTGAAATAATTCATATGTATCCCCCCCATTTTAATCATACAGAAAACTCTGCATTGAAGGCCCTGATCCATGTTTTAGACAACCGGTGTATTTCCATTGGAGAAGTTTCCATCTTCTTGTTTAATTTCCTTTTTCTTTCTTCCATCTAAAAAAAAAAAAAAAAAAAAAAAAAAAAAAAAATGCCTAAACTGGCGGACTACCTGCAAAACTGTAATTTCATAGAGAGAACGCTTAGGCAAGGGGCATCTATCACCTATAAACTCCGAAACATTATTTTTCTCAACATAATGTAAGATGGAGTGACAAGCATGATCCATTTAATGCTGTTGCTAATCCTTGTAAGTTAACACAATTGTGAGGCTTATTATCTGTACACTGTATAGCCTTATACTTGCTTTAGTTATGCTTACTGAAAACATACGTTTAGTTACTTCTGAAAAAAATTTTTTTTTTCCCAAGCTGCTTGTTTGAATTCTCTGTTCCCAGCATTGTTCTCTAAACCACCTAAGCTATAACTTAGTGAGAATTCTGTGCCATCCCTAAAACCTGTAGAATCTTCTGGGCATATGTGGAACTTAACAATATTTTCCCAAACATGTAGTGCTTTAGATCTAAGCTATTGATTTTTTTTCAAAATAAATGGTTGGATTATTATTGTCTGTCTTATATGGTAAATTCATAAAGGGAAGGGTATGCTGATTTATTTTGTAAATCATTGATGAACGTGGCTTTATACTTTGGAAATAGTTTTATGAGTAATGAGGGAGTAGCTAATATAAGTAAATATGTTAATATAGAAGAATTAAAAATTAGAAGAAGCAAATAGAGATTGGTTGACATTCTATAGCCTTGTACCTTCCTTGAATATTGCACAAACGATATACCTTTTTACCCTTAACTTTTAATATCTCTAGCCTTTACATTTAAGTGGGTTTCTTACAGGCAGCATATAGTTGGTTCTTGTTATTTTGAAAAGTTCTAACAATCTGTCTTTACATGGATGTTTTCTATCATTTACATTTAGTGTAGCTATTATGATAGATATAGATATGTCATCTTATGTTTTCTTTGTGTCCCCTCTGTTATTTGTTACTCTTTCTTCCTTTTCTGTCTTGTTTTGTATTATTTGAATCTTTTTAGTATTTTATTTTATCTATTGACTTTTTCCACCCTGAAAAAAATCTTTGTGTGTGTGGATACTCTAGGAATTACAGTATATATCCCCAAACTTTCACTTAGAGTTAATATTGTATCACTTCAAATAAACTTATAAATGTATAGTCTCCTTTACTCCTCATGTTATCATGTTTTGGTCATGATATGTATTATATCTACATGTACTGAAGCCCCACCAATATTTTTCTAGAGGAAAAAATAGACTTTTATATTTACCAGGGTATTTTCTGTTTCTGTCATTCTTTGACTTATGAGCATCCTGGTTTCTTTCTGGTGTCTGAAGCAATCCCGTTAGCATTTCTTTTAGAGCACGTCTGCTGAAAATGAGTTCTCTTAGTTTTTTTTTTTTTTTCTTTTTTTTTATCTAAAAGGTCATTATTTAGCTTTCTTTCCTAAGTATACTATTGATGGATATAGATTGCTAGGTTGGTAGATTTTTTTTCCCCCTTTCTTTCAGCACTTTATAGATGTTGTTCCACTGTTTCCTGACCTCTCTGGTTTGAATCTTAAGTAAGTCAAATTTTCTTTCCCTGTGTATAATGTGTAATTTTCTCTAGCTGTTGTGAGTACTTTATCATTGCTTTTAAGAAGTTGATTATGATGTGTCTAGGTGTGATTATCTGTGAGCATATTCTCTTTGGAGTTTATAAGTTTCTTACATTTTGTGTCTTTTAATGATTGGGAAAATTTCAGCCATTATTTCTTCAAATAGTTTTGTCACTATTTTTTTTTTTTTTTTTTTTTTTTTTTTTTTTTTTGTCCTCCTATTTAGAACTCAAATAACATAAACACTAGAACTTTTGCTATTTTCCTACAGGTCCCTGAGGCTCTGCTCATTGTTCAAAAAAAAAAAAGTTGGCTTTTTTTTTTTTCTCCTTGCTCTTCATTTTGAATAATTTTACTGACTCTTCAAGTTCATTCTCTTTCCGTCATCTCAAATTCTTCCCTCTTTCTCTGTTTAGTTAATGCTTTTGCTGAGCACTTTACCACTGAGCTTTTTCCAGTGAATTTTAATTTCAGATATTTTCTATTTCTACAATATCCAATATTCTCTTGGTTCTTTTTCTACATTCTGTTTTTCTTTTGAGAACTTCCATCTCTCCATTCATTTCATATCATCATGGGGGATAGGTATGTACCTCCCCTTTGGATCATCTCAGTGTCGAATCTGTGTGTTTCTCCCATTAGAACTGGTTCTTCCTATGTGGAATGAACTTGGATTGTATCCTAGACATTTTGTGTGTTATGCTGTGTTGATTCTGGATTCTACTCTAATCTTCTGAACAGTGAATTATTTTGTTTTGTTTTAGCAGACTACGAACCTAGTTAGATTCAGACTGTGTTTCTTTCTCAGTTCAGTTTGCAAAGCCTTTGCTATGCTGCTTTGGATCTGTCCCACACATGTGCCTCTCAGGAGTTCCTCTTAGACTTGGGCTGTGCTTTCATGCTTAGTTCTGTTCTCAAAACCTTTGCTATGCTGCTTTCGGTCTGTGCATAAGTACACAGTTCAAGATAAAGTCAGAAATTGGGCTAGGCTATACATAGAATTGGGGGATTCCCTTCATTTTTTTCTTCTCTATGATTCCCCCCATCCCATCCTTCTTTGTCTGCAAGGGCTCCTTTTACTCGTTCCTATAGCCAGAAAGGGTGGGTTGTATTTGCAGTGTGAACTGCTTCCAGTGTTGTACTTCTGCTCTCTTGCTGTAAATGGAACTCTGTGACTGGGTCCTGCTTAAGAACAGAACTGTCAGAGAAAAAGTGAAAATAAAACAAAACAAAACAAAAAAAACCCCCCAAAAACAAAACTGGGAAATTTACCTCCTTGTGGGTGTTTCTCTCGGTTTAACTCCTCTTCACATTTCCCCTAGTTCATTAACATTTTGGTCTACTGGCTGTTTTTGTATTATTTCGGTAGCTGTCGAGCTAACATAAGATTCTTCTGCTAAGTCTAGAGGGCATACTTTTTCTGAAGCAGGCCACAACCTGAGTTTGTGGCTCATCTCTGGCTCCAAGGGCTCAGCTTTTGCTGTGTGCAGAGCTTTCAGCTGTAAAATGCAGGAGAAGCTCTACTGAACTTATCTCGCCATGGAGGGTCTGAGCTCCCTGCTTTTCATTTGCTTCTGCTTTACCAGGATTTCTATGCCTCAAAGAGGAGAATGCAGGGTAACAGTGAAGATGAGGCCTATATCCCAACAAAGCTTAAAAAGATCCCTAAAGATCCCTAAAGTGTAACAGATGACACATTGAGTCAGAGTAACTTAAAGCAGCAATTTTCTTCCTTTCACTGTATTTTTTTTTTATTGTAAACAAATGGGATACATGTTGTTTCTCTGTTTGTAAATGGAGTAAGGCATACCATTTGTGTAATCATAAATTTACATAGGGTAATGTTTGATTCATTCTGTTATTTTTTTACCTTCCCCCCACTCCTCCCACCCCTCTTTTCCCTCTATACAGTCCTTCCTTCTTCCATTCTTGCCCCCCTCCCTAACTCTAACCCTAACCCTAACCCTAACCCTAACACTAACCCCTCCGACCCCCCATTATGTGTCATCATCCGCTTATCAGCGGGATCATTCATCCTTTGGTTTTTTGGGATTGGCTTATCTCACTTAGCATGATATTCTCCAATTTCATCCATTTGCCTGCAAATGCCATAATTTTATCATTCTTTATGGCAGAGTAATATTCCATTGTATATATACCACGGTTTCTTTATCCATTCATCAATTGAAGGGCATCTAGGTTGGTTCCACAATCTGGCTATTGTGAATTGAGCAGCTATGAACATTGATGTGGCTGTATCTCTGTAGTATGCTGATTTTAAGTCCTTTGGGTATAGGCCAAGGAGTGGGATAGCTGGGTCAAATGGTGGTTCCATTCCAAGCTTTCTGAGGAATCTCCATACTGCTTTCCAGAGTGGCTGCACTAATTTGCAACCCCACCAGCAATGTATGAGTGTTCCTTTTTCCCCACATCCTCACCAACACCTATTGTTGCTTGTATTCTTGATAATTGCCATTCTAATTGGGGTGAGATGAAATCTTAGGGTAGTTTTGATTTGCATTTCTCTTATTACTAGAGATGTTGAACATTTTTTCATGTATCTGTTGATTGCTTGTAAATCTTCTGTGAAGTGACTGTTCATTTCCTTAGTCATTTGTGGATTGGATTATTTGTATTCTTGGTGTAGAGTTTTTTGAGTTCTTTATATATTCTGGAAATTAGTGCTCTATCTGAAGTATGATTGGCAAAGATTTTCTCCCACTCTGTAGGCTCTCTCTTCACATTACTGATAGTTTCCTTTGCTGAGAGAAAGCTTTTTAGTTTGAATCTATCCCAGTTGTTGATTCTTGCTTTTATTTCTTGTGCTATGGGAGTCCTGTTAAGGAAATCTGATCCTAAGCTGACATGTTGAAGATTTGGACCTACTTTTTCTTCTGTAAGATGAAGGGTCTCTGGTCTGATTCTGAGGTCCTTGATCCATTTTGAGTTGAGTTTCATGCAGGGTGAGAGATAGGGGTTTAATTTCATTCTATTGCATATGGATATCCAGTTTTCCCAGCACCATTTGTTGAAGAGGCAATCTTTTCTCCATTGCATATTTTTGGCCCCTTTGCCTAATATGAGAAAATTATATTTATTTGGGTTTGTGTCCATGTCCTCTATTCTGTACATTGATCTACCTGTCTATTTTGGTACCAATACCATGCCGTTTTTGTTACTATTGCTTTGTAGTAGAGTTGAAGATCTGGTATTGCGATACCCCCTGCTTCGCTCTTTCTGCTAAGGATTGCTTTAGCTATTCTGGGTTTTTTATTCTTCCAGATGAATTTCATAATTGCCTTTCACTGTTTTTTAAGATGTAGAGTTAACCCTTTGAACAGTGTGGAAATTAGGAACACTGACTTCCTGTGTATTTGAAAATCTGTATATAACTTTTAAAAAGTTATTTAAGACCTTTTTTTTTGGTACCCTGGATTGAACTCAGGGGCGCTTAACCACCTAGTCACATCCCCAGCCGTTTAAAAATTTTATTTAGAGACAGGGTCTTGCTGAGTTGGTAAGGGCCTCACTATGTTGCTGAGGCTGCCTTTGAACTCACGATCCTCCTGCTTCAGCCTGCTGAGATGCCGGGATCACAGACATGCACCACTGTGTCCAGCATTTTGACTCTTTTTTAAAAATTCAAGATAGTAAATTTTATCGCAAATTAAAAACGAAGCTGTTAAAAAAACTCACTTGACCAGATAAGAACAATTTAAACACCTTCAAAAGTATATTGAGAGAAACCAGACTTGAAAAAAAAAGATTTTTGAAGCTTGTTATTGCCAAGAAGAAACATCTTTAGATAAAAGTTATAAAAACCTCATGGTGCATGGATAGTGCTGATAGTTCTTCTTATCTGGTCAACATGCAAAAAGCAAGCATTTAAGGTCTTCAGCTTCAATCTTTTGCTTATTTCTTATTGTTGGAACTTCGTATTCATTTCTTTTTTAATGTTTGTTAGTGCTTCTTCTTGGATGACTAAACTGCATGGTGGTAGAGAGGGTAAGGCAGCATTTACTCAGTTCTGCCCTGCTCAGCTTTGGAGCAGGTGAATCCGCAACTGGGAGATCGACTGCCCTTGTCTCTTTCCCATTTTGTGGTTTAGGATCTGCATCCTTAGTTGACGGTGCAGGGACCATCACTCAGATGCTGCTGACCTTGGGTCTCGTCTCTCTGTCTTCTTCATTGCAGTCCTCTTGAGGTTGTCTTTGGCACAGCGGGCCCCTGCAGAATTGTCCATAACCCCAATGCCTATTCTGTCTCACTGATCTATTTCCTCTGCTGGGCATGGGAGAACAGCATCCTCCATCATCTCTCCCTGTACAAGACAATTGAAATTCTGTGGTCATTGCCTGTAGGGTCTTTGCAATAATAAGGCAGGAACCTTCACTTCCAGTAGGTCCTGTGTTGTTGGGTCCGGTGTTTGGGAATACTCTCTGCTTCCTCTGTCCCCACCACTCCCACTCTGGTAACTCTGCTGGTAATGGCCAGGAGGATCCCTATGATGCGGAGAGCATCAAACAGTGGTTACAGTCTGCTGTGTGTTTACTGCCTTGAACTGGAATGCCACCAGGTCCTGTAATATTTGCTGCCTTGCATCCTTTTCTCTTTTCACATCATCAAGTTTCAGGGTTTCCATTTACCCTGCAAAGACACTTCCTGGATCATTCTTTATGGCAGTCTGCTGTACAAATACATCTTCCTTGCTGCCCTTCCACTGTTTACTTTGAACCACTTTTCTGTTCCCCAAACCTTTTGTGGGATGACCTTCTTAAAGGTCTGAAGCTGCTGAGGCTGAGGCTCCCTGTGAATTGTCTGTGGGTGACAGGCTTGGGCTTGGTGTCAGCATTTTGTCATTTACTACCACAAAACAGGGATAAACCCAACCCATAATAGTTAAAATTTTTCAAAATGTAAGCACACAGATACTCACAAACCATGCACAGCATCATTTGCAACAGAGAGAAGTGTAAACAAATGTTAAGATGCAGTATGAAATCATAACTGGGAGCCACTTCCTTGGCTATTGCAGTGAGCTCTAGTGCTGAGAATGTGGGCTTAAACCTGTGACACTGACTACAAGTGGTTTGTCTCTTCAGTAAATCACACCACACAGTAAAACATGATCTCTCTCTGCTCTTACACATTATCAGTGTGTATAATACATGCCATGTACAAAATATGTCAATTGGCTCTTTGTGTCATCAGTAAGGGTTCTGGTCAACAGTAGTCTATTAGTAGTTAGGTGTTTGGTGAGTCAGAAGTTATAGGTGGAGTTCACTTGGTAGCTGGAGTAGAGAGGACCTCAGGGACACCCCGCCCCAGCAACTCTGAGGGCAGGGCAGGGTGACTGTCTGACTTCCTACTCCGTCCTGCTCATGGTTGCTGTGAAGGTGATCAGTCTGCTTCGGGAGCTGTATTGCTGTGCAGCTGTGATGAGTAGGGCCTTCAGGGGCAGCAGAGGGGCTGCTCTGTGCTCTCTGGTTTTTTGTTGGCCAGAAACCTTACCGATAACATAAACGATGGACAAATTTTATATGTTGTATGTATTATGTTCAGTAAAATTTCATGAGAATCACAGGTGGCTCCAAAGTTATTACAGTAGTATAGTATTGCTGTTGATATTCATATGCAGTTATGATTCCATACTGCATCTTTGCATTTGCTCACATTGCTCTCGACTGAATTATACCATGTATGGTCTGTAAATGTGTGCATAAATTTTGATAAATTATAACTCTTTGTAACAGATTTGCCTCTATTTTATGGTACTAAATGATAAAACAGGCTACTACCTACATATGTTTTATGCATTCATGACATACCTTTTTATCTTCTTTCTTCCTTCCTCTCTCCTTCCCTGGTCTGGGTATTGAATCCAGGGCCTTACACATGCTAGGCAAGCACCCTACCCCGAGCCCTAACTTTTTCTTTTCTTCTTTTTTCTTGTAGTTCATCTGTGAATTTTCATTGTTGCAAATCTCAAAAAAAAAAAAAAAATCAGTGTATAAGTGGACCTGCTCCTTTCATGCCTGTGTTGTTCAAGGGTCAGCTGCATTATTTTCTGACAAGGATAACTAAAGTCCCAGAGGAACAGGAAATTATAAAGCACATGTACATTAAGATCTCCAGGATGGCAGAGATTAGGTCACAAGTGTGTTTCTGCCTTCTTTCACATAGGACTTGGAGTCCACTCCTGGCTGTTTCATCCAGAACTTAGGCTTTTATGGTTCACTTTGAACTTATTTTATTTTATTCTTTATTTTATTTATTTATTTATTTATTTATTTATTTATTTATTTAACTTACTCATTTTAGAGTGACCATCTCGGCTTCTTTATATTTGACTTTATATTTAGGTGTTGACAAAAATATTCCTGTAATCCTACCACTTATCATATTAATATATTTCCTGTATGCTCTTTTCTGTTTTAATCCTTGTTTCTTTTTTTTTTTCTAATTGATGAATGCTTTTGGAAGTATTTCAAATTATAGAAAAATATTCAAAGTAAAAAGGAGAAAAATGACCCCTTGGTTAATTGGAAATCTCAGAGATTATCTAGTTTCTTTATTTGGGACCGAAATACACAATATAGTTTTGCAGAAAAGAGTTTCTTCTTTTACCATTCTTTGCTTTTTCTCTGAATATGTAAACAGTATTAGAACATAAATATTTCTCCATTTGTTAAAACTCTTTGCAAACATAAATTTTAGAGTCCACAAAATTTCCGTCTTCTTGAAGTTGGGTGTTTTGTTTGTATTCCATTTCTCTTATAGTACTTTTAAAATGAAGGGAAGTTGTTTTTAAATCAGCCCCAACAGCTTCTTAGATCCATCTTATTTGAAAAAAATCTGATCTCTTCTAGCCTTTTAAATAAGGTAACTTGTGAAAATACCTGTTTGACCCTTGGAATGAAGTCATAAGATATATGTTTATTCTTCTGCCTCCCATTTCCTTAACTTTTTGACTTCTCACCTTCCAGGATTAGCAGCTGCAGATTAACAATGATAGGAATCAGTTTTAGATTAATGCTATTAAACAGTTAAGTATTATAGTCTTATTTGTGGGCAGAGTGCTTGGTATTAGGTGGTTATTGTTAAAGTGATAAGATAAAGCTCCTGTATTTGGCAAGACATGCGCAACAAATACTTAAACATTTCATAATGTAACATACAGAAATGACTAATTAATATAATGTAAAAAGATCTCAAAGGTGGACGGGATCAACGAGAAAGTCAGGTGGTTTGTTTCTAACAGGTGGACTGGTGTCAGAACTGCTCAAACTAAGAATGAGGCCTGCTTCTGTCCTTTGCTTCTCCTTTTCAAGTTTAAATAGCCTCATTTTTACAAGGGGAACAGAGCTAGTTATTTTCCAGGGTTTTGTGAGAAATTGAGGAGAGCTTGGTATATGATTGTTCATCTTGTTTCCATCATCCTGCACGCTCTTGTTTTTATCTGTACCCCATGCCTGTTCCACTGTGGGCATTTGGGCAATTGTATTTAAATTGTCATGTATCACTTGCTCTTTATCAGCCTCTGCTGGCTCGAAGGTAGGCATCTGGGAAGGCAGAGGTGGGATCCATCTCGCTCTCCAGTTGATTCCTAGTGAATAGCTTGTGCCTTCTGTGGAGCATAATTTTTAAGAGCCTGAACTCTGGTCTTGACTGCATCAGCTCTCACATCTCTTAGCTCTTTGACCCTGGACTTACTATTAAACTTCTCTTCTTACTATTAAACTTCTTCTTTACCTCTTCTGTAAAATCAGGTCAAATGTGTTGTGTATCTCTTAGGGTTATTATGGGGATCAAATAAAAGAACATTAAACTGGGAACATATATCTCACACATCATAAATGCACACAAATGCTTATTAACCAAAATAAATAATAGCACTTGCTCAATATTACATGGAAGAATGCATGAGTCTTTATCAGTCATCTTTAGTGAACTGGGTGAAGGATGTGTTTGCAGACATGGTATTCTTCTAAATATTGTCGTCCTTTGCTCAGAGTTGACTGTTGCTGTGGCAGGCTGTTTGGCACATGGGATAACTGGACCCTCATGAATAAAATTTCTCTCATTTGGGAAAAATGAACCAAGAACCATAACCTTAAACTTGTGATAGTCTGATCTCAGACTGTTGAATTATACTTTATCTGAATGAATCTCCAGTATTTTACTAATATGACAATACATGCAGTGAGAGGAATATGTTAAAAAATTAACCCCTTTCTATTCTACCCATCACTACTGGTCAACATTTGGTCACAAATAAAGTGTTTCATTTGAAGGCAAAAAATAGCTAATTACCTGTTTTTCAGCATTTTCAAATGCCTAAAGGATTAGAAAGTTGGTCAGAGTTGCAAAAATATGAAGTCCATTCTTTTGCTTTCAGATTGTCCCTGTCCCTTGGGGCCACTGTATGTAGTCCTTAGGTAGACAAGCAAACGTGTATCTTGTAAACAACAGACAACAAAACAAATAAAAGAGAACTTCCCCCAGGGGACAAAAGGCTAGTCTTAGTAATTTTAGAACCTGGTTGGAGCGCCTAATGGTATTTTTGTGATTTTAGGACAGTGTTAGGAGTGTTGAACCTTGACATTGAGAAAATTAAAAAGCAGTTCTTTTCCCAAAGTAATCGGGACTCATTTGTACTTACTATGGTTTCCAGTGTATTTTTACTACAGTGTCTTAATGATGTTTCATGATCCCATAGTACTGTTTCCATTTTGCTGTTTGCCTTGCATACTTATCTGAAACAGTGGCTATTTTATTTTATTTATTTATATTCACCTAAAATTCAATAGGTACAAAAGAGTTTTCAGCAGAACTTAAGTCTCCATCCCCACCCAGACCCTGACCACCCCATTTATCTTCCTGGAGGCAAACACTTCTTATGAGTATCCTTTGCATTTATACCTTACACACATTCTTTCTCTGAGCCGCACACCCCCTGCTGAGTGTTAATCCCATGTGTATTGTTCTGAACTGTGCTTACCATGCACATTAAAGACCTTTCCATGCTGGCACACGCAGACCTGCAGGGTTCTTTAGGCCAGTTGCTTAGAATTCCACTTTTTTTTTTCTTTTAACAAATCTTTCACTAAATGACGCTGAAATGGTTCCCATGATTTTGCTGTGCAGAGACTACTACAGCAAATAACCTTGTTTATATAGCATTTGACCCACGCATGATGGTGCTCATATAATGGTTTAAAAAGTTATTTGTTCGACGGGAGTTAGGGTCATGATGTTTTTTGCAGAACAGCATCATGAAATAGTAAGACAGGTGAAATGACTGAAGATCTATCTGTGCTAGAGATTGTCTGATAGTGGATGTGAGTATGGTGAAATGGTATTAGTTGCTCTGGGTTTAAGACAAAAATGGTAAGAAAGCTCTTGGACTCCATGAGAAGGGTTCTTGTCTGTTGGCTTCCCACACCATCTCCAGGACCAAGGAATCTACTGCACAGAGCTCCACTCCGTAAGTGTGTGTTGAATTGATAAAGAGCTTGTCACTTTGTTTCTGAATCTCACCTGCATTTTCACAGCATTGCTGTGGGAGTTTTATGAACTATATTAAATTTTTTTTTAACCTGAAAGTACTGTATACAAGAAATTACCATTATTTGTACTATACTTAGTTATATCATGTTTCTCATCTTATTTGTTTCTAGTAGGAGCCCTAGATTTTAAAAGAATCTAGAATAATCAGAAAACATGTTTCACATGGGAATTTTCTAAATTAGTTTGAGGTTTTCATTTAAGTTCTAAAAGGAAAATTTTACTTTCAGCTTCATGGCCAATAAGTAGAGCTTGTGAACCTTTTTTTGACAATTTGCAACCATTATTATCAACATTGATTAATGTGCATAAATAGTGAGTTATTTAAATTATTTGGTATTTTCTTACCCCAAGTATCCCCAAACTTGTGTGTGTTTTCTTTCTTGACCTTATTGCTTCTGTTTGTAGTTTCTTATTGTCTTCCAGGTTGAGAATTGTCAAGTTATGCTATCAATATACCTGTATCCAAAAAGTTCCCTCTCCAGTCTGCCATTTCTAATCCAGTATAATCAGGAAAAGCTGACCTGGATATTACATAATTGTGTCTCAGATACAGGTTCAAGTGCCATGAATCATAGTCTAAAGGGGACAGGGGGAACCTATACACAAATACTCTGAAGGGAGCCAGATAGAACACTTTTTAGAGAAAAGAAAGTATGGTGAGGGACATTCTGAGTATAAAGAGGGTGACTGAGTTTTGTACTAGAAACAGTTGTGTCCAGTCAGAGTAGAGGAATTCACTTGGATTTTAATTGAACAAATGTTGACTGAACACCTTCTATGTGGCATAGGTAAACCATGCACAAATTAGAAGAGTCAGGTGCTGATAGGTGCCACAGAAGTAAATAAATAGGGAAGGAAGGGAAAGAAGGAACGAGAAAGAAAAAAAGGAAGACACAGATACTTGAATTCATACCCACAGAGGAATGAGAGTTGTGCAGGTAAGCTTTTCTGCAGGTGGTCAGGGAATAACTTCCTAGCAAGGTGACCTTTGAGCAGAAACTTGGAAGAGGTTGAGGGAGCAAACAAGTGTGGTGGCCCCAAGGAAGTGGCAGCAGAACTGGTCTTCAGGGAAAGGAAGGGGTCAGTTCGGCTGCAGCAGTGAGCCAGGTGGAGAGCGGGAGCCACTTGGGTGGGGCATGGCTGACCACAAAGGGCCTTGGCGACCCTGAGAGGCCTTTGTCTTTTGCTCTGAGTGACATAGGAAGCCACCAGTAGGTTTTGAGCAGTGGAAAGACCTGAGCACGTACTGACTGGTGCTTGCAGAGAGAGAGTGAAGGGAAGTCCAGATGAGAGAGGGTGGTGACTTTGAAATATCAGGACCTAAAGATGCTTGGTGAGAGGAGATCATTTGGGGAAGCCCTTGTTAGTAATGTGGACATGGAGTCCCAGCTACTCAGGAGGTTGAGGCAGGAGTCCCAGTTGAGCCCAGGAGTTAAGACCCTGTCTTAAAACAAAAGCAAAAATTATTGTTGGAAGAGAGCGGCTGATCCTAAACGGGAGGCTTCTGGCCCGACCCCCTGCTCTGCCGGCTCCAGGAGCTTCAGCGGGTGTCCCCACTCCTCCATTTCTTCTCTGGCAGAGAAACTTCATCATGAAAACTGTGACACGGGCTAACATTTCACCAACATCACATTCCTGAAAATAGCTAAATGCTAAAATATATGCCATCTTGTAAAACCCCTTTCTGAGGTTGTCAGTAACCTGCTTGTCAAGTGTGGTGGGATTTGTTTCTCCCTGACCCTCCACCTCTCCCCAGAATTTAATTTTGTCTTAATGTCTTATTTGTTCTTTCCTTATCCTCAGCCTTTTGGTGTGTACCCACCAAGGTGCCCTCTACCCTTTCCTCTTCCTTCTTTACCTACACGCTTGTGATTCCTTGACTTCTGTGGCTAAAACCATCTTTGGCAGGAGTCACATACCTATTGCCAGCCGTGCGTGAGCTCTGTGTTGGTTTATGTTTCTTTAAACTGACTCCCTGTCCTCTTTTCTTTTATGGGTGCTTCTGTCCTTCGTATCTCAAAATAGAGCCCATCCTGACACATTTATCTGTTTTATTTCTTTTCCAAATCTTATAGGTGCTTTTTTTGGAATGTCTTTCAGGTTTACACTTTCTTCTTCCTTACAATAGATTCTCTGCATCCCTGGCCTCACTATCTTCTTGGATTCCAACCATTGCTCATAAGTAGCTAAATTTTCCTCCAGCCTCCCTCTGCTCCAGGCCTGCTGGCATAACAGCAGTAATTCATGCAACAGCTACATGGACAACTGTATTCTTGAATGCATAGCATATGCCAGGCCTTACAAAAAGGTTTTGGAGATACAAAGAGGCAGTAGCCTTGCCCTCAGGAGCTTACACTCCAGAGTGCTAACAGACTCTGAACTAAATAAGTAGAGGAATATCTAAATTTGGTGCTAAAGGAGGAGGCGGGTGAGGCAGGAAGAGGAATGGAGTAAGAAGTAACAGATTGGGAGGGACTTTTGCAATGGTTTGGTCATGAAGGACTCACCAAGAAAGTGACTTTTATTTTTTATTGAGATGAAATATGTGTAGCATGAAACTTATCACTCTAATCATTTTTGATTTTAAAATATAGTCATAAAATACATTCACATTTTTGTGCAACCACTTGTCCCCTCTCTCCAGAACCTTATTTTAACCCCAAACTGGAACTCTGTACCTGTAAGAATGCTCCTTATTCCTTCCTCCCCTCAGCCCCTGGTAATTCCCATTCTACTTGCTTTCTCTGTGAATTCAACTATTCTTTGTACCTTGTGTAAGTGGGGTCATGCAATATTTGTCTTTTGTAATGATTATTTTACTTAGTATAATGACCTTAAGTTTCATCCATGTCGTAGCACATGTCAGAGTTTCCTTTTAAAGGCTGAATAATATTCCATTACATGGATATGCCAAATTTTGTTTGTCCATCCATTTGTTGATGGACACTTTCTGGCATTTGAGTAATGCTGCTATAATCATGGATGTATCCATACCCATTTGAGTCCCTGCTTTCTATTTTTTGGGATATGTACCTACAAGTGGAATTGCTGGATCACATAGTAATTCTATGATTACTTTTATGAGGAATTGCCAGGCTGTCTTCCATCATGACTGGGCTGCTCCATTTTACCTTCTTAAGAAGGTGACTATTAGGTGAAGATCTAAAGGTGGTATGGTAGAGAGGAAGAGCATCTTGGGTTGAGGAGACTTCACATGCAGGAGCACCAGTTTGGGAGTGACTTTCACAAGAGAGGCTTAGTCAGGAGACCAGTGCAACTGAAAGGGAGGAAAGGTGAAAGAAGTAGAAAATGAGGTTAGAGAGGGAACTGGCATTCAAATTGTGAGGGCCTTGTAGGTCACTGTAAAGACTTGATTTTACCCTCTGATATGTGGAGAGTCCTTGGAAAGCTGTATCATATTTATCTTCTCCACTCATATTACCATTAGGTTAAACTCACCTTCAGGTCAGATCCCATCCTTGTTATTTCCTGACTGATGGGGTACTAGGTATACATTCTGATATTTGACCTTTGATGCCAATTCCTTGACACAGAGCTTCTAATCCCTAGGAATTTCTTGGGTTACGAGAGTACTTTTGTTCTAATGAGGCATGAAAATCAATAAAACTCCCCAAATGCTTAGCATTCAGTCCAAAATGCTATCATTCACCCTGTCCAATTGCATATACCATAGTGTCCCTTGAACTTGCTCCTGTTTCAGGAGTTGTCTTGTCTAATACCAGTTACACTCATTTCTACAACTGCCTGTGTCTCATGTGCTTTCTTGTATCTGGGATTTCCTCACCCATTTCTCTATCAGTTTCATTTCATCCATGTATCTACTGTGAGATTTTCCTCACTTAGTTAGTGGTTCCCCTTATAGTCTCTACTATCATTTAGTTACAAATTCTTTTTTGTCATGTGTTTTTATCTCTCTAATTAGGTGATAAGATCCTAGGTCAAGGGTCATTTCTTACGTGCTTTTAGTTTCTGTGTATTAATAGGATAGTGATGGACAATTGTTATTTTTGTATGTAAACCACCCCCTCCAGTAAAGGGTAAGCTGGGTGGCCACAGAGCATGTGCACAGTTAATGCTGGTGGATCAATTCAGGCTCTACTTATACATGAGTGTATCATGGTAGTTTTATAGGTGATAGAATTACGTAGGTACCAATTATGCTGTTTCACTCCATGTCAAAACTAGCATTTTGAAGGCAAAAATATAAGGGCTGTCATTGTATTTGCTGCATGAATTTTTGAAAACTAGTTTACCATCACGGAAACTAAGGTATGCTGATTAAACACTTATCCATTTACTAGGACTTTAGAGAAAAGCAGTGAGGTAGGATTTCTTCATTTTAATTTTGAATAAATGAATTAAATGAAGTGCTGTGGGGAAAATTAATGATGGTTTGTAGAGTTTTACAGCATTTTAATGCAAGCACATTCATCGAAAAGTCTCACATCAGACATTGCAGAATCTGTGAGCTTCACTGTGAGGTTTTTGCTAGCTCACATCAGAATCTAATTTCTGACCAGTCAGGATCAATTTTAGACCCCAGTCATATGCCATTATTTTGTGCTGAATTGTATGGCCTGGAAATGATTCAGAGGTTGTTTTTATGAGTAAGCCCTCCATATCAATATCTTTATATAACAAGCATTTTGTGTTCACCATTTCCTATAGAAAATTACTTACATTTTGCCAGTATGGTCTTTTTGTTTGTTTGTTTCATAAAGAAAATGAAACAATCCAGATAAAATTCACTTGATACCTCATCTCTGGTCTGATTTTCTACTCCCATCCTACAGTGAACTGTTCATAATGGATTCAGTGCCTCTTACAAGTCTATTTATTTTACTTTGCATATTCAGATCTTGTATTTATGAATTAAATACAGTATCATTTTATCCATTTTTAAAATTTACACAAGTGATGCACATTATAGTTATCATAGTATAAGCCGCTTTCCAGAGACATTCTTCGGTATGGGTCTAAGTAATTTGTTTTAACTTCTACATGGTGATTCTGCTTTATGAATATGATATTTTATTCATCTACTTACTTATTGGTGAATGAATATTTTGTGAATCTCTTTGAATATATATTAAGAACTTTCTATTAGGAATGGCACCCTTTGGTATTTGACTATTGGTGGCACATTGTTTACAGAGTACTTCACAACCAAGTGAGACACATCAGGATAGAACAGTTGAGGATAGGATAGAACTGAGGTTGGGAGCAACTATCCCAGGCATTGAGGGATGCAGTAGGTACACAAGTGCCTGAACACCACTCTGAATCCAGCTGATGACTCAGATTCACAAGATTCATAGAAAAGACCTAATAGGAACTCTGTGATAACTTGTGCCCCCTTTGGCTGTTTCTGCTTCTGACACTATTAACCAAAATGACTCCTTTTTCTTTCTTTATGCTTGAAATCATTTCAATATTAATTCCTGAAAATAATTACTTTGCATATTCAGATCTTGTATTTCCTTCTTTCTCTCTTTCTTTCTTTCTCTCCTTTCTTTTCCTTCTTGTACTAGGAAATGAAACCATGGCCTCAGGCATGCTGGGCAAGTGTTCTGCCACTATTCTACTTTTCCAGCCCTTTTTATTTTATCTTGAGACAGGGTTTCACTAAGTTGCTGAGATTGGCCTTGAACTTGAAATCCTGGTGCCTCAGTCTCCCAGGTAGGTGGAGTAACAGGTAGGCGCCACCATCCCTAGCCAAAATGACTCTTTCTGTCTTTGTTCAAACTCCTTAAGACAAAGGAACTGATGTGTCAGCCAAAAATATAGTAATTTTCACATGTAATAAAGCAAATGCATCATTTAAAAGAATTAGATTGTTAACTTTCAAAATGTAAAGTTTTAGTGGCTAAAAAATTAGGCTTATTTTCATACTGATATTTTTCTCTTTAATTAAATATATTGCCTAAGTTATAATAATATACATATTTCCCAATGGAGTAATTATTTTCAGGAATTAATATTGAAATGATTTCAAGCTTAATGAAAAGTTGCCAGGTAGAACAAAGAAGTCTTACACGACTTGTTTCCCCAGTTGTTAACATTTTACTGTATTTGCTCCACTTGTACTTAATCAATCTCTCTCTTCCTCTCCCTCTCTCTCTCTCCCCCTATCTCTCTCTCTGTGTTATGGTTTAGATCTGAGACATCCCCAAAAACTCATGTAGAGATGAAATGATCGGGTTGAGAGTCTTAACCTAATCAGTGCATTAATCTGCTTGAATGAATTAACTAGGCCATAACTAGGCCGTAGGGATATATATTTTGTCCCCGGTGAGCAGAACTCTCTCTTTGCTTATGTCTTGAGCAACTTCCCTCTGTCACACCCTGCCGCCCTGCTGTTCTGCCTCATCTTGGGCCCAGAGCAACGGAGTCAGCCATCTATGCACTTAAATTTCTGAAACTATGAACGCCAAATAAACTTTTTCTCCTCTAAAACTGTCCTTTTCAGGTCACAGTGACAAAAAATGACTAAAACAGTGCACGTGTGTGCGTGTGTGTGTGTGTGTGTGTGTGTGTATGTGATCGTTAGTCTTTTTGTTAACCTTATGAGAACAAGCTTAAGACGTGAAGTCCCATTACCTCTAAGTACTTCATTGTGCATTTCCTCAAACAGGAATGTTCTTCTACAAACCATTATACAACACTCCAAATCAGGAAACAAGCCTTGGTACAACGCTACCATTCAGTTCATAATGTCAACTCTGTGAACTCAATAATAGGCCCTTTTTTCCTTCTGGTTCAAGATCCTGTCCAGGAATATATATTGCTTTCATTTTCATGTCTCTTTAGACTCCTGCAGTTTGGAAAAGTTCCTCAGTCTTTCCCTGTCTTTTGTATCCTTGACACTTTTGAAGATCATAGGCCTTTAATTATGTAGGGTGAAGGATTTTTCTGGGGTTTCCTTATGAACAAACTCAGTTAATATATTCTCAGTAGAAAGCACAAAAATGGTGCTCTGCCCTTCTCAGGGCACCAAAGCAGAGCCACAGGATGCTGAGCTGTCCGCTAGTGGCAGTGTTTAGCCTTTATCACCTGTCATACTGGTATATGCTTGATTCACCCATATTAAGTCCATTATTTTCCCATTTGTAACTGATTAGAATTTTGTAGGGAGATTTTTGAAGATCTTATCCTGTTTCTTATCAAAACTCAATCTACCAGCATCCAGTGATAGCTCTTACCTGAATCAGCTATCTTTGTGATGATAAATGCATCATTTAAAAGAATTAGATTGTTAACTTTCAAAATGTAAAGTTTTAGTGGCTAAAAAATTAGGCTTATTTTCATACTGATATTTTTCTCTTTAATTAAATATATTGCCTAAGTTATAATAATATACATATTTCCCAATGGAGTAATTATTTTCAGGAATTAATATTGAAATGATTTCAAGCTTAATGAAAAGCAAAATAATGCTTCTTATTTCCATCACTTTCAGATTTACAGTCATTGGGTATTTCAGATTTGATCTTGATGTTGTGTCTTAAGCACTCTAGAGAATAGGTGATTATTGGTACATTTAACATATATGTATTCAATGGACTAATGGCAGTTGTGCCATTTATTCCTAGACAGTTGCCAATAAAACTATAGCACTAAACATGAAGACTCTTAGTTCTTGTTATCCTTATTTGCTGTGTTCTGTCCTTCTGTTATTGAACCTGATCTATTGTGTTTCGTTCATACTGTAGAAAAACAAGATGTGTTCATGCCCAAGAAAATGCAAGAGCTAATAAATCCTTTCTCCATAACCGATGGCCATAATTTGGAAACCATTGATTTGCAACAGAATTTTCTACCTCAGTGTCAGAATAAATTCATTACTGCACGGCACATGGTGTTGTATTATTAGTAGGAGTTACAGCAAGATCCAGATAAAATATCAAAGCCTCCTGATTTGAGACAATTGGGCCTAGCTAAGTTAAAACTGACAAATGACATTTAAAAGGTTGGGTTTCTCGCATCCTCAGGCCAACGCATTTCTCCAGTTCACTATCTCCCCGGACAAGGCTTGAGTGGACGCTTCCAACTCTGCCTGTACGTCAGTCCCCTGCTTTACCCTTCTGTCTTTCTGTCTTAAGATACCATAGTGCCTTGCTCGTATCAGATTGCAGTTAAGAGTTTTTAGATTGGGAGGCCCTTTTGCTCCTTCAGGTGCCTGACTGTATGTCTCATATCTGTCTTGGGTTGATTTTGGAGTTTGCTTTTCAGGAGGTAGTTGAAGTGCTAATCCCATTTTCTTTTCTGTCATTGGTGCTGTGTACTCATATTGGACATAACAGAGTTCAGAGGAACTTACTCTTCTTCCAAGTCTTTCTTCTGTAAGGACTGATTCTATATCTTTAGTTGACTTCTTAAATACCATCTGACTTGATTACCACTTTTTATTGGGTACAATTCAAACATTCTTACACAGTTTTACCCCAAATAACATTTCTTACATTACTTTTTCTAAAATAACCATAACAAAACCCCATGGGAACAGTAGCCACATTCTTCCTTTTTATTGTAAAATTACCTAAGCTGAAAACATTGCCTTTCAGTCCAATCTGTTAAGAAGGTCAGTTTAATTTTTGAACATACTACAAATATTTAGAGCACTGATTTTTCACTCATACTTTTCACACATTTATTCCAGACTGCATATTGGAAAACAGTGGATCTAAGAGTCAGGTAACCTTTTGGGAGAACAGTGGCAACCAGACCTGTCACTAAGAAGCTGTGACATCACAGAAAGTCATGCTGTGGGTCTCAGTGCCTTTATCTGTAATGAGAAGGTTGATCAAGTAATCTCTAAGGTCCCACTTGGGTGGTCTAAATATATTCTTTTAAAAAAATTTTTTTTAATTGTTCTTTTTAGTTACACATGATGGTAGAGTGTATTTTGACATTTTATACATACATGGAGTCTAACATTCTAATTAGGATCCCATTGTTGTGGTTGTACATGATGTGAAGTAACACTGGTTGAGTATTCATATATGAGCATAGGAGCGTTATGTCTGATTCATTCTACTGACTTTCCTTATCCCAACCCCTTCCTTCGCTTCATTCCCCACTGTCTGATCCAATAATTTGTATACTTCCCTCTCCCCACCCCCATTATTGTGTGTTAGCATTCTCATACTAGAAAGAATATTCAGCCTTTGATTTTTTGGAATTGGCTTATTTCACTTAGCATGATAGTCTTCAGTTCCATCCATTTACCAGCAAATGCCATAATTTCATTTAAATATTCTTGATGGGGGCCAAGAAGATAACAAATAATAGATCTCAGTATTTGTAAAGTACTTGGCTGTTTTAGTTGTACTGACCCAGTTGATGGAGAGACTTTTGTAGGCCAGACTGGAGGATTTCTATCAAAAGATAGCTGTGTTTAGATTTGCCTTGTTTTAATATTCATACTGTTTATCTCTTTTTTTCCTTATGTATAAAAAGAGGATAATCTAACAACATGCCCCCAAAATATAATCTAAAGAGAAATTAGGAAAAAGATAAGTTATAATAATATATTAACATAGGTTCAGTACTTTATATTTTGATAGTTGCTTAAAAAGCAGCAATTATTTCTGTAAGAAAAATGTTTATAACATGATTTATGTTCCATGCATATTGCTGGATGGAAAAAATAAAGATAGTTGTTTTACCAGCATACTTATCCTCCAATGGATTCAGGTAATTTATGTAACCATTTCTTTTAATTCTTATGTTTTTCAAATACAGTTAGAGAAAAAAAATTTTCTCTTCAAAATATGTAAGATTCCAGCATAGATGACTGTTGACGACAGTGCCTAGAATTTGATGCTATATATTCAGAGAAGCATTCATTTTAGTCCTTATGGGTTCTAGCATCATAAATTTTGGTCAACAGATCCTATAGGCTTATTAGAAGACAATTTGCTGATAAAACAACATGAAGAAAATGTGAAAATAGAAACTTAAGCTCTTTTGTGATTTTTTTTTAAAAATGGGAATTATTAATGATACGTCTATCTTAGCTAGTTTGAGAATTTGGGGGAAATCATAGTAAGATTTTTTTAAAAAAAATATTTTCCAAAGAAATATTTGCACCTGGCAAAAAAATTAGAGAACTTATTTACAATAAAAATCATTTTTCCAATTATTTATTAAAGTTTTAAACATAGAAAAATGAATAGTATAATGAACATGAATTCCTTTCACAGATACTCAACAATTTATATCTAGCATCTTATGTTTGCTTTCTTCCTACTTATGAATACATGTAAATTTAAAACACATGTTCATGACCTTATATCTGCTGTATGTGTTTATTCCTCAGGCCCTTGAATATAAGTTGAAGATCTCATATTTCACCCTTAAACACTTCAGCTACTAATATCTTCTAAGAATCAAACATTCTCCTCCTTCATAATCACAGTACTGAATCACATATGAAATTAATAATTATATGATATCTAACAACCAGTCCATAGTAAAATTTTCCAGTTGATCCCAAAAAGACCCCCCCCCCTTTTTTTTTTAAGAAAACACAGATCCCATTAAATTTTCCATGATGCTTTTGGTTGTAAATAGAGCAAGCCACTTTAAATTCTTTCAATATTTCTTCTGTAAGTTACCTCCAAGTCACTAAATAATATGCACCTACAGGTACTTCTTAAATAATCAGTTAATACCTAAGGTATTGGCATTCTTCTCTGAAAGCCAGGGGTTTAACTTTTTTATGATTTCCGAATCCTCTATCCTTATCTAGTCATTTTATCACTGTTTGTAGTTAAATCAGTAATTAGTGTTTATACTGTCATCAGTATGTAACTATTGTTCTGCAGCACCAAGAGCTTCAATTCCATTTCCTTTCTTGTTCAGCCTTTTCCCCCTTTTCCAGGAGTTTATGAGACTTTTACTATATAAAAGCTTGCTTTCTCCACTATCATCATGACTGTCATCATGTCCAACCTTTGTTTAAGGGCTTAAAGTGTCAAATAATGTCCAATGTTTTAAATGCATTAACTAATTTAATCCTCTCAATGAACTTTGTCACAGGAATTATTACAGATGGAGAGATTAAAAATAGAGATAAGTTACCAAATTGTCCATGACCGCTCAAGCACCAAGTAGTAGAGCTGGGATTTGAACCTAGGTCCTCTGGTTCTGGGGGCCCTGCTCTATTCTGTTGACATAGCTGTAGACTCCAGCAGAGTGCTAAGTGTTCCGAATCTCCTTTATTTTTGCTGCCTTGCTGCCTTTTCCCGTCCCCATCTGGACCACTTTGTTTTCTTGGTTAGAGTCACTGTTTCCTTCATCCTTTGCGACCTTCTTTCATGGTTTCATTCTACATTCTAGAACTCATCTGTAAATAACTTGCTAAAAAAGTGTGTTTAAAAGTAAGTGTTCTCGATCCTTATGTTTCTTCCTTTTATTTGTTTTTCTTGCCGGTCATCTCCCATGAATTTAGTCTGACTAATTGAAGATTCTGGGCTACAGTCATTTTCACTTGGAACTTTGCAGCCATTGCTCTGCAGTATGTTCCCCTCCTCCTTGGCTGATGAGAGGGCTTCCTGATCATCTAATTCTCTTTCTTTTCTATGTTTTATTGGTGTGTTGAACTTTCATAGTGGTGAGCAAGAGTTGGTTTTATTTTTTCCAATGTGCTGAGCATCTCTGGGCTCTTCCAGTCTGTGGACTTAGAAAGTTCACTTTGGGCAATATTCTGGTATTATTTCTTTGAAATCTTCCTTTGATAAACCCAGTTCTTTGTTCTGGAAATAAAATTCTTTTGAATTTGCTGGAGCTTCTCAATTCTCAGTTTAATTTTTTTCTTTTCTATTTAAAAAGTTCAGTGGATTAAACTAAGGGGAATAAAGAGAAGAGAAGGCAGATAGGAATAGGAAAGACAATGGAATGAATCTGGCATAACTTTCCTATGTACATATATGAATACACTACAGAGAATCTTCACATCACGTACAATAACAGACCGGGATCCTAATTAGAATAAGATGTACTCCATGTTGGTATAAATATATCAAAATATAATCTGTCATGTATAACTAAAAAGAAAAAAATTAAAACATTTAAAAAAATAAAAATGGAGGTATAATTTACATACAGTAAAAGGCATTCATTTTAACATACTGTTTTATAATTTTTTGGCAATGCATTTAGTAGTGTAACTACCACCACGATCAAGATGAATAGACAAATTCAGTCCCTCTCTTTCTCGCTCTTTTTTTCTCTCTCTCTCTACACACACACACACACACACACACACACACACACATGAATATTATTCAGTTCAAAAAAGGAAGGATATTCTGATACACGTTTCAACATGGGTGATCCTTGAGGACATTATGTGCAGTGAAATAGACCAATCACTAAGGACAACAACTGTATGATTCCATTTGTGTTCGGTAACTAGAGTAGTCAGATTCATAGAGACAAAGAATTTTGGAGATGGATGATGGTGATGGTTGTTCAGTGATGTAGATGTCCTCAAGACCAATTAATTACATTTAAAAATGGTTAAGATGGCAAATTTTTGTTATGTATATTTTATCATAAAGGGAAAAAAAAAGATACAGGAAGGTCTTATCATGTCCCCCAGTTCTTCCTTTCTCATATTTCAAAATCAATGAAGTTTCATTTTTTGGTCCTTATTCTGGAATATTTTATTTTATAGGTCTATGGGTTTCTTATAAAATTTCAGCAATCATACTGAAAAATGTTTCATGTTTCAAAATGTTTTAATATTTTCTAGTTTTCCTTTTACAAAGATCCTTGCTTCTGTAGCATGGGTACTAGTAGCTTCTTGAATTTCTGTGAATAGTAGTAATTCAAGATTTTTTTTTACAGTCTTTTATTTTGTTTATTTATTTTTCTGTTGGGAGGTCATTTTATTGTTAATGATTTGTAAGTGTTTTCTCTCACTTTTATTTTGCAGTATTTCTTTGACGGGTCAGCTCTCCTTAATTATATTTGAGATTGGGGTACTCAAAGGTAATTGGGAGTTGTGTGTACAGGAATGAGTGAGGTCTATTGAATTTTTTTAAAAAAAAGCTTTACATTTTAGAGTGGTTTTAGTCTTACAGGAAAATTGTGAAGATAGCACAGACAGTTCTCATGTGTCTCATCTTAACATTAGTGTCGTCCGTTTGCTATAATTTAGTGAAGCAATGCTAATGCATTAATGGTAACACAAGTGCATACTTTATTCAGAATGCCTTAGTTTTAACACCTTTTTTTTTTTTTCTTTTGGTTCCAGGATCCCTTTCAGGCACCGCATTACATTTGGTCACATCTCTTCAGCTCCTCTTAGCTGTAATTTTTGGGCAGTCTTAACAGTCTTGAAGGGTAGTGGTCATATATTTTATAGAATGCCCTTAGGATTTGCCTGATGTTTTTTCATGATTGGACCAGGATTATGGGTTTGGGGAGAATGACCACAGAGGGAAGGCCCCCTTCTTGTCCTGTTATATCAAGAATATGCATCATCATTGATGTTGGCCTTGCCCACCTGGCTGAAGCAATGTTTGCTAGGTTTCTCTGCTGTAAAGTTAACTGCATACTGCAGTTAACTTTCCGTACTGCAGTCTTTGGAAAGAAGTCACTATTGGATGAGTAAGAAATGGCCTCTCTGCTTGGTCTTCTCTTGTTTCCTATTCCCTACCTGATTTCCTCCTAGGTTGCTCCTGACAGTTTTGTCAACTGGACCAGTGCTGGGAGTGAGAGAGGCGAAACTCAGAGCTGCTCACCACCACTAGCTTTACCTTCCTTTCCCCTAATCAGCAGCCCCTGAAGTGCTGTGCCTGGAACCCAAAAGAGCAGAAGCAGCCTGTGCTTGGAACTGTGTTGTTATTTTTAGGCACAATTTCTAAGAAAAGGAAAAGGATAGCAACTTATTATAGTGTCATTATTTGTCATTTTCAGTTTTGACTATGTCCTTTGAGGAGTCTGGAAAACATGAAAAAGTTTTTCTAAAAGCTTTTTGGCATTTTAGTTCCTGATGATCATAGTTTATCAGCTAATATTTAAAACCAATATTTGTTTCCCCTGGCTTTAAACATTTTCCAAAGAAATGTTGTAATTTAAGCACTACTGGAAAGACAGACTTGTCCCTCATGCTGCCTCCCTTCTTAGGGTGTTATCTTTCCTTTTTCCATTGCTACCAGCTTCTTCTCCAAGGTGGCTTGTTATTCCTAGATTTATTTCTTTTATTTAGTTTTGTTACTTTTTAAATAATAGGGATTGAACCTAGGGGCACTTTACCACTGAATATATCCTCAGTTCTTTTTATTTTTTATTTCAAGACAGGGTCTTGCCTACGTTGCTGTGGGCCTCACTAAGTTGCTGAGACTAGTCTCAAATTTGCAATCCTCCTGCCTCAGCCTCCTCAGCTGGGATTATAGGTGGGTACCACTGTGCCCAGTTTGGATCAAATCTTTTATAAAGATAGTTCTCTCCTTTTTTGTTGGCAAGTGATTCAGATTTAGACAAAGACAAAGGCATAGGTGAGATACATGTTCTTCTGTCCTAGGGGCTACACACACACACACACACACACACACACACACACACATATACACACACAGGTACATGCACATTTAGACACATACACACATACACACACATAAGTGTACACAAATGTCTAATTTGTTTTTTAAAACCTGAGAATATGAAAAATACTTACAAATGACTATGGGAAAGATTTATTTACTGGGTATGAGTTGAATGCTTGATGTGAGCCTTCATATAAGCCTGTAATCCCAGCTACCTGGGAGGCTGAGGCAATAGAATCACAAGCTCAAGACCAACCTCAGCAATTGAGCAAGACCCTATCTCGAAATAAAAAGTAAAAAGAACTGAGGATGTAGTTTGGAGGTATAGTGCCCCAGGATTCAATACCTAGTACTGCTTTAAAAAAATAATAATAAAAAAAATAAAAAGAGTTGCTTGCTTGACACATGTGCTCATCAAAACCACAGAAACAGGTTTTATAGAAGAATCTGACTCTCAAGGGTTAGTCATACTTCTTGGGGGTGTTTTTTTTTCTTTTAAGAAATAACTCCAGATGAAGAGAAACAATAGGCAGTAGAAAATGAGTCAGTTTTTGGTAGAAATTGATTTCTTGGGAACGCTCTAGAATAGTTGTAGAATCAGAAGGGCCCTGTGAGATCATCCAGTAACTTATTTTCACATTTGAGTCATAGAGAGGCAAATGGGTTGATCGGAATACCAAGGATGACTTTGGGACACTAAGAATTAAATGAAAATATAGCATTTTAGACTTTCCCCTCAAATAACCTTTAAAATTGTTATTGCTGTGGGAACATGGATTCATTTAATTATCTTACAGTTCAGTTGTCTATATTTGAGCATTGCAAGATAGCACAAATCTACAATTTAATAATTCAGAAATGACAGTTATGTATTTTTTTGGCCATTACATTTTAACACACAAAACCATGATCATTTTACTTAAATGAATCCCAGTGTCCAAGCCTAGGATATAATTACTCCTGTAGCTTGGGATCCTTATAAGTAATTTTTGATAGGTTAAGGATTGTCACTGTGGGGGAAATTATCATATGAAAACTCTTTTAAGCTTAAAGATGATGTTGGTCTAGCATCTTTCAATTATGATTCTGATCACTCAAGGTGTGTGTGGGGGAGTTGATTTGTAAAGTACGGTCTACTTTAACTTCATTGCTAAACATGTCAGCAGAACAATGATTCTCTTGTTTTCCAGGGCTTCTGGTTTTTTGGCTTATTTCTCAGTAGAAAGACTATTGGCCCTCTTATAAAGGCTAGCTTGACAAGTAAGTTTGAGAGACATGCTTTTGAGCATTACTAGGAACAGAAGGAATGCAGTATTTTAAAAGTTAGGATCAGTAGGTTCCAACTTGCTTGTGAAATTGGGCTACTATTTTTAAAAGTACAAGTAGTGCCAAGAAGAGAATCTGGAATGAGGCAATTTTGCTGGAGAAATTGTCTGTACCGTAGTTACACTACTCTTTAACTTTCTGGAATCCTGTCCCTGGTGACAGACAGTTTTGGAGAAACATCAGCTCACTGAGATGTCTTATACTATCCTTTTCAGTATAAAAGAACTGAAAAGAAATTAAGAACTCAAACCCCTTTTATTGAACAGTCTCCAAGTAGAGTTGGAACATAAGAATTCAACAAATGTTTGTATTGACTGCTTAAGCTGCATCTTGAGATTTTAAACAATGGGCCATGCCTTCCATTTTTCAACCATTTAAACCCCCTTGTAGGTAGTTTCCAAAATTTGAAAACCATTTTCAAATTAAAGTCATTTTACTACTAAGAAACATGCATACCCATGTTTATAGCAGCACAGTTCACAATAGCCAAACTATGGAACCAGTGTAGGTGTCCATTGATGGATGAATGGAAAAATAAAATGTAGTATATTTACACAATGGAGTTGTATTCAGCCATAAAGAAAAAGGAAGTCATGCCATTTGCAGGAAAATGGATGGACTAGAGATCATCATGTTAAGCAAAAATGTCAACCTCAGAAGTTCAAGGGTTAAATGTTTTCTCTCATGTTTGGAAATTAGAGAGGGAAAAGGAAAAAGAAGGTGGGGGGTGGACTCATGAAAATCAAAGACAGTTCAGGAGGAAAGGGACAAAGGAAAGAAACATGGGGAGTCGGAGTAGGGGAAGTCCTGGGGAGTTATATTGACCAAATTATGTTGTGTGCATGTATAAATATGTAATGGGTATAACCATAATGCACAGATAAAATATGTGGGGGGAACCACCTTCGTTTTCTTTGGGTAAGGATTTTCCAGGTGGTAATGGGGTTGGTAGGGCCTGGCTCGTGGGAAGACTGAAGAGCTAAGCTGTTGTAACATTTCCTTCTACTGATCTAGGAACCAGACCCACTCCCCATGGAATAGAGTCAGAGTGGAAAAGAAATGGAGAGACCTCTCAGGGAGGTTATCTAGTTTCTGCTCGAATGTGTCCAGCATCACGCAGCTTAATAATCAGATAGTCATATAAACCATCTAAGAGATGTAATAAATACTGTCTTTTTTTTATGTCAGTGATAGTAGATCACAATAGCAGGTCAGTTTTTTTGAGCATCTCTGTCACTCCAGGTGTCAGGTACATTATTTCATTTAATCCTCATAATGGTCTCATGCTATTGCAGTGGCGTAGCACTGGAGGGCACAGACTTGGACTAAACTATCTGAAAATCTCAGTGCCATGTTTGCTTTTCATATGACCATTGTCAAGTTATTTAACCTCTTAGTGTCTCAGTTTCCTTATCCTGGTAAAATGAGAAATATTGTCCCTAACTTTCAGAGTTATTTTGAGGATTAATGACTTAGTAAATTTAAGTTGCTTAGAAGGGTGCAGGCCCAGAGCCGTGGTTGTAACTATTTCCATAGAAATAAGGAAAGACTTACCTTGCTATTTGGTGTGTGACTAGAGCCGGTAAGGAGATGGGGCTCAAAACCACATTGGCCCATCTCTGAAGCCCAGAGCTTTCCTCAGCCTTTAAACCTACTGCTTCTCCATTATCATGGTAGCCTGTTTGATTTCTGGACAATTCTTGTGGAATTCCTTTTTGTATTAAATTAAAATCTCACTTCTTTTAGTTTTGTGCTCTTGATCTCAAGTCTATCAAAATATAGTTCTTTGTCCTAAAATGGAAGAAACTTTCTCTGTCACTTGTTAATATTAGCTGAAATAGCTAAATGTTGGGTGTTGTTTGAATTCTGGAAATCTTGGGGTCTGGAGAAAAGAGAGGAAGACTCTCATACAGTCTTACATGAGCCAGAACTGGGTGTGTTTACAATTTTCTTTTCCCAGTGAAGGTCTTGCTCAGGAGGAATGACTGCTGGTTTGGGAGGATGGTTATAAATACAAGCAAAGGAGAGTGGTAGTGTGGACAAATTGCTCGGATCACTATGCTTAGGCGATATTGAGGGCCTCACCGCCTCCTGTTCTTTGGCTACTGGGGCAAAAATAGCCTCAACTTCTGTGGAAAGGAAGAGACAGGCTTTTTTTTTTTTTTTTTTTTTTTTTAATTGTTAAAGATCTTACAAAAATTGTTCTAGGAACCAGGATTAAATTTAAAAATCCATCCTAGTAAGCTGTAGGGATTGTGGGAATATACCAGATTATGCCATAATTAATTATCTGTTGGAAGACAGTCTCTAAATTTAGGGAAAGGGGAGTGCTCCCTCTACTTTTTATTTGACAGATTTATACCAGTAAGTTCATGTAGCCATGCCTCACCACAGAGTTTTTTTTAGACTAAAGAAAAAATTAAGCTACATGCCCTTATTGCACTGAAGTGGCTTGATAGGGAATAGAGCAAAGAGCTGAGAGATTTTTCATATGAATAATTCTGCAGCGAATGACGTTCTGTGCTGAAAACAGCCACTTTAAAGGATGTTAAAGGATGTGTCATAACTTAGTCATTGTTGTTTATATTGTTATCTTTCACTTACTCTCCTTTGGGAATCTAGTTCAGGGCCCAAAACTGAAAATTCAGCTTTATTTTTCTTTCTTCATGATGCAAAGCTGAGCTGACTCCACCACATAATCAAACATTTGATGATAAATTGTCTCATCTTTGTTTGGACCTGCAATCCAGAACATGTCTGGAGGGTGGGAATACTTCTTTGGTTCTCCCCGTTAACCACAGGATAGAGTTCATTGTCCTCTGAAATCGTGTTTGAACGAATGATCCAGTAAGATCATCATGAGAACACTTGAAGAACATGCAGACAGCTTTGCCTATAAGTGAGCAAAGTCTTGAAATCTGTGAAATCTCACAACATTTCACAGCTAATGCTTACACGACTTAGTAAATACTCTGCTGGATGTGTGTAGCGTGTGTGTGTGTGTGTGTGTGTGTGTGTGTGTGTGTGTGTTCTGGGTTCCCACACGCAGCTCTCCAGCTCTGTCTTGTGACCCTTTGGTTTCAGAGGTGCGCCTCGGCTAGCATTCCTACAGCTGCATCCCTAAGGCCCTTGACCACTCAGACTCCCTGCACTGCCACAGTTCAGCTGTCACTGAGCATTGACACATTGAAAACAGATCATTTCTCTCCCCACAGAACCGATGTCTCAGTTTCCTTTTTCTGTCAGCAGATGGGACTGACTGATGGTGTTCCCTTCCTCCTTCATGCTTCTCCCAAATGCCATCTCTTCCCATGACCTTTCTCCCACCTCCACACCCTTAGTGTTTTACACCCAACCAGATGGTAGAATCTCCTGGGGAGCTCTTGACAGTGTTGGTGGCCTCGTCCCCTTTCACTAAGTCATGTGTCTTGAAATGCTCCAGAAGACTATATTATGAAGCACTGCTGAGGACTATTACAGTAGATGTCAACAAATACTTTCAACTGATTAAACGGTAATTTTATGCACATGATAATTATGAATTACCATTTTGTTGCTGGTTGATTTTCACTAGAATACTGGGTTTGGTAGTATTTTTCAACTAGTCTTAGTGACCATACTTCATAAACCATAGAATCTTGTCTTGTCAATACTCTGCCATATGGAGGAAAATGTGTTGGGGAATGAGGAGAATATTTCTTTTTAAAGCAGTGCAGTCTTAAAATTTTTTAAATAAGCAGTGAAGATTTATATGTATGCATGCATATACATGTGTATTTTTTAAATTTTTTGCAGTGCTAGTTTATGATATATTTTGAATTAAATAGTATAAATACATTTTGGAAAGAATTCCAAACTCTTTATCTCTGTACTGCCTGAATACATTATGTTTGCCCATGTTTGTAGAGGTATGAAGATGCTATTTTCTATTTCTTTCATGTGTACACACACATGCGCGTGCGTGTGCACGCACACTCGCACACACACACACACACACACACACACACACACACACACTATTCTGGTTTGACTATGAGGTGTCTCCCAAGCTCCTGTGTTTAATGCAGGAATGTTTGGGGTGAAATGATTGAATTATGAGAACTTAGTTTGAATGAACTGTTCAGGTGGTTACTGTAGGCAAGTGGGGCGTGGCTGGAGGAGGTGGATCACTGGAGGTATGTGCCCTCGAAAGGTATCTTTCTTCTCCTTTGTCCCCTCTCCTCCTATGAGCAGAGAAACTCTCCCCCACTACACTCTCCTGCCATGATGTTCTGCCTCATCTTGGGCCCAGAGCAGAGGAGTAGACCCACCATGGACTGAGCCTCTAAAACCATAAGCTAAAATAAACATATCCTCCTCTAAGTTGTTCTTGTCGGGTATTTAGTCACAGTGATGTAAAGCTGTACATGTGTGACTAACACACACACACACATACACACACACACACAAGTACATATATTTCTGTTTATTATAATTGCTAAATCAGGTTTGACAGAATTGATTTAGGTGTAACCCTTCAGGGAATAGGTCGGATCTGAGAGAATTTGAGAGTGAAAGGGCTGTACAATGATAACACTGGAAAGCAACAGGAAACTCCAGATGTTTCCAGAGCTGGGACATTAGGTGTGCTCTGGTTTAATGATCAGCGTGGGGGCAGTGGGGAAACCAAATTATTATTATATTTTTCCTATTGTTGAGGTTGTTCAAATTTGGGCCATAGTTTTTTCTTCTCTGACAGAGGACAGAGTGAGAGAGAGAGGGCACTTATCCTGCAGACCCGATAGATTTGTAACGAGGATCCTGTGAGGTAAAGGTTGTGATGGTGACTTTGATGAGCTGTCAAGCACCAGGTATAGGAGCAGGTGGGGATGGGGAGGAGGGGAAGATAGTAGAAGACAGTTCCAGCAAATTACTAATGCAGCTTCTTGGGTGCATTTGAAATGAGGCACTTCCAGACAGATGCCTTGGGTTTTTCTCACTGAGTCAGAGGTGAAATATGACATGTTGTCATGTTAAACTAATAAATGACATTAGGAGGGCCAGAAGTTGCAAATAATTCTGCCTACAGCTTGGGAGCTCCCCGCTTCAAGGTTTCCAACGTCTGGGATCCCTGAGATCCCTCATGTCTGACAGGAACAATGGAAAGGTCTAAATTAAAACTGGATGACTCTTTAGGCCTTAAGGGACTTCACTGAGCATAATTTTCTTTGAATGGAAATGTAAGTTATAATTTGTTAAAAGCAATTTTTCAAAAGTAAAAAAAGTAGCACGTGGAAATTTTTACTGCCTTCCCAGCTCCTTCAGCGGAAACCTATTTTGGTAAATGTGTTATCTTTAAGGTTCCTGTGCTGGGAAGTGATTGATTTGAGAACACAGTTGGAAAGTTTATTGTGAGAATGATATTATTTTGGTGACTATCCCTGACTTTGATTCTTGTAAAATTTTACCCTTTTCTATGTTTTGACAGTCGGATAGCATTGGTTTTGAATACTGAAAAGTAGTCAGGAACCTATGGAAATTATAGTCCCAGTCTTTGGGATCCTTGTATAGGCACAGGTGGCAAAGAACTGGATGGATGAACAGGTGTTTTTGGGTTTTTCAACATAGCCGAGCTACTTTATTTAGGGTAAACTATGGTTGTTTTGTAGTTATTAAGTGTCTTTTAAAATACATTTTAAAGTTTTTCCTTTTTGTTTCTGTGAATCTAATCTTTTCTGAAAAAAATTTTTGTTATTTTGTAAAAAAATATTAGTACATTGAAAGTATTACTATTCACTGGCAATTAGAAGTGGCTCTTCCCCAAAATTTAGGTAAATTTTTGAATAAAGAAGGAAAAAATGGTCTCAGGAAGATACTGAGTGTGTGTTTTCTAACTACTTGTATAGATTAGACTTAATTAGGTACATCTTAATAAATGACCAAGTATTCATTATATTCCAGGAGTGATAGTAGCTACAGTAGCATTGCTTTTGGCTGAAAAATAAAAATATCTGATTGACAGAGGCTAAATGGAAAATTATCATCTTGCTTAACAAGGAGCACGTAGATCAGGGTTGCAGTTTTGATACAGTAACTCTACAAAGTCAGTGGAGATTAGTTCTCTTTCTGCCTTTTTGCTCTGCTGGTTTTAGGATGTTGGCTTTTGTCCTTGAGCTGTTGCCTTTTGATCCCATTATGGATCCCATTATGCTACTGCTCCAAGCAACACTGCCTTCTCTAACTAGGGATGAAGAAGAGGTAAGAAACTGAGAGGGAAAAAAAAATATATAGTTCTTTTATCAGGGAGAAATTTTTTCTCAGTCCCTTACATACTCCCAGTAGACTTATCCATAGCTGCTAGGGAACCAGAGCAAGCAAATATTTGGAGAGTGAATAAATGGATTTTCATGGTTGTCTGAGATTAATCCTAATTCATAATTAACTTTCCAAATAAAAGAGAACGACAGCCAATGGTGAGTGGGAGACCAATACTGGGTACCATGGTGGTATATGCAGGGCTTTCAGAGGAGAGAATGCAAGAGTCCTGGTCACCTATGATCCCACTACCTGGTGATGGGGAGAGGACAGTAATCAAATGACCACAGTGTTCCATGAACAAAGAAAAGTGTCAAGGAGATACAAATGCAGCACTGTGAAGGGAAGATTTAGAGAGAAGTACAGAGGCTCAAGAAAATCTCAGAGAAGGTACCACCTGAGATGGGCACTGACATTTTCAGCATGTGCAGATGAATAGGCAGTGACCTTTAGACATTTGCAAAGTCAACAGCTTTGGGTTGACTTTGTATAGTAAGTGTTCAGGAGAAGTGTCAGTGGGAATATGGGAAAGCATTCGAAACTCAAGTGTGCGGTGCTCTGCCATTAGACAGCAGCAGATTAATGAAAGAGTGATTTAGTGTGCTCAGGAGGTCTCCCTGCTCTGTGCAAGGGACAGTGCTGGTGTGCTTACAAATAAGCTAGCCTTCCTTCGTGGATGAGCCAAAGTTATTCGCCACTGTGTTCAACTCATTCAGTGGCTACCCCTGGCTGCATTTAAAGTTGAATTTTGAGTTCGTGTTTCTGAGGTCTGTTATTTACAGTCTATAGGCATAAAGAGCACTTTTCTTTTCTTTTAAGAGAAAGGAAGTCTTCAAAGACCTCAAGTCACAGTTTTCAAATTCCTTAATGTGATGTGATAATGTTATGCAGCTTAAATGAACAGTGACTGGCATGGATGGATGATTTATATTAGCTTCAGTTTGAGTGATGTTTAATAAACCAAACCAAGTTATTTTGGGTACATTTAGAGCAGTTATCAAGCTAAATTTTGAAAAGTGATTAATGAAAAGATAAGGTAATTGTGAAAGAAATGGGGCTAAATCTTAGTCTTTTCTACATTCCTATCCAGATTGTCCCCTGCTGCTCCAGACTCTGGTCCCTGAAGCAGGACTGGAGGTTCAGGTGGAGGAAGAATTGAGAGATCCACATGGCCTTTCAAAGAGTAGTATTAGAATAGGCCCCCACACACACAAAAAAAAAAAAATCCAGGTAATCATTATTACCAGAATCATTATTTTGATATAGCACTCAGGATTGGAGTGATGAGAAGCCCAGGAAATGCTGGAGTGCTAAATATTTATTGTTAATGTAGCTTCTATTGGTTGACAATGATTTTCAGAATGAAAAGGATGATAGTTTCATTATTCTTTGGGTTAATATGAGAGTTTTTGTATAATATATGTAAGCATATGCACATACATCTCTGTAGACAG
This sequence comes from Sciurus carolinensis, assembly GCF_902686445.1. Lineage (NCBI taxonomy): Eukaryota > Metazoa > Chordata > Mammalia > Rodentia > Sciuridae > Sciurus > Sciurus carolinensis. The sequence continues at coordinate 118,601,598 of NC_062215.1, forward strand.
GATTTATTTTAACTTAGCTACTGTGCTATTATCACACCAAGTAAGATAAGTTATATTTCTAATATAATATTAGCATGTATCACTATATGACTTGTATGTATGTTATGTATCTAAATTATATGTCTGTATTTATGTCTATGTCTTATGCCTCTGTAGAGACATTTTATCAGAAGAAAAAAAGATTCAGAATATCACAGTTGGTTTTGAATGCTATAGGATTGTCATGCGGAAGAAAGTTTGAGATTTGTTGCCTAGTTGATAAGAGTTAGGCTTAGTTCTAAGGAAGAATTTCCTCAGAGTGCTACCCACAGGTGAAATGGGCTATGTTGAGAATCCCTTCATTCCATTGGACCAGTCTTCAAGACTAAGCTCATGCAAGGTTCTCCAGCTTCAGCATGCATTGCATTTATCAGTAGGGCTCGTGAAAACCAGTGTTGCTGGGACCTAACCCCAGAGTTATTGACTATGCAGGGCTGGGGAGTCTCAGAATTTGCATTCTCCTGGCTTTTTAGGTAAGGTTGAGTAGGCTAGTCCAGAGACCTCTCTTTGCAGAGTACTGGGCTAAACCAAGAATGCTTCTCAGATTATTCTGTGCATAGGAAACATTTGGGGGATGTTGGCTAAACACAGAATTTGATTCAGCTGGCCTCGGTCAGGGCCTGATATTCTGTGTTTTTGATGTCTGCCAGGGGATACCAATGCACTTGGTCCATTGACCACACTTTGAGTAGTCCCTTATCATATGAAGAAGCCTGCGGAAATTTGAACATTTAGAGGACTCTTGGCCCAGAGGAGATAATTTTATTGTGGTAAATTCCTAAAGGGGACAAAGAAAAAGTTGACTTGCTTTTCAAAAAAGATTTTTTTTTCAGGGTGAAATACCCTTTTCTTACAATTATCACACCATAATTATTAACATTTTGTGACCCTTCTGTGAAGTTCTTCAAATAAGAACTCATTTAACTTGCTCTTTAAGCTTTTGCCCTTCAGGGGTGGGGGAAAAGCCACCTCATTGATTGAATCCACTACTGAGCTTTAAATGGAAATGACCTTCACATTCTTTAATTGAGCTCTGATGTTTACTGGCAGATTTGGTGATTTCACATAAATGCTCATATCAAAGAATTTCGAGGGCATAATATCATTATGTACATTCAAGTACTTTCTAATGATGCTGCTGGTGTTGTGACCTTGGAAGGATTCCAGAAAATCAAGAGAATACCGAGGCTTTAAAAAAATAAGAGGAAAATGAGAGGGAGGAGGGGCGGGAGTATGAAAGATGGTGGAATGAGACAGACATCATTACCCTATGTAATTGTATGATTAAAAGAATGGTATGAATCTACATCATGTGCAACCATAGAAATGGAAAGATGTACCCCATTTGTGTACAATGAATCAACACGCAGTCTGTGAAAATAACAAAATAATTTTAAAAAATAACATGGATCTCTACCCATTGCTTGGGTGATACCAGATTGGCCCTGGAAGGAAATGAAATGTCCCTCATGAGGAAATGCATGTTTCTTTATTAAGAGCCAAGTGAAAATTTTACTGTTTATTTTTTCCTATCTGTTTCTTATAAATAAACTATGTTTTGCCTTTAATGCCTTCAAAGCTTAGACCTCTTGTTTGAACTGCCGCTTGATTTTCATCTTCTGAGCTTCCCTTCCTTTTTAGATTTAGGTTTTCATGATGGAGAGATTCTTATAGAATCAGGAGTAGTTCTTAGACCAACTGAAGTACCAGATGAAACTCTCAACAGGAAAAGCTGATTATTAATAGGTCTTCAGTCTTTTGAAATGTTTTTCTCATACATGGGGAAGGAATCTATCATCTACATGCCAGGCACTTTACACCAGTGTCTCCTTTGATTCTTCAAGAAGCCGTGTGGTCCAGGTGATCTAGTTGTATCCCAGGGAAACTGACTCAGGCAGGCAGGACAACGAACTGACCCCTCAAAGCTCCTGAGTGGTCAAATCAGGATTGGAGCCTAGGAAATCCTGTCTCCAAAGTACTTCACTTCTAATAGCTTCCGAATACAAACAGCAAATTCTTTGGAATGGAGATATTCTTAGATCTGGTGTCAGAGAGGAGGTTTTGATGGGAGAAGGAAAAAATAAATGCCCTTGTCAGTCAGTGTTATCTCTTTAGTTTCTTAGCCAGCAGACATCAATGAACTTTGCAGCCTGTGCTACAAAAATCACGTGAAGAATGGCGCCCAGTTGGTAGGAGCATCCCAACTGAAGATTTTGAGCACATGAAGAACACTTGGTGCTGATTCTTAAGCCCTCGTCTCTCAGCTCCAGATCCATCCTTGAGATTTTGGTCGCAGTATTAGAGCTGAGGCTCTACCACCACGTCCCTCTTGCCAGCTCTTGCTCTGTACATAGTAGGTGCTAGAGAAAGGCTACATGGCTGGAGGAGAGGGACCAAATATGCCTATCCTGTTTGCCACCTTTCCTGAGAGTGTCACCTCTGCAGCCATGGGTTTTTGTTTTTTAATAGACTTTTTTTTTTTTTTTTTTTTCCTTTTGGAACAGTTTTAGGTTTCTAGCTAAATTGAGTAGAAGGTACAGAAATTTCCCATGTACTCCCTGTCCGCACACAGGCCATGGGCTCCTGCCTTATCAACGCCCCACCCAGCATGGTGTGTTTCTTACAATTTATGAGCCAACACTGGCACACCTTTCTCACCCAGAGTTCATAGTTCACACTAGGGTTCACCGGGGTGATGAACATTCTGTGGGTTTGGACAAATTGAAAATGCCGAGTAGCTTAATACATTGTGTGCTATTCTAACAAAATGTCTGTCTCTGGGTAGTTTATAGAGAGCAGACATTTATTTCTCATAGTTCTGGAGGCTGGAAGGTCCAGGATCAAGGCGGTGGCTGATCTGGTGTCTGGTGAGAGCTGAGAGTCCACTTGCAAGATGGTGCCTTGAGCATTGTATTTTCTGGAGGGGAATGACGCTGTTCCTCACACAGCGGAGAACAACCAAGCGCACACCCATCTTGTGGACCCTACTTATAGTCACATTAATCCATTCCTGAGGGCTCTACCTAAACACCTCCTGTTTAGTCCCACCTCCCAGCACTATTGCATAGGGTTATATTTCAACACATGAACTTCGGGGACACATTTAATCCATAGTAGTAGGTATCCACCATTATGGTGTGTTATATGGAGTGGTTTCACTGCCCTAAAAATAGTAGCTACTCTTCACCCAGCAGAGGTGGTTTGTTTTCCATAGTTGATTCTGGTTTCTGACTTTGTCCAGAAACCCCCCAGCATGCCAGTTGGGGGATGCCTCCTTGTCAGGGTCTGAGTCCAAGTGTGGGGTTCCTTTGCAACATCCAATCTCCATCTTCTCAGCCATGGGCTTGCTCTGGTTTTCTCTGTGACATCTTAGGGCTACCTTCAGGTCTTTAATTTCTCTGATACCCATTTTACTAGTTCCTTGTATTAGATTCTTTCTGCTGAAATAACTTATGGTTTCTGTTTTCCTGATTAGACCCTGACTGATCCATAATCCTTTTGGATTATGGATAGATAGTAGTCTGAAGTGTATGCCACGAATACTTGCTGCTATAATAAACACTGCTCATTGCGGATATAAGGGAGTTGGTAGAGTTGTATAAGAGTTTGAGGGTTTGCAAACAAATTTATTAGGTTCACGTTATTATAGGGGGATTCAATCCTGACATAGCATGTTAAGTATATTAAAGTCTGTCTTATACTACTATAACAAAGCAACTGAGACTGGGTAACTTTATAAAGAAAAGAGGTTTATTTAGCCCATAGTTCTAGAGATATTCAATCATGGGGTCTCCACCCTGAGGCTCTAACCTAATCCTAATCACGTCCCAAAGACCTCCTAATCACCTTAATTGGATTAAGTTTCCACCCACTTCATACCTACAATGGATTCACTTTCAACACATGAACCCTTGGGGGACACATTCAGACCATATCCTAACCATCCATCAAGTATGGGAAAATAGCAGGAGATTGCAGTCAACTGAGACAAGGGGTGTTTTCTTGTTTCAGCTTTGTCTGTAGTTTTGTGAGTGACATTTTCAGTGCACCTCAGTTTCTTTACTTTTAAATCTTAGGTAATGCTAATTATGAGGTCAAATGAAGTTAAGAGAATTGAGAATACTTGTAAGAAGTAGGAGGTCTTGAATTCAACAGTTCCGATGCTCAAATAATATTGTAATGCATGCCATCATTAGTCTTGATCTCTGCCTACGCAAAGGTATTTGCTGAGACCATAGAATTCCTCAAGTGATAATGGGGGAAGGGCAGTAAGTGGGGCAGAGACACGGCCACCTGGAACCTGCTCGGTTCTGGGGCTGTGCTCAGTGCCTTATGTATGCTGACTCCTTCAACTTTACCGTTTACAGGAGACAAAACTGATTTTGCTGCTGTTGCTGAGAATCCACTTTCTTAGTTACTCTCCATATCCGTTCCTGTGAAGGATGCCACCTTTATTGTGTCTTGTTCCATTTCTTGTTCCTTTAATGTAAGACATGCACGTAGTAGATGGAGGTGTTAGGAACTGTCTTTGAGGAGTTGCTGCCGCTGTTTTCCAAATTCCATGGAGGCACTGTGTTAAGAGGAGCCTCCATAAACACGAAAGGCACTTTGGTCCTTAGACACTACACTACCCAGAACCTTCAGTGGTAGATCAGGAAGAAAGCAGACGGCACTCACTGACAAGCAGTTTTTGTGGTTTTGAGGCACCAGTGGACAAACTTTGTGGTATTTTCATTGGACAGAAAAAATGTTCACAGACCCAGGAGCATGTATCACCCACTGAAGTGTTGGGAGAGTTGGGACAACTCAGTTCTTGGAATGAGGACAGCAGGCGTGGTGGCATGCCCCTCTGCTCCGTAGTTTTTAGTTCATATGCCAAGATGCCATCACAGACTGGTGGCAGGAGGACAGTGACAGGGAAGGTGTCTGAGAGCGCCGAGGGGTACAGCTAAAGGGAATTCTGAGGCCTTCAGGCCTAATTCTTGAGTCGTGTGACATGTCCAGAGCTGGCAGGGTGCTGGAAGCAGCAGTTCGAGATGGAGTTACCAGAACTGCAGTCAATGAGGTAAAGAGACCTAGCCCACGGCCACCCCTGCGGGAGGTCTGGATAGTATCCTCCTCAGTGCACAGAGAAGAACAAATGGAAGAGAAAGGCACGTGCATATATGTGTGCTATTCCCCAAAGATTCATTGACAATTATAGTAATTTTCTAAGCACTGCAATACTATGAAAATATCAGCCAGCTCATAATGGTAATGTCTTATACTTTCCTGAACTACGAAGGCATTTTCCTATATAAATGTTCACTGTCCAATTTTTCTTTTCCTTTAAGAAAAGTTTATTGTGTATGCTTAAGGTCTAAAACATAACGTTATGGGATACCAGGAGATGGTAAAAAGATTACTACAGAAAAGCGAATCAACATATCCATCATCTCACCATAATTACCTTTTTGTTGTTGTTTTTGTGGCAAGAACAAATAAAATCTTATTTAGTGTGAATCCCAAGTACATTTCAATTTCATTACCTATAGTCCTCGTGTTATGCATTAGCTCTCTGGATTTGTTTACACTGCATTTCTGCTACGTTGTTCAGCTTTCCTATAAACATCACAATGTCTTTTGTATCTAGTTTTATGCCAGATATAGGGGCATGTTTTTCATTTCATCGAATTTTATGAACTTACCTTTTTTTTTTTTTTTTTTTTTTTTGTTTTTTGTTTTTTTTTTTTTTTTTTTTTTTTTTTTGCAGTTGAATTATTTTTTTTTTTTTTTTTCGTCTCCTTGTTTTTTTTTTTTTTTTTTTTTTTTTTTTTTATTTTTTTTTTTTTACGTTTACATAGGGTAATGATGTTTATTATATTTTTCCCCTCCCCCCCACCCCTCCCACCCCTCCCCACCCCTCCCACCCCTCTTTTCCCTCTACACAGTCCTTCTTTCCTTCATTCTTACTGCTCTCCTTAGCCTAACTCTAAACCTAACCCTAAACCTAATGCTAGCCCCTCCCACCCCCCATTATATGTCCTCATCCGCTTATCAGCGAGATCATTCGTCCTTTAGTTTTTTGAGATTGGCTTATCTCACTTAGCATGATATTCTCCAATTTCGACCATTTGCCTACAAATGCCATAATTTTATCATTCTTCATTGCGGAGTAATATTCCATTGTATAAATATGCCACAGTTTCTTTATCCATTCATCAACTGAAGGGCATCTAGGTTGGTTCCACAATCTGGCTATGGTGAATTGAGCAGCAATGAACATTGATGTGGCTGTATCTCTGTAGTATGCTGATTTTAAGTCCTTTGGGTATAGGCCAAGGAGTGGGATAGCTGGGTCAAATGGTGTTTCCATTCCAAGCTTTCTGAGGAATCTCCACACTGCTTTCCAGAGTGGTTGCACTAATTTGCAACCCCACCAGCAATGTATGAGTGTTCCTTTTTCACCACATCCTCGCCAACACCTATTGTTGCTTGTATTCTTGATAATCGCCATTCTAATTGGGGTGAGATGAAATCTTAGGGTAGTTTTGATTTGCATTTCCCTTATTACTAGGGATGTTGAACATTTTTTCATATATCTGGTGATTACTTGTACATCTTCTTCTGTGAAGTGTCTGTTCATTTCCTTAGCCCATTTGTTGATTGGATTATTTGTATTCTTCGTGTAGAGTTTTTTGAGTTCTTTATAGATTCTGGAAATTAGCGCTCTATCTGAGGTATGGTTGGCAAAGATATTCTCCCACTCTGTAGGCTCTCTCTTCACATTTCTGATAGTTTCCTTTGCTGAGAGAAAGCTTTTTAGTTTGAATCTATCCCAGTTGTTTATTCTTGCTTTTATTTCTTGTGCTATGGGAGTCCTGTTAAGGAAATCTGATCCTGAGCCAACAAGTTGAAGATTTGGACCTACTTTTTCTTCTATAAGATGCAGGGTCTCTGGTCTGATTCCGAGGTCCTTGATCCATTTTGAGTTGAGTTTTGTGTAGGGTGAGAGATAGGGGTTTAGTTTCATTCTATTGCATATAGTTTTCCAGTTTTCCCAGCACCATTTGTTGAAGAGGCTATCTTTTCTCCATTGCATATTGTTGGAACCTTTGTCTAGTATGAGAAAATTGTATTTATTTGGGTTTGTGTCCATGTCCTCTATTCTGTACCATTGATCTACCTGTCTATTTTGGTACCAATACCATGCCGTTTTTGTTACTATTGCTTTGTAGTAGAGTTGAAGATCTGGTATTGCAATACCCCCTGCTTCGCTCTTGCTACTGAGGATTGCTTTAGCTATTCTAGGTTTTTTATTCTTCCAGATGAATTTCATAATTGCTTGCTCTATTTCTGCGAGGTACATCATTGGGATTTTAATTGGAATTGCATTGAATCTGTATAGCACTTTAGGTAGTATAGCCATTTTGACGATATTAATTCTGCCTATCCAGGAACATGGGAGATCTTTCCATCTTCTAAGGTTTTCTTGAATTTCTTTCTTTAGTGTTCTGTAGTTCTCATTGTAGAGGTCTTTCACCTCTTTTGTGAGATTGATTCCCAAGTATTTTATTTTTTTCGATGCTATTGTGAATGGAGTAGTTTTCCTAATTTCTCTTTCTGAAGATTCATCACTTATGTATAAAAATGCGTTGGATTTATGAGCATTGATCTTGTAACCTGCTACTTTACTGAATTCACTTATGAGTTCTAAAAGTTTTCTGGTGGAATTTCCAGGTTCCTCTAAATATATAATCATGTCATCAGCGAACAGGGATAGTTTGAGTTCTTCTTTTCCTATTCGTATCCCTTTAATTTCTTTGGTTTGTCTAATTGCTCTGGCTAGAGTCTCAAGGACGATGTTGAATAGAAGCGGTGAAAGAGGGCATCCCTGCCTTGTTCCAGTTTTTAGGGGGAACGCTTTCAGTTTTTCACCATTTAGAATGATATTAGCCATGGGCTTAGCGTAGATGGCCTTTATAATGTTTAGGAATGTTCCCATTACCCCAATTTTTCCTAGTGTTTTGAGCATGAAGGGATGCTGTATTTTATCAAATGCTTTTTCTGCATCTATTGAAATAATCATGTGATTCTTAACTTTAAGTCTGTTGATATGGTGAATGACATTTATTGATTTCCGAATGTTGAACCAACCTTGCATCCCTGGGATAAAACCCACTTGATCGTGGTGCACTATCTTTTTAATATATATTTGTATGCGATTTGCTAAAATTTTGTTGAGAATTTTTGCATCGATGTTCATTAAGGATATTGGTCTGAAATTTTCTTTCCTTGATGTGTCTCTGTCTGGTTTAGGTATCAGGGTGATATTGGCTTCATAGAACGAGTTTGGTAGGGTTCCCTCCTCTTCTATCTCATGGAATAGTTTGAGGAGTATTGGAATGAGCTCTTCTTTAAAGGTTTTATAGAACTCGGCTGAGAACCCATCTGGTCCTGGACTTTTCTTTGTTGGTAGGCTTTTGATGACCTCTTCTATTTCATTGCTTGAAATTGGTTTATTTAAGTTGTGTATGTCCTCCTCGTTCAGTTTAGGTAGTTCATATGTCTCTAGAAATTTGTTGATGTCTTCAAGGTTTTCTGTTTTGTTGGAGTATAGATTTTCGAAATAGCTTCTAATTATGTTTTGTATTTCACTCGTGTCTGTTGTGATGTTTCCTTGTTCATTCCGAATTTTAGTAATTTGAGTTTTCTCCCTCTTTCTCTTTGTTAGTGTGGCTAAGGGTTTATCAATTTTATTTATTTTTTCAAAGAACCAACTATTTATTTTATTAATTTTTCCGATTGTTTCTTTTGTTTCGATTTCGTTGATTTCGGCTCTGATTTTAACTATTTCCTGTCTTCTACTACTTTTGGTATTGGTCTGCTCTTCTTTTTCTAGTGCTTTGAGCTGTAGTGTTAACTCGTTTATTTGTTGATTTCTACTTCTTTTTTTGAATGCACCCCATGAAATAAATCTTCCTCTAAGTACTGCTTTCATAGTGTCCCAGAGATTTTGATATGATGTGTCTTTGTTCTCGTTTACTTCTAAGAATTTTTTTATTTCCCTCCTGATGTCTTCTGTTATCCATTCATCATATAATAGTGTATTATTTAGTCTCCAGGTATTGGAGAAGTTTCTGTTTTTTATTCTGTCATTTATTTCTAATTTCAATCCATTATGATCTGATAGAGTACATGGTAGTATCTCTATCTTCTTGTATTTACTAACAGTAGCTTTGTGGCATAAAATATGGTCTATTTTAGAGAAGGATCCATGTGCTGCTGAGAAGAAAGTGTATTCATTCTTTGTTGGATGGTATATTCTATATATGTCCGTTAAGTCTAAATTGCTGATTGTGTTGTTGAGATCTATAGTTTCTTTATTCAATTTTTGTTTGGACGATCTATCCAGTGATGAGAGAGGTGTGTTAAAATCGCCTAGTATTATTGTGTTGTGGTCTATTTGATTTCTGGAATTGAGAAGGATTTGTTTGACGTACGTGGATGAGCCAATGTTCGGGGCATAGATATTTATGATTGTTATGTCTTGCTGATTTATGCTTCCCTTAAGCAGCATGTAATGTCCTTCTTTATCCCTTCTGACTAGTTTTGGTTTGAAGTCCACATTATCTGAGATGAGGATGGATACTCCAGCTTTTTTGCTGTGTCCGTGTGCATGGTATGTTTTTCCCCATCCTTTCACCTTTAGTCTATGGGTGTCTTTTTCTATGAGATGTGTCTCTTGCAGGCAGCATATTGTTGGATTTTTCTTTTTAATCCAATCTGCCAGTCTGTGTCTTTTGATTGATGAATTCAGGCCATTAACATTCAGGGTTATTATTGTGATATGATTTGTATTCCCAGTCAATGGACTCATATTTGTTTTTGACATGATTTGGTTTCTCCTTTATTTGGCTATTCCTTTAGGCTAGCGCCTCCTGTTGCTGATTTGCATCGTTGTTTTTCATCTCTTCCTCATGGAATATTTTGCTGAGAATGTTCTGTAATGCTGGCTTTCTTTTTGTAAATTCCTTTAGCTTTTGTTTATCATGGAAGGATCTTATTTCATCGTCAAATTTGAAGGTAAGTTTTGCTGGGTATAAGATTCTTGGTTGGCATCCATTTTCTTTCAGGGCTTGGTATATGTTGTTCCAGGCCCTTCTAGCTTTTAGGGTCTGGATTGAAAAATCTGCTGATATTCTTATTGGTTTCCCTCTGAATGTAATTTGATTCTTTTCTCTCGCGGCCTTTAAAATTCTGTCTTTATTTTGTATGTTAGGTATTTTCATAATAATGTGCCTTGGTGTGGGTCTGTTGTAATTTTGTATGTTTGGAGTTCTATAAGCCTCTTGTACTTGGTTTTCCATTTCGTTCTTCAGATTTGGGAAATTTTCTGTTATTATTTCATTGAATAGATTGTTCATTCCTTTGGTTTGTTTCTCTAAGCCTTCCTCAATCCCAATAATTCTCAAATTTGGCCTTTTCATGATATCCCATAGTTCTTGGAGATTCTGTTCATGATTTCTTACCATCTTCTCTGTTTGTTCCACTTTGTTTTCAAGGTTAAATATTTTGTCTTCAATGTCTGAGGTTCTGTCTTCCAGGTGTTCTATCCTATTGGTTATGCTTTCTATGGAGTTTTTAACTTGGTTTATTGTTTCCTTCATTTCAAGGATTTCAGTTTGGTTTTTTTTCAGTATCTCTAACTCTTTATTGAAATGATCTCTTGCTTCCCGTATTTGGTCTTTTAACTGTTGATTGGTGCGATCATTTAATGCCTGCATTTGCTCTTTCATCTCCTCCTTCAATGCCTGCATTTGCTCTTTCATCTCCTCATTAGCTTCCCTGATCGTTTTAATTACGTACATTCTGAACTCCCTTTCTGACATTTCTTCTGCTGTGCTGTCATTGGGTTTTATTGATGTAGTATCTAGGTTTGTTTGGGACATTTTCTTCCCTTGTTTTCTCATAATGGTCAGTTGTCAGTGGGACCCTGAGATGTTGCAGTTTTCCACTATTGGCTTATAGTGTCCCAGTAGATTTCCAGTGTATCACCTCCCAGCCTTCAGTAGCCTGATGTCTTGGAGGAATCTGATAAAGCAGCTCATTCGAAGAATACTGCCCCTAGCCCCCTACTGGTTCCACGTTTTGGAACTGGCTCTGTGCAGAAATGCTCTCACTGTGGGCCTGCACCGTGTAGCTGGCCGTGTGGGAAGAGCCCACTGCCGGAGTGTGGAAGACTACCTTGGGAAGACTCAAGCTGCCCTGCCCGGCTCCGATAAGCCACCTCTATCTGGGCCTGCCACCCGGGCCGAGCTTTACCCAGTGGGCAGACTCACCCGTGGCTCCACTTCAGTCCGAGTCTCTCAATGCCTCCCCTTCTTAACTCCTTGGTTGTGGAGCGACCGGAGGTGCAGTCTCCCTCTAGGCCGCCATCTTGGATCGCCCCGTGAAGAGAGCCCGCAGCCGGAGTGGGCAGAGCCGCCTGAAGAGGTCTCCGGCTGCTCTGCTCTTATCCCTGAGGCTGAGTGCAGATCGAGGCTCTCCGCTGGTTCTTTGCAGGAGTACACTGCACTGCAGGGGCTCCGGGACTCGGAGCGTGCTCTGTTCAGACAGGCTCTCACTAGGGGGCCAGTTCCGTTCCGAGAACCTGGAGAAGCTGGCTGTGTGGGCGGGGCCCACCGCCGGAGTGCGCAGGACTGCCTGTGGATGACTCTAGCTGCCCTGCCCGGCTCCGATAAGCCACCTCTATCTGGGCCTGCCACCCGGGCCGAGCTTTACCCAGTGGGCAGACTCACCCGTGGCTCCACTTCAGTCCGAGTCTCTCAATGCCTCCCCTTCTTAACTCCTTGGTTGTGGAGCGACCGGAGGTGCAGTCTCCCTCTAGGCCGCCATCTTGGATCGCCCCCATGAACTTACCTTTTAATGGCTAGATTCTCTTTCTTAAAGAGCTGAAATGAAGTCATGATGAAATATGCAAAGTCTAGGGTAAGTTTTGTTAGAACTTTGAAAATGTATGGCAAGGAAAAGCAGTTTTTTTTTTTTTTTTTTTAATTTGTTTAGTTGTCAATGGGTCTTTATTTTGTTTATTTAGATGTGGTGCTGAGAATTGAACCCAGTGCCTCCCCATGCTAGGCAAGTGCTCTACCACTTAACTGCAACTCCAGCTCGGGAAAAGCAGTTTTGACATTTCTTAACTTGGGTTAATTTGGGCTTTCCCAGCATCCTAGCTCTTAGTTGATAACATTTGGTGGCCTTTTAGTCACCGATCTGCCCATTAAATTAGGTTAGTTTGAACTATAGGGACAGATCCCTTTATTATTGCTAGTTATGTCTTAAATATATATTATATATATCTTATGTGTGTGTGTGTGTGTGTGTGTGTGTGTGTGTGTGTATAAAATATATGTCTTAAATTTATATATTTGTTTTGAGTACCAAGGATTGAACCCAGGGGGTGCTTAACCACTGAGCCACATTCCCAACCCTTTTTATTTTTCATTTTGAGACAGGGTCTCACTAAGTTGCTTAGGACCTTGCTAAGTTGCTGAGGCTGGCCTTGAACTTGCAATCCTCCTGCCTCAGCCCCCTGAGCAGTTGGGATTACAGGCATGCACTACCATGCCTGGCTAAGTACAGTTTTCAGAAAGCTGTATGTGAACCTTTGAAAACAACTACCACCACCACAAATCTTTGCCAATGATTATTAATTAATTAAACCAGCTATTGTCTAGGGATCTTCCACTTCCTTGAAGACTAGGATAAAGCTCTATTTAAAAAAATGCTTAAAATAATACAAAAAATTTTAAACTTAGAAAAGAAAAAGATGAATGAGGAAAGGTTTATAGGATTCAGTCTGTTTATTCTGGAAGAGAGGAGTATGCAGTGTTTTTAAATACTGGAGGAAGTTATGAACTGAACCATCTCTCTATAGAGCTGAAAAAAGAGATGAGTTTACATTTTAGCAAGAAAGAATGATGCAGGAAGAACATTTTGAGTTAAGCATGATGAAAACCTAAAATAGGACACCAAGGGAAGATTGCTTTTTTTATTTTGAAATAATTATGGATTCACAGGAAATTGCAAAGAAATGCACAGGGAAATTTCCTGATCATTTGAAGAAAGTTTTTGAATGATCTCGCTAGAGAAAAATCTGGTTTGGAAGGAGACCGGGCCCAGTGACATAGAGAGTGCCTAAGTTTTCTGGCTTTCTCGCAAATACGTGCCATTCCTATGCTCTCCCATCATAGGTTACTGACCTGTGCAACCTGGAGCACCTCCTAATAGGTGCATGTGGGCTTCCTGTCGTCGGAATTTAAGAAAAGCCAGTGCTTATTGAGTACTTGCCAAAAATAGTTCTGTGGTATGAGGTTTATATGCATTCTGCCAATGCTCATAGAAAATTTGCCAAGTAGGTTTTATTGTCTTTGTTTTATAAATGTAGCGAGTAGGACTGACAAAGGTTGAGCAGCTTTCCAACAGGTGCAGATCAGGTAGGTGTATCTGGGATGAGAGCTTGCTCTAAAAGAATTGTCCTTTTAATTATATGGTGCTACCCAGAAACAAATTCACATTTTTTCCTAAGAAGAAAACTGTCTTCTGTCTGCATACCACTTTGTATGTGCCATCCTCCCCTGTATTTGACCTTTTCCAATTGCTCTTGAGATGCCAGTGGTTTAAAAATATTTCCCATCATGTGACAGAGTATAATTATGATTTTTATTACATAGATGAGGAAAGAGGTGAGTTACATGTTGTCTGCAGGTGCAGGCAGAAGCAATTTCTTTTCTGGTGGCATTTCAAATTCTCTTGGTATACTTATTTAATGTTGGTAACATTTTTTCCTGGAGTAATTTCATCCAGTTGCATGCTATCCTTTTGGTGCACCCATGGACTTAAATGTCATTCTTTTTTCAACCTGATGAGGCATCAAAATGGCCTTTTATTTTTATTCCACCTACTCTTCTCACCTTGACTGTCACAACGGAGTCCTTTGCTTAGGGAGATCTATAGAATTATCTGAATTGCAGCCTTCTCAGGACTTTCCATGTTAAATTTTGATATCATAGGGTTTTAGCTGGTATATTAGTTAGGATTTCCTTACTGTAACAAAGTAACCAAGGCAACTAACTTTATAAAGAGAAAAGGTTTATTTAGCTCCCAGTTTTACAGGCTCAAGGATGTGGTTCCTGCTCTGACTCAGTCCTGGTGAGGGGTTGCCTTTTATCATAGGAGACAGTAATGGCAGGAGCACAATCATATCTTGAGAAGGAGGAGTGAGAAACAGGACATGCAGGGCCAAGCTTGTTTCTTTCATCACAGTCCTCTCTCGAGAATTTAAGGGGTCAAACATGAGCCACATGCTCTCATGCCTCATGCCCCCATGGACCTCTGTGGGACATATGAGGTATTCAAACCATAGACAGCACTTGGGATACGGACCACTGTTTCCACCCTATTTTGAAAAATGTATGTTTTTCTTATTTTCAGTATTAAAAATTCACACACTCATTTTAAGGTCTTGAAAAATCTAGAATAGCATAATAAAGAATGCTAAAGTAAATCATAATCCCACCATCTTGCAACAAACAAGCAAAATATATCTTCATTTCTTTTCTATGTCAGAAATTTATAGATGTATATAGTGATCACATAAACTAACTTTACCTCTTGTTTCTAAGCACTTTTCATTGCAAATTCATTGAAAGCATTTATATGCTACTTTAAGTAAGTATAAAGTCCATATATACAAACTTCTAAACAGAAATGTATCAAATACAAATTAATCTTTTTTCTTAACCATCAAATATGATCACCATTAACAGTTACTCACTGTATTCCTGATAAAAATTTAAAGCACCAAAATGAGGTCTTATACTTGTTACTGTTCCATTTTACTTTTACCATTATACCTTGAAATACCACCGACATACTTTTTTTAACATCTTCAGAGAATTCCATTGTATAGGAAGGTACCCTAGTTCATGAGTCCTGATGAATATGTTTCCTTTCTTTTTTTGCCATTTCAAATAAATTTTGAAATTTTCTTTCTAAAATGCCAACAGATGTGTAGGATAAATTTCTAGGATATCTGGCTAGTAATGCCCTTGCAGGCTTTGGCATTTTAATAATTTGCTAAATACTGCTAAGCTGCATTTTAAAGGTTGTATCAGCTTAGTGGCTCACCACTCTTGCCTATAAGGAGATTTACTAAAATGTAAATATTTTTGTAAATGTCATTAGCAAAAACATATGTTCTGATACTTTTGAAGTTAGTGAGTGTGACCGTTTTTCACATGTATACTGACCATTGCTACTTATTTCTGTGAACTACTTGTTTACGTACTTGTTTACTTGTTTATGTACATTGTAAAGTAAATTTCCATGAGCAGAGTATAGGAATGGTGTGTCTCCAAGTCTTTCTCGGCTATATTTAGCATTATCAGAGTCAGCCTGGTGAGTGTGGTGTGTGGTAGCCACATTTCTTGATGAAGGTAAATATCTTATATGTTTATTGATGTTTCCATTTTTCTTTTCTGTGAATTAGCTACGTAGCATCTTTGACTCATTTTTCTATTGATTATCTAAAAATCAGTCACAAATCTCTAGATTTCACTCTTCAAAACTTTGCAGCTGATTTCTTCCAAGTTCTGGAAATGTTAATGCTCATCCCAAGTGGTAGCAATAAAGCAGATGGATGAATGATAGTTATTCTGTGATGACAGCATTATTTCAGTGGTCAGTGTAAAGAATTTAATTCTTTCAACTCTTCTTTGCTCTAATCATCTATATCGTGATACTATGTTGGGACTTTAACAGAGTCTGTTGGTCAAAAAAGGGCCCAATAATGGCTTCCTGAGAGTCTTCACAAAAGCAAGGAATTAGAATAATTCCATGTAACTCCATGTAATAACTCCATGTAATCACGGAATGCCATATTTTATAAGGATATGTCATTTCCTGAGACTCAATAGGAAAGTAAGCCAGATTACTAAACACCTATGGTGTATTGCAGCCTTGTTTGATAAAAATATGGTAAACAAAGTAGTTTAAAAAGTTGTCAGGTGCAGGGAAGGGCAGCAGAAAATATTCAAACGTTAATAATGGTTATCTTGGGTGATGGTATTCCTGGCAATATTTAATATCATCACAAATCCTTTTTAATTTCTACACTTTGTATAATGTACATCACTTTAGAAATTCAGAAAAGTTGCAAAATGAAGACTTGGTAGAGTTTTCATGAGTGGGACACAGACTCTGTTATTGTTTGTTTTTATCTTCACCCTCTGCCTAATTCTCTTTTACTGGAAGGTTCATTAGGTATTTATAATGCTACACCACCTTTTTTTCACCTTGGTTTTATTGTTATTCAACAACAACAGAAGCACAAAAGAAATAAAATGCTAAATCCTGTTATATGTCAACTGTTATTTTTCAGATTTTATTCTATCTCATATTTTATTTTATAAATATCATTTTAGTATATATTGCTTTTAAAAGTTAACATTGTTATAAATTTTCACGATCTATGAAGTTTATGTAAATATCATTTTTATTAGCTATATAATATTTCAAGGTGTTCTTGTACTCTAATTTTTTTAACATTAAATGTTGGAGTCATCCTTGGGTTTCTTTGTGAAATCACCTCTCTTCCCAGATGATTTTCTTCATCTCTTATGACATTTATACCATCTGCATATTGATTTTACCAAATTTGTGTGCCTGGGTCAAGCCTCTCCTGAACTCCAGGTTGCCTAGTTGCCATCTGCACAGATAAGCCTAACAGCCTAATAAACATAACCCCCAACTTCCCATGCCTCACATTGACTTTACTGTCCTTGTCCTTACCCCAGGTCTAACAGTCCTCCCCGGTGCTCAGGCTCAGGCCCAGGACCTGCCGTCTTCCTTTGGTCCTTTCTTCCCTCCTCCCCTGTTCAATCATTAATGGATCCTGTGGGCCAGCCCTCACCAGGGTCCTGGGTCTGATGATTCCTCGCCGTGTTTTTGCTGCAGTCCTCTCTTGCCTGGACAGTTGAGGTGACTTGCCAGTTGGCCTTGCTGTTCCCAGCCTCGTTCCCCTTCAGTGCGTTCTCAGCACTGGAGCCGGTGATCTTGTTAAAACAAAATCGGGTCATTTACGTCCTCTGTTCAAGTGCTTCGGTGGCTTCCTGCTCTCAGGATAGAAACCAAGCCCTTCAAGTGGCCTGCTGGGTTGCTGTGCTCCACCCGACTCGATTCCTCCTGCATTCGCTGACTCCGTTCCAGCCACACTGGGACTCCTAATAGGCCTTCGGCGTCTCAGGCACACTCCTCCAGGGCCTCTGTCCTTGACTGTGTTCCTTCTGGAACGTTCTTCCCCGTGTGTCTTCTAGTGTGTCCCTTCCCTCCTTCAGGATTTGGCTCACTTTCTCAGTGGCGCCCTCTCTGGCCAGCCCATTGGAAGCTGCCCCCTGAATTAGGAGTCTTCAATTTCTTTCCAGCTTGTTTCACTCTCTGACATAACATATACATTTTTATTTTTTTAATCTAAAATGTAAGCTCCATAAAATCAGGGATTTTGTTCACTGCTGCATCTACCACACTTAGAGCAGGGCTGATACCTAACAAGTGCACCATGAGTCATTTATTAAGTGAGTCATTAAGCTGTTTACCCTTTTCCTCCTATAGATAGTGTTCCATGAATATCTTTACATTTATGACTTTTCTTCTGTGTTTGACAGATTTCCTTAGATGGATACTTAAAAGTAGGCTCAGTGAGCAAGAGTGTGTGACCATATCACAATGATCTTAATGCCTCTTTAATTCACTTTTCTTAGATTAGGGAGAGGAGAAGATACAATTTTTACTGATAGAGTATGCTAGGAGCAACTGGGTTTAAATCTTGTCTAAGCTACTTAACTAGCATTAAGACCTTGGGCAAAGCATTTTAACTTCTTTGAGCTTTAGTTTATATTAGTGTAAAATGGGATTAGTATTTACTTTGAAGAGTTATTCTTGGTTTAAAGAAGGTTAAAACATTATAAAGCGTTTGGTATGTAGTAGTGCTCCATAAATATCAGTTTCCTCTCTCCATCCAGGCCTCCCGCTATTTCTTGTCCTGAAACTGTTATCTTAGGTAAGACTGTAGAATACATGGATACTAACAAGGCCTACTCACAGGGCAGAGGCACACCTGTACATCTAAACCTGCACCTTCCAGTCTGGGCCATTTTCATTAGTTCTAACCAGTCGCAAACCCATTACCAGGTGAAGGTCAGTGTCTACAAAAGGACTTGGAGCCAGGCCATGGATTGAGTTGATTCTGTTTGAATTTATACTTGTACATAGTTACTGATTTTGAGGGAGCAGGGTACTGGCAATTGAACCCAGGGGCACTTAACCACTGAGCCACATCCCCAGCCCTATTTTGTATTTTATTTAGAGACAGGGTCTCACTGAGTGGCTTAGTGCCTCATTGTTGCTGAGCCTGGTTTTGAACTGGTGATCCTCCTACCTTAGCCTCTGGAGCCACTGGGATTACAGGCGTGGGCCACTGCACCCACAGTGTTTGCTTTGTTTTTATTTTTTGCTTCCAATACTTTAAAGATATATTTCACTACCATTGATCCCTCATAATTTCTGATGAGCAGTAAATTATAAGTTATTTTTCCCTATATATGATATATACTTTTTCTGGTGACATAGTAGTATCTCTTTATTCTTGGTTTTTGTTGGTTTGACTCTGATTTGTTTACATTTTTCTCCTTTGAACTTCTCTCTTTTGGGGGTTCTTGAGTCTCTGAAACTTTTACCAGCTTTGAGAGTCGGTAGACCATGATTTCTTTGAATTTCTTTTTCTTCCTGGTCATCATGTTTATTCCCGGGACTCCAGTTACCCCTATGTTAACTTTTAAAAATAATTCCACAGGTCCTCAAAGTATGTTTGTTTTTTCCATTTTTTTTCTTTCTTTTTTTCAGATTGCACGGTTCAAGTTCACTGAATATTTCTTTTGTGTGATTATTCCCCTAAGACTGGATCATCTTTTCCTTACCTTCATCAGCATGCTTGATTGTATCCTGGACATGGCAAACGTTATGTTGTAGAGATTTTAGATTTTTTTCATTGCCTTGAAAAACATTGATGTTTTTATTAAGAGGCAATTATTGAGACTCAGACTGTAGCCTGTCTTGCCTGCAGTGGACGCTGGCTTCAAGTCTGAGATAATTCTTGAAACCTTACCTGTTGGCTGCTATGGGTTTTCCTTGCACGTTCATGGTGCAGAAGTCATCCAGAGTCATGCCTGGTCTGTACCCACCAGATTTTGGGTTTGCTGCTCTGGCCTCTTCTTTCTGTGGTTCTTGGGTCCCTTTCTAATTCCCCCAGGCTCTTTCCCTGGCTCCTGCAGCTGGAAAGAGTGTGTGTTCTTCTGTCAGACGGCACCTGCCGCTGTGACTTTCTGCTCTTCGGGTAGAGCTGCAGACTAAATCCACAAGTGAGCAGACAGGGAGTGCATTTGTTGCTGGTTGCTGACTCCTGACTCTTGACTCCTTTCTAGTCCCTTTGCTTTTATTCCGCCTCCAGAGCCCTTGAGTAGTGTGTTTCAGCTTTTTTGTTGTGGGGTGGAGGTGGGGGGTGAAGTAGTTGTGCAGGTTGAGTAGAGTTCGTGAGGAGTTTTCAACAACAACAGAACTCCCCTTTCAGGGATTTTTCATTGAAATCTGCATTGAGATGATCACAGATGCACACACTATGGTAAGAATGAGTGCAGGAGATCTCATATTCACTGCACCCAGTTATGCCTGATGAGGACATTTTACAAAACTTTGGTATGATGTCACAACCAGGATATCAACACTGATATGATTTACTGACTGTATTCAGATTTCTGCAATTTTTTTTTTTTTTTTTTTTTTTTGGTGTGTGTGTGTGTGTGAGAACAGGGGAGAGAGGGATTGATTTACCACTGTGCAATTTTGTCATATGTAAGCTTGTGTATCCACATTGCCCTTCAACCATCTGAAAAGTATAGGAGTGTTATAGTTGGAAAGGACAGGCAATTTCTGGCTGTGCTACCTATTGAAAATGTAGAATGTTTTTAAGTGATTAGAACAACAACACATACTTTGTATATATCATCATCATCATCATCATCATCATTATTATCATTATTTTAATCTCCTTGTCCAGGTTGCGAACCTCTTTGAATGCTGAAGTCACTTGACGTTTTGTGTATTCCTCTCGCAAAGCATTGCCCAGGGCTTGCTTCAGTATGTCGTGCAGAGGCCTTTAATTCACATATAAAATACAACTACACATTGTTCAGTAGAATTGGAAAGTAGGAATGTCTTAGATGTTTTCTCTGCTTTTTAACCTAGACCAGTATTTTTCCAAGTTTGCATCCTTATTATATTTACTTTCAAATATAGCACATGAAAGTACTTTATAGATGTTTGATCTTTTGAAGGTGGTGTTGCTGCCTTTGATAAAAAAAAAAGTAATTAAGTGGGCACTTCCTGGTGGAGGTAATCATCAAAGCTTAAAGTGCACGCTCCTTATAACTGTTGTATGTGTAGGTTCACTACCTGTTTCTCCATCTCTGTCTCTCTCTCTCCCCAACCATGTGACAGAAAGTTTTTGTGAACTTTTTTCTGTTAGGGCCGACATTTACAAAAGAAAAAAAATTCGTCTTTCTCAGATAGCCTATGACAGAATGTGATAACATTGCAGGAGTCGCAACATGGGTTTTACTTGAATCTTTTTTTTTTTTTCCTTCCAGTCCTGGGGATTGAACCCAGAGGCCCTCTATTACTGAATCACACCCCCAGCCCTTTTTATATTGAGACAGGATCTCACTAAGATGCTGAGGCTGGCCTTGAACTTTCCATCTTCCTGCCTCAGCCTCCCTAGTTGCTGGAATTATAGGTGTGTGCCATCGCATTTGACTTTATTTGAAATCTAATGTGCTCTTTGAGGAAAAAAATAAAAACAATGCTAGAGATGACTCATTAAATTATTTGGTGAATAAACACAGAGAACACATCTGTATTTTCATATAATCATGCATACTTAATAGGAAGAATTATGTACCCTTCTTCTTTTTCTCATTGAGGATTTGAGATCAACTTTTCTGTCTATGGTATGCAGCTTTCTAAGTCTTGGAAACCGAGTGTCTGGTTTTCTGTACGGGGTAATTTGGAAAGAGTACCTAGTGATGGTGGCAGTGCCTGCACAACTTCTCTGGGAACAGTGTTGACATTACAGGGACTTGGGGATTATAGAAATGGCTTTGGTATTGAAATGGCCAATGTCCTGCTTTCTGAGGTCCAGATGAACCTGTGCAGATGTGATATTCAAGGGAATTAAGACACACAGTTCCTTTGGAAAAGTTACTAGGGTACCTACCTAACTTGTATTTTAGCTGAGATGTTCATTTATTCATCCACCAAGTCTTCATTAAATGCCTGTAGGGTTCCACAGACTTGTAAATAAAAACATCCCATGACAGAGTAACTTCTTGCAAAGAATTCAGGTGTTTTGATTTACTGTGCCTATACACCAGGGGCCATTTAAACCTTAAAGGTCTTTAAACTTTGCTTTGAGTTAAATTCTTAAACTCATTTGTCTCTCCTCACATACACACACCTTTACCCCAGATCTCCAGAATTTGGGACTCAGCCTCACCAGTAAATCAGAATGGGGAGCTGATTATGGCACTGACCTTTCTGGGAAAAAAGTGCGCCATGCTCTGCTTGGGGTTTACAGTGATGGAATGTTCAGTCATTGAATTGCGACACTTGCTGTTTAGAAGAAGAAAGAGGACCGTGCCCCTGTTCTCGTTGACAGAGGCACTTGCTTAGGATCAAAATCAGCAGGTTGTTACAAGGATGAGGATAACAAAGCCCCAAAGGGAATATGAACACACTGTCACAAGGTGAGGAATGGGGATGATGAAGACGGTTGAGAAGAAGCCAACCATTGGAAGAGCAGATTTTTGGCTTTTACACCAAACTAGTTTTTACTTCATTTTCAATTTTTTTTTTTTCTGGCCTCCGGTTCTTTTTATACCTCTCATGATACATCATAATGAGAAGGCAAATAACCAGAAAGCAGGAAACTTTGTTAAGGAAACAGTGTCTGGACTCTGCTGTTCATTGCTCATTAAATTTTCTTTCTATCGCCACTGAAGCTACTACAGCCATCGTCCCGTGATTATTCATAGTGAAACTGGGGCCATTAGGGAAAGGTTACACTTCCTATCAGGAAGGCAGAGACATAGGCATTGTGTCCCAGAAAAAAATTTCATTAAAAAGAATTAAGAACACATCATTTTAGGAATGTTCCGTTTTTTAAAAGATTTACAAATTCTTCCCACCTGTGTTGTGGAGAGCCCAGTAAAACAAGCATTACATTGCATTTTCTGTGTATGTCTTTCCTGGCTTAAGCTTGCACATATATAGTGGTCTCTTTTTCATATTTGAATAAATGTCTTCACTTTTACTTGAAACAGGACCCAGTAGGATATTATGTAGTACTGTGTATTTCAACCTCCTTAGTACCATTAAATTAAAAAAATCCTTCTTTGTCTACAGTTCTTTAATCTCATTGAATACCATTAAAGAAGCCTCATCTAAAATTTACTCATGATCCATTTTGTACACTTATCAGTTGTTGCTTTGTAGCTGGGTCACCTTTCATGTAACATTAAATTAGCTTATATTAGAAAATGTCCCATGTCAGCTACTGAAATGAATATTTATGGAAACTTATTTCATGAATGTTTAGTCTAAATCAACTCTTGAAGTTGTAAATGCTGTGTCCTTTCCACAGTTTTATTAGAGCTGTCCCCTCAGGGGCTCATGCACTTCCTGGCCCCATTCACAAATCAAAAACAGTCAGAAATGAGGCTCCCATTCTTCTTGACGTGGGCCTTTGCTTAGGATTAAAAACTCGTAAACACTTCACACTTTCAGCTTGCCAGGGACATCATACCATCTGATGTCCCTTACTACTCCTTGTGAGAAAGAAAGAACCACAAAGCAGAGATGGGAGTTGAAGACAGAGCACTTTGATTATACAGACACAAATGGCCACTTTTATAACTAGGAGTGATCTGAAGTGCTCTTTCTGCAGGAGTAGTCAGATGCTTGGTAAATGCTTTCTAGTGACAGAAATACAACACGACTGCTGATAATGTGTTAGAAAGAAGGCTGTGAGTTATGACATTTAAAAATCATAGTTTGTACCACTCTGGAAAGCAGTACGGAGATTCCTCAGAAAACTTGGAATGGAACCACCATTTGACCCAGCTATCCCACTCCTTGGTTTATACCCAAAGACTTAAAATCAGCAGACTACAGTGATGCAGCCATGTTAATGTTTACAGCAGCTCAACTCACAATAGCTAAACTATGGAACCAACCTAGATACCCTTCAACAGATGAATGGATAAAGAAAATGTGGTAGATATACACAATGGAATATTACTTTAGCCTTAAAGAAGAATTAAATTAAGACATTTGCTGATAAATGGATGGAGCTGTAGAATATTATGCTGAGCGAAATAAGCCAACCCCAGAGAAACTAAGGCTGAATGTTTTCTCTGATATGCGGATGCTAATTCACAATAAGTTGGGGGGCTAGGGAAGAAGAGAGGTACTTTGGATTAGACAGAGGGGAGTAAAGGGACGGGAGCGGTTATGAGGTAGGAAGGATAGTAGAATGAATTGGACATTATTACCCTATGTTCATATATGTTTACATGACTGGTATGATTCTACATCATGTAAAATCAGAAGAATGTGAAATTATACTCAATTTATGTAAGATATATCAAAATATGTTCTGTCATGTATAACTAATTAGAGCAAATAAAAAATATTAAAATGGATGTAAGGAATTTTTAAAGAATTAAAAAATCATTGTTTTATTTATTTTTCTCATTTACATACTTAAATTTTCATCTGGTAGTCTTTCTGTTGATTCTCATTAGAACTAGAGAATGAGGATTTTAAATGTTCTGTTTATCTAATTTTTTTGGAGATGGGGTCTCACTATGTTGCCCAGGCTGTTCTTGAGTTTCCGTGAGCTCAAGTGATCCTCCTGCCTCAGTGTCCTGAATAGCTGGGACCAGGTGTGCATGGCCACACCTGGCTTAAGTGTTTTAAAAGGATTTCTTTTTTGGTGTTACTTTTGGGGAACTAAAGGAAAGAAAAACAGTTAAGTCTATGTTATAGTTATCTATGTGAATGCCAACAGTGTACACCCATAAGGTCCCGCCAGCAGTTTATGGTATAATTGAGTAATGTTTAACTGGTGGCATTAAGAACTGCCATAAGAAAGAATAACTTCCGACTTTCTTTCTTTTCTTAATTTTTAGATTTGTAGCCAAACCGTGTGCCATAGCCCTCAACATTCAGGCCAACGGACCACAGATTGCCCAGCCGAATGCCATTTTGGAAAAAGTCTTCACTGCAATTACAAAGGTATGAGTGGCCTTTCCCATTGTGATTGTCCCCACCCTTCTCAGGCTGTAGTCAGACTCTTTTCCTTGGATTTTGAGAATCAGCTTTTGCCCTGCCTGCTTTCAGGTATCAGAGAGAACACAAATATTGTAGCCACTGAAAGAAGGCGGGCATGTTTTAGAGCTGCTTATTAACTCACAAGTTGATTTTAGAAGCCTGTCTATGAAAAACAGTCTTGATTAGATAGTACCCTGACCAATTCAGTGCCTCTTTCAGTCTCAGGTGACATGGAGCGATACAGATAAGCCTGGGAGGGACTCTGTGGAGGTGAAGAATATGATCTATGCATGTGTGAAGAAACAGGACCTGTTTGCCTAAAGTGTTTGTCCATGTATGCTGGGAGTTGTGATAATTAGACAAATGTGTGATTGAAGAAGAAAAGAATTGCAAGGTGAAGGAATGAAGGACTCAGGTCAAGAGAGTTAGAAACGAAGACATAGCTTCACAGTGGAAATAAAAGAGAAGAGATGCCCCATCTGGTGGGGGTTCAAGTCCCACTTAGGAGTGGGGAGGAGAGAGCAGGGGAGGGCAGAGGAGAACCTGCCCACCCTGCTCCCCATCCAATCCTGAGGAACAGAGGGGAGAGGAGAAAGGAGAAGCCAGAAACCCTCAGCCTCCTGTCATAAGCAAGTAAAGCAGTCACATTTACCTTACTCTTGCTCTGCAGGTCTTGCCTGAGTCTTCTCTTGCTTCTGCCTGAACAGGAAAGAGAAGAAGCATAATGTTCTATGAGAATTGTGTGTTCGTATATTAGATGGTTCATTTTCCCTCTTTCATTTTCCTGAAAGCTTCATTATTTGGGCTTCTAGATTGTCATTTGATAGTGTTAAGAAAATTCTGCTTCTTTTTGGGTTTTTGTAATGCTAGCCATTAGTACTGTCTGTCTCTTACAACTGTTAATTCAAATATCAACTCTTGTTCCTTGTCTTCATTCCTACCAAAATTCTCTAAGGTTTTCCTCTGTCTTGTAAACAATTATATTTTTTCTTGGGAAAAGTATAAAAGTACCATGTACATTTTTACATCTCTGCTAGGAAAAAGAAAAATAATGAATGGAACTTTAGGAAAAGCTCTTGCTGGCTTTGAGGGACAATTTTAGATTTCCATGTTCCAATCTCAAGGGACATATATCTTATGGTATTTAAAGGAAGAAAATATTTAGAAAAAAGGAACCTCATGTTTTCATTTGGCGTATTGATTTACTGCAGTAAAATATCTTCTCTCCCTTTGTACAAAGCAGATGTGCAGGGAATTATTAGGGTTTTCTTTTCTTTTTTTGTGATGGGAATTGTACCTAGGCCTTATGCATACTCAGCATGCACTGTACCCCTGATATAGGCCCCAAGACCCCAGGTAAATTTTTTATTGTGATTACAGCACGGTTTTATTTTCTCTGTGAATGCATTAAACATACAGTATTCTAAATGAATAATAAAATGAGTTTTTGAATTCAAATTTTGTGCCTCCCTTTAGAAGTCCTGCAGTGGACATTTTATCTCCCTTGCCTTACGCTTATCATGGTAACTGGGGAAGTTTCCTCGGTAAAGGTTTTGCAGCCAGGTCGACTTCACTGGAGCTTATTTGCTTCTAGCTAATTTTAATGATCGTAGTCTCTTAGTTTCCAAGGTGATTCCTCTGGAAGTTTTTACATGATTAAAAGAGAGACCTCATGTTTTAAATATAAATGTAGCAATGAGCTGTTTTCCCTGCATTCTTTGCAGTTCTGTGTTCTGATCTGTGATATTAAAACAGGTTGGCTGATTGCAGTAGGAAGAGCAGGACTTTGAGAATTCTGGCAAAGAATCTGTGAGTTTGAGTGACTGTGCAGCAGCCTGGCTTTGACCATGGCACCAAGTGACCTTTTGTAGAAGGGCAGGGTTATCTTCCCCCAAGTGTGTAGTATTGTACCCTGCCCCCTAAATCCTTCCTGTCTCCTACGTACAGGAAGGGCAACATAGATTTTGGGGACCAGTGTGGCATGAAAGTGTGGGACCCCATGATCAAAAAGCACAGAAAAGTACCATTAAAGGTATAAAAATAGAATGTTTTTTTCTTTTTTTTCCTGATTTCTCATTCAGTCTATTGAGGTGCTTTGTTTGCTGTGTAATGTCATGCTGCCTAGTCAAGTGTGGCAAGTGCAGTCCCTCCCAGGTGCTCAGAGGCCCCACTCTGTGACCTGGTGCACTTTCTGGTCACCAGCTGTTGCTTTGCTCAAGCACTTGCAATACACTAATCCCTGGCCAAAGAAGTGGGGAACTTGAGGCAGGCCTCCCCTCTGTTCATGGTCCCACTGTCCCAGCGCAAAGTGGACATGAGACCTTGATGAGTACTGCAACCTCCATGCTCGGACTGGGAGTCAGCAAGAGGCTCACCCCTACTGAGGAAGCTGCCTCCTTGCCCCTCCCTCCGTGCTCCCTCTCCTCCCTTTGCTTTCACTCTGGCCTCTGCTGAGGGCTGAAAGCAGCTGCCCTCCACAGGCAGGGGAGGGGAGGAGGCAGAGGAGGGGAGGTGGTGGGAGTGAGGGGATGGGGAAGGGAATCACCAAGAACCCATCTGGCGGGTATGGTAGGCTGTATAGGAGCTAAGACTCCAAGCCCCTGGCACATACTCCATTACTCGAGTAGATTTCACTTGCAAAGCAGAGATTATATGATATGCAGAATTTCAACGTGGCAGCCATGGAACTTTAAACCACAAGTTGATCCCTTCTGAATGTGGGGTCTCCCCTGTGAAATTGTACTGGTCTATGTAGCTTTCACCTATGACATTGCCTGGTAAGTTTGAAGCTCTTATATCTTCCTGAATTCAGTCAGTCAGTCTGTCTGTCTGTCTCTTTCAAGTTCTGCAGATCCAACCCAGGGCCTCATTCACAGTAAACAAATTCTCTAGCACTGAGCCAAACCCCCAGCCCTGTCTCCTTTTGAGGTAACACCAGTCAGTCTCATTGTCTGTGTCTGTCTCCTCCTCTCTAACCCTCAAATCTAAGGTTTTATAAACATCTTAGAGATCTTGGCCCTCTTATAAAATAGTGAGCCGTTTGGGTGTTTGAGTCAGTCAGACCTGGGTTTGTATATGGAAATATTAGCTCTTCTGCTTCCTAGTGTTGTGACCTTCTGCATGTTTCCCAACTCTGTAGGCTGCAGATAACTCACTGATAAAAACCTTTGAATAACTTCCCCCCAGGCTTTCATGAGGACTAAATAAAATAATGCATGTAAGTCATTCATTAGATGACACAGCATCTGTCCGGGGCAGTGTTTCCACACTCTCATTGCTTGGGATTGCCTGAGGACTGAAAAGGCAGGTTGCTATGTCATATATATGGAGACTGTGATTCTCTAGTCTTGGGATAAGACCAAAAGGACCCGCAGTTGTGATCGTCAGTTCCATTCAAATAAACACAATGATTACTTCTCTTTCATGTGTCTCTTAGGTGTGGTACACAGAGTTATCTGGGTATGGATGTTTCTAACACTTGGGGGTTCTCCTGCCATATTGTTTGCACATATCTACTAAACCAATGACCTCACTTTTCTAAAGCTATGGAAGTAAGAATATATGTTAGCTGTAAAGCCAAATTTCATGATCTAGGGAGAGCATATCATAATCCACTTGTGGCATGTTAGACTAAGTTTAAAAACTGTAGGCAAGGGACTGGAGTTGTCAGTGATAGAGCGCTTGCCTACCATATGTGAGGCCCTGGGTTTGATCCTCAGCACCATGTATAAATAAATGAATCAAATAAATATTTTTAAAAAAACTATAGGCAAATTTCCTATAATTTATTTTCCTTGAAGAAAATATTTTTATCTGACCAAAAGATCACTGAGAAGCTTTGTGAGAAAGAAATGTGAGGGTTGGTGACGGAATAGAAGGTTAATATTACATGTTCTCAAAACATAAGACATGACACAGGTGACTATGGCAGGGGGAGGGAAGGAAGGTGAGGCAGAGTGAATTCACTGATTGCATAAGCTCTCGTGGGAGTCAGCTTATCAGTCAAAGCTCCCGGTCAAATAGAAGTATATGTTTAGTAGCACAAGAGTAAACTCTAAGAAAGATAATACTATTGACTTGCATTGGGCGCTGGAGGACGAAGGGAAGAAGAAGAAATAATGCTGGTATTAATTATCACTCACATGGAATTATTATTAATAGATGAAAATGAAATAGAAAAGAATTATAATTACATGGATAACCACCAAAACAAAAATTGCACATCAAAGGAAAGAAAATAAAGCAAATTACATAGTAAAATATTTTTTAAAAATTGTGAAAATAGAAAGCAGAATATAATGAAAGTAGAGAACTATAAAAAAAAAACTTTATCAATCACATCAGTGCATATGAATGGGTTTAATTCATCTGGTAAAAAAATAATTCAGGGTTAGATTCCTGAAATGGGTTAAATTGTGCCCTGCCCCCTAAATTCATACATTGAAGTCCTAACTTCCTGTACCTTAGAATGGGACCTTGTTGGGGGAAAAGCATATTCACAAAGGTAATTAAGCTACAGTGGGGTCCGTTGGGTGGGTCTTAATCAAAGATGGCTGGTGTCCTTATAAAAAAAGGAAAATTTGAACAGAGACAGGCAGGAAGGGGATGATTGAAGACACACAGGGAGAAGATAACCATCTAATCTACATGCCCAGGAGAGAGACCTGGAGCAGATCCTTCCCTTGTGGCCTTAGCAGGAACAAACCCAGCAGGCACCTTGATCTGGGACTTCTAACCTCTGGAACCCCAAGATGATAAATTTCTGTCATTTAAGCCACTCAGTTTTTGGTACTGTACCTTGTTACGGCAGCCCTAGTCAACTAGTATAGTTGTAAACAAAGTATGTAAGAGATACCTTCAGGCAAAGGAATTAAAAATGTTGAAAATAAAAGCGAGGTGACCGTGTCCAAGCAAATATAAATAACAGAGGAAGTAGGGTTTCTAAAGCATCAAATGAAATAAAGAGTTGTCTTTTTGTTGTCAGAGGATACAATTCATAATGAAAATAAAAGGATTACAAATATTTTATGTATATTAGGTATTATACCTGTGTATTCATCAAAAGGAATCATAAAGAAACAAACACAATGCTAAGAAATTTTAATTTGCTTCTGGGTCATGAAAGATCTTGTGAACAAACTATAAAATAGAATATAGAAGTTCTTTTGTGTATAATAAATGAGAAAGACCTAGGGGTAAATTTAGAATTATGTACTCTGAATATAGAGACTATACTTTCTTTCCAGGTGCCTACCAAATACTTCAAAATTGTGTGTTATGTTACAAATCTATAAAAGAGTTTAAAAATTAGGCATAAATCAATAGTATTAAAAATTATAAAACAGAACAAAACAAAAAGCCTCTTGCTCTTAGAAATGTCTGAGTGCTATCTTAATCAACTCTTGGGTAAAAACAAAATTCCAGAATATTTCATAAACAATGATAATGAGAGCAGTACTTGCATGTGCCATGCCAAAGCGTGCTCATTTGAAAACTCAGGAATATATGAACATATGGCCACTCAACATTAGAAAAAGAACAACAAAATAAATGGAGATAAGCAAAAGGCAGAGATAATAAAAGTAAAAGCCAGAATTAATGAGTTAGCAAAACAGTAGAATTAAGAAATTTTAATCTGAAAGCATTTCACTGATTTAATTTTTCTTAACAGAAAGTCAGTCCTGTGAAGCAAAAAGACTGGGGAAGCACAAATAGTGATATAATAATTGATAAGCAACAGAAGCAGAGAAAAATTGAGAGTATATTGCTCTTAGCTGGAAAAACAAAATGGAAAAACTTGAATAAAATGGAAATTATTCTTACATTTGCAATAAGGTATAGGGAGCTGGGGGGTGAGGACTTGCTGGGGGTGGTCTGGACCTTCACCCTGCTTACTGTACCACTTTAACCACGTGTGCCATGCCAGACATTGTCCTCGTCATCCATCAATGAACTTACTTAAGTCAGTAATAAAAATATCTTTTCATAACAAAATAATTATTCTAGAAAAATCATAATTTTCTCTCCCTCTGCATGTGTGTATGTGTGTGTGTCTAAGGATCAAATTTAAGGACTGGGGATATAGCTCAGTTGGTAGAGTGCTTGCCTTGCGAGCACAAGGCCTTGAGTTCAGTCCCCAGTACCATAAAAAAAAAAAAGGATCAAATTTAAAAAACAAAATTGCAAAAATGTATGTAGCTCAGATGCTCTAACAAAAGAATTTTCTTTTTTCTTATTCACTCAAAACATTTGAGCATGTAAGCATGTTTTTTCATTGCTCAGATGATTAGCATTGCTAAGATGGATGAATGCCTAAATTCATACCTAATAGTATCAGAAATTATATTTGTCCTTTCCCCTTTTTAAATTGTACATATTTAAGGTATGCATATCAAAATAAGTTCCTACATACAACATATCCATGTTTGTTACACATAGCGAAATGGTTACTATCGTCAAGCAAATTAACATATCTGTCTTGCAAAAGAATTCTAACATCTCCTTCCAGGCTGTTTAATTCTCTTAAAATCTATCATAGCACAGAAAATTTGAAAAACCATCCAGTTGTCTTTTGATGTGGCACTAAAACATTTATATCGAAGCCTAACCAGGATCTCAGTCTCTCTCCCAAATGATCTAGACACCATATACTGACTAATATTAATGAAAATTTTTAAATAAAAGTTTAGCAAACAGGATCTAGTTTTTAATGAGGAAAGCTGAATGATGGGAACACATTAAAATAATTATTTGCCATTACCAAATAGAGATTATTCTAGGATTCCAGGGCCCTCCCTGTATTGAATATTTTAAAAATATCCATGTAATTCACCATATTAATACATCTAAGGTGGGCTGGATTGCAACTCAGTTGTTATAGTGCTTGTCTTGGGTTTGGTCCCCAGCACTGCAAACAAACAAACAAACATCTAAGGAGGAAAAAAAAAAAAAAATACATGATACTGTATGGCTGCTGAATCCTACCATCTTTTTGATTAAAATACAATTATCTGACTAGGGAGAGGTGCTTTACATGACAAATACGTTTGTATCTCAGTCCCCAATCTGGCCTCTTGCTTAATGAGAAAACTAAAGGTATTTCCACTATAGTCTAGAAAAGATAGGAATGTGTCTTATAACTATTGTTCTGTGTTGTGACACATTTACATTGACCTAGCACATAGGTAAAAGAAAAAAAGTTCCTGAAAATTAGGAAGAGGCAAAACTATTGCTATTTGAAGATGTAGTCAATGAGTTCCACTATAACCTAGGTATTGATGATAAAAGATATTGCAATGTTTCTTTGAATATGGATCTTATATTTCAGTAATGTGCTATGTGATTGTATTCAGTTAAAAAATACCACAAACAATACGAAATTTTAATACAAAACTAGTAACCAAAATCTGGTGACTTTCATAAATATGCAAACAAGAAACAGAAAAGATTAAAGGAAAGCATCTTATTTACAATAGAAACAAGCAAAAAAAAAAAAAAGAAAGAAATCCACAGGAATAAACAACAAGGTATGTGTAAGACCTATATGAGGAAAGTTTTCAAACATTCTTGATGTACACAAAAAACAAATTGAATAGTGATGTTAATTCACCCTACGTTAATTTAAGAAATTGGTATGGTTTATTTAAAAACCAAACACATTTGCTTGTCTGACCACTTGTTGGTTTTGAAAATAGATAATTTAATTCTAATGCTCACATGGAAAAATAAACAAAGATTTCCAAGAAAACTGACTGCGTGTGACTGGCACATGAACAATAGACCAGTAGAAGAGTAGGTTGGTTTTTCAGTGGGAAAAATGTGAGTGATGATATTGGGATTTAGGGTAGCCACCTGGAAAGAAAGAAAGGTAGATTTGTAACTCACACAGAATGCCAGCATATATATTCTAAATGCAGTAAAAATGTGAATGTATCAAAACCCTGAATGCATTAGATGGAAGCCTGGGAGAGTTTTAATAACATTTGGAATGAAGAAGGCTTTTCTGATTATGACTCCAAATTTAGAAACTATTGTATTTAGCAATCATTTACAAATAAAAACTAAGCAAACAACATCAGCAAATTCTAAAATACAAATGACATACTGGTAAAAAGTATGCAACTTATAGTACAGACAAGGGTGTAACCACCTAATAAATGAAGAAATCCTACAAACCAATGAAGAAAATCCCAACAGATTAAAAAAAATCAAGCCTTAAGATATGACCATATTCTTTAGGAAAAAGTGAATTGGAGATGATTTTTTAAAACATATGAAAAGATGCTTGTCTCATAAAAGGGAACAATCAAAACAACACCAGGATACTGTTTTTTATATATCAGGTTGAAAAAATAAAAACACTTGACATCTTGGTCTTTGAGGAGACTTGAGAAATGGATAATTCTGCTTGTGAGAATTCAGGTTGATAAAATCACCAGTGAGAGTACTTTCTCAATAGGGAAACAAGTTAGAGATGCCTTTGATCAACAACTTTTGCTTTCAGGAAGAGATCCCACAGATAGACCTGTACAGAATGACCCATGGCAAGCTTATTTATTTCAGCATTGTTTATAGTTTGGATGCTACCTAAATGTCTGTTGATAGCACAATGGGTAAGTAAATTATAGGACATCTCTACCATTCTTCAAAAGAATGAGGGCATTTTCTGTATACTGATACAGAAATATTTGTAAAGTGTAAAACCCAAGATCTAGAACAGGGTCCATCGTGTGACCATTTGTGGAATGAGGGGGAATATAAGAATGCATTTTCACTTTTGCTTTTACTTCTGCAAAATAAACTGGAAAGAAACTGATTAAATAACTGCAGTTACCTGTTAAGAAAGGGAAAGGAGGGATGAAAAGAACAGGAACAAAGTGGAAGGTAAAACTTTGAGCAGTTTTACATTTGTGAGCCATGGTAATATTGTTTCTATTAATAAATTAGAAAATAGATTGAAATTAAAAATGAATTTCTCTAGGGAAATGTTATAGCCAAGGTGTGGTGTTGGAGGGTTTTTTTTCTTTTGATATTTTTGATTAGGAAAGACATGAGACTGTAGGTGGTGTCATAACTATGAAAAAGGGCTCAGGCACATGCCAGTGGAAAGTTGGCAAATAACATTTTGTACCCTGAGTCCACTCGGCATGTTTTCTGTGTGTCTTGACTATTTTAATCAGTTCACACTGCCATGACACAATACCACAGACTGGATGGCTTAAGCAACATGTACTTATTCCTCAAAGTTCTGGAGGGTGGAGTTCTGAGCTCTGGGTGCCAGCATGGTCCAGTGCTTGGTGAAAGGCTTCTTCCTCATATAGCAAGGGAGGAAGGAGAGGGAGGGACAGAGAGAGAGCACTCATGCAGGTGGGCCAGCATCCAGCGGGTCTTCATTTAAGGGCACTAATCTTTCAAAGGCTCCCTTCTTAATACCATCACATTGGAGATTAGGGTTTCAACAGGTGAACTCTGGGGGGGAACACAAACCCCTTGAGTTACTCGAGATGCTTTTAGAAAGGTGTCATATGTACATTCCACACTTAAAACTTGAGAGCTGGCCAGACTGCCTTCTCCTCCTCCCCTTTTGATTATATTCCCTGATCACAAATATCAAAGCAAAAATAGAATAAATAGAGAAATGGAGCTCACTTGGCCTGCTTTTGTTGTATATCAGGTCACATTCATATGATTGTTGGCAGGATGCTCTCTTCACATGGAAGAGAGATGAGAGAAAAGGAAAAAACTAACATTTATCCAGTTTTATACACATTTTCAAATTTAGTTCTTACCATAATCCCATTTAGGCTGATAAAGTTGTCATTGTTGTTGTTGTTGTTATTATTATTATTTTTAACAGTGCCAGGGATTAAACCCAAGGCCTTGTGCATGCTAGGCAAGTGTTCTTCCACTGAGCTATAGCCCCTGTCCTCGACCCTTATTTCTGTAAATGAGGAAACAGACCCTCAGAGAGGTCAGTGGAGTAGAGGAATTGAACCTATACCTGTCATTTCAGGGCCAACTCTGTCTTTTCCACCTAGTTTACTTCTTCAGGTAATGCATCATAGTCTTAGTAAAAGCCTTGATGCAGGATGTGGTCAAAAGGAATGACTGAGAAAATGAATAGAGAGGAATGTGTGAAGAATGGGGAAGGAGAGGGGAGTAGAAATGGGACATTAGGTATTTGGGTTTTTT
The DNA here is from genome assembly GCF_902686445.1 of Sciurus carolinensis. Lineage (NCBI taxonomy): Eukaryota > Metazoa > Chordata > Mammalia > Rodentia > Sciuridae > Sciurus > Sciurus carolinensis. Next base: position 118,636,308 of record NC_062215.1, read on the forward strand.
TTCTGTGCTTTTTGTCTGTCCTACATTATCCAGATATGTGATAGGTATGTATAAAATTTTTCTTGCCATGAAAGTGAAATATTTGAATGATGCCTCTTGGCAAGTTCTTCACTGGACTCACTTCCCTTGAAGGCTGATGGAGCTGACTCAGCCAGTTGGCTATTCATTGAATCTGGGTTGCCTCTTAGAAAGTGCATTGCTGATAAGGAGAAGTGCAAGCATTAGAGCAAGATTCATATTTTACCATCTTATTTCATAATGAGTAACCTCATGGTTATTTCTGTTCATTCTGCTAATGGAAGGCCTAGATTCTCAGTGGTAAATACAGAAATTTCAGTAGCAGATATAAATAGGGAAAAAATTAAAAACCCTAACATGCACAAGGACAGATCTGTTTTAAGAAAATGAAAGGGTATTGAACACTATTTTCCTGGCAACTTGTTTTATAGCATCCTGATGAGAAGAGATTAGAGGGCCTCTCCAAGCAACTGGACTGGGATGTCCGAAGCATTCAGCGCTGGTTTCGACAACGACGCAACCAAGAGAAGCCCAGCACCCTGACCAGGTTCTGTGAGAGCATGTGAGTAGCTTTTTTTTTTTTCCTTGAAAGAATAACCTGCCTTAGTCTGGATGTCAGCCCACAGGTAAAGAATAACAGATTCCCACAGGTTACAACAGCCCCTATAATACCTGCCATCCAGTAGAAAGTAGTTCAGGAAAAAGAGGGGGGACAGTTCCTTGTAAGATTTGAGAGTTCTGCTTTGAACACAGTAAATAAAGTTTGCTTCCTAACAGTCCCTGCAAAATAAGTAGATTGCAAGGGCCTTCCATGGTATTTTAAACCAGACATCTTTGAAATATAGTATTACAAGTCATTACTTTTATAGAAGCTGATAGTTTGAATTTTAAGAAGGTATTTGGTCAAGACATTTTTCCACTGATAAAAACTGATATATTAGAATATATCATCAGAGGATTATAATAATGTCCTACATTGCTGAAGATTTAAGAAATGGCCATATTCTGGGTGAGTTTAATGAAGCATTGCTCCAAGGTAGGGGATGGAATGAGAATCTCATCCATTTCCGAAATGTGAACTTCACGATGTATAAATTATGTGTCAGTAAAGCTGTTAGAAATAATAAAACCACATAGAACTTTTCTAGCATAGTGGTATCTTCAGATGGTGATACTCAGTATACTTTGGAAAAATCAGAGGAAGAAATACTGAAGCTTTGAGCACATCCCAACAACAGGAAACTGCCTTGGAAGCCAGTACCCCAGTTGGTCTTCACCTTTTAGAATATGACTATTTCTTTATTCAACAGTTCTTTCTTTAGGAACCTTTTCCATGACACCTGTTCATTTAACAATAGTGCTGTCAGTATAGGTCTCTTAATTTTAGGTCCTTTCCATTTGGGGTGAGAGTTTCATTTTTAGGTTGAAGGCAAAAAAGGTATTTTAGCAAATCTAAGACTTGGAGGGAAACTTAATGTTATAGGAGAATTAATGGGAGTCAGAATTCCTAAGCCTGGGTAAATATGTAGAGTTTAAATAGAATGTTTAGAGGTCAGAATATTTATAAAATGTAGAAAAACAATCAAATAGATACAATCTGCAAAATCCTTCTATAATTAAACTTAGCAGTAGTTTATGAAGAATTTATGTATCTGGGCTCATGATCAAAAGCCAGAATTGCTTCCTGACCCGGTCCTGCTGCATATGTCAAAGGCCTGGGCTCCACCACTGAGCTATAGGCTGAGGAGGGGTGAAGTTAGGCCTTGGGACATACCCACGTGCTCAAAGTCATGGGCCCTCTTCCCCGCCTCCAACTAACTTCTTTGGTAACTCAGTCCTAGCCCCTTCTATGCTATACTGACTTTATAAACTTTTTTTTTCAAATACGAATGTACATAGGCATCAGTCATCTGGGGGTCTTGTTAGATTCTGATTGACTTGGTCTAGAATGGCAACTGAGATTCTGAATTTACAACAAGTTTGCAGTCGATGCTGATGATGCTGGCCCAGTGGACCACATTTGAGTAGCAAAGGCCAACACTGGACTCATACCTGTGTCTCTTCCCTGACTGCAACTGTTCTTGACCTATGTATCCCAATAAAAAGGATAGTCATAGTTACATTCAATTAAAAATATTTCAAGGGCTGGGAATAAAGCTCAGTTGGTAGAATGCTTGCCACGCAAGCACAAGGCCCTGGGTTCAATCCCCAGCACCGCAAAAATAAAAAAAAAAAAAAACCAAAACAAAAGATTGCTAGAGGCAGGGCAATTGGAGTCACAGTGGTGGGGAGGGAGCAGTATAAAAAGGATACACTGTGATCTTCTACCCCAAGTTTATTATCAAAGTGTCAAAAAGATAAGACCAAAATCTGAGTTGATGATAGATATTTAAAAATAATTATATAGTGATTGGTATGTCCATTCAGTAATGAAGATTTATTATTATTATTATTTTTTTGCGGTACTGGGGATCGAACTCAGGGCCTTGTACTTGCGAGGCAAGCACTCTACCAGCTGAGCTATCTCCCCAGCCCAGTAATGAAGATTTAAAAAAAAAAGATCAGCTATGGGTGGGAGGCAGGTGGGGTTGCTGGGACTACTGGGTCAGTGCCAGTGGCCTTTAACTGCTCTGCTGCATGAGATGGTGTTGATGAACTCTTGTTCCGTCATTTTCTTCTTCCTTGGCTTCTGGGTTGCCAGTAGATTCTTCTCTTTCCAAGACCTCTTGTTTGCATTATTTAGTCTGCCTTTCTCCTGTGATCTTTGATGTGCTGCTTCTCCATATTCAGCTGTCAACCTCTCGTGTTTCTTTACCTTCCATTCTCTGTATAGAAATGATTTCCTCTCACCATCTTCTTCCAGAGGCATGTGTTCAGGGCGGATGTTTCTACTGCAACTCTGATTTACTTCTACTCTTCTCCCGTTGCTGTGTTTCATAATAAACAGGCTGGAAACCCAAACCAATCAGCCACTGAGTTCCATTAATTCTTTGTAAACCCCCCACCAAGGCACAGATCCTGATGACTCCCAAAGGTTTCCTTATTATCCCTCAGACTCATAGGCATTTTGTTTGCTACCCTCTCCCTTAGTGTCCTAAAATACCACTATCTCCACTCTGCTGCTTTAAAACCTTGATGATTAACTTACAACTCTAGGATAAATATTAGGTTCCTTAGCCAATAACCAGATTCTGGCTTTTGCGTGTTTGATGTCAGTCACTTCAGTGACCTCTTCCTCCAGAAGGCTGTGTCTTTACTGTACGTGACGTGTTCACTCCTCCCTCGGTTTGTGCAGTGTTCCTAACATGGAACCCCCACTTCCTCTGCCCCATGCTTTTATGCTCTACCCATCCGTCAATTCTCAGGCCCTCTCTGAAGGGCCTAACTGCTGAGTCTGGAGTAAGCACAACTTCTCCTGATTCCTCTGAGTACTTATTGCAAGTATGATTTAAAATTGAATCATATGTGATTATGTGATTACTTAACTGTTCTTAACCTGGCTCTTTCTACCAGTTTTATCATAAGTATTCATTGAAGAGCACAATGGCCATGCCATTTTCTTCCTCCATTCTTCTTCACCTTTGCTATAACATACAGACTCTACTAAATAAATATTTGTTAAATGACTGAATGTTAAAATAGCATTGTTCTGGAAGGAGTTGCTGATCTCAGTTGCCACTTGGTCTCACAACTGAAGAGTGCCAATATACTAACTTAGCATAAAATTTTTGTAGGCAAATTAACTGATTCTGAAAATCTCCATGGCAATTTTAAAGAAGGAATTCAAAGGATAGGACTGGGTGTGGTGCTGTATAATCCTGGTGATTCAGGAAGCTGAGGTGGGAGGATCACTTGAATTCAAGACCAGCATGGATAACAGCAAGACCCTGTCTCAAAAACACAAACAAACAAAAAAAGAAATTCAGAGGAAGGAATTGGATTTCAAAGAAGAATATTTAGAAAAATACAGGGATAAAGAAGAATTATGTCAATCTATGTAAGTACATGTATGTGACATAGTCATTTGCCTATAAAAATAATCTAGAATCATTGTTCTTAACCAGGGAAGTATTTCATACACATCCAAGTCCCACCCCAGAGTGTCTGATTGAGTAAGATGACACAGATGAGGATCTGGACATGTTTGTGTATTTGTTTGTTTATTTATTTATGAAATGTCCCAAGTGCATCTGACACACCTTGCTGGTTAAAAAGAGAGATGATTTGTTACTTGGAAATACTACAAATCATGCTAGAGAGCAGGACATTTAGGGGTTACATACAAATTTAGGGGGTATAACTAGAATACCAAAATATGAAGGGTCCTTTCGGGGGAATTGTGTTTCATCTTTCGTTGGTGTGCAATAGCATCGGTAGGCATGCCAAGTAGTGCTGGTAAACATCTGCCAACACGCCTAGTGTTTGGCACACCCATCTAATGAAGAACAACGTTTAGTGAGTAATGCACAGAAACACTGATGTGATTTATTTCCCTCTTGCTTGATGTCAGTCATTCAAAGCTGTGTCACTTTTGATGACTATTTCTTCCAGCAGCATTTAAATCCTTATTGGCAACTGAAATAGAGATTTTCAAGAGAGAGTGAAGTATTTATGACAATGAGATGTCATGTGAGACATTTTTGGAGAAATGGATTCTGAATGGAAGCCAGTGCTGGTTGGGATCATGCTGAAGCTTTGCCATACTTCTCTAACAGCTGCTTCGGAGCTGTATGTTTTGTCATTTAGGACCATATAAAATAAGTTATATCTATAATAAAAAATATCTGCAGGATGGAGCAGGAAGAGGCAGAGATGTTAGAATAAATGACTTCCTTGTCTCATTGTTTTTGAATATCCTGCAGCATGTTTAATAGCACATGTCAGAGAGTAAATATTATATATGGCTTTCATTTAAACAAACTCCAGGTGCCTGGAAGTGTGACTCTCCATATGATAACCTCAAAGTTGGAGGGTAAGAAACATTTGCATGTCACAGATTGGCACTGATTTATTTGAACTGAAGTTTTCCCCATATGGCACTGAAGTTAGGGTGCCTTATATAAGATAAGGCCCCAAGATCCCCTTTCTTCAGGCATTCCATTTTAGAGTTTATGTGGATTAAAACTACCCCCATAAGCTTCTGTATTTAGACCCTTCTGGACAATGGCAAAACCTTTTGCAGTCTTATTTCTGCACAGAAGTTCCATGGTTGTCTGAATTTATGACATCACTGAAATCAGGACAGTACATCAGTGACAAGTCAGTGGCTTAACCAGGTGCCCTCATGCCACCTGTACAGGCACTGTGAGTCCAAATAGCGCTTTTTACTTAGGTAAGTCAACTGCTGTCTTGTGACTTTAGAGGAAGTAGACCCTGATGATTGGGTAGAGGAATGGGTGTGGGATCATGTGGGAAACCAGCAGTTGACTCTCTCAAATCCCTTAACTTCAGATCAGTCCTTGATTAGAGGAAATTATGTGGAGAGTATCTTCACCAGGTGTCCATACCCAGTCTGATTGCACAAACACTAACTCAGTGTTTGTAAACTCTTTTCATATCTTCTGTGCTCAGGAGGGGTGATGTTTTGCCAGAGAAGAAGCTCAGTTTTGATTATTTTCTCTAGATGAGCATCTTTTATACAATTCATTCCCAAAATTCTCCTGAAGATCGCTGCAGTGTTTGAAAAGGTATTATCTTCCAGAACAGTGGCATCTTCCTTATTTCAGTATTGGGGTATGTGATCAGCCATGTTTAGATGCTGTTGGTAAGTCTGGGAAAAAAAAAATCAGAAAATTGGAGAACTATCTCTTAGTTCTTGAAATGTGCAGGGTTGAGCTGTGTTTTTGTTGTCATGGTGATGGGACTGGACATTTGCCCATTGTTGCAAAAACCGTCCCTGGATTGGTGAACACCTGCTGTCACCCAAAGCACACAGAGACCTACTTATTGTTCAGTGAATGTCTTAGCGTTCAAGACTGTTATTTTAAGCACTTTTAAATCTGTGGGTTGTATTCAGGTCAGTTTTAACTTCAGGGTAGAGGTCAGTAAACTTGTCCTATAAATGGTCAGAAAGTAAAATATTTTAGACCATAGTTGACTTCGTTACTATTACAATTCTGCTGTTGCATCACAAAAGCAGCCAGGGACAATGCAAATGTGAGTGACTGAGTTCCAAGAAAACTTTCTTTATGGATACTGAAATTTGAATGCATCCTTCTTGTGTGTCATGAAGTATTTATTGTTTTAAAATTTTCAATCATTAAAAAGTATAAAAACTCTTCTTAACTTGTGGGCCATACAGAAACCAATAGCTGCCTGCTGAGCTCTGTCTAGGCAGTATAATGCTGTTGGTGGTTCTTTCAGCATTCCAAGAAAGAGGATGTGTTCTTACCATGCCAGGCACAGTCAGCTACTTTTCGGACTACTACCATGTAATAGAAGCTTTAGAAGGATCTGGAATGCTGTGCCAATCTTCAGCATTCCTAGGGTGTGCAGTTACCCGGTGCTCCCTGAAGCTATTAGTATCTTCAAGGCAGCATCATCTTCTTGACAGAAGTTCTGAAGATTGATGAACTGGACTGCGGACAGTCTACTCTTGCCTTGAATATGCTTTTCAAGTCTGGCTCCCTCTTTCTATTCTAGACCTGCCATCTGTGGCAAGGGAACTCAGGTTTTCCATTTAGATCAAGACTCTCACATTCTTGGATGGCATATGGCTAGGCCTCTCATTCATGTGTACTGGCTAATTAAAGAAAACAGATTTTTGCTAAAAATATCAGACAGGCCATACCTTGGTCAAGCTGACTGCATATTATGTACTTTTGTGCTGTGCTCACATTTGATGGGTCAGTTTTTCCTTAGATACTAAATTTCTAAGAACTTTTTCATAATAATTTCCCAATAATTTTGTCTAACATGGATTTTGATGGTGATAAAGAGGAGAATATGGATAGAGGATTGACCACATTCATTAAGCCCTCATGTTCTCCATTAACACTCTGCTGCCATTTTGGGGACCTGTTTACCATTTCTCTTTTTCGTTTAATCTACTTTAAAAGTTATTTGTTTCCATTTTAGAATTGTCATGCAAATCATTAAAATTGATTTTGATTTGAAAGGATGTATAAGAGTATGTATAATGTTCACAAAAAATTGGGGAGAAATTATTCCACAGCTTACTACCCAGAAATAAATGCTTGAATGTTTTGAACTCACAGTGCCATCTTACATATGTGTCCACAAAAACATGCACATATATACAGCGTGTGTGCCTGTGCCTCCCGCTGGCACTTCTGCAGTTACACTTTTACTGGAGCTGCCTCTTCAGGGTCCTGAGGAAGACTGTGGACTCATTATGTTTTATGCTTCATCTTTGGTATTGCTAAGTAGCTTACCTCTTAGCAGCAGCACAGTCATTTGTGTTGTTCTAGGCTTTCCATTCCTCATACTGTGCAAAATTACTTAATGAAACAAAATAAAAGAGAGCTTGTGAGAAAAATGAGTTAGGAGCATAACACTCAAAAACTTCGGTAGTCCCACACACATACATGTGCGCGCACAGGAGCCTAATAAAAACAGTAGCCTGGTTTTATACGTGCTGTTTAAGAAATATTTTTATACTCTAATAAATATGGCAGTTTTTCTTAAAAAAGACCTGGAGTTTGCTTGTAGAACTTGGTGTTGGTTTGCTGGCTTTCCAGGGCTGACCGAACAGAATAACACAGATTGGGTGACTTAAGCACCAGAAATTAATTTTCTGACAATTCTGGAGGCTGGAAATCTGAGATCAAAGTGTTGTTGGGTCTGTTTCTGTTCTAAGTCTCTTTCTTTGGCCTTTCCTCTGGGTGAGCATCCTTGGTGTCCCTTCCTCTTCTTATAAGGACACTAATCATATTGTATTAGGGCCCCATCCTTATGGCCCTATTTAACCTTAATTACCTTCTTAAAGGCTCTCTCTCCAAGTATGTTCACTTTGAGAGGTAGGGTTTCAACATATAAATTGGGACTTCACAATTCAGTCTATAACAATGTTGGAAAGGGTGCAGCTTGTGAGTTACTGTGAAGTGGTAGAGACAGGATGATCAGAAATCAGAGGGAAGGTTGTAGTGTAGATGGGTGTGGCTTATAACACATGTGGGGTGTGTGTGTGTGTGTGTGTGTGTATTCCCAGGCCACTCTACTCAGTCCAGTGCAGTTTTCTGAATTCACCTATGCTTTTGGCATATGAAATCACTCATAAACAAATAAGAAATCTGTGTTCTTCTTATAGTGGAAGACATTCACATTGTCAGAACAAACCTGATAGCGGGGTTATATAAAGCAGGACTGTTGGTGCAGAGTAGTAGTGAAGGGGTGAGCTGTGGAACCGGCAATCTGAGTTCAAATCTTCTCTTACATGAAGTCCTGTAGTATTTGGGAAAGTTGTTTTGCCATCCTGGGATTTAGTTTCTTTATTTGTAAAATGTGCATATAAATAGGGTCTACCTCATAAGGTGGTTGCGCACTAAATGAGTTCAGGTGTATAGACCCGTGGCTTGCACCCAGTAAGGGCCCAGTGACTGTTGGCTGCCTTTAACATCACCCCTTTCTGTCATTTGTCAAGTTGGTGTAACATAAGCAGCAGCCAATAGTGATGAGTCTGTCACAACCCTGCATCAGCAGTGGGGGCCCCTCAGAGCTACAGCCCCCTCGCCTAGAAGAGGTAGCTCTGGTTTTTGTCATCCGGGGAGGAGCGATTCAAGAAGATGCAAGAACAGGTTTTCAGTAGCGAATGAAGCTCTTTTACTCTATGGAACCCAATAGAGGCAGAATCGATGAGGATTTGCAGGACTGTCAATTTGGGCATTGCGCACATGTGAGAAAAAGATGCAAATCCAGTGTGAGTTCAGAGCCTGAGCGCCGCCGACTTGCTGCTGTGTAGCAGCGTGACAAAAGTGGAAGAGGAAAGGTGTCCTACTTTGGCAGGGAGTGAGGCATGCGGTGCCTGCCAAAGCCAAGGCTTTTGAGGCACCGCATGAGAAATGTCAGAACACACAGTGAATGTCTTTGAACCACAGAGATTTAAAATTTGCCCAGGTGATCCTGAGAAGGACACAGCTTGCCTCTTCCAGAAGGGAGGGAGGAACAAAGGCTGCTACTCAGTGGGGCTGGCCTCAGTGAGGCTGCCTGTCCTGGGGCTGGGACAGTCTGGTCAGCCTCAGGAGGCCAGCATGGCTTTGGAGTTAGTCGTTAAATGTAATATTTATTGGCTAAAGAGGCACTCGATCTTGAACAAATTTGAGAGTAAAAATCAAATATTCCTGGCTCACAATCTAGCTCAAGTTCTGTTACAGTTAGCAAGGAATTTCACACTGACAGGTGCCTTTCTGTGAAAGGGTTCCTGCAGAGGACACGTTGTGAATGAGACGATTGACAGGGCTTCACACATGCTATGAACCACAACGCACTTGGGGTCAAGGTTAACAGAATTGGCATTAAAGACTCTGGTCTTGACCATGTTGCTGAATTCTCTAAGGTTCTTTTAACTCCTATGGTACCTGCTTTATTAGCCACAGGTGTCCTGAAATTGCATATTTTCAGCTTTAGAATATTATGTAATAGTAGCTTTTCTTGCACATATAGTGGGCACTTAATGATGGCATGAAACATAGACCCTGAGAAAAGAGGGCGAAGAGATGAACTGAGGATGTGTCATATTCTGGGTACAGTGATGGGGCCTCTACATCTAGACAACAACCCTGTGTAACATGTTAGGTCCTAAAAATCCTTCTTACCCATGAAGGGACTGCAGAGGTGGAGTACCTGACCCAGCACCACACAGCTACTGAGCAACACAGCTTGGATTCGCACCCAGCTCTGCCTGCATTCAGGGCTTATGTTATTTTGACTGCATAGTGTTAGTGGAAACTCAGGATTTCTGTATGTAACTGCATTCAAAGCAGAAATGGGGCCATTTTGGTGTTTTCTTTGCACATTGTAGTCTCCTTTCTCTGTCCTTTCCCTAGTTGCTTTCTCCTTGCCATACCTAAAGTACTTACACTTGCTCTCTGCTGGAGCACTTGGAGGTTTGCTGTTTCCACTACTTGTATCTATCTCTGCTATTAACCTGTGAACACCTTGAGTTCTAGTCCTGGATCTCGGTTATCTTTTTGTTCCCACAATGCCTGGTGCTTCGTAAGACCACAGTAGATATCTGCTAAAGGAACCAGTTGTTTGGACTTTTAGAACTGGTTTTACCAACTAGGACCAGCAGACTGACTTTGATAGAGAAGACCCAACTGTATCTTTCTGGTAGTTCTGGGGAAGGCTAAGGCGGGGAGGGAAACAGGGGAAGGGGCTTTCTGAGGAATGACAGTCTGAATTTTCAAGAATGATTTTAGTGGCCAGATGGAGAAAGAGCAGGAAGGTGCTGAAGTTTGCTCCAGGGAGTGGAAATCACTGGAAGAATATGGTGTGTTTGGAGAACTCCCAGCAGCCTGGAGCAGGTAAAGAGGGACGGGAAGCCAATAGGCAGCTTGAGCCCTACTTGCCCAGCTGAGGCTGTGTCCTCTGAATATCAAGAGCCACCTGACCTTCTGCTCCACGGTGTGCTTACTTTGCCTACTTTCCTAGAAATCCTGTGTTTCCTACCTGCTTGGCACATTTAAGAATGGAACTGACTTTATATTATCAGTACCTCAAGCCAATGTACAACTAGATTTGAAATCTTTTTTTTTTAATTTTTATTTATCTTTTAACTTTTTACAGACTGCATTTTGATTCATTGTACACAAATGGGGTACATCATTTCGTTTCTATGGTTGTACACGATGTAGATTCATAACATTCGTGTAATCATACATGTACATAGGTTAATGATGTCTGTCTCATTCCACCATTTTTCATACCCCCCCCTCTCATTCCTTTCTACATAATCTAAAGTTCCCCCATTCTTCTCTCACTCCCCACCCCCCACCTCCATTATATATCATTCTCCACTTATCAGGGAAAACATTCGGCCTTTGGTGTTTTGGGATTGGCTTATTTCGCTTAGCATGATATTCTCCAATTCCATCCATTTATTTGCAAATGCCATGATATTATTCTTCTTTATGGCTGAATAATATTCCATTGTGTATGTATACCACAGTTTCTTTATTCATTAATCTGTTGAAGGGCATCTAGTTTGGTTCCACAATCTAGCTATTGTGAACTGAGCTGCTATAAACATTGATGTGGCTGTGTTACTGTAGTATGCTGATTTTAAGTCCTTTGGGCATAAACTGAGGCGTGGGATAACTGGGTCAAAATGTGGGTCCATTCCAAGTTTTCTGAGGATTCTCCACACCGCTTTCCAGAGTGTCCGCACCAATTTGCAACTCCATCAGCAATGTAAGTGTGGAAATCTTTTTTTTGTGTGTGTGAAAAACCTTGTTCACTGAACATAAATCTGTCATAAGTAGATATGTAACAGGTGGTTTGGAGCAGACACTCTCTTGCCCCTATGTGGTCTGCCTGTCAGCCTTTATCTCATCTTCTGGAAAGGATAATGTGAGCAGAGAATCAGCAACATGCCCTTTTCTACCCCGTCTCCTCACTACAAACTTCCAAAGGAAAAGAAAATAAAACCAAATTAAGTTATTTCTCACAATTGGCTATACCACAGAAAAGAGAATGAGAGCTTGGGACCCATAAAGCCTGGTAGCATGCCATTAACTCAGCCCTCTGCAATGAAGGTCCAACGTGAAAAGCGCAAAACAAGGGAAAAATGAACAAGCACCAAAAAAACAGAACCAGGACATGCAGTTAGGAAAGCATGAATAGGCTTGAATGTTTCTGGGGACAAGTGAAGATTTGAAACCAGAGTTTTCCAGAAAATCTGGAACAAATTATGTACCTTCAGGACTTAATTCACTTCAATTTCCCAGATGGTTACAGAAGACCAATTATGTAGCAGAGACTTGGTGCTACAGAATTTAAAGATAAAAAGGACAAATTTGCTATTCTCAAGTGTTCCTTTTAGGAGAAGGATGATTTAGAAGGGAGCTATATGCTGCTGTCCCTGGGCACAGGGTGAGTCATTGTAAAGGAGGTATTGTGGGCCAGCAAAGCAGATTTGAGAGCAGCAAGTCTAAAAAAATTAGCCAATGTAGATTAGCTTCTTGTGAGTGTATTTCAGGTGTACTTTGGGGACAATTAATAATGGAGTATGTAGGCTGAGTTATATGACAGCAAGAACAGTATTCATCAAGTGACCATCTTCTAATAGGATTTTGTGGACCTTCCTACAACAAAGCACATACCACTGAGTCTTCCTGTGTTCATTATTGATTTGGGTGCTAGTAAGTTCCTGGGCCTGAAGTGACCTCCAATGACCTTGTGGGTAGAAACTGACTCCTAGCCAGAGCCCTCCCTGAATTTCTTTTCATTCTTCCTTCCTTCTCTGAGGGTGGGCCAGGGGTGAGGACAGGATCAGATGAGGGCTTTTGGCTTATATCAAGCCAGTGCTCTGAAGATTGGGATACTATTTTCAGAAAAAATTGGAAATCAAGTATGGAACACGCTGTATGAGGAATGCAGGTAGGGCCCATACAGATCTCAAGAAGTAGCCAAATACACAATTTCTTCCGAAGTTGTCTTTTAGATGGCCTTTTCAACAGAGACACTTGTTTTTCTTCCTTTATTCATTGAGGTAGTTCTTCTCATCTATAATTTTTCTTTTCCCATTTTAAGTTCTAGTCATTGAAATGTATCCATCTTCAACTGATTACAGTGCCTTTTGATTCTAGTTCTGAAATAGGACATGGACTTATATGTGTCATTTTCATTTACTTGATTCGAAAATTAAAAAATTATTTTATCTGGAAAATAAAAAAATATTTTATTTTTTACATGACTCAATTTTATCTGAAAGTTTTTACATGGATGTTGGCTATACCTTTGGTGTATTAAACCTAAGGGCTTCTCTTGACCCATGATTTAAGTGTTCTTTTTTTTTCCCTCAATGTTTATATGGTTCAATAAGTATTTTTGAGCATATTCTATTTGGTGGGTTCTGTATCGGTGCAAAGTAGAAATACAGGACATCTTCTCCTTCTAGATAATGGATACTCTCTTTACTTCAGCTTTAAACCTTAGTTTTCTTGTCTGCAAAACAGGGCTAAAATCTTAAAAACCTAGTGGAATTATTATAATGATTAAATAAAATAATTTATAGAAAGCAGCTTGGATAGTGCCTAACACATAATAAAAGCTCAGGAAAAGTAGTTATTTTTGATCAATTCTGATTTCTGTATATTAAAGGCTGACTAAATAAATTGAGTTCCACTCCTAGCCAAATATTATTCCAACCTGGTTTAATACTGGATAGTACACACTTCTACCATGTGTCTTATCTGGGTTTTATTTCTTTTAAATCCCAAATGTCTGGAGATATAATTATTTGGCAGATTGGGCATGGTGATTTTTGTTGGAGGAACTAATGCTCATAATTATATTTTCTCTTTCCCTTTTTTTAAAGAAAAGCTACTTGGACATTGAGGTGAGAGCATGGTTTTCTGGCCATCTGACTTAAGTGGCATGTTATTCAAAACCACAATTCTTTACTTGTCTGAATAATAGGATGAGGCCCTTGTGGTGGAACAGGGAGGTTTGCATCTTAGGTCAAGATGTCAGAGGACCCAGGGACCAGCACACAGAGGAGTTCTGTCTGTTTCTGCCACTTATCAACTTGCTCAACATCAATTTCTTGGAACTTAATATGGGTCAAAATAGTATTTCAAATTTAAGATGAGGCCCTAGAGTTGTTCCAGACACATAAAAAACTCGTGCTTTGCAAGCACCTGATAAATGTTAGCTATTACCATACTAATGATTATTAATAGTAGTACAATCATTGTCACTTAAAGCACAGGAGGGCCTTCTCTAGGTGGGCTCACTTCTTGAACAAGTCTCGGCTTTTGCTAAGAATTTTGTGAAGATTTATGACAATTCAAGCCTCTTTGACTGTACCCCTAGGAGAAGAGCTGTGTTCCTTCCTGCTCCTTGGCCTTCGCTCATGCCCTTCCCCTGCCACAGCCTAGAATGTTCTTCCCACTCTTTAACTGCTTGACAAAATACCTGCTGTCCCATCACAGTGGTTGTTTATTGAGTGATTACTTTATGCTGGGCACAATGCTGAGTGCCTAGTAAAGAGCAGGCCTAGAAATAGATCCTTATGACTTGTGTGACCTCACCTACTATTTTAAGGAGTCATCATACTATCATTTTCTTTCCCCAAAGTAGAAACGACAATTTCCTCATTTGTATAACACCTTTAGTAGTAATAACAACAGGTCATTGCTCTTACTTACAGTTATTTTTATCTGCTAGACTGTAAATTGTTTCAGGGAAGGAGTTATCTTGTCCCTTTCATATACCCAGCACCTAGGTCTCTGCCTGCATATAAAAGGTGCCCAGCAAATATTTCCAGAGCATCAAATGAGTGAACATATGTTTTTGGGCCTAATAACTTCCCAGAGATTATTTGCCAGGTATTTGTTTCATTTATTTTGAGTGCATACTATGCCAATAATTCCTGTATTATGGATATGGTTTACATTTCATTGGGGAAGAAGACAGTAGACAGTTAAGTAAAATATGCAGCATGTCCGTTGGCTTCAAGTACAATAGAGAAAAAGAAAAATGGACTGAAAGATCAAGAGTGTGTGTATGCACAGAGGCCTGGGCTTGAGCATTTGGGAGTCATGGAGGAAGTCTTTCCTGAGAAGGTAGAATTTGGGCCAAGACCTGAAGGAGTTGAGGAAACCTTATCCCAGGCAGAGGAGGAGTAATTGCAAGTGCCCTGAGAAGGAGCACTGGACCTGTGCAAGGGCAGGGTGTCTGGAGTTGACATGAGGGAGAGAGAAGTGGAAGGGGAGGTCTAGGAGGGTGGCCACATCATACAGAGCCTGGTGGTCATAGTAAAGACTTTGGTATTTTGCTTGAGACTTGACACTTTTGGAAGGTTTTGAACCAAGGAGGGATGTGGTCTGGTGAACATTTTAATAGGATCACATTGGCTCGATGTGTTCAGAATGAGCTGCAGTGATGTGGGGTGGGTGCAGAGACCAGGTAGAAGGCTACTGCAATAATCCAGGTGAGAATTCCAGTGGCTTGAACGCAGGTGTTGGCAGTGGAAGAATCAGAGAGCAGGTTCAGGATTTCAATAAGAGTTTAATTTCTAAAAATTTCAAACATGTGAAGGAAGAAAGCATAGTTTAGTGAACACCATATACTCATCACTTGCATTCATTAATTAGCATTTTGACAAGTTTGCTTTACCTTTAGCTTTGCTTGCTGAACAAAGAAAATCATAGACATTGTCAGACTTTGTGCTTCAGCATGAATCTTCAGAAAATGAGGATGCTCTTCTGCATAAACAGAACACCATTATCATCCTAATACACATCATACTAAACTAATGCATATCCAAATCTCCCCAGTTATCTTCCCCTCAAAGTCTTACATGTTTGTATTTCTTTCCAGGTAGAATTCAATCAACATTCGTGCACTATATTTGGGAGTTCTATCTCTTAAATCTTTCTCTTTCATTTTGACTTTTTGAAAAATTTGGAGTAACTTAAATTTATAGAAAGCTTCAAGAATAGTGTAAAGAAAACTTGGAATGGAACCACCCTTTGACCCCTCATCCCACTCCTTGGCATATACCCAAAGACTTAAAATTAGCATACTAGAGTGATGCTGCCACATCAATGTTTATAACAGCTCAATTCACAATAACTAAATTATGGAACCAGACTAGGTACCCTTCAACAGATGAATGGATAAAGAAAATGTGGTATAGATACACAGCAGAATATTACTCAGCCATAAAGAGAAATGAAATTATGGCATTTGCCAGGAAATGGATGGAATTGGAGACTATTGTGTTAAGTAAAATAAACCAATCCCAGAAAACCAAAGGCAGAATGTTCTTTCTGATATGTGTACGCTAACTAACAATTAAGTGGGGGTAGGGAAGAATAGAAGTACTTTGTATTAGACAAAGAAGAATGAAGGGAAGGGAGGGGGAATGGGAAAAGGAAAGATAGTAGGACAAATCAGACATTAATTTCCTGTTTATATATGAATATATGACCCATGTAATTCTACATAATGTACAACCAGAAGAATGGGAAGTTATACTCCTTATAAGCACAATATGTCAAAATATATTCTATTGTCATGTATAACTAAAAAGAACAAATAATAAAACCACAACAAAGCAAAAAAAAATATTTGAACAAATGTTCCAGTATATTGTGAAACCAAGTACTAATTATGGGGAAAGTGCAATAAAGCCATCAACTTGCAAAAACAAAACAAACAAACAAACAAACAAAAAACAGGCATCTTGCATAAACCTTACCTGGATTCTCCAGTTGTCAGCATGATGTCACACTTTGCTCTCACTGTCTTCTCATTTTCCTCCGTGTGTGTGCAAGCTCACATGCACAGATAGTGGGCATTTCACATCCAGATGGATTTTGAAGGTAGAGAAAACAGAATTTTCTGAGAAATTGGTTATGTACTGTGAGATCGTCTGGTTTTGCTTGAGCATTGGGAGGAAGGGGTCTTCTTGCACTGAGCCATGAGGGAGGAGCAGATCTGGCAGAAGCTTGGGTTTTGATTTTGGTTGTGTTAAGTTGGAGGCAATTGAGATATCAGTGAGGAGGAGAGCCACAGGCAACTGACTGAGATGAATGAGGAACATAGGGAGGTATGGTCTGCAGGAATAAATATGGCAACTGTCAGTGAATAGGTGGCATTGTGAGCCCTGAGCCATGTGCCATCACAAGAGAGCAAAGGGAGCTGGAGAAAATGTCTGAGGACAACACTCCACATTAGAGACTAAAGTTGAGGAGGGGCTGATCAAGGAGACCATGAAGGAGGATGGGTGCATAGAAGCCATGGCAGCAGGCGTCAAGGGTCAGCTGTGTCTGACACTACTGGTGGGTCATGTGACAGCTGAGGGACATCACTGGCACCTGTTGAGAGCAGTTTGGATGGAGAGGGGTGAAGTCTGTGCCTACAAGGGCCTAACAGAAAAGGAGGAGAAAGAAATGAATATGGGAACCCTTCTGAAGTTTAGTAAGAAAGGAAAGTTCAGAAAAAGGGTGGGTAATTAAGGAGGAACACGGGGTTAAGGGTGTGTGGGGGGGTCTTCTATGTTACCCAGGCTGGTCTCAAACTCTGAGGCTCAAGTGATCCTCCCCTCTTAGCCTCCTGAGAGCTAGCGCTACGGGAGCACCACCAAGCCTAGCTATGAAATTTTTTCTTAAGAAGGGAAAAATGATGGCATGTTTGTTTGTTGTTGGGAATGATCAAGCAGAGAGGGAAAAAATTGAGGGGAGAAATGTCAGGAGCTGTGTGCTTGCCTAGGCGGAAGGGACTGGGTATGTCACGCCGACAGTGCATCAGTGGTAACAGGCTGAAGCCAGAGTACAAGGTAGCTTGAGGGTAGGTAGAGGCCCCTAAGTCCCTCCTGATTGTGTTCATCACCCCAGGGAAATAGCAAACAGACTGGCAGCTAGCGGGAGAGAAAGGAGGACATTTGAGGATGAGGAGAAGGTGAAATAATCCTCTGGAAGTGTACTTATTAATTTCTCTGTATGGGATATTTCTCCATGCATGGGTGGCAGGCAGCCAGGATGAAGGACATCAGTAGATTGCATTTTCTAGGAGTAAGGGGTATAGGTGTCAGGAGGTTGTGGTGACTCACAGGTCACCCTTAGTTCAGAAAGCCTCAGGTTTGGATGGACCTTCAGAGTGCAGTGAATTAAGTGCTGATTGGAGCTCTGGGTTGAGGCAGGACTGGGAGTTGGAGACTCTGGCTCAGAGGTTTGGTGCACCTTTGGTGCAGGCATTTATCAGACCGGATTGGAACTGATGTCATCCGATGAACACTTATTTATTCTTTATCATTTCCACACTCATTGTTCACAGGAGAGTCAGGGCAAGTCCCTCCGACCTTCAGTCAGTGTGTAGCTTTGGAAGATACTGCTATATAAGGCTGACCTGTAGTGCTTGCTTTGCCTGCGATTGCCTTTAAAGAAAGCATTGTGTGTCAATCAAGCACTATGTTCTCTCTGTTCAAAGCCTGTGAGCTGCTGAGGCAAGAAATTCTCATTAACTTGGGTGATATTCTATTCCAAACTCCCTTCTGCTCTGCAGAAGAATCCTGAGGATTCTTAAAACTGCCATATGTAGTTCTTTTGAACTTTGGATGATGTGATGCATTGGACATTTTATTTCATTTATGCTTTTAATTTTAAGACAAGCATCCAGATAGTCAACCAGCTAGTTTTGTATATCTGCACATAAATAAGAGAGAGGAGAAAGAAAAAAGACGCAGTTTGTTTTTCTTTCCCCGTTTTTCTCTTTATTGTACCTTCATTAGATGTTTTAGATCCAAGTTTCTCGTTTCGAAAATAAGGTTTTCATTTGGAAGGCCACCAAATAAGCAAATGAAAAAACTGCAAGGGATACATGTTTTATAAAACCCAAGAGTATAACTCTTTTGGAACCTGAACAGTAATCCCAGGCCTCTGATCATTACCTCAAATGGAAGTTTTCCCTGAAATTATTAAATGTTTAATTAAATGTCTGTAAGATATGATTTAATGGCCAAACTCAAACCATAGATTTACATATAAATATAATAAAGTTTTAATCTCAGTGGAACAAATTAATAGTTGTTTCAGTAATTTCAAACCTTCAATTGGGAAAACATGGATGTGTACAAGAAAGAATCGTGTAACGAATATCCATGCTGTTACCTTAGCGTTTCAATAATGGCGTCCATTCTACCATCACCTTATGAAAGTAATTCTTAAACTGGAAGTTATAAAAATGATCTAAAACCTTTTAACTTTTTTATAGACAAAAAATAAATATGGGATATGGGTTCAAGATAATATAGTTAATGTGCTTGCTGGTAGGGCCTGTCAGTTAGACTGAGGACCTGCAGAAGTGTTTCAGGCCCCACCCTTTGGTCCTCTATGGCCTCTGGTTCACAGGGCTCACCATGCTTCTTGTCTGTACCTTTCTTATACGCTGTGCCTGGTGGTATGTGACTCCCGGGAGTTCTCTGTACACTCTGTCCCAGGGTCCCCATGCCTCCTTTCCCTTGCATATGACTTACTCATCCCTTTGAAGTCCAGTTCAGGCACCCTCTCCTCTGAGGTTTCCCCTCCTTGCCTACTCCTTGCCTGGCACAGGCGTGTCCACCTGGACTTCCCCTAAGTGCCCTGCCCCTTCCACCTCTGCCCTGGAGTTAAATCGAAATGGCTCCCTACCAGGCAGGGCTCGGTATAACTTTTTTTGGTACCTGAAAATTAACCCCAGGCCTCTGATTATTATCTCTAATAAGATTTCTAGATCTTGGCTATTTGTGACATCCCTGATCTCAGGTCCTCTCACTCACTGCTCTGGTGACATCAAGGTGCTCTCCCTGCTCTCAGCTTGTGCCTGCCTACGGGCCTTTGCAGCTGCTTCCCACTTTCTGGAACGTTCTGCTCCACGTTTTAGACTGTGTGGCTGCTGCTTTTCAGAGCTCCCCCTGAACTCCTCTTCAGCCACACCACCACTTTTCTTCCTAAGAAATGAGCTTCGTATCAACTTTTGTGGTAATGATGTTCTTCATTTTACTCGCATTCTTACCATTTATACGTGTATTCCAAAATAATATAGTATACTTTTGCCTGTTTGAAAACTTGACATATGTTGAATGTGCTTTAGGTATTTCTTGTGGAAAAACATATGGTAGGATTTTGTTTTATTCAGACAGATAACTTTTGTTTTCTGTTTTCCCGCCACAGCTTAGCCTGCCTATCTTAACATCATTACTTTAAATGCTTTAAACCTCTGTTTTATTTTGTGCTCTTTATTGCTTTGTCTATTTTATGTTTCTTTTTCTCCTTTTTCTTAGTTGATTTTATTTCTACTTAGTTTTGACATTATAGGTTTGATTTTTCAATTATTTGGGTGGTTACCCCTAGAAATCTCAATGGTTATGCCTAAATTATCAAAAACTAATGTTGATCCATCTTTTAAGAATGCTTTTATTAGCATTATAGTTACAAATAATAGTGGGGTTTGTTTTGACCTATTCATACATGCATGGAATACAATTTGTTCCATTTCAATCCCTAGTACTTCTACTTTCCCTTCCTTTTCCCCTCCCCCTGTCCCCCTTCTTTATTCTATGGTCTTCATCTCTTTATTCATTGTGATTGATACTTTATAAGTATATATAAAGGTAGAATTCACTGGTATATTCATTTATGTACATAGCATAATTTGGTCACTTTGTTCTGAATTTCCTCCCTTTCCTGACCCTCCTCCCTCTTCCTCAATTCCCTTTCTCTATTTTACTGATCTCCTTTCTGTTTTCATGAGACACCTGCCCCCTGAACCTTCACGCTTTTATTTCTTTATTTTGCTCTGGCTTCTGCATACTAGAGAAAACAGTTGAGCCTGGCTTATTTCACTTAGCATGATGTCCTCCAGTTCCATCCCTTTGTCAGCAAATGCCATCATTTCATTCTCCTTTATGGCTGAGTAAAACTCCATTGTATATGTACCACATTTTCTTTATCCATTCATCTGTTGATGGGCACCAGGACTAATTCCATTACTTGGCTATTGTGAATTGTACTGCTATAAATGTTGGCATTCATATATCACTATTGTATGCTGATTTTAGTTCTTTTGGATAAATACCAAGATTGGGATAGCTGGGTCATATGGTGGTTCCATTCCTAGTCTTTTGAGGAATCTGCATCCTGCTTTCCAGCATGATTGTATGATTGGCAGTCCTACCAACAATGCATGAGTGTACCTTTTCCCCACATCCCTGTCAGCATTTATTGTTATCTGTAGTCTTGATGATTGCCATTCTGACTGATTTGAGATGAAATCTCAGTGTAGTTTTGATTTGCATTTCCCTGATTGCTTGGGAAGTTGATTCATCTTTTACCCTCCTCCTGAAGTATTTAGAATAAATCAGTTGAGCACAAATCTGAGGTGTTTAGAATATGTCATCACTATATACTGTCTTCTGACTTATGCTATTTTTGTCAAGCTTTTTATTCTGTTTTTAAAAGTTGTTAACAACTTAAAAAAAAAAAAACCCTACAGAGACCGTGTTCTAGATTTGCACACACATTTACTGTTTTCTTTGTTTCTTATTCTTTTTTATACTTAGACCTTCCACTTGGAACCAGTTGGTTTTTGTGTGGATCCTTGAGATTTACTCAGAATGGAATCCCTTACTTATTCTTATCTGTTATTCTTATCTTCCTCATCCTTGAAAGTATTTCTGTGAGTGTGGAATAAAAGATGGACAGTCATTTGCGTTCAGAGTGTTGATGTCTCATTGCACTGTCTTCTTGCTTACGTTGTTGCTGTAGAGAAGTTGGTGGTTAGTCTGTCTTTCCTTGAAAAATAATGCCATTTCCTCCTGCAAGCTCCAGGATTTTCCCTTTAGACTTGGTCTTTCTGTTTTTCCAGTGGTCTGTGTATAGATATAATTTTTTTAAAAATATATTCTTATTAAGATTTTTTGGATATCTTAAATGTATAGATTTCTATCTTTATCAGCTCTGGAAAATTCTCAGATATTACCTCTTCAAACGTTGCCTCTTCCCTGACCTATTTTCTTCTGTAATCACAATTAAATGTATTGAAGAGCATCACGCTCTAGTCTTCTGTGTCTTAATTTCTCTTCCATTTTGTCCTTTCCTTCTCAAGTCTAATTTTTTCCTTCTCCTTTTTTAAAAAAAAAAAAAAGTTTGGTTATTCTATTTTTTTGGTAGAAGTTTTATTTGATCTTTTAAAAACCCACTTGATTAGTTTCTATGTTTCCTGTTCTCGGCAAATACTTTTTACTTGGCCTTTTGTTTGATTGCATAGAAAAGTATAGCTGTTTTATAATGTGATATATTGATGATATTTGGTAGTTCAAATATTTGTGGGTCTATTTCTGATTCTGATTCATGGAATCTTGTTTCCTTGTGTGCTTAAATTTTTACTACTTATTATTCTTAAAAATGGTGGGGGAAGGATTCTTGAATGTATGTTTATGCTTCTGTCCCAGCACTTCCTGATACTACCAGTCTAGCCCACCTTAAATCAAGGCAAGGTGAACATTCCTAGAGTTTCTGAGTTAGCGGTAGAGGTAAGGTTTATTGATGGTTCACACTCATCCTATAGGTGTAATAATCCATTGGGGTTCCAGTTTAATGTGGAGAGTGTATTCTGTAATACCTTCCACATTGGGTAGGCTTGATTCTTTCCCGTTTCCTGGGCTGCCAAAATAGAAATCCAGGTTTTCTGCCTATGGCAAAAGAACTATCATGTTCTACTTCCCTCTCTGGGTGCCCAGTTCCCTTAGATTTTTTTATAGTGAGAGTTCCTTACTATCTTTCCACCTTTGGTGCTTTTATTTATTTATTTTTAATAGAGAAGTTTAGTTTGTTTATATTAGGTACAAGCAATTAGTATGAATAGCCTTGCTTGCAATGTCTAGAAAAGGAAGAATTAAGACCTTAAATCTGGTGTTATCTATTGCAGAAACAACAATAGCAGCAACAGTGTGTGATATATACAAATCTTCAAAAACTTTGAAGATAAAGATTTTGAAAACTAGGATTTCCACACAGTTTTGTTTTACATGAGAACATCATTTTAATATTGATTTAAAATTAAACAAGGTGGGTTTGGCCCTGTGTCCATTGTGACTACCAGCTACAACTACAGCATCCTAAATGACATATAACAGCTTTAGGTGCCTGGAGCGTAGTGATCCAGTAAAGTAGCTATCTTTACTAAGCACCCGCAGTAAACAGACCTTTATGGGACATGACCTTTCAGAGATATGGAAGATATAGATTTGCCAATATTGTTATCTGGTACATAGTAAGCAATAACTGACAAAGAAATTATTGTCTCATATGTGCCAGAAAATAATATTTGCAAGGCTTGCTGTTGCAGACTAACACACAGACAAATGTAAATTCAGTCAGATTTAACTGATTTGGAGAATGCTGCTTATGTGTAGGCCAGACTGATCATTTTGGCAGTGTTGAGCAGAAAATCTCTTTTCAAGGATGGGAATCTTGAGTATAATATTGAACCTTAGATATATATTTGTTGCTAATTTGTATGAATTCCTTAAAATAATGTTAACCATATAATAGGTATTCAATAAATGCCAGTTATTACTATTCTGAAAAAAAAAGAGAGAAGTATACATTAGTAACAGTGTGGCCTATGAATCAGTGAGTTGGGAAGGAGTGGAGACAGGAAGGAACAAGGGTGTGAGGATTGACAGGCATGTCCTTTTGACAAGGATGGTGTTTTAATCAGCTGTTGTGCTGCTGTGATTAAAAGATCTGATCAGAACAATTGTGGAGGAGGAAAAGTTTATTTAAGGTCTCATGGTTTCAGAGGTCTTGGTCCATAGACGTCTGGTTCCATTCCTCAGGGCTCAAGGTGAGGCTGAACATCATGGTGGAAGAGTGTGGCAGAGGGAAGCAGCTCAGGTCATCAGGAAGCAGAGAGAGAGAGAGAGACTTCACTCGCCAGACACAAATGTATACCCAAAGCCACGCCCCAATTCCCACCTCCTCCAGCCACACCCTACCACTTCAGTTACCACTCAGTTAATCCCTGTCATGGGATTAGATCACTGATTGGGTTAAGATTCTTACAACCCAATCATTTCATTTCTTCTCTGAATCTTCTTGCACTGTCTTACACATGAGCTTTTGGGGGACACCTCTTATCCAAACCATAACAGATGGAGATATCACCAGGAAAGTGAACCAGCAAAGAAAGGTGTGAAAGAAGAGAATGCTTTAGTGTGATATTCATGAATGGGGCCAAGCCCAGATGCAGGTGATTTGCAGCCAACTAGAGGCTGGTTAGCCTTCTTGGCTTCTTTACTGTTCACTTTCTCTTTGGATCCTGAGGAGAGGGTTGCAGTTTAACCAAACACAATGAGCCAAGTCCCCTGGGTGGCCTCCTGGGTCATAGACCAAATCAGACATTAAGCATTCAGAGAATAGTTCAAAAATACCAACACTGAATGTTGTAAGGGTGTTTGAGCTTTAGGGAGATTATAGGCAGGAAGGAAGAACTTTAGAGGATTGAGTGCCGGGAATTTGTAGTCAGTTACAAGGTGCCAAGGTCATTTTATTCATATAATTTTATTTGCTTTCCCATTCTGATGTATCATTATTTGTCATCCATGGATATGGAATTCATTCTGTCATTCAGTAAAAGGAATGCTGATTTGCTGGATGCTTTCCTAGGCCTTATGAATATTCTATGGTAATTATTTTTGGGGGGGGCAGGTACTGGGGATTGAACTCAGGGGCACTTAACCACTGAGCCACATCCCCAGCCCTATTTTGTATTTTGTTTAAAGACAGGGTCTCACTGAGTTGCTTAGCCTCATTGTTGCAGAGGCTAGCTTTGAACTTGCAATCCTCCTGTCTCAGCCTCCCAAAGCCAGTGGGTGGTGCTTGGTTTTCTGCTAATTATTTTAATGACCTTTTACCATCATGATCTGATCTTCTGCCATTGTGATAATATAAACTTTTATTGAATGCTTATTATGTACCTAGATTTCCACCAATGTCATTTTATTTAGTCCTTATTAAGCTCTAATTGGGTGGATGGTTTTACCCTTATTCAGAAATATATCAGTCAGTTTACCTGTGGCATATAATGAGAGTCAGGATCTGTGTGTAAGTCAACATGCATTCCTTGCTTCTTTCTATACAACTACTGAGATTTTGACTTCAAAAGTAGATTTTAATGGCATTGGATTCCTAAGCAATTTCTTAAGCAATTGAAGCTGCCTTTAAGGTTGACTTTTTCTGGAGATGTGTTACTGCTCATTCTTCTTTTGTTGAGATGTCATAGACACAATGGATACTGCCAGTGAGCTGCTATGAGACTGCAGTTTTTAAAGAAAAATGTTTTTGAGATTTCTTAATTTCTTATGTTTTTGGTGTTTGCTTGATATTTATCTATAGCAAACAACAAACCGCTTGCTGTTGTTTTTTCAGTCATATCTGTCTACATAGAAAAACTTAATGACAGAGTCTATATGTGGGGTATGAGAAGGACAGAGACATAGTGAAACCATGATTAACATGTCCCTGACCAAATTGTAGGTATACATGCGTACAGCTTCTGTGGATTCACTGAGACTAGATTTGGCTACATTTTCTGATTCTTTTCACAATATTTCACCATTTTGCTGTGGACCTCTCCCTTAATATGGGGTCCTTTGTATGCTTTGGTTTTTCCTAGGATTCCATCGAAACAGACAGTAATGTGATACCAGTCACTGGGGACGGGCATTGATAACACTATTTGAATTAAAATCCACTCAGGTAATTCAAGACATTCTTTCACTGAAATTAGGAGGCGTTAACTGACTATTTAATATGGAGAATTTAGGCCTTTTTTGTACCTTAGACGTTAGCAGCAACAACAAAAATACTGGAAGAAATACGTTTTTTGTTTGTTTACTTTTCACTTTATGACATAAAATAATGTGGTTAAGAGCAGGACTTGAATTATTTTCCTGTGAAGTGATTAGAGTTTATAGAAAATATGTAAGTAAATATTACCTCCACACTTATTACTGTTTGCATTGTCCATTTTGGAACTCTCAGGGAAGAGACTGACCAGAAAGTGTTACCAGGATTTTAACTCCTGACCTAAGAATTTAACACAAACAAATGCCAAATCCATCTGTGCTGTGCTGCAAGAAGCAGTTAATTCTTCCACTTGAAATGGTGGTGACTATGCAAGTGGTTTGTGTTTCCATGTCAGGAAACATGACTCCCTGCTTCCCTGGGACCCAGCCATTAAAATAGTGGAGATCCAGGCTCTCAGGGTGCTGAACCAATAACACCTGAGTCCAAATAGTGAGGTTAAGACCAGATTCTTGGTCATGTCTTGGTCATATTCACTTAGAATAACGAGTGTTATTTCCTTCGTTCACTGTCTCATCCAGTCACATGTATTGAGCACCTACTGTATATGGAACAGTAGGTACAAGAGATAGTGATGGACAAGGCACAGTATCCCCCACCCCCCAAGCTCATGTTCAAGATTCTTCCCCTGCCACTCTCTCTCTCAGAAGGATGGTCTGATGGTTAAGCACTCAGGCTGTGAAGTCAGACTGACCTGGACTATAGTCTCTGTTTACTTTGATGTCAATGAAGCCCCAGTTTGCCTCAGGAAGACTTCCTTTCTCCATCTGTGTCATGGTTGGAAGGCAGGTCATGCAGGGAAAGGGATTTTCGTGGTTACTGTGGCATAGCAAGTGGTCCATGAATACTGTCTATTACCCCTGTCTTTTCCATAATTGTTATGGTTGTATTCTGGCCTTGGGATATGAGGAAAAAGGGAAAGTGTTTGAACTACAGAGGAAGAATGTAGCTCCTGGGTCTGCCAGAGGGAAGAAGCAGAGGTCCATAAAGATGCAGCTTAAGCCCACCAGGGAAATGAAATAAGTAGGCTGAACCTTTGTAGAGCTAGGGCCACATCTCTTCCTGCATAACTGCTTCCTTTTCCAGGTGTTATTTTAATTTTTTTTTTTTTTTTTAAGGTTCAAACATTGGGCAGTTAGGGAGGGAAACAGTGTGATTTACCCTGAATCTTTTGCCATATTAAGCTCAGCTCTGCCTGGGCTAGGGTGCCCAAAGGGAGAAACAGAAGTTGTTCTTGTAGAAAATATCTGTTATTGGGTAATCTTCCCAAATATTAAGCCTACAGGAAAGGTTGCAAAAGGACATTGGATCCCTCAACATAAATCATCTTGAGTGGCATATTTGCCAGTGGTGAGTTAAGATATATTTTTTTTAATAAAGGGAAAGAAAAGGGAAGCTTACCATGTATGCTGCTATCTTTTTAGGTACTCAAAGATGACATTTTCACTTAGAATGAAAATCAGGACGAAAACAGCCTTTCTTTCCTTTGTCCTTTGAAAAACATTCTTTAGAAGCATTTGCATAAAGCATTCCTCATTTGTTTATTTATTGATGGAACTCATTTTATTTTCAGTGAAAATTGAAAGTCTGAGGTAATTGTAAATCAGATTTGCCCAACCATATTTAAGTGGTGTTCACTTATTTATTCTTTATTTTCTATAGGTATGTACCGGGGGGGAAGTTTCAGAAGGTTGTCTGGTCTTCAAAAATAGCAAAGACCATATTTACTGGAAGTAATTTAACTGTGAAGTTACCCACCAGTAGACATGTAGACACAATGATTATTTGGGGTCCATTCCATTTTCTCACTTATTTTCCACAAAGGTTCACACATCGTCATTGGTCTTGGAGTTGTGAAATTTAGGTATGAATTCTGGCTATATCCCCAACTTATGCATGTCCCTGAGGTATTAGTTTTTTGAACCTATTTCTTGACTTGAGAAATGGGAATGTGGTACATATCTCAGAGGGCAGTTGTGCGTTTTACATAATCCCATGTGTTAAATTTCTTGGCCTTTCCTCTGGTATAGTGGGGATCCTTAGTAAATGTTTGTTGCCTTCCAATTCTGGTTTCTCCACACTGGATGCACATTGTATTCTTATCCTGTGGCAGTTGCAGAGTTTGGCAGCAGACTGAATAGCAGGACATCTATTTTTCAGTGATAGCTGGAATATAGCAATTGAGGAGACCGAGAAGGAGCCGAAGGGAAGAACAGAGCAGTGCTGCTCCTTGCCAAGGGCCTCTGTGTAAGAAGAGTTTTCTTGGCCTCTGCTCAGATGCCAAGTGATGATTGTGTCAGGTGCTGCTGCTTCCCTGTTGCCTTTTGGCCAGAGATCACTTTTCAGTGTCAGCTCTTGACTGTAGAAAACTCTTTTCTCATTTCTGGAAAGAGTTTGAGAAATGAGGCTTTGATGGAGGCATATGATATACATGAAAATTAATCTGGTTAATAAAATTGCTTAAAGAACTTAAATCAAGGGACTTCTATTTTAACCTATGTTTAACATATTTTTTTTAATTTTCAAAAAGTAGAAAAACATGATGGTATCACATTATTATTATTGTTAAAATTTATTGAGCACTCAGTGTGGGCAAGGTCCTGCACCAAGAGCTTTACTTTTTATGTTTTAATTGTAAAATACATACAACATAAAACTCACTATCTTAACCATTTTCTAGTGTGCAGTTCAGTGGTGATACATTCACATTATCATGCAATCATCTCCACATCCATCTTCAGAACGTTTTATGTGTAAAACTGAAACTCTCTACCCACTGACACTGACTCCCCATTTCCTCCTTGTCATAACCACTCTCTCCTTTCTGTTTCTATACAGTTGACTATTCTAGAGACTTCACAGAAGCAGACTCACACAGTATTTCCCCTTTTATGTCTGGCTTTTTTCACTTAGCATAATATCCTCAAGGCTCATCCATGTCTGGCATGTGTCAGAATTTTCTTCCTGTTGAAGACCAAGTAACATTCCAATGTGTGTGTATACTGCATTATTTATTCATTTGTTATGGACATTTGGGTTGCTCATTCTCTTGGCTATTGTGAATAATGCTCCTATGAACATGAATGTACAAATATCCATTCAAGATCTTTGTTTTAATTCTTTAGGGTGTATGCCCAGAAACGGAACTGCTGGACCATGGTGTTTCCATTCTCAACTTTTTGAGGAACTGCCTTATTGTTTTCATATATGTTTCAACATTTTATATTTCTGCCAACAGTGAACAAGCATTCTAGTTTCTCCACATCCTTGCCAGAACTTTCAGTTCTCTCTTTCTTTCTCTCCCTCTCTCCCCCCTCCCCTCTCCCTCCCTCCTTCTTTCTCTCTGTCTCTCACTCACTCATAATAGACATCCTAATAAATATGAAGTTGGGGATTTTATTTTAAATGCATTTTTAAAATCTGTTAATATCCAAGAGGAAAGTCATTTTTTTCTCCATTCCAAAGAAGAGGAAACAGAGGTAGAGAGGTGTTGACTCACTGGCACGAAGAGGACCTGGGAATTGAGTCCAGGAAGCATAATTATGGGGTCTGAGATCCTACTATTGTGCTCTCACTATCACATTATATGATTGTTGTAGTAAATTAAAACAGCAGATATTTGTCATTACAAGAGAGCTTTTCCTCATCTCTAATACTTTGCATGCCTTAAAATTAATCTCTGATACTTTTAGTATTTCCTCCCAAATGTGGGTGTATTTCTATATTTATGTATATAAAAACATAATTTTTGAAGGGTCATGCTTTATATTTTATTCTAACCCTTCTTTTACCCCACTTCATTTATTAAAGGCACCTTTCTAGGTCAGCACATATAGATGTACCTCGTTCTGATTAATGACTTCATTTGGCAGAAATTTAATTGGTTAATCATTATTGATGTAAAACAATTAGAGAGCTTGAAGAAACATTCATATGTATGCATTTTATGTTAGCCTTTTTTTTCAGGATAAGTTTCTAAAAATGAAATTTCAGGGTTAAAAGTGTACATGTTTCATGTTTGGTCATAGACTTAAGAGCAGACTCAAACCATGAGTTGAATGAAGACCTAGCCAGAAGAGACTCTGACTCTCAAATTTCTTAAACTAGTGCATTCCCCAGAAGACTCTAGAACTGACCAGATGACTGGAACATAGCCCTGGACAGGTTTCTGCTGGACTTTGTCAGTGTCAGGGAGCCCAGCAAATCAGCTCAATGTTTGACCTGTTGCATTTGTCCAAATGACCAAGAGCTTTCATGCTGTGAAGTTTCTTTGGCCTGGTCAACCAGCTGAGTTCATGGACATTGCTAAAGAAATAAAATAGGGAAGCCTGTCCTTTTGTTTAAAAGATATATTTTAATCTCATCTTTTGGCCATCCGTGCAGTATAACTAACATAAATAGATTATTATATAAATAATATGTTAAAATCACTACCAAATTAAAATTATTTAAACTAGTAGACATATGTCTATGCATATGTGTATTTATATATTTATATGTTTGCATATTGTATATGTTTATAACTCCAGTGTTTATTAAGGAAATGGTATTCCTATTCATGCAAGTTTTAAAATAAAACTGATTTTTTACTCCCATATGTAGGAATATATAAAATTATAGAATTTTGGAAAATGAAATTCAGAAAGGGAGACTATTATCATGTAATTAGTTAAAGCATAGCATTTTCAATGTATGATTTTATAGCTTTTAATATAGTTGTGGAGCACACTGCATGTAGAATTTTTTCTCCCACTGGTTTAAAGCATTGTACTTCAAAGTGTACTATTAGTGCTGGGCATTGCATGCTGGACATTGGATTAAACACCCACACTATTAACTTGTTTAATCTTTGCAGTGCCCATTTGGGTTAGGTTCTGTGTTTGTTTTCATGTTATAGGCAAGGAAACTGAGACTTAGAGAATCTGAACCCAAGTCTAGAACCCAGACAGGGTATTACCAGGAAGAGAGAATCCACATAGCTTGCCCATGATTCTCCACCTGCATAGGGACAGGTGGAATTGGCATCTTGCTGCCTTATAGACTTTAACATCCTACATTAGAACCTCTCTTTTTTCATGTTTGTTTAAATAGCTATATATCATTGCATCTAGTGGATATCCCAAGGGTTATTTAATTATTCCCTTGTTATCTAGGACTAGTCTAATATATTTATTATTTTAATAAATTTATTATTTGGGGACCATAAATATCTCTATTTTTCCCTCTGTATTTTGAAGTATCCTTGGAATAAAGACTAAGTAATTTAATTGCTGGATCAAATAACTAATCTTCAGAAAGATAAAGTTGACTCTTCAATAACTCAAAAATAAGATTATTTATAATATTGTTGGTACTACTCCCCTTTGGCTCCAGAAGATAGGAGGGCCCAAATGATTTAAGCATCCACGTCATGAAATTTTATGTTGCCCCTAGAGGAAAAATAATGTCTTCACTATTAACTATGGAAAATGACTGTCAGAGTGAGACTTTGATACCTACATTGAGATTACTGGCATTTAAATGCAATTGTTTTTTTAACTAACTTGGATTAACAGTACTGCCCAATATACAATGTGTGTCATCCTTGAAGGACTTTGACTAATGCTTATGCAGCGACCAACCTTAACTCATGGTGCTTACTCTTCAAATCACCATTGTTCATTTACTAAAACCTTCCTTGAGAAAAATTTATTGTGCATAGTAGACTCTTTTCCAATGGTACTAAAATTGTGCCATTTAAACTATTGGTTATTATGGTGCCCCTACCAAACCCTTGATTTAATTTTTTACAAAGATGCATAAAAGATTCTAGAAAAGGTTTTTAAGCACACAGTGCTTGAATTCTGTGGCTTATAATTCTAAAGGAATAGCAACTTGAACTTCCCTAACCCTCATTGGGGATTTTAGATAGGGGGATTTTGGAGGGAAGTGTGGATCTCCCCATGAATTTTGGGATAGGAAATGGCATAGGGATTGAGGTGTTCTTTTAGGGCTGCCAAATCTTTATTTGTTGTGTTGGAAACTTTGAACTGGGTATCAGATCATAGACAAATAAGACAATTTTGATGGAACTTTGGGTCCAGGAGGAAGGCATGAGTTGAGGATTTTTTAAAAATGCCTCCAATGAGCGAAATATGCATCATGTCAGATACTTAATTTACAAAAGACTATATGGGCCTTCAAATGGGGTGAGAGAACAATGTTTTTTAAGTAAAATATGAGGGCTTAAATATTTTAAGAAAATATGAGGTAGTGTTCCAAATAGACTAGAAAAACAAAATCAACAGAAAATGGAGAATAGGTAGTAAAAGTATTGCAGCCAAGGAAATCTTACATGAGTCTAGGGGGAGCCTGGACAGTGCTGGAGAGCCTGAGCATACCAGTTGGCTGCAGCTCAGAGGTGGCAGGCAGGAAGCTGAAAAGTGGAAGCCACATATGAGGAGGCAGGAGAGCCTTAGCCAGAGAAGCAATGGAAGCCACAAAGAGGAAGGAGTTTGATAGGAGAAGCACGTAAAGAAATTGACCCAACCATAGCATACATCATGAAGTTGGACTTTTGGAGTGGTATTCCATACAAAGTGGGGGAGTGAAAGGCTGTGGGCAGTGGGAAAGGCAGACCTCATCGTTGGTGGAAGCTCAGTGACTAATTAGATTGTACTTGTCCCAAACAGGGTAGAGGAGCAGATTTTCTCAGTCCTATGCTACTTTTTTTCCCTAATATATATATATTTTTTACTTGTAGGTGAACACAATACCTTTCTTTTATTTATTTATCTTTATCTACCACCATAGTGTCCTGCTTACCTTGAGCCCCGAGGAATGGAGCTTTCTGTCTTTGGATTGAGACCCCTGAAACCATTAGCCCCTAAATTAATCTTTCCTCCTCTACACATGTTCTCATCAGATCTTTTAGTCACAGCAGCAAAAAAAGCTGACTAAAACAACAGGGTTGCATTACTTCTGGAGGCT
The DNA here is from genome assembly GCF_902686445.1 of Sciurus carolinensis. Classification (NCBI taxonomy): domain Eukaryota; kingdom Metazoa; phylum Chordata; class Mammalia; order Rodentia; family Sciuridae; genus Sciurus; species Sciurus carolinensis. The sequence continues at coordinate 118,668,830 of NC_062215.1, forward strand.
TTAGGGGACAGTCTCTCCCCATTTGTCTTCCATGGGGAAGAGGCATTCCTTGGCACAGGACCCTTCTTCCACCTTGACAGCCCGCAGGTGGTGTCCAGATCTCTCTGATTCTGACATGCTATGTTCCTCTTCTCATCGCCTTCCCTGACTCTTATGCTGTCACCTCCTATTTTCCTCTTATATGTTCTCTTCTGATTGCATTGGGTTCATCCAGAACATTTGGGATAATCTCCAGCCATGAGGTATTTCATTTAATCATATTGGCAGAACCTCCAATGCAGGGTAACATATTCACGGGTCCTGAAGATTGGGATGTGACATCATGAGTACAGAGTGTTCTGACTTGAAACTCCAACTTTCCAAATTAATGCCATAATGGCAAAGGGACCAAGTGGGGAGATTAGGAAGGCACTATGTGCCCATTTTCATGATTATACTTGCTTTTTCTGACTTTTGAATTTTTATCTTGTGGGGATGGTACTCTTTATTGGAGTTAGTCATTTGTAGGTATCCACACATCTATCTCTGCACATATAGTGCACGGGTGTATGGCATTTAGCAATTTTACTTAGATTAAAATTTCCCGGTGCTCAAGAAATTCCTTACTCCCATTATCTAATTGAATATTCACCAAACTCACCAAAATAAGTATTTCTATTTAAGAAAATAAGCTGAGGCATTGAGCGATTAAAAGAATTGTCCATGATAAAATGCTTGGATTTGAACACAGATCTTTTGAATTTAAACTTTTTTCACTTGGCCACAACATACTGATTCAAAGCTTAACAATGATATAAGGAAAAAAAAAACTACAAAATACAGAACAGATAAGCAAACCTACAAGATACAGAATAAGCAAAATGGTCATGAAAATAGGCACACAGAAGATAAATTCATATCTTCTGCATATTTATAATATAGTGTGAAAACACTTCTTTTTTTCTGTTCCCTTGTCAATATTATGTATTTTAAAACTTTGAAAGAACTTACCAATGTTATATGTATAAGACAGTGTTTTTACTTAGTTTTTTTATTATTTTAATTATTTTTGATTTAATTGAATTACTTCCATGAACCATCTACATATGTCCTTATTTTCCTATTGGGATAGTGGTCTTTTCTTTACATATAGAAGATATTAGACCATTCTTTTTCACTCACAAACTTTTTAGCTGTAAAGAACTTTTTATAATAATGTCAGGAGATTTTTCTGGGATTATTTTTTTCTTTTTGTGTTGTAAAGCTTTGCAGAACATTTTACATTTTCAAAGGTTCTGGTTTCTTTTTAGAATCAGATAAAACATTTTCTCCAGAATAAATTATATTTATATGTATCTCCAAAATTTGCACAGAATGCTCAATGTTTCATATGACTCCTCAGCCAGTTCTCCTTTGTCTTAATGCAGTTATACCTATTGCCCTCCAACTTGATCCAGCCTTAACCGTGACCGTAGACCCTTTGTTATGCTGTGTCAGCAAGCAGTAGGAATGGTGTTGCACATTGCCTTTAGTTAGACTTTTAACTTCTACCAGCTATCTGATATTTTTATTTTTCTTTAAAAACTTTCAAAATCACTTTAAAGCGTATGCCTTTGGGCTTATGTTAATGTTTATTGTTATTTCATTTTATATGCAGACAACATCATGAATAGTTCCCCTTTAATAATGAAAAAGTGTTCTTTGTGAAAATACTGCTATTATACTTACAAGAGGTACTTCTAAGCAGTGTTTATAATATTTTCTGAATCTTTTATTGTTAGTATCTTACATAAATCACTTGGCGTTTGCTTGCTTCATTTAGTGACTCATTTATCAAATAGATACTTCTTACATAGCAAGACAAGATGAAAAGTGGTTAAGATTCATTCAAAAAATATTTACTGAATTCGTGGTCTGCACCAGCATTGTCTATCTTGGGGATGAGTAGTGGATAGAACACTTATCCTGCCTTGGTGAATCTTACACTCTCAGATGTTGTGCTGAGAAAAAGAGACAAGAGCATGAATCCAAGCTTCAGTACTGTTTTTATATGTCTGCAGGCAAGGCATTTCACATATCTGACCTCAGTTTTCCTTGTTCATCAAATGAAGAAAACAATGCAAACTCACAGTGGAACAGTTCATAGAAAAGTCATGCCCTACAGAATATAGCACAAAATAAACCGTCAGTGGTGAGGATGTGGGCAAAAAATTCACACATACATTGCTGGTGGGAATGTAAATTGATGCAACCACTCTGGAAAGCAGGATGGCAAGTCCTCAGAAAACTTGAATAGAACCACCATTGACCCAGTTATTCTGCTCCTTGGTATATACCCAAAGGACTTAAAATCTGCATGCTATAGTGACACAGTCACATTGTTTATAGCAGCTCAATTCACAGTCGCTAAGCTATGGAGCCAACCAAGGTGCCCTTCAACAGATGAATATATAAAGAAAATATGGTATATATACACATGGAATATTACTCAACCAAATAAAAGAATGAAATTATGGCATTTGCCAATAAATGGATGGAACTGGAGACTATCATGCTAAGTGAAATAAGTCAATCCCAAAAAACCGAAGACCTGATGTTCTCGCTGATACATGGATGCTAACACACAATAAGAGAGGTAGGAAGGGAAGGATAGAAGTTCATTGGATTAGACAAAGGGGAATGAAGGGAAGGGAGGGGGGATGAGATTAGGAAAGACAATAGGATGAATCAGACATAACTTTACTATGTTCATATATGAATATACGACCAGTGAAATGCCACATCATGTTCAACTTCAAGCAAGGGATCCTAATTAGAATAAGTTATACTTCATATTTATAATATGTTGAAATATACTCTATTGTCATATATATCTAAAAAGAACAAATAATAAATTTAAAATATTAAAAAAATGAAACTGTCAATAATCTTTGGTTATTTCTATAATTTTTTGACAAATGTTGAATCTTGATAATATAGTAAATGAACCATCCTAATGTTTTAGAGAGTTGAGATATTTAACCACACATATTCCTTTTCCTTACATTCTCTATTATTTTCCACTTAAGTCTTTCCTACCTACCTATCCCTTGTCCTCCCCTCACCTGTCTGTCCATCCCCACACTCCATGAAGCCATCCAGAATCTTGCTCCACATGCTGTTTCCTCCTCAGTGTCGCTGGCTCTTTGCGGTGCCAAATCTACGGATATTTGTCACCGCCTGCAGCAACAATTTGCATGGGTATAGAGGATAGAGGAAACAAGTGTTTACTTGCTTTGAGAGGAGAGAGAGAGAGAGAGACTTTGCTTATCGGAGAGAAAGAGACTTTGCTTAAGAGAGAGGGACTACACTTTCAGAAATCTTATCTTCTTAGGCTTCTGCTGCTTCTTAAAGGTGCGTCCTGCATCCTGTGAACTAAGGGTGCGTCTATCTGAGGTGCTTTAGTGATGTGTCCCACGTACTGCGATCTGCCTATCTGCAACCTAAAGATGTGTTCTCAGTTCTCCGCTCTGCCATCGATTCCGCCGCTGGCCCTACTTGCTGTTTCTATCTGCTTGCGGCTTCTTCTTTCTTTCTGCTAGCTGCTGCTCTGCTTACTGCTGCTCCTTACTTTCTCCCTACTGTCCACTTATATTCCCTCCAAGAGGCGGAGGGCGGAGCCACGCCAGTTGAGATCAGGCGAGGAGCCAGCTGCCCAATCACGAGCAGGCGCAAGCAGGAGCACTTGAGAACACCTGTGCACGTGTACCTCCAATGTGATCAAAACAGCTTCTGGCTGGCTGCCAGGTGCCATCTTCAGCGAGTCCGCATGACATAGCCCCCAACACTCAGCCTCTCATCCTGGAAGTGGTGAGGCTTTGCTGCAAGTTCCTCCTCATTTCTGTTTCCCCTTCTGAACTCTGCTCCTCTCCTTTCCTCCCCCTTTATAAGTCCTTGCTATGCTTCCAAGCCCAATCCAGGTCCTATTAGTACCATGATCTCTCTCTGCTATTCTTCCTCAAGAGTTTCTTCCCTAAGAGTTTCTTCCCTGCACCCGTTGGTACTAGTAATCAGCACTACCTATTTTAGTCATTATTTAGAATTATTTCCTACTTGTTGCTTATATTTTAAGCATCTGTTCTCTACCCAACTAGATGGTCCACATATTTAGGCTATGCTCAGTACCTGTGTGGACATTTGCTGAGACATAGGCTGAGCCTTAGGAATACATTGCCTAGCTGAGTTCAGTGCCACTCCTGTAACCCCAGTGACTCAGGAGGCTGAGGCAGAAGTATCACAGGTTCAAGACCATCCTCAGCAATGTGGTGAGACCCTATCTCCAAATTAAAAAATAAAAATAAAAAGACTGCCAGGCATGGTGGCACATGCCTATAATTTAAGCAACTTGGGAGGCTGAGGCAGAAGGATGGCAAGTTCGAAGATAGCCTTGGCAACCTAGTGAGACCCTGACTCAAAAAAATGGGGACTTATGTGGAATGAATAATATTCCATGCATGTCTGATTATGTTGAGATGAACCCAATATTATGTAAAACTCCAATCCACTAATAAAAACATTAAAAAATTTTAAAAAGGAATCCATTTGTTTCCTTTGAGATTGAGAGTTACCTAGTGCTGTTTGTGGGCTATGAGGATGCAGGGGTAATGGCTTGTGGTATTCAGCAAGGCATCCTCACAGAAAACAACTGTTGCCTCTGCCGAAATTGAACACTTTGTCTTGTAGAGACAGAACCCTGTCAGGCCATTTCATGGTTACTTTAAGGAAACTGCAGGACCCAGTCTCTATGGCTCACCGCAGGAGTGCATTACATGAGAAGCCCAGGAACCCATGGGTTTATATGCAGTGTTTCAGAACAGTTCTACTCCCAACTCATGACTCTCAGATGGTGAGAGATTTGGGAGAATATTTTTAGCCTGAAGAGAGGCATTATTGTATAATCTGAGGTTCTTTTTGGCCTGCACTTTCTTTTCATGTGGTTTCTGCTTGAGAGTTCTTGAACCAATATTAGATTGAATGTTGAGATATTTTGGAGAGTATAAAAATCAATCAATGAAAGAAAGGGATAAAAATACCATAACTGCATTCATTCATTTCTCCCTTTACTCTTTTTTCTTCACCTGTATCTCCTTATACTGGATTATTTATAAAACCAATTTTGGTTAACTGATTTGAGTGATAGCTAAACTTCAATATAAGGTCGATGGTCCTTCTTATGAAGAGCCCCTTTCATTAACATCATCATGGCACACTCATATACATTGCAGCAAATGAATTTGAGTGGTTTAAACTGGTGTTGCCTTCACCGTTTTTCTTTGTAGACATCAAATAACATGTACCGTTTGACTCATATGAACATTGCTTTATAGTTGGCAAAACACTTGTGCTGCTGTTTACATAGTTATTTAAGATTCCCGGAGGATTAAAGAGAACTTTTTTTCCCTTTTTGGCAGGTTTTATTTTATTATGTAAGTAGACTTAAGTAGACTTCATATTTCCCAGATGTAAGGAAAAGGTGCCAAAATAGCAAGACTTTTAAGATTATTATTACGAGACTGGCCAAAACTTACTATTTCTTGATATATGTTCATGCCTCATGCTGATGGACCTGACTTCCTTCCAGAATGGTTTGGGAAATGAACGGCCGTGGCAGAACATGGTATCAGTGGGAAAATGTGACATTAAAGGAAAACTAATAGTTAACTCCAGTGGCTTTTTTTCTTGCCTTCATGCGTTGAATTATTGTTTTAGGACTCAACCCTTTGTTACTTTACAAAAGTTGGAGTTCAGGACGAATACTTGGGAATTGCTGCAACTTTTTTTGTATTCATTTGTGCTAATGGAAAACCTGAGTGATAATTCTTTCATCACAGCAAAAGTGCTAAATTCTACCTGGTTCTTTAGTCTACAATGCTCTGTCCATGGCGCCTTTCCTAATTCTTGAACTCCAATAGCTAAGTATTGAAGTCAGTATTCTGACCCATCTCCAACTGGCTTTCCCACTTCTGCTAACTAAGCTTCCATTTTTTCAATTGCCAGACACCATTGATAGGTGAAGGTAGGTAGGACCTTCAAATATAAGGTAGACCCTCAGTTTCTAATATTAAAAAAAATATTCTGGGGCCACCTTGTGTATATAAACTTTAGGAGATGAAATAATATCACATGCGTATTAATAGCATTAATTGATGATACATTTACTTATAAATATTTTTCCTATCCTCTTTCATAGAATAATTTATTGAAAGCCTACATTTGCATTGTCTTCAATATCACTAGAGCTACTTCAAAGACATCTGGAACAAATACTAAAAGTTTGTTCTTGTCACTCTCATCTAAATTGCCTGGACTTCATGTATGAAGTTATTTCTGTAAAGTTTTCCCCAGCCTCTAGCACTCGTTTGCATATCTTTCATGTTTTCCCCCACCTCTTCTACAGGTATACATTGCAGATCTCCCAAATACAGCTATTTTCCATACTGTTTTTAGGAAGGATCTTTAAAAGGTTTTGTTTACAATGATACCTAATATGAATAATTATGAGGTCATGACCCTAAAGACAAATTTTTGTTAAATTCCTTCACTCCCTTAAAATAACTGTTTTTGTCAGTTGACCACCATAAGCATCCCAAACTGGAATTGGTGAAGATTGTATCAGATTTGAGTGTCTTCATGCAAACACTACTTCTTTGTTAAAAGTAGTGTCCAAGAGAATATTTTATAAATGTGAAATTGGGATATTCTATAAATAAGTCTGTGTAAGAACTTGAATATGTGGCAACCTCTTTTGGGGGAAAGAGAAAAGAAAGCCTCAGTATATAGTTCAATAGTAGAGGCTTGTCTAGCATTTGTGAGGCCCTGGGTTCAATCCCCAGCATGAAAATAAGTAAGTAAGTAAGTAAGTAAGTAAGTAAGTAAGTAAATAAAATAAAATAAAATAAAATAAAATAGTGGTTTACTGGAAGAACAGGGAATTTAAATAGGCTAATGATTATCCCATGATACATGTAAACCCTTTATAGTTAACACATGGCAATCTGAGAATATAATATCATCATAGAAAATAAAATTAAAGGATTAATGAAAAAATAGGTCTTAATTCCCCATCCACTACAGAAAAAAAACCAAACTAATGACTTTGCTTCTAAGACTTTTATTAATCCTCTCTTCTCCATTATAGAGCTGTCCTGTAATATTTTTTATTTTAATTTCCTTTCAAAGGGGTGTCAGGCATTGTAGTCATAGGAAACTGAACTCAGTATAAAACATAAGAGTTTCTTTGGAAAGTCTGGTAAGTTTAGAAGAGGAGGTACACGTTGGATAAGAATCTTACTGGAACCTGATCATAACTCCCCTCTCTTGAGGTCTTTTTCTGCCTCTAGCAAGAGAAACATGTGCCAGAAGAGGCTGGGGAGAGGAAGTGGGCAGGTCGTAACAGCAGCACTTTACATTTGTGTCACTCTGTAGTTCTCAAGACCCTTTTGTGAACTCCATAAAATTCCATCTCACAACAACTCTGAGGTGCAGACCTGGAATTAGAAGGTTTTTTCTCCTCTTCCTTCTTCTCTTTTTCTTTTTTAACAATGGATGAAACTGAGGCTCTGAGAGGCTAAGCAGATTGATCCAGGATACCTGGGACAGACGGGGAACTAGGAACCAGGCTTCTTCTCTGGATATAGTTGTCCTGTGTGTGTTTCTTATCCTCACAAGTCCCATTTCTCATTCTCCTTCCTTCCAGGGACATTAAAACATAGTTATGAATGTGTTTTAGGTTATCCTAGGGATGCCGCCAACGAGTCATGTCTTTTTGAAGAAGGGCAATAAGTTTTTAGTCTTTCTCTATTTTCCTCTGAGGTGTTTTTAAAAAATTTATGAATTCATGTATTGAATAAATTCAAAAAACAGACATGCAATGATATAACAACAGGCAAATATAAACATTATAAAGATTTTAGATTTTTTAAATAAAAGGAAATGTTTGTTAATTAAGAATAAAATACACTGTTACATTTCCAAAATACAGAACTGGATTCCAACAAAATCATTTAATAAAATAAGGCACAATGTTTAGTAAGGCAGAGTTCACACACAAGATCAAATGAGATCACTTTCTTTTGTATGTTCTGGGGATGAGAGGGGGAGGAGGTACTGGAATTGAAAAAGATTAAATATCCTTTTTGTAAATATTTTACTTTAGTTGTAGGCGGACACAGTATCTTTATTTTATTTTTACGTGGTGCTGAGAATCAAACCCAGGGACTCATGCATGCTACACGAGCATGCTATCACTGAGCCACAACCCCAGCCCAGATTAAATATTATTTTAGAGCATTTACCATTATAAGGTTAAATATAAATCTGACACAATAAATGATAGCTTACATTGAGAATAAAATTTGTTAAATCATGTTGCTGAATTACACTTATTTTACCATTAAGTTTTCATTATCTATATATCTATATATTCCTAATTCACAAGATTTCAATTACAGAAAATTAAGAAATCAGATCAAAAATAGTAATTTGACCAAAGTAAAGGTCAGTACATTTTTAGTATCCTCCATTGACACATTGAAGTACCAAACTATGAAAAATTAAAAATACTGATTATTCTATAATTTTGTCTCATTACGTTTTTGTTTCTCCTAAATTATGAAGTGGACTCAGAATGCAACAAACCTCAACACAAGTCTACATGATTGCTGTAAAGTGACTTACAAGGTTAATAGTCTTTTTCAACAACACATCAAGTGGTTGTAAATTAGTGAAAGAACTCTCTTAAATATTAATAGTAGGCAGAATCAACCAATTTAGTAATGTTTTTGCAATACCAGCAATAGCAGTTAATCTTATATCCCGGTTTCTTCCCTTAGATGGAATTCTGAATCAAAAATGTTGTCCAATTTATTCACAGCCCAAGGAACGAAGTTCTCGTGAATGCAGACGGTCTTTCTGCTATGGCTCTCTGTCTCTGAGGAGTTGTTGCTCTTGCCAAAAATGAGACTGTAGGATCTCTTAAGAACAAAGAGAATATAGGTATATTTTAAAATGAAAATTGTCAGAGAGCTGTCAGGGTTTATTATCTCATCATGAAAAACTTCTGAGTGTAAGCTGATTACTATCACTTCCCCTTCCCCCATACCCAGTCATTTTAGATTAAAAACAATTGTTCTCAAGAGATAATTTCAAGAAAGAGATAATTTGCTGGCATTCATTGAAAATCAGTGTAGTATCATTTGAAACCTTGCTTGAAGTCTTACACATGAAAATTTGAGGGCTGTATGAACCCTTCTAGACCATAAAGTACTCAGTCTATTAAGGACCTGTCTCTTCTTTATAATTAATATGTACTAATAGAAAAGGAACATTACCTCAAGCTTCATATGTAGAACCTGCTTGACAGTCTTGGGTGGATTTAATTAAATGTCATACATACTTATCAAATTTGGAATATGAGCAGGATGTAGAGCTGGAGATGTAGAGATGAGCTCTTTCCCTTCAAGGAGGTTAACACAATGGTAATAGGTATCAGACCAGAGCAAAAATGACTCTGGCAAAGGGGAATGAGTAAATGCAAAAAGAGAAACATGAACTAAGCCTTTCAAGGGTTCATGCAGGGATGTACATGTGAAGTTCAGAAAATCAGAGTGGGCTCCATGGTTTGGGACAAGCCCTGGAGAAGTGTGGTATTTTGGTGGTGATACATGCAGGATGCATATTCCAGTGGACATGAGCAAGGGCATGGCAGCAGCTCAGTACAGGGTGTGCTTGGAAACAAGGACTGCATTCAGAGTGGCAGGAGGAAAATGGAGAATGTGGCTGTAGAGCAATGATTGCATTTGTGACCCTTAGATTTGTTTTGATTTTCTTGGTGGAATTAGGGAGAAAATTCTTTAAAGGATTTTTGAAAGAAGGAAACTAGCTGGCACACTGCTTCCACTATGTCAAATTTGATTTGACAGAGATAAGTCCTCATTGTATCCCAGCCCCTCTCCTTTTACCCAGAATCTTCTCGCTGTCAAGGACCCAGCTTGCAGGAGGGGTAGAGAATCTCAGCACTGCTCTCGTGCACTTTTCCTCCAGCCAAACCTCTGCTATCTTCAAAGACATATTTCCAGCTTCCTTCCAAATTGATTTGGCAAGAGTTTAATACTTGATAATGCTTTAATGTGTGATTTGACCCAGGGATATTTGCATTTTTATAGCCAATAATTTCTTTAGCTGAAGGTTTTTTTTTTTTTTTTTTTCTTTTTTTTCTTTCCCTAGTAACAAGATTTTCAGATAACTGGAACATAGTGATGGAGGCTTGAGACCAGGATGAGCTTTGAAGTCAGCCTCCCCTGGAATAGAGTCTGATTTCCCCTGGCATAAGCCTAAGATTCATTTGACTGGTGATACAGTTAGACAGAGTGATGCTCACTAACCTCCTTGGGCTGTCATGGCATTTGTAGCTGGCACATGGAAGGTTTTATTTAATATGTTTTAGTTTTTCTCTTCCCTCTTTTTCCATCTCATCATAAACTCTGTCTGCCTAGTCATGGATAAACTTACTCAACTACTCATTCTGCAGTTAGGAACTACCGTATCCTATTAAAGCAAGAATGTCTCTCAACCTCTGTGTTGTTGCTCTGGGCCCTTTTTATACATCCCCACAGCTCTGATGCATTTTTATAGTTCAGGCACCTGGTATCTTGTTCCTCTGAAACCCCAAAGGCACCTCAGTAGTATTTACCTCATATGTCATCTGGAATTGTGGTTATTTGTGTATTTCTTCCATCTCACTTCTTGACTGGAATTTTTAGACCTTACATTGCTTAAAGGCATCTTGCCATTTCCTGTGGCATGTAACAGTGTCTTTCTCTCATTAAATCTTGAGGTTGAATTAAATTGATCTGGTGCCTTTGCAATGATTCTGTAAGTAATGACCAAGCTCATTTTCTACTTTCTTGGTGTCATTGAGCAGAGTTAACAACTATTCCATCTCTGTTTACCAATATATTACAAAATATCTCCAGTGTGTCTAGAAACACCACATCCAAACAGACCCCCAGGGTTGATTCCCACTGATCTGCAGAGCAAGTGTGGAATCATCACCATGGAATCCACAGCTCTCTTATCAGTTTCCTCACAGTCCCTACCACCCGCACTCGCTACACTCCAGCCTACGTCTTATGATTCAGCGAGGCAAATTGGCTAAATGTACTCCCCTTCACAAAGGTGCATTTAAATATCTATTGTCAGCTGACAGGAACAGGTGGCTTTCTCTTATCAACTAAAATCCATTAAAAATGTCAGTAACAGTTCTCCCACATAAGGTCACGGCCTACTCTGGGAAACAATCTTGAACCAGCCGCAGTACAACTATGACTCTCAATCCAACAGATCTCTTTCTTTACTTGTTGTTAACTCAGGCTTTAATTTGTACATATTGATAATATTGCATGCTCATCTGCTGGTTGCAGGTGGATCTCTGCTTTCCAAAGACAAAGACTGATGGTGAATTCTGAATAAACAGTTTCCCAGCACTAGCATTCCCACTGTCCATCTGTATCATTTTAAAGATAAAGAAATTGAAACTGCTCAAATAGACACAAATTCCTTGGCCTTATCTCGGTCCCTTTAAAAGTCAAATTTAATTCACAGGTTTTATATTTTCGCATGCAAGCTTGAGCTTGAAAATACAGAAATAGAATATTTGAAATGACTTACAGGAAAAAAAAGTACCGATGAAATAAAATTTACTATCCTTCTAAACCATGAAAGCATAAATGCTGTAAGTGAAATGCCCAGTCAATGAAGCTGGTTTGGACAGGGTCCTTGGGGTGGGGGGCAGTCCGTGCATTGTACACATATTTTAATAGTTGCAATGAGACTGAGGAAAGTGGTTGCACATGGTGAGGGTATTGCCAAACATGAGCATTGGACTATTCTGTCTTTTTCTTTCTCTCATTTAAAAGATACAAGGAAATTGATTTTCATAATCTATTTTAGATCAAGTGACATATTAAAAATCAGGTTAGCAAAAATTAAGGAACATAGAAATATATTTCTGAGCGCAACTAAAAGTTACAGAATTTGTCTGCCTGCTGTAGGATTTTATAATTTCAGAATCTTTACTAAATATAAAAGTGCTAAAATGATATTGACCTGTTGGTAGAAGCAGTAGCTTTGGTTTCATCCAAGCCTTTATAGCTTTAATAAATAAAAGATCACCCAGATCAACCTACCTATGTGGATAGACTTTTTACAAAGGAACTCGTAGTAAGATAACAGTTTTGAGCAACCAGAATTATGCAATGCTAGTATTCAGAGTTTAAATTAATAATCCACCTGTGTTGTTTGCTCTCAGGGAAGTGAGAAGAGTAATAAGTATTTGTACATGCAGAGTGGTCAATGGATATAAATTAATTTGAACTCATTAATCGTAGGAGTTGACATCAAGGACAGGAAAAATCTGATGTAGGGAAATTCAGGGTTGAGGCCATTTATGTACACATAAAGGAACAAAGTTTGGGCTTAGCCTTGGTAATTGCTGTTTGGGAATTGAGCAGCATCGTACAAAATCCCAGCCCTAACCTCTCAATCCTGAAAGGTTACCATCCAAAGAAAAGTTTCTGTGATGCTGTCATTTCAGGGAAATTCTTTGGGCACATGTCACAGCTAATTCATTCTGTGAATTTACATTTTTTGAAAGGTATATAATATCCACCTCCACATAGTTCAAAAGGACTGGGAAATCATCCCATCCCTCCACTTCAGCATTCCCATGTAAATGATCTTCCCTTCTACTGAAGGGGAAGCAGAAGCTTCTACTTCCTGACCTACTTATTACCCATCCGTTGCTCCTTGAACTTGACCCTTGAATGTTCTGGTGATGTTTGTAATATCATGATGTTTTTGCTTAATATATTATTGTTTTGAGAAAAAGGAAGTGGAGTGTACCCAAAGGGCTCACTGGGGTATGGAGATTTGGGATCTTTCCTCCATATTTGAACGTTTCCCTTCCATCAGCCCCACAGGAGCACCTGAGTGACTTAGCTACTTGTAAATCACTTACCGTGGTAAGTGAGGGATTTGAAAGAGTTGTGAGGTATCCCAAGGAATATTTGTAACATTTATGGAAAATAAGTACCAGGAATAATTACTACTAAACATGTAGATAGATTAACATCTGGGAATTTATTCTGAAACAATTGAAAAAAAAATCAAAGGATGATTTAGCTAGTATTTGTATATGCAGAATGGTCAATGAATATAAATTAATTGGAACTCATTAATCATAGGAGTTGATCTCTTTTACAAGAGATTCTAATATCTGTGGATATGCCCTTTAACCCATGGGCTAATAATAAAAGCAAAGCTAGGCCATAGTTGTTGACCCAATACCCCAATCACCGTGGCCATTAGGAGATTGAAGGGGTAGAGCTTAGAATGAAGGCCCCAAGGGTCCCTGTGATCCTAGAGGTAGGTAAGTTTAAGAAATGGGGTTTAGACAGATGAGTCTAGTTTGTGGGTTGCTGTGTTCACTGTAGTTCATAATCTGTATACAAATCTTTCTCTGGGTGTTCATCTCAGCATTTTATTGATTGAGAGTCAGATCAGTAGTGAAAAAACAACAACAAAAAAGGTGTTTGGTTTATTAGTGTAGTGGAATCATGCAGATCTCTTATTAGACATGGATTTAAATGAAAAGGAAAAAATTTGATGCGAAATATGTGTGAGGAAGCCATTCTCACTCTGTCTGGGAATACAAAACAAAGGTTTAAATATTTTTACATTACTTAAATCCAATCTTAATTACGGTTCTCCTGACTTTAGTGCTTTTCCTTAGCCTGATTTCCCTTCCAACTTAAAGTCACAAACACTTTCTGCTGTAGGTTGTGGTTACTTAAAAGGTTGTGTCTTTCAAAAACACAGCTTTGCAAAGTTCTAATTCCACATTACCCCAGTAAAGTGTGTTTGGCTAGATTGGTATAAGTATGGGTATGGGTGTGTGTCTGTGTGAGTGTTTTGAGTGTGTCTCCAGCAGGGGTTGACAAATCTGTTTTTATATAACCTGTGAGATAAAAATGGCATTTATATTATTTAATGTGTACATTTAAAATGGCAAATGTTGATACTGTATAATATCCTTGGTTTTTGCCTCTTGACCCATACATATAACTGACCCTTCCAGGTGAAGTTGCCAACCCATGCTGTGATGTCACAGGCTTATCTCCTGATTTTTATTTCGTTTAATTCTTGTTCTCTCCTAGTAATCAAAACTAGTATCTTTAAATACAAATGTCTTGTATTTTTGCAGTCTTTTTGAGGATCAATGAAGGGGGCATAAAGGGTTTGTGCAACATGTTAAAAAGTCAAACAGTTGATCATTAATAATATATTTTGGAAATATACAAAGAGAACGGAATTACAGAATATTCTCCAATTTGAATGAGTTGTCTCAGGGCTCATGTTGAATGGAATATTGCCTAAGTGTTTGTTTCCATCATGAAATACTTTGGGCACCAGTTCCCTCTTCTCCAATGTTTGTTCTGTGCTTTTGAATGCTTCAGAGAACCCAATTAGAGTTGATACTCTCTGGAGCAAATGGAATAACTGTGGACAGCCAGAGCAAGAGACCTGCATTCAGTGAGAGTTGCTGTAGCTGGAGCTGAGGCATTGTTGTTGTTTTGCTTGTTTTAAACAGTGTTATTAAGTGTTATTTTATATACCATAAAATCTACCTGTTTTGTGGGTACATCCCAATGATTTTTAGTTAGCAGATTATCATTGCTATCCAATTGTAGAACATTACCCGGCAAAAGTAACTTGTACCCATTTGCCATCAGTCCCCATCCCCTTTTATCCCTAGCCCCAAGACAATTACTAGTCTGTTTCTTGGTTTCAACAGATTTTTTTTTGTACATTTCATATAAATGGAATCTTCTAGTATGTGGTGTTTTGTGCTGACTTCTTTGACGTAGCATAATGTTTTTTGAGTTTTGTGCATCTTATGGCTTCTAATAGCACTTGGAATGGATATACCTCCTTTTGTTTATCCATTCATCATTGGGTGGAAATTTGGGTTGTTTCTGCTGCCTAGCCATTATGAGCCTTAAGAAAAATCCTGCTGTGAACAATCTTCTCACCTCTTTGTGCAAGTCTGTCTGTGGAAGTTTGTTTTCATTTCTCTTGGGGAGATAACTTAAAATGGAAATTTAGCAAATTCTGGATCTTATGTAAATTTATGTTTAACTGTTTAAGAAACTATCAAATGATTTTCCAAGGGGAGTGTTGCACCATTTCATATTTTCACCAGCAATGTTGAGGGTTTCTTCGTCTCTACGTGCTGAAATACTCATGGTTGTCTTTTTGATTACAGCTGTTCTCATGGGTTTGAAGTGGTATCTCATTATAGATTTAATTTGTATTTCTTTCATGAATAATGTATGTTTTCATGTGATTATTGGCCATATGTATATTTTCTTTGAGGACATGTCTGTTCACATCTTTTCCTTATTTTTTAGAAATTAGGGTTTTATTACTGAGTTTCAAGAGTTATTATGTATTCTGGATACAAATACTTTATCAAATGAGACTTACAAATGTTTTCTCCCATTCTTCATTTGTCATTTATTTTCTTAATGGTGTCTTTTGAAGGGCAATGCTTTTTGAAATATGAATTGTGAATTTATAACATGGAAGTAGTTCATCATATTTTTTAATTTTAATTATCATATTCCAAAACTGAGGTTTGTAGGAGATTGTGGGATCAATAGTATGGTTGATGGCAGCCTCATCTCTTTATTTTGGATATCCACACAATACCAGAGCTCAAGGTAGCTCCAGATGTATTTGCTGCCTTTATCTGTTTGCTTCCCAGTTTCCATTTAGAGTATGACTGATAAAGTGATTTCAAGGGAAGGAAGTGATCTTGGACAGTTGGTTCCATCTCGAGGGCAGCATGAGGGTTTTATCCTCTTAAGATCACCAAGGCCAAGTAGTAGACAGCTCCTTTTATTGTGCAGGCACACCACTCATTCTTTTAAAATATCTCTTCTCTTAAGATTTTCCTTCTTGATATAAAAGGAATGATAGAACTGTAGGGGGAAAAAAACATTGAATGTAAATGTCTTGAAGCAGTTAGATGGCAGGATAGGGCAGTATTGCAGACTGGTGAAAAACCCGGCCTCTGACTGTCTGTCGCTTATAAGACATGAAGCTTAGGCAAGTTGGTTCATTTTTCTGTGTCTCCTTTCATATCTCTTAAAAGGGGATAATAATAATATCTAACTTGTGGGATTTTTGTGAGGATCGATGAATTAGACATGAGAATTGCTTAGAAGCACATCTTGTTGGAAATTACTTGGTTAAGTGTTATATATTTGTTGTTAAAATAATAGAGGGCTCTTGCACAGAAAGAACAGGCATCGTTTAACATCAGATATTCTGGGCAGCACCTTGAGTTTGGCTCCCCACTTCCATATACTAGCTTGTGACCTCAGGTACACTGTTCTCTATGCCGCATCTTCTTATTTGTTTAAGGGGGAAATCTCAGCTGTCTGGAAGTGTTGCTGTGATAGAAAAAATGGAACTGCATTTGGAAACACACTTGAGTAACTGGAAAACAGACATTTTTACTGTCGTTTGATTATTGGTGTTAAGGAGGTATGATTAGTAATGAAGAAAGAATCCTGAAACCTTCCTCAGGTGGAGAGAGTGCTATAGAAGTGGGAGGAAGAGGAAAGCCTTGCAGAGAGGTGCTGAGCGGGGCCCCTAGGGGAGCTAGGCTTTGAGTAACTGATGAAGGGGATCAAGAGCAGAACTGATGCCTCAAGAGATACCCACATTGGGCTAGTAGGGACCAAAGTAGGAGTCTAGAGGTGGTGTTTAATTATTGAATGGCTTGAAGGCCAGACTTGACTCATAAATGTCTTCAGAGTTGTTCTGTTAGGAATCTCAAGCCGGCCATAAATAGACCCAATTTTAGAGTCAGAAATCACTTCTAGGAACACGGCAGGTTTTAATTATTTACTCCTTTAGCAAAAAGTTCCAATAGCTTAACTTGGTTCTGAGAAAGTCCTCTTTACCTATCTGCTTTCTTGGCAGTGCTACTCCATTTAATGGAAAGTTCTACATGAAAAGGCTTTTAGAGCAGTGGGAAATAATGTCATTCTAAAGCATACAACAGAGCAAAGAAAAAACTGCATATTTGTCACAAAGCCATCGCATTCCAAATATGCACAAGTGATTGCAAGAAACCACTTGAGAATCTATTTGCTATATGATATGTATCTCTGCTTTGAATTACATAATATCTGTGTTCTAGAGGAATTGGAAATAAATTTTTTATTAAGTCGTTTTTCCCATTAACATACACCATTGTTTGAGAGGCTTTACGTGCCCAATTTGCTAGAATAACTATAGTTGTAAATTTCTTACTGATCATTTGCCCACATACCTGACCTACCCACTCCCTATGCCCTCCTTCCCTTCTTTACATTTTCAAACTTAAAAAATGATGAGGAAAACTTTGGCAATACGATGTGTATTTTTTTTAATTATCTCTTTTTTTTTCTCACTGATACACTTTTATTATCATTTTTTTTGAAAGAGAATTATCAAGAACAAACTGACCATAATATATGCTTATTTATGTCAAAAGTCTTTTAGCCCAAGTCCTATGTAGGTTCTAAATGGTACCAGAAAGGGCTTTGCTACCCCTCAGTTCCCATCTCCATTAGCTCTTTCTCCATTCCTCCACGAACATGGACAAGAGACTCCATACTCTTAATGACAGTCTCTTTTCTGCCTCATGTTTGGGAGCCATTGATGTCCTGCCCATTTCTCTGTACTCAGTACAGCTGCCCAAGTCTTCAGAGGATTGGAACACTGGGGAAACTACTTAGCTCACTGGAACTTTCTCTCAGGTTTATATGCTACCTAGTCCTACCTCTCTACCCGTCAATCCCTCACCCTACCTCAACCAAAGGGGCAGAATATGTATCATGTTCATCCAAGTGACATTTCCAGATCCAACATGGCCCCTTGTAGAAAACATTCTGACATACAGGTTAGCTGAGAATTTTAAAGCGTTGGGGCATTGTAAGTGTAGGTCTCTGAATTGGTAAGGTTTGCTCTTTGGTGACAGTGTCTTTGGCCATCTATCTGGACAGCATTCCTTAAGATCACCAACTCCTCTGAGTTCTATAAGTATTCTTCCCCAATTGACATTAGGGTAGGATAACCTAAGATAAAGACTACTCTCTGGATCTGCAGCAAGCTGGGAATGTAGATAGAAAATGAGAATGAATTCTTAGAATAGGTAAGAGCTCAAAACTGTAGTGACAGCCCTTCAGGGAGCAGTTTAGTAAATTGGTCAGGGCCTTGAGGGTGGCACCATGACATATTCATAGTTACATTCTCAGCACCTAGTAATATTTCTTGGCATTTACCAAATCCTTAATATCTCTTGCTTAATGAATAACCATCTGCTTATTAGAACAATTGCAAATATAATTCCTTTGATTTAACTTCTCCAATTTTGTTAGGTGGACATAGTCTGAGAACTAAGCAAGAATTGACTAGATCAGTAGAAAATAAAGGTGAATTTTCACCCATGAAAACTGCATGCCTCACAACTCATTTTGTTCATCTGTATGTCTTCAGTGGTCCCTTTATCCACTCATCATTTCTCATTTATAACATTACATTGCCATGGAAATCCATGGCTGTACTTTTTACTTCCCAGCCATACTACATTTTGTTCTGAACATTTCTGGAGCTGATTGTACAATGCACAGATTTAATGTAGTAGCAGTCTCAAGTGTTTTTGTAACATAAAACATGAAATAACTTTAAACTGCAAACAGTGGGGATAAAGTCAATTAAATTCAGACACATACATTTAATAAAAAAAAGTAACAGAGTCTCTTGTGTAGTTATTTAAAAATTAAAAAAAAAAAAAAATTTTGGTACTGAGGATCAAACCCGGGACTTCACACACACTAGGGAAGTGCTGTACCCCTGAACCACATCCCCAGCCCCAGAGTCTCTCATTTATGAGACTTACTGCTTAACTGCTTTAGAAACATGAAGGTTTCCTCTGCACCTGTATCTTCTTCACATCTGAACCAACATGTCTGCCCTGGAGTCATATTCTAGTTTGGTAGTCTGTATAACTACTTAATTCAGAATTTCTTTTATTAGATCTGTGTGGCATACCAGCTACAGTGATGTTATTGAGCACCTGCTGTGTGTTACATGCCAGTTGTACTACTTTAAGAGTATTGCTTCCCTTAATCCTCACTCTAACCCTTTGAAGTAGATACTATCATCTTGAATCTGCAGATGAGGAGGTAGAAGCACAGGGAGTGCCCCAGAGCACACAGGCTCTCTGAAAATTGTGGATACAGTATTCTAACCAGTGTGTGAACTCTGCCTCCTGAGAGCTAGTACTGCCTAGAAGATTTAAAGCACAGATTTTTCACTTAGCACTGAAAAAATCCAATTGGTTGTTGGTCACTTAAGGAACAACTCTAATATATGTTGTCTTAGTGTTAGAACAATATCTCCTGGGGATAAACACTTCTGTCTTGGAAGGTAGAAATCAGAGAAAATTTTAGAAAGATCACAAAAAGTTGAGTTGGATAAAGAGGAAAACTCAGGATTAAGTTATGGTTTAAAAAAATGCAAAACGTGATGAAACAGGAATGAGGTTTATCTAGTCACTTCAAAGAGGTGAGCCCAGCTAGGCTAGGGCAGGAGTTGGTTAGCTTTACCCAGCTAAGGAGAAGGTGGGGTCACAGGCACACCTCAGCTTCCCATTGTAGAGGATATTCTGAGAAACAGGTTGACTGAGAATATAAAAGCCGTGGGGCATTGGGAGTGTTGATCTCTGAACTGACAAGTCTTGCTCTGTGGTGCCAGGCCTCAGGCAGACTATCTGGACAGCATTTCTTAAGATTGCCAAGTCCTCTTGTGTTTCTGTGTTTTGCAAGCTACACCTTAAATATACTTTGGATTTCCATGTAGATGTGTTATAGGAAGAGAAATCCTCATTCATGGTGAACAGGTGTTCTGTACCATGTCACTATTCTCTCTCATGGTTAGAGTCATCACTCAACAGCCTGATTTAGATGTCTGTCTGTGGTGTTCAGCTAATGGTAGACCACCTTATCAAGAAGGATGAAGACTAGATGTGCTGGTCTAGGGAAGAGACTGAGGGGATGGAGCAAAGGAAGTAAATGAGAGAGGTAATTCCAGGGTGGAATTTTGAGTTTTGGTAACTGATGGGGTAAGTGGTTTGAAGGAGAAGGAAGACTCAAGGCTGGGATTCTGGGTGGATAATAGTGTCCTTGAAGGAATGGAAGGCAGAAGCATAGTAGGTTTCTGGGAGAAAAATAACAAATGTTGAACTTTGAATTTTGAGACTGAGGTGGTCACATGGTGGAGAGGTCCTATGTTTCAGTGTCCAGGTCTGTGGAGTCTGTCATGGCCAGTGACTGCACAGCACATAGGCAGTGGGTGCGTTCGCCCCCAGAGAGGGTGAGCATGGAGCTGAGTGTCTCTGGTGTTGATAGACCAAGGACATTCTGTATAAGAGCAAAGCCCCAGTAATTCAAGAAAAGGAAAGCGACCACTTTTGTCAAATATTACAGGATCAATCACATAGGACTTAACTAATATAAGCCTTAGAATGAAAATATATGAGTTCTCAAGACCTTAGAAAGTTTGATTTTCCTTGCATAAGAGACTTGAACTTGCCAAGATCACCTGTGCTGACCTTGAGAGCGTCAGGGATGCCTGCAATGTTTCCTGATGGGTAGTCATGTGTTTGCTCATTGTTTCATCACACTTACTACTAAGTATAGCTTTCCAGTTCATATGTATAATACCATGTATAGAGGCTAGTACAAGAAATCATGATGCTCATTTCAGGTGGACAGTTCAGTCTGTCTTCCCACACCCATGGTGAAAAGACGGCGCTCATGATTTAGATCATGACGTGCTGCAGTATGAATATGGCCACGATGTGGGTAACTTAACTCTTCCAATCAGTGTATAATTCATGTGATGTCAACCAGTCAGCCAGGAATTTCCTTGTGTGTGTTGTAACTGGGTTAGATTTTGTAAAATGGCTTATTCTCTTATGCAGGAGTGTGGGTTGACATTTGTTGGAAAAATCTCAGGATGACAGATTGTTAGTCCAATTATGTCTTCCTTTCTCAAGAGCATCATTTTTTCCAAGTAGAAAATAATGGTAATTGGTCAGAATGCTGTACAACTACATTTGTTTGTAATTGGACAGTCCTTGACATACAAAGATTTAACTCTTAAAGATATATGCTTACAAACATACATGTTGGTGTACATGTACATATTTACAAATACACACACACACACACATATATACATTCCTTGCAATCAAAACTCAAGGAGGCGAGGCATGATTTTAAATGTCTGCAGGGGGAGAGTGATATGTCAGGACAGGTATATTAATAGGGAGCCTAGTCAACAACCTAACATCCATTCCTATCCATCTCCTTTTTTAAACTTTATTTCTTCTTGCCCATTGAATTCTCCTAAAAACCTTGAGAAATAGATATTTCAGTCTGTGTTTTTAGATGAAGAAACTCAGGAAGTCTTCCGCTGCAATTGTGGGCATGGGTTTGGAGGCGTGTGATGATCTCCAGTTGTGTCCCTGGGCAAGTTCCACTGTTTAGTCTCAAGTCCTGTGATGAAATGTGCAGTAGAATCTGTGGCAGAGAACAGACACAAACAGGGAAGTAGAGAAGGGGAAATTCACTTCCTTCTTAAAATCGAATGTACTTAATTTTGAAAACCTTAGGGCCACTGATTCTGGTTGTCTTTCTCATGCAGTCCCAACATCAATACTTAGCAAGTGTCACTTTGGCTCCAATCTCCTTTCCGATCAGAAAAAAGAATGTCATAGAAACAGAGAAAACACTAGATGTGCAAGGACACAGGACATGAATTTTGAATTCTGGACTATTATAAATATTTGGCAACTTTAGCCTCAGGGACACACTTAAGAATTGTGACACTTGCAAGTGCGTGCTTCAGAGTTGTATTGACTGAATTTATTTTGGGCAGCAGGCAAGCCCTGTTTGTTTTATTCTTTTTAAAATCTTTACCTTAGAAAATTGTTAGCTTGAACTTGTTCAGTTGTCTTTTTCTCATTTCCACAAATTATAATCACTCAAATGAGTTAAAATGGACTTTAAGCTCACAGTGATGAGTTTAATCTATATTCAGGGTAATTCTACAAGTGATGTAATTTCATAAGAAGAATAATCTAAAAATGTGTTATTTATGGACACTGAATTTTGGCAGATGCATTTTGAGTAGATGGACAACGAGGATGGTGTTGGAAAGACTGAAGAGAAGGCACAAATGCCAGTGATGCTGCATCCTACCTTGCTGGGTGCTTCACAAAGGCAGTCGGAAAAACAGAATGAAAAATGCGGATTCCGATACAGGATTTTAGAAACAATCAATATGATGTTAATAGAACCCAGGAATAAAACAAAGCCAAATCCAAAAACACTGAGCACAGTAGAATCCGAGCTAAGTATAAAATGTGCATTCTTTTTTTTTTTTTTTATGGATCAGACTTTATTTTTTTTTATTTTTTATTTTTTACATTTACATAGGGTAATGATGTTTATTTTATTTTTCCCCTCCCCCCCACCCCTCCCACCCCTCTTTTCCCTCTACACAGTCCTTCTTTCCTTCATTCTTACCGCTCTCCTTAGCCTAACTCTAAACCTAACCCTAAACCTAATGCTAGCCCCTCCCACCCCCCATTATATGTCCTCATCCGCTTATCAGCGAGATCATTCGTCCTTTAGTTTTTTGAGACTGGCTTATCTCACTTAGCATGATATTCTCCAATTTCGACCATTTGCCTACAAATGCCATAATTTTATCATTCTTCATTGCGGAGTAATATTCCATTGTATAAATATGCCACAGTTTCTTTATCCATTCATCAACTGAAGGGCATCTAGGTTGGTTCCACAATCTGGCTATGGTGAATTGAGCAGCAGTGAACATTGATGTGGCTGTATCTCTGTAGTATGCTGATTTCAAGTCCTTTGGGTATAGGGCAAGGAGTGGGATAGCTGGGTCAAATGGTGTTTCCATTCCAAGCTTTCTGAGGAATCTCCACACTGCTTTCCAGAGTGGCTGCACTAATTTGCAACCCCACCAGCAATGTATGAGTGTTCCTTTTTCACCACATCCTCGCCAACACCTATTGTTGCTTGTATTCTTGATAATCGCCATTCTAATTGGGGTGAGATGAAATCTTAGGGTAGTTTTGATTTGCATTTCCCTTATTACTAGGGATGTTGAACATTTTTTCATATATCTGTTGATTACTTGTACATCTTCTTCTGTGAAGTGTCTGTTCATTTCCTTAGCCCATTTGTTGATTGGATTATTTGTATTCTTGGTGTAGAGTTTTTTGAGTTCTTTATAGATTCTGGAAATTAGCGCTCTATCTGAGGTATGGTTGGCAAAGATATTCTCCCACTCTGTAGGCTCTCTCTTCACATTTCTGATAGTTTCCTTTGCTGAGAGAAAGCTTTTAAGTTTGAATCTATCCCAGTTGTTGATTCTTGCTTTTATTTCTTGTGCTATGGGAGTCCTGTTAAGGAAGTCTGATCCTAAGCCAACAAGTTGAAGATTTGGACCTACTTTTTCTTCTATAAGATGCAGGGTCTCTGGTCGGATTCCGAGGTCCTTGATCCATTTTGAGTTGAGTTTTGTGTAGGGTGAGAGATAGGGGTTTAATTTCATTCTATTGCATATGGTTTTCCAGTTTTCCCAGCACCATTTGTTGAAGAGGCTATCTTTTCTCCATTGCATATTGTTGGAACCTTTGTCTAGTATGAGAAAATTGTATTTATTTGGGTTTGTGTCCATGTCCTCTATTCTGTACCATTGATCTACCTGTCTATTTTGGTACCAATACCATGCCGTTTTTGTTACTATTGCTTTGTAGTAGAGTTGAAGATCTGGTATTGCAATACCCCCTGCTTCGCTCTTGCTACTGAGGATTGCTTTAGCTATTCTAGGTTTTTTATTCTTCCAGATGAATTTCATAATTGCTTGCTCTATTTCTGCAAGGTACATCATTGGGATTTTAATTGGAATTGCATCGAATCTATATAGCACTTTAGGTAGTATAGCCATTTTGACGATATTAATTCTGCCTATCCAGGAACATGGGAGATCTTTCCATCTTCTAAGGTTTTCTTTAATTTCTTTCTTTAGTGTTCTGTAGTTCTCAATACAGCATCCCTTCATGCTCAAAACACTAGAAAAAATTGGGGTAGTGGGATCATTCCTAAACATTATAAAGGCAATCTACGCTAAGCCCATGGCTAATATCATTCTAAATGGTGAAAAACTGAAAGCGTTCCCCCTAAAAACTGGAACAAGGCAGGGATGCCCTCTTTCACCGCTTCTATTCAACATCGTCCTTGAGACTCTAGCCAGAGCAATCAGACAAACCAAAGAAATTAAAGGGATACGAATAGGAAAAGAAGAACTCAAACTATCCCTGTTCGCTGATGACATGATTATATATTTAGAGGAACCTGGAAATTCCACCAGAAAACTTTTAGAACTCATAAGTGAATTCAGTAAAGTAGCAGGTTACAAGATCAATGCTCATAAATCCAATGCATTTTTATACATAAGTGATGAATCTTCAGAAAGAGAAATTAGGAAAACTACCCCATTCACAATAGCATCGAAAAAAATAAAATACTTGGGAATCAATCTCACAAAAGAGGTGAAAGACCTCTACAATGAGAACTACAGAACACTAAAGAAAGAAATTCAAGAAAACCTTAGAAGATGGAAAGATCTCCCATGTTCCTGGATAGGCAGAATTAATATCGTCAAAATGGCTATACTACCTAAAGTGCTATACAGATTCGATGCAATTCCAATTAAAATCCCAATGATGTACCTTGCAGAAATAGAGCAAACAATTATGAAATTCATCTGGAAGAATAAAAAACCTAGAATAGCTAAAGCAATCCTCAGTAGCAAGAGCGAAGCAGGGGGTATTGCAATACCAGATCTTCAACTCTACTACAAAGCAATAGTAACAAAAACGGCATGGTATTGGTACCAAAATAGACAGGTAGATCAATGGTACAGAATAGAGGACATGGACACAAACCCAAATAAATACAATTTTCTCATACTAGACAAAGGTTCCAACAATATGCAATGGAGAAAAGATAGCCTCTTCAACAAATGGTGCTGGGAAAACTGGAAAACCATATGCAATAGAATGAAATTAAACCCCTATCTCTCACCCTACACAAAACTCAACTCAAAATGGATCAAGGACCTCGGAATCCGACCAGAGACCCTGCATCTTATAGAAGAAAAAGTAGGTCCAAATCTTCAACTTGTTGGCTTAGGATCAGACTTCCTTAACAGGATTCCCATAGCACAAGAAATAAAAGCAAGAATCAACAACTGGGATAGATTCAAACTTAAAAGCTTTCTCTCAGCAAAGGAAACTATCAGAAATGTGAAGAGAGAGCCTACAGAGTGGGAGAATATCTTTGCCAACCATACCTCAGATAGAGCGCTAATTTCCAGAATCTATAAAGAACTCAAAAAACTCTACACCAAGAATACAAATAATCCAATCAACAAATGGGCTAAGGAAATGAACAGACACTTCACAGAAGAAGATGTACAAGTAATCAACAGATATATGAAAAAATGTTCAACATCCCTAGTAATAAGGGAAATGCAAATCAAAACTACCCTAAGATTTCATCTCACCCCAATTAGAATGGCGATTATCAAGAATACAAGCAACAATAGGTGTTGGCGAGGATGTGGTGAAAAAGGAACACTCATACATTGCTGGTGGGGTTGCAAATTAGTGCAGCCACTCTGGAAAGCAGTGTGGAGATTCCTCAGAAAGCTTGGAATGGAAACACCATTTGACCCAGCTATCCCACTCCTTGCCCTATACCCAAAGGACTTGAAATCAGCATACTACAGAGATACAGCCACATCAATGTTCACTGCTGCTCAATTCACCATAGCCAGATTGTGGAACCAACCTAGATGCCCTTCAGTTGATGAATGGATAAAGAAACTGTGGCATATTTATACAATGGAATATTACTCCGCAATGAAGAATGATAAAATTATGGCATTTGTAGGCAAATGGTCGAAATTGGAGAATATCATGCTAAGTGAGATAAGCCAGTCTCAAAAAACTAAAGGACGAATGATCTCGCTGATAAGCGGATGAGGACATATAATGGGGGGTGGGAGGGGTAGCATTAGGTTTAGGGTTAGGTTTAGAGTTAGGCTAAGGAGAGCGGTAAGAATGAAGGAAAGAAGGACTGTGTAGAGGGAAAAGAGGGGTGGGAGGGGTGGGGGGGAGGGGAAAAATAAAATAAACATCATTACCCTATGTAAACGTAAAAAAAATAAATAAATAAAATAAAAAAAAAAAAGAAATTCCACCAGAAAACTTTTAGAACTCATAAGTGAATTCAGTAAAGTAGCAGGTTACAAGATCAATGCACATAAATCCAATGCATTTTTATACATAAGTGATGAATCCTCAGAAAGAGAAGTTAGGAAATCTACCCCATTCACAATAGCATCGAAAAAAATAAAATACTTGGGAATCAATCTCATAAAATGTGCATTCTATCTGAAACACTTCCAAAGGGCAGTTTTATCTCTAGAAGTGTGACTGTAATGACAGGAAAACAATAAAATTAGTTGTGATGCTTGGAAAGGATGCTTGGAGTGACAGCATAAAGAGCAAGTCCTTGATGGTTTCTAGGGATGTGACAAGGAAAAGACGATGTGTTTTTAGTAAGTGTAATTCTTATTTATATTATCTGTTAATAAGGAACTATTTTAAAACACTGAAAATAATTTAGCAAGCAGAAGAAACAAAGATAACAAAACTCCATTCAGTTCTATCCAATCCTGTTTTAAAGACTAAGGAGAATCTGCCGAAGCTCCCTGTGTGCCCCTTCACTCTTCTTTACCCTTCAGAACTAACATCTACCCTGAATTTACTGTTTATATTTCCTTTTAATTTTTTGTTACATCTGTATGTATTTATGTGTGCATATGAAAATTATGTCATCCTTTTGCATATTATCAGACTTTATATAAGTGCTGAATATGATTTTTGAATCAGTGATTTAATGAAGAGTGGTCAAATTAGGTTCACATTTGATCTGGGAATGCAAACTGAATAGGTTTGCCCCTCCAGCCTCCGTGACTGCATTGTTAATTCTGTTGCTTCTCAAACAGAGAAACAGCTGAGCCTTCAGCAAAGGAGGAAAACTATTTTGGAGTCACAGAGTTAATAATTGATGGAGGTAGAAATGATTTCAGGAAATGTTTGCCTCAAGACTGGAACCAGGTCTGCATAATCAGTCCATGGGAAGAATAACATCTTTTCCCCTAGCTATAATATTTCTTTGGACTCCTAAACTAATGCACGTTTGAAAAACTCTCCTGGGAATTTAGATTGTATATCAGAGTTTCCTAAAAGAAATCCTTAGTCTCACTTTTATTTCATTCTTTAAGATATGAAAGATGACATGTTTTTCAAACTAAAGTTAATTTCCTTTCTCCGTAGTTGAGGGATATCTTGTTGTATTCAAGGAGTAAAATCAGTGTCAAGAGTAATCCACCTGAACATAAACAGCTTGCAAAGGAGACTATTGTCCTAAAAGTCATGCTTTCAAAAATATTTTCTGATGAATGAAACCAGTCAGCTGGTCAAGGAAGACTTCAGTTCTATCCCTCACTTCAAAAATATCATGTCAATTCAACTCTGAAAACATAGTAAAATCGTGGTTACCAGGGGCAGGGAAAACAGGAGACTTTGGTCAAAGTGTACAGATTTTCAATTGTAAGACAAATCAGTTCAGTGATCTAATGCCTGCATGGTTAGGTGACATGTGTTTAAAGCTAACTTGATTTTGTTAATTATTTCACAAAGTATATCAAATTATGTTGTGTACTTTAAGATCACATAATTTTGTCATTTATACCTCAATAAAGCTGGAAAAATGTGATATTATTCATATGTATCCCTACTCCTCTTTGGAAGGAGGTACTTAGGCCTGTGGGACATGGAAAGGAAGTAGGAATCTGCGTCATTAACACAGTGCAATGGGGCATGAGGACTTTGTTGAACTTGCTCACTGCAAAACAAAAGAGGAAACTTGTTGTGTTCCACAAATCCTAAACCTAACTCACCACCCATACAAACAAAAACAAAAGGTTGAAACCAACATCTTTTAAAAAATATTTGGTGTTGGTTTAATTTGTAAAGTGTGATGTCTGTACACTAACAAATATTATATTGCCTTCTCAGAGTAGGCTCTATATAAGATATCTGCTGTTTTATTTTCTTATACTTTTGGTTAGTTATCCATTTCTAGTCTTGGGACTTTAAGGCCACAGTGCCCAGAGATATGGATTAAGGAGACCAAGGGTGAAACATGGGGAGACATTTTTGTTTAACCAAGTTCCCTATAATGTAGGGACATGACACCGTTCTCTGGATCCATATCTCATAGAGTGAGAGGGTGGGTGACCCCCAAGGTCTCTAGCTAGCTGTTAAGTAGTCTCTGGTTTGAGAAAATTAAAATGGAGGGTCAGATATTTCTGATATTTCTGATTCTAGAAATACTAAACTTAGAATAAAGTACCCATAAGACCATATCTGGGCCTTCCATGAGCGGTTTCCTATTAGGATAAGCAGCATACATTCACAGCACCAACTCTCAGTAGGATTCTCACAAAGGATTTCACCTTGAGTGTGTGCACTGCATTGTGCTGAGAAAGGAAGAGAAGGCAACAGTCTCCTTTGCCCTCCTTCTCTTGCTGAAACAGAGATGGCAACTATCAGAGTAGTGCCATTGATTTTTGTGTATCGTGGTGGGAGGAAGAACTGTAATGTTATTTACAGTAAAATAATTTATGTGTTAAAATCATTAATATTTAGTAGGGAGAAACATGGTCTCTGGAATCAAATTACCTAGATTTGAATCTAAATTCTACTAATTAACTGTCTTTTGACAAGTTTCTTAAGTTCTATCTTCTTGTATATAAAATGGGAATGACAATAGTATCTATCCCATAGGGTTCTCATAAGATGTAAGTGATTTAATAATTATTTAGTACGTGAGACTCTTAAGGATGGTATCAGGCACAAAGTAAGTGCTCAAGAAATACCAGCAAATATTGTTATTGTCGTATAAAAGTAGGTGAGCTCTAAAGGAAGCCTACTAAAAGTAACAAGGACTTCACAAAGATCACTGTTTATATCATGACTGAGACCCCAGTTACTTTATGTTTAAACTTTGTGGAAGTAACTGTATCTATATAGAAACCCCCTTGGAGTTTTTATAAGTCCAGTTGTAATTGACTGGAGAACTATAAAGTATGACTGGAATGTAACTTTGTTCATGTCTTTTTTTTTAATTAAAAAAGATCTTTGAACATCCTTGACACTTATTTGTTTATTTATTTATTCATTTATTTTTTTCAGAATTCATTGTGGTAGATTTGTACATGGACATAGCATAATTTGGTAGAACTTCCCGTAGCATTGTTCTTATCTTATAAAAGCCATCAGCACTGAATTTTGAATAGAAAAATATTCTACTTTGTGCTTAGAAGTAAAATGATAGAATTACATATTTCAAAGTACCAATAAACAGGGTTCATAATAATTTATTTCTTTTTTTCTGTTTTTTTTATTTAGCTCTTAATTTTTTACAGACTGCATTTTGATTCATTGTACACAAATGGGGTACATAATTTCGTTTCTGTGGTTGTACACAATGTAGATTCATACCATTCATGTAATCATACATGTACATAGGGTAATGATCTGTCTCATTCCACCATTTTTCATACCCCTCCCTCTCCCTCTCATTTCCGTCTACATATTCTGAAGTTCCCCCATTCTTCTCTCATTCCCCTCCCCCAACCCCTAAATAATTTATTTCTAAAAATATTCTGCTCATTTTCCAACTGCATGATTTTGTTTCATTTGTAACAATTTCTAACATACAGCAAAAAAGTTTATATTAAACATTAAATTTTGTGAAAAAAATTTATGCTGCACATATAAGCATGACTTCACTTCTCATGTCTTTGATACAAAATAAACTAATTTTGTTTATTTTTGTTCAGGTAATGGAAGAGCTGAAATGAGAAAAATTCTCAAATATCATTTTAGAGAAAAAAATAACCATACACTCATATTTTGGGGTCGTGACAACATGCCCTAATTCTGAACTAAGTAATATTTTTCATTTTTTAGACCATTCTAGAGTTGACTGTCTTTGATCCCAAATTCTTATTACGTCAATAAATTAAAAAACTGCATTGGAAAGGTTTGTCATACCTCTCCCCTATCTTGTTCATATTTGTGTAGTTCCTGGAAATAGTTGATAAGTTATTTGATCAAGGACTAGTTTAGTTAATGTGAACTTAAATAAATGAAGGGAACACATACTCTTAATAAAAACTCAGAGGTCAATTTAGGAGCTAGTCTTGGCAAGATAGTATTTGCCATCAGAAATCCAAGAATAAATAAGACTCATTCTTAGGCATTTAGAACTCACAAGCAAGTCAAAGGTTTGTGGCTGTAATCAAAAAGGAGGAAAGAAAATATTATGAGAGAACCGCAGTGCTCTTGGGGTTGCAGCACTCAGAGAAATGACTTCCCAGAAAAAGCAGCTTGAAACATAAATCCTGAAGGAGGGTCGTGTTTCCACAGGTAGAGGGGTGAGTGATAGTGGAAGAAGGTCTCGGGATGTAATTACTGTGATGTTGGTTGATAAACCTCATATTATTTTGACTACCCTGGTCTTGAGAAGAAGCCGCAGCGCAGTCCTCCCTAGTCCCCAGGTTTGTAAGCGGTCCGTTTGTACTGGTCAGAGTAGACTGCTCTCATTGTGCGAGGTCCACTAATGTCTAGCACATTGGAAAACCATTTTTAGCTGAATGCATTGCCTTCAGTTCAGGTGTATCAGATCAGGAAGAGCAGCATAGCCTAAAGGTTTAGAGCGTGGATACAGGGATCACACTGCCTACCTTCCAGTCCTGACTCCTCCTTATTAGCTGCGTGGTCTTCAGCAAGTTCTTAAACCTTTTTGGCCTTTTTTCCTCATCTGAAAAGGGAATATAGGGATGATGATGATAATGTGCCTGCCTTGTGTGGAATAGCTCCATTAAATGACTTCCTATTTATAAATCACCTAGCATTGCTGGTGGCAGAGGGGAAGCACTTTCCTAAGTGTTGTGAATGAAGTGACTCCTCCATGCTACCCTGCCCTCTCTAGAAGGGCATGCTGAGTTGAGCTCTGGGTCTCCTCTGGCTGTTTTTTTCCAGCTTCTGCCTCCTCTGTAGTTTAGGATCTCTTTGCCATTTGGGTGACACCTGGTAGCAAGACACAAGAGCTCAATGCTCTGATTTCCTGCTTTTATGGCACATAAAAGCCAATTCGAGTCAATGCAGTGGAACACACTGACTTCTCTAGGCGAAGGAGTGTGCTCTCATGCTACCGAATTTGAGAGAGGCTTTTAGAGTCAGTGCTCAACTTCATGGCCTTGGACAAGCTGGTGCCTAGGCCTCTGTTCCCAACAGAGGCTCCTTCCTTATAGAACTGTTTCCTCTGCTGAGAGAAAGCTTTTTAGTTTGAATCTATCCCAGTTATTAATTCTTGCTTTTATTTCTTGTGCTATGGGAGTCCTGTTGAGGAAGTCTGGTCCTAAGCCGACATGTTGAAGCTCTGGACCTACTTTTTCTTCTATAAGATGCAAGGTCTCTGGTCTGATTCCGAGGTCCTTGATCCATTTTGAGTTTAGTTTCGTGCATGGTGAGAGATATGGGTTTAGTTTCATTCTGTTGCATATGGATTTCCAATTCTCCCAGCACCATTTGTTGAAGAGGCTATCTTTTCTCCATTGCATATTTTTGGCCCCTTTGTCTAGTATGAGAAAATTGTATTTATTTGGGTTTGTGTCCGTGTCCTCTATTCTGTACCATTGATCCACCTTTCTATTTTGGTACCAATACCATGCCGTTTTTGTTACTATTGCTTTGTAGTAGAGTTGAAGAAAGAGCCTACAGAGTGGGAGAAAATCTTTGCCAATCATACTTCAGATAGAGCGCTAATCTCCAGAATCTATAAAGAACTCAAAAAACTCTACACCAAGAATGTAAATAATCCAATTGACAAATGGGCTAAAGAAATGAATAGACACTTCACAGAAGAAGATATACAAGCAATCAACAAACATATGGAAAAATGTTCAACATCTCTAGTAATAAGAGAAATGCAAATCAAAACTACCCTAAGATTCCATCTCACCCCAATTAGAATGGCGATTATCAAGAATACAAGCAACAACAGGTGTTGGCGAGGATGTGGGGAGAAAGGTACACTCATACATTGCTGGTGGGGCTGCAAATTAGTGCAGCCACTCTGGAAAGCAGTGTGGAGATTCCTTAGAAAACTTGGAATGGAACCACCATTTGACCCAGCTATCCCACTCCTTGGCCTATACCCAAAGGACTTGAAATCAGCATATTACAGAGATACAGCCACATCAATGTTCATAGCTGCTCAGTTCACAATAGCCAGATTGTGGAACCAACCTAGATGTCCTTCAATTGATGAATGGATAAAGAAAATGTGGTATATATATACAATGGAATATTACTCAGCCATAAAGAATGATAAAATTATGGCATTTGCAGGCAAATGGATGAAACAGGAGAATATCATGCTAAGTGAGATAAGCCAATCTCAAAAAACCAAAGGAAGAATGATATCGCTAATAAGTGGATGATGACACATAATGGGGGGTGGGAAGGGTTAGTGTTGGGGTTGGAGTTGGGTTTAGGGAGGGGGGCAGGAATGGAGGAAGGAAGGACTGTATAGATGGAGGGGAGGGGTGGGGGGGAAGGGAAAAAATAACAGAATGAATCAAACAACATTACCCTATGTAAATTTATGATTACACAAATGTATGCCTTTACGCCATGTACAGAGAAACATCATGTATCCCATTTGTTTACAATAAAAAAAAAAAGAAGGAAAAAAAAAAATAAAACTGTTTCCTCATCTGGAATCTTCCTGGGATTCTGTTGTCCTTCTGAGCTTCTTGCATGGACAGCTTAAGACTTAGCTCCTGGTTCTGCTAACTAAGCTGTCACCCCGTCCCTTCAGTTTTCCAGGCAGCAGAATGGGAGACTCTCTTCAGTCCTGCTTTCTTATCCTTTGGAGTTCATGCTGTGCTCAACAGAATCCTCCTTCTGCTGGTTTAGTGGTACGTTCATAAAGGCACTGAAGAAAATTTGTATTCAGTTTACCATTTTTAACCAGGAGTCATCTTCAAGTTTCTATAAAAACATTCCTAATTGTATTTCTCTTGTTATCAAAACAACAGTGTTTTTCAAAGTTGTCCAACAAGAATGAATTTAATGCCTCCCTTCTTATTCCTTGTTTTCATTGATATAGTCCGAGGGATAATCCCTTGATTATTATTAAATGTTTTATATTATTCCTCAATAACAATAGAATTTAATTTGGCAATGAAATTTAGGGCAATTTTTTAATGTTACTAATGAAATATAGTTTTTTTATTCTAAAATTATACCACTTAAATTCTCAATTTTTACTTGTATCTTAGTGGGTTGGAATCGGCCTAATTTTTTAGTAAAGGTTAATGAGTGATGTATTTTCTGAGCCTTTGAATATGAAAATATCTTTCAAATTCTTTTACAAATGAACGGGAGTTTGGCTAGCAGTAGCTTTCTTTGATCGAGTTTTCTCTCTTTTTATTGTAAACAAATGGGATACATGTTGTTTCTCTGTTTGTATATGGAGTCAAGGCATACCATTTGTGTAATCATAAATTTACATAGGGTAATGTTGTTTAATTCATTCTGTTATTTTTTTCCTTCCCCCCACCCCTCCCACCCCTCTTTTCCCTCTATACAGTCCTTCCTTCCTCCATTCTTGCCACCCTCCTTAACCCTAACCTTAAACCTAACCCTAACCCTAACGCCAACCTCTCCCACCCTCCCATTTTATGTCCTCATCCACTTATCAGCGAGATCATTCATCCTTTGGTTTTTTGAAATTGGCTTATCTCACTTAGCATGATATTCTCCAATTTCATCCATTTGCCTGCAAATGCCATAATTTTATCATTCTTTATGGCGCAGTAATATTCCATTGTATATATATGCCACCATTTCTTTATCCATTCATCAATTGAAGGACATCTAGGTTGGTTCCACAATCTGGCTATGGTGAATTGAGCAGCAATGAACATTGATGTGGCTGTATCTCTGTAGTATGCTGATTTTAAGTCCTTTGGGTATAGGCCAAGGAGTGGGCTTTCCTTCCTAAACACTGAAAATTTTTCTTTTTTATTTTTTTCCTTCAGTTTAAAAAAATTGTCAGAAGGTGACTTTGAATTGATAGTGTCAAATGGTGGTTCCATTCCAAGCTTTCTGAGGAATCTCCATACTGCTTTCCAGAGTGGCTGCACTAATTTGCAAC
Organism: Sciurus carolinensis; assembly: GCF_902686445.1. Classification (NCBI taxonomy): domain Eukaryota; kingdom Metazoa; phylum Chordata; class Mammalia; order Rodentia; family Sciuridae; genus Sciurus; species Sciurus carolinensis. Next base: position 118,703,431 of record NC_062215.1, read on the forward strand.
CCCACCAGCAATGTATGAGTGTTCCTTTTTCCCCACATCCTCGCCAACACCTATTATTGCTTGTGTTCTTGATAATCGCCATTCTAATTGGGGTGAGATGGAATCTTAGGGTAGTTTTGATTTGCATTTCTCTTATTACTAGAGATGTTGAACATTTTTTCATATATCTGTTGATTGCTTGTACATCTTCTTCTGTGAAGTGTCTGTTCATTTCCTTAACCCATTTGTTGATTGGATTATTTGTATTCTTGGTGTAGAGTTTTTTGAGCTCTTTATAGATTCTGGAAATTAGCGCTCTATCTGAAGTATGAGTGGCAAAGATTTTCTCCCACTCTGTAGCTCTCTTTTCACATTATTGATAGTTTTCTTTGCTGAGAGAAAGCTTTTTAGTTTGAATCTATCCCAGTTGTTGATTCTTGCTTTTATTTCTTGTGCTATGGGAGTCCTGTTAAGGAAGTCTAATCCTCAGCCAACAAGTTGAAGATTTGGACCTACTTTTTCTTCTATAAGATGCAGGGTCTCTGGTCTGATTCCGAGGTCCTTGATCCATTTTGAGTCGAGTTTTGTGTAGGGTGAGAGATAGGGGTTTAATTTCATTCTGTTGCATACGGTTTTCCAGTTTTCCCAGCACCATTTGTTGAAGAGGCTATCTTTTCTCCATTGCATATTTTTGGCCCCTTTGTCTAGTATGAGAAATTGTGGCATTTGGTAATACAGAGAAGAAATTTAAGACCAACTGGACATTTGTTTCTTTGACGGTGACTCATTTTCATTTGATCTGTATTTTCACTTGTATTTGTTTTCCTTCCTAAACACTGAAAATTTTTCTTTATTATTTTTTTCCTTCAGTTTAAAAAAATTGTCAGAAGGTGACTTTGAATTGATAGTGTCTGAAGTGCATTTTAGTTCTCCTCTTTTTTAGTTTAGGGTTTTATTTTTCAAATGTGTCTTAGATTATTACTTCTATTTCAGTTCTTTGCTTATGTTTTCTCAGAAACAGTTATAATTGATTTTTTTCCATGTCCCTCAGATCTAGGATCTTTTCCAGATGGCTTCTTGGGGATGTTTACCCTCTATACACTAGTAATTTAATTTCTACTATGTGTTCTGCATTCATCCCTCCCCATGTAGATGATAATGCTATGTCTCAGTTTTGGAATCCATGTAATGCTTCTTTTTTTCCTTTTCTTTTCTATCTATAATTTCTTTTATCTTACCAGAGGATTTTTATTGATTTATGACTTTCTACTTTTGTTTTAAGAGGTCATAGCTTCTTGTATCACATCGACAATCCAAATACTTCCCTAAAAATTACTTTTGATTCCTAGAGGAAATCATCTTTAGCAAACTGTGCTTCCTTTGAAATTTTTGTATGCCCTTTACTTTCCATATTCAGTACTACTTAGTAGACCCATGCTGACATTTAGCTGTTGTTTTTAGTCCTGAATTTGAAATATCCACCTAGACCCTCTCAAAGAGAGAAGACATGGGTTGTTCTTAGCCCCACTGTCTGTCCTGTTTGATAGTAAAAGTCCTTTTAGATCTCTGACCCTGTAGCATGGGGTTGTTTATAGGCTCTGACCCATTTTTGATGGACTAGAAGACTTTCACATAAAGCAACTATCTCCAATGCCGTGTTCTCTGTCACTTTATATATGAATTATATAAGAACTCCAACTTCAGAATGCAGCACTTTCAAAGATCATCTTCTCTCTAAATCTGCTTTTCTGCCACCGACACCACCAGGGTGCAAAGTACTTCTCTGTCTTCCTAGTTATTAAAATAAAGTTGCAATCACTAACTCTTGGAGTGGGGGATTCTCCTGCTTCCTCAAAAGGCATCATCTTGCATGACAAAGATCTATCTAGGTTTCTGACTAATATAGATTTTTACATTTCTGTACAAGATGGCAGAAAGTAGAGAAAGGGAAATGCAGATACATTTTCCTAGTTTCTTTAAGGATTACAGCTCATTTCTTATTATTTCTCATCACATTTATTATTCTTTTACTGTTGTAAAATTATTCCAATTTTAGCAAAATGTTGATGGTCATATCTTCCTTCATTCTTTGATTGCATACCACTTTACTTATTTCTCTTTTTAGAGATATTTTAATGGAAAGTTGGGAGAGGCTATACCAGGGACTGGTGGCAAATATTTAAAATTAAGTGTAACTTACATGAAATTCCATAGGTAAAGTACTTTTTCATGTTATACAGCACTTGAAAAATCTTGCTTCCTACAGATATTTTGTGAAAATAAACTCTGCCTTGTAAATATTCATCACGAGTTGTTATTCAAATCATGGAGATATCACTGTTCCTGTAATAGAACCTGTGTCTTAGGAAAACTGGGTCATTTTAGTGTTGAAATAAAATGCACCTAAGTAATGGTAGGAATTCCAATGACTTCTATAAAATTTTTATTGTACATAAAAGCTGCCTGATCACTGCCCACTAACAATAGTCTTAGAGTTGAAATAGCTATTATAAATAATTTAATAAAGAAGTTACGAATTCACTTGTCTCCAGGGGCCAGAAAAATAAGGCAAATCCATCAAGTAGGCTTGTTCAATGCAGTAAGTAGAGGGAAGTACCAGAGAAATGTAGAGATTACTGGTGCTACCAAATGCTTAAGTCATCAGTAGTATATATACTTACTCTGCCTTTAGAGATAGACTGAGGTCAAAGGATATTAACAGATTCACCCAAAGTTAGGATAATCTATGGTCTTAATCAAAACCAGTTATATAATTTGTAGGTCCTAATGCAAAATGTAATGTAGGGTTCCTTGTCCAACAATTAAGAATTTCAAGCTGGGGACATAGCTCAGTTGGTAGAGTGCTTGCCTTGCAAGCACAAGGCCCTGGGTTCAATCCCCCGACCCCACCAAAAAAATAATTTCAAGATGGCAACAGTAGAGCATTTAATCAAGCATGGAGCCCCATGTGAAGCCATCCCACTCTGATTTAGAATCTGTACATCAAACAAAAAGAAACACACAGTCACTCTTACCTATAACCACCAAGAAGCTGAAATTGAAGATGAAGTTAGAATTAAGTTTTTTACTTTGATCCTAAATAAACGAACCATCTCTACTTAAAAGAGGGTTTTTGTGTGAGGTTTTGGAATCCTTGCTTTTCTATTATTGTTATGAAAGTTGTTGAATCCTTTGTGCTTTCATCACTTTCTAATGTTATTTCCTGAATTCAGGCTTTATGGATTGTTGACTATTTTCAACCCTGAAGTTTAAAGCTCTTTTCCAAAAGTTAGTTCTGACCCATGTCCAGAATGTGTGCAGAGTTGGTCAGTCCATGAATGAATCTGCCTGTGTCTGCTGTTGGGTCTTATTCAGCTGTTGGAGGCCCCATATCATTATTCTTTCTTCTTATCTGAATACAGCTGCCATTTCTTCTGAATAATCTTGTACATAGTTTGAATCATCTCTTAAGATCACCTTTCACTGTTACCTTATTTGAAAGTTTTACATGGTTTGTGAGCACAAAAAGCAGATTGCCTTCTGATGGACTGAAGCTGACCGGTCACTTTCTCCTTGGTGTTCATTTACAACTTCTAACCCACGTTTCCATTAGCAACATGACTTCAGGAATCCTAGTTAGTGAAATCCAGCCAGCTTTTAAAGGTAAAGTTATTCACAGAGAGTATAGGAATAAAATTGGAAATTGAGTACTAGGGTAAGAGGGGAATTTTTTTTTAGTAATAAATAAACAAATTCACATGTTATATTTAAAAATTCTTGAAACATTTCAACCATTTAACATCGAAAGAAAATGTAAAACTTTTTTTTAATTTAAAAACAAAGTCTACCAGCTAGATCTACAGTTTAAAATGGTATATTGCTTTTAACAGTTGTAATTTTTCTTATTGAGGTCTATATAAATTCTTTTAGCAACATCCATAAAGATGTTGATAAACAATTGTTTCAAAGACAAAAAAAACTACCCAATTTTAGAATATTGAAGTTTATGTTTTTTTTAAATTATTTTTTATGTTTTTATTAGTGCATTATAATTATATAAAATATTGGGGTTCATTTTGAGATAATCATACATGCATTGAATATAATTTACTTCAATCCCAGTACTTCCCCTTTCCCTCCCCTCCTAAATAAGTATGAACTTTAGCTAAGTCATTAGTGTCTGAATCAGACAAATTATTTGAATACCTTCATATTGTTGAACTATATCCCTTCATGAGTGATTAGCAAGAGAAAATTCATATGTTGTGGAAAGGCAACATGAGGAAATGGGCAAATTTAGTAAATGAAAAAAGTTATGAATGATTAATATTTAAAATATTTGAGTAAGCCATGCCCTAAGTATAAGTGTTCAATTTGCTATTGTGCACCAAGTATAATCCCTGGTTTGGGGAGGAGGCAAATTTAATGGACTTTATTCACTTCTGTATTTCAGAATGTTATTAAATTCACAAATCAAATGTCATAGAATTTTTTTTAACCTTCTACAGGTGGAAATTTTCATTTTACCTCTACGTATTCACCTACGGAGTCCGGTTCCTGAAAAAGGTAGGATCTGTCAAATTACTTTATATAATTCTTATGTAACTGGAAACCTACATTCCATTTTTTAAAAATATGTGACTACATTTTAGTCTGTCATAAGATTCATCCTAAGATTTATTCGTTCATTTTTGTCTCACAAATAATCTTTTGTGCTGTTTTTTAATAGTAAACCATTTTTAAGCATATATCTAAGATTCTTTTAAAAATGATTTGTTTTTCCAGCAGAAGACGTGGCTAGTCCCATATCCATTCTAGCTAACTATACTTTTTTGCATTATGAGCTTTATAAAATCCAGCTGATGCTGTAAAAAGAAGTTAGTTTCCATATCACATATCATACAACTTGACACCAGCTGTTGCAGCGTGTGTTTTCACTGTAGTGTTCACCAGTAGAAATTGCTCTTGTAGCATCTTGCTTCGTAATTAACAGGGCAGCACTAACTGCTGGTGGAAAATTCAGTTCCTTTCATAGTTGTGTTTTCTTTGCCCCTGCTTTGCTAAATCTTGCCTGAACAGGGGCACCTTTATCTACGAAAGTAATTCACTGTGGCTGCCATAGTCTTTTTCCTAGTTATTTCCATGCATACTGCTACTACTAACAATTTAGGCTGCTGAAATTTAGGATTCGTAAAGATGTGCCTTCTGATAGTACATAGTGATGACAATAGTGATTTGACATAAAATGGGAAATTATTTTTAAGTACTATATTTTTAAAATTATAAAGTGTTATGATTGTTATCTTTATTTTTAAAATAGAACTTGTGCCAAGTAGCATGACTTCCTAGTAAATCTTGTAAATATTGACATGAAAATTTCAAGTATGTCTTTACATTTTAAAGCCTGAGTTATCAGATGTCTTTCTGGCGAATCCTATTATGAAGAGTGGTTGTTTGCCATTACTGTAGTTTCCTAGAGGAAATATTACTTTTACTCCTTTGCTGATGGCACTTTTTTTTTTCACTTAATAAGAATATATGGTGCAGAGGCCTTTTGGATAGATTTAATTGAATGAACTTCACTCATAAATATGAAGAAATTCTCAACTGGGGTAAATTAATGTGGTGGATACTGCTTATTTTGGAAATTGCTATTTTCATTTTCAAACTTATCTAGAAAAAAACCAGAATGACTTGTGGGACATTTAGGCTTGTAGTTTTACTATCTTGGAAGAGAGATTGCTTTGGATGGAATTTCAGATGATATTGGAGAGTGGTGCTTCATGGGAATGTGGGGTTGCTAACCAGGGTCAAGGTTTGGAATTCTCCCCTGGTTCTGTTGGTGAGAGGCTTTGATGGTGAGAAGGGGAAGATGGGAGAGCTAGGAGCAGTTTTGCCATTTCCCCCAGGTGGGCTTGATATGGTTTCCTGTAGCTGTCATACGTCAAGTGTGGCTATCTGTCATCGGAACAGGAAGCACTCTGACATTTAGCTCTGGCTCACACTGACCCTAAACAAAATGAGTGGAACAAGAATAACTCCCTGCTCCCCCAGTCCTCAGTGGGTTGTGGAAGGCAGTTAAGAGGGCCTGCTGATAGAATGTTTACTTGGAAATGTTTTTTTCCTTAAACTATACCAGTTTCTTTTCTGCTTACAATAAATGCCTTAAAAAGATAAAGGAACTAGACATTTTTCTGGTTAAATTAATTGGTAATGGGGGTTTCTTTCTTCAATGCTATCTAAACAGCACTCAGTATTATTTAGTTTTAGTCATAATGTGAGATACAAATGTGTACAGAAACCACATGCCCAAAATACCTGTGCAGCACTTCATAAGCCATCTTGTCAAGCCCTCTCATTTCATAGCTGAGGAAGCAGGAATTCAGAGAGGGCAAGTGGCTTTCTGAAGGTCACATAGCTAGCTTATTAAAGGCTGAACCTCAAGTTAAACACATACTGCTGTCTCTTATTCTAGTGCTTTTCTCTTCTTTACCAGCCTGTCTTGACCTCAGCATAATTTCCAAATGACCTCCTTCTTTGGTTAAGTTGACCTCACCAAGTCATCATTCCTATTTAAATAACTTGAAGTACTTAATACATACTTTTAAATAATTTCATCAACTATCTTGGAATAGACGATGGTTGTACCTATCTACACCCAGAGGAAAAAAAAAATTTGGGATGCAGCATCAAAACTAAAATGAAGTAATTAAGATTTGTACAATATTGTAAATACTTTAAAATACATTTTCTCCGGTACAGCAGAAATTCATGTGTTTAGATTTTTCTAAAAAGTAGTAGAAATTTTTTTTGTAACACCAGAGTAATGAACCAATGTTAAGAGGTGAATGGCTATCATTGCCACTCATTCTCACTATCAGAAGTATCATTTATTACCTGGGCTCTTAGAAAAATTCCTGGTACCTTGCATGGTCCAGTTTTCCCGTGCCTTTTGGTAAAACAAACCTGCTAGGACTTATCTAGCAGGAATTAAGTAACTGCCCTTTCTCCCTAAAAGAATAAGGAATAAACAGTGTACGTCATTTACTTCACAGGCCTGTAAGGGAACTATTAAGTTATTGTTAGCATGCTAGGAAATACTTAAGTAGTTGAAGCCTGAACATATCATCCGATCCTGTTGCTGCTGTGCACAAGTTACTCTGCCCGTAAATATGATTGGCAGAGATAAGTATTTCTGTAAAAGGTGACCCAGAGTTACTTAGTTACTTGATGTGCTCAGAAGTCCTAGCATACAATGTGCTTATACAAATTAACACCTTTTCTTAGGTCCAGAGAGAAACTACATATCAAACCTTAGAAAATAGAGTAAATTCTCTCTCATGCACTACATTTACTATTCCTTTTTTTTTTTTTTTTCCCCTCCTGATTTGTAGGTAGGAGTTTCTTTTGGGTGAAATTATTCACATAGTTTTCAATGGATTCCTTAAATTCTAGTGTTACAGAAACACAATACAAATACATGTGCTACTGGGTAAATATTTTTTCTTGTCATCTATGTGTTAGGCTAATTTATTTCCAACTTTTTGACCAGAAAGTATATTTTTGTATCACAATCTATTCTGTACACATGCATACACATAATTGAAAGAAAACTTACTCAAACTATGCCTATATCTAATTTCTGTATCTTGGGAGCCCATCAGGAGATAGAAACCATAAGGGATATTTTAGGAGTTACTATAATATAAAGAAGTCTTTGACCAGGGGAACTCAAGGTAATTGAACTTCTTATCCCAGTGTGTGATAAGGAGCTTGCACCCCAATATAAATCAACCCATTACTTCTTTTTGAGAAAGTCTACCTGTGAACAGTGTAGCTGAACTGAACAGTGTGCCTCATGAAATGACTAATTACAAGTGAATTCATACTCTGGTGTGAGCTTCTTTGTCATTGTGGATCCGTCACCAACATTTTAAGAACCACTGCTTTCCATCAGTGCCATACCAAGGGGCAGAGAGATTGGAATGGCAGGGAGATGCTCCACTCTGAAAACCAAGGAGTTACAGGGAGAGGTTGAAGTTATCAGAACTTAGAATCTCAAAGGGCGGCCATGGAGCCCCATCAGCCTTCTGAGGAACGATGCAGCCCACCTGGTATCCCTGAAGGAGCACAATGAAACTGTCCCTGGGAATGTGAAGAAACTGTAAATTGGAACCAGCTGCTGCTACTGCTTCCAGCTGCTGCTGCTGGGTGAAGATGCAGATGACAAGAACTGGAAGCAAACCAGAAAGAATAGAGTCCTATTTTCTTCTTGCAGCCTTCCAGGCTCCCCCTGGTGCTTCTCAGAGGCCAGACTTGGCACCACCCCTGCCCCTTAGGGCCAGCAGAAGTGTGACTTGCAGAGTCCCACCTCTGAGGCTGCAAGCAGCATCTCAGTAAGTAGTCCAACCTCACCATATTGCTGCATTCTGTGATGTGCTCTGATAAATTATTGTAATTTATTTTATTTTTAAAATATGCTAGTTACTGACTTTGTGACTCACGACTGGGTGAAAACCTGAAGCTGAAAAGACTGGGTCAGATTAGCCCTTTGCCCATTCCCATGAACTTCCTGAGTACAGCCTGAACCAAGGCACAGTCCCCATGGTGCATGTGGTGTTCTCTTCAAAGGTCAGCAACCAAAGCTGCAGTGTTCCCTTGGTGTCTTGCTTCAAGATGTTCTCTTCTGCTTCTTGGTTAGCTTGGAGTCTTTCTGATATGGAAACGTGATTGTCATTCTTTTGTCTGTTTCAGGATGAAAATAAAATTTGTTCTTCTATTAGAATGTATATCCATTTAAAAATTTTTGTTCTGTCATTTTTTAAAATGTTGAAATTGCTTGGACTGTGTTGCTTTTCTAAGGAAGCTTGAAGTTTACTTCTACCTGCAAAAATGACCCATCAAATATTTCTGTAAGTAGTGCACATGATATAGAATACTAGCATTGAGGAGGGGCCCTAAAGATCAAATCTCCCAATTTTCTCATTTCAGAAAAGAAAAAAATAATTTCAGAAGGGAGAACTGTCTTGCCTGAGGCTAACATCTTATCGTCCTTAAAGTCTCTAGATCAGTTTAAATAGGAGAAAACTTAGAAAACTAGTTGCAGAAAACTGGCAGTTCAATTACCGCTTTCTTATTGGTAAGTTCACCTTACTCATTAAGAATTGAAAGAGTCAACATCAGTATGGGAGAACATTTAGATAGAATGGGAGATTGAATTCTCAGTCTTGGCTCTGCCAGTTATACTTCATTTGATTTACATTCAGGTGCAATTATGCTTTGCTCTCTGAAGCCTTGTTTTTCCCACAATATAGGAAAATGATGCTCACCCTGATGTTCTCAGCTCTTGTGTGTGCAGGGGTGCTTTGGGAGCTGTAAAGTATTTGGAAATATCAGGTATTACACTAATTATTAATGAGGGAGAGGTGGGCTCTGCTGGAAATCATGAATGCCTAAGTCTCCTATAATCTCTTAACATGAAAATTTAAATACTGTATTGATGCTGCCTCCTGGTTAGTAAGATCCCTTGTTGTAACCAGACTTTGATGCCTACAGCTAGGTAAGCGTATTTTCTGGAATAAAAGTGATGGGACTAATTTAGGAAGTTCTTCAGTACTGCTTCTTACTGCATTTTCCTTTTTCCCTACTCCTCCACCTACCTCTAGAATATTCTGATTCCCTTCATGCCTTTCATTTGCCCCATTCCATTTTCCTTCTTTTTTGACTCATGACTTTCATTTCATCCAAGGAGTGCATTCTGAGGTCAGTGAGAAATTAAGGATAATGTGACATACTGAGAGTGCTGAAGAGGGTTTGAGATCTAATTCTGTCATTAATCAGCTTTAAAACTTTAGGCAAGTCTCTTAATCTCTTTGGGATTTCATTGCTTCATTGCTAAAATCAGTGATGTTGACTAATGTAACATCACTCAGTTCATATTTCATAACTCAATAAAGAATTTGAAACTGTGATAATTATAGTGAGCTGATAACAACCTGCTTAGAAGTCAAAGTGGTGATGCTGAATAACCATAAATGCATTTAGTGAATCCATGCTGGAGAAAGAATTACACAGAAGCACAAAATATGAGCATCTAAAGTTAGTGATTATAACTTAAAAATATATATGACTATGTACACACGTAAAATAACAAAGCCAAAACAATTTAAAACAATTTTAATGTCTAATATTGGTAGAATCATTTAATTAAATTGTTCTCAAAGTGATAAAATAGCATGCAGTTCTTTAAAAATAACTACAATGTATCTGGTATCTATTTACAGTTCTATTAAAATGTTGAGTAGAACTTTACATGAAAATAAGCAACAAATTCATTTGTATATTCTTCTGTGATAGTCATATGTAGATAAATGAAGGCAAGGGCTAAAAATTAACAGACTCCTTTGAGAGAGGTAGAAATATGGATAATACTTTTCAAAATATTTTTAAATTAATTCTTTTCAAAATTAAACAATTAACTCTGAAGATGTAGGAATTTGACTAGAAATGACTATGCATAGATTTAGGTATACCTGGATAGTAAAAGAACATGAGGTTGTGAATTTTGAAGAGAAGAAATTAAAAAATTAAAAGTTGACTTCTATTTAAATAACAAAAAAGTACAAAAGTTTGGTTAAAAAAAATTAACTTCTGAGTTGGAATTTTCTCTTAATTTAACATAATTGCATTGCCGAAAAAGCCTCACAGTGATATATGAGTCCTAAAGAGATTTATTGTCTCCTGTATGATCCTAGTTAAGATTCAAACTGTGTTTCCATAGAAGCTTTACATGGTTTGTGTTAGGAAATAACTTGAATTCTTCATTCTGTATAGCACTTTAAAAATAACTTTTGCCTGGCACGGTGCTATACACCTGTAATTCCCCAACTCTGGAGGCTGAAGCAAGAGCAAGTTCCAGGACAGCCTGGAAAACTTCGGCGGACCCTCAGCAATTTAATGAGACCCTTTCTTGAAATAATTTTTAAAAAGACTGGGTCTGTAGCTCTGTGGCCCTAGGTTCAATCTCCAGTACTGCAAAAAACAAAAATAAAACAAAACAACAACAAAAAACCAAACCTTGTGTCACTCTTGTGGAGTGGAATAATGACTTGGAGACATTGTTGGCTTTGTGCACAGCAGGATGAAATTTTGAATCACTGGTAGTAATAATTACTCCCATCATAATAATGACAGCTGTACAGTACTAAGTACTTACTGTGGACCAGACATTATGTTGATTACTTAATATTCATTTCTCATGTGTGGTATAATTTAAGTTCTCATCCTTGTCATTGAAGAAACCAAGGCTCACACAGGGTCAGCAATTTGCATAGCTATTCAGAGGGCTGAGATATAAGTCAGGGTGTGTTTGGCTTTGTGTGTGACCCAGTTGTTACCAGTCTTCATCACAACTCTGTAGATCCATTGGGTTTATCAGGATTGACCTTTTAATAAGAAAATGCTAAGGCTCCCCGCAACCCCCGCTGCCACCACTGTACTGAGGATCAAACCCAGAGCCTTGCTCTTGCTAGCAAGTGCTCTCCCACTGAACTGCACCTTCAGCACCAAAGCTTTTTCTTACAACTCTTTCTTATATTAAGGCTACAGAGTTAAACTTAAGTGATTATATTCAAAAGGCCCAAATTAAGCAATACACTTGCTTTATCTGCTTCCAATTAAAGTCATACTGGAAAAACTAAGAATCTCTGGTCACTCCATTCTTAGTATTTTTGTTTTGTTTTGTTTTTAGCGGTGCTGGGGATTGAACCCAGGGCCTTGTGCTTAGGAGGCAAGCATGCTACCAACTGAGCTATATCCCCAGCCCCCATTCTTAGTATTTTTGCATCACATCAGAATCCTCCTCTAATCTTCTGACCATGAATAGAAATTCCCTTTTACACATAAAGTTGTAATCATGAGGCACAATATTTTCCTCTTCTATGATATATATGTACTTTCTATGAGGTGACTAGCAAATCATTATTAACACAATACACAGAGTAAGAAGCTGTTTGTGACTACTTAGTATTTTGTACATTTGGGAAAATACATTTTTGATGGAATTGTTCACTGCCCCAAATAAATTAAAACTTGTTCAGGTGATAGAGGCATTTATCAGCACTGAGGTGAATGCACATAGCTTCTTGTTTAATGAGATGTGGTACTTTAATTTTAGTTGAGTGACATTTTCTCTAAAGAGCATTAAGGATCCTTTTTCTTGGTGGCTTTGCACTGCATTCAGGCCATGTCTGGAGAGAATGGCATTTCACTGACCACTTTCTCCAAACAGTGAGGCAGAAAGACTGCAGAACTTCATGAAGCTAGAATGGATCTTTGGGGCCGGGGGGAGTTGAGGGGTGCTTGATCCCCAAATACTGCTGCCTCACTGTGCAATGCTTGCTTTTCTGTCATTCGTACACGGGTTTTTGGATTTGGTGCTTTCTCAAACCATGACTCTCATCTTTTCAGCTTGCTTAACAAAATATCATCTTTGTAGCTACTCCAGAAATAAAGAAAAAAAATGAACTTACATTTCAGAGGTTACCAAAATAACACTCATTTAAATATGTTCATTATTAGTCCCCTAAAGGCACATACTTCTTGTGAGTTTAAAGTGTAGCTCAATTATGAAAAACGTTGGTGCTCATTTATATGCTATGACAAAGCTGGCGTCGCAGGCTCCCTGGGCTGCTGGCAGTGTCAGAGAACTGGATTGTATTAGTATTCATCCCCTGTTGCCACTGGGAATAGAAAGCTAGCTAGCAACCCACAGGACAGCTCAGGTGATTTGAGATGAAGTATTGATCCATGTATCGAAATCTATACCCTCATATCCATTCTGCTTTAGCCGAATCATCACTGGGGACCTCTCAAGCTCTCAAAGAAAAATCAGGTACTAATTCAACAAGGAAACATTATTTTTGTTGAAGTGTGTTTGAATAAAATCTGAGAGCTAATGGCTTTTACATACAGTGATCATCATGATGAAGCATCTTCTTCAACAACAGTAATGAAATGAGCCCAGTGGTTTTTGCTTAAAAACAGCAGTCCTCAGGGGAGAGTGACAAGATGTCCGTTCTGCTTGTGACACCAGTGTTCTTTCTCTGCAGTGAAGGCCTACTCTTGTCTGGATATGTGTGTGTATTTGGGGGTGGGGGTAGTGCTGGAGGTGGAGGCATTTAGGACAAAGACTAGGTGCAGAGCAGTGGACATGCCCACCAGAACAGATCATGCTCTAATTACAGCTCTATGTGTGCGTCCAGAGAAACGCTGGTTCCGGCTCATCTGGTATTGGGTCTGCCGCAGTCCCCTGGAAGTTGAGACTAATGGCTTAGTGTTTATTCTTTTCTTTATTTTCCTCCCCTTGCCATTATTAATGCAAATGAGAATTGGCTTGCCTGCCAGGGGCCATGCTGTCAACATTTAGGATTTATCAATTGAAAGCCTGATGATACCAGTCACTTTGTAATGATATTCCAAAGCAGAGAGAGCGTAGACGTGTGTACTCAGGAATGCAGTTTTCCCTGAGGAATTAAACAATGAAAAGGATAAAATATCCTTTTTTCCATGCAAAATTAATCTATTTTGATAGAGGTAGTTTTTCTGAAGGAAGGAGGACCTTGAGAGCGAGTGGTAGAAATGTGCTTGGTAAGGTGGTGACATAAGTGTACAGGAGGCTTTGCAGTGTCCAGGTGACCCCATTGCTGTGTTACCAGGGAGCATCAGATTGGTTCTCAGATTCCCCAAACTGAAATGTCAGGTATTTCCCCCTCTTGGCACAGTACAAGGATTCCACATGACATAATGGATGTTACAGGGTAGAGTATAACTGTTTCTCATTTCACTTTTCCTTCCTCTTCAGAATAGAGTCATATTGCTCAAGACTGTGAAATGGTACTAATCTAGGGATTGTCTCTATAGTGACGTGGATCCTAGGAGGCATTTAGTAACCATAGCATAAGTAAATGGTCTGTTTCCTGAGGCAGTCGCCCTGTTAGGAGCTGTCATGGTCTCTTTGGAGATTTTGTGTCCTGTCCATAACACAGCCTTGATTAGGGAGTTTAGAGTAAATGATAAACTCTAACACAGCATTTCATAGTGTTCAGTATTAATGGGAAAATTACACTTGGCACCAACTATTCAATTCAAATGGGTGGAAACAGTAACTGAATTTTAATGCTGTGTTTGTGTGCGTGCCTGGGTGTGTGTGCATATGTGTATGTGCGTATGGGTGTACACATCATTGGGATCTGTAACATGAAACAAGAAATAGCCCTTTTGATTTTGTTCCTAGTCATAGTCCCTTCCACCCTCACCTGTTTTCTTCTGAAGTTAGTGGTTGAAGATGTAAAGAAATCAATAAAGCAGTTGGACTTCATGTGAATTATGAAAACAAGCTATATAAAAACAAAATTACGAAATGCTTTGGGTAGAACTAGAGTTTAGTTCTATCAACCTAGTTGACAAGGACTTTTCTGGAGGTGGACTGAGGCAGGCAAGTGATTTCCTGTTTGCCTTTGCTTGTTGAGAGGTTCTTTGGCCTCAGAGAATGGACTCCTTTAGTTGCTTTCCATGTCATGCAAGAAGAGGAAAGGAACCAGGAGGTGGGAGGAGGGGTGGAGAGCGCTGGGGTGATGGGCACAGGCCACGATGACCAGTTCCGGATTTTGGCTTCTGTTTAGCATGGCAAGAATGAAACAGTAGCAGAGGATTGGAACAGAGCTGGAAAAAGGCCAGCTGGTCAAAGTATGAAGAATGAAGTAGAAGTCACAAATCCAGGGGCAGGGAGACCTGTGCTGGCCCGGCAGCAGCCATGCTAGCTGACATCTATCGCACTGGTCCACATGCAGGTGAAAACTGGCTCTTGCATAAGAGTTTTGGATAAGTACATGGAAGGATGCTTGGCAGAAGGCCAGTTTCAAACAGGTAAACCATGTTTTGCACGTTTTGAAGGCTTGGGTGCTGAAGAGGTAAGGTTGAGTATTAAAAGAGAGAAAAGAGGAGACAGGCAGAATGCTTTTCTATTTCTTCCCCCCCAAAAGAATGACTATTACCTGGCAAAGAATGTGGATATTCCTTTGTGATTTTTTTTTTTTTTTTTCCTCACAGGACTGAGAAAACACTTTTGTATTCAAGGGACAATTTCATTTCAGTGAGGACAGTGAATATGCGATGTGGGGTGAGGGCTGCTCCTTAGTTTTCTTTCTTTCTTTCTTTTGTGGTACTGCTGCTGGGGATTGAACCCAGGCCTTGCACATGCTAGGCAAGTGCTGTACCACTGAGCCGCACCCCAGCCCTTTAGTTTGCTTTCTAGAAAATGTTATGCTTTGTACAACAAACAATTTACAAATATACTTTGGTTCTGTGTTATTTGGAGGAGAGCAGATGGCTGATTTCAGGAAAGATGGAAGAAGGGTATCCAGCCACGACAGCCACAGGCTTCCTCGGCCTTCTGCCTTGAGCTGTGCCGTGTGAGGCCGATAGTGTGATATTTCATTGATCTTCTGCCTCAGCTCCAGAGATTTGTGTTGTTACACCATTTAAAAGAGAAGAAGACATGTCGGAGAGGTTAAGTAACTTCAAGTGGCAGAGCTGGCGTTCAGCCCCAAGTCATGTGATTCTTCACCCACATCCATCCCTGTTAAAAGGCCTCTCTTACTAAGAATGCTCCACCTCAGTGTTCAGTCAACCTTAAAATGCAAACCTAGTCCAGGATATGATAGTGTGTTTTAGTATGGATAATTTACCATGGGAATGTGGGAGAGTAATGATGAAAAAGAAGAATATTTTAACTTTAAGTGTTTAATTTTTACTAAAAGCATATACACCTGGGGTTCCCCAAAATCCTATTTTTATATTTTTTAATACTCTAGAAAGTAGAACATTTCACTTTGTAATAGGAAAGAGGTGCCCCCGCCCCCTACCCCCCACAAATCTGTTTTGTGGTGACTAACTCCTGTGGATTACACAAGTCTTTGTTAGGCTTCATCCTCCTAGCACCCCCCGCCGCCCCCCCCCCCCAAGTGTCCATCCTTCCCATTATGCCCTGTGTTCTCATGGTGAACTCTAAAGGGCTCTCTCTTACTGTGCTTGCCACGTGGTAAGCACCTCAAGCATAGTTCCTGAAAATTAATTCTCAATATGCACTTGTTGAACTAGGTCTGCTCTTTGTCTCTGAGGTAGAAGAGGGTAAACTGATGACATGCCATGTTAACTAAGCTATACCGAGAACTGAGCAAATTTCAAAAATAGAGAAGGGGAAAAATAGGGAACTGAACATTCTTCAACTTATTTAAAGGGGCGGTGCTACTTTTCCACACAACGGTGCTTTATCTGTGGTCGTTTATGTGTTCCTGGTTTCATTCTGACATCAGGCCAGTAGATAGTAAAAGTAAAAGCCGCATCTGTCCATTTAGAGGGGCCAATATATCCTGACTTTGCATTTTCCTTCCATAGACACTGGAGTTCACATCTCATGAGAGTAGGAGAAGGGGGGAAGTCACAGATGCCAAAGGGTGTCCAGTAGTCCCAGGGGAGAGCCAGAGGGAAAGGTGCTCTCCACTCCTTTTACCCAGCAGCCATTGACAGAGCTTGTTATGTATTCAGACAACCTTCTCTTTCACTCTGAAAGTGGCTCCTTAATTGTTACATACTTTACATTTCTTTGGCCCTCCAAGTATCATTTCCTTCTCAAATGTAACAACCTGACTCCCGAAGTCTTTGAATAATTAATTCATAGAGAAATCGTGGGGTAATTTAAAATATTTTCCCCCCACTTTGCCTGTTTGTTACACTGAAGAGGCTGTATCTGGTTGCTTTTATCTGTATCTTCTGACTTCCAGTGATTTTTTTTTTTTTTTTTTGCGGTACTGGGGATCGAACTCAGGGCCTTGTGCTTGCGAGACGAGCACTCTACCAGCTGAGCTGTCTCCCCAGCCCTCCAGTGATTTTTGAATGACAGTTTTCCTAAAGTCTACTAGGTGCATGCTGATGATAGCTACATGGCCCATAAGCGTAGCCCTTCAGTTATTACGAAAATCTCTTTCACAGGATTTTTGTATAATTTTGAATACAAATTTCGTTTTCCCTGCTGCCAGATAAACTCATCTTTGTAAAACATCAACAATTATTTGTTGTCTCACATCTCACTTTTACCAGTATCACTCTTCTTGAAGAATACAGAGGTAAAAAAATTTTTTTCCTTCTACTTTTAGAATTGTGGAAGTCCTGTCACCAGTAGGAATGAGGTCAGGGGCAAAAAGAAGGGGATTGGGTGGTGAGAGAAAAGGAAGTGGAGGTATTGTGGGTACAGTTTCATGTGTAAATGAATGAAGGCGTTTTCTTGAACTACAAAGATTCATACTGTAATTTTTATTAAGTAGCAATAATAAATTTCCTAACTACCACAGAGACAGAAATACTGAGGTCACTAAGGAGAGGGAGTTTGTCTTGTGATTTTTGCAACAATGCGTGTTGTAGTGGATTGTACAGCAATCCAGTTTCAGTTTTGCCTAGGTTTTTGTGTCATATGAAGGTAGCAATTTCTCTTCCTCTTTGCTAGTCTTTAAAGGAGAGACGGTTAGCTTGTAAGACTTTTCCAAAGTGGTCATTTATGGTCACATTACTGTCTACTCCACATTCTTTGAGAGCATTGCACATTAATTCTATGAATTAAAGGAAAGGGAAAAATAATTTAAAATTTCTTGTGACTTTAATCTCAGTTAAACATCACTAAGCCCTGTCCCTTGTCCAAACATTGCATCTTCTGAATAGTGGCTGATATCCCAGTTATTAAGCAATTCATGAAATAACACCTGGTCATAATAGGGATGGATGATTTTTTACCTGTCTGTATGGTATGTTGTTGTTTACAGATTTCCTTTTCATACATTTTTTCTCTTTCTCTCTCTCTCTCCCTCTTCACTTTCCCTCCCTGTCTCTTTCCCACCACTATGCCTCTCAACTATACAACTATTCTCATATAATTAAAGTTTATAGGAGAACCACGTTTTAAAAATTGTGGCAGTCATGAACTGCAATCTCATTTGCAGACAGGCTGCAATGATTCTAATCAAATAAGGGAACTTAGCTCTAGGGGAGCAATTATTAGGGCCACTAGTGCATCTGTGACCAGAAGCTTCATTAATTTGATAATTCTCAGGCCTTGCTGCCAGTTGACCTCTGAATTTTTGCTTCTGTTCTGGTTGATAATCAAAACATTGCTCCTGAAAATGGAGCACCACCTAATGAAGGAGCACATTTATGAATAAATAGTAAAATTAATTTCATAAACTGAACATCAGTTTAGTTACTAATTTATTGCTTGATCATAGGAATTAGTTCATGTAGCCGTTATCTGAGCCTGGCTTCTTTGTTTTCAATCTGGAAACTCAAGTATTTAATAAACCACATATGTCATTAAGAAACTCTAAATCCTAAACCCTTACCTACTAAATATATGGGTAGTTTTAGGTACTAAAAAGATGGAAACAATAATGACTTGCTAGGTTTTTTTTTTTTTTTAACCTTCCTTATATTTGTTGTATTTGATGTTTAACCACATCTGAGAATTCACAAATAGGCAAAATGATAGGTAGTGTAACAAAATAATACCAGTTTATTATTACATAAAAAACAACAAAAATATCCTGGGGAATCTGGCACTTTCATCTGCCAACACTGAGCTTGTAAGAAGCCTCTTGCATCCATCTAAAAGGACTCATGTTCTTTTTCTTGTTCATACTCCCAAGTCTCAAAAACTGTTAGACATACACTGTTCCACATTCATGCAGGTTTTGGGTTCTTTATAAAAGTAAATAAAGAGTCATGTTGGAAAAATAACTAGGACACCTGTTTTAATTCTATGGCAAAGCACTGAGTATTCCTCTTCCAGGGACCTCTTTGTCCCACCATCAGATTTTATTCATGTTGCATATTCAGAGACATGGAGGGGATATCAGGCCCATGAAGTCTGGCTCCTCTAAAGATACCTGGGCAATAGCATTATCAGGTCATTGGAAGTAAGACAAATATGAAGGAAATTTTTAAATATTTTTATGAGAATTAAAGAAAATCATTGAAAGGTTTGTAAATCCCCAGAAAGAAAAATGGAACACACTGATGTGTTTGTCAATGACTAATTTTCAAATGAAACCCTGAAGGGGAAAAAGGGAAGAGATTTAAACCTAGGCTGCACCTGAGTGGGCTCCCCACAGCTCCCATTGCCAGGGGCTGCTCTACTTTCTTGATGGGGCACATTTTTCAACTTGATAGTGCTGGCACAGATAATGGCCATCGTGATTGCATCAGGGAACTATTCATAAAACAGGGATGTTCATGTGCAGGTGGAATGTTTTTCCTTGCAACACAAAAAAGAAGGATAATAGTTTTTCTTGGAAAGATTTTTTTAAAACTTGTTTTAAAATTACATGGTATGAAGACTTGTTTTTTTTAGTGTGCTACACTTATTTAAATATCTTTGATATTTATGAGTTATTATTTTCAGTCATATCCTTATTATTTTCAATTATATCCTGTGTCCTTAGGTTTATCAACTCCACATGACTGTTTTTAAATCTTCGCTGTCATTTGGCTCTCCTAGTTTTTAGAACTAATTTAGGACATCTCTTCTGTGGACTACTGCAGCAGAAAAATGGTATCTGATGCCAACAAAGCTAACAACTGTAACAGGAGACTCCTGCCAAAACTAATAATGAACTGGAACCTGCAAATCCCTGTCTTAGCAATATGCCCTAGGACATGAAAAATATTTCTCTTTAATAAATAGAAATCATCTGCTTAAAAGTGGCTGTCAGATGGCCCCTTTGGCACTGTGTTAGTGTTGGGAGGAAAGAATATTGGGATAAGTTGATGCCGATTATCAGCCATTCTGTAGAGTCTCTCAATATGTAATCTTTCCAATGAACCTTAAACTTGAAGCCTTTGGTTTTAAATTACTGAGAACAGAAACCCATGACCTTAAATTCTTAATGCGTCTCCGGAATCAAAAGACATCAGTGCCTAGAAATAATTTACAAGTCAATATAGTAGTATCATATGTAAAATGTGTATACTGCTAAATCCAAGGTAATAGGTCCTTTCTGTCATGCAGGTCTGTGGGCTGACTGTATATTTTAAACATCTCTGCTGTAATTCACAAGGCAGGACCCACAGGAGCCAATAGATGCAACATGGTGCACCACACCAGTGCAAGAATAGCTCTAAGTATGTTCTGGCTCTCAGGTGGCAGTGGAGAAGTATATTTTATGTCTTATTTCAAGGCCTGCTACTTGAAGATATGTAATGATCCCAATACTCATCTTATGCTTTGATAGAATGCTTTACTTTTGCAAAGCACAGGCAATACATTCTTAGTGATTATCTCTGTGGTAGATGAAGTATCTATAGGCCAGGGCCCTTCTTCACACATTCAAGGTACAACCAAGACTTTAAGTGAAACCTTCTTATCCTAAGTTGGTTACAGGATGCTAGACCATAGTCATGCATATAACCCTTAATAAATAAAGTTAGCATGCATTTGGGCCTCCAAGTAGAGAGTGCCACCTTTGCTGGTGGGATTCTTGTTGATTTTTAGTTTCACCAAGGCCAGTAGACCTTTCTTCCTCAAGATTCTGCCTTGATGGAGGCAACGACTTATTCTAAAGCAGTCATCGACCCAAAGATATGGAAGAAGCGTTCCTTATATGAGGGTAACGTGTCATTATTAAGAAGTACTTACACTTTCCAGAAAGAAAGCTTTTCTATAATAAGACCTTTAAATTTCTTATTGGACATTTTGTAACTTTGAATTAATGATTTAGATGTAGTATCACACTAAATATACTTACAAGAGGGAGCTAAGTCAGACTGCTGGCCGTACTTCTTGGTTTTACTGTTAACTGACATGTGATATATTACAAGTGACTGAAGTTCTCTGTTCCTCAATTTCTTTACCTGGAAAATAAGATAATAATTGGACCCCTACCTAAGAGCTTTATCACATTAATTAAATGCCAATCCATAGTTTGTACTCCATATAAATAATAATATAAACAGAAGTTACTCTGTTCAATAAGTTTTTTGTTTTAGGATCCTTGAAGGGATTCCCAAGGAAGTGGATTAGGGGTGTTCCATGTAGTGTAGAACTTCAAGACCTCTATCACCTTCATCTTGGCATGACAGAACATGTTCAGAGCAATTTGTGAAGAAATATCCTGGCTTTATTTCTGAGTTCTCTCTTACTCACTTTATCTTCTCTATCCTCCACTCCATGCTAGACTCCTGACCCTCCACAGAAGAGGGATACTTTACTGGACCTGGGAGCCTTCCCACGGCCAGCAAATACCTCAGTGTCCAGTATTGGGCATGTTCAATGCCCTCGTAAAGGCTCAGATGAGACAATTCAAGGATGGCTGTGTAAATAGCTAGCATTGATTAAGTGTTTGCTGGTTTGTGTGATACCACTAATATCTGTATATGTATTTATTTCTCACAAAACCCTTTGGACAAATATAGAACCTGTAGCACAAAAATAGATTAATTTACCCAAGTTCTTTTAGCAAATCAAGTAATGAAATCATGATTAGAACTCAAGGCATATGGTTTGAGAGCTATTCTATTGACCAGGGAGCCCCAGGCTCTTAGATCAGACTGGCTTCCTCAGAAATGCTTTTGTCAATTACCTTTGCTGTAGGACCATGAGCTTCTGTTTGGGTCATTATGCAAAGGGGTCTTGTGAAGTCTGTTACTGGACCTTATGAGAATAGTATCCTGTTATTTTATATCACTTTGTGTCCATTTATGGGGACTCCTAGGAGAAATTTCTATTTCTCCAGTTCTTAGTAACCAGAATAGGCAAATTCCCTGAGAACATTACCCTCTTTTATATCCTAGACTGTGTAAACTGTCCTAATTTGAGTTGACTATTGGAAGCCAGTCATCAATCATCTTTGTAAACTGCCCTTGGTTTTTTATAGTTTTGTCAACCTTGCCTTTAATTTGTCACTACCTTTCCTTTTCTTTTAATTCCATCCCACATTTAAAAAGTCATTTTAAAATTTAAATTATACATATATGCAGAAAAAGTTCAAATAGCACAGAAGTACATAAAAATGACAGATCTCCTTCCCTCTCCACATTAATCCCTACCCTTTCTTATTTCTCTCAAGAGATAAGTACTTGTCTAACAGAAGATGTCTTATGCATAAATAGCACATATGTACATTATTTTAAATAATGGAATCATGCTGATATACATTGTTCATCACATTACCTCTCTTTTTAAAAAAATTTCTTTTTAACTAGAGACATTTTCATAAGATATGTAAATAAAAACAGGTTAGTACTAATCCCCAACTGCCACGCCCCTTCTCTCCAGTATATTCCCCATGGTACTTTATCTTAATTGTAATAGCTGTTCTACGTTACTGTCTGGGTTTTTTGTTTCTTTCTTTTCCATCGCCTGAGCTGTGACCTCTTTGTAAATATGGAATGTGTCTTGGTCATTACAATGTCCCTAGTGCCTGATACAATGACTAGTGGAGTGAACATTCAACGTACAATAAGACAATTACTTAAAGGAAAGAACACGTAGATGAAGAAATGAATGCCATATGCCTTGTATAGAATATTATATTAAAAAGCCAAAATGGAGCCTGAATATTATACTATGACACAAAGTCAAGAAAATGGATCATTTCTTACTAAATAGGGAAGAAAATTCAGATGGGATAAGAACATGGAAATGCCCTGCTTGGAATAAGTTTATGCTTTCCATTGTTAATATAACAGCAGGGGCACTGTGGGTTCATGATATTTTAGCCAACTTTTTGTTACTGTGACCTAAACACCTGACAAGATCAACCTAGAAGAGGAAAGGTTTATTTTGGTTCATGGGTTCAGCTATTCAGTCTATGGCCAATAGGCTACAGGCTACAAAAGAGAAACATTGTAGAGAAAAACTGTACAGCTCCTGGCCACCAAGAAGCAGAGAGGGGGGCGGGGGAGGAGAGGAGAGAGGAGAGAGGAGCTAAGAACAAGATATAGTGCCCAAGGTCACATCCCTGGTGACCTACTTCCCCACCTGCCTGTAATTACCACTTAGTAGTTGTTCATTCAAATTATTCATTTGTCAAATGGATTAATCCATTGATGACGTTACAGTTCTCATAATCTAATCATTTCCTCAAAGTCCCACCTCTGTATCTTCTTTACTGGGGACCATGCTTTCAACATGAGCTTTGGGGGAGCATTCCAGATCCAAACTGTTATGAATAATTATAAAGTATAAATGAAAATTTTGTATGTGTTTACATGACTGGTTGGGAAATTTACTCAGCAAAGCATTCAACAGACATTGTGCAGCAATCTGTATGTATGAAGCACTGGGATGGGCTCTAAGGACACTATAATCAAGTTATAGTTTCTGTCCTCTAGAAATCCCCCTTTCTTTGTCCTCCCCAAACAAAAGAGCTTGGAGAGAACTTTCTGACTTTTAGTTATCATAACATGCCAGGTTTAACATCATCAAATGAGGTGGCTTTTTCTTGCTTTCTAACAATCCTTCCCTTGTCCTCACTCTTCTGTAAAGTCCTGGTTGTGTTTCCACCTCCAATTTGTGATGCTTTGTTGTAGTGAAACTTTGCTTTTATTTAACGCTTTAAGGGGTGGGGTAGAAAAATGTTTTTACACTGTGTTCCAGATTCTGTAGATAAAATAAACAGGTAGTAGCAAGAAATTTGTTCAGAATATATGGTGACCATTGTCTGCAACTTTTCAAACATATTCACAGGAGTTAAATAGGAATCTTTGAATAGCTTGTCTGTCCATGGGAAAAACAGTAGGAGAGCTGTCATTGTCTTTGGGCATCCATTTTCTCTGAAAATTCCACAGTCTGTCACTATCACATCCTGTGTTTTCATTTTCACTTCAGTTTGGTTCTGAATCTTTTTGAAAGAAAAATGTGTGCCCTTAAAAAAAGATCAGTTCATTGAATTATGGAAAGAAAATATCTGAGCTAGAAGCAATGTCACAGTTGACCATCTTTCTCCTAGAGTTCTTGCTCTGGATGCATTGAATTTTGGTGTTAAAACACACAGGCATAATAATTGGAAATGGCTGCTGGTTTTAATGCAGCAGAACAAAGAAGTGCACATTTTGTGTCCAGGCAATAAATCTGTGGGAATCACACTTTCCAGAGTGGTGGTCAGGGCAGGGGCCATAGGCAGCTGGGGCAATCTGGGTTGCTTTTTTAGCCTTGGCAGCTCTGCATTATCTGTGCTCTGGGAGGATGCAGGTGGGACTCATGGGGAAAAAAAAAAAGGAACAAGAGAAACCAATCAAATCCAAGTATAGTTGTATCATAGCAGTAAACCTGCTAGAAAAAGGCTTATTTAAATTTGCTCTCATGGATGTCCTTAGTTACATTTTTAAATGAAATGAAGATTAGGAAATCATTTCAATTAAGCATTTTAAGATTACCTGTTAGACTAGCAGCCAGAGAATTATGAAGTATATTTAATGAGGAAATTACAGATAATTTCCCGAGTACCAAATGTACCATTTGTAGACAGGTTGGAATTTGCAAATTATGGGCAATAAGTGGAAAGGCGCCAGTGGTTCACATTTTTTATCTCTGACAAAACCTCTTCCCACTTAAGGCTTTGGGAAGACACTTCCCATTTCTTATCTCTGCTTGTATTCCCTCCAGGTATTCATTAGTAGTTCAGAGGGTTATTGTTTTCCTAGAGCAAATTTAATCCTGATATTTTCACTCTTCAGATTTGAATTAGATTTCGTCTTTATTTCGTGCAATCAGGACAGGCAGTGTAAAGTTTCAGGGTATTTAGCTAAGAATCATGAGCACCTTTAAAACTAGAATCCCTGCAGGAGCCAAAGGAACAAAGCTAACAAGATACAGACATTAATACTGTTGGGCCTCCCAGTGGGATACCGTGCACACATCCCCACAGGAGGCTGCATGCAGCTCTGCTTGTTGAAAAATGTTCTGTTGGTGGCACAATTTTGTAGCTTTTATTCTATCTTTTTTTTTTTTTTTTTGGTATTACGTTGCTAAGAATCAGAGGATAATTTTTAGATTACTTTTACCAAGAGTTATGAAAGTGGATTGACTTATACATATATTGCTGTTTCTTTTAAACAGGAATGTTCTGTTCTCTAATACAACAGCTGACAAAGCATCAGGACAGACTATTAGAATAACTGAGTTATAATTATTTCAGCTGAGATCCTTGAGTCCTGAAGTACATACATGGCTGTCTCTATTTCTAAAAATTATAATCAATTCCTCATTGTTATAAACCTAACTCTTGTTTTTGCTAATTGGGATATGCTTCTCTGTACCAACTTGAAAAAAAAAATCATTTGGGAGCTAGTACATTTCACGTACCTCATTATGTTTTGTATTAAATGATTTCTGAATTTCACAAAATGACTTTTCTTGATCAGTAAAATTGCACGATTAAGTAAATAAAACAGAGGAAGAGGGATTGCTGTAGAAGGAAGAGGATTACTGGTGAGGGCTGTCGACAAGGCAGGATCTGATGGCTGCAGCTGTACCAACAGATACCCTGGAAAGAAAGCCAGACTCAAAGCACGGGGTCCAGCAGCCCAAGTTCCCACAGGGCAGGATATGAGATCTTTGAACCTCCTGTTGAATGAGTTGCAGACATAAGTAGAAACTTAATAGCTACTGAAAAGAAGATTCTGGTATGCCATGAAGAGTGGTCAGGCACAGTCAATAGTCTCAACTTTTTAAAACATCCCAGTGATAAAGAAAGCTTGGAATTGGATGAGGATGAGCATATCGTTAGGACTTTAGTTTCTGGTAAAGATAGGACTTAAAGATTTGGTTCAAATCTTTAAGAGGCTGATATTGTTTCATATTTACAGAGAACTCTGGTTATTTTCCTCTGAAAACCCAATCACCTTTTTAAAATTTTTTTAAAAAAATTGTTCTAATTAGTTATACATGGCATTAGAATGCATGTTGACACATCATACATAAATGGACTATAACTTCTCATTCTTCTGGTTGCACATGATGTAGAGTTGTACAGGTTGTGTAATCATATGCACATGTGGTAATAATATCCGATTCATTCTACTGTCATTCCTACCCTCAAACCCTCTCCCCTCCCTTCACTCCCTTCTGTCTAATCTAAAGTGTCTCTATTCTTCCCTAGCCTCCCCACCTTATTGTGAATTAGCGTCTGCATATGCCTATACCCTTTTGAGCTACTGATTTTTATTAATGCTTCTGCACCACTATCCAGTTAAATGCTTAGAAATATTATTTTTTTCTTTTTTTGAAGTTAAAAGTGATAGTATTTTTTAAAGTGAATTACTAGTTTGGTTGGTGATTCATGGTTTTTTGACTTTCGAAATTCTATACAATTAAGGAATATAATTTTAAAGTAACAAGTTCATAGGAGAAGACAAAGGCTATCCAGGCAGTATAGAACTGCTACTGGAATGCAGAATCCACCACTGAGCCACATCCCCAGCCCTATTTTGTATTTTATTTAGGGTCTCACTGAGTTATGTAGTGCCTGGCTTTTGCTGAAGCTGACTTTGAACTCTTGATCCTCCTGCCTCAGCTCCCCCAGCTGCTGGGATTACAGGAGTGAGCCACCCTCCCAGCTAATTCAACATATTTTCTATGTAGAAATTTTGGAAACTATATAAAATTAATTTATGTTGATTGCTATTTGTATAGTTCATATTATATTGTACCTGTGTTTTCACTTATTACATGGTGAATATTTCTTACACCTTTAAATAATATTTGAAAATATTATTTCAACAGTTACCTTAAGAATCATTATGTGAATTCACCATAACTGACTAATTATTCTTTAAGTACTATATATCATACAAACTTAAAAAGAGACACTTGAAATCTTTCTTTGGTCTTAGAATTTATTGGAACATTTTTGTCTTCCATAGAATTTTGATCAGTTATAAAAAGGTAGGGAGGGCTGCTTTCTAGTAACAAGATAGCAACTACCACCAAAACCCCTTTTCTCTCAGTGTCTACATAGAATCTCCCACATGGAAAGGATCCTTCTGCTCTTTGAGGGGAGTCCAGGGTGCGCCATTCAGCCAGATAAGTGGGGTGGCCATTTCATTGCACCCTTATTACAGCTGCTTTTGCCTGTCAGTACCTTCTCCCAAATTCTTGGCTGGACACATAGTTCCAGCTAACCAAACTCTGGAACAACATTTCTGGTGGATAACAACCTACCTGAGAAGCAGTGTAGGGAGTGGGCCGTGGGAAGTCTCTTCCTTTATTTTCTCCTTCTGTGCTTCCACACAGATGTGTTAGCTCTGGTGACTTTCTTGGACCTTAGGGTCTAAGTTTGCACTTTCAGAGTGGCACAGTAATGAGCAGGGAGGATTTCAGGTCCCTGATGACCTTATGAAAACATCATGTTAACCCTGGATTACCTCTTACATAACACACAAGTGCCTACCTCTTCTTAAGCCCCTCTTCTTTGATTTTTTTTTTGCCTCTTCTTTGCTACCATAGCTAACCTATACAGACACAGTTGCCAAAATTTTTTCTTGGATCCTTCAACATCAGTATATTAGATTTCTTGGCAGAAGTGAATAGAAAGGTCAGTGAAGCAATGGTCTTTATTAGTAAACAATCACAGATTCCCCAGGTGCTTATTTTTCCTGAAGCATATGAGTCTTTTACTTAAGGCCTTTACATTTCGAATTTCTGTTTTAGCATTTCAAGAAAAATCAGGAATTGAAATATGGTGTATATGATATCAGTCATTCAAAAATGTACTGTCATTTACTTAACTGCTTGATTATCAATAATTGTAGTAATAGGAGACCACCTTTGCTGACAGCATCTTCTCTGTGCTCACCACTATTTATTGAAGCACCTTCTATGGAGAGCAAAGTGTCCTTGGATGATGGGAAGTTTTATATCTGATTAACAGATGACAAAGTCACTCCCTAGTTCATCCTGATACCCTAAACCTGCTCTCTTTTTTCCATAGCACTCATCCTTTTCCTACTTAGAATATAATTTACTTTGGTTTATTTTTATTTTTAATTGTCTTTCTGAGGCAAAGTATCTCTGTGCGTTCACTGCTATATGCCACACATCTATAGCAGTGATGACAGTGGGCACTCAACAAACTCTCACTGAAATGAAATAGAGAAATATGTCACTTGCTCAAAATTATGTAGCTACTAAGTGGAGTGGAGGGGGTAAACTACCTTTGGAGACCAGTCTTAACTTAAGAAGGTATATTCTGAATTATGATGGTATGTTCTTTTCTAAGCTGCCTACTTTTCTGTTGACAAATGCTTTTCTAAATCAGTTATTAAATAGTGTGGAAGTTTTAGGGTAATATTTCTTTATTAAAAAGTTAATAGATTTTTAGTATATATTTTTGGAGCAGTTTAAGGTTTAGAGAAAAATGGAGCAGAAAGTACAGAGAATTCCCATATACTCCTCCCTCTCTCCCTCCCCCCAGTTTTCCCATTGTTATCAAATTGCATTATTAGTATGATACTTTTGTTATAACTGATGAGCCAATATTAAAGCAATTATTAATAAAGGCCATACATTATATTAGGATTCACTCTTATTGTTGTACATTCTATGGGTTTTTGCACATGTTAAGTGACAGGTAGCCATCATCGCACTGTGATAACCTAATAATTTTATTGCCCTAAAAATCCCCTGTACTACACTGTTCTTCCCTCCCTCCTTCCTAGTGCCTGGCAATTGTTGATCCTTTTACTGCCTCCATAGTTTAGCCTTTTCAAAACTGTCGTTTAGTTAGAATTAGTACACAACCCTTTCAAATTGTCTTCTTTCACTTAGCAATATGCATTTGAAGTGATAGTGACCAAATTATACTGTTGTATTGTATGCATGCCCAAATATGTTACAAATCCCAACTATAATGAACCAATAAAAAATGTGGGAAGATATGCATTTATAGGATCCTCTGTGTCTTTTTTTGGATTGATAGCTCATATTTAAAATCTGTAAATAATAACCATATGATTTTACCAGTTTATCTACCTACCTAATGTCTTGGTTGCTACCATGTTTGGGCAGTTATGAACAACATTGCTATAAACACTAGTGTGCAGGGTTTTGATTGGACATAGGTTTTCAACTCGCTTGGACAAGTATGAAGTAGCATGATTTCTGGATCATAAAAATATTCACTCTTATTGTGTCTTTCTGATGAATCTTCATAGAAAACCAACCCTGAGAAGCAGTTTACAGTGGAATGAGGCATGGGTGGTGCTTAAACTTTCCTTTTTCAGGCTCTCCTCTCTTGCAGAGTCTCTTATAAGCATATTCCACTTCCATAAGTAAAAGACCCAAGAGATGCGCAGAAACTACAGAGACATTTTCCCACAAGGGTTCAATGCAGTTCTCTTGTTGCCGGTACTTGACAATATTAATAACATGTATCTTTTGTTTATATTGTCTTATATCATGCTAATTAAAAGGTAATTTGCCCATATTCAATAATCTTTGTTAATTCTCAACAAAAATAAGAGTGTAAGTCATAGAACACTGATAAAAGTATTCTTATATAAGGCTTCACCACTCTCCTGTATTTTATTTCTCTGTTTATTTTAAATTGAAGAAGGCAAACAATATATTTTGTATTGAGATTTGGTGTATTTGGCAAATTCATTGCCCATGCTGTGCATGTAGCATTTAGAAAACCTTTAAGCAGAGAAACACCAGACCTCATCTGAGCATGACCCCAGGAAGGTGGCTGATGCACAGTTGGAGATGAACAAGTAGCTTGGCATCTCAGTTCTGCTGATGAAACTGTAATGTTCTGATGGCTTGGGGATGTTTCCCTCAGTGCTTTCCTTTCTCCAGCCCAGTCCTGCTTCTTGAGCACACAGTGCTTTTCCCATCACATGCTTTTGCCTGCCTTGCTGAACATCAAATTCTGCCCTCTTGATGTGTTCTGCCACATGCAATACAAGTTGTCAGAGACTTGAGTGGTTTGCTTCCATTTTCTTCATATAAAAGTCCTTTACTTCAATTAGCTCTTTGGTAATTTTTTTCTTTGTTTTTCTTATCTGGTATCTCCAAATAAAAGCTTAGAGATGTTATTATTCATCCAGTCCTGACAGCTCAGGGTCATCATTGATTCCTTTCTATGTTCCAGATAAGGAAAACAGAGTAAGCAAAAACACAGAGGCATTGAGTGTGAGCCTCTGTTAATTAAACAAGTCCTGAAGCAGAAATCAGTTTTGTTATGCTCTGTATAAAATGACAAACAAAGAATGTGACTAGCAGAGGAGGAAGACAGGGAATTGGATATTTGCACCAAATGGATTCATGTTGTGAAAAGAAATGTGTAAGAGAGAAGGGACTTTATAAAGCTTCCATTGGGGAAACTGTAAACAGTTATTTGTGACTTATGCATAATGTTTGTGTTTGGTGGCTTGTGGGCCAAGAGGGATGTTTAGAGATAAATCTAGAAAGGTGGGTTAAGGACATGTTGTAAATTGCCTTGAACTTATGATAAGGAGCTTGAACTTTATTGAGTAATGGGTGTGAAATCTTCAAATGTATTTAAAATGCAGAACAAGTGAGCCTGGATTCCCAACCTGTGTTCTCATTTTCTTCTTGACTTTGCATTGTATCTCATAGGCATCCCAAAAGCTCTTCAAGGTCTAAACCAAACTCACCATCTTCCATTCCCCATTTTTCCTTATCTGACCTTCACCATTTTATATATGGTCTTCACAATCTGCAGAATCCACACACCAGATACCTTGTGGTCATCTTTTCCTCCTCTCTATTCCCTATACCCCATGGTCAACAAGACAGCATTTCTCACTGACTCCTCCTATGGATTGGGCACTAGTTCATTCCCTGCTCTCTATTTTAATAGTAATCTTCCATCAACTTGACATCAGTAAACTATGCTATCCATCCTTTAGTCTACAAAGGTCAATCTGGTAAATTGTTTATTGCTTCAGCACATGGATCTGAAATGTTACTAAGTCTTTTGTAAACTTAAAGTTGTGTATTTACAACATGCCTTTTAAGGATACTGGAAACAATATTCATGCAATAGGAATTCACAAGATGGTCACTGTACACCATTGAAATGTCTTCCTGATTTATCCATCCCTTGGTGACTGCTTTCATTATATAAGTTAGGATTAGGTTTAAAGAGTATGGCAATTTAGCAACCATTCATAGTGCCTGAAATAAGAAAAGGAAATTATTTCTTATGTGGATTAAGTTGGAAGTCTGATATGGTGACTTCATTATGTCATTAAGGACACAGGGACTTTATATCTTTCTTCCTACTATACTCGATTATCATCCAGATTATTTCCTGGTACAACACAGCTGCTGGGGCTCTGACCAGCACATCAGTGAAACAGTTCCCAAGAAGAATGAAAGGTAGACAGGTAAAAACCTGTTCTCGAGCCAAGTCATCTGTTACTAATCCTTTTTGGTTGTCCCACACATCATTTCCACTTCATAAATGAGAGCTGAATCACAAGGCCCTGCCTATCTGCAGAAGGCCGAGACATCTTGTTTTTGTTTTTAACTTGAGATAGTGTGCTCAGCTTACAGTCGAGTTCAATAACCAAGGAAGAAAAGGGAGAACGATGCTGGTATAGGCAAAGACAAGGACAAGAACAGACGACTTTGCTCAGGATAGATAAAATTACTGCCTTTATACAGGGCAAAATAAACCTATTATTATTTGCCCATGTGTGTCTCCTATCACAGAAACTTGTGCTGTGTGGCTGCCGTTCTAGAAAGCATCTTTAAAATGAACAGTAAAATCACCTTCTAGGTTTCACTGTTTCCTTCCCTACTTGTCAAGTCCCGCGAGGTGTCAGATACTTAGACCTTGAGCACTGTTCACGGAAGGATAGGGACATGCAGAGCAGCTAAATTAGGTGGTGACAAACCGCTCTTCATAGAATTCCTCACCTGATACACTGTGTATTACAGGCTTCAGCAGCTTGCCTCAGTGTAGCAAGGGCACCTGAGCTTACCTGCTGCAGATCAGAGTCACCAGGGATGCTGGTTTGAACAGACATGTAGACATGTAACTGAGCACTGACCCTCCAGTTCTATTTTCATAGGTTTGGAGTTCACCCAGGAATTTAAGTGATTCTGATATGCAATCTTAGTTGAGATCATGGATTTACAGCATCTGATTACATACTTCCCAGCAATGACAGCCATTGTGTAAAGTCACGTCCTCCTGGGTTATTCTAAGACATAACGTAGGAGTTTGTCGTAAAAGCTCTGGACCAAATGATATGATTGCATCAGAAGAATGCATAGCATAGTAAGAGCAGATTATCCTCAGAGGCCAGAAGGATTGGCTATGCTGGTTAAACATATTGAAGAATTAAATATTCATCATACTTAAACTGTGTAAAAGCACAACTTAAGAATCCTGTGATTTCTCAGTTGGGTTCTCTTCTCTGGTACTCAATTTGTTGTGTTCTGTTGTCACAATGTGTTGTGATTGGGGTCAGCTAAGTGGTGAAATCAATGACTTCCATTTCTACACTGTTTTTACTCTTAACATTTTGCCTCTTTACATATTCAGTCTCATGAAACCTCTTCTAATCATCATGGCCATTTTCTTGAGCAGAAAATTGAAACAGGAAAATCACACTATTTTTTTAAGCTGACAAGATGTCAAGTGAAGAAGCCGTTAAAGGATTTGTGCAGAAAAACAGATGATTCGTCTGCAGTTTTTTTTTTTTTTTCTTTCATTCTCCTACTTGCCAGAAAATGCCAGTCTTGTGAAAGATCTGAATCCAATCCTCCCCCACCCTGCCCCTGCCACCACCACCTAGGTCTCATTGCCCCAATCTAAATGCTCTTTTCAGGAACCGTAATGGAATTAGCAAGACTCACACCTGAGGATACAACTTAGTAATCAAGAATGGCATGCAAACTTGCAGATGGAGGAAGAGGCAGTCAAGTTTTTGCCTATTAAATACTAAATGTCCCTCCATTCTCCCACTTTTCATGCCTTCTCCCCCTCTATGTGGGTGACTTACTTGATATAAAAAAGGTAGAAACTAGAAAATAATGTTAGTACAGAAAAGGGAAAGTTACATTGGATGATTTTCTTCAGCTTTTTACTCAGAAGTCACCATTCATGAATCCTTTCCTGGAGACTCTCTCGACCCACCTCCCCTGCACACCCAGGACATCTCCTGGTCCCTTTTTCTGCTGCACTTGCTCTCCTGTCTTTATCCTAGAACACATTCTGTGTAGTTTTACTTGTTTCTTTCGACAGTCTCTTGCACTGCACCGTCGCCTCTGAGAGCAGTGATTTTGTTTTTTTCTCTGCGCATCTCTAGCCCCTGCGACACTGGTTGGCACAGAGCCAGTGCCGGATAAGTGAATTTTATTGAATGAATAAATGAGAATATATTAGAAACTTAATTGTCCTCATATTCAATTTTATTTTCTTTTTTTTACCATTTGTTAAAGTACTATCGTTTAAATGAATAAAATCTTAAACTAAGATAATCCATGGTACAGCTGACTTCCAGTTCCATTTTATTACTATAGGAACTTGCTACAACTGCCAGTTTTCCCTATATTTAGACAGTTTTTTGTTCCTTCCTGTTTAG
This sequence comes from Sciurus carolinensis, assembly GCF_902686445.1. Lineage (NCBI taxonomy): Eukaryota > Metazoa > Chordata > Mammalia > Rodentia > Sciuridae > Sciurus > Sciurus carolinensis. The sequence goes on from NC_062215.1 coordinate 118,737,070, forward strand.
ACTAACTGTAATTTTCCTCTCCTTGGGTGTCCTTTTCAATTTTTCAGGGACAAAATTACAGTGAGTCCCATTATAACACAGTTTGAGATTACAATAAGTGGATTCATTTCTATCTTGAATTAAATATTGTTCACTGGAACAATACCTATATATAACACAAACCTGTTATACTTTAGGTGAAAGATGTATGTTATTTTTATATATAACCATATGAATACTGGGGACAATTCTTTCAGGAGGTATGATCTAGAATTAGGAGCTAAATAGATGAGTTCTCACTTGGTTTACATTTTAAAACATGTTTATTGCATTAGTGACTAATAACATTTAAACACTCCAAACTGAATTATCCCTATAGAGTTGCAAATATTTTTATGGTGTCAAAACCCCTTCAATTAGCATTTTAGAAACTAATCAAAGACCTAAAGTAGCATTATCATTTAACTCAATGATGCATCTATTAAATGGTAATTACACATTAGCTTGATGTGAGTTTTCTGGATAATTCTTCCTGATGATAACAGAATAATCTGTCTTTTCAGTTCATTTATTAAAGTTGTTTACATCAAAGCAAGTAAAATGTCCTGTTTCCCATTTAAAGGTTACCTTGTGCATGCATTGAGTCATGATCTTTCAGTGTAGTCTGAGGTCATGAAGTCATTTGTATTCTTTAGCCTGGTGGCTGAGAGCTCTGGCTTGGTTCACTGTTGTGGACTCTTTCAGCATTACCGATTTCCAGCACAATGGTAACCTTGTTTTTCACTTGTTTGCAGAGGGAAGTTCTGTAATTATATGTGCCTGGAGAACCAGGTATTTGAAGTAATAAGTGCAACCCCATGAGAGAGAATATAAGCCAAACGACAAGAAAGTAAACATTGAAGTTAACATTGGGTTAACATTATAGATATCAGTTAACTTAAAATTTACTAGGTCCTGGAATAAGCAAAACAAAGCTTTCCAAACATGCAATGGAAGATAAAAAGAGACCTGGTTCTGTTCATATGGTCTGCCTGCATAGATTGAGGTTCATCAGTGCTACACTGTGCCTGGTGGGCTGGTTTTTGTTTCCAGGTAAATGGAGTAGTAATTGAGATTACATTTTAAATGTCACACCAGTTTCATTAATCACCTAGGCCCTCTGTCTCATTGACTTTAAGATCACTTTTTATTCATCAAGAGGGAAGCTTTCACTTACATTCAGCAAACCTCTCCTGTATTGCTGATTCAGCCCCCATGATGTAGTTCAGTTGCATTAATCTGTCCTGCTTATATCTTGCAGCTCCTACCCCCCAAAAAATGATAACAGATTTTTGAAAGATCAGAAGCTGGGAAAACAGGAAGACAGGCTTGATTAAAATTAGAAACTGATGATCAAAACTTAACTGCCTGGAGATCAATTCTTTCTTTGTAATTAACTCAGCAACTCAAAGGATAATTTATCCATCCTAATTAGAAGATAAATAAGATAAAAGGATATACCACTCATTTAAAGGGTATGGTTTGATCATTTGTCTTATTAATAAGTATTGAGTAATGATGAACAAAATTGTGAATCCCTGCTGAATTTAAACATATAAAAGTGACTGTAAGGAAAGGGGAGGTAATTATTTTCCTGAATTAAAATACCATCATCAAACTTTCATTGGTATTTAATTTAGAAAGTTTTAATCTTTAATACCAAACATAAAACTCAAGCCTCACAGAGGACACATTGAGAAATAGTTATTCACTTTATGAGTTTTTCTTCAACATCACAAAATTGGGCAAAATGAGATTTTTATCATCCTAATTACTAACAATGCTCTCATTATGTTTAATAAAAGTGACTTAATTTTGTCAGTGATTGAAAGTGTCTAAGCTGCAGTAGAAATGGGGTCCCTCCAAAAAGAAGCAAATGGAAATCTTCCCAGATGTTAGGTTTCCATACATGGGTCAGAGTCAGCACCATGGTCAGAGCATCACAAACCAGGACTTGTCTTTGAGGAAAACTAAAGAAGGTAGTAAAGAGAGGGGTAAAATATAATCCTAGAAGAGATGCTAGAAATTATTTGGTCCAACTCTTTACTCACATATGAGCTGCCAGATGACTTGCCTGGTGTCATTCAGCTGGTTCAGTGCTGTAAAGACACAGACGAGTGGGACTCCTATGTCTTCTCCAGGTCTCTCCTCCCTGTCATGTGTGCCCTCAGTTACTGGAGAGTTTGGGAAAGTAAAGAACTCTTATTTCTCTACTTCTAGATTCACCTGCCCTTCATAAAAATGGTGTTCTCTGTTCATAAAGAGAACACATTGTAGATGTTCAACAGCTTTGCATATGTGTCTGATTTCTTTTTTTCCTGCAGCATTCTCAAATAATGACAGCATGATACAATGCTTCTTTTCAACATATTCACTCCTGTAAAACATGTCTTCCAAGGCCGAGTATGTTCATTTATTTACATGAACAATTATTACATATTGAACAATTGAACAATTACATTGAACAATTACATGTTCAATTATTGGCAGTTTCTTCTAGGAAGTAATTTTGGGAACTATAGTACTTTTTATACTTAACATGTTTGTATTCTTGTAATATAACCTATTATAGGTTTTCAGGTATAGTACACAGGCTTGGTAACAGAGTAACATTTTAAAAAGCAAGTCAAATTTCATAACGTATTCAATATTTTTGAGAGAGAAAGAAACATTTTTTCACTCCTGCATAATTTCCTTAAAGTGTCCTCAACATGGTGATTTTTAAGTAGATAAACCTTGGCTCAAGATAAATTTATTTAAGAAAATTGGTGATCTGTGAAATACTCAGGTTGCTTAGGCAGAATTGTCTCAAAGGTCAACCCTTGTTCTCTTCTACAGCTAAGGATTGTCTAATTAAGCCTTTTATATTGCTGCCTCAACAAAGAATCTTCCCCCACTCAACTGATTTGATTCTGGCTTTTGGCTGAGAAGGGGGAGATGCTGCATCACGTGGAGTGTCAGGTGCTATTGGTGGCACGTTGCACAGGCTGAATGTGGTTTATCTATATGCATTTGAAGGCACTCATTTCTTGCAAATCGGGCCCTTCCAGAACTGTGTGTTGGTTATTATATGTTCAAAAAATGGTCAGGATGCAGGCTAGGCTGCAGCAGTAGTGCAGCAAAGGACCCAGCAGCTCATGACTTAAAGGACAAGAATGTGCATTCCTGAACATGTGACAGCCCCACTGAGTGACCTCATGCTCCTCCACTCCACTGGTCTTCAGAGACTGGGTCCTTTTCTTTTTGTTGATTTGCCATTCTTGGGGCAGTGGCTCTCAAATTTTCTGGTTTCAAAATTCCTTTGCTCTTGTACCAATTATACAGGATCTTTCAGAATTGTTTATATTATTGATATTAGATGTTACTATAGCTGTTGTATTTACTTATTAAAATTAAGGCTGAGAAATTGTTAAAACATTAATTTATTTAAAAGTGGCAACAATTAATTCTTTACTTGGTCATATAACTGATATTTGAAGAAAAAACCAACTTTTTCTAAAACAGAAAATTATTTTTCAAGTCACTTAATATGCACTTTAGTGGAAATTGGCTGAATTTTCATTCCTGTTTGTGAATGCATCTGGTGGTGATGGTTGTTTCATTTGAAGTATATGCAGAAAAATCTGGACTCACAAGTTGTGTATTTGAGTAAGGTATCTCAATATGTCTCTCTGATCTTAAAAAGGAACTTTCTGTCTTTGTGAAAAGCAGTCATTTGGTTTGAAAAGATTGTGCAGTGGGATTAAGATTTTCTCATACACAGCTGGAATACAGTCAAGAGAAGCTTGAATTCAGGCCTCTGTCACCTGGATTTGTTCTTTTTCTGGCTTTTGTGAGGTTTATAATGAGCATCTCACACAACTAGGCCTGGTGCAAGTGGGTCTACTATTGTGCCTGATATCAAGAAGGAGCCTAGTAAACATTGGTTTACTTTTTCTATCTGCTGATCCATGTTGCTCCTATTGATGAGAAATGTCCTCTATCCCATTGCCTGTTCCATGCTTCAAAATCTCTTTGAAAGCTGATGATCAGTAATTCAATACTAGAGACCACAAAACTGTGGGAAATGTATTTACAGGCCCCTTTTAAACCCTGAAAATAATTTATGAACCATAAGTTTTTTGAAGAAGTTGGAGTTCAATGGAGAGGAAGGTCCATAAAAGGGCTACAGAAAACAATTCTGGTGGCAGTAAACCAACAAACCAGAGCCTGGAAGTTCAGGCGAGAGAAAGAAGGGAGGATATGGGATGCCAGACAAGGATCCTGAACAGTTAAGGCAGGTGAGTTGGAGTAAGTAGCATACACACAGCAAGGAGCATGCCTGGGGAGAGCCGGAGATGCGTGTTGGCAAGAGTGGACTCAGGCTGGTGTGGTCACAGTGGACAGCTGAGCGAGTAGGAGCCTGAAAACACAGGAAGAGGCATCCCCCTTCTCAGCTGAAAACAGTAATGGGCTTCTGGGCTTTTTTTAAACCTCTTTAGGAATAATGCATGGAAAATAATGATTAGGAATATTGTTGGAGCTATGACTTGATCCTTGAAAGGTAAGGAAGTACGTGTTCTTCCTTCCTTTGGCAGGTCCTCTTCTCCGTCTGCAGACTGTCTTATGCATGTCTTTCTCTTTTTAACCATTATGGCACATCCTGATGGAGTCTTCCTTCCTATTCCATCCTCTAAGACTGGATTAGTGACCTTCCTTGCATCTAATGTTTGTTTACATCTATTGTGGCCTGTAATGTAATCTTTTTGTTTACCTAGGAGCTGATGAGATCCCCGAGGATGGAGAGCTTATCTTCATGCCTGGCAGGGTGACTGACTCATGATAGCTGTTTTAGTCAGCTTTTTGCTTGGTGACTGAAAGGTCCAACCAGAACAATTATAGAGGAGGAAAGTTTATTTGAGGGCTCACGGTTTCAGAGGTCTTAGTCCATAGAGGGCCAGCTCCATACCTTGGGGTGCAAGGTGAGACTGAACATCATGGTGGGAGAGGGTGGTGAAGGGAAGCATCTCATATCATGATGATCAGGAAGCAGAGGAGGTCTCCACTTCACAGATAGAAATATATACCCAAAGCCACGCCCCAATTCCCACCTCCTCCAGCCACATCCCACCACTTCAGTTACCACTCAGTTAATCCCTATCAGGGGATTAGATCACTGATTGGGTTAAGACTCTCACAACCCAGTCATTTTTCCTCTGAACCTTTCTTGCATTGTCTCACATGTGAGCTTTTGGGGGACACCTCACATCCAATCCATAACAGAAGCCACTTGGTACATACTTGAATATGTAAATGGGTTGGGTGCAGATTCAGCACAAAGCCATCAGGCCCCATGCTGTGGTTTAGAAATTTTAAGGAAGGAGTTGATGGAGATCTTAGATTGGGTCAAATATAAGACTTTAGTCTATGTTATTTGCACATGGTATTAGTTCCCCTGATCTACCTTCTCTTGAGAATTTAGAATTAAATTTTTTTAGGCAGGGTGGATACCAGGGATTGAACTCAGGAGCACTCTACCACTGAGCCACATCCCCACCCCTATTTTGTATTTTATTTAGAGACAGGATCTCACTGAGTTGCTGAGCACCTCACCATTGCTGAGGCTGGCTTTGAACTCCCGATCATCCTGCCTCAGCTTCCCCAACTGCTGGGATTATGGGCATCTGCCACCATGCCTGACTAGAACTAAACTATTAATGATGTGCTTATACTTGAAATATCACTCTTAATACATAAAAACTCCAGAGATAGCTATTTCCTAGGATAACTTTTAGTTTGGAGTTAATCAGGATTACTGAATAATTTGAGGGTGGCAATATATTATTAGTACTATTATTACTGTTTTTTGTAAATGTAGAGCAAGGAGACTGTTGAAACTACTTGTACTGAGCTTCTTTTTATTATTCAAACAAGACCTGTTCATTGCAGAAAACTTATAGCTACAATAACTTGTGTAACTTAATGCCAATATTCAGATGTATTAAAAAAACAAAAATCACCTGAGATAATCATTACTCAGAGAAAATCAGTAAGTAACCTTTGGAGAATTTGCTATCCTGCATTGTGTGTGTGTGTGTGTGTGTGCGCCCACGTGCATGCGCGTACATGTCTGTCTAAATAGAGTCAACTCTTCAAATCCATGGTTTCAAAATTCAAGGATTCAACAATCTTGGATCAAAAATATTTGAAAAAAAATTGTATCTCTGCCGAACAAGTATAGACCTTTTTCTTGTTATTATTCCCTAAAAGTGCATTGTAACACCTATTTTTGTAGTATTACATTGAATTAGGTATTATAAGTAATCTCGAAATGATTTAAAATATATGGGACAATGTGTGTAGGTTTTCTGCACATAGTATCCAAATTTATATAAGAATTTTGAGCACCTGCAGAGAGATGTTCCTGGAGCCAATCCCTGGCAAATAAAGAGGAATGACTGTATATTTCAAACACAAGTATATTTTATCTTATGCCTGTAAACTGATTTTAACTTGCAATATGCCTGTTATATTAATATGCCTTCACCCAATTGATCTTAGCACAGCCATATTGGACAGTTTCATGCACCCTTGACCGTGTCCCACATGACATACAAGTTGTATCATCTCTCTGTTCTGCTTTCACCAGAGCCCTAAAAGGCCACCTAGACACGAGAAGGTACAATCTAGCAATCTGGTGGAATTAATACCGCAATCCTCAACCGATAAGGGATGGAGTTAGTACTCCAGCATTCCTGTCCTGTGTTGGGAGTCTTACAAGATATATGCTAGATAGCTCTGCAGGGGTTTTCTAGAGGGGTTGAGATGCAATTATCTGCAGCTGTAACCAGCTCACTTCTGCAAAAAATATTAGATATTTTCCCCTCATTTATCTTACTTCCTCTAAAACAGTCTGCACCCAAGTTTTCATCTCAGGATCTACTTCCAGAAAATCCCAAACTAAGAAAATAGCAATCCCATAATATTGGGCAAGTAGATTTGTTTCACTTTTTCATTATTAGATAAAGAACTGTAATGGATATTCATGTACAAATGCCTTTACACATAGGTGAATTAATTTCTTTACTATAAATGCTGGGTTAAGGACAGGTACATTTTAAAGATTCATGATACATGTTCCCAAATTAGAAAAATTGTTTATACTTGCAGAGTATTGGTTTCCCTATGATCTTTGGATATTAACCTTTTAAAGTATTTGACAGATGATGTGGTTAAAAAATTCTGTTTAGTTTTAGTCTGTAATTTCTCATATAAAAACATATTGGCCACATACATAACATGTTCCCTGTTTGTATCTTCTCCCCATTTTTCTCGTTGGGTATTTAAATATTTTAATCAGTTTCGTGATCCTTACATATTAGGGTTCTTACCTTTTTGTCATAGGTTTTATAAATTGTTTCTCTAAATGTCTTTTGACTGATTTTGTGATGCTTAATAGCCACTTCCATTGGCTTCCTTTCCAGTTCTACATTAGCCTGCACATCTGTCTCCCTCCTGTTGACATTCTCACCTTTGTATTGTTCCATCTCATTTTCTTTTATGTTTTTCATTTCCCTTCATCTTATTTTCTTATCCTTACTTCCTCTTCTAAACATGGAGTTGATTACTTGATCTGGTCTTGCAGTGATTCTCACTGGGCACAGAGGAGTGTACAGCAGAATCAATGGGAAAGATGGCTTTTTTCAAACTCCACGTTGGTCAGACTCTTGAGGACTACAGCCACTGTGCCTCTGGGACTCTTCAGTGTGTGTGGAGCCCCTCAGTTGAGCAGAGGCAGAAAAAGTTGAGGACGATTGGTCAGAAGGTTTAAGAAGGCGTGGAAATGGCACTCGCTTCCTTCGTTTCCCTGATAAAACCCTGTGACTTCAGGGCCCATCTCCAAGGATCTCCTTCTGCTTCTCTGTGTTTGGCCGATCAGCAGATTACTTTCCAAATTGACTGTGGAATGTGCTGAAGGCACATGCTACACTGGGTCTAGAGGATCAGCATTATTTTTAAAGCCTAATCAATATGAAAGGCCCCTTTCTTTATGTGATGCCATAAGGTCAAGTCCAAATTGCATTTCCACATCACAAGAGCTTTCAAAGCTAATGCAGATGCCACAGGCCTCCAGGGAGAGGTTACTACTCTGCTTTGTAGATTTATAGTCACATATCTCCTGGTCCACAAAAGAAAGGCAAAGCCTTTTGCATTCTGGGGAGTGTTCCAGGCTGTTCATCACTGACTAGCAGCATCTTTAGTCTGAGAGACAAACACAATTTCTTTGAACAAATTTTAAATTCACAAAACTTGAAACATATCTTTGTATCCTGCATTATTTTAAAATGTGTATTAAATTAAAGCTACGGATTATTTTTCCAAATTGATTTGGTGAATATTCATTTAAATTAACACTGCCAAAAGTTTTCTAAAAGGATTTCCAGTGTTTCAGTGATTTCCAATTATCATATGGAGCTTATAGACTAGGCTCAGGATAGACAAATGGTGGCATTTCCTGGATAAATTTATTGTAGATGTGGAAATATTTTTTTTCACATCTGTCTCTTATAATAAATCCCAAATATAAATACAAGGTATAAGGTTTTAAATATAACTTAGTGAAGGTGTTTTTAAGTAGTTTTAGTAAAATGGCTTTCTAAAAGGATTTGCAATATTTCCATAATATTATGAACATAGACATTAATGTGATTCAGGAAGCTTCCTTTCTAGAGTTTTCACATATGATCCAAACATCCATGTATTTGAGACTTAAATGATATAGAGGATAGCATGTCTCTTAGACTATTTGCCTTGACTGTTAGTTGTGCCATTTGGTCTTTGTGAAAGCCAGGAAGGAGTTTTGTTGGAAATAGTGAAAAATGAAATTTGACCTCTAAGATGCTGACTTTGTGTAAAGACCCACACACCTTTTACACCTTTGATAAAGAAACAGAATGCCTGCAATACGTTCTATGATTCATATTCTTTAGTTAAATCAAAATAGTTATTAATCCATAGAAGCTATTCATTCAACTGCAGGTGCCTACTGATTCTTGGGGTGGGGAGAGGTCTATGTGTACGCATGTGCTTTTATATTTCTGTTTAATCATTTAACATTTGCCTGGTTAGATAGATATCCTTTTCTCTCATCTTTGCTTCACAATCTATTCTCTCTTAAGGCATGCACTGACATAATTATTCCAGATGGCAAAGTAAAATGATCAGGCCTGATCTATTTTTGTGAGTTCTGTTCATAATGAAATCTATATCATACAGCTGATACAAAACCTGGTAAAAGAGCAGATTTACAGACACTTAAAGAGACTTCTATACTCTTCCCCTAAAAAATTCAAAGAATAAATAGCACTCAAGACTTATATGTATGGTCTAAATACAAATGAAAACTGCGGGGTGACCTCCAACAGTGCTTTGGCCTCCGTCCTGGTGCTAGCATTAAGTTTGCTCAAGGTAAAAGAGCCACAGATGCCTCCCCTGGGCCTAAGCATTATTGACAGATGAGGTTGCTATTGAGCTGTGTCAAGTGATGTATCTGGGAGCAGATGTACATAATGTAATGAAAAAAATGCCAGGGTACATTGTGGTTTAGAGGTGATTTCTCATTCACTATGATATCACCTTAGTCCTATTCAGATGTTTTATAGTCTTCTTAAATTGAAATTAGTTGATGTGTAATTTAGTAGCTGCTAAGCACAATTTTTAGGAATCATCTTATAATGCTGCGCTAGTCAGCTCAGGCTGCCATAGCAAAATACCACTGACTAACTCTCTTAACTGGTAGAAATTGATTTCTCATCATTCTGGATGCTAGAAGTTCCAGATCAAGGTTCTGCAGGGATTAGTCTAGAGAGGGTGCCTCTTCATGGCACATGGTAGCTACCTTCTCACTGCAGTTTCCATGTGGTTTTTCCTCTGCATGTGCATGGAGAGAGAGAAAAATCTCTTCCTATGAGGCCACTAGCCCTGCAATTAAGGGGCCAACCATTACAACCTCATTTAACCTTTATTACCTTTTAAAGATCCCAACTCCAAATACAGTTATGTTGGAAGTTAGGGCTTCAACATATAAATTTGAGGGAAACACATTTAAGTCCATAGCAGATGGGGGAAAATGTTGATGCAATTTCTGTTAGCCAAGAAAAAATAAATGCAGGAAGTAAGCCTGAGAGGTCTTGTTAGTGATTGACAGCATAGAACTCTTCCCCCATCTGGACATTTGGATTGTTCTGTGGATTAAACTAGACTTAGAAGTCCTTTCTAACCCTAGCACTCAGTGTTTCAGGTAATAACTCATTACCTAAAAAATAGGGCATAAGTTCCAAATAACAATGATATTTTTCTTTCATTACCCAATTTTTATATACCCAGAAGACTTAGGGGACATTATAGTGCAAGAGTGTGGCTGGTCTAGGTTTGAATCCCACCTTCTCTTATCAACTGGTACCTTCAAGTTATTAAGGTACCTCTCTGAGATTGTTTTTCTATAAAACAACAAATGATACTTACTTCAATGTATGTATTAGAATGCAGTCTATACTATTATATATATGTATGTATATTAATATACATATAATAAAGAGGGGGTCCCATGAAAATAACAGAGAGATCAGTGGAGAACAGGGGAATTGAGAGAGAGGGAGGAGGGACTGGAAAATAGAGGAAAGGTGGAATGGAATTGACCAAACTGTCCTGTGTATATTTATGAATAAAGGGAATTTCACCTTTATGTATATCTGTAAATCACTAATTTTAAAAACTATAAATAAATAGAAGGAAGAACAGTAGCAAAAGGAAGGGAAGGAAAGAGGAAGTATTGGGGACTGAATTGGAACAAATAATATTCGATACTTGTGTGAATATGCCAACATGAACCCCAATGTCATATATAATATTGCACTCATTAAAAACAAAGAAATAACAATAACAAACCCCTCAGTAGTGGCATACATAAATTGTGCTCACATCCCTTCTACTAGAGAGTAGACATGTAGTTATATCAAACAGGGAGATTCAGTGAGAAACATTATCTCTAGCTATTATTTTAGTGGCAGTGGTTACTCTGCTTCAAATGGTTATTATAAATATTAGAAATAATCCATTAATTCATTAATCTACATTGAATTGTGAAATAAAACAACAATGTGTTTAGAAAAATGCCTTGCATACAGTAAATATCAAGAAGATAGAATCATTGTTCTTAATTTCCCCTAGCACTCTACTACTGGCAAAATGTGGTCCATGGTCTAATAGCATGAACATCACCTGGGAACCTTAGAAATGAAGAATTTTATCCCCTTGACCAGACCTACTGAATTACAACCTGCTTCTTAACACTTTGAGAAGCTCTGGACTGGCATATTCTTTGTAAATCTTTCAAGGCATCTGCTGGCTGTGTTACCTTGAATAGCCACAAGCTGTGAAAATTAAATGAGATGATATGTATAAATTGCCCTAAATCTGTAAAGTTCTTCACAACATTATTTAAGTGTACAGATATGCAGAAGAAAATATATCTCATCAGTTATTTGAACAACAAAATTTGAGAATCATTGGGTTCTTAGATTTTTCAACCTTTGTAACATTCCCTGGCATTGCAATACCATGTGAAAAAAGGCAATCCATTTCTGTAAAAGGTGCTTGAATTGCCATGCACTTTTTAAAAATGTTTTTATTGGTGCATTATAGTTATACATAATAGTGGTTCATTTCGACATATCATACACACATGGAATACAATTTGTTCCACCTCGGTCCCACTGCTTCTTTCCCTCTAACCCTCCTTCCCTCCCACTGTTCCCTTTGCTCTACTATACTGGTCTTTCTCCTATTTATTTATTGTTTTTTTTAAACTGGTGCTTTATAGATGTACATAAAGTTGAAATTCACAGTGGTATATTCATATACATATGTAGCATAATTTTGTCAATTTCATTCTTTAGTTCATCCCTTTCCGACTCTCCTTTCTCCCCCTCAATTCCCTTCCTCTGCTCTACTTATCTTCCTCTCTTTTTGTGGGATTTGTCCCCCTATTCTTTCCCCTGCTTACTTTGCTCTAGCTTCTACATCTAAGAGGAAACATTTGATCCTTGACTTTCTGAGTCTGACCTATTTCACTTAGCATGATATTCTCCAGTTCCATCCATTCACCAGCAAATGCCATAATTTTGTTCTTCTTTATGATTGAATATAACTACATTGGGTAAAAACAAATACCACATTTTCTTTATCTATTCATCTGTTGGCAAGCCTCTAGGCTGATTCCATAACTTGACATTGGAAATTACATTGCTATAAACATTGATATGACTATATTTCTATAGCATGCTGATTTTAGTTCTTTTGCATAAAAACCAAGAAGTGGGATAGCTGGGTCATATGGCGGTTCTATTCCTGGTCTTTTGAGGAATTACCATGTTGCTTTCCAGAGTAGTTGTACTAATTCATTGTCTCACCATCAACATATGAGTGTACCTTTTTCCCCACATCCTTACCAGTATTATTATTATTTATATTCTTGGTGATTGCCATTCTGACTGGAGTGAGATGAAAAACTCAATGTAGTTTTGATTTGCATTTCCCTGATTGCTAGCAATGTTAAACACTTTTTTCCCATGTACATTTTTATGTGCAGATAGACCCACCCTTTTCAATTGAGGGTTTCAGTGTGTTTTTAATCACCATTGCTTTTTGGTAGTGTCTGAATATTTTAGCTTTTTAATTTTCTTAATTACATCATTATCTTTTCATTTGTATTATGGAGTATATAGATTTTGACATCAAATGAATGTGGAAATTATTCTGAAAAATCTTTAAATGTAGAAAATTTTATCAATGGAAAAATTGATGAAAGAAATTGTTAAATGAGAACTTCATGGGATCACTTCAAATTAGAGCAGTTATGTATAACATGTAACATTATACACTATAGATTCATACACCAGTATTGAACCATGCTAAATGTCCTGAATCCAAAATGCTGGAACCAGAAGCATTTCAGATTTCAGATTTTTAAAAATGATTTTGGAATATTTGCATACACTTTACTGTTAAAATTATGCATATTGCATAATTTTCCTTAAGGGACTTTCATTTAATTGTGGAGATAATGACTTTATCAGAGAAAACAGTAGCAACTAACATTTGTATTATACTTTATAGTAGATTCTGGTGGGCGATGCCCATGCTTTAAAACATACATATATGCATATATTTGAAAATAAATCTATATTTATATTTATGTTCATGTTACACAGAGAAAAAAAGACCAAAAATAAGTTATACATCAAAATGGTAATGGTGACAAGAACTTAAATTATTTTAATTTTATTCCTGCCCTTTTCTGTATCTTGCATATTTTTCTCTTTGGACGTGTATTATCTATACAACTATAAAAATACAACAACATATTAAACTTCTGTTCTTCAGTAAGTGAGATGGGTGATTTACCTCTGGTCCTGATGAGGCTCTGGAGGCTGTACTGTTGAGACTGGTTACATTGCAGGGATATGTCTAAGTGACCAGCAAAATATAAAAAGCATGAGGCAAAATGTCATGCCAGACATGACCCGAAATACTACCAGTTGAGTCTAGAAGATGAATCAGAAAGAAGGTATGGTGGGTTCCTAGTTGCTTTAATCTCCCTTACCTACTTGCGTTAACAAGTAGCAATTCACATGCAGGTAAATTACTCATATCCCAGGAGTCCTCATAAACATCTCTTATCCTCTTATCTGTGTTCCAAAATATGTAAAGTGTATTTCTTTGTCCTTTTTTTCAGACCCCGTGGTTGTGGAATACAAGACACTGCTGGTACAACTATCCCTATCAGGTAAGAAGGCCTTTCTGTCTCCCTTCCCTATCTTCTGCACATCTGTTTTGTGGTGTTAAGCGTGGCTGGGCAACCACTTGTGTTTTGGCCCTGCCCCTGCTGATTGATGCTGGACATGACTCAGGGATATGAGTCGGTAATTAAATAAAATGGTATATTATAATAAGCAACTTTGATTTTTTTTTTTTTTTACTTTGGGGTTGTTTGGGGTTATCTCTTTAGAGGCATTTGGGCTTTTGAGTGTGTTTAAGATTAATGTGGCACAGAACACTCCTTATCTTCTCTATTACACACAGATTCGCAACCTAGAGTAGGGCCTGTCATTGGATGCTTCTTGGGCAAGTTCAAAGCTAAGAACACATTGAAATGGAATTCCAACTTGCACTTCCATCTCTTTCAAGTAGTTTATTCAGATTAGAAAAGACTATAAATAAGCAACATGATGGTTAGGGAGAGCTTAGCATTCCAGGGACATCTGATAGTGACTATAACAATGTTAAAGCCAATCACTTATTTTACACAAGTGTTACTCTCAGGCCCAACTGCTGTTTTGCTATCTTAACTACCTTGAACATTGTAATTTGAGCCTTTTTATCTTGTAATGGTACACCAAGTAGCTCAAGCTGTATATATCTAAATTTCTATTTATAAAAGAACATTAAAGGCTTCTAGAATCCTGAACTGGAATGTTGGCATGGCAGCTGCTGTAATGCCTGTTTATGAGGTAAATTCTACATCATGAAAGACATTGAGATGAATGCTGTGTAAAACGTAATACCTATTCTTCTTCTTAACTATACTGTAGTCCAAAATAATTTTCACATTTATGGCTAAAACTGAGAAATGGCTCATTTCTGAGAAAATGAGTTGCTAGGACTGTGACCCAAAATGTAGCTGCAGGCTGTTTTACAGCCTGTAGATTCTGTATAAAAGTCTGAGGGTCTGGTTGATACAGCTGTGTTTAAGAATAGGAAACGTGATTAGTATGGAAGGAAAGATTCCGTGGGTGCTGATGCAGGTCAAGATTGTCTTCTCCTGATAAGGCATCATTGTTTAACACTGGGTAATTCAGCATAAAGTTCCCCAAATCAGGGACAGATTCATGATCTCTTGTAGGAACAGTGATCATCCTCGACAAATTCCATATATGAATTAAAAAAAAAGGCTTTCATGTGTGTGGTAAAAAATTAAGCAGCATGTAATTACTGTGTATGCAATTTCAGGTCTGTGTGTGTAATCGTGTCTATGTGAACATGTATGGTAGGCTGCAGTTCAGAGTCAATCTCAAGGCTTCAGAGCACTTTCAAAAATTGAACATGCTCATGAAACACATTTGTTATGTCTTTACCATATATACTACGTAAGTAATTAAACACATGTTTAAATGAAATAGTAGTGGTCTACTTCAGTTTTATTAAGGACACACATATTTCTTTTGTATAGCATGTATGTTTGTTATGTATTTAATACCTTTATATACATATGTATATCTTAAGATTAAAATAATATAAATTCACACTCAGTTGGCTCTTATACAGCTTGAAATAAAGAACACAAGTTGGGCATGAGAAGCCCCTCTGCAGTGGTCATGGAGACTCACTACCTGTGAGACTTGGGTTTAGCCTTTTAATCTCAATTAACTGACAGCAATTTTCTGCCAACTGTATAATTCATAGAATTTTTATGAGAATCAAAAAGTTAACATATGAGTGAATTTTGCTAATTGCAAAGCAATCCATGGATATGGTAACTATAATGTGATGCTCTGTTGAATTCTGAAGTTTCTGGAGGTGAACTAACTTGTCCTTATGACCCGTCTGGGGCATTTTTCCAGGTGATGATGCTGAGTTAAGGGAATCTCATTAAAACTGAAATTTGACCTTGACTTTAAGGTCAAATTCCAGGATCCTATTTTTTTGGCTCCATTGCTTCCGACATCTGCCCTGAATACCCATCCTTCACTGCTAATGCCTTCAATTTTTAAAAGGATGGTTCACTGAGAAATAAATTCTCTCAAGGGTGATGCTGAGCTTGAAGAAAACCTTGATGATTGTCTTAGTTCAGGCTGCCATAACAGAATGTCATAAGAAGTGATCATGTACATGAGGGCTCCATTCTTATGGCCTGATTACCTCCCAAAGTCTTTACCTCCAGATTCCTTCACATTGGTTATTAGTCTTCAACCCATGAATTTTGAAGAGACACAAACATTTGATTCATAGTAATGCTTATTGTCCCTTAGAGTTTAAGATTGCTGATTAGAAAGTATCCTATCCTGCCATGTACTTTGTTGTCAAAAATTTCATGATGTCGTGCATAGTGTTGCTAGTTGAGTGACAGCTTCTTGGGATAGTCAACTTGTTATATATCATTACTGTATGAGCACATAACTTTAATTGCATTGACTGTGTATAGTATTACTTTGTATGCAGGGTATGGACATGTTTGCCTGATGATACTCAAAGGTTTTTTTCATTCATTCTGATAATGGCAAACATTTCATTACAACTCAATTAAAGCAATTAAAAACTGCTCACCAACATGGTTTTGAAAATCATGTTATGTATTGAGTCTTCCCTCCATCCCTAAGCCTCTGAGGCAATTAGATCAGAAATCACCCCTTGCCTCATATTTTACAGATAAGTAAGGCCCAATGTTATACCTGCAATGCTGTGGCGCTGGGTTTCTATCTCAGATTTCCTGGCTGGTTGCCTAGTATGGTATCTCTTGGCAGTCTTCCTGCTCCTTTGATCTTTTAATAAATTTTTTGAATCATTCTTTTTGATATTTGCAATGTACCAAACATTTCCTAGTAACAAGAAAGCTTCCTGATTCATGCAGAACTTGAAACTATAGTTTGGTGACCCACATAGCACTCCATTTTCTATCCCCTATACTCTTCCGTGTCCCTGTACTTTGGACTGTCACAGCAGTTGTAGAGTATTTTATTGATCGATCGATTGATTGATTACATATAGATTAGAATACTTCTTCAGGTTCCCTAAGGAATCTTTCAGTATGAAAGAACCATAAATGTTATTATTAAACTGAAGAATAAATTTGATCTCAAATATTCATGCTAATGAATGCTTTTGGGGTTTGAGATTAAATGAAAATAATGCCAAGGAGCTGTGGATTAGAGGCATCCTTGAAAGCTCCATTATGGCGAAGAGAACAGGCAGGAACTGCATTTGTAAAGCATAGGACTGTGTTACTTTTCAGCATTGAGTTTGAGATGTTTGGCATATAGATTGGGTTCCCTATTAACTATTAATCTTTTCCCTCTTTCTTTCATCCTCAGCCGCTCACAACCGACCTTCACTACTATTACATCCTGGAGCTGTCATTTTATTGGTCTTTAATGTTTTCCCAATTCACAGATATCAAAAGGAAGGTAAGAGTGGTTATGTTGTAAAGTACTTGCAGACGTGCATCTTGACTAGCCCTTGGCAGGGGGTGTGGAGTCTCAAAAGCACTCACCTCTGTTTTCCTGGCAGTGCTAGATTAGCAGTACTCTCTGCATCATTACAGAAATGTCTCTGGGTGTTGTTTATACTGTTTTGTATTTTGTTCCTATTGTCCCTTCACTCTTCCCCTAAAATCCAGTGTTCTCTTCACTATGAAAAAATATATGAATGGAATTCTGATGACAGTAATTTTCTCTCAGTCTTGTTCCCAAGTTCCTCTGTTTTCCAAATTAAATAAGAAGAAAATTTCTTTTGACTCCTGGAAGAGAATAACGTTTTGCTGTTTGCAGCCCTGCAGAATTAATTCTCTAATAAAAGAGTTGTCAAAATGTCTCAGAAATGCAACCTTCCTAAATGAACTATGGTAGTGTTCACCCTCCCTCCACTGGAGTTGCTTTTGCTGAAAGTACCCAAGGCCTCCTGACTGTTAAATCCACTTACTCTAACTCCCATCCTACCAGCTTCTGGGCAAAATTGGTGCTTTGGGCTGTTTGCTGTTTATTTTTTCCATAATGCTGTTTTCTCAAGATTCCCACATTTGGATCAGACCTTCATAGTTTTTATGCTGGCCTCTATCTTAATGCTCCATGCTCTGTATATCTGGGTATTCTAGGGTTCTAAACCCAAATTACAGGGTACACCTCATTAGATGACTAAGCTTATATTTTCCAGCATATCCAACCATAACTCATGTGCCAGAAATTCCCAAAAGTTTCTCTTCTATGCCAGACTTTCTTTGGGTTCATACTTCCTCATCTCTACTCACAAAGAATAATATTATGTTCTTTTTGTTTATTATATTATTTAATCTTGCAACAACTCCACTTCCAGTTAGGTTATTTTTTATTTATCTTTATTTTAGGAATTAGGAAACTGAACCTTATATGCAAAATGTTCCCAACTGCCAACACAATCTCCTAGTCTCATTCTCTCTCCAAATAACCCTTCTAACCAACAGTCAGGGAAATGGGAAAGGTTTTCTTTGTGCCTCTCTGTTCCTACTGCCTTAATATCGCTGACATGCTTTGTTTGAGTCCTCTCTGCATTTATAGAGTCTATAGTAATAGTCTCCTGAATGGTCCTTGTTCTTAAATTGTCTGCCATGTCAGAGTTACCTTTCTTAAAGCTTCAAGACAAAGCCCAAACTACTTGGGGGTAACAGTCAAGATTGTAAACAGCATGACTTAAACCCACCTCTCCCACTTATGATCCATTTCCCCACACACATAGGATTTAGCCACAAATATCTTCTCACCATCAAACACCATCTTTGTTTTTGTTGTTGTTCAAATATATTTAATTTCTTTGTGCATCTTTTTTTTTTTATAAGACACTGTCTATGGCTATAGTATACCCTATTTCCTCTTTGTCATTAACAAGATATAACCCAAAATTAGCCTCTGCTTTGATGCCTTATTCTATTCCCTCAAGTTTTTTGACTACCTTCTTTATTTAGTTTATAAGAGTATCCTACACTTACTGTGTTATATTTTGACAGTATGGTGACCCGCCTCTCTCCTTTCACTAGCCATGGAGGGTGAAGAGCAATGTCTTAGTTCATTTGAGCTGCTATAACAAAATACATAGATTGGACAGTTTGTAAGCAGCAGAAATCAGCTGGGGATATAGCACATTGGTAGAACACTTGCCTAGCCAGCATGAGACCCTGGATTTTAACCCCAGCACTGCTACAGGAAAAAAAATCTCCGATATAAACAGCATAACTCTATTTCTCACAGTTCTGGAAGGTAAGAAGTACAAGATCAAGACACCAACAGATTCATGGTCTGGTGAGAATCCACTTTCTCATACGTGGCACCTTCTTACTATGCCCTTAAATGGGAAAAGGGGCAAAACAGCTTTCTGGAATGTTCTTTTTGTTTATGTATTTATTTTATTTTGTAAAAATCTTTTATTTGTTCTTAGTTATACATGACAGTAAAATTACTTTAACATATTTGGCACATTCTTTATAAAGCCACTAATTCATTCATAATTCTAAATACTATTACTTTAGGAATTAAGGTTTCAACATTTGAATTTGGGAGAACACAAACATTCAGTCTATAGTAATCAGGATATGTTTATCTTTGTATCATTTGTGACTATCAGAGTACCTGCTTATGGTAGGATCAGTAAGTTCAGAAATAAATGGATCAGTTCCTTTGCAAACAGCATTGTACATTATGATGGAGCATAATTCTGTAATGTGTCATTTTGGTTAGACCAGTAATCTGTTAAATTGCAAAATGGTATCTGAATGGCAGCTGAAAAGCACTTAGGAGTCTATGGTCTAGAGCCTGAGTTTCCTTTCCCCAGGTAAACTCTTCTACCATCCAGCAGCAGTATCTTTCTCGGCTGACAAAAAACTGTCTTTCTGCTGGACATGGTGGTGCGTGCCTGTAATCCCAGTGGCTCAGGAGGCTGAGGCAGGAGTATTGTGAGTTCAAAGCCAGCCTCAGCAACTTAGCAAGACCCTAAGCAACTCAATGAGACCCTACCTCTAATAAAATACAAAAAAGGGACTGGGGATGTAACTTAGTGGTTAAGTACCTCTGGTTCAATCCTTAGTACCAAAAAAAAAAAAAAAAAAAAAGACTGGGCATGTGGCTCAGTGGTTAAATGCCCCTGGGTTTAATCCCCGGTACTAAAAACAAAAACAAAAAACCTGTCTTTCCTGATTTTTATGGCTGTAAGAACTTAGGTATATGGTATCTGATTCTCAGAAAAAGTGGATGGTCCCTGTCAAGATGAGGTTAGACATAGTAGAAGACTCATTGATACCAACAATTTGTGATTCCCGTATTCTTTGCACCAAACACACTGGGCCAGTTTCTGGAAACATTTAAAGATCCTTCAGTGATGATATGCCAGCTGAATCTTCTCTGTTGTACCTGTAAAACCTTCTTTATTCAGTTAATACTTGTACACTCAGTATCTTCTCTGCACCTAGTAAAACATTGATACATAGTGAGCTTATGTAAGTTTCTCAAGATCATGCAATGTGGGAATGAATTAGAGCCCAAGTTTACCAAGCAAAGCCCTAGGATTCACTCTTAGATTAGAAACTTGCACAATTCTTGCCTTACCCTGCCAGGCCCTTAACATTAGAGATAGTAAGACTTTATCACTCTCTACCATTTTATTGATTCCCCTTTTGCTTGGTGAGAATTAGGGGTGCCATCTGAAGACAGAGATTAATTAAAGCAGGAGTAGCTGTTCTTGTCTTCCAGAAGCCGTGAGCCAGCAGAGCTCAGAGAGGCTTCATTACTTAAGCCAAATGACCATTATCTCAATAGTTTCCATGGGAGGATTAGTTTTAATGGTTGAAGTGTTTCATTTTATGTGATTTTAAAAATATTTAGCACCAGTGTAGAAAACACCTATAAAAAAGAGGTTTGTGGAATTGATTCTAGGCCTATGTATATTGTTGGTGTTTACAAATTTTGCATATATATACACACACGTGTGTGTGTGTGTGTGTATTAATATTTCTTTTTTTTCCCTCTAAGTCTGCTCTAGTAGCTTGTTTTAGATGCCTGGCACCCCTCTCTTCTTCTGTTGGTCAGAGAACTTTTGTTTATTCCTAGTACAGTTGGCTTATTCTTACTTCTTGCACACAATGGGAATTTGGTCACTACCAGATGTGCTTATTAGTTGGCACAGGTTTTGATAAGAAAGATTTTTCCCGTATTGCCATCTCTCGCATTAGAGCACTGTGGTTCTTCTGTTTCTGGTCACATCTTGCTGACTGGCCCCATGGGTCCTTGGCCACTCTGTCTTCATTACACTCCCACCTGGAGGGCCTGCTGTTCCAGCCATCAGTGACAATTTATGGTGTGTTCTGTCTGCCAGATACATTCTCGGCCCTCTATATTGGAACTGTTAACTGAACCTTCTAAAAAACAGCCTGTTTCTTAATCACGAAGTAGGGAGGTTTAAAGATATTCCTTGGCAATACACTAACTTCTGAAGGCTATTCATGAGATTGGTAAAAGAAGGATTATCAAAATGCTTCTTAGGCTTCCCTACCAAATGGCAGTAAGCTTGAATGGCTATATTCAAACAGGGATTAGGATTTATGAACATTGAATCCAAATGCATGCCTCCAAGTCTTTGAATCAGTATCTTAAATGAAGTTTAGAAATCAAATTTTTTGACTGAATGGTTTCATGAATCTTTATGAAATTGCTTTCATATTCACCAACTCTTCTCCTTTTTCCACCATTTAAAAAAAAAATGTTTTCTCTGGTTCCACAAAGAATCTGGTGGTGGAGAACAAAGGAAGAACCTTTCTTACCAGTGTTAACAGAGCACACTACCTCTTGCTCTTTTCCAAAGTTGGCACTTATTTGGTCAGTGAAGCTAAATACTATTAATCTTTCCAGGCTTATAATTTGAATATGGTTTGCTACCAAAATATGTAAACATTTTTAAGAAAATTTTCCTTACTTTTTTCTTCTCCCCCCCATTCCTTTTTCTTACCCTTTCTTCCTTTTCTCTTTTATTAAATATATATATATCTATATATATCTATATATATATATCTTCTTAATACAATATATTCTTGGTGTTCAATGCTATTTGAAACATCTTCTCTTTTCCAAAGCTTCATTTTTGTTAAAATTCTGTGCTGTAGCATCTGCCCACAGTGCACATTTCTCCTGCACATATACATTTTCTGAGGAAAGCTAATACATATTCTTGTGTTGGGCTCAGAACAGCTTGCTTATGTCTAAACCTTGTGTCGTCTTTAACAAAGCTGCTCTTTGGCTCCAGGGCCTGGGCTCTGGGCCAGTGGGTACTGCTCATGTTCAAGAAAGCATCCTTGGCACAGCTCCAGGGCCTGACTGGCAAAGTCAGCTTGTTGCTTTCTTGGTCTTTAACCTGAGAAAAACACTGCATCTTGCCAAAGATTCCTGACAGAGAGGTATGATGATTAAGTTTAACATGAAACTTATTTACAGGTTTGTGTCTGCTCTCTGATTACTTTTTATAGACAATAACTGGTGTCCACTACTGTGAGCGCTTCAGCTGCCTTTTGGAGCTTGGCCATGGCTCAGATCTTTAGGGTAAAGAAAAATGCATGCTTTAATTTTCTTATGAGGATGCAGACTGGCATAGATTTAAATGAAATAATGTACATAGAACTACCTAGTCTAATACTTGACAAGTAGAACTTAGAGCAGTGCCTGGCACTTCATGACCAAAATTTGAATCAAAGCCTAGTAATAAAACAATCAAACCTTAAGCTAGTACTCACAGATTTTTCTTTTTTATTTTTAGTCTATTAAATTTAACAAAATGTTTATGAAGAACTAATTTGAGATTGCCAATCCTTTATTAGTAAGGAAATAGTTAAAAACATCTTACCCTTTATCACCATTAATTCATAAAGGAAAGGACATTTTAACATAAAAGGAGGAAGGAACCAGGTATGGAGGCTGAGGCAGAAGAACCTCAAGTTCAAAGCCAGCCTCAGCGATAGCAAGGCGCTAAGCAACTCAGTGAGACCCTGTCTCTAAATAAAATACAAAACAGAGCTGGGGACGTGGCTCAATGGCTGAGGGCCCCTGACTTCAATCACTGGTACCAAAAAAAAAAAAGGATATCTTTTAAGGGGGACAATCCTTTAAATTTATAATCAGAAAAAGTTTTATTTTTCTTATTTTGCCCTAGGCTAGGGAAGACATTGTTATGGGCAATATAGCTTAGAGGTTAAAATCATAGACTCTGGCCAGGTGTGGTGGTACACACCTGTAATCCCAGCAACCTGGGAGACTGAGGCAGGAGGATGGTAAGTTCAAGGCCAGCTTGGTAAACTTAGTGAGACTGTTGTCTCAAAATTAAAAAAATAAAAATAAAAGGGGCTGGGGATGTCACTCAGTGGTAAAGCACCTCTGGGTTCAGTACGTAGAACCAAAAAATTAAAAGTCTTGAACTCTGTAATCCACCTATCTGCTCAGCTCAGCATCACTCCTAATCTCAAAAAATGACGTTTTAGTTTGCTGATCCTAAAAATGAAATTCATATAATTTGCCTTTGTGGGAGTGCTCAATACATGTTTTCTATGCAGCCACCAGATGTGGCCAGCTCTGCATCTTCTGGCCCATCTAGAATTGTACTTCTTAGCTACCCCCACCACACCCCTTCTTGTGATTGAATGGGGCCATCTGATTAGTAGTCTGTGAACAGAGTTCACTTCTGGGTGGAATATTTAATTGCCAGTGTGATACCCTCTTGGAATTTCACTTTCCCTTTAGTATAGTGACTGGCTGATTTTGACATAGAGGCTGCTCCATCATCCTGGGTCCCTGGGTGACCCTCTCTTCACCCTGCCCCCAACCCTTGATAACATGTAGTAAGTCAGTCATTTTAAACAACTAAGATTCTGAAGGTCTAGTTATTCCCTCCTAACCCAGCTTATCCTGACTGGTACAGCTCTTATTAATAATGTGGCTAATTATCATTTCCTAGAATCATGTTTGGAAATAATTTGTCCAAATCAGTAATTCTCAAGGTGTGGCCTTTGAGTCCTGGGCAATCATTGAGACCTTTTCAGGAGGCTACCAAGGTCAAAACCATTTTCGTGATAACACGAGATGGCATTTGCCTTGCTCACTGTGGGAAGATCTGCAGTGAGCGTTTGAAGGTAGCTGTGGGTGAGGCTGCTGGTGGCACCGAATTGCGCTGGTAGTCATTGTGTTCTTCGTCACCACACACTTGCAGGAAGAAAAGAACATCAGTTTCACCTGAGACTGCTATTGATGAAGGATAAGGAAGTGTTAGTTGTATTAAATCTCTGTTTAAAACGTGCCTGTCTGATGGAATGGAACGTGGGCACAAAGGCATGGTGGTCTCTTGGGAAAGGCCTCTTGAGCTTATTTCTTTGCATTGTGAGTTGAACGGGTGGCCTGTTTTTTATAGAATTACATTCTTACTTAAAAGAATGACCAGCGAACTATGTAATCACAGGCATTTTCACAAACATGTGCAAAGCAAGTTCTTCTAGTTATTTGAGTAAAAGCAGATGACGAGTTATTTGTTCATGTTGACCTTAAACTTTCAGGCAAAAATTATTACACATCTGGAAAACGTCTATGTACCAGTGAGAGCTTGATAGCATCTCAATACTTAAACTTTTCTATTGAGATTCATGGTTTTATTAGCAAATGTGATTTATTTTTTTTTAATTATATTGCAAAGTAGATCATTTTAGTGTAACAATGTAAAGTGTATTGATAGGGTTCTAGATTCCATACTGAGACTCACCTTTGTCAAATTTTGGAAGTATATTCATAACTATTCAAAGAGATATTAAGATACTTCTTTCTTTTCTAACCGTGTATTTGTCTGATACTAGATTTCTATAAAGTGCTTCAACCAAAATGACATCTGGCAACAGACCCAATGTATGTGCAGTTGTGAGAATCCAATTCTCATGTATTAAGCAAGACATTAAAGAGAGCTGCAATAATATGAAACAGTGCAACTCTAGTCACTATATATTTTTTTTATTTTAGAAAATACAGCTATCTTTCATAAAAATATCTGTTGGCATACAATGAGATTTGTTCTTATTAATCAGTGTTTTAAATTTTTTAATTCTCAGTTTTAACATCTCGTGTGGTAAATACTGGTAGACTCACATAAACAAATACTCTTTGGTGTCTTCAGTGATTTTTAAGAATATGAAGTGTTCTTAGAGACCCAGATATGTGAGAACCACTGACTCTCACATGGTGTCAGCAAGTCCTTTTTCTGCTTGAAAAGTTAACATCACAGCAGGTGACACTGGCCATCCTGAGTGCGGGTAGAGACTGAGGTAGAACTCTGTGTAACCTTGGGGCTCTGCTTATCCACATGGTCAGCACACCGCTTAACCTGTCTTTCACAGATGCGCGAAGTTGCTCTTTCACATGTTTGCTTGTGATTGAGTGGAAATATTCTGCCTTTGGATAAGCTTAGGTTTCTTCTGAGGTGGGCAATTCTGGCTCTCGGCCTCTATCCTGTTTCTCTATCTCTACCATGCCTTCAGAATCTAAGTGGGAAGAGGAGGCAGTGCATTTTAATAAGCTACCATCTGTGATCAAAAGCATCTCAATCAGGCTGTGGGAAGGCTAGTGGGAGAATAATAGAACACTGTTATCTAGAGAAGAAATGTGTTTTATGGGACTACTTTGTAGGGTTGATTCAGAGGCTGCCTTCCATAGTGGCTTACTCTGACAAATATCTATATGCCTTGCCAGAGAGACTCATAAGCACCATTAGATCTCACAGCCAGGTAGCTGGCCACTAACACACACTCAGTTACACACTGCTGTTAGGGTGAAGGAGGCGGGGAGCCAGGACTCTCTTCTTCTAGTGTACAGCAGAGGGTAGCAGCATTGCTGCATATAGAGGGACCCACACACTGGGACCCAGTAGCCTGCTTTTCTGAAGGTCTGAGTTCCTAAGTCCAGGGCCTCAGGAGTCCCACCCTCTGAGGACTGCTGGCCCTTGGGGCATTTCCCTTTCAGCAGGAAGGTGCAGTTATTCAGCTGCCTCTGGGAGTTTCCTCTCCAGTCTTTACAGAGTTCTTGGGAAAAAACTCATTTGACTCTTTATAGCTCTAAATGTCCTTTTGGAATTATGAACTCCCTCTGTTTGCATCCTCATAAATACCAACAAACCTCTGCTTCTCTTTGGTCTCCTAAGAGGTACCTCTCCCACCCCAGGCCAATCCTTGTACCTTGGCTCTTGATCCCACATCTCTTCTTTTTCTGGTCATCAGGCCTGTATTTGGGTTTTCCAAAGTGCTGCCTCCTTCCCCGTGGTCATCTTTCCATATACTTTTGTTTCTAAGAGGTAGCAGCTCTGGTAGTTAGGAGCCTGAACTCTGGGGTCACACAGAACTGGATTCAGATCTGACCTTAGCCTTCACTGTCACTTTGGAAAAATTGTGTAACATCTCTGTGCCTCAGTTTCCATATAAAATGGAGTTAATGTAGTATTTGCTTTACATGGTGTTAAGAGTAAATTACAAGTGTCAGGCCTTTGGTCCATGAAAATTAGTAGGCACATTAAAGGGTAGTTAAAAGTTCCCCAGGTGCTCAAGGGGATATGGGGCAAGAAAACACAAGCATTTCAGCCACAAGAAATGTGTGGCCAGAGATCTGTGTGGAGGCAAAAGAAGCTTCCAGTGAATTCTACAGCTAGAGTTCTGGACACTTGTGGGGGATGGAGGTGGGGAGCTAGTCAGTTGAAGGAAGAGGAGTTACAAGGGGACAATTAGGCCGATGAGGATAATCGGAGTCCTCTGAACTCCTCCTGATAACTTGCAGCACCGGCCCAACCTGGGTGACCTGAAGGAGACTTTGTCCATCTTCCATCTATAGCACAAAATTGAGTGCTTGATTGCCCATTGTCACTGTGGGCCTCCAGACCTTGGCAGCACATGTGAGTGTGATGGCTTTTGTGTTCTGCAGTAGTTCTGTTTTCTTTGAGCACAGGCTGCCCCCTACTGATCTTCCTGGCTATCTTCGCTCAAATGGCTTTCTAGAGCTCATAAAGTGTTGCCATTGCCTTTGTCCCCAGGGATTACTGCAAAAAAAAAAAAAAAGAAAGGTTTAGTCTGTTAAACCCCTTATCACTTGTGATTTTTGACACAGAGAACATTTTGTACGTCTCAGAAGTGACCTTTCCCATTAAAAGCTGTGCAGATTAGTGTGACTAGGCCAATGGTAGTGAACAGAGCCCAGCAGATCCATTTGACTCCAGCGCCTTGTGATGTGGCAAGGATTATGTGGTATGAAACTTCTGAGGACTTAAATTTGAAGGAGTAAAATGATATAATATGTATAATTTAAAATATCTACATGATTTTCAAGCAGAGTGTGTTTGGAGAGCATGTGTTTGTTAGGGGGAGGAAGGAAAACATGAAAGATGACTCAGAAGCATTGCAAATCAAGCACCATGCTCTGGCCACGCCCACCGGAAGTGATCGCTGGCACTATCATATCGTTTCTATTGTACAAATAAAATTTTATTGCAGCCTTTTCCACAGTAATAAAATCAATTAAAGATTAAATATTAACTAAATAACTCAAAATAGATGAGATTATGAGTTCTTGATCTTGAAACAGGACCATAAATGTTGCATAGGAGAAAAATTGGGTAAATACTGCTTACACCATGGTTCTCTATTTTATTTATATCTTTTCTCAAAAGCCATAAAATAATGGTACATCTAGCAGCAGAGACAGTAATATTGAATCCAATCGGCTCTTGCTTTTAGAAGCTGGCAAATAAACTCCTTGCCTTTCAAATTATCCTGCTGTTGTAGTTGTAATTGATCATGAGACTTTTGATGGAGGTACCTACCACAACTCTCTAGAATTTGTTTGAATTTTGAGGGTAATATTTAATGGGTTACAGAATAGCTATGAAATTCAAATCTCTTACACATCCTTTGTCAGAAGAAAATGTGGTGAAGTTGGCCGTGAAACCACACAATTGCCACATCCCAGGTACCGTGACTAAGTTTTCCATAATATATCCTCTGATGTGATTCTGAAATGGGGTCATAGAGCTTTTCTGTTAAGAGCCAGATAATATTTTAAACTTGTTGGACTTGTACTCATGATTGCAACTGTTCAACTCTGTCACCGTAGCAAGAACACTGCCATAGACAAAAAATAAATAGGGTTGGGAGTGAGAGTGTTCCAATAAAACTTCATTTACAAACAAACCTGGCCCTTTTCCTGTTTCTTCTCTGGACATTTGTGCATATTTGGTGAACAGTGGGGAATGCCAGATTTAAGAATGGCTAGTAGAAATACTTAAATCATATCAGTATATATTTTTAAAACATTTTCATGATAACCATAGTAAATGAAAAATCTTTAACCAATTAATTTCTTAGCACTTACAGTTTAGAATACCTGTGTATGACAGTTATCTCCCTCAAGGATATAAGTCTGTGTCCATTTATTCTAGAGGTGGAAAACTTTTATCTATTGGAAAAAAGTGTTGGAATAAATTTGATTCTGTATTTAGGGTGAATGAGGTTTTATTATAAATTCATAGGTTGAATTTAAGAGAAGGAAATAATTGACGCATTCCTGACAGGATTCTTGCACTTCATAATTGAACAAATGTTTCCCCAATAAGTCATACTTTTTCATTCATTGTTTTACAAATCCTGCTATAGATATGTACCCTATAATACATGGGCTATATATGAGAATAAAAGTGAATTTTAGTTACAGGGTGTTTTTTTATTTGTTTGTTTGTTGTTGTTGTTGTTTTTTTTCTGCAGTGCTGGGAATTGAACCCAGGTCCTTGAGAATGTTGGGCAAGTGCTGTATTACTGAGCCATATTCCAAGTCTTTTTTTTTGTTTTTTGTTTTTTGTTTTGTTGTTCTTTTACTTTGAGATGGTCTCATTAAGCTGCCCAGGCTGGCCTCAAACTCTTGGTTCTTCTACCTCGGTCTCCCCAGTGACTGGGTTACAGGCATACGCCTCTACACCTGGCTTCAGTTAAAGTTTTCAAGTTTTATTATTGCAAGGCCCACTTAACCAATTCTCTTTATGGTGAGCCAATATCAAGGCCAGTTAAAACATAGCAACCAGATAGATTGTAGACTTCAAATACTCAGAGACTGACATTTACATCATACAATGCTCAGTAAAAGAAAGTATAATTTTCCTCAAATTATTTAATGTGAGGCAACTCTGAATCAACTGATTTCTTTAGTCACTTTGAATATTCTTCATTTTAGTCATTGTCTCAAGACCTATGCAATTTTTTAGTCCCTTGTTTCTTTTGTTTTGTTTTAACCAAATCGTTAAAGCTTTAGAACTTGTGCTACTAATTATTTACTTTAGAAATCTTCTGAAGACAAAGCAGCTAATTATACTGTTATGAATTTCCAGCACTATATTTTTTGCTTTAGTGATTTATTTAGGTTACAGCATTATTTTTAATATTAAGATTTGTTAGTTTTCTATTTTGGGGTTTAGTCTTTGTATTTTGAAGTGTTTTCTGTATATTCACACTGTTAATAGGATATTTTCATATTTCCTCAATGGAAAAACTATTTAACTGTGGTCATTCCTGGTCTGCATAACATTTGTTTGAAATCCTCAACATTCATGTGTTTGTTTGTTCTGGAACAGAGATGGTGCCCAAGTGGTCACCCCCCTTATACATTGCCAATTTACATGCTTGAGTTTACTTTCTGCATGGCCATCCTGCTTCCAACACCTAGTTTGCAAAATCCCAAGTGAAAAGAAAGGAAAACTGTTTGTTATTGCTCTCTGGAAAGAACATGTAACTCTGTTAAAATCATGTAAACACTTATATGCCTTAAAGGTTTAAATGAGAAAAACTTAAAAAAAAAAAAAAAAATTGAGAGACTTCTTTTATTATTGCATTCACCATAAAATGAAATCAGCTTTAAGCATTGGTGCTGTTCTCCTGTTTCCTAGACAGTTTGAAAATCTGTTGTATGGCTAACTTGGTCCTAAGAGCCTGATTTCTATTCATTTGAGTTAGATTGCATGTTTATTATTTCATATGCATTAAATTTTATCAATCAGGAAAGTAATACACTTCATTGTATCTGAGAGAGAAGAAACTTTTCTTTGCCTTGCACTTAAGAAGTGTTTCATATTCTTCACCATCTGTGCCCATCTAAATTGGTCATCAATTAAAATCTTGGTGGTATTATTCCTTTTCTGAGGAGATTTGCACCATGTTTTTCATTTGGAAAGATTACTCCCAAAAGACACTGTATAAAACTATGAATACTTTATCTAGCAGATGATTATTTAGGGGAGAAAATTTCTTGTTTAAAGTGTGTATATGTATTTTTTAAAATTAGGAATGGGCGAATTTTGTTTTCATGAAGGCTTGTACATCCAGATGAATTTGTGGTGCCTTCTAGGCAGATCTGTATTTCAAAGTCTCTCCACAGCTTTGCCATTGTGAAGGGAGTGTATCTTATAGAACCTCAGACCTATACCTTAATGAGAGACCGATCCCTTTGACCTTCTGGTGCTATTTTGTTATGCTCAAAGTCCCCGGAGAACCGAATTGAAGATTCTCATTTTAACAGTTGGAGGTGAACCCCGAGTAGCTGGATTTTTACCTGTGCCTAGGAGTTTGTGACCTGGAAGCTATACAAAACAGACTAAGAAACCATTCTAGATTTACTAAATACTATTTGGAAGTGCAATAAGAAAAAATAATGACCTAATCTTACCAGCTTTGGGTATTAAAATGGATGGCTCATCCTTGAATTCTTTTATTTCAGATTTTCCTGAGTTCGAATTAAAACCACATCTGATTTTTTTCTCCTGTCTTTAATAATTAGCATAGGAGCAACTGCTGTAATTGGGACTGGAGTCCAGGTAAACACCTGGCAGGTAACAGAAGGAGGCCTTGATGCTGACTGTGAACACACCCAGAAACAACTTGGCAGAAGAGCAGAAGTTAGGGACACACTCAAGCAGGGATCAGGACAGTCTTTTGAATAAAGGCTCAATGATCAATCTTCAATCTGAGGGCCAAAAAATGACAACCTCTTTGCTTAATTGCTGCTACAAAAAATGCAAGAATAAAACATTTTCAACCTTAAATGCTATTATGCTTTCAGCCAGGCCTCTGTCTGCATACACACTGATCACTTTCAGTAGTCACAAATATGAGAATGGATGTTTTCCACTCTGCACTGATAAAATTCAAATTGGCAATTTGTTAAAAAAAAAAAAAAAAAAACCTGTCATTTGGACCACATTCAGTGCCTACTTGAAGAAATGTGTCAGGGTGGGACGTTGTGAGTAACACATACAAAATGACTGGATGGTTATAGTAAAGGTATTTCGTTGTATCTAATGCTTTCTGAAGCAGAAATGTTAAAGACCAGTTCTATTCTTCCTACTTTTTTCATATTCATTCAGATACAACTAATGAAAATCAGTTTTCTGATATGGGCATAACTGAGCCCCATAGTAATAAAACAAGCACTCTTTAGGACCAGGGGATATATATGCAAAAATCTTCTTTATAATGCAATCTTTGTCTGAAACATAAGGCTTTGGTTTTTAAAGGAGCCTTGCTATATTCAAGAGCATTGTGTTACTATTGACATTTCTATCAGATATGAATTAGGAAACTTAATTATAAAATGATCCTAATCTTCCATAAGTGTTTTAATCAATTTATGTTCTTTAGTTTAAAAATTAAATAGAGGAAAAACTTTTTTTTTTTTGGTGAGCCAAGAGCAATTTTTCAGAGCTGAACAATGGGAAATTGGAGGGTATTTCTCTGCTTAGGTTTTCAGCTGTTTAGACCTCAAATCTGTTTTAAGCATGAGCAAATATAAGTTCATTGAACCATTGAATTAAGTACTGTATGTCTTAATTTAATTGCATTTAAGAAACAGTTATACAATGTCAGTTGAGAGGTTAGCTCTACTTTAATTGAGTCATTGTTTTGAAGCAGTTATTGTCTAGTAAAACACAGTACTCCAGATGATGGAACCTAATGAATAATAGCCTGGAGAAAATAGATTTCATCTTCCAGTAGAAAACATCAGAGCAATTGTTATTGTATACCTGCGGCACTTTGGTATTTCTATTATAATGATTTAGGAAAACCCTAGATACTACCAAAAATGTCGGAATCTCAGAAGTATCTAACAACTAATAAGTTGCATTAGGCTCAGGGTACTGTCATCGTTTCTCATCTGCCAGTGAGCAGAGAACTGATGTAAATGTGGTTCTACAGGAAGGACCATGGTGGTAGGTCAACAGATGATATGAATTTGCAATACCCAGTTCTGCTGTGGCCACTTAGTAGTAACTGAGGCAAGAAAGACTATTCTCCTGACAGTGACATCCACCATGAATGTACCATCAGCGCAACATGACTAGGATGGAGACTAGGTTCACTGAAAATAAGACAAATAATGGCATTTCATTTTCTAAGTTCTCTGACCTTATTTAGGAAACCATTATTATGGTTATCCATAAATCTTAGGCACTTTCCAGGGAGAAAACCCATAAACACATTCACCAAAGTGCACACAGAACCATTTAAACAATTCAAGTTGTTGAAGCTGACTTTTCAAACCCTAACCTAATGTGACCTCAACAGCTACTGAACTTCCCATGGAAGATATGTGTATCTGCTCTTGGTCTGTGTGCATGCCCTCTCCCTCTCTCTTACACAGGTATGAAATGAGTAGATTCAAAGCTGCAAATGTTATTTCATTGCTGTCGCTACCAAGCCTAGATGACAGAATTGACAACCTTAAAATAACCTAATTCAAAGCTGAGGAAATGGATGCCCTTACCAAAAATTACAAAATCACTGGAGTTTGGATTACAAGATGACTCTTAGGCAAAATAGAGCTAAATTGAGTTGAATAAGATGCAAATATTCATCAGAAATATAGTCATGTCAATAAGACCCCAGTTTTAATGTTCTTGAACTTTGTTGTAAACTTTTGTTTTGAACTAGAAATTACCCTAACTACAGACAAACAAATAAAATAATTATTTGGCTGAACTAGTGAACAGGTACTTCGCTAAGTTGTGGAAAATGTGACTGTAGGGCCAGGATCAGTAAGTGGGACCTAAAGAAAGTGGCCCTTTCACCCCGTGAACCAGGGACCAGGACAGAAGCCACAATAGTAAAAGAATAAGGCAGCTTAGACAAAAAGGAGAAACCACAAGACCTCCATGTTCTCCCTGGGCAAAAGATTAATTTGAATCTGCAAGGAACTGACAATCACACCCGAGCTAATTGCAGTGCCAGTATAAATCAGAAAAAGTCAGGGTAACCCGGCTGGACATCCACCAGCCTGAGGGCTGTTGCCCACATTCATCCTCAGAGCAAGTTCAAGAATGGTTCCAAAGGAATGTCCAGGCAAGGAGCACATGGAGACAGCTGTAAGAATAACAACTTAGCCCTTCTTCATTACGATGACAACTGGGAGTATGGATACTTGCCAAGTGCCTTGTAGTACTTGTAAATAAAATTGTCTTAGAGGCTCCAGAAATAATTTTATTTTTGGTCTTTTAACCTCTTAGTTCATCTGTGAATACAGACGTAACATAAAATACTTATCTGCCAGGGATTAAATTAAGTAGAGTGGTTGCTTTTTATTCATCAAAGTTAAAATGCCTTTTTAAAATGCTGGTAATAGAAAGAAGCTAGTAAAAAAAAAAAAAAAATCTGTAGTGTTGCCTCTACCCCTCTCACTACTCGAGCCACACTGACCTCCATGTTATTCCTTGAACACGTCAGGGTAGACAGAGGATACTGGGTAGAGCCTTCACCTTGTTTGTTTTCTCTGCCCGGAACATTCTCTGTGTGTCTGTCTGTGTGGTTAGCTCCCCCATCTTCTTAGAGGCCTACGCTGACCCCACGGTTTACTGTTGCAGTCCACCTCCCCAGCGACCAGGACTCCCTACCCACACATTTTTACCATCTACTATTAAAAGACCATTTACTTATTATTTGTTGTCTGTTTTCTTCAACTAAAATGTATAAGTTTCACAATGGCAGAAATCTTTGTCAACTCTACTTGTTTATCCCCTGCCCAAAGCTTAATTAGAATATAGTAAGAACATAGTAAGAATAAATAAATATTTTTTAGTGAACAAATAGCCAAGTGAGTATTGACTTCCAGGGATAGAAATTTAAGAATGGTTCTCATAGATTTAACCTACATGTTGCAGTTTTTCCTGATCAAGATTTGTTCGTAGGTCAGTTTTGCAATATGCTTTTCACTGTGGCTAATTTATTTGTCTCTGGATGAATGATCTTTAGGGGTGTAGTCCTTGTTCTAAAGCAAGTAGAACAACATTAGGACCAATCGTGGCACTTAAGTCCCAGAGAAATTAAAGTTCACTCTGGCCCAAATATAGATTAGGATAAATATCAGTAAGCAAGATTATAAGCAGTAGAAGTTCCATGTCATAACAAATCATATCCAGATGGTCAGGAAATAATATCAGAGGAAGATAACCTTTTCATCTGGGCCAAGAAGCTGATCCTTTGAAGCAGTCTAAAATCAGGATGGTTGATTTACTATTACTTCTGTCAAAAACTTTTTTTAATGACTATGAACAGATAGTATGAAAATTAAGGGCTTTCTTGTGTAGCACCCATCAGGAAAAACCAGTGTGTTGAGATTCTTATTTCAGATTCCCAATAGGCACATTCCAGGGGAAGGATGCTAACTTGAGGTGCACATTCTAAGAACTCTAGGAGACAACAAAAAACAGTCACTACCTGTCTTAATCTGTTTAGGCTTCTGTAACAAAATTCCATTGAATGGGTAGCTTTAAACAACAGAAATTTATTCTCATGGTTCTGGAGGCTAGAAAGTGCAAGGTGAAAGCACTGGCAGACTTATTATCTGATCAGGGACCATTTCTTGGTTCAGAGGTGGCACATTCTAGCCATGTCCTTACATGATGGAAGAGGTAAAGAGCTCTCTGGGGCTCTTTTAATAGAGATAATAATCCCATTTACGAGGGTTCTGGCCCTATGACCTAAGCAACTCCCAAAGGCCCTCCTTTCTAGTATCATGACCTTGGGCATTAGAGTTCTAACATGAATTTGAGCAAGGGGAGACTCAAGCATTCAGACCAAAGCACTACCTTTGCCGTTACTATGTGGCTTATCAGGCCTTCCGTAGCCAACAGACTACTAAGGTCTGAGAACCATGCAATGCCCTTGTCCTTGAACCTAAACCAGCTGTTTCTTCAAAGAGTCCACATGCTGATCAGAAACATAACCTATACCTCCAGAAGCTGCAGCCATTAGTAGTCAGAAATGGTTGGACTTGCACTGCTGCCCCAAAGATCTTAGAGTTTGTGATTGTCAACTGCCTGTTACTATGACAAAATACCCAAAATAAATCAACTTGTAAAGAGGAAATTTTTTTTTTTTTAACTGATGGATTCAGAGGTTTCAGTTCATCATTGGCTGGCCTGGTACTTTTAGGCATGTGTCAAAGCAGTACCTCATGGTGGGAGTGTGTGTGGAGGAAGCTATTACCTCATAGCAGCCAGGAATTGAAAAAGAGAGACAAGAAGTGGCCATTATCCCCCTCAAGGGTACGCCCCTGATAACTTAACTTCTTCCCTCTAGACCCTACCTCTTAAATAATCTACCACCTCCCAGTAGCACCATGGACTGGGATCCATGGGCCTTGGGGGAACACTTATTGAAACCATAGCAAATTTCAAGTCCCTTCTTTGCTTGAAATCCTGTGGTGATTTCTCCCATCACTACACATTCTTTGGGTTAGTAAAAACACACTTCATTATCTGACTTTGATCCTGGAGTTGATTCCCATGGTCATTGGTCTCCTATATTTCTCTCCCAATGGACTTCCAGAGAGCTGGAGTTTTATCTGGTT
Organism: Sciurus carolinensis; assembly: GCF_902686445.1. Lineage (NCBI taxonomy): Eukaryota > Metazoa > Chordata > Mammalia > Rodentia > Sciuridae > Sciurus > Sciurus carolinensis. The sequence goes on from NC_062215.1 coordinate 118,772,802, forward strand.
CATTTTATTATCCCCGGTGCCAGGCCAATAGAGGTTCTCAGTAAGTATCGTTTTAGTGACTGAATGGATAAATGGAAAAGCTGTAATACTGAGAAACCCTAACATGGCTGTGCTTTCTCTTTCCTCAAGGACTTTGGCATCATGTTCCTGCACCACCTCGTCTCCATTTTACTGATTACTTTTTCATATGTCAACAATATGGCCCGAGTAGGGACCCTGGTCCTTTGTCTTCACGACTCAGCTGATGCTCTTCTAGAGGTAAATTTTCCTTTATCCTTGAGAATTCAAAATCCAGGATGCATGAAATTCCCAAGATCATCAGCTAGATGATGCTTTGAAACTGCAGGGCTTTTTTTTTTTTTTTTTTGGTAGGTTAAACTAGTGAAAATGAGACTTGAAATTAGTATGTAAACGTTTATACTAATTATAATTATTCTTTATTAATAGGCTGATGAAAACTTTTACTATTCCACATTTAGACTGATTTTATAATAGGGAAGTCATTATTTTAATAGGTCTTAATTGTAAGTTTCACAGTGGTTTATTTTAAATTTTTATATGTCAGTGTGGTTATTAATGGGAACTTTACATCTTAATAAAATTAAGTAGGTTAGTTTTTATTGTCATTATATGTATCATCCTTGTGTTTTTTAGAGTGAAAAGCATATATGAATTGCAAATTGTATATAGAAATTGTGTAAATAATTTACCACTTTAAGAATCACACTGCATAATGTTAGACAACTAAATAAAAGTCTTTTTACTTTATACTAAGCAATTTAAATAACTGGTCAAAAATAACTTGCAGGAGTACAAATTCTGTGTAGAAATGGATGTTAGAATCTTATTCCTGTTGACTCCACAGTTTTGCCACCTTTCAAGCATTTGTTATTACTGTGAATACAAAACTGTCTTCAGACAATGATCAATTTTTGTATTACAAACATAAGTTCTATAAAATTGAATCTTCTGTAAAGGCATTTAGTTAAGGTCCCATGTATATATGGCACTTTATTAAAAACTCTGGTCCCTTTAATAGTTTGAAAAATAGTCCTGTAATGGATTGGATAAATCAGATGATAACCTGATTCTATGATTTTTAAGTGATTCAAGCTAAACTCTATTCAACATATTTTTCAGAAGAAATATATTTAGTATGAGGATAATCCCCTGGGCATCAGTTATCATTTGGTTAAATCATATGTATGTTTAGAAATAGAAATTTATTCAGCAACCTACAGTTTTGAAATCAATCCTATATAATCAACCATCTTTTTTTTCTTTTTGGGGAGTGGGGTACCAGGGATTGAACCCAGGGACTCTCGACCACTGAACTACATCCTCAGCCCTATTTTGTATTTTATTTGGAATTACTTAACACCTCACTGTTCCTGAGACTGGCTTTGAACTTCCGATCCTCCTGCCTCAGCCTCCCAAGCCACTGGGATTACAGGCACGCGCCACCGTGCCCGGCCTAATCAGCCAACTTTAATTCCTCTGGAAATCACCAGCACGGTGCTTAGTAGAGTTGTGACTGAGAACATGTTGGTTGAGTTTTCATCTACCCTTTTATCCAGCAAAGAAAATGAACCCAGGAATCCTAGTCAGCTGACTCGAAAGCAAATGTTCTTCATCACCTGGATCCTCCTTGACATTATAAACCATGTTTAAGAGACACAATTAATGAGATCTGCAAAATGGTACCTACGGCATAGACATTTCTGAAAAGTTGGTGTTACTGCTTACTTATCATAAATGGGTAGATGAAGATAAAGGAAAATTACATAGTTTACCTACCCCGAAGAAGGCAGATGGTACTTTTTCTTTTAACACAATTTGTGGTGTTATACCCAAAGTATGCATGGAATTAAAAGCTCATAAATCTGGCTGCTACTCACTTCCATTTAGGAATATGTTTATCTCATAGTTTGTACTTTACTTAAAACTATTAAATTATAAATTCTGAGGATACTGTCAACAGTCTTTTCAAGTATGACTTAGCCAATTTAATTTTTCAAGAAGTAAAAAATAATGTTATTGAATGCAGAAGACACCTTAATTTTATAACTGTGTGTAGTTGATATAAAATCTATATAAAACGTAAAAAGAAATCATCAAACAAAATCCCATTTTAAGCCTCATCTTTTTTTAGTTAGAATCATCTTAAAAAGTGAATGGTGAACTAGGAGCAGTGATGCATACCTGTAACCCCAGCTATACAGGAGGCTGAAGCAGGAGGATCACAAGTCAGAAACCAGCCTTAGCAACTTAGTAAGGATTTTGGTAAATTAGTGAAATCCTGTCTCAAAAAAAAAAAAAGGGGGGTGAAAAAGGGCTAAGGATGTGTCTCAGTGGTAAAATTACCCCTGTGTTCAATCCCTAGTACAAAGAAGAAAAAAAAAAAAGTAAGAGAATGGAATGTGATTCATTAGATGAATTTATAATATAAAAATGTAGTCACTTAAATCACTACCCCAAATTCTTCGAATACTTTTCACAGATGCTTTGAACATTCATGACTTTTATCTAGAAAATGACCCAGGAAAGTAAGTTTGCAAATTTTATCTAAATGCATTAGTAGAAATAACAAGACCTTGACCGTTTCTTCATTTTTAAGTTAATGAGAATAAGCAAGGATATTGTCTCCCCAGAGAACTCCCTCTGCCCATTTAAAGAAAACCCATAATTCTAAATATAAAGGGAGAATAATATAGAAGAGCTCCATGTATTCTGTATTAAATTTGTGATCTCAGTACTTGGGGCTCAGTAAAGGATTATCTAGCACTTTCTATTTTGATCTGATATGCCAAATTTCTGTTTTGGTTCTCTGACTTGCTAATATCATTTATAATACAAAAGTTTCTTATTTTTCCTCTCTGTTTTCCTGAAATCAACCATATAATTGAATTTTTCAGGTTGCTGAATATTTTATTAAATCTGTGACAGTCAGTAGTTCTACTTGTAGCTAATGCTGCATTTCATTCAACTTATGAGTAATTTATAAATACTGATGTATGATGCATGACATTTTAAAGTAGCAGGCAATTTTGTGCATCTGGTAAACTCTATCTTATAGGGAACTCATGCATATTAAAAGAAACTTTCATTTATCAGCTTAAGTAAATTAATATGTTACATTCCTTCCCTTTATAGGCTGCCAAAATGGCAAATTACGCCAAGTTTCAGAAAATGTGTGACCTCCTGTTTGTTATGTTTGCCATGGTTTTTATCACCACACGGCTGGGTATATTTCCTCTCTGGTGAGTACGCCAATCTTCTTTCCAATTGAGCCACCCCTTCCAAATAAACTTTAGAGAACATTTTCCTTTTGAATTTCACTCCAAAGACTCAGTAAAGGTTTGAAGGTGGTGAGGGATGAACTCAAGAAACTGCTTGATTTCTTCCTACAGAAGAGAGTTGCATTTTTTTTTTTTGTTTTGTTTTTGGTTTTTTTTTGGTGCTGGGGATCGAACTCAGGGCCTTGTGCTTACAAGGCAAGCACTCTACCGACTGAGCTATCTCCCCAGCCCCTGCAGTCTTTACTAATATTTTCCACAGCATAGTTCAAGAAGGATGGCCCACAGGGTTTCTGAAGCCACAGAAAGCATTTTAGGCACTAGTCTAGATTCTGGCTCAAGAACCTCAGCTGTGAAGTTTCAAATTAAAGAAGGAACATGATCTTGCAACTGGGTGTGTTTCAGGATCTTCTTCCCAAAAGGGGTTTGTACAAGTTCTCCTTCCCTGAATCAGCAGAGCCTCACCTGGGAACTTGGTAGAAAGGCAGCTTGCTGGGCCCCACCTCAGACCCACTGAGTGAGAGGGCTGTGGTTGATAAGTCTTCCCGATGGGTCTGCTGCACACTAAAGTTTGAAAACCACTATCCTAAATGATTTCCATCAGCTATATTTGCAGTTAAAGCAGATAGAAAGTATAACTCAAAAATAACCTCTGAGATTCTCTGTGGCTCCTTAATGTCTAGATGGCTTTTCTTTTGTTGAGAAATAAGGAAAAAGATATGACAGATTTTTTATGGAATTTGACAATCCTTTCCATAGAATATAGGTCCATTGTCATTAATCTTTTCCTGGAAGGTTCTTACCTGATCTTGAAAAATAATGAACTCTCCATATCACTTGAAGTCTGTTACTAATGGTAAATTTTTTCTTCCATTTTGAAAGATTAATTTGAATGGGACATTCAAAGCAGTGAGAATTAGAAAATGTAGAATAACAAAGGGATACAATAATACCTTAACTGTCTGTCCCAGTAGAAAAAACTGGAAAAAAAGTTGGAGCCTTTAAGTCGATAATGTCTATCACTATGATTCTATTCATGAGTCGTTAGCATACCCACACCTGCTCACCCTCCACACATGTACATATGCATGGCTTCTCCTTGAAGCTCACGGCCCTTTTGGACACTTACTTATTATGAAAATCATTTCCAAGCAGCAGCAGTGTGTGTGGGCAATAGACATGTATAAAACCTCATTATAGTTTAATACGATTGTAGGTAGGAAGCACTGAAGTAATTTTGGATATAATATGCCTGTAATTATTTCAGGGTTGGGGCTCTGTCAAGATTACTAGCAGAACTAGTGGTAAGAATTTAAATAGAAGAAATACAAGTAAAATCCAGGGAATACTTTCTCAGATAAATAGCAGGAAGCTTTCCCTACTTAAGATTTTGGAGTCCCTGAGTTCTAAAGACATAAGAATTACTGTCAAGAACTTTGATTTGTTTCCTTCCCTATGAGGATAGACCTGAAATTGAGATGTGCCTTCCCTCCGATGAATGCGTAAAAGTTCTTAAGGTGTAGACATCAGTGAGTCACCTAGAACGTAGAGCCTCAGAACAAAGAAATTCTGTCCTGCAGCCAGTAAGATCACTCATAGATATGATCCATAGTGATGACCTATACTAGCTGCTTAGAAAAGAGTGTGTAACCAAATATAAGAGCTTCGGTTGCAGATGTTGCTATCATGCCTTTTCATGAAGCAGAGTTTTTCAACAATAACTTGAGAAGAAAATTCTTTTATTGCTTATAATACAAGAAATAACTTGTGTACTCATTGCCACTATAGTTGTAATGAATAAAACCATTTTCAGATACATCCAATATGTTATATTGATGCCTGAATGGTCTTTGTTTTGATCCTGCTTTGATTAATAGGATGTAATGGGCTTTGTTGGTGTAAAATGTTTTCATGTGAACGGCAGTAACGAATAGTATTTTACATATTTATTTTAATATTGTGAAATTATTTAGAAATTCCTTTTCAAGTAGGAAATCCTAGAATTGGAAAGGACCTTTCAGATTATGAACTCTAGATTTCCCCACTCCCTCTGCACATAAGAATTCTTTTGTCAGTTTATCTTATCAGGAGTATTGCTTTAGAGTTCCAGGGGAAAATACTTTCTTATATGAAATGAAACCTGGGTCTTTTTGACTTCTGAGTTAAGGATTTTTAATCAGGTTTAGAACTACCTAATACTGAATGTGAAATATGTGAAATATATATATATATATCATATCACATATCACATATGTATCACAGAGAGAGAAAGAGAGAGAGAGAGCGTATATGTGTGTGTGTCTCCTGGGTAGATAGATGACTTATGGCTTTGATAGATCTTCAGGATCTGTGAGTCCTTTTCCTCCTCAAAAAAAGTACCTCCAGAACACAGACAGTGAATCCTACCACTTCCAGTGGAAAACCCTGCAGAATGTTGAATTCTCCAATACAACATCTTCAGACTTTTTCTTCTACAGAAAGCATCCTTAATCCCCTCAAAGGGTCCAACAGAATTTTTCCCCAGAATTCCTCTTGTGATGTTCTTTTTTTTTTTTTTTTGGTACTAGAGATTGAACCCAGGGGCACTTTGCCACTGAACCACATCCCCAGTTCTTTTCATTTTTATTATGAGACAGAGTCTCACCAAATTGCTTGGGGCCTTGCTAAATTGCTGAGGCTGATTTTGAACTTATGATCCTCCTGCCTCAGCCTCCTGAGCCGCTGGGATTACAGGCATGTGCCACCACACACTCTTCTTGTAATGTTCTGCCCACATCATGAGAGCCAACAACAGGCTGTGTTTAGCACCTCTAACTCAGTGCACTGTGGCGTAGGTTTTAAAGCAGCTTTCATATTGCTTCTACCTGATAAGACCACTCCCTCTTCCTTAAAGTCATTTTGTTTTTATATACTTTTATTCCTAATTATGCTTTATTTACATACCTGATTACATAAACTCCATCTGTCCCTGTTTGAGTGCATTTTGCTGTTTTCAGATGCCAGCTGGCCTGGTAGAGCCTTCTGAGCTACATTCCATATGACATTTGACCTTTCCAGCTTCGTGTTACTTGCAGATGTGTCTTTCATGTTCTTCCAACTCATAGAAGAAAAAATATTGACCAAAAAAGAACTCCTGGTATACTACCAGAGGATCGCTTTATATAACTTCAATCCCCCAGACTCCAGTTTTCCTGTTTGAATTTTTTTACTCATTATGAAGCCTTCTAATAACTCTGACATCATTCCTATGATTTCCTCATTCTTTTTCTAAGGTGTGTAAAAGACCAGCGTCAAACATATTGTGAAAGTCAAGATTTACTCTGTTGTTTAAGTCATTTTCTACACACAAAGAGACAGGGTCAAAAGAAATGTGGAACCAGGTTTAAGGAAACTTTTGCTGACTCCTGAATCTTCATTTCTAAGTACTAACCCTCATCTGTTCAATTGTCTACAATTGAATTACTACAGTAATGAGTTTAGCAGTCTGAAGTATCCAGTCTTTGCTTTTTTCACATTTTTCAAATGTGTACTTCCCTTTAAAAAATATATTTAGTAGAGATTTACAGGGCATTTACTGTGCAACCAGGATTGGGCTGGGTTCTGAGAACTCAATTTGACCTGGTGCTTCCCTTGGGGCACTTATAGCTGAATTCCTATAGGTCCCTTAAATATTCTGGTTCATAATTTAGGGAAGGCTGCTAGAGATTATAAATTATTTTCTGGACATTTACAGGACATAGATAATTTAAGTGGACTGCCAGTATTTAGTTTCGTTGCATATACTGAGGAGCTCTATTGGCTAAATAATACATCATATCAGATGGTAAATGTGTAAAATAGCCACTTGCCTATGGGGACTGAGGTGGAGGACACAGATTAAACTTCTGTTCTAAGGAGCAGTTTATAGAGTTATTTTTTTCTCCATTGACTAGTATTTCAGTTGGAAGAAGAAACAGAACTATTCCCCATGCCCTCTGCTCCTTCCTGTTTCTCAACCCACTTCTTTGGCATAACTAGCAGTACCTTCCGGGGTCCTCCTGACTGTATTTATGTTTCCTCACAAGCCATCAAAATGTTTGTAATTGGTGGCTTTGAGAACACTTGGCTCATTCTCTGTTGTTTCTTTGATTCATGTTCCTCAAAGACAGCATACAGCATTAGAACCATGATTTGCGCCTCCACGAGGGCTGGGGAAATAGCTCAGTCGGTAGAGTGCTTGCCTTGCAAGTACAAAGCCCTGGGTTCGATCCCCAGCACTGCAAAAAAAAAAAAAAAAAAAAAAAAAAAAAAGAATGAAAGTTGATTTGTGCCTCCACACTTTTCTTTTGGCCAAAATACATCCTTCTAGAACAACAATGTCTGATAGATATACAAGGCAATCTTCATGATTTTTTAAATTTTCAAATAGCCGTATTAAAAAATTCAAAAAGGTAATATCTATTGAAATAATATTTATTTAACTCATTCTGTTCAAAATGATGTCATTTGAACATATTACTATGTTAAATTAATTAAGGTTAAAATTATTAAGATATTTATTTTCTTATATACTAATTATTTGAAGGTGGGTATGTATTTCACATTATCATTCATCAAAGTTTAGACCAGCTACATATTAGATGCTCACTGGGCACATACAGCTAGTGTGTTAGACTGCAATTCTAGAAAAGACCTAGTATTGCAACCTTTGGCAGTCACCCGCTTCTGGGTGTTTTCTGGTGTCTGGGTATCTTGACTAACATTCTGAAGTCTGCTATTTGCCACTGTTCATGCCAGTTGGGATAGTACAGTTGTTAGTGGGGACATCTGTGTTATTTAACACCCTTTGTGCTGAAAAAATTTCCTCATCTCCTTAACAGGAATGATGATAATCCCTTTCTGCTGGTGTTAATATTAAATAAGTTAGCATCTCTATGAATTAAGAAAAAAGTTTGGTTCATAGTACCTGTTGTGTAAATCATCACTTCTTTTTTTAACTGAAATGATTTATATAATATGAAATGAGAGACCTCTCAGTAATGAGTAAGGGAAAAGACCAGTATCTCATTGGAAGTATTCTGAATGACCCTTGATACAGTCAGAAAAATAGAAATGCCAAAATTATTAAAGGATATTTAATCTCATTATAAATAAAGAAATACAAACTACAGATTTTGGAATGTGTACAAGTCAGTGCTTCTGGAACTAGGACTGAGATCTGGAATGGCAGAAGTCTCATTTATACCCAGTGTTTCTTACACATGACTGTCATTAGCATTACTGAGACCTAAAGTACAGCTGGAACCCCACGTCAGACCCGCAGGAATTCTGATTTAATTGGTCATGATGGAACCTGAGCCTGGTGTTTTGGCTCCCAAAGTGGTTCTGCTGAGCAGCCAGGGTGCAGAACCACTCTCCCAGTTCTCTATTTCTGCATGTATTTCTTTAGCCCTAAGGTATTAATGTGGGAAATATCCATGATATAACAAATGAAAGGCAAGGCAAGATTCTGTGCCTCACTTTGAAAAATAACTAGAAAGGAAGTTACCTTCACAGCAAAATATCTCTGGGTGGTGGTGACATTAGAGATGACTTCTTTTTTTTTTTTTTATATTTGCTCTCTTTTAATCTTTCCAAAGTAAACAGATATTGCCTTTGTAATTGAAATTGTTAATTTAAAAAAATAGCGACTTCCCTCTCACCTAGATAATTACCATGCTTAGGAGTAGAAATTTACTTTTACATGCATATTAGCATATTAATTTTATATCAAATTTATTGAAATATAATTTATATGCTATAAAATGCACCATGTTCGCCAGGTGTGGTAGCACATGCCTGTAATCCCAGCAGTTCAGGAGGCTGAGGCAGGAGGATCACAAGTTCAAAGCCAGCTTCAGCAACTTAGCAAGACACTAAGCAACTTAGTGAGCCCCTGTCTCTATATGAAAAGTAAAAAGAGCTGGGGATGTGGCTCAGTGGTTAAGCACTACTGAGTTCAATCCCCAGTACCAGAAAATAAATTAATAATAACAATAATAAAATATTGTTTAGTCAGCCTTTTTGCTGCTGTGATCAAAAGACCCATGTCAATTAAAGGAGGGAAATTTTATTTGGAGGTTCATGGCTTCAGAGGTCTCAGTCCATAGCTCTGTTCCTCAGAGCACAAGGTGAGGCAGAACATCATGGTGGAAGATTATGGCAGAGGACAGCAGGTGGAAGCATGGCACCAGGAGAGAGAGAGAGAGAGAGAGAGAGAGAGAGAGAGAGAGAGAGAGAGAGAGAGAGAGAGAGAGAGTCCCCTTACAACAGACAAAACATGTACTCCAAAGGCATACCTTCCATGACCCACCTCCTCCAGCCACACCCGAACAGCCTACAGTTACCACCTAATTAATCCCTATCAGCAGATTAATGCACTGATTAGGTTAAGACTCTCACAACCCAATCATTTCACCTCTAAACCTTCTTGCATTGCCTCACACATGAGCTTTTAGGGGACACTTCTTATCTAAACCATAACATCTTCCTTGTCCCATTTCCTGCCTCTTGGAATCATTCCATTCTATCTGGGATTGAGTCATCCATCCTGTCTGGGAACTCTTTATCCTAATAAAAGGAAGGAGAGATAATTTTACAGCCCTTCCCCTTCTCTCCACACTTGGGTGCTATCCAATGAAGTAGTGATTGTTTCTGTCCTGGGGACATCTGGTGTCCTGGGGACACCTACCCCCTCCACACACAAATCACCTGAAGAGATCTCTCCACACTCTTCTTTCCTGGTGACACCACTGTTCTCTGTGGCTTCACTGTGTAGACATTGCAGCCAGGACAGGACTTACCCCAGAAAGCACAGCTCCTGCATCCCCATATGCAGCCCTTGCTCCTGTTCACCTGGCTGCCTGATTTAGAGGAACAGTAATAAAAGTGGCAAGTGCTCCTCTGGACCATCCTCCCCCTGCACACAATCTCACAACAGAATCCCATGCCTTGCCTTTTGTCCCCAGTCTATGCAAGATTGAGAGATGAGAAAAATCTAATCTAATTTGGAAGAAACCATTATTGTCAAATAATTTAGTGGCTACGGGGCTAATTCTAGGGAAAGGAGATGCTCTACCTCTAAAGACAGTCTCCTCCAGTTCCACACCCCATAATCATAAGGGTTCCACAGTCTGCCTCCCAATATCTCTTCCCTTTAGTCCTAGTTCTGACCCTAATTTCTGTTCTATACCACAACCCAGCAAATATCTAGAAACAAAACAAAAAAAATTCAAATGCATCTTCTCTTTCGTGCTTGTCTTCTCTGAATTTTATTCTATCAAATCTGTGAAAGTTATATCTGTTTTCCAGAATGTAGTCCCAATAATATGAATTAAATGTATGTTACACTACTGTTACCAAACAAGGAGTCCCTGGGGTCCCAAATACACATATGATCATGATCTGTCCATCATTCAAAAAAAGAAAAAGAAAAAAAAGAAAGAAAAAGCATTGGCTTAAATATTTTGTCTTGCATTAAATTTTTAGTAACCATCATCCCTCAATTCAAGTAAACTGTGTATTTTAGTCTTTGCTTTGTAGTTGGACGATGATTTGATTCTTTCTGAGAACAAGCATATTCATTATTGTAAGCCATGGCCATTTTCGTTGCTCTCCATCTCTTTCACCTAGATCATTTGTGTGCAGTCTCTGAAGTTCCTAACAATTCCCCATATTTTGTAAAACTGTGGTTTCGAGGTGGTTTGTGCCTGGTCTCGTTACGGCATTTGTCAGAGTGCACAGTTCACAAAGGCTACTCAGTCAGTATTTGTTGAATGAATTAAGTGCTCTTTAATCCTAAATGGTCTCACATCTGTTTTCTTAGTTGAACTTCCTGAATCTTCATGAAATTAAATGGGTGCAATCCGTGCCTTATTCCGCAGAGGATTTTGAATCATTTAGTCAGTGATTCACGTAGGTTCTCTGGACTCTGGTCTCCTAGTATGAGTTCAGTTAAACAATTAAGCAATTCCTTGCTATGTGCCATTTGTTCTTTCTGCCATATAATACTGTTTTCTTTAAGGCCACAAAGCAATTGATGACATAATTTTTTGGCAGTTGTTAAATAAAAAATTTGTTTAAAAATAACATCCCTATCATTCTGTCCCAACCATCATGCCATATTGTAAACATTATCATCACTCAGCCATACATTAGACTCTATTAAAGAAAAGGGCAAATCCAGAAGGAACCTGAAAGGAAACAGTGTGGTGCAGCCTAAAAGCAGCTGGAAAGACTGCTTATTTTGAGTCATGGTTCTTTCCTTCACTGTGTCTAAAGACCAAGTATAAATCTTCTCTGCAACTACATCCTCATCAGTAAAAGAGCAATAATACTAACACTCTGCTTGTGTCACCAGAAAGGTTAAGGATCAAATGAAATATTGTTGGTGGTAGTGTTTATAAAGTACTTGATAAATATTAAGCATTTTTCAAAATGTGTTTTTACTGTTGAAGATGGAAATTCCTGTTAAGGCCAAGTGGTCAGAAATTTTTATTACATTTAAATAACCTCCAACTAGTGCAGATTAAAGACCCAGAACTACGGGTTCTTTTGAAATAAAATACAATTTTAAAGCACTCTGTCCACAAATGAGACTTGAACTGTCTTGTCTTAGTCACTTCTGTTATTAAGACTCAGCTTAGAATATTGAACGCGCACCAATTTGAATTACTTCCTCAAATCCTCAGTGATCATACCTATCTTGAGGCACTAGAAGTCACCATTGCCCCTCACAGAATCTCACAGAAGGTCATAAAGTGTAAGTGTCCGAAGGCTGGTTATCTTCTTGTCAAGTCTCAGATTCACAAGCCATCATCCAGAGGAGAATGAGCAAACATGATTGCCAGAACTCTGCCTGCGACCTGATGGTGAGTTTCCAAGTTCCCCTGCACCTCTCAGCAAATGTCAATGCCATGACTACGGGAGGGGTAGGGCTGCCAGGTGCCTTCAGGAGTCTGTTGCTGTGTAGACAGAAGCACATGCCTTCTCAAGGTGTTACTCTCGGTTGATTTTGTCCTTGCAAAGTTGGAGTATATTTATGGATTTGTTTCTTCTGAAGGTTTCTGCAGTTAAAAACAAGAAAAGTTAGAGAACTTCAATCAGTCTCTTGACACTTTCCTTTATAAGATTTGTAATGTATTCAGATGTGCAGTAAAATATTTGTTTTTTTCTCTGATTCGTTTTTCAAAAATATATTTTGCTACAGTAGCAAGGCCTATACACTTGTCTGAATAGCTAGCTGAAAAAACAGATTAGTCTTATAGCTCACAAATTTGGAAAAACTGATTGTTTTACTTGCAAGCCCTAGATAAATGCACTCTGAAATCTGCCTTGTTTGCTGGTCTTGTTAAGTATATTAGAAATCTGAAGAGTGAAGCCTGAAACCCTTTGACCATAGGTTTTTCAGTTTATTGTTAATGCTTCCATTCATTAGTTTCAATTAATACCTTCATAAGGCGGGACATGAATAAACGTAATGTGTGTTGAGGTGCTTTGTCTCTTTTCCCATGGATATTATAGTTTTAAATTGACTTCACAGTTGAAGGGTTAAACTAGGAATCAGCAGTGTCTTAAAGGACAGAGAAGTCCACTGCCTGATTTTCTGAATAAAATTCTGTTGGAATACAGCCTTGCCCATCTGTTACATATTATCTGTGGCTACTTCCCACTGCAATGACATGGATGAATAGTTGTGACAGAGTTATGGCCCCCAAACCTAAAACACATATTATCTGGTCCTTTAGAGAAGTTTGCTTAATGGATAGGCTGTTAAGAATTAGTCTTAGAATCAGTGTAAGAATAAGGCAGTAAGGGGACTAAGGTATTAAATGAATTTAGTTGTGGGATATTCTCTAGAATGTCTTATTTACCTTTGGCAAAAACACACACAGCTCTTTCTAACTCTATGGAAGGAACGGTGTAAGGGGCAGAATATACCCCCAGTAGCCTTTTTCCTATTGTGATTTGACTCAGCAACAATAACAACAACAAAAAATGCAGTATCCTAATAACTACACAGAATTACTGTCTTAAGTGTTCCCCCTCTTCCTCCCAGTTAGTGCAGAAAGTCCTTTGCTGGGGAGAGAGAAAATATACCAAAAGATTGTTTGCTCAAACTATTATAAAATATGTTTACGTAACATCTTCAGGAAAAGCTAGGTATGGCTCTTTAACCTGTTTTAACAAATATCTTAGTATCGTACTGAAGTCTAATGCCAGGACCAGAGATTTGAAATTCTACATCTGGCCAAGGGTCTTACTTATTTGAGAGAACTGATCCTTTATGGAAAACACTACAACAGATGAAGAACCGACATCAGCTATGTTTCTGTTTACTTCCATTATCATAAAGTGCAGCTGTGTACCAGACTGCTCCTCCCCTCCCTCACCCTCACTACCCTGAATCTACTGTCTAGGCCACCCTGGCTGTGTCCTCTATTCATCTTCTCCAATGCCTCTGGGTGCCACCTCTAGTAGTAGCAGTGCTGTCAAGGAGATGGAACCACAGCATCAATCCCATCCCTGGAGTCATGCTGTCCCTTGAGGGGATGTGTCTTCATTGTACATTATCATTTAATCTTTTTACATCTCTGTGTCATGCTTCACAGATAAGAGAATGAACACTGCAAGTTTCTCATAGATAAGGCACTGTGCGCCTGCTCTGTGTTTGGCACAGCATGGGATATAGATATTGATTAGGAATGTGCCCAAGAACAGCCATCACTTAAAAAAATCATTAAGTATTGTTAAATGGACAAGCAAAATTTTAGAATTTCCATGCAGCTTGCCATGATCGTAACAGACTTAGTAGCCCACTTTTATCTTTCTTTACGATACAGAGTAGATGCAGTCAAAGAAGGTCACAGTAACTCAGTAGCTCCCCAAAACAGGAACATTCCAGCCACTACTCGTTTGGGACAGAATTTATAGGAACAGAATTGTTCCATTGTCAATAAATGCTGCCTTCATCTACAACAGATCATAAAACAGAAATGCTTAGTTTGTAATGTAAAACGCCAAAGAACTGAAACACAGGAGTTAAATATATAAAAGAAAAATCATAAAGTAAATAGATATGCTAAAAATGTCAGCTCTGACTAGCAGCTGGGTCAGGGCCTGGTGAGTCCATATTTCATGTTGGCTCCTGAGGGAGGACACAGGTTTCAGGGCAGTGTAGTAAGAGAACAGCTGTCCAAATGCAGGAGAAATAGAAAATAACAAAAAGCAGTGTTTATCCCCCTTTCCACCCAAGGAACTGTCCTGACATAGTGATTTTTAGTTTTATAAAGGGACCTGGACAGTCAGCCCCAGTGGGGCTTATCTTGGTGCCAAGTGTCCAACCTCAACTTTATAACCAGCTCCACGTCTCTCAGTGGAACCTGCACCAACTCATCTTAACTGCCTTAACTCCTATTTTGAAAGGACAGAATCTGAACTCATACCTCACTGTCATAGACCATTGTGTCTTAGATTTCTTTGTGTCCTGCACAGTCCAGACTCATGCCTTAGAAAAAGTTGTCACAAAATGGATAACTATTTAATCTGATTTGTTGGTAACGAAAATACATCATGCTGTGTTACTTGAATTATATACTCAGTAGTTATGAAGAAATGTAACATACAGCTCTTAATGAAATGTTTCTTAAAACTTCTTCATAAAGACTATGAACAACATGTTCCAAGAAATGATTCTGACCATATTCCATTTGCTGGTCGCCATAGAAGAATGATCAGACTGAAATGGTTCCAAATGTTTTTAAAACCTGAGGGATAAAGAGGTACTGTTTTAATTAAGACTGTTAGATTATTTTTTTAATTGAAATGTAAATATTGTAAAATGTATCTGATGAAATGGAATCATCTATTAACTGTAATTTTACTACTTGACAGTGCCTACTAGTCAAATAAGGAAACGTGGGGGTGTTTCCCAAATTAACATTCAGGGAATACCTAAGTCACTTCTGTTCAACCTAGTCTCCTACCCCTTTTGTGCTCTACAATCATAACTAGTGTTAAGGAGGTTAACCTGAAGCAACACAAAATTATGAACCATCAAGAAGAGCAAAATATCTGTGGATGACTTTATTATTAAGCATTTGGACTAATAGTAAATAAACAAAATAAACTAAGGGATTATTTCTAATTATCATTAAGTTAAACCAGAGTATTTTCATTAGGCAAGATTTTAGTCCACCAAGGTTCCTTGTTTTTATTCCACAGGAATATATGAATGTCTTATCTCTTTTCTACTACCAAAGAGCAATATGATAAAGCAGTGAATACTAGATATGAAAGTACCATTTGAACATGTCCTCAGACAATTCAGGAGTTATGCAAAGTACTTAAAGAATTTTTTTCTTGGTATGCCAGTCCTTTAAATTACCTCCCTTTCCCAGAACATGACATTATGCTAGGAGCATAGTTGGCAAAGTTAGCACTTTGCAAAAGGTGGTCCACATCCTTCCCTTTGCGTTAAGTCTAGGGTTATCTTCCAGAAAGTAGTCAGATGCTTCACAAAATAGGTTAAGCTACCCAGAAGAGGTACAGAAAAAGAAACAGAGCTTGGATGTCTAAGGAATAAATTATTTATGGCACTTGATCCACTTTTCTAAACTTTCCTCTTAGCCATACAATTGCATTTATTTCACATTTTGTCCCCACCACCACCACTCAAAATTTAATTGGATGTCTAAGTTCTCTGCTCTCCATGGCAGCCAGGTGGCATCTTCCTGAAGCACTGTTATAATGGTATTGTTTGATAGATTCACTCCCTTGTCACCCTGTGCCACTCAGGACTGACTTCCAATAAGACTAAGACTGTATCTCATTCTTCCCTTTTGTGCTTAGCATCTAGCATAATACTGGGTGCAGATTAACCTTGTCATAAATCTCTATGATTTATGCTACATCTTGATTTGGGAATCAGTCTAATAAAGGCCCTTTCCCTTGGCATGTACTTATTTCAATCTAATAGGGTATCACTTTTTTTCTTCTCTCAAAATCAGGGAGAAATATTCTGAATGTTTCAGCGATGCTTATTTAACTTCCCTCTTCCACAGAGGCCTCATAACCTACCTAATTCCCCTGTAGCTATAGGCCCACCCCACATACTGTTCCTTGCAGCTAATGTATTGAACTCTCTTTCAGGCATAGTATGTAGGGGACTGGCTTTTGGGTAGCCACAATGACTTATGACATTTCTTTTTTTATATATATTGATCTCTATACATCCTTCAAAGTTTTGGGGAATATTATAAAAGATCACCTTATTCTGAAAATAACTCTATGTACAATAAGAATCATTGTTTATTTTTATCTTCTAGCCTAGTTTTCTCACATTGAGGTGAAATAAAGGGTGCTTTATATATGCTACAGATAGATGTTTCTGATATATACATCAAATAGCTAGTGTGTGTATATATATATATACATATATATCATACAGATATATATAGACATATATATAAATATAAATACATATATATATATATATATATATATATATCATACAGTGAAACTAAATTTTACTTACTTCTACCTACATCAAATAAAGGCCACATCAGCTGCTTCCATGAGTTCACAGGTTCATAGGTCTTCTCTTTTTAGTAATTTATATGTGATGAGACTATTGATTGTTGAGTATTATATTTTCCACATAAAGCCTTAAATGGTTTTGAGATTTCAGCTAAAGCAATACCCTTGCATTTACATAGAAAACTAGCAGTTTTATTAAAACTATATTTTGCTTGCACTTTTTGTGCCTACAGAGTCTTGGTGCTCAAATGGGCCGAAAACTGTCATACGTGTTCATTTAGAACTAGGGTCAGCATATGCTGCCTTGGTCCAGTGCCTTCAGAACCTTGAAGAGCAGTCAGGTGGGCTTCATACCATGTGAGAACAGTTCCTAAGCAACTGGGGAGAAGAGATCGATTTCCCTTTTAAATTTAATGCTCTGTCCTGTTCTGCTCCTTATTGGTTCTACATCTGAGAACTTCTTGGCAGTATAAAATAATGCCCTTTCCTATTGTTAAAGGGGAGAAAAATGTGACAGTAAGACATGTCAGTTACTGGAGATGTCATTTAGCCAAATGAATGTCTTACAGGAGGGAATATCCAGGCAAATGAGCCCACTGGTGATTGGGAAATTGTGTATGTGCTCCTCTTCATCTGTGAAGCAGGAAGGTAAACTGACGCCTGCTAGTTCTGAAGTGTCTGGGTTCTATGATTTGGCATTTGCAAGAAAGTTGGTGACCTTCTAGTAATCCTGCAAGGGATTCGAGAGAAAGCAGCAGGTGGAGAGCAAGAGGCTATAGTAGATACAGACTACTTGCTTAAAAAGTGTGTAGAAAGAAAGAAAGAAGATAATCATTGACAGGGAGATGCCCAGGAAGGCCACGCCTCAACTCAAACACTAGGCAGGTTCCTGGGGGCCAAAGGAGCGGCATGTCTTCAGTAGAAATAGGAGGTAATACTGAATGATTCAGGTGAGCAAATAGATCATGAACAAGAAACGCACATCAGCATGACACTGTTTGCCGTATGTCATTCATCGACAGGGTAAATCAAATCTTATTTTGGGAACAAACATTGCTAGACTTTCTTATGAACTTGATTTTATTCTGAAGAACAGTGATGATAAAGAACTCATATTAACATGTGAAGAGAGAGCCTACAGAGTGGGGGAAAATCTTTGCCACACACACTTCAGGTAGAGCACTAATCTCCAGAATCTATAAAGAACTCAAAAAACTTTACACCAAGAATATAAATAACCCAGTCAATAAATGGGCTAAGGAAATGAGCAGACACTTCACAGAAGAAGATCTACAAGCAATGAAGAGATATATGAAAAAATGTTCAACATCTCTAGTAATAAGAGAAATGCAAATCAAAACTACCCTAAGATTCCATCTCACCCCAATTAGAATGGCTGTTATCAAGAATACAAGCAAAAATAGGTGTTGGCGAGGATGTGGGGAAAAAGGTACACTCAGACATTGCTGGTGGGGTTGCAAATTGGTGCAGCCACTTTGGAAAGCAGTATAGAGATTCCTTAGAAAACTTGGAATGGAACTACCATTTGACCCAGCTATCCCACTCCTTGGCCTATACCCAAAGGACTTAAAATCAGCATACTACAGTGATGCAGTCACATCAATGTTTATAGCAACTAATTTCACAATAACTAGATTGTGGAACCAACCTAGATGCCCTTTAATAGATGAATGGATACAGAAAATACAGAAACTGTGGTATATATACACAATGGAATATTATTTAGCCATAAAGAAGAATAAAATTATGGCATTTGCAGGTAAATGGATGCAGTTGGAGAATATCATGCTAAGTGAAATAAGCCAATCCCAAAAAAACAAAGGTCAAATGATTTCTCTGATAAGTGGTTGATGATACATAACAGGGTGGGGAGATAAGGGAAGAATGGAAGAAGGATGGATTGTGTCGACCGAAATGAGGGGCGGGGAGGAGGCGGGGGAAGGAAAGATAATAGAATGAGACAAACATCATTACCCTGTGCATATGTATGATTACGCAAATGGTATGACTCTACTTTGTGTACAACCAGAGAAATGATAGTTGTACTCCATTTGTGTACAATGAATCGAAATTTTTAAAAAAGAACTCATATTAAGCACTAGTTTAAAAGTTACTTAGCCAGTTGGACAACAATGAAAAAAGCAATTGAGTTTATATTTAGTGATCTATCTGTATGCATCTGGATTACATTTCTGGAGTAATTCAAAAAGGCCAATTCATTTCATGCCTCCTTCTACAAAATGCATGTGGAAGTCAAGCTGCTATTTTCACCATCTGAGACACTTATTGATGATTTAAAAAAAAATTCTCCCACTTATATAATCACTATTCTGGCAAACGACACTTAGAATTTCAGCTTCTTAAGTATAAGGTAGACAATGATCTTTTAAAAATTAAAAAAAAAAGACCTTATGAGTTAAAAATTGGGAACCAGTTACCCACAAATCAAAACATTTTAAACAGAGACGATGTTCTCCAATGCCCAGTTCTTCTCTGAGCACCTGTTCTTTAGGTAGACAAGGCTGCTGTTCATGTCACTCCTCCTCAGTTGCACAGTGCAACACTTTGATTTTTCAGTCAATAGGGGACTTTCTGGCTCTGCTGGGCTTGTCCATAGCTATTGGTATTGATTCAGCCTAATGTTATCTAATGTTTTTAACAAATCTCTTTACCCTCCCTTCCACCCCTGACAAAGGTGTATATAAATAGCAACTAATTCATTTGATATCATGATAGATGTAGATCTATACATTGCCATATCCACCTTAGTCATCTCTGCTTCCTCAAAGTTTGGACAAGAACTTTGTCCAAACCCACTTTCTGTAAGTGGGAGAAAGGTAGTTGATACCCTAATTCTGTTTCTTCTATTAAAATTGTGAAAATTCTTGTAATCAGACCATTTTAGCCTCTAAGAGTATGAGTTGAGAACTGAAACATTTTCTGAGTGCAGGTTATCAAGTGCTGGTGAGATTTTGTCTCAAATAGCACTTTATTGTTTTTTTTCAACGAGTCCTACTAATGTGCATCATTATAATGCACCAATAAAAAAAGATCACATACCAAAAAGTAGTATTTTTTTCTAGGTTTCCAGCAACTTGGAAAGAAAGGAAAGGAGGTATAGGAATGTTAAATAAACATTAAAACTAAGTTAAATGTTTCCTTTAAAAAAAAGGAAAATATCTTTTTGAAAAATTATGTTGAATTAAGTGTAGATAAGATGATTTTTTAAAAACTGACTTCTGCACTCAGATTACTTTCAAATAACTTTATGTTTTCACCCAGAGAAGCCAAAGTGAATTTTGTAGACTCTGTATTTTGAGAATGGTATATAAAGGGAAAATTAACAAGAGAACCCATATTCAAAAGGAAAACCCTTGACCCTACATCCAAACATGATGAAAGAAGGTACATGTATACACTTAAGGCACATGTGTATTATTTTAGTTAATGTCCAGAATAACTTACTTTTTCAATTATTAAGACTTTTAGCCCCAGTTAGATCAGATAATGACAGAACAACAAATATAAAAGCATACGTGTGAACATGAGCGAGTGCTGTCAGGGAGGTGTCCTTGAACTCTCACTGGCCAAGGACATTGGAAAAGCTATTTCCCAGTAGTATGGAGGCTGATCATTTTTCAAAATGAGTTCCATATTTAAAAATAAAAAATCGACATTTAAGTGAGATAATTTAGCCTCTTAAGTGAGATAATTAGGAAATAATGTTTGGATCAGGAATTAAGACTCCTACTCAGGTTTTAATTTTAGACCAATTTACGAGGTGAACTTGATCAGATCATATCATCACTCTTGTCTCTGCTTTTGTTCCTTCTACTGCAAGCAAGTGTAACTCATAAAGCCTGCCTTGATGGAAGTTTTCCTGTGTGCTAAGTAAGAGGGAACATAAAAGAACCTTGAGAGATTTAGAGCACTGTGTAGTACTGTGTCTAGCACATGGGACAGCGAGGGTTCGTGTGTACACAAGGACCTTATCACACACACCAGGAGGCTTCAGTGAGGGCACTGAGGCAGAGGAGGAGTCTTTGAGGGAGGAAGCCTTATGCCAAAGCAACTGTCCAAATTAGAATAGGGAAAATTAAGTATAACTCAGCGGCAGTGTTTAGTTAGACACAGCAGTTATCTCTTGAGGGCTAGCATTTTCCATCCGGGTTTTCAGATTGAGATGCCGCATGTGTGAAGACAACACTGCATGGCAGGCAGCAAAGTGACAGGCTTTCTGGTGACAGGCACTGCTGCCTGCCGTTCTCCATCTGCCCCCTTTACTCTCACCCTGCCTTGCCCTCGGAAACCATGACAAGATTCTGTTAAGCTACCTGGCCTCTGGTCCTTGTTGGGTAAATGTGTGGTGGATCTCATCCCCTACTTTAGAAAATTGGTCTAGAATTTGTGCTGAGGGGATGAGTTGGTGGCTGTTCCTGTGTTTCCCTCTAAAGAGTCATTGCTTCCTGTGTCTGTCTACCTTGACCTCCTCTTGACCCGATGGCATGCCAGCCTCTTCGGGGGCATGAGCAATTGTGACAGAGACCAGACTGAGGAATAGGATGACAGCATCTTCCATTAGAGCTGTGCTCACGGTGAATGCATCTGCAATCCATGAGAGGGTCTGAGGAAAAACACAATGGAAACCTTTCAAGACTGATTCAGTTAAGTGCCTCCCGGGAGAGGCTGAGGGCCAACAATGGAAAATTCAATATTGCCTCACAGAAAGACACTTCGTCTTGTAAATGCCCTTTTTTCTCTAATGTGTAAGGAAAAAAAAAAAATTCTGCAGCAAACTTTTGGAAAATATGCCATTTGGGTTTTTTGGTTTTGTTTTTTTTTTTTTTAAGTAACACCTCTTTCAAATTCTTTGATGCCAATATTCACAGGAAATTCACTAGGGGAGATATGAGACTGTGAATGAATGGTTGCAACGTCTAAAACCAGTCATTTAGATGTGCGGTTGAAATCCTGCATGAAATTATTTGCATTTGTGACCCTTGGCAGGGTTTGAAAAAAAGAGTGACTGTTGAGCTTGATATGGTAGTGTGGGTACAAATGATTTTGTTCTTTAATTTCTGTATGAGTAAAGCAGTATTCAGGAAACAAGTTGTTTTTCTTTGTCCTAAAAGTGGCATAATAGTTGATCAGCATGTATACAGTTTATAAATGACCTTTGAGCTGTTAATAGGGAAATATTCACTGTGAACCATCTCTGCAGCAGGATCCAAATGGGGGCCATAGGTGAATATAAATGATTGTTAAAGGCTTTAGCTGTGATTGTGACATTATGGCTAGACATTTCAAAGGAGTCTAAAATATTCATAGATTAAATAATAAAGTGTCAGGGATTAGTTTCTAAATAACCCAACATAGGCAGGTGGAGGAAGGAAGAATTGAAAGCACATTGACTATGAGTTAATTATTATTGAAGCTGCTGCAGAGTGGGAGGGTCATTATACCATTTTCTTTGTATTCATGTATATATTTGAAATTTTTAGTAATGAAAGTTAAAACCTTAAATATGGAAGTTAACTCTATTTCATACGCAGGGTAAGAGACTCAGATTGTGAATCACTTGACTTAAGACAAATTCCCTCCTTGACAAATGAAGTTGGGGAGGAAGCAAAGCATTGCTCTCTGCTGACGGTTACTTGCACAGAGTCATTACTTTTATCCTATAAGAAGAGGTGTGAACCAACTTCATGGTGCAATGTTGACAGATGATGGGAAAAATTCAAATGCCACATGGTGGTGATTATTAAAAAGTAATGGCAGATTATCGGGAATCAAACAAAAAATAGTCCCCTTTATGCTTCTGGTATGTATCCTTGTCCCATAATGGCACTGTGATATTGTGTACTTTGCTAAGACCATGAAAGTTTAGCACTTTAGAAAGTTTAAAACTGTATCCTAGTACTTACTGTTGATACTCAGAATAGAATTTGAATAAATTAAATTATCCATTAAGGGATAGACTTTGAAGAAAGCATAAAATTGAACATTATAACTGTTTTTTTACCTCAAGGATGTCTTAATGGGTTGTTGGTCAAAGAAAAGTTCATGAGACTTCTTTTTGTACCACATATAACTTATCGGAATTTCATCAGAGCTCACCACCAAGGATATAAAATGAATAAAATCCCCCTGCCCAGGCAGACTTGCAGTCCAGCCTGGCATTTGGTGACTCACTCTAACCACTAAAGGTGGCCAGAAGTAGTAAACAGGTAGCAAAGTTTGCAGCCAGAATGTGGAAGTTTTGATTAATTCTGAGCAGGGAAGCAAGGGTGGTTTAACCAAGGAAATAAATATTTGAGCTGGGCTTAAAGAGCGACTGGGTAATAATTGGGAAGAAGGGCAGATAATCCTAAGGTGAAACCATGAGCAAAAGCGGAGGGACAAGAGCAAGATATGATGCGGAGTGGAATCTGAGTCAGGGAATAGGTCCTCCTCGCCCTCCCTCTCCCCCGTCTCCTCCTCCTCCTCCTCTTCTTTCTTTTTTGGTACTGGTGACTGATCACAGAGATGCTTTGCCATATTCTCAGCCCTTTTAATTTTTTAATTTTTTTTTTTCAGACATGGCCCCACTAAGTTGCTCAATGCTTTATTCAGTTGCTGAGGTGTGATCCTCCCGTCTCAGCCTCCTGAGTTGCTGGGATTACAGGCATGAGACATCACATTGACCAGGGAATAAGTTCTTGTGTTAGATCTTATCATACAAAGAGTTTCTAAGGTTGGATCATAAGAGTGTATTAAAATATTTCATGAAAATTCCTAAGTTTACTAAGTATGCAATACTTAGATGGTCTCACTATGAAAAGCAAATAAGGTAAGAATGGAGAAGGGAGAGGCTATTTCTTGTCTTGAGTGAGTTGGAAGGAATGGTGGATGATATCTCTAACATTATTGAATTTTTTCTTTCATTTTTCTCTCATAATTTTATGCTGTTATTTTATTTAATTTTAATTTTTGCTGAGTTGAATCCTCAATTAAATGCTACATAATGTGACTGATTCCACTCTGTAGTACAGTATTAAGAGGCTGTGGGAGAACAGATAAGGTTGGAAGACTCAGAATTTAGAGGGATATGCCCTAAGCTCTCCAGAACAAACAAGGAACTGATTTTGAGAAGTTCAGTATGGCAAAGGGAAAAGTGAGTGCTAAGTCCATTTCCAGAATTCTCCATGAGAAAATTCTATGAATTTTTCATGATGTACATGTTATTTAATAGCACTCTGTAGGAAGTTGTCTCTCAACAGATGAAAGTTCATTTTAACCAAGCACAATTTGAGGAAAAAATGGACAGGAGTTGAATTTACTTTCTTAACATTTTTTAAGTAGCTTGAAATTTCTATGTGATGTGTGTTCTTAGCAGAATTAGAAAATATTAAAGCCATTCTAATTAAGGAAGCATTTAGTTTATCATATGAATATTTGAAAGTTTTCTATGTGCAATACAGAAAACTCTATTAGGTAATAGAGACCTGTGATAAAAATAACAGGCAAACATTTCAGTCTTCACCCTTATGAAACCTTCAGTCTAGGAAAGTAGATGTCAATTACCTCATTACCACATGGTGAGCATCATGAGGACGTATCACCTGCTATTAGGATCCAGCCTGTCCCAGG
This sequence comes from Sciurus carolinensis, assembly GCF_902686445.1. Classification (NCBI taxonomy): domain Eukaryota; kingdom Metazoa; phylum Chordata; class Mammalia; order Rodentia; family Sciuridae; genus Sciurus; species Sciurus carolinensis. The sequence continues at coordinate 118,797,302 of NC_062215.1, forward strand.
GATGAGGCAATGCCTCCCAGAGGAATGACTTCAGAACTGCCATCTGAATATGTGAGTCACATTGGCCACTGGGGATTCATGTGTCTGTCTACTGGGGAATTAATTAAGAAAGGGTTCTGAAATTGTTCACAATCACAGTCTAATTTATTTAAATACACATATTCTAGATGATCTCGATGATCACCTCCTGACCAAATATTGCCACTGGGTTTCATTGCTCACATTTTTTTCTCATTTTTGATCATTTGAAACAAGGCCTGATGGGGAGACTAGAAGTCTACTATAGAAACTGCATAGGTAGAGCAGATGGTTCCGAGGAGAGTATTGGCAGAAGGGATAAATGAATTCCAGAGAATGTAGGAGTTGAGCTACGTTGTTTAGAGAGAGGATGCTAAGAGATGGAGGCATAAAGGGTATGTCACAATTTGGGTTTAAAGTGACTCGATGAAGACTGAAGCCATTAACCAAGGACAGAATATGACAATTAACAGGACAGACTCCTCATAAACCCTGTGTGTGAGTGCATTCAAATCTTGGCTCTGTCCCTGACTGAATAATTCTGATTGAATTATCTCCTCACTCTAAGTTTACTTATGTGCAAAACTTGAGCTGAAAGCAGTAGCATATTAGTAGTAGAGTTTAAGGTGATTGGTAACAGGACTGGCAGAAGTAGCAAGTAGTGATAGTGGTGTTATTAGGGCTAGGAATAGGAATGGGGGTAATATGAGTTTGACTTTAGAGATGCCACATAAATATCCAAGAGGAGGTACCAATTCATAAGTATATTGATTTGGAGCATTAAAAAAAAAAAAAGACAAACTGCTGGAAAACAAATTTGGAGAATCATAAGCATTATTTTGACTATATGACTCAGCATGGTGGTAATAAGACCAGAGTTCACATATAAATTAGGAAAATATTCATTTCAGGGCCACAGGCAGATGCTTTAAGGACATGTCACTGTTATGGATGTTACTGTGCTACATTTAGAGAGCAGCAACAAAAGCATTCTAAGCATTGGTTCCTGGTACACAGGGCATGTTAATAGCATAGAAGTCCCAGGGTTGTGCAGTTGGCATCTGAAAACATCAATTTCAGCACAGGATTCATTTCAAATGATGAGCACATTGTTGGCAGCTCTACTGTTGTAAAGGACCCAGCTTCAATCAGGGCATTAAGGAAAAAATTGAGCTTTGACTTGGCTGTCATTTGTCTTACTCTCCAGAGGAAAAACAATCACAGTGGATAATGACAAAAATGCATAGTGTTAGCATTTTGTTGGTATTGCAATTTGCTTCAGTTCTGGCTGTTATGCTGCTCCCTTTAAACAGCTTCCAAAGTCACTTTGTATTAGCCTCAATGTGAGGTTTCATCTCCTTTATTGCCTACCATCCTAATAACTTTATTTTCAGGAACCTAATGTTCTCATTCTTTTTTCTGTTGCGTGTCTAATGCTTTCAATAAAGCTAAAGCCTTGGCAGTAAACAGGCCAAAAACAATTATCATGGCGCAATGCTCTGAAAAATTATGCCTATGGGTATAAATATTGCAAAGGACGTGTGAGGAGTAGTCCTGCTTGGTCTGTACTTGCCAGTGTGTCTGGCAAGGACACTCATGGTTGCTGAAGTGAGGGCCCCACCTACTGTCCATTTGCTTGGAGTAGAATGGACCAAGTGTTTCCCATTATCAGTACCTAGTATTTAATTAAAGGTCCATAAGTGCCTTGGCAGGTCCAATGCAGTCATTGCCCTCTTAGAGCTTATGCTGCATAGAGGAAGCAGTGAGATCCAGGGAAAATATCTAAAATGAAATAGATATACATTAAAGGACAGTTTGTAGGAAGAGACCAGGCAGAGGGAACCCCTACCCCGTACACTCTGCTGGGAATGACCTCGGCCTACTCCTGGAACACAAAGATTGATAATTGAAAAAAGAAAAAAAAAAAAAAAAAGAAGAAGAGGTAGAGAAGGAGGTGGAGGAGAGGAGGAGGAGTAAAAGGTAGATGAGGTTGGAGAGGTAGAAAAGGAGCAAACCAAATTAGGGATTTATGTGGGCTCTGTTGCCTCTGGATACTTAGCTCCTTGGAATGGTTGCTTGATGAGACATTGATTGCCTTTCCATATGAACAGATTTTTCCTTGGATCAAGATAGTTTAGGTGAAGAAGGTGCAGTTTGCCCCAGGGCCTCATACTGCATGGGGCTCTCCCAGTAACTGAAGCTGAGTTTGGAAAGAGCATCACACACTCAGAAGATGTGAACACTGATGTATAATATGACCAGTCACATAGAATATACCAATATTTCAACCCCAATTCCTTTACTAGTCTATGAGTACTTTGAAGTTCGCTATTATATATTCCCATGCTTCCTGGTTAGTGTCAGGCATAGACAACAAACTTAATGAAGTTACTTCCACTTAACTTTTTTGATTACCAAATAATTAACCAAGCTTCCCTTGCTGCCTTCACTTGCTTTCATGTTGTAGCTGCAAAATGTAGGTGTATGGTTGGGCTATATATCATTGATAGCTTTGAGCCCGATTGGAAGCCTTATCACCTCAAAGCTGATTCTAAAGGCCAACACAAATGCGAGCTATGTTTTAATCAGCTGTTTTGCTGCTGTGACTAAAAGATCCAACCAGAACAATTGTAGAGGAGGAAGAATTTATTTGAGGGCTCACAGTTTCAGAGGTCTCAGTCCATGGACAGCTGACGCCATTCCTCGAGGTTCAAGGTGAGGCAGAACATTATGGTGGAAGAGTGTGGCAGAGGGAAGCAGCTCACATGATGATCAGGAAACAGAGAGTGACTTCACTCACCAGATACAAATATATACCCCAAAACCATGCCCCCAATGTCCCACCTCCTCCAGCCACACCCCACCTGTCTTCAGTCACCACTCAATTAATCCCATCAGGTGATTGAATCACTGATTGGGTTAAGGCTTTCATAACCCAATCATTTCTTCTCTGAACCTTCTTGCGTTGTCTCATACATGAGCTTTTGGGGGACATCTCCCATCCTAACCATAACAAGCTCATAGCAGTAAGTGTCAGGTTAAGAATCTAGGAGCTAGAAACAGATTGGAGACTTCTTATCCACTGTGGTACCAACAACTGACTCTTCCGAATAAGTTGATCACCTTTCCTAAGCAGAGAAGGGACTGAGGATGTGGTTTAGGTGTGGGTTGCCACAGGGAATTTATTTATTGCCCAGGTCCTATGCTAGTATGCAGAGCACAAGTGGATGATTGGGAGTTAGCTGCAGGGTCCCCACATCCCCTATCTCCAAATGAAGCCATCTCAAACACAGCTTCCAAAAGATTATTGCTAAATCAAACCCTTAATCTGGAACCACCACCTACCAATTTCCAAATCATTGAGCATTTCTTATATTTTTTCTGTGATTTCCAAATCATTGAGCATTTCTTATATTTTTTACTATAAATCCAAACTTCTCTTCCCAGAAAGACTTTCAACAAAATGATGTCAACTAACATTTCTTCCTTGACTACCAACTTATGAGTACCCTTTTAAACTGTCCTGATTTCTTGTGAGTACCTTTGTTTTTCTAGCCTATGGTGCTAGTGCTTAAAGTACCCCCTTACTTGGAACATCTGTTACATGTAAGATATTCTACCTTAATAAGCAATGTGTTTCTCCAATTCTCCTATACTTATTTGTAAACTCTTGAGTTTAAACTGAGTCCCATCCATTCTAAAATCCCTCAGGATATACTTGCATGGGTGGGCAAAGGGTGATCCAGATGTCTAGTAATTTTAGAAGATGTCATTTTTTTTTATTCAGCATATTAGTTAAGGAATATTGATTGTTTGACATTGGAATTTTTCCAGTAGTGTGGAGTTGGACAGCCCATGCTTAAAGCCTGTGCACAGATTGAAAATTAAAGAGTGTAATACGGTAAAATCTATTGCTGGTAGCTTCCAGCCTTGTTGGATGGAACAGGAATGTGAGGTGAGGACTGTAGTCTGTCACTTCTGCTGCCACTTCTCTCACATCTGGCCTGGCCTGTGTATTCCTGACAGCCTCATATAACATGTGGCAACTGGTGACCGAGTGTGACAAGGAATTTTGCCCATGGCTGGCCTCAGCAGCACAGCGGAGTGCTTGGAGGAGTCTGTGTGGCCTTTGTATCTGATTTACATGTCCTGATGCTGAAGGTAGCTAAGTTTCTGCACATTGTTTGCTCTCAAATATCACATCTGCTCAAAGCCTTGATCCTTCATGGGTTCCTTCCTTAAGATGGAATTTTTGTACTTTCCCCCCTTATTTTCTACTTTCTTACTTTTATCCTTACTTCTAGGAGTAAAGCACAAAACAAAGTCTTTCTTCTCTTTTTCTTGGCCTTGATCATTAGGCTAAATTTAAAGAAGCATGTGACTGACTCACTTGAGAAGAATTTGTCTATACATGTGGGGCATCTTTCATACAGAGAATACCATCAGAACAAGTGAAATTTTAGCTAAATGTGAAAACCTAAGAATTAATAGAGCTGTTTATGTTAGAGTTCAGGAAATCTTTAGTAATTATCTTGTCTTAGATTTTTATTTTGTAAATGAAGAAACTCAGACTCTGAAAAAAATAGTAAGAGTCACACATGATAGAGCTGGCAAATGCAGGAACTGAGCCTAGAGTTGGGGTGTTTTTCTTCTAGTTCATGCATTAGACTCAGTGATGTTGGCTCTTTTCTGAGTTCACTCACATCTTAGCCATACTCCCAAACACATCCATTATAGTCTGCAGCACTATTCCAATAGTTAACATTATTTCAATTTCATTTTACTCAGAGTACTATGTTTTTGTTGATTGATTGCCTTGTTCTTATTCAATGCATATAATTTCATGTATGTCATTTTTATTTCAAGCTTATGACGCCTGTAAGAGCAATTTTTCCTTATCTACATCTCTGCATTTACTCACCTACAGTTTTTAGCCCTTTGATTTTGAGCATCTAATAATTCAATTCCATGAATTCTTGACTTCTTCTGGGGGGAGGCAATTTGTTAAAATCATGTTTGTTGTATCTCTCTTGCCAATCAAAAGATAATAAATATAATAGGGTAAGAATGTCCCTCAGGACTGTAGGCCTGTGATATGCTTTCTCATCCCAAACATTTCAGGGACATTTTTATAAGATAAAATTAAAGATTGAATCCTGGAAATATTTACATAAAAACAGATATAAAAAATAGTACTATTATACTTCCAGTGGAATCCGTGTGTATTTGAGAAATTCTATATACCAAATCATATCCCTACACACAGAGCTACCTAGAGGTAGCTGCATAGGTAGCAGTAAGAGATGGTGCCTTCTTTTCTACCCCACCCTGCTGCTTCCACCCTCCCTAAATGCTAGTGGAAAAGGCTGGCATGGCTTGGTATTGGGGAGAATTTGAGACAGCATCAGAAGGGAGATGCCAGAGCAATCTGCAGAGGCAAGCAGGTTTTCTGGAGGATGGGAATTCAGGCACCAGAACCTGGGGGAACCATAACAGAGTCCAGAAAGAACTATGAATCTGAGTCTCTGAGCTAGAAAGGCATGAGATAGGAGAATAAGGAAGTTAGGGAGGAACAAGAGACAGCAAAATACTCTTTAGTGTACCTTTTAAACCCATCAACCAGCTGGTGTGTGCAAGGTGAGTGAGCCTGGACTTCTTAAAGAGCCAGAGGTCATGGACACACTAGAGGACATATATTTTACATATATAATACATAATATTTGTTCAGTATTCAGAAAAATTTTAGTAATTTCAAATTAGTATGTTACATGTTGAATATCCCTTATCCAAAATGCCTGGGACCAGACATTTTTCAGATTTTAGAGTTTGGGAGCTTTTGGAATTTTTGCATAGATTTTACAGTTCAGTATCCCAAATCTAAAAATCTACACTGCTCCAATCTGAAAATCCAAAATGCTCCAAAACCCAAAAGTTTCTTTGGCATCATGTTAGCACTCAAACATCATTCTCAGCATTTTGGATTTCTGATTTTCAGATTAGAAATGCTCAGCTTGTGGTTAAGGCACTGCCCTAGGAAAGCTTCTGTCTCCTTGATACAGAGAAGTCTCACAGCCAGGCATGTGCGTGGACAGGGCAGGACCAACCTGAAGTCCTGACACCTGGAGTACCCTCTTCTTTTCTAATGATGCTGACTCTCCTCAAGCTTCCAAGCAAAACAGTTGGGGTTTGATCCCCGAATAATGAAATACTGAGAATTTTTTTCCAAGAGCCAAGACCCTACAGGAACCTTCTGGAGGGATTTCAAGGAAGTTGAAAATTGGTGTTCTTCCTGTCTTGCCAGCCTGCCCCTGATGGCTCCTGAACCTCATTCCCAGCTCCCATTTGCTAAAAAATTTAATCAAGAGGACACATTCTCTATTTTGATGTACTTTTTAAAAGAGAGAGAGACATCTAGAGATAATGTGTTTAGATTTAAAATAACAAAGTCTCTATATTGGGACCTTGGATAATTAAATACTATTTTGGGATCTCAATCTTCTGACCAAAAAACCCAATGTTATGTATATTATATCTGTTCTGTCACCTATATAGGTTAATAATAAGACTCAGCCTAATAAAATGCAAAGTCTTTGACCATATTTCAAATGGGAAAAAGTATCACTGTAACTCAAGTTCTCTTAAACCCTTCAGTTAACTAGATAGCGATATATTTCACCAATGCTTTCTGGCCCTTCATGTCCAGGGATGCTCTTTTTAAGTCTCCAGCTGAGAGGTGTGTAACTGGGTGCTGAATGCTTTGTTTCCTTTTTTAGGGAAAGTGCAGGCCACATCACTCCCAGGGGCTGTGACCAAGGGACTGGCCATGTTCCCCACACCCCTGTAGGCTCTTCTGGCCTCAGAGCCTCTCCCACACCGGGGACCCTGTCTAACTTGTTCCCGAGACAATACAAATGACCCAGCCCCAGCAAGGACCTGAACGGAAAGCCAAAATGCGAGCTCTTCCCAAGAAGCGCGTAACTAGAGCCACTTCTCTGAATTCCTGTTTAAATAGTCACACTGTAGCTGGAACCTTCCTGCCAGGCAGCTGGACTTCCCACTCTAACGTCAGAAGCCAGTGGAGTCCCTCAGAGTGGGTTCAGTGAATTCTAAGAGTCACCAGGCTTTTCTGCTTTCACTCAGTTAATTGATTAGACCTAACAATTTCAATGCTAAAGCACATAATACAAAACCAGAGTTCTAAATTGGTGTGTATTTAGCCTTTATTTTCTCACTTCTTTGGAGAAAAAAAAATTCAATCCCTAGGGAAGAAAGGGAAAAGGAGACATAAGCAAGGAAAATCATGGCAGTCAAGGCACAGGGAGTGTGCCCTGCCATTGCCCTGCTAGGAGTGGCCCCTGCAGTGGACATGTGCGGAAATAAGCCCTTTAAGGAAGGAACGTGCACATTTGGGAAGGTTTTAGAGCATGTTCTTCTATTCTGCCCTACAAAGATGGGACAATGGTTTTAAACTCTTTTAGAAAATCGGAGGAATGAGATGAGCCCCTGGAATCTCTCTCTCAGATTTCCACCTGCCCAGCTAAAGTCAGCCTTATCTAACCTTTTCTCAAATAAAGGATATTTGAAGATATGCATAAACCTCAGCCCTTCTGAAGAGCAAAGCCAAGCAAAGGGCACGGGGCTGGCATTCCCATTTCCTGAGCTGCATTTAGAAAGAGATCTTTGATTTTGTGTTTGTGTCATCAGTTAAATAAACCCAAATGGGTCATTTAAAGCAGGAAGGACCTGAAACATGGCTACTAGAAACCAGATGATGAGCCCAAAAAATAGCCCATCACAGGAAACCAGAGCAGAGAAAGACCAGAATGGTCTCTGTGAAGGCTAAGCTACAGGTGTGCACTTCGTCTTGTGTGGTGAGGGTTGTCTCTGAGCACCATCAATGGGTGAAGGCTGAGAGATCTGGGAGATTGAGTCCAGAAATAGTAGGGTCCAGGGCCCAGATTGGTATTCAGGGAGGTTCAAATCCAAATCTGGTTCCTTACCCCCACCCTGCCCACGTACTATCTTTGACCTTGGGGATGTTATTTATACTCCTTGTGCTTCAGTTTCCTCATCTGAAAAATAGGAATATCAACAGTGTACCCCCTATGTTTGGGTAGGTGGGGGTAGAATTTTTCCCACAGGGCTTATTTCATGAGGATTAAATGAATTAATATATAAATCCTAATAAGTTAGCAGTTAAAGACTAATATTATTTACTTTTAATAGATATTAACTAGTATCAGGATTAATCTATATGGGAATCTCATAGGAATGTTGGAAGGACAAAATGAAATAATGTATCTAACATATTTGTCATGGTGCTTAACACATATTAACTGCTCAATAAAGGACAGTTGTGGGAACCAGGCAAAAGTTTGTTTACCAGACCACAGGCAACAAAAAAAGTAGGCAGAGGGCAGAAAATAAGCCTGCTGGAATCAGGACATATTTGAAAGACACAGCCCTGGCTAGGATGACTCAGGCTAGGAGACAAGAAGCATAGAAAGGAGACCAGGCAGGGAGGGGTTAGGAACATAGGCAGACAGCAAAATGGGCACCAAGAGGCCAGTGACTCATTTTGAGAAAAACCTCTGCCCCAACCAGGAAGTCACCAGTTACAAACTTGCCATGATCAGAGACCGATTAGTAGGTCTGGTGGGGCTTTGACTAGAACTAACACTAATAGGACCCATGCTTGATTGGGATGGGGATTCAGACAGAACTAATATGTCCATTTCTAAATGAAAGAGTTTACCACGTTTGGGTTCAGATTCCTGTCAGGAATAGAAAAATCACTTCTATGTTTGCTACAGACTAATAGGTAAGTGAAACTATTATTCAGGAGAATTAGGCACCAACCCACAAATTACCCAGACACTGTCCTCGCCAACAGGGAACACACTAAGGACATCAGTGTTGTGCAGAATCCAAGCTTATTGAAAGCCAGCAAACTGCAAAGATGCCTTTCAGCCTCATAGCAATCTATACTGACCAACCCTTGACCAAGATGTAATTGAGGCCTAGAGTCTTTATTCAAGAAACTGTACACAAGGTTTCCTTGTAATAACGAATTGGTTACCTGACTTCCAGATTTTAAGTGCCCATGGTTTCTCTTTAGTGTACTTTTAAATGCATTTCTATTAGCGTGTGCTTTACAATGGGCAAACATGCTAACAGATTATTGACAATCGCTGAGTAGAATCTACTTTTTATTTATGTTGTGCATAGGTCAAATGCACATACATGAGGAAATATATTGAAATCTGGGGCAATAATGACAAAACCATTCAAAAGCTCTGAAGTTAAGACAGTCTAACCTTGACTGCAAAGCATGTTTTATTTTTCAAGGTTTCCTCACTGGCATTAGGTACCACTCCTCAGAACAAAGCCCTAACTCTGACTCCCTGCTCCTGAAGAAAGCTTGGCTGTTTTTGGATACTTGATGTGGGTCTAATTATTGTGGGGTTTTAAAATAGAACATTCAGCTCAAGTTCAGACAGAACTCTGGTAGGGGAAAAGGACAGAGGCAAAGCTTTGGTCACCTGCCATGACCTCATCAAGAACATCTACCTGTAACTCATTCACACACTGAAACCACCTGGGCTCTCTTTAATATCTCAGTTACCACTCTGTGTATCGCCAGTATTTTAAAAGATGTATGGTGCTGAAAGGGAGAATGTTCATCCAGCTTTATAAACCACAGCAGAATTAAACTCTAACTTGGAAGATGCAATAAGAATGAATGAAATTAAGCATCGGAGCTGGCTTTTCTGAATGAGAAATGGAGATCTTTTCATGCTGCGTTTTGATATTATGAAACTTCTTGAGTCCCAGCCCTTCAGGGGAAGGCAGAATGATTTAAGTCACACTGCTGCTTAGAATGCAAATGAATACAGCCTTAAATTACATATAAAACTGAGACTACTCTGTTTTCTTTGTTTAACAAGAGGTTATAAACTCTTCTGCATGAATGTATGCATCCTGCTGCCACAACTCCTGTATAATATTTCTGTGATAATCAAATCTAAGATGAATTCACAAAAGGTGAGAATGAATAAAACTAACCCTAGGGCACAGCCAAATTAAATTCTTATGATTCATTAAGCAGCTGTTAAAATAACCCACTAAGACTAAGTTACTGGGGTGGAAAGTAGTGTCTCTGCACATCACCAGTGAATTGCTTGAGCTCAGCCTTGCCCAGCAGGTATCCATTTCTGCCAAGAGTCATGCAGGGAGCAAGAGTCTCAGCCTGGAGCTCCTTCATCCCATTAGTTGATGGGATTTTTAGAAGGGATGACATAATCTGGAGATCAAGTGGTTTCTGTGCTGGGGCTCCCCTCTGGCAAAATGTTCTGGCAGAATAGGGCCCGTTGAACTTGCTTTGTGCATGGGTAGTGCGCCATCTCGTGGTTATGTGAAGCCTAACGTGAAGAGAAAGAAAAATGGTCTGTTCTTGTCCCTTCTGCCTCCAGATTCTGTATGACTCCAGTAAAGCAGCAGCAGAGGTTTGACACTGTAATATAATTATTATTTAGGAAACAAAAATGATATATTTTCTTAGAATCATTATGTTGATCACAAATTCTAGTGGGGGTGGCACTGATATTATAGTAATAATTTGAGCTAATAAGTTGCAAGCCGACAGTGTACAAGTATTTTGTTTGGCCCACAGAGTGCTTTCTTCCATTTTAGTCTATTGAGGTATGGTTCACACATGCGGTAGAGAGCATGAACCTTCAGAATGTAGTCTGGTGCTTGATACATTTTACATTGATATATTTTCACATGTATATAACCCACGTACTCATACTCAGATCAAGATATGGAAGTTTCCAGCATCCCAGCAGCCTCATTCCCCTTGTTCCCCTCAGTCCTCCCTCAGAGATGACCGCCATTTTGAACTCTGCCACCAGAGATTTATCATGGCATCATTAAAGTACATACTCCTGGCCCCAAAGCCAAGAGTAAAAATCCGATAGTCACGATTATAATTGTTTGTAAGGTTTCTAAACATTCTGGGTTTACTGTTCTGCAGAGTCCTGGTGTCAATGTTCTCCCTCCCCAGTGGAAATTCCTAATATTTTTCTTACCTACCTTTTCACTGAGAGATACATCTATGCGGTGTAGTGAGCATATTTTCCCAAGCGTTACTGCAAGCAGCCAAAGCAATTTTCAAAGAAATTCTGTGACATCTCAGAGGTGCCACTGACTGTCATGGCCAAGCTGATGAATTCTGATGCAGCATTTCAGAATGGATGTGAATGCCTTATTGCCTGCAGCTGCTTTGACACCCTGTTCAAATTAAGCCAAGCAGTAGCATCTGTCCTGGATTCATAATGGTGAGAAAGGATCTCAGCTTATAATCCACCCAAGCCTACTTTAATAATGAATAGCACAACGCAATCACTGTTGCTATTATACGTAACCACTTTCCATTCAAACGAAACCAAGTTCTTTCTGGACATCAAAATGTATAGTTATATGTCAAGAAACAGCTAGTTTTGAAATAAAGTTGTTATTTCAGAGCTTTCTTGCACATATTTATTTATTGGATTGTTGGATAAGCAGACACACATTCAGTCAACAAACATGGCTAGCAAATACGTTACTTCTAGGCGTTTTGCAAGGTGTCAGACATAAAAGTATAAGGTGTGCTGGTGTTCCCACATTGCACAAGTTGAGCCTTGTTTAGCTCTCTTGTCCCCTGGCCTGCAAACTGGCATTTAAAGGAATCACTGCTTCTCATACAATAAACAAGGCAGCAATATGGGCATTTTCCAAATGTACCCCTTTTCACAAATGGCTTATATTTTTTTCTAATTATTTCTCTCTCTCTCTCTCTCTCTCTCTCTCTCTCTCTCTCTCTCTCTCTCTCTCTCTCTTCACATGTATTTCATGGAGTTAAGTTTGATACCATGAATTTTCCTCTACCATTAAAAGCTCTTGAAACATATTTGATACTTTGACTTCACAATTTCTGAAATTAGAATGAAAACATTTATTAGCCATTCTCTGTTAGGGGATATGTTTATCATTTGCTGTTTTAAAAATGTTTATAGACATTTTATTTGAAATGAAGTCTTTCATTTCCTGCCATACTCTATGACCATGACCAGAACTTCTAGGATAGTGCTAAATAATAATGGCTAAACTGGCTGTCCATGGTTTGCTCTGGATTCCAAAGGAAGTAACTCTGGAGTTTATTAATATACTGGTATGAAAGGATTAAAAATCATAGTCCTTTGAGTCCTAATTTTTAAACATCAAGAGTGAAGAATTCAACATTACCAAGTATCTTTGGGGCAGTTGAAATAATTAAGTTGTACTGATTTGACCAATGGATATGAAAGTTATATTAATTTAATATAAGTCCTTCCTCAGAGTGAATACTATTCTATCATGCATTACTATATTTTAGCAAATTGTCAGATTTAATTCCATACTATTGTTTATCATTTAGGGACATATGTTTGTTACGCATTGTTCTTTAGAGATGACTAGTATAGCGTATAGCAGGATTAAAAATAAACGGTTAATCTTATTCTAATCTATAAATGGGGTTGCTGAAATTGAGGGCAAGGAACCTGTTTTTGTGCATTTTTCTTCCTTTTTTTCTTGACCTCTTATCCCAGTTGCCACAGGGCTCTTTGTGTTTCATGACTCCATGAAGTACTTTCCTTAACCTCTCTCTAAGCCCTCATCACACCGTTTCTTAGGTTGGAATTCTCTGTATTGCCTTCGGTTCTTGTATGAATGGTCCATGTCGTAGATTTGAGAGCTTCTGGTCCAACCCCCTCAGCCAGCAGTGTCCTCCACCTTGCCCATCCTATAGCATCAGATTGGTCCCAGTGATGCGTTGCAGTGCAGCGGTAAAATGTGCTTAGATGAGTTTTCTTGTGACCATCCTGAGACCTCTGAACCAGCCCTGTGACTGCTGAGGAACAGAGCAGGGGAAAAAGCAATTCCAAAATTATGTGAGCGCCATGCTGCTGGGCAGCAGTATAGGTCCAGAAGACGTAAGTTATCTTCTGGGGACGTGGCAGTGGACACAGACGGAGACCCGAGCAGGCTCTAGGACCGGCCCCATGTGTCTGCTCCAGGTGGCTGCTCCATCAAGGGATGCGGGTGGATGATAGAGTGCCAGCTACTTCAAATAATGTCCCCTAACTCATATAATGCTCCTATACACTTTTAAAACTTAACACTTCATTATGCTCTAATTATTTTTGTCTAAAAAAAAATCCTCCGAATACTCATTTCAAGACCTCACTTAAAAATGATGTCTTTCAATTGTCAATTCTTTCCCAGGAAAATTCCCAGACTTGCAAAATTAAGGGTCCTCTAGTTGCCCCACACAGTAGGTATAAGCCTTGATCCCCCACATACCTTAATTCCCACAGTGTGTGGCAAGCAGTTTGCATTGAACTCATGTTTCTGGGATTAATCTTTTTTTCTTGCACAGTAATATTATTGAGTGGTATTATACTTACTGAAGGACCAAGAGCAACTTTAAAAACCATGCAGGTCTTTTAACAAGTAGGTAGATGTAGAATTGCATCCAAAAAGAGTGAAAATGAATGGAAGAAATGGTGACAAAGTGAAAGGGAAATCAAATGACCCAGCAATTCTACTTCTGGACTTTTACCCAAGAGATGTACAATAAAAGACATATTGTACACCCCTGCTCTTAGCAGCATTGTTTAGCCAAAAGGTGGAAGCAACCAAGTGTCTACTGACAGACAAATGGGTAAGCAAAATGTAGCATATACACATAACTCAGCCTTGAAAAGGAAGGAAATCTTGATGCTGGCTGAAACTCGGATGAACCTCGAGGGCATTATGCTAAGTGAATAAGCCAGTCACAAAATGACAGCGATTATGTGATTCCATTCACGTGCAGTGTGGCACCCAGAGATGTCAGGTTCACAGAGATGGTAAGTAGAACGGTGGTTGGCTGCTGGGGGCCGGGGGTTATCAGTTTTGCAGGAATCTCAATTTTGCAAGATGAAGAGTTGTGATGATGGATGGGGTGACCATGACACCACAAGGGGAACTGACTTAATGCCACTGAATGTCACGTAAGAATAGTTAAGATGGTAAATTTCATGTTAATGTATCATGCCACAATTTTGTAAAAAGTGAACAGGGAAAAGTACAGTATTGGAGATAGAATTACAGTGCAAACCAAACCACCCGACCAGTGCTCCAGGGAACAACTCTTCCAAGGACCTGCTCCGCCTTCAGACCATCTTTCCTGGAAGGGAGTGGTTTGGGGAGTTGTTGGCCTTGTGCTTCCGAGATGTCACCAGGGTTTCTTGGAGAGCAAAGTGAAATGCTTTGTTCAGTAATCACTTTCTTCTTCTTCTTAGGGTGTTAAACACCACATTATTTGAGAGCTGGGAGATCGTTGGACCTTACCCTTCCTGGTGGGTTTTTAACCTCCTGCTGTTGCTAATACAAGGGTTGAACTGCTTCTGGTCTTACCTGATTGTAAAAATAGCTTGCAAAGCTGTTTCAAAAGGCAAGGTAAGCTAAAATTCACTTCTGATATGTCCCAGAAAATTTTGTAGGTTGGTTTGTTTTGTTTCTCTGAAACAACTATTATTTCAGATTTCATTGAAATCCATGTCATGTCTTCAATTTGAGCAAAGCCACATAAAAATATAAACTAAATTATTTTTCCCTTTTAATTCACTTTTGAAGTCTTTATATTGCTTTAATGTTGATGCCCAGTGATCTACATGTGCAGGTTTAGTTTTAATGATGATATATTATTTGTTGTGTCCTTTCTCTTCTTCTCTGTCTCCCTTGGTCCTTCTCTGACTATATTTATATGGAACAGAAATTTGATAATTTCTTTCCTTTTTTGAGAAGAGTTACTTGGTGCAGTATGCCAATTTTAAAAAATATCTCCCAAATTGAAAAATAAATATATATAAATGTTGTCCAGCAACATTTAGTTAAATCTCTTTGATTGAAAGTGGACTCATGAGGCTGATTTGCTTAATGCTTCCTTAAAGTTTCCTGAGCCTCAGCCCCTTTGTGTAGAACAGTAACTTTTCCAGATTGTTCTCTATGACATTTTCTTACTTCGTTATTTGTTCTCTTCCTCCTGCCACCCTGGAAGGCTGGGAAGTGGAACCCTTTACATGTAAGTTTCTCATACTTTCTCTTTCCCTTACCTGGGTGCCACGTACCTGTTGCAGGGACCCCCGAATGCTTTTGTTTCATGCATATTGTCTGTCTCATCTGTTAGCACTCACTCGGGGCTTCATGTGAGGCATGGTTTCCATCAGCTACAAAGGACTCTAGGAACAGCTCTGGCAGTGCCCTTTGGTGTGAGCCTGCAGACTGTTAAATTTTGCATGATCCAACAGGGAAGGAGAGGAATTTCTTTCATTGGTATTTAACATGTTGGCCAAAACACAGAAATAGACCAAAGTGAAGTAGGAGAAATAAAACTAGTTGAGGAGTTGGGGAGAGGATCAATGTTTCACAGAACAGAGGCCTGGGCATCAGCTGTCTGCCAGATCTGCACAGCCACAGGCAGCCCTTGGCCCCTTGGCTTCATGAAGCCTCACAGAGCTGGCCCCTCCACCAGGGGAGTCAGGGCATCTAGTCATGTACAGTGAAGCCAGTTCCCACGTAAGCCCAAAATATTTTTTTGATCAATTAATTGTTTAGAAATTTAAGTTTATGTATCCCTGTGACATCTTACACTTTAAAATGAACATGTATTTCTATCAAAAATATTCTTTTTTTTTTTTTTTTTTAGTATGGGGAATTGAACCCTGGGATACTTTGTCACTGAGTCACATCCCCAGTCCTTTTTATTTTTTATTTAGAGACAAGGTCTCAGCAACTTAGGACCTTGCTGAGTTCAAAGGCTGGCTTTGAACTCACAATCCTCCTGCCTCAGCCTCTCAAGCTGCTGGAATTACAGGCATGTACACCCAGCCTAAAAATATCCTTATGCTCATTTGGATACAGATTAAATTAACATGCACAATACCGTCAGCATGATAATAACAAAAGATGCAAGGGGGCTGGATTAAATGACATATTTCTTTATTGCATTGCTGTTTCCACCAGATGTTTCCTCTTCCCTGATTTCTATTCCTTATTATATCTAAATTGTCCTTCCTTTGAAGGTAACATAAGTATAGATTTTTCCAAATGCAATTAAAAATAATCTTACTAGTCATGCAAATGTAAATTCATCACTCTCTGCAACTGGAATTTTCTACTAGCAGCTTAATTTATGACTAATGGACTTAAAAACATAATGGAGATCTACAGTAATGCCGTCTTTGTGACCCGTGTTTTTAAAGCTGGTATCTTCTCAGTCTTGTTGATGTCTCAGCATCTGAGTTCTTTTAGAGTGGTCTGTGTGAGTTCAGTCTCATCTCCAGGGGCACCAGAGTGAGGTTCATTTGTTTGATACTTACTCCACCACTGGTTGGAATGGAGCTGTAGTCCTCAGCATTTACTTTCTCCTGTCCCCTCCTCAACCGTGAGAGATGACATTCTCTCACAGTAATCGTGGCTCCCCAGGTGGTAGATTCCAGGATTCTTAGGTTGGTGTGGTGGCACAGTAGAAGATATGATGTGCAAAAGCCCCCAGTTAATTCTGAAATACCTACCAGAGATGCTGCAGTCTCCCCGACCGACCCAGCCCCTAGGAAATTGCAGGATGCCAGTTTAGGAAAATTCTGTAAAGCTACACCAAGAGGGCCCTTTGACCACCACACTTAAAAATTAAGTGAACTAGGCTCAGTTATTTAAAGATCTTAAGATCTGGGGGGAAATGCTGACCATAATTTAGATTTATGTAATAGGAGTTTCAAGCTCTTTAATTTTAAAAACAATACAGTATTTCCTTAATTTCCTCCAAATAACTTCCTTGCTAGATAGTAGGATTTTTTTCATCCTTTATGGTAACATACAGATTTATATCTTGATCGATTGAAGAAATTGGCACTACTGATTCAAGAAATTGGTCAATTCTTGAGGATCTGGGGAGTGAATTTTTCCCTGGAAATAGCATAAGCTAGACTCACCTAGAAGGTTCTTAAAATGGCTTCTGATGCCATTAGTTGTTATGTGATGTATAAAACAAAATTGCTAATATTAGCATACAGAAAAGCAGATTAGATCATCAAACAGTGCATTACAAAACCAAATGGGAATGATTTTTTTATAATGATCTGAACTAGTGAGTATTTCTATTAGTTGTGGTTAATTGAGAGCTGACTGTAAATAATTCTCAAGGAAAAGAAGTCATTAGAAAGTAAATTGATTCATTTGTACCTGGTTTCTGTGGTGCCATTCCATAGTATAGTATGCCACTTTTGAGTAAGAGCAGGATTCATGTTTTCCATATCCAAAGATACTTTAAAGAGGTCAACAAGTTCAACCTTGTGATTCTTAAATGCACCTACTTTTCTTTATAACTGACTTTGTCACCCAAATTGTATCTCTCCAGTGAAGGAGAATGTATTACTATGGCAATGTTCTTATCCTCTTTGTTTTTTTAACATTTGGATCAGTTTACCTTCATAAATGATTGTATGTGCTTCTGAACATGTCATTTCAACAGGTTTCTTAGAAGCTGGTTACAATCACCTTCTTGTGTCTACAGGTGTCCAAGGATGATCGAAGTGATATTGAGTCTAGCTCAGATGAGGAGGACTCAGAACCTCCAGGAAAGAACCCCCACGCTACAACTACCAATGGGACCGGTGGTACCAATGGGTATCTCCTGACCGGTCCTTGCTCCATGGATGATTAATTACTCGAAACTCTACATCCCGAACAAAGTGAACTGTTTGCTCCTGGAAGTATTTAATAAGTTGCAAATGCAGTTCCTTTCATAATATCTCAGCACCAGAAACAAAAATTAGGATTATCAAAGCATTTTGAATAGTGCACTGCCATATGTCCTGTTTGTGAATGAAGAAGAAATATCATTCTCTATATGTAGGCATGCTGTATGTAATTGACACAAGGGAACAGTATTTGCATTTGTAATGTCTTAGAATATTATTTATTTTTTGTATTTGTTTGTAAATCTGTGGACAAAAAAGGGTTTCCTCACTCCTTTTACTCTCCGGGTTCATGACAGTGAAGGAGATGCTCCATCTGCTTCTACCCTTCTCTCTTGCTGTAGTCCAGTGTGCTGTGAGCCTCAGCTTAGTTTGTTACTTAGCACAAGCAAAACCCAGTGCAAAATTATCCAAGAGCTACAAATAGGTTTGCTTTCTTTGTGTTACTGTACCCATTTTGAAGTTGCCTATACAGCTTGGTGACCATTCTCCAGTGTAAAATATAAAGGATGAACTAGGTTTTTAAATTGTCACTCGTCATGGTCACTTAGCAGTTCAAGTTAAATGAGATGTTATTGGGGGACTTTTTTGAATTTGCATCAAATAGCTTTGGAATAGACTTCATTTCTTGTGCACGCAGCCAAGATTTCTTCACTGAGTGTTGTAGCCATTTGAGCTTTAGCCTTGTAGTTTACAGTTTTTTACTCTCTGTGTTGAGGTGAAGGCTCTGATGCAGAAGGAAGATGTCTCCTTAAGCTCATGGTTACAAATAAAAAAATCACTGTTAACCCTGGGAATTTGTTCAGTGTTCTGGATGTAATGAAGAGAGCAACTGATTTCAACCAGGTTTTGCCACTGCCCTTGTGATTAGCACAGTCTTCTGTCACCTCAGGAGAAAAGAAGCCAAGTGTATTTGGGGACAGAAAAAGGAGTCTTTCAAGAGTTGGTGAGGGCCACTTCCAATGCAAAGCACTTTCTTACAATCAGCTCTCAAGGAAAAGTCTATCTGGTATCTGACTTGATGTTTTTATTTTGCCAGGCAAAATGAAGCCAAGGGAAGACTGGCCCTTTGCTTTTCTCCTTAACCCACAATGACTTTCTTGTTTCTAGAAACTGGGCAGTGTTGCACTCCAAGTCCTTTTTATTTGCTTCTTTGAAGACTTATTTATTTCCAAGAATTTTATTCACATGGAGATATTCCCAGAAAGACGACAGAAAGTCTATTTGGACAATGGCAATATGAGTTATGAGGAAAATTACTGAATTATAAGTCTTCATAAGCATCCTCTATAGCAGTGTTATTTGTTTATGGATAACAAATCATACATGTAAACCAAAGATTTTATCTCTTTTCTTCTAAATTTTAATAAGAGGAAATACAATGGGATAGTAAATACTTATTTTACAAATCAAAAAAGTCATCACCTAAAACAGGAACCCAAGCAAAAATTCAGTAATATGAATGTGAGAATCAGAGCACTGTGAAGACAAGAGCAAAACCTAGAGAGTGCATGTCCGTTGCTCAGGACCATTCACATCTAACTCGTTTTTTTGAAAAACTTAAATCTTTGTGCCCACATTTTGCAACTTGTGAATCTGTAGCTAAAGGATATTCCCCAAAACCTCTCACTGTAATATTAGATCTTTCCCTTACAATACTGTATGTTCGTGGCATGGTCCATAGTAATAACTGAAGAGGCTTGGAAGTATGTCTGTTTGTATAGGAACAGTGAACTAATTCTGCTTGTGGAGCCTTGTCATTTAATTTTATGGGACAGACAAATGTCTAGGAGTGTAATTTGTGGATGGTTGAGATTATAAGACCAGTCATAAAACACCTAAATTACTTAGTCATCAAAATATCTGCTCAAAAGCAGTTTATAAGGAGTAGTATCAGGTGTAGTGTAGCTGAATTTTGAGAAGGTGGAAGTTTCTAATCAACCAAGGCATGGAACATATTCACCTGACTTTAGTGTCTGGGAAAGTCCTCTGCATGGGTGGAATGAACTCAAAAACTACCACATTTCCCAGTTTGAACCATATGACACACTTCAGCACAGGAGAATGGTTTCAGGATCGGCTTGTAGATTAAAGATTTAGAAGAGATGCATAAGATGAAGTAAATTGATTCCTGTCCTTAGCAAAGGCTAATCTAAACAATCTTTTGTTTTTCTCAGAAGTAACTTACAAGGAGGACTGGGGACACTCAGTCTTTCTGACTGATGGGATCAACTTAACACAGTCTTCCACATGTCTATAGATTATATATATATTATATGTATATAATATGTGTATATATATATATATAATATATATATGCTAGGGCAAATTGTTCTTTTGGCTAATTAAAATGGAATGGGTAGGCTTTCTATGGTGTACAAAATGTATCTCTGTTCACTGCTCTCCTATGTTGGCCTGATAAGGCTTGAAGAACACTACATGGGGTATCTTATTCACCTGTGCCAGGCCATAGCTTTTGGAGGTGTATTTTGTAAATTCAGCTGTAGGTTAGTGAAAGTGTTGTTTCTCGTTAATTAGCCTGTGGTGGTGTCTCCTTTCTCCTGGTCACATTCAGACTTTCCCCAGGTACCAAGGAGTATGTAGAAAGGACTCTAGAAAAAGTAATATTTTAATCTCCAATGTAATAGCTTTTCTAGATCTCTTAGTGGGGTGAAAAGTAGAAAATCAAGTAGAATTTGGCCTCGGGTTAATAAATGATATAAAAGTCTGTGATTTGTTGTATGTATATGTATGTTTCTCCAAAAACTGATAAAACCAAAATATTACGAATTCATCTTTATCCATATTCTTGTCATAAAAATCATCCACCATGTACACTCTTCTCCTTTGGTCTTGCTCCCTACACAGCTGAGAGTAGTAGAACCCATTCATTATCTTTGCAACAGGGCCATACATGGTGAAATATAGGTCATAGAGTGCCTGAGGTCACACAGAAGCCAAATATAATTCATGTTTCCAAATTTAGTCCTATGGATATTGAAAGAGTAGAGAAGCAACTATCAGTATTTGGGGTTATTCAAGTGTTTGTTGTAAAAATGCAGATGATTGCCATTTGCCCCAGGTTTTATTAACGTCCTACTCCTGGTGGGCTGTCACACAGATGGTGTCCTGAGCTGCCATCAGAAAATGCCACAGTATCTGACAAAGATGAATGAGGCAGAAAAGGTAGGCAAGAGCAAGATAAGATCAAGTCATCTTTAGTCAAAATGGCAAGTGAACCTCAAAACGTCCAGTTCTGTTGCCAAACTTTCCACTGAATACAGTCATGCACCATATGGTAACATTTTGGCCAATGATGAGCCACATATATGACTGTGAGCCCATAAAATTATAATATAGCCTCAGTGTGTAGGCTGTACTATCTAGGTTTATGTAAGAATACTCTGATGTATGTGTAATATTGAAATTGCCTGCTGACACGTTTATTAGAACGTGTCTCTATTGTTAAGCAAAATATGAATATATTTGATAGAGTTTGAATTTGAGCAAATTGAATTCCTTCTTCTTAGGTAGAAAGGATCTGAATCTTCTACTTTGTATTTAAATATCATGTTGCTTGGGCTTAGTAAAAAGCGGAACTTCATTTCAGCTTCCTAAGTCTTTGCTAAAAAGCTCTTCAGAGACAAATTTATGCCTGCTCATGATGACCCCTGTCTATTCATGATTTTGTATTAGTAGTTAATTTTGTCCCTGTCTTAGAAACATTAATGCCAAAGTTGCCTGCTAATTTAAGTATGTCTTAATTTGAAGTATAAAAAGTAGATGGAATAATTCCAAAGGTTTTATCAGTCTGTGTGATGGTGTCAATATATCCAGAGAGATTTCAAGAAATCATTTGGAAATAAAAGGTTAAATGTTTACATTTCATGTGATATTTGAGTTCTTAAGGTTCTAATAAGCTTGCTAATTTCCTTATCTTTGACTGCTTTCTACTTTGTAGTTAAATAATAATAGCCCAGAAATGTTCCTAACATCCCAATAAGAAAAAAAAAAAAAAATCAAATCAGATCTAAGTCAGCCTGATGAGAAATGATCACATGGCACTTTCAGGTTTAAGTAACTTGTTTGCAAAAAGATGCAGGGAGCTCTAGTTGTGTTGCCCTTGCTATCTAGCTGGACTCAGAAGGAATAATCACAAGCAGTTCATTAATCCCAGTTCTTTATTTTGGCAGGGGAGGTACCAGCGATTGAATTTAGGGGCTCTCAACCACTGAACCACATTTCCAGCCCTATTTTGTATTTTATTTAGAGACAGAGTCTCACTGAGTTGCTTAGCACCTCACTTTTACTGAGACAGGCTTTGAACTTGAGATCTTCCTGCCTCAGTCTCCTGAGCCCCTGGGATTACAGGTGTGTGCACCACCGCACCAGCTAATCACAGTTCTTGGAGAAAAGGCAGCAAGATATTTTTCTTAAATAAAGATGTCCCCAGAATCAGTTGAGGTCTCTCTTGGAATGAAACTGTGCCATTCTCAGGTTGCTATGCAGTAATTAGCACTAGTTCTTTTGCCACCTTTTACTTCTTCCTAGTGATAGGCCAGAGAAGGTCCCTAGGATTTTCCTTTGTGTGCACAGCACCTCCCACCCCTAGGGAATGCTCAGAGGGTACTTAGGAGCCCTGTCCACTCTGCTATTTCAACTCCTCTAATAAATTATTCAGAGGTAGCATACCTGATGCTGCTTTTCATGGAGAAAATTGTATTGGAGAATATTAACACTTCACAAATATTGTTAATGAGCTCTGCAGACATCCAAAGGAGGACCTTGGTCCTTTCCAAGTATTTCCAACTTAATTTCAACCCAAAGCCTTTGAAAGAAATGCACTACCAAATGGGCACACAGGAGACCCTGTGTCAAAGAAACTTCAAAAGTCTTTTCATCCAGATGTCTCCCCAAAACTGGGCATTCTCAGGATTGCCCAGGAAGTTAGCCTAAATCTGTCTTGTTGATCTCATTTACTCACGTTCCTTTCAACCCTCTGGAACTCTCCATGAAAGGAAGCCAAGAGGTTGTCATTGTTCTGCTTTTGATTTTTAAATAGCCTTTGCATCAACTGTGTACTCACCCCTCCTCCTGCCTGGTCCCATTTTTCTCAAAAAAGAGTATTGTGCACATGTGTGCATGCTTCCATAACACAGGTCCATGAGAGCTAGGTTTCCCAGGTCAGTTGTGTGGCCTGGAAACCAGGGAACAGTGGCTGGTAGTGTGGTTTCTATGTCAGGTGAAAATCACATTTTGTTCTTTTTTTTTTTTTTTTTTTTTTTTGTCCTTTTTATCTGCAGCAATTATTTTAAACTCGTAAAGCTGCCCTTAAAAAGCGAAAGAGTTTCAAAGATGAGCTGACAAAAAAAAAAAAAAAATTAGCTCTGTAATAGGAGCAGTTATGTGATGATTCTGGAACTTTATCTTAGAGCTTCATTAATTTAAACATAGAAGACACCCTCAAGTTTGATTTCCCAAAGTTTCCTAAAGCCCCTCAGCTCCTTGCTTGAGATTGTCATCAACTCTGCCCACATAATAGTCATTTACCTCCACAGCCATTTGTTGTCATGGAAGAGGGTGGTGGTTAGTTTTTGGATTTGATTTTTTTTTTTTCAATTTTCAGTGAGAAATAGGATAAGTAGCAGAAACCTTACTTGTTTTCTTAGAACAATTCAATGCTTGAGCATCTCTGTCAGAAATGGAATGATGTACTGTTAGCCAATTAGAATTATTTCATGTATTGTTATTGTGTTTTGCTGATTTTTATATGAAAATATAATTATTCATTCTTGATCTCTGGAAGCAATCATTATTATGAGGATCATTTTACTTTGGAAACACTTTCATAATAAAGATAAGTCTTAAGAGTTCAGTGTAAGTGTCCTTTACTGAAAGTGCTAACCAGCTCATGTTGGAAATACATCACACCTTCCTGGCTGGGGTTATATCAGGGCTCATGTCTTCCCAGTCATTTCACACATGCCTCCTCAAGTCCATGATCTCTACCATCACCAAAAGAGTTGTGTTATGTTACAGCCCAAAGCACATGAAACTGCCCCTCTTCATGTTGTCTCAGAGGAGCTTACTGATGGGGGCCTGCACCCCACATTGTTAGACTTTTATCCTCTCTCTCCATCTTTGCTATGAAACTCTGTCTTCCTTAAGCAACTCTTCTCTTCTGAATTCATGTCATCTAGTATCTCAAAAACCTTAAACATAACACAAAAATCCAACCAGACACTCCAGTGCCACCACCAGTATTATAAAAAAATGAAGCAGAAACCCCATTTTTAAAATCTTATATTACAACCACTCCCAACAACAATCTGATTGTAAGCATAAGTTATTCTAGTAAATGCAACCACTAAAATTTCTGTGAGGCACAAAAAGATATACCATAGGAAAATGCATCAACTGGGAAACCATAAGCTCTTCCAGTTCTGTAACAGGATAGTCTTAACACTGGGAGCGTCTCTCCCACATGGCCACGATGCAACCCAGCTTCTCTTTGGCCTCTTCCTTATTGCCAGGGCTGCCATATCCAACCCAGGCATATGTTATTTCTTCCCCCTGATTCTGTTTCCACCAACCCTGCAATTGCTTCTGCAGGAAGAGTAGCAACAACACCATCATGAAAGAGGGCAAGACAATGAAGCAGGGGTGCACACACCAGGAGGATGTACTTGGACATTGCTGGTCTCTCAGAACCAATTGTCTTGGAAGCAGAGCTGTCACATGAGGGAACAAAACATTCCTAAACACAGATTTTTTAAACTTTGTAAAGCTTATATTCTTGGATACCAGAAGTCACTGTCAGATGATTGAGTTGAAGGACTTCAGTAAAAGGTCTAGTGTTAGAGTCACGGACTGACCTACAGGACAAACTAGAAAGCACCTGAGTTTGGCAAGCCTGGAAAACCACTGCCACCGTCAGCAGACACCAGACTGACTGAGAGGGAGTCTTATGGAGGTAAGGTCACCCTGTGGGGCTGTAAACCAGAATGAGGTGCAGACACCCTGATACCTCTACATCTTGCTTTGTGGTGCCGTGTGATGACTGGGCTCAGGCAGAAAGCTGCCCAGGAGATGTCCACTGCACGGTTCAGTATTTCACTGTGCAGAGCAGGGCAAAGAATAGATCTGGAGGCATTAAACCAAATAAGCGGCATAAAGTCAATATTCCTGAAGCCTCACTTCAGGCCTTGGCTGTCCTGTGACACAATAAATGTCTGTGGCAGAAACACATGTGCCCAGTGAGGAGAGAACTGTTAGGTTGTACACCACTCCAGCAATTTGCATTTCCTGTTAGGCGAGAAATGGTGAGAAAGTGATGAGATGGTGAGATGGCGAGAAAGTGCTTGGTCTCCAACTTCCTCTAACTCCTAGAGGGTCCACCTCCTATCACTGGTGCTCTGGGCACAGAAGCTGAGGGTCTTTGGGGCAGGACCTGTGGCACTAACCTCCTAGGTCCAGGCATTAAGGGGAGTAGGATACAAGATGGAAGCTAGAGTCACTAAAAACAAATTGAAAGGACTGAGGAAAGGGCATGGAGAACTGAAGAATTAATGAAACAGAAGAATTAATGAAACAGTTGTGAAATGAAAATGGGGCAAAAAGATCTAAGCTTCAGCCCTCATGACCAAGTTTTGAAGCAATGCTTTAGGTAAGAAATTCTATTTTTAACTTGATGAATAATGGGAAATATTTAATGCATACCCAAATATAACTTGATAAGCAAAGGCTCAGGTCCCTGACTGCATCATTCAACCCCTCAAAAATACAGAGAGCTTACTGGGTGTCAGGAATTATTTTTGGCACTAAAGATAGAACAGTGAATAATATGGTTCCTGCTTTCATGGAACTTATAATCTAATAAGGGAAAAAGTGAACAAAATAACATATATCAACATCACATGTCATTAGAGAAAGGCAAATTGACACAATGGAATACCATCACATATATACAAGAGTGGCCAAGTCCAGAATGCTGTCACCTGGCAATGCTGGCAATGATGTGGAACAACGGGAACTGTTGTTCAGAGCTGGTGGGAATGCAAATTGGTGCAGCCATCTTGCAATGTTAAACTATAAAACTAAACACACTCTTGCCAAACTAACCAGCAATCACACTCTTTGACATTGACCCAAAGAGGATGAAAACATGTTTACAGAAAACCCTGTAGACAGATGCTGTAAAAGCAACTTTATTCATAATTACCCAAACTTGGAAGCCACGAAAATGCTCTTCAATAGGAGAATGGATAAATAAATTGTGGTACATCCAGACACTGAATATTACTCAATGCTAAAAAGAAAAGAGCTCTTCATCAAGCTATGAGAAAATATGAAGGAAATATAAATGCATACCACTAAGTGAGAGAAACCAGTCTGAAAGGTTACATGTTGTGTGATTCTAACAATATGACAGACTGGAGAAAGCAAAACTGTGGAAACAATAAAAAGATCAAAAGCTGCCAAGAGATGTAGGGGTAGGGGGAAGGGATAAATAGAGCACAGAGTTTTGTTAGGGCAGTGAAACCATTCTATATGAAACCATAATAGTGGATACATGTCATTAGATGGTTATTTAAATCTGTGGACTATACAACACTGGAAGTGAACCCTAATGTAAACTATGCACTTTGGGTGATCACTGTGTAATATGGGTTCATCAATTATAATAAGCATACTACTGGTAGAGGCTGTTGAGGGGAGGAAGCTATGTACATGTGGGGGCAGGGAGCATATGGAAAATATCTGTACCTTTCACCCAGTGTTGCTGTGAACCAAAAACTTTTTTAAAAGTAAAGAATATTAAAGAAAAGAAAAAGAAGAAATAAAGAGTATTAATTTTCTAGGGCTGCCATAACAAAATACTATAGCCTGGGTAGTTTAGAACTGTGACAGAATAAAATTATTTTGTCACAGTCTGGAAGCTAGATGTTCAAGATCAAGCAGTCATTAGGGTTGATTTCTTTTGAGGCCTTTCTTATTGGTTTACAGATGGCTGCCTCACTTTACCTTCTTCTGGATATATGTGCCCTAATCTTATCTCATGATTAATCCAGTCATATTGGATTAAACTTATTTTATCATATGATCTTATTTTACCTTAATCACATCTTTAAAATCCCTCTCTCTCAATATTGTCACATCCTAAGGAAGTGGGGGGTGAAGATCTCAACATGAATTTTGGAAGGACACAATTTAGTCCTTATCACAAGGTCTTGTCATATGGTGACAAAGAACAAAAGTAATGAGGAAAGAAGATGGTTGCACAGTGAATTCCAGGGCTCTTCAGACAGGATGGCCACAGCTACCTCACAGACCAGCTGATCTGAGCTAAGACCAGCTGACAGGGGAAGGGGGTCAGATGTTAGGGTTAGAAGTCCAGCAGTGGACCTGAAGCATAAAGCCTCCGAGACGGGGAGTGTATAAGCCTAAGGATGGGCAAGAAGACCAGTGAGGATGAAGGATTCTGTACAGGGTAGGGTACTCATGGGCGCTGGTGCTAGAAAGTTAGGGAGAGACAGATCACACAGAGCCTATAGCCCCTGGTAAAAGGGTGAGTGTTAGGATGAGACTAATAGGAGAATGTGTAGGGATTGAAACAGGGTGTAGCATGGTCCGATTTGGTGTCATCTTTAATAATAGAAAGAACATGAGCTACACAATGTCCATTCAAATCACAACCAGAGAAATACCTCAAATTCCCAGTATGTCAGCAAGATCTGTAGATGTGTGGTAGGCAGCAATGACAACACAGGGTGATGGGCAGGTAGGCATTGGGAAAAAAAGTAAAGGATTAAGTATACTGAAGATTCAAGCCACAGGTAGCAACACAAGCCCTGACAGAATGACATGTGGAAGGTTTGCTTTAAGGACGCTGTGATCTGGGACAGGGAAAACCCCCAAATTCTTTCAAGGAAAGCTGCTTGAAAAAATATGAGAGATTGGCAGTCATCAGCCAGAGGCAGAGGTAGGAGGGCAGGCTTCCTGACTGAGGGAGTTCTTTCTTATTGATGTTGCAGTACCTTTCCATGTGTAGTTCAAAGGCAACTGGTGGACTAAGCATTGATGGATGAGAGCAATTTCTGAAGCACCTTTCTAGAGGAGGCCAGCAGTCAAAAATGACAATACTTGCTGCCTATGGATTTCCTAACTGCAGGTCAAATGTGAATGAGCCTGCCCTGCTCAGCATATACCACCTAGCACAGGGAGGTAAGAGGTAGAAGCAAATAAATCTCTTAGACCTTTCCTACTATGTGTCAAACGTCAGATCCCATAGGTGCAAAACTATCTCAATCAAGTCATTCATAGTAGTTAAATTGTATTCACAACTTTGAATTATGAACACTGAACCTAGGATAACAGGATCAGCTTCCTATGAACCTCTGGTCTTGACATATTCTTTTTCTTATACATATTTCTTTAAAAAATATACTTTATGTAAATAAAGTTGGATCATTAACATTGAACTCACAGACAACTACACTATAATTCCTACCTGAACAAAGCTTATTATTTTCTGTCAGGCATATCACAACCTCTCACACTTAGGAACACAAGACAGCGCTTTAGCACTACACTTGAGAGTTATTTTAAAAAGTGAAATCAGCAACAAAAAGCACAAAATGTGAAAGAAATGGCACCAAATGGTGGCACACACCTGTAATCCTAGTGACTCTGGGGCCTGAGGCAGGAGGATCATGAGTTCAAAGCTAGCCTCAGCAATGGTGAGGTGCTAAGCAATTCAATGAGATTCTGTCTAAATAAAATACAAAATAGGCCTGGGGATGTGGCTCAGTGGGTGAGTGCCCCACAAGTTACATCCTTGGTACCAAAAAAAAAAAAAAAAAAAAAACAACTTATTTCCATCAAGAGAAGATGGTACCACCTTGTTCAGCTTCAGCTGGGAATGTGTGTGTTAGCAACTCAAGATTTGCACCAACCAACTTGGGTCCATTGGATGACTTTAAAAGCACTGTTTATTAGTCAGGTTCTCCAGAGAAACAGAATGAAGAAAAAGAAACAGAACTGAGAGAATGTGGGGGAAAGAGAGAGATTTATTGTGAGGAACTGGCTCACACTAAGATTATGAGCCTGAGAAGTCCCACGATCTCCAGATGGTGAGTTGGGGACCAGGAGTACTGATGGTGTAAACTCCAGTCCCTGTCTTAGTTTGAAGGCAGAAGACCAGTGTCCCAGCTCAAGACATTCAGGGAGACACCAAGTTCTTCCTTTCTCTTCCTTTCTGTTCTAGTCAGCCTCGGGTGAATTGAATAAGGCCCATCTACACTGGAAAGCCATTTGCTTACTCTGTGTACTGTCTGTGTACTGCTTGAAATGTTAATCTCATTCAAAAACACCTTCATAGACACACCCAGAATATCAGTTAAACAAATATTCAGGTATAGAATGACCCAGTCAGGTGAACATAAAATTAATCATGACATGCCACAAGTATTAATTTGGTGCTACGAGGAAATTTTAGTGACTGTATCATCCACCAGTGGTGCTGGAGCTGGCTCATACCAGCTTGCATGAGCTGATTGTTAAATTTTCTGAAATTTGTGCTGGCATGGTGACACATGCCTACAATTTTAAACACTTGGGAGGCTGAGGTAGGAGGATCTCAAGTTCAAGGCCAGTTCAGGCTACTCAGTGAGACTCTGTCCCAATGTTTAAAAAAGTAAAAAAAAAAAAAAAAGGTTGAGAAAGTAGAAAGTAGCTCAGAGGTAAAGCATCCCTGGATTCAAACCACAGCAACACATGTGTGTGTGTGTGTGTGTGTGTGTGTGTGTGTGTGTAAGTTGGTTATTAAGCATAGTCATTATTAACAATTCTATAAACTTATAATTTAAAATTATATTTAGAAATATAGGTAATACTCAAAAATATGACTTGCCATTGATTTTTCTACACTTTACTATCATTTAGGTTCTAAGATTTTTTTACATCTATTGTATCAATATGATAAAAATAATATAATGGTGAGATACTGTGCTTTTCTTCCAAACTCTATGTTCAGTGACATTGCATTGGTAGCATGTTGGACACATTTACTCTGTGGAAACAGGTGAAAGCTGCAAATCAGTCCTGCCTTCTTTCTCTTCCTTCCTTTCTTCCTTCCTTTTTTCTTTCTTTCTTTCTTTTTTCTTTCTTTCTTTCTTTCTTTCTTTCTTTCTTTCTCTCCTTTCTTTTTCTTTCCTTCCTTCCTTCTTTATTTATGATGAGCATGTTGTTAAACATTTACTAGCATACCCATAACCTCTAGATGCAGAAACTATGGCTCATAGAAGTTAAATAACTTACCTCTTGTCATGCAGACAGCTAGTGGTAGAGTTGAGATTTGATCCTTGACCTGAGTCATTCCAAAACTAATGTGTACTCTTCCTGGTTCATTGCTCTGATTTCAATGTTTGCCTTTGCTTCCAAAGCCAATATTCCAACTGCATTTGAATTCTCCATTAACATTTTTTCTTAACCATCTCTGTTAGTTTTTCTTATCAATTTTTAATCTTTTCCTCTGTAGTTTTCATCCCTCTTTTTTCCTTTCTATTTTTTGCCATTATATTCTTTTTGTCTTCTCAATTGTATCAGAAACCCTTTGGGGGAAGGATCCTTGATAAATGAAAAACACAAAAGGATGAAATAAATTTTCTGAGTTTACTGCATCATTTCAATTCACAAAGCACACACCTCCTTCCCCAACCAAATCTGGGATTGTACATGGTCAGATATTTATATCCCAGAGCACATATTCAAAAGGGACCAATTCAAACAGTTCAATAATTTGATGCATTACAAAATAGAAAGATGAATGATATCTAGGTAGTAAAATTATTTATTTGGAAGCTTGGGTTTTAGGAAACAAAAGGGCAGTTACCAACACTCTTTTCTTGAGTCAGAACAGGTAATTTAGTTCTTAAGGACTAAATGCTTGACTTCTGCTAGTTTTCCTGTCTCAGGATGCTAGTAATTACCTGAGAAAACATGAAGCAGGCAGCATGTAGAGTGTCAGACCAGTTGGAGTCTATTACCAAAGATGAGTTTAAAAGGAATCCTAGAGTTCTCAGGAGTAAGGAGTGCTTTTTTTCCCCTCAGTTGAGGGTACTATATGGTACATAGACCACAGCCCCAAAATGCTGTATTTCTATATCCTGCCTGATATACTGTCCTTCCAGTATATCAGGCATTTCTTAGTTGTATCACTTTCAAGTCATTTCTGATGACATATAAAATAGCATATTCTATGCTAGTTGAAAGTACATAGAGCCAGAACACCAGTGAATGCAATAAAATATATATCAAAAGTAAATTGATGCATGCATTGGGCACCAGTTCTGTATGGGACATTATTTTAGGCTTTTTGAGGGGTATAAAGACGTCAAAGACAAAGCTGCTTGCTGCATTGAAGGAGTTGTCAATCTAACTGGTAAGGCAGGGCACAAGACAGCAGATATTTTAGTGGGCAAGATAGCTCTGAAAGAAATAATTCTTGTTCAACTGTGCAGATCAAACTAAATGATAAAGGTAAATTGGCTTTTGAAAATAGTAATTGTTCTGTAGATGTAAGACATTACTATTATCGTTCTATCAGATAAATTGTTAGGATAGTAATTGCCAGAAAAGTTCAGAGGACAGAGAGGTTGCTTTGGGATCTGGTAAGAAAAGATTTCTAGCAGAAAGCCAAGAAAAATGAATAGGATTTGAATGAGTGCAATGGAAAGCAAAGCAGTTGGGATAGTGGGCATGATGCGCTGCAGTAAGCAAATCTCTTGGCATCCTCCTCACCCCTCAGTTGGTCCTCACCTCCCACTCCATCTTCCTCCCTCCTAGAAAGGCTCTGCCCACCATGCTCTCAAGCCTGCTGTTTCAGAACAAGCCACAGTGTACTATATCTCCAGTGCTTTGATCTGTCTCAAAGGCCTTGCCCCTCTCCTTCTGTAGCTAGCTCTTACTTGGCCTTCAGGATTAACTTGTGTGTCACCTCCTCATGGAAAGCTCTAGTCTTTGGAGTTTGATGCTCTTCCTGGAAAAGAAAAGGCACATCCAAATGCTCATCCTGTCACCTCCTCACTTGACTGTAAGCATCTTAGAAGCAAAGGCCTTGCCTTTTGCATCTAAATTTGCATCATCATTCACAATGTCTACTACAAGGAAGGTGCTCAATAAATGCTTGCAGAAAGAATGTGTATATTTACAGAGAAAGATTTGGGGAGATGGTTCATTTTGGAAGGGAAAGAATAAGCTGATTTTTACAGTTTGAATTTTAGGTGATGACAGTCCATTCATCATTGGAAATGTAGGATTGAAACAAGGTGCTATTGTTATTTTCAATTTTTTTTTCAGATAAAGATTGAAGTACAAAAGGGTGAGAACCTTGCTACAGCCTAAGAGTATTACCAGAAAAGTGGTGATGCTAATAACTCAGTCTAAGCTTTAAGTCATTTCCAAGTTGCCTGCTAAAGCAGACATTGAGAAATGCCCATGATTAAGGATAAGAGGAAGAATATAAATCAGCAAAAAACAGTGATAAGAAAGATAGAGGGTTCAGGGGTGTAGCTCAGTGTTAGAGAACTTGCCTAGCATGAGCAAGCCCCTGAGTTCAATCCCCAGGACCACAAAGAAAGAAAGATATTTTAAAAATTGATGATAATGATGGCCTTTGCTCTTCCTCTTTCTCTTTCCCTTCCATTCCCTTTCTTCTGAAACTGTTCAGTTCCAAAGCTTCAGAGGACAGAGGACAGTCTCTGTCAGGGACAGGTGAGGGAATCACAGTGGCCCAAAATGAGATTTTGGAGCCAAATGCACGTATAGAGGTATCTATACAGTAGAACAGCAGAGCACAGAGGATCTGGCCCCCAGGGGAGTGAAGAGAGAGTCCACACAAAGTGTGGGTACATCACAAGGTATCAGAACCCCAACCCAATGATGAGGCCAACCCTGCATAGAGACAGCCGGGTGTGGGAAGTTCGAGCCTGGAATGTCAGAGTGGCAGCAGTGGTAAATTGGCTACATACAGAGGGCTGATCAAACACATAAACATGTGGAGAGCAATGGGAGTCAGTTTCCTGTTTCTGGGAAAGGGTGTTACAAATATGTGAGAGGAGAAAACTGAATGAACTTAGTAATGTCTGATTAAAATCATAGGTATTCGTGGATGATAGCTTTTAGTAGATTAGTAGACAGATGGCAAAATAAACAGATATAAATGTATATCTGTGTGTGTGTGTGTGTGTGTGTGTGTGTGTGTGTGTGTGTGACAGAGAGAGAGAGAGAGAGAGAGAGAGAGAGAGAGAGAGAGAGAGAGAGAGAGAGAAAGGGAAAGAGAGAGAGAGAGAGAGAAAGGGAAAGAGAGAGAGAGAGAGAGCTCCTTCATTCCTTCAGGTCTTAGCTTCTAAATCCCTCCTAAATCTAGTCCCCAGTAAAAAATAAAAATTTTTTAAAATCCCAGAATTTTCAAAGAAGTAACTGAATCCAGAGCTGGGCTGGTAAAGGACTCACTGGATGTGGAATAGACTTTTAGGTCAAAAAGCAAGGAAGTGTTCAGAGAAAAATGAAAAAACTGTTATTAAGACACAGAATTAACTTGAAGGAGCTCTCACCAACCAAATCTAGAATACTTTGAACATCAGAATTAATTTAGGAATAGAATATGACCCATTGAATAAAATGGGAAAGTATGAGTTTATGAAATAAATTAATTAATAAAAGAAAGTTTGATGCAGTTTGCCTTGTTTTGAGGTACATCCCTGCAAAATATTTATTAAATGCAAAGGTTAAAGAAGTAACTTTATAGAGAAGGGGCCTGGAAGACACCATCTTAGTCAAGTAAACACCATCAGTTATAGGACAAATGATATCATGAATCACTTGAAAATGTGCAAAAAGAAAATAGCATTGCCTCTGTAATATTCCTGCCAAAGATGTCTAACCTTAATCTAATCAGAAGCAAACATCAGATAAGCCCAACTTGAAGGATGTTCTATAAAATAATTAATTGGCATTCTTCATTTTTATTTTCAGTGCTGGAAATTTAAGCTTGTGCAGGGGTTTGTGTATGCTAGGCAGGTGCTGAGTCACATCCCAGCCACATCCCTAGCCACACCTGACAGTTCAAATGGGTAAGTCATGAAGGTCAAGGAAAGACTGAAGAAGTATGCCAGCGGGAAGGAGATGCCAGAGAATTGGCAACCGGATGCAAGTCCTCATCCTGAAAGGAATCTTGTTGCCATGGAGAATGTTAATAGGACAATTGGTGGAACTAAGAATTAGATAGTAGTAATGAATCAATTTTTAATTTCCTGCTTCTGATGTTCGTATTGTTGTTTTGTTGGAGAACATCCTTATTTGCTAGAAATGTACACTAAAATATTAGAGGATGATGGAGCATTAGGTCGGCAACTCACTGGGGGGAAAAATTCTTTGTACTGAACCTGCAAATTGTAGATTTTTGAGATTATTTTTAATGAATATAGTGATAAAGATTTCAAGACCCTAATAACATTCCAAGTAAATTTTTCAAATATTTAGAGGTAGCAGTGTTTTTCTAAAAAATGAGAATTCCATCTTTGGATTTCAAAAACAGTAAAGTGATGCATGATGCCTCAGTCTACCAAAGGAAAAATGTAGTGAAAGAATAAAAGGCACGTATTAAAATTTCTTGAGAATTCTAAATTGTTTAGTGAGTTGAATAGTCAAGTTAGTTTTGGCAAACTTTTGAATTAGAATTGCTTCTTTTAGAGTTTATATAGCAATAAAAATCACCTCTAACAATATCTTCTGCAAAAATAATGTGGTAATAATGGTAATAATAGCAACCAGTGTTTACCAAACACTTATGTATACTCTGCTATATGGTATATGATATTACTACTTCCATTTTTACATAGCAAGAAACATAAAGACAAAGGCTTAAAGATTTTTTTTTCAAAATTAGTATACTAATTAATGTATAGGGTAGTCAACTTTTGAAACTTCTACACTCCAAAGCCTCTGCTAATAATTCCTGCCCTCTGGAGACCAGAGAGAAGGAAAGTCTAAGGAGGATACCAGAAGCTTGCGTTTTGTTTGAGATTCCTCCCACCCTTCATTAGCTGCACCCAATCCAATCCATCACCAAGCCTTTCTGGTTCCATTTTAAATCTTTGCCCTTTCCTCTTCAGGTGTGTTAAGGCCTCACTGTTTTTCTTCTGGCTCTCAGCAATAGACTCCCATTCTTCTTTTTTTTTTATTTTCTATTTTATTTATTCTAATTAGTAGCATATGAGAGTAGATGCATTTATACATTTTGATAAATAATACATAGAGTGTAATCTCTCATTTTTCTGATTTTATGTATTGCAGGATCACATCAATCATGCAGTCATACGTGTACATGAGGTAATAATGTCTGTTTCACTCTACTATCATTCCTTCCCATATCTCTTCCCTTCACTCCCCTCTACCTAATATAAATTAATTCCCCCCACCTTATTGTGAATTAGCTTCTGCATATCAGAGAAAACATTCAACCTTTGGTTTTTGGGGTTTGGCTTATTTCACTTAGCATAATATTCTCCAATTCCATCCATTTACCAGCAAATGCCATAATTTCATTCTTCTTTAAAACTGAGTAATATTCCATTGTATCCATATACCACATTTCCTTTATCCATTCATCTGTTGAAGGACTCCCATTCTTCCTGATCCTTTTCTCACTTCTCTTTAGTGTCTCTATACAGATGTCAGAGTGATCCTTCAAAAACGCAAATCTAAATATCACTGATGAGCTTAAAACCCTTCATGTAGAGAAGACCACTTCATGACTCCAGTTACCTTTGGGGTAAAGATAAAACATGGACAGGTCTTCCCACGTCTTTCCACAATCTGGCCTCTGTGTATCTCCCTAGCTTCTTCAGCTAGAAGGTTTCATGTAAACCAGGTGCTCAAGGAATTCTTGAGAGATTTATAATTTTCTGGAGATGTCAACATGATACATGATCTGTTATGCAAACATAATTAATATGCACATTTCAAGTATCAGCAAGTGCATCTCTTACCAGCAGTTTCTATCATTCTCTTCCTCAGCCAGGCTGTTAGGTACCTCTTTGGAATTCCCATTACATTACTGTAAAGACTTATTTTTATGTAATCTATCATAATGAATGTAACCTTCTTTGGCTAAACTGTGCTCCTTGAAAGAAAGGATTGGAACTTGTTCACCTATGTGTCCCTCACGGTGCTTAGAAGCAAGAGGGTGCTTGGTAAGTAGTA
This sequence comes from Sciurus carolinensis, assembly GCF_902686445.1. Lineage (NCBI taxonomy): Eukaryota > Metazoa > Chordata > Mammalia > Rodentia > Sciuridae > Sciurus > Sciurus carolinensis. The sequence goes on from NC_062215.1 coordinate 118,833,409, forward strand.
TTGAGTGAATGCACATCCACGAGTTGTGAGAAATACTATAGGGAGTCAAATTGAAGACCCGGTGATTTTCAGTAGAACCATTTCATAAGAGTTGCAAGAGATGCTAAGGGGTTAAATAAATTTAGTAAGAAGATAACAGGGGAAGATTTTTAACAATATGCAGAGGGCCATTTGAACCCAAATTATGAGTGAACAGGATTTATACATTGAGTGCTCTGGTCCCCAGGGTGTGCAATGACTTGAAAAATAATTACTATAGATTTTTGAATAGGTAACGAAAGCACTGGATATAAAATTCCAAATGTGCAAAAAGAGATAGAGTGAAGAATAAAGCTCTCTCCCCTCTCCACACCCACCCCCAGCTCCTCAGTTCCTGCTGCAGAAGGAGTAATAAATAACCATTTTGAGTGCTTTTGCTTATTCCCTAAAATTCTATCTCCAGAACCTGGCAACGATTTATAGGAAATACTATAAATCAATGATTTATAAAGCGCAGAGGGGACCACAGAGGAAAAGACAAATAAATCCAATGGGTGGCAACTTATTTACATATGCACAAATGCCAAACTCATAATTTGTCCTGGAGACTAAAACAGTCCTACACTAGACATTTCAGTGTACGCTTTAAGTGAGATTTGTAAGACTGATCATAGATTAACTTAATGTAGGTGATCAAATGAAGATTTAATGTAATTTGGGCAAATCCATATTTGTAAAATATCCTTGTTCTTACGTTTTTCTTTTGGAAGTCAAAACCATAGATCAAGGAGTAGGATGACTTGACTGTTAATTAGTTGTCCATTAGTCTTCATTTCCTAGGGCTTATTGGAGAAAAGTAAATCTACTCTATTTTTTATGCAAATTAGTCTATTTGATTTCATCTTTTTTCTCCTTTAGCACCTGGAGTTTTTAAATTAATATGAAATTTGGGCATGTCTAATGAGTATTAAACCCTAGCACACCAAATATAGTGCTGGTTTTTATGTATAAATAGTAAGTTAATTATGACCATTTGGGCTCAGATTTAAAAATTAGGTAATTTTTATAAAGTGGTAGGAGGTGCAAAGCTGATTTTGTGCAATTTTAAAAGCCACAATGTAATTAGAACAAGCTGAGCATAAAAGTTACCTTAGATGCTACAATGTAGGCTGGCAATTAGCAAGAACAGTATCAGTGTGCACCCCCACTGCCTCCACTACCTTTAAAAATACTCATTTGTGCTTCTACACTTCATAGAATGCTTTTTTCTATCCTGAGGCTTGGAGCATTCAGCAAGACTTTGGAAGTACTTCTTCTTGCTTTGGAGAGATATGGAAATAAAGGAAATGAATTGCTGCAGCAATCAGAGACTAAAAATGAAAAATAATTTAATCAGAATGAGATCATCCTCCACTCCCTTCCGAGGGTGATTGGTGGAAATGGTGTCATGTATGGTACTTCACCAACCTGAAATGGCAGCAAAGAACAGTTCTGCTTCTGTGTCAACTCCAATAGGGTTCTGGAGTGGTAGCTGGCTTGGGAAGATAAATCAAGACATGTCACCTATTTCTGCTCAACCTCAGAAGAAAGCACTTTTGAAGATGTGGCCCGCCTATGGGCAGCCACCCTACCAGACCTCCCAGCCCCTGCATCCCAGCAGCTTTGTCAAGTGGTCCTGCTCACTCTTGCCATTAGTAAAAGCAAACCAGCTGCCTGAACAAAGCCCCAGTGCTGTCCCTTTACATCCATCTTGCTGTGTGTAGAACAAAACTTCTCTTAGTTGTTCTTGGCAAAGTTTTCAGAACTCAGCTCAATTTAAACTCCAACTTTCCCAAACTTTTTCTTAACATTAGGGCACACTTTGATTTTATTCTTGGTCTCAACTCTCTTTCCCTCATCTGTTTATCTTTTTAACCAACAATTCTCCAAGAAAGTTCTCTAAGTGGCCCCTGGGGATTCTCACTGAGTCCTTCTCAGTTTCCTGCTTGTCAAGGCCATTTTTAATCCGTGTCAGAGCCTCCCAAGTGCATTTGAGTTGTTTCCCATTTTAGAGTTCCTGCCCAGAAAGCCACACTTATCTTCCCTCTCAGTATTTTGAACTCTGTGTCCTGAACTATCAGGACACAGTCCTACCCGTAAGAAACATTCCCTGTCTTATCAACAAAGAGGAACTAGCTAATGGGGTCACTTTCTCAGTATTTAATTCAATTAAATATAAGCATTTATTTACTGAACCTTTACTTAACTCCAAGTATTGGCTATGAGGACCTCATTGAGTATTGTGGGAGGAAGATTATTAAACTAATAATTTCAACACAGTGGGATAAATAAATCAAAAGAGATGGGTACAATGGATAACAGTAGGACGAAGGCAAGAGTAAAAAGGACACACATAAAAAATTGGAGATAAATAAAAGGCAACTAGGCCAACAAAAAGATGGAAGGACCTCTAGATAGAAGGAAGAGTATCTGTGAAGTCCTGGAGGCATGAAATTACAAGGAACATCATTGCCATTTCACCGTGTTAAAAGGTTTTTAATTTTTTTGTCTTTTTTGGTTTCTAAAGATATACATAGTGGTTTCAAAGGGTAAAATTACACAGAGAGGTATAACCTAGAAAAGTAGAGTCCTCTATAACCCTGACCTTCAGAGATACTCTGTAGTCTGTCTGGTGCTTATGTGTTTCCCTCTTTTTTTCTTATATAGATACCAAACTAGAACCATACTTACTCTTCTGCAACCTGTTCCTAAGTTAATACACATAATTAAATGTTTTATACTACATCCTCATCTTTTGGATGTTTAGGATCCCAAAATCTGGATGGCGTGAAAGTATAGCACAGTCATTAAACCTGGACTCACCGGAGTCAGATGAATTCAGTCATCCCACTTGGTGCACGGCTTTGGGTAAGTCACTTCACTACCCTGTGTCTCAATTTTTATATGTCTAAAAAATAATAAAAATAATAATATATATCTACCTTGAATGATTGTTGTTATTACTTTTAAAAGTTTGTATTTGTAAAGCACTTAGAATAGTGCCTGGTAAATCCTCTCAATGGAGTTCATACTATTATAAGGTATTTAAGCAGATCCTATTGATGCTTATGCTGTTTCTTTTTCTTTTTCAGTACTTGCTACTAAAGAAATTTCCAAGACAAGTTTTGAATTGCCCTTAGTCTCTACCGCATTTTGGTTCTTGTTTCTTACTACCTTATCAACATCCAAAATTTGTTTTACGAGTACAAAGGTATATCAGTGTTGTCAACTCCCCTTGGAGGCAGCACAAAACATGGTAGGTGGAGCCCATGGGAGTAGCTTCCATGCCAGACCCAAAGGGAATCCATTGCAGGTTTTCTTTCTGCAGAGAAGTCCTGTCAGGAAGTGGATGCTGAGTTTAGATGGGAAAAGTAGGCAAAAAGATTAGGATCTGAGAGGTCAAGCTGGAGGCCTGGGCTGGACAGAAGCCAGAGAATGAGTGTGGGTCACAAACCCATGAGCAGAGACAAATGTGTGAATAAAGAAGTCAAAAAAAATAATATTAAGAAAGGGTATGATATACCTCCTTTGATGAGATACTTCACTACAGGTAAAGTTCTCATCGACCTATGGGTACAAATGAGGATCTGTTAATATTGATTCCAAAGTCACGAGGCTCTTTGGCATTCTTCTTCACGTAAGAACTCAGTGGCCTCCTACCGAAGTCTGTCTCTTCCTGGGAACAGGGAGCTGGAGGAATGCTCTCATGGCCAGGACACACTTACTCAAGTTGGTCTGTCCTTGCCTCCGTGTCGAGGTGATTGGTCAGCCTCAACCCACTGCTGGAGGAGAGTCCTGCTCTGCCACTGCCCCCTGCCCTCCCACCCTGGAGAGGGTTTTTGTGGTCTGGGGCAGGTTAGATGTAGGATAGCAGGTAGGTTTAAAGCCTCTCTTGTTACTTCTCTCCTTAATCCCAATCTCTGCTGAAGTTCAAAGCCTGTTTCCCCAGTCTGGGTGGGGGAAGGGAGAGAAGGACAGAGCAGCCTCACCCTCCTGTTTTCCTACTTATCTCTCCAGTCACCGAGGAACAAATATTGACTAGCCATTGTGGTAGGCTGAATGTAAAACTAATCCCAATTATTGGTCCTTCTCTGTATCTATGTCCTTGCAATGGGACATTCAGCTCCACCTCCTTGAATCTGGGCTGACCTGTGGTGGCTTTGGCCACATGGATGTGGCTAAGATGATGGTGCATCAGCTGCAGTTCTGCACTTCAGGGGACCTTGAACTCTTCCACTCACTCTCTGGGCTCCTCTGCCTTGCCCTGGGAATAACCAGGGTTAGGCTGCTGACTGATGAAAGCCAGGGTTAGGCTACAGTGGGTCAGCCCACAGCCAACCACCCACCCACTAGTGCCCAGAAAGCTGCTCTGCCCAGTCCTTCCAGGATCAGCAAAACTACGTCACTTCCCTACGTCAGCGTGAGTGAGCCCCGGGGTAGCCAAAGAATCACCCGTTAACACACAAATTTATAAATAAATAAATCCGGTGTCATTTGAAGCTGCTGGTCTTTAATCGTTACATAGTATTATTGTGACAAGACATAAATGATATGACCCTCTCTTTCTGACCTCTTTTTCAAACACCCCCCTGAGAAACTGAATAATCATCCGTCTGCATTTAGCCTGGAAATCCTGCTGTTCTTCCACAGTCTGTGGAGGGGTACTGGGACAAGGCAGACATGTTCTAAATCAGCAGGTGTCCAGAGGGAAAGCCAGTTAGCCTCAGAGAAAGGTGCAAGTGAGGAAAAAGGGTGTAGGAACACCCTACTGGTCTGCAGCTGGCCAAGATCACAGTAAGCTTGGTGTGATGGCAAAGACTGTTATGGTTTAGATATGTGGTGTCCCTCAAAAGCTCATGTATGAGACAATGCAGGAACATTCAGAGGTGAATGAGAGAGTTGTAACCTAATTAATGGATTAATCTACTGATATGGGTTGACTGGGTGGTGACTGTGGGTAGGTGGGGAGTGGCTGTGTGGTTACAGTTTTTCTCAGAGCAAAAGACAAGATAAGGTGGCACTATCAGTGTCAGTGTGAGTCTTCCATAACTCAAGTTGTAACATTGTTGCTGTTCTGTAGTGTAGAAATAGAATGCCAACCAGGAATGTGTGTTACTTTATATGGGAGACAAAGAACTAGTATGTAAAAGGAAGCTAACAAAAGTATATAAGCCTATGACCCCCAACGCACTCCTGGGCGAAAGGCTCAATCTTTGAATGAGAATCTGCTGAGCCAGTGTCGGCAAAAAAAAAAAAAAAAAAAAAAAAAAATACTGCTTCCTGCCGATAGCTCTGGCATATCTTGTCTCTGTGCAGGAATCTCATAACTGGAAGAGGTGGATCACTGGGGCTGTGCCTTCGAGGTTTATATTTTGTCTTTGGTGAACAGAGTTCTCTCTTCTTCCTTGTTGTGGTGTCCTGAGCTGCTCTCCTCCGTCACACCTTGTCACCACCACGTTCTGCCTCACCTCAGACCCAGAGCCGTGGATTTGGCTGGCCATGGACTGATCCTCTAAAACTGTGAGCCAAAATAAGTTTTCCTTCTTCAACTTGTTCTTGGTGTGTCTTTTTGTCACAGTCACAAAACCATTGACTAAAATACAGGCTGAGCTCCGCATTTTGACTGAGATAGAACAAAACTAAGACAAAGAGCACCAAGAAAAAATGGGGCAGGAAACATGGAGAAGATATTGAGCTAGTGGCCCCAGAATCCCCAGCTCAGGCTTCAGACAAATAAAATCTCTGAAGGCAATGAAGCCCTCCAGAGGGAATGTGAGTTACTTATTCTTAGCTTCAGTTTATAATCAGACTAAATGTCTTTCATTATGCTGAGATGCTTTGTTAATTGCAATTTCTGATAGCTTCTCAGTGTTATAACCCCCCGCCACACACACAATAAAGTTCCTTTGGATAAGCCTGGGGGGAAAACATTATGAAGTGTGTGTGAGGGGTGGTCCTGGACTAAAGACAACTCCTCTTCACTCTGGTTATAAGACAAGTGTTTTTCCTTCATTGTTCCTTACATCTTCTACATTATTAGTGGGACTTTGAGTCGAGCCTATGTCCTAAGGGCAGATGATCAGAGATTGAGCCTGCGGGCCAAGAACAAACTGGATGCTTTTGAACCCTGAATTGTTGAACTGCACTGTAGATGGAACTGTTTTTAGGCTGGGGTCTGCCCTTGCTGGCTGGCAAATCTGAGTAGATAGCCACTGCCTTACACACAGCCGTACTATCCACAGGCCACTAGTTGGTAATCTAAGGATCCACAATTGAGATCACAGGTGCTGAGAAAGTGATGAAGAAATAAGTTACTGATGGATGATTTTAAGTTCTCTCCATCCTTTTGAGTGATGCAGAATGAGGCAGGCAAATCTGTCTTAAATTGATAGCATAGCCTCTTGACCTTGTTGTGCTGGGAGTGAGGGTTGGGTTGAGTATGACCCTGAGAGGTGGTTAATGTAATGCACCAATTCCTGATAACTGGTTTTGGACATTTTATAGTTATAGTTCTTTTGGCATAGGTCCTGAGTTGTTAAGCAGTGGTACATTGGCTTGGTGTGAAATAGGGCTTTGGGTTCCCAGTTGCTGGTTTACTTATTGAAGGCATGCTTACAGACAAGCTGTTTGCTGCCTCTAGCAATTAACTAGTACTGACAGAGGCAGTTTTCCCTTGAGTCTACAAGGATCCAAAATGACAAAGCAGCATGAAATACTGTTATGTTATGTGAGATGTCCCCCCAAACCTTATGACCTATGTGTGAGACAGTGCAAAAAAGTTTAGTGGTGAAATGTTTGGTTTATGATAGTCCTAACCTAATCAATGCATTAATCCCCTGATAGGGATTAACAGGGTGATAACTGTAGGCAGGTAGTCTGTGACTGGAGGAGGTGGGTCATTGAGGGCTTGCCTTTGGGGGTTTATATTTTATCTGTGGTGAGAGGAACTCTCTCTCTGTCTCTCTCTCTCTCTCTCTCTCTGTCTCTCTCTCTCTCTCTCTCTCTCTCTGTCTCTCTCTCTCTCTCTCTCTCTCTCTCTCTCTCTGCCTCTCTCTCTCTCTCTCTCTCTCTCTCTGTCTCTCTCTCTGTGTCTCTCTCTCTCTGTGTCTCTGTCTCTCTCTCTGTCTCTCTCTCTCTGTCTCTCTCTCTGTGTCTCTCTCTCTCTGTGTCTCTGTCTCTCTCTCTGTCTCTCTCTCTGTCTCTCTCTGTCTGTCTCTCTGTCTGTCTCTCTCTCTCTCTGTCTCTCTCTCTCTCTCTCTCTGTCTCTCTCTCTCTCTCTCTGTCTCTCTCTCTGTCTCTCTCTCTGTCTCTCTCTCTCTCTGTCTCTCTCTCTCTCTCTGTCTCTCTCTCTCTCTCTGTCTCTCTCTCTCTCTCTCTCTCTCTCTCTCTCTGTCTCTCTCTCCCCCCTACTTGGTTCCATGTTCCCAGCTGCTTTCCTCTGCCCACTCTTCCTCCATGATGTTCTGCCTCAACTTGGGCAATGGAGTCAGTCATCTGAGGAATGAGACCATTAAAACCATGAGCACTAGATAAACTTTTTCTCCTTCAAGTTGTTCTTCTCAGGTCTATTGGTCACAGCGATAAAAAAGCTCACTAAAACAATACAGAAATTTTAAAAACATGATTAATAGAGCTAGTTGAGATAATATAAGTCCTGCTCCACTGCACTGGGCACCAGAATTGTGGGGCCATTTCACAGCTCAGGACTGACTTCTCAGGGCTATGCTCTCCAGGGCTGTGTCCCGCCTTTCCCCCAGAGTGTTTGCAGATGTCATTCTCACTATCTTCCACTGGCTCTCTTGACCCACAGCAGTTCTTTGCTTTTTTTCAGGAAACAAACTGGATGAAAGTCCAGGGCTGGGACTTCCTCCTTGGTGTGTTTGACAAGGACTGACGTACTCTAGGCCCTTTGAATCCCGGAAGTCCAGGACACACCCAATTTCACTTGCAGAGTCCAGAATGCTGGAGCGTAGGTGAAAGGACAAAAGCAAAAGCATTTCAACATGAGGGACCCACTGACAGATTGTTCGGTGAGTAGCTCAGTGCAGTTTGTGCGCCTGTGTGTGTGTTGGGGGGTAGATTTATATACTCATGGATTCCAACTTCAGAAATTTGAGACGCTCAGCAAGCAAACGGGTTTAGATATTGGCTATGGTACAAAGGTCTGTGGTTTTTCTTTGGTTTGATTTTTTAAAAGAGGTCTTTCTAAGAAATCTCAGTAATTGTTATCCTTCATTCTCATTTTTGTGGAAAAAGTTTGAGTAAAGTACATAGATCATATTTGGTTCCAGATGGTGGCTGTTCCGAAAACAGTCTTAAGACCAATGGTGCCAACGTCATGTATGCAGTCGATACAAAAACACAAGAATGTCTGCAGCCAATTTTTCAACTTTGAGAATGAAACCAGGAAGGTGGGAGGTTTTTGTGTTTTCCTCTCTGTGTGGTTTAGCGTCAAGGATCCCAAGTCCTGCAAAAGGAGGATCAACCCTGCACCCTGTCATCGATGATGGTTCTCAGACTGATTTACCAGCATGGTTGCTTCAGTCCTGGGAAGATTACCAAAAATACAGGATTGGTCAAAAGTCCAAAGAAATTATGAGGTCATTAAGAGCAGTAGCAGATATGACACAGGGGACAAAAAGCAAGTTAAATGAAGGGAGGATGTATTTATTTTTAAAATAACCAAGGATTGTCAGTGTCTTGTCCCAATAAATGCAATAATAAATGGTGCTGAAAAGCTAAATTGGTGGCATTGGAAGCAAAGGATTGTAGTCATCTTTCATGTATTTTGTTAAACAACAAGAAACCAAACCTGTGGAGAGACAGATACATAGGATTTGTACCAAAGCCATAAAGAAAAGGATCAATGGAGGATTATTGGTTTCCTTCCACAAAATAAATCCAAGGATCAGAGAACCTAAATGAGTATGCTAATAAATGGAGGATAAGGTTAATAACAATAATGTAGTAGCCAGCTCTGCCTAATATTACTTTTTAAATATGAAAATAAGACAATGTTCAATGTAAAAACATGCTCCAACAGTATGGCTGTATATAGATATTAAAGGTGAAGCTTTCCCCATTTTATTACCTCAGTCTGAATCTGCTCTCCATTGGTAATTAGGGAAACCTTTTTCTAGAAGTCTTTCATCATTCATTTGTTTATTTTTCTCTCCTTGAGTTTCCTCTCTTTCTAAACTGTTAAATCTCTCCTGTCTCAACAGTGATATGGGAGGGTATATTTATACTGTATGAGAATGGTAGAGACAGAGATGAATAAATAGAGGCAGAAACTTGGCACCAGCAGTCACCAAGGAAGAAAGTTAATGCCCAATGCCAAGAGAAGAGTGTAAGAGAAGAGAGGGAAACTAAGGCGAGGTTCAATCACATTTTTAAAAAAGAAGAAAGAGAAAGGAACTGAAGCCCTGGCTTCCTGTTGGTGGGCAGAGATGGTCTTCAGGCAAGGACTTGGGAGAAATGTTTTATTTTAAGCAGCCCCCAAGACATCATTTGCCTTTGTGTCTGTTTAAAGCTCCACTCCCTGGGGTGCTGAATACTTCTTGTCCTTGTCCACCGCTCTGAAGGTCATCTCTGTGGGCCCATTGCCACCAAAAGTATCCGGGAGTCAAGAGGGGGCGGATATCCCTTCAGCTTGGGTTTCTAAACCCTCTAAAGTCACAGACTATTTATTTATTTGTGATTGTTTCATTTTCATCAAGTGTTCAAGTTGATTTCCTGGTACAGTTCCAGCTTGTACTTGGGAACAATGCTCTGTGAAGAAGAGTTTGGGAACATAATAAACAAGGGAATGGACTGCAAATGCATGCCTCACAAAACATTTAAGTAGTTACAAAAGAACCCAAAGGTTCAACCACCTGCAAGATGCTCTATCCCATGAGTCCCTAGAGTTACAATGAACACAATTTATTGTCTTAGCTACAGTTCTTAACTTGATCTGCACCAATGAATTCCTGTATGGATCTCAGTGGGTTACATGAACTTAAATGGGAAAAAACATCTGTATTTGTACTGATTTCTAACTGAAATTTAGAATTTGCTTCAATTCTGTATGTGAAAAACAAACCTCAATACTACTGCCAGTGTCTGCAACTATGTAACCAAAGTCATAGATATTTTTCTATAACATTACAGTTGTTTCAGTATATTCTCAGCCTTATTTAGAAATTTGGTAATTCTTTAGGCTTTTTATTCAGTATGCTAATAAAAAAAAGCACACATAATATCACAATCTTAAAAATGTTAGAAATCAATACAGTTTCCTTTATTATCCTGTTATTTCATGCATTTAAAAATATTATTCTGAGTAAAATAGGTTTTACCAAACTACTAAACCAGGCCTTGGTACCAAAAAATTTAAAAAAGCTCTTTTAATATGCTATAGTGAGAAAATGGACTGACAGTTGGTCCTTCAGTTTCAAAGAGCCAGGTCAGCATTTATTTTGAAATTATTGTTACCAGAGTAGTACAAAGATTGACTAACTGCTGTGTAGGGCTTTTAACTGATCTTGAGAGTGTCAGAACTTATTTAAAGGAGATTTTTTAAAGTTCTGTTTTTGAAAGGAAAAATAATTGGCTCTGGATCTTGATCCAGTGAGCTTAGCTTCTAAACCTAAAAATATGCCAAGTGAAATCATCTTCAAATCCATGTGCAAGGAAATAGGATCAAATTATCCCCAAACAACAAGCTGTAGCCGGCTTCTTGCATTTTATGCACTCATACAGTCTCCAGGGAGGGCTGTCAAAGCAATACTGTGGTCTCCACTCAGGCTGCCTCTGCCCTGGCCCAGGCTGTCCTTCAGGTTGGTGACCTGGCTTAGATGCCAGCCGCCCACCTGAGGCTCAATCTGGGTCACCAGAAGTGACTGAGCTAACTTAGAAGCTGCTGGTGCACTGCTGGTCCTAAGGGATTCTGATCCACCACAGAGATGGAGAAGGCAGGTGGAGTCTGGCATGGCTGTCGTGTGGCCCCCAGCAACCCCAGCCTGCAGCAAGGAGACAAGTAACACGCTGTTTCACATTTCTTAGGCCTCTGTTTTCTCCTCTGTAAAATAAGAGGATCATATTGCACAATCTTGATAGCCTGCCACAGGGATTCCAAATATTACACAGATGGCTAATAATTTAGATGGGTAGTGTTTTGAAATATTTCCCCTGATGAATCAGAATTCACATGAAATCACTAACAGTGCCTGGCATAGGAAAGGCATCCAGGAAAGCTTATTTAATTAAATGTTAGTGGAATATCACAGCTTATTTCATGCATTATCCACCCCCCAAATGTTTCTATACTAACATCTAGAATAAAAATATTTTTCTAGAATAACTGAATTTTCCCTTCTTTATCATTCAAACTGTGGAAAGTCAAAAAGACCAGCTAGGTCAAACTCCATGTAGGCATTTCATATTGTTTATAAGTCCTCTGTCTGATCAGTCATCTGCTGATTGCCTACATTAATAATTAATAAATAATGCTTAAAAGCTAAAATTGGTGGTTTTGAAACAAGGGATTGTAGTACTCGTTCATGTATTTTGTTAAGGGGAAAAAAAAAAACCTCTGGAGAGACAGATAAATAGGGTTTATAGTAAAGTCAATTTTTTTGGAATGGCAATATTTATGCAACACAATTTGCTTACAAGTGCTAGGCAGAAACTTTTTCTTAGTAACTGAAAAGGAAATGTGAATGTAGACCAATTGTCTATGTGAAGATATTCTTTAAAGGCCTCAGAAATGTTCCTAATGTTTTATCACCAGCCTGAAATCCCTTTTTCAGGGAAAAAAATTCTTGACATTTCTTTCCTAGTAATTAATGAAGCAGCACAGTTAACACAAATTCATATGGAGATATAAAATCAATATTAAATTTTTTTTCCTGGAATGCATATTTGAATGGGGGTTGGATATTCAAAAGCTTTGTGGGAGTAGCTTTCTTGTGCTGGTTGATGACATTAGGAAGTCATCTGTACTGCTGATAAACAGGGACCTGCACTCTAGCTAAACTTAACTGATTATACTGATTAGTTAGTTATAAAAATATTTGATTCTGGTGAGTTCTCTAATTGATTTGCTTATTAAATTTCTAATCACAGTTCTGTCCCTATCTAATGAGGTTATTTTCAGCTCTGAGTCTTAACTGTAAATAAGTGGACTTTAGTGGTTTCCAAACTGTGCTCCATAGAATATCTTCAGAATCCTCTCTAGGGTATAGGAGACGGGTGGAATGGAAAGGGGTATAGGAGCAAGGGAGTCAAAGCCAAAGCAAGAGATTTCACTCTCAAAGCAGATATGGTCCCAGATTTTCTATTCTCTCTCTCTCTCTTTCTCTCTCTCTCTCTCTCTCTCTCTCTCTCTCTCTCTCTCTCTCTCTCACACACACACACACACACACACACACTGGACTAGGTGGTCCCTGGGATGGGCTTCAGCATTTATGCAAGTCTCACTTTTCAATTTTTGTTTTCAAGTCTGAGTAGTTGGTACATGATGAAAGACACAGAAACGTTCGTTCTAAATAAGAAATTTTGATAAGAAGGTGAAAGTATTCTTAACAACTCCTTTATTTATTGATGTCACCTTTAACACCATCTGGATCAGGGTTTGTTGGGGACTTTCCCACACATGCACATAGGGTCAAAGGTAAAGATTCTCTCTATTGCTGTTATAAACAGAACATCTCTTTCTTAAATGAAGAGTAAGTTAACAACAATGTAACGTGTTGAAAATCTTCTTGACTAGTGTGTACCTGGGCACACCAGAATACAAGGAATCCCCTCAGCTCTTTGAATTGGCTAAGCATGGCTGAGAGGGCAGAGTCATAGACCAGTTCTCTGCTGTCCATTTACCACCTGTTCCAATAAAAATATATAAAATAGTTTATATATATGCCATGATGTGAAAAAAAGTTAGGAAGTACTGATCTGTTAAACAACAAAAGATCATCTTCCAAAATTCATACCTGGCAGCCCGAGGGCCATGGTAAACCATGCTTTGTTTGTGCACCCCATACTTTAAAAAGCTGAATGTGAATGCCTTTGGGGATACAGGCTACTCTTTGTTTTGCCACAGGCTACCCCACCACCTCTAAGGCAATTGGTTTATGAACATTCAGGATGACCTGACCTCCTAAAACTAGTCTGCTGGAGACAGTAGAAAACATGTTTTAGGGAGCATTGATGGCTTGGAATGATTGGGAAAGGCAGCACCCCTGCAGCTCCAGCACAGAAAAGGACACTCAACTGCTTTACTCATTTTCTCTTTGGTTATAGACAAGGTTTTCCATACATGTCCCCATCCTCACACGTGGTGGCCAAGGCTCCCTGTCTCTCCCCAGGTCTGTTTCGTACAGCTGTCCTTAGGTGATGTGGACACATAGGCCTTTCCCTTAGGATGTTTTATATCGGGTTCCTTTCACTCCCAGTTCTCCTGATGGGGGGCTCTTTTCCTTTCCCCCTCTGAAGGCTTTGAGTCCCTCTAATCCATCTCCTCACTCTACCTCCTCCCGGCCCCAGTCTTATATAGTATTTGAGAGCAGAAAAAGTCACTCGCAAGCACGCACTCCAGATCTTTCTCTCGTCCACAGCTCCATGGTTTCCTTGTTAAGTCTTTGTTCCTCCTGTGCTCTGGACTAGAGAAACAGATAGGATTTAAAAATATACAGTCTAATTCTGGGAGATATTTCTAAGTAAATAAAATATGGAAGTCATAGGGTATGTAAAGAAAATCATAAAATTTTATTGAACATGAAATAAGATTTGAACAAATGAAAAGACTTATGTTCTTGGATGGAAGTCAAAATACTATTTTTAAAAGTCTATTTCTCTAATTAATATACAAATGTAATACAATTCCAATTAGTTTCTCCACATGGATTTTTTTAAAAAATTGTAATTAGATAAATGTTCATATGGAATAATAAATATCCAAGAAGAGTCAAATAAATTATTTTTAAAAATGAGAAATAGTTGCTCAAAGAGGAAGCAGAAGAAAAATGTTAATATTTTTATGACTTAAGCAGAGTACATAATAGGTACCATTACTTTCTTTATCATTTTTATTTTATGGAACAGAAATGTTTCAAAATTTAGAACCAAAGTTAAAAGACTGAGTTAAAACTTTGTTAAGCTGCATGATAGAAAACTCCTAAATAAGAATGACTTTAAAAACAACATGTAATTCTCTCACACATGAAAATAAGTCCCAAAGTAGAGAGTTGAGAGCTTGTGTGTTGGACTTCACAGCCATCAGGGATGCGTGCTCGCTCTTTCTTCCATTCTATGATCCCAGCTCATAATGCTCAATCTCAATACCACTTTATAACATGGCCCATCATTTTGAAGCCCAGGAAACAGGAAAGAGGAGGAAGGGTCCTTCACTGAAACCCCACACAAAACTTTCTCCCACATCTCCTTGAACAGCATTTAGTCAACAGCTATACACTTCTGAGTGAGGGAGGCTGGGAAATGACTTAATTCTGGAGTATGTACCCTGTTGAACACTTACGTATTCTCTTCTCCTGGCTTCAACATGTGTTTTGTGGGATCCTCTTATGTATTACAAGAAGAAAATAAAGGCTTAGGGAGGAATATAATGAAAATGTTTAGGTCATGTAAGAAGTAAACAAAATCTTGACTGATTTTCTTTCCTGTGGAATTCTCACAATGTACCTGGAAGTACTTTCCCAGTGTACCTGGAAGGGGAGGAAAAAGGCCTTCATAATATCATATCATTCATAGAGGGCAGTTTTTTTTTTTTTATTTAGCTTTTAATTTTTTACAGGCTGCATTTGTATTCCTTGTACACAAATGGGGTACATAATTTCGTTTCTATGGTTGTACACAATGTAGATTCATACCATTCATGTAATCATACATGTACATAGGGTAATGATGTCTGCCTCATTCCACCATTTTTCATACCCCCCTCCCTCTCATTTTCTTTTACATATTCTAAAGCAGTTTTGTTTTATTGGAAATAAAAATCAGAAAGCTTGGTTGCCAAACAGGGATTTTCTCTCATAATCCTCGGAGAAGAACAATTCCCACTCCATGACAGAAGCTACAAATTGGAACCCGTGTATAGGCATGTTTTGCTTGCACTGTAGATAGTTTTTACATTTGTGAATTGTTTGCTTTCATTTCAGATGAAAGTCCTGACTTCAGCCTCTTTGGGCACACTGAGAGATCTAGCTATCCTGGGTCTCATTTCCATGGGGCAATGATGGTCTAGAGTTGCTCAGGAAGCTACCTCTGCAGCTCCTGGGCCCTGCCCTGCCCTTTAGACATTCAGGTGCCTAACTGGAACCTGTAGGCGCTGAGTTTGCAAGCCCTGCTTGAGGTGTTAAACAAATTCCTTGTACAAGCTTTTTACCCTCACTACTGTCATTGTTTCAGTGGAGCTAGTTCCTACTACAGATGGAGTATTTCTTATACAAAATGCTTGAGGCCAGAAGTGTTTCAGATTTTCTTTCAGATTTTGGAATATTTGAATACACGTAATGAGAGAATCTTGGGGCGGAGATCCAAATCTATATAGGAAATTCTTTTCTGTTTCATACACACCTCATCCATATAGCCTGAAGGTAATTTCATTCAGTTATTTTACTGCTCCTGTGTTTTGACTGAGACCTGTCACATGAGGCCACATGTAAAATTTTCCATTTGTGGCCTTGGGTTAGAACTCCAAAAGTTTTGAATTTTAAAGTATTTTGGATTTTGGGTTTTCCCATTTAAGATGCTCATCCTGTATTGTGTGTCTTCTAAATCCTATCATAGCTTTATGTATTAAATTTTGGGGAAAGTTATAATATCTATATATAATATCTATATAAATTTAGGTTCTACAAGACTATTGGTTTGTTCCATGCCCCTACGTAGAGACATGAATCAGGTCAATTAGGGGGGGTCCTTCCTCCTCTGTGGCCCTGTTCTTTGTTTAATACTCTGCTAGTCCATATGTTAGGTATATTTGTGCCAAGGCTTCTGGGCCCTGAGGGCGTCCTGCATGTGACTGCCTGCCACTGAGAAAGATCTCAGTAACCGTGTGTTTCCTTCCCTTTCCCTTTTTAATATGGAGTTCATCTGAATGCTGCAGGCATGCGAGCCCTGGAAGAAGCTGGCTCATTATTGAGCAAAGAGCCATAGCACAGCACTCCATCCACACAGAATTGCAGCCTCTTATGTAAAATATCATTTTGAAACACAATCTGCTTTTGCACCTCCTGGATGGAGAGTATAGTTTGGGACAAATATTCCATCATCAAATTCCCCTGTTCTGTTGTCAGAATAAGCTGCAGGATCAACTGACATTTACCCTCTCTGTTTGGGCACTTCAAATGTAATGTCATCAATGTCTATATGTACAAATACAATGTTCAGAATCACATTTTGGAGTTGGAAACCAAATGATAGAACCTTATTTGAAATTCTTGTGTCTGTAGGCTTAATTCACATAAGAATGAATTTATGAAAGTTTACTTAGGAATTTATAAGGGTTTGGCTCAAAGAAAATGTTCAACTCATTATTATAACAGTCTTATTACTAGAGTTATATAAAATATAGGGGACATAGAGGGAACTAGGAAAAATTTTTATTGATAAGTTATTCACTTACATTTTTGTATCTCAGAAAAAAAAAAAAAAACTCACTTTAGTGGTTCATCCTTTGCTATAAGCCCAGGAATATTTTGGAGTTGTGGGAGTTGCACAAAATGATTATGTAGTGTCTCCAGAATGTATTTTTGACTTTCCTGGGAACAATAAGGGTGACAGGAAACCAGACTCCAAGTGTACCCCACCGCTGAATTGTTTGCACTTGGCCTGGGGGAGAAACAGAGAAACAAATTTTGTTTTTTTAAAAGTTTTCCAGGAGAGGAGATTTAATCTTTATTTTAAGAACTCTTCCCTGTAGCTACACGATCATTTACATGGCACTTGTCATTAGCATTCTGAATTTATGGGTGCTCTATCTTTGGAAGAGCTCATAATCCTCCTGTTCATCTTTTCTCTTTTTCAGTATAATAAGGTATACAAGAGCCTAAAGGAGTTTTCTCAAAATGGAGAGAATTTCTGCAAGCAGGTCACATCCGTCCTTCAGCAAAGGTACAAAACGCACATTTGTGATGAACAGTTCTTCATCTGTAGTTGCAGCAAGAGATATGACCAGTAGAGTGTTTACTGTCCTGCTTTTCAGAACACAGTGTGATAGTTCGGTACTTGAGAGATTGGTTTAAAGAATGATTCTCCTCAACTGTACATTTATTGACTGGACACCATAAAAATCAAGGAACAACAGGAGGGAATTCTGGTTAGAAAGACTCAGTGGAGTCTCTTCTGATTCCTCAGACTGAGTTTATCACCTCTCCAGGGGCCCACTGTTGTGTCTGCTGTATACACCCTTTATTGTACTTTTCACACTGATGGCAATGATTAGTTTGCATTTTCGTTTCCCCTAAAAGGGCAAAGGCTGTATCTCACTCATTTTTGATGATGAATTCTTGGAGTCTGGTCTCTGATTTCTTTGGTAAATATCTGATGAATGAGGGGATGGAAGGATGAAAGTCAATATTTTCAGTACCATTTTCTCTTAATACTAGGCATGATCCTGTATTGAGCTGTTCACTGTGCTGAAGTGAACACATTTAACTAAGTCAAGAAGGTAACAAAAGGTCACTGCTTAGCATTGAGAACTCAGGGGACTAAGTTGGCTCATAAGTGGTCTTCAGGCCTTTTCTCCACCTCTAAACAGTTCTATAATAAGCAAGTCTAAAGAGGTCTTTTGGAAAAGATTGCTTATTTTTTAAGGTAAACCATTTCAAATTTAAAATGTTGTATATGTGCCATAAGATAAAGATGCTATGGGTCAATTGCTTTCTGTATTAGTGACCAAAGAAGATCATGCACTCTATCAGAACCAAAGAATGAGATCAAAGAAAGACTGTAAGAGCTCAAATGGGCTTTTTTAATTTTATTTTTTATTTTATTTTTTTATCTGACTTTTTTTTATTGTAAACAAATGGGATACATGTTGTTTCTCTGTTTGTACATGGCGTAAAGGCATACCATTTGTGTAATCATAAATTTACATAGGGTAATGTTGTTTGATTCATTCTGTTATTTTTCCCCTCTCCCCCACCCCTCCCACCCCTCTTTTCCCTCTATACAGTCCTTCCTTCCTCCATTCTTGCCCCTCTCCCTAACCCTAACTCTAACTCTAACACTAACCCCTCCCACCCCCCATTATGTGTCATCATCCACTTATTAGCAATATCATTTGTCCATTGGTTTTTTGAGATTGGCTTATCTCACTTAGCATGATATTCTCCAGTTTCATCCATTTGCCTGCAAATGCCATAATTTTATCATTCTTTACGGCTGAGTAATATTCCATTGTATATATATATACCACAATTTCTTTATCCATTCATCAATTGAAGGACATCTAGGTTGGTTCCACAATCTGGCTATTGTGAACTGAGCAGCTATGAACATTGATGTGGCTGTATCTCTGTAATATGCTGATTTCAAGTCCTTTGGGTATAGGCCAAGGAGTGGGATAGCTGGGTCAAATGGTGGTTTCATTCCAAGTTTTCTAAGGAGTCTCCACACTGCTTTCCAGAGTGGCTGCACTAATTTGCAGCCCCACCAGCAATGTAAGAGTGTACCTTTCTCCCCACATCCTCACCAACACCTGTTGTTGCTTGTATTCTTGATAATCGCCATTCTAATTGGGGTGAGATGGAATCTTAGGGTAGTTTTGACTTGCATTTCTCTTATTACTAGAGATGTTGAACATTTTTCCATGTTTGTTGATTGCTTGTAGATCTTCTTCTGTGAAGTGTCTATTCATTTCCTTAGCCCAGCTCAAATGGGCTTTTTTTGAAGAAAAAAAAAATCAGGCTTGTCAAATGGAGTCAAAGAGAAAAAACTTTTAAAATATGAGATTATTTCCATCCTAACAGTTCAACTACTTTGATCCCTGAAAGGGAAGAGGGGAGAACCCAACAGGGAAGGTATTTCTTGTGTAAGAAAATATTTTATCAGTCTCAAAGAAAAATTTTAAAAATAAGACCAGTTAACTTTTGTATAAATTCAACTCATTACTTAGATTAGACAGCATCTGCTGCCTGCAGATGAGAGGGAATCTGAAATCAGATTAGCTGTTCCTATGACCTAGGTTGTCATCATCTGGTTTTGATTATTTGCTGTTCAAGAGTCCAAAACTGTACCTCATAGAGAGTTGTGACGACAGAGGCAGGGGATAAATATGCTGGCTGCTAGATTGTTTATGTGATTGATGCTTTCTTAAACATTTTGCAACACTAACATGGTACAACTAAATCATTTCCCCTCAACACAGATGCCACTTTTGAGGTGCTGTCTACAGATTACTGATAAATGTGCATTTCCAGTATCCCCTGGACCTGAGCTGTCAAGTTTCCTCTCCTTGCTCAGCTGTAGATTACATAGTTAACCTGAGGGATGTTTGTCCACATGGAAGGAGATGATATTTTTGGAGAACCATTTTCTACAGAACACAAACACTGTAAATCTGTGGACATTGTAGCACATTGTGTATTTTTAGACCATGTTTCTCCCTGTCAGTTGGCAAAGACAGGCCACTTCATCTCCCAGAACTGGATCACTTCTCTCCAACAGGAATAATGTGATTCTGAGGTCACTGCCTCTGCCTACTGCACTTGAACTGACCCCACATAATAACTTAGTCAATAAGGATCAGCGGGCACTGCACAGCTGGTAATACATTTACCTTTACTCCCTATTCTGTGAATTCGAAAATGACTTCCCCAGTCATAGATAAGATAAAAGGTGAGTTCCTTCCAGCTGTCCGGAAACAAACCCAGGGTTTATTTCCTCTTAAATGTATGGGCCTATTACAAATAAGTCAATGATACATTTCCCTTGTATTGGATAAATACATGGAAAGTCTTTGAAAGAAGACTTCGAAAGAAGCTGTTTTTTTCCTTAGGGTTTTGGACAAATAATGGAAAACCCCATAAGACAAGTAAACAGTTCTCTTAGAATATGTGACACAAAATCATGAAGGTAAATTCATTGGCCAGCATAATGGATGATATAAGGAAGGAGCCCACTGGGGCTTCTTTGAATTAAACGTGTTTGATCCAGAAAATGCATAAAGTAAATATTTGTAGATGAGTAAATAATCATGTAAAGGATTATTAAGGAATTATCTTTTATTATTACTATTCATACATTATTAGAACAAGGTCTTTATTGTCCTTGGAGATTTTCATTTCCAAACATTTTACCTAGGAGTCTGTTGAATGTGGTTCAGTTCTGCATTAGGATGTAGATGTAAGAGGCAGCATCATATTTGAGTTGCAAGTGCGGTAATGTTTCCTCTCCACACTCAGCTACCTTCTAGCATCCATTCTAAATTGAGGTGATAGGAAAGTGTAGTTGTTATTGAAACCCCATTTTGCCTGGCTATTCTGCAGTTCCTGCTCTTGCTTGGTTTCTGTCCAATTAATTACTTGGGTTTCCTTTTTTGCAATCACAGACTCAGATTTGGCCAGAGACACAGCAGCTCCTACAATACCTAATGCCAAAGTCCTTAAGGGTTCACTTTAATGCAATTACAGATCAGATTAAAGGAGACAAAGGCACATTCCTAGAAACTATGTTTGACTCCCTGCACCCTTATAGCTAACGTTTAAGCAGACCTGGATGAGAAAACCAATTGTTCCTCTGAAAGGAAGCTTAAGATCAGATTTCCAAATGGCAAGAACCATTGCTGTGGACATTAGAAAAAGGAAAAAAATAAGGAGGTGCACTTGACCATTTGTTCCATCCATGAACCATTGCAGACACTGTCAACAAAGACATTTAAAAACCCAAATAACATCTTTGATAAATCTCACCTTTTCTACTCCACTCCTGGGTGCTGTAATTCCCACAGCCTCAGCTCCCTTGCATATAAATGACTTCCAAATGTACATTGCTAGGCAAAGTCTCTGGATGGACTTCAAAACATATACTGAACAGTATATAGAATTGCTTCCTTCTGCCTCAATGTGTCATGGAACCACAAAGTCAACTTCACCAAAACAGAGTTCATCAAATTTTCTCCAAAGCGGGCATTCCTTTTAGATTTTTAACCATGGTTCCTGGGACCACAGCCCACCCTGTCAAGCCCAACCTCCAGGGGTCACTCCTTCCCATGATTTCTTCTCTCTTAACTCATGACCATGACTTCATATTTCTGTCTTCTGAACCTCTTTTATATCTATGGCTTTCTTTTGATTTTATGGCCTCCTCCGTTGTTCTGGCAAAATTCTGACAAGCCAGTCTTCTGTCTAGAGTTACTGTCTGCAGCTGTGTGGTTTGTGTGCTACACAAGGCACCTGGTTGAGTATAATATGTGGAGGCAAAAATTGAATCCCTTCTCACTTAAACCCTGGCTTAGAGCTATGTGACTTCAGAGGGCTCCCTTTTCCTAATCCAAGAAAAGTTCCCTCAACTTGTGGGCTGGCTGAGGGGGCTCTGTCTCTGTCTCTGTGTATCCTCTAGTCTGTGACCATGACTCTGTTTAAGACCCTTCAAAGATTCCCCTGACTTTCAGGATAAAATTCAGCTCTCATAGCACTTTACAAAGGACTTTTGAAATTTGAGCTCTGCCTTCCATCTTGTCTCTCTCCATCTCCCCATGATCCCTGATCCCCTCCTCCTCACTGAACTACCTGTAATCTCCCCTCCCCGCTTTGAGTCCTTTCACTGGCACCACTGCCATATTAACACAGGCTGTATCACCTGCCTGATGGGTACATCTTCACCTTCTTTGACTGACTGCATTCTTCACAACCCAGTTGTTCCACCGTGGATGGCCTTGACTCTAGCCCCTAAAAAGGAGTCTCAAAAGGAGTGTCCTGTTTCTATATATACAGTGAGCACATAGTTCTGCTATATATTTTACTGTCCTACACTGTTATTCTTTGTTTACTTCTCCTTCTCTCCCATTGGAAGCTGAACTCCTTGAGGATCTTTGTGTCCCCTGTGACTAGCAGAGTCCTGGCACAGAGTGGGTGTTCAGTAGATGTTCGCTGAGTGAATGAATGTCTTAATGTCTCAGATGCTCCATTCCTTTAGGCACTCATAACTTTCTAGAACTTCAAGTTAAGCCATTTCTGAGGAGCAATAAATGGGTAAGTCAAAGAAATTGACTGACATATTACTGTATGTAGCATATTACTTTGAACAAAAGTTAAAAAAATGAAATCATTTATAGACTGAGCACTGTGTTTGATGTGTCTTATACTTGGTCTATTTATTTTAGTCTTCACAACCCAATGTGGCACATACATATTCTTATCCATTCCTGTTTCACAGATAAGGTTTTGGCAAAGGTGAGGAGTTAGGCTTCTTACCCAGGCTCAGTGCAAAGGCCTCTTCCAAGTGGTTTCAGGCACTGCCGTGGGAGTCCCAGCATGCTCAGGGGGTCTTGGTCCTGTGTACTTCACAGGTCATCAAGCCCAGTGACTTTCAAACCCTGTGGCTCAAGGGATCTATGAGGAGCCCACAGCACCTATTTCAGGAGGGTGAACAGGAGGCTAGGTGGGCAGGGCTCTCCTCCTCACTTCCTCTCCCAGCTACTCTACAACATCTGTACTAGTAGTTATAAGATATGCTCATATTCAGTATCATATTTTGTTTTGCTAATAAAACGCTTTGAAAACTGCCTTTCCTGTCTACTTGACCTGACTCCCCCTACCACAAGACTTCCTCCCTGTCCCATGCACACATAAACATTCAGCTTTGGAAGGAACAGACGTGCTGGAGTGGAAGTTCTTATGTGTTCCCTGGGTCAGAGAGAGTGAGCAGGGACTTGATGAGACTCTCAGCCTGGACATCCAAAAAGGCCGCCATGGAGGCTTATCCTCCCATTTCACCTTCTTGTGCTGTTTTCAGGAACCAGAATCAAGGCAGTCAATAAGAATAAAGTGGGCTAGCCAGAGAACTCAACCACTTGAATAACAAAGCTTCAATTTGATTCACTAATCTGTCAGTGATTTTTGTGGTGCTAGTGATTGAACCCAGGACCTTGTGCATGGTAGACAAGCACTACACCACTGAGCTACACCCCCAGCCCTGTTTGTTAATTTTTTAATTACACATAATAACTTAACAGATTTATGGAATGCAAAGAGTTGATTTGATATATGTATACAGTATGTGATAATCAAATCAGGGTAATTAGCATATTCATCACCTCATATATTTATTGTTTCTTTCAAGAACCTCTCTTCTAGCTATTTTGGAGTATAGAATATGTATTTTTGACTCATTTACCATACTATGTGATAGAATACTAGCACTTATTCCTATCTACTTGGAACTCTGTACCCATTGACCTCACTCATACCCTCACTGCTCTGTGTCCCCCATCCCACCAACAACCTTCGGTAACTTTTAAATAGTCTGTTTGTAAGATATGCTCGTGACTATCTTGTTTTTATTGGTTCTTTTTAGTTCTATGTGACAGAATTCATTTTGACATAATTTTACAAGCATGGAATATATCTTGTTCTAATTCAGTCCCCAGGACCTCCCCTTCCCTTCCCTTCCTCCCACAGCCTGCTCTTTCCTTCTGTCTTTCTGCATTTACTCATAGTTATTTTTTAATTCATTTCTTGTGGTATACGCCATGGTGAGAGTCACTGTGGTATATTCACAGAGCTGATAAAGCTTAAATGGAAAACTGGTGCATAGAAGGAGATAGAAAACAAGGGTGAGAGCCCAATGGAAGAATTTGAGATTTCTAAAATTCCTTCTTAATTTTTAAAGAAGGAAGGGCTCTTTCACTTGCTTTTTTGTTAATTACTAGAGCTTTATAGTTTTAGCTAGTAGTTGGGTTCATCCCAATAAACTCAAGCAAATCAATTTCAGTTTATGATCCCCCCTTTTCTCTTCTGTCCTTCCTCCCCTCTCCCATTCTCCTTCCACTATTCTACTAGACTTCCTTTTGCTCATCTATTAATTTATATTTGATTATTATCCTATTCTCCCCTCTTCCTTCCTTTATTTGACTCTAGCTTCTGCATATGAGAGAAAACATTTGAACTTTGAGTTTCTGAGTTTGGCTTCTTTCACTTAGCATGATATTTTCCATTTCCATCCTTTATTAGCAAATGCTATAATTCCATTCTTTTTAATGGCTGAGTAGAATTCTATTGTGTGTAAGCATATATACACACATACCACAATTTCTTAATCCATTTGTCTATTGGCAAGCATCTGGTTTTGATTTCATAATTTCACTATTGTGAATTGTGCTACCATAAACATTGATGTGGTTGTATCACTGTAGAATGTTGATTTTAGATCATTTGGAAATACCAGTGAGTGAGAGATCTAGGTTATATGGTAGTTCTATTCCTAGTTTTGTAAGGGGTCTCCATAGTACTTTCCAGCACGGTTGTCCTAGTCCGCAGTCTCACCAACAATGTACAAGTATACCTTTTGCCCTACAACCTTGCCAGCATTTATTGTTCTTATTCTTGATCATTGCCATTCTCACTGGAGTGAGATGAAATCCCTGATTGCTAGAGATGTTGAAATTTTTTCATATATTTATTGGCCATTTGTGTTTCTTCTTTTGAGAAGTTTCCATTTGGTTCTTTTGCCCATGTGTTGATTTGTATGTGTGTGTGTGTGTGTGTGTGTGTGTTGTTTTTTTGAGTTCTTTGTATATTCTGGATATTAATTCCCTATCAGAAAAATAGCTGCCCAAGATTTTTTCCCCATTCTGAAGGCTCTCTCTTTATGCTTTTAATCATTTTCTTTGCTGGGCAGAAGCTTTTTAGTTTGATAGCATCCCATTTGTTCAACTTGCTTTTTGAAGCACAAGAAGGTCTAAGCTCAATTTTAATTAATTCCTCAGAAACACAGGGGGTAACTATGGTGTTTCTTTTAAAGCATTTTTTTGAAAAGTATTTTTTAGTTGTAGACAGACACAATACCTTTATTTTATTTATTTACTTTTATGTGCTGCTGAGGATCCAACCCAGTGCCTCACATGTGCCAGGCAAGTTTTCTACCACTGAGCCACAACCCCAGTCCCTTAAACCACTTTTTACAAGCAAAGTCCTCCAAGATTGATTACAGGTTACTTATATTATTCTTAGTTTAATTTGTGCTGAATCAAAAATATTGAATCTGAAACCACATATTTCCATGGCTTCTTTCTTTCAAAAGTAGAATTTATTTTAAAATCTAAGCCAAATATTGGTCTTTGACATATTGATTTGTCTTCATTACTACTAATGAAAATATATTGACCTGCCTTGCATG
Organism: Sciurus carolinensis; assembly: GCF_902686445.1. NCBI lineage: Eukaryota > Metazoa > Chordata > Mammalia > Rodentia > Sciuridae > Sciurus > Sciurus carolinensis. Next base: position 118,858,768 of record NC_062215.1, read on the forward strand.
CTGAGAAGAAATTAGAATATAAGTGGATTAAAAGTCAGTGTATGTCATTTCCGTGGTTCCGAATCTTCAAAACTCACTTGAGTAATTTGAACTAGTATCAAAAGGTCACACACATCATCAATTGTACATGTATCCAGACAATTGCCTGGAGAAAACATCTTCACTTAAATTAGAAATGGTGGCTATAAAATGGAAAGAAAAGAATTGGGAAAGGAGTAGACGTGCAAGCACAATTCACATTCGAGAATGTTCCTGATTATTTTAGAAAGGGAAAAAACATTCCACGTCTTCATTTGAGGTTAGCTCTGCCGCCTGGACTCCCTTTGCCTGTAGTACCTTTTGTCTGGAAACCATGATAAAGTAGCTCCATCCAGAGACTGGGAAGAAACCAATATAGGCAGAGGCGTGTGTTGCTGCCTCTGCCTCAGGAAAGCACTAAGGGCATTTAATTCTGTTTAGCAGGTGCCCTGAAAGGATGTGTGTGTGTGGCTTCCTTAGACCATGGCACAGAAGAGCTGTATGGCGGTATTTGATCCCTGACAAGCATTCTGACTTACAAAAATGGCAATTCTTTCTGCATTTGCCACTTAGAACAAGGTTTCTTGTAACAGTGATTTTCTCTAGATTAGAATTGAACCAGTAGCATCTGTTAAAGTAAGCCATTAAGAGCCAGAAACCTGGGAGACAATGTCTCACACCCACCCTCTTTACGAGGCTTCATTTCAATACCTTCTGACTTACAGAGTCCAGTCGTCTGTTGAGGTTTCACAAATGGTTGTTGGGACTTAAAATGCAAGGGTAGAAGGTTGTAGCCACTCTACTTGGTTGATTTGAGCGCTAATTCTAAAACTCTTTGGGTCATTAATAAATGGCAGTTGAGAATCAAGGGGCACAACTGTGCTATTCGGAGAGGTGGGTCCAACTCAGGACAGCCTCAAAGGTTTAGGTTGATGATATTTAATGTCAGAGTCCCCTCCTTTTCCACTATGCCAGACACTCAACACTCCCACTCCCCATTCCTAAAATGCCTTACAAAGTGCAGATGCCTTCATTAGAGGCCCTGGAATAACATCTGTCTGCACCCAGGCAGCTGTGGGCTGGATCTCTAACTGCTAAGCCACCAGGAGCTGTGGAGCTTCAGAACACTGCAATTAAAAGGCAAGTGAGAGGCAGTGTCAATTTTAAAAAGTACTTTTGTTTGACACCATGGCTCTCCCGCTGCAACCTCTTCCTCACAACCTCGAAGGTGGGAAAATGGAGTGGTTACTCAGAGGTAATCAGTCAGAGGTCCTGGGTTCCAATCCCAGTTCTGTCACCTCCTTCTTGTGTGTCCTCAGGCGAGTGGTGGAGTTAACTCTACGCCTCAGCATTCCCTCCTTGAAATGGGTAAAGGAACTGTGCCAACCTCATGGGGGTTACTTTGCAAGAAATGAGGAAATGGTGTCCGGCACGTTTCAAGTGCTCAGTAGAGGCCGGATGTTGTTATTTCATGTGCAGACAGCAAGGTCAAGCATCAGCAGCCTCAGAGGCAAGGCGCCACATTGTCAGGCGAGCTCTGAGCGCATGCTTTTCCTGGGCAGGATCACAGGAAACTTCCATCCGTGTACCCACACACTCGCCCTGCCACAGAGGCCTAAGATACTTGAACACAAGAAATGCTGGGCAGCCATTGAACCTCCCTAGGTTGAGAAAGCCAGTGGAGATCCCACAAAGTTCAGGAGGCCATATGGCCAGACTCAAAAAAAGAGCGCCAAATCGCCCACAAACAAGCAAGGACTCTCTCCCTTTCCTGCTAACAAAGCTCAACTCTTTTTTTTCCCCAAGTGAATCCAAGTAAGTTAACAATATAAAGGAAAGCAATGCTTCTTTCTGGCAGTTGTCCTTTTTACTTCTACTTAGCCTCAGAGACACTTCGTACAGCCTGGAAAACATTCAGCAAGTGAACTTGAACTGTGAGGAAGAAGCTGTGCCCGACAGCACCACCTGTCCTTAGGAACTCTTTGGGAATGTTTGTGGGGTAGATAATGGACAAGAAAACTGCAGATTCCTTCACCTGAACTGAACACCTCTGTAGACTTGGGGTGCTCTGAATATTTACAGACCCTTTTGGGTACATCACAATAATCGGAATAATTCATATTTGCTATTGATTTGTTTTGGGTCTAGCATTCTGAGCTGAAAACTACAAATTCATCATAATGCTTTATGAGCTGCATTCAAGAAAGAACGGAATGCTAGAAAGGAAAATCCTAAAAGCCTTTTAGTTACAAGGGACTAGGAATGGGTTTATATGCTAATTGTTCCATGTGCTAGGAAGCAGTTTACTCTGCTCAGGGCTACATGCAGCTCAAACAATTCTAATGCATATAAATTGACTTGTCAGTTTAAAGTTTTTGAAAGTCTTGAGGCAAGAACAGACTTGTAATGAAGAACTGTAAGAATTCTAATCCAGACCTGGTGGGAAGTTCATTCACTGATTCATTTACATCATACATACTGAGGATCTATTAGGCACCAAGTACTCTTCTTAGCCTAGCGATTCAGCAATGGATAAAAGAACTCGTGAGCCTCCTGGAGCTATTATGGGTATTCACAGAAGTACACTAAGAAATTATAATGCGATATGAGATGGAGATAAGTGCTAGGACATAAATAAAACTGTAAGGAAATAGTGACAAGGATCTCCTTTTAGATAGGGTGGCCTCTGAGGAGACGACATTTGAATCAGACCTGTTTGGTATAAAATGAAGCCGAATACCATGTGGCCTTGTAGTAGAAAGAGTACTCAGCAGAGGACACAGCGAATGCAAAGACCCTGAGGCAGGGTGACAACTGACCACTGAGTAGGAAGAGAACATGGAAAGGGGTGGCTAGAGGGAGGGGAAACCAGAAAGGGTGGGGCTCAGAATGTGCAGGACCTTCCAGCCAGGTCAACAGCAATTGTTCTAGTCACTGCTGCTCTACTAGGCTTGGGTTATTATCACTTTTTTTTTTTTTTTTTTTTTTTTTGGTGCTGGGATTGAACTCAGGGCCTTGTGCATGCAGGACAAGCACTCTACCAACTGAGCTATATCCCCAGCCCTCTTATCACATTTTAATCTTCACAAAACCCAATGCCACCTCACTGACACACACTCACCACCTCGCTCCAGCACACTCTCTCCCTCGCTCTCTTCACTAATTGATGTAAGTTCCTGGCACAAAGACATCTAGTTTTAAATACAATGAGATGTTTATATGCCAGCTTCATTACTTAAAAATAGTTGCCTTAACTCTTCTGCTACTAGGACAAGTTCTTTTTTTTTTTTTTAAATATGTTTTAGTTTTACGTGGACAAAATACCTTTATTTTATTTATTTTTATATGGTGCTGAGGATGGAACCCAGTGCCTCACACATGCTAAGTGCTCTACCACTGAACCACAACTCCAACCCCTACTGGGCAAATGAGTGTTTTCTATACCTGCGCTTTAATACACAACCTACAATAGTCTTTCTTCCAAAAAAGTGGTAAAAATAAGCACAGATGTACTAACAGGGAGAAATGAATAAAACTTTTGTAATAGATCAGTATTCTAAGGCCTCTGGATTCAGAGCTGTCAGTCTTTGCTTGGTTTATAACACTAAGTTCAATCTGTGTAAAAATGTGTAGTTATTAAGTTAGTTACTGAAGAGTTCTGGGACTGTTTCCCAGATGAAATTAAGTACAAAATAATTTTGAAGGTATTTGATAATAAAAAATAGAACTGACATACTAAAAATATGCAACAAAACTTCTTATGGTTCCTATTAAGAAGAAATGTCCTACATTTCCTTTATCTGAAGTCAGAGGTGAGGTGAATGAAAATATCCCCTCATCATTGTAGCTATAGATGCACCTATAAGTAGGTCATGATACAATCAGTTTAAGGTGAGAGTGATCCAACAGAGCCAAGGAGGTTGCCCTTAGAAGGCATTTCCAGACCTCCTGGAAGTTTGCTTTTCTAAAAGTCTGATGTCAGCCCCACCACAGCTTTCCATATAATTGCTAGATATGGGTGCATGGCTGTACTGTAGTCCCAGCTCTTTGGGAGGCTGATGCAGGAGGATTCCTTTTAAGCTATTGCTTTGTTAAGTCAATCATAAGGTTATCATTTTATTTCCAGCTATTATAATCTAGAGCTAATCTGATTAATGTATGTTTTTCAAAAAAAATTTTTGGGAGTGCTGGGGATTAAACTTAACCACTGGGCCACATCTCCAGCCCTTTTTTATATTTTATTTAGATATAGGGTCTTACTGAGTTGCTTAGGACCTCACTAAATTGCTGAGGCTAGCTTTGAACTCAAGATCTTCCTGCCTCAGCCTCCCAAGCCTCTGGAACTATAGGTGTGTGCCACCATACTAGCCTAGTACTACTTCTGTTCCTTACTAGTTGTGTTAGTTTTCTAGGGTGTTATAGCAAATTACCACATTCTGGGTGGGTGGCTTGAACAGCAGACGAGGAGTCAGAAATCAGGTGTCAGCCGGTTGGTTCCATCTGAGGACTATGAGGGAGCATCTGTTTCATGGGTGTCTCCTGCTTCCGGTGGTTTGCTGGCAATCTTTGGCATTCCTTGGCTTGGAGATGCATCATCCCAATCTGTCTTCACATTCATGTGGCATTCTCCCCTTGTACCTGTCTATCTTTGTGTCCAAATTTCCCCCTTTTATAAGGACACATTGTACTGGGTTTAAGCCCACACTATTGGACCTCATCTTGATCTTCATTTGCAAAGATCTCCATTTCCAAATCAGATCACAAACACAGTCACTGAGGGTCAGGACCTCAATATTTTAGGGGCAGACACAATTCAATCCACAAAACTGGTATGAAAGAAGGTTAAAAAAACGGTCTCCTTTTGTAAGATCCTTTTCCATATCCTTAAGGGTTTGCCTAAGATCCTCATAGAAAGTCATCTCTTTATGTAATCATTACATTTTCAGTCTGAACCCGCACACATGCATGTGTGTGTGTGTGGTTTTGCTGATTTCTGACCCATTCATCCTATTTAACAACTATCCCTTTGCTAACAGGGCAAACCTGGAGATGAGCTACGCCAAAGGGCTTCAGAAACTGGCAATCAAGCTGAGTAAAGCATTACAGAACACAAAGAAAAAGTAAGTATGATGGCAGAGGTAAGGCAAAATCATTCTTAAAAAGAATACACAGCGTATCCAGCTTCCCTTTATCAATGCTGCAGGTCCATGCCATCAAGCACAGCTTCTGGTGTGAGGGCACTCACTATGTGCTGTGCACTGTCAAGGGCTTGGCAGGTGCTCCCACTTAATCCTCACAACAACCTGAGAGCTCTTATTATCATCCATCTTTACAGAAGAGGACTTGAGGCTTAGAGAATTTAAGAAACTCCCAATTGCATGGGTAATGAGTTGCAGAACTGCATAGCAACTGGGTCTGTGACTCCTCAGCCCACAGTATTTGTCACAGTATTTCACTTGAGCAGTCATGTAATTAAGTTAGGGGTCTTGGAGTCAGAAAGTGTGAATTCTGTGTTATTTCTACCCTTTGGCCTTTGACAAGCAACTCAACCTCTTTGTGCCTTGATTTCTTCCTGTTAGATGGAGTGTGATGGAATATATGTGTCTCACTGTGTACGTGTGAATGTGTGCATGGCATGCATATTTATTGTAATAAAGATTGTAAAAAACTGTCTTGCACATTGGGTGCAAAAAATTGTTGGTTCACATTCTCCTCAGAAAGAAGTAGATGCCTTCTTTTGGAGAACAAAGAAAGATACTAGGTATTCTGAAAGTGGCCCATCAGTGATAATTTGCTGTGAAGATTCTTGACTAATGCATGCAGATGTAACCCTAAACTGGCAGTGCTATTTCAAAAGCTTCTTGCCATGATGAAAGAGAGACAAAGAGCAGGAACAAAGGAGACTTCTGGAGCCCAAATTCCCACTCCTTAGATATCACCTGCTTGGATGTCACCTGAAATTGCATATGATGGCTTTGAAATGGCTCTGGCTTTTAGCTCTGTTTTTATTTTTAGGATAGCATTCTGGTTAACTACAAAGGAGCTGGTAGAGCACAGTGGTTGAGTATAGACAGGCTTATGCTTAGACTACTTCAGTTTAAATTCTAGCTCTACCACTTACCAGACTAGTGGCCTAGGACAATTTATCTTCCTCTCAGTGTCACTTTAAAATGGAAATAATGTCTATCGCCTACAGACTCTAGGAGTAAATGAGATAATACAAGTATACCGAGCAGAGCACCTGACTAGGAGCAAAAGCTCTGTAAATGTCCATTTTGTTTCTGATTCTAATTCCTTAATTATCTCCTAAGGAATAAGAGGTGGAGGAGTGTGTGTCTTACTGTGTTGCAACTCCAGCATCCAGCATAGTAGTACCAAAAAGTTGGCATGTCCAGAATGTTCCATTAACCAGCTTTAGTATATTTATTAATAATCACCAATTGAATTTTTTTTATACCAAAATCTGTTTTAGGTACTTACTTTTTCAGATATTTTAAAAGATCACTTGAAGGTTAGAGTAACATGATTCTGCGAAGGTCACACAAGAAACACAGGAGGAAGGGTGCCACCAAACCCAGCCCCCCTGAGACCAACACTCCAGGTCTCTTGCTCTCCTCTCCAGCTGCTCTGAGGGACGATTGGGAGATTCTACCCAAAACGTGCCTGGCATCCTTAAAAAAATAAAAAGCACAACTCCATTGAGGATTAATTTACAGGCAGTAGTAAGCACCAGTCTGAAGTATTTGGTTTGGTCAACTTTGACACATTTGTACTGTGTAACCAACCAAAGCCCAAACAGACACTGAAAGATTCCTAGGGTCTGTTTGCAGCCCCAAGCAACCACTCATCTGCTTCCTTTCTAACTAATATGGATTAGTTGTGTCTTTTCTTGGCTTTCTGATCATTGGCAGCACACAGTGGGTCCTCTCTTGTGCCTGGTTTTGTGCCTGTCTTTGGATGTGTAGGAAGGTTCGGATGTTTTGGTCCAGTTCTCCCATTCTTTGCCTACAGGGTGCAAACTCAGGCATTAGAGGAAAAACCTCTGCCTTGTTCAGATTTTGACCAGGATAGAGATTCATCCTCTCCCTTGTCATCAAAATCAACATGAGCTCTGTCCCTGAGGTTTATTAACACAATTGGGTTCATTCTCCTGACTTTCGAAGGCAGGCCGCTGAGAGCTGGGTTCCTTCCGTGGGAGAAGATAACATCACATTTCCTAATCCTCCTTCTCTGCCTCTGGGGAGTAGGCAGTGTTCCCTTTGGTGTTAAATTAGAATATCTCTTAAAAGACCATTAAAGGTCTGAGATGTACTAAAAGTTGGCAGGGAGCAGAAGCTGAACCCCGACCCCAAAAGCAGTAAGCAGGACATGACCAGGATGTTGAGTCCACTGTCCTTTAACTTCATCTGTACAGCAAGGAACCTGAAAAGATTGTCTTTCAGGGCCTTCTAACCCAGCGTCCTATCTCCCATCTGCTCTCTTCCTCGGCTACTTGATTTGTTTTCTACAGACATGAAATGGAGGATGAAAATCTAAATGAAAAAGTATGGGGGTCAGGGAGCAGTATATTTAATGACTATGGTGCAAGTAAATATATTGGCAGAATTTAATCTCCTGGAGAAATGGAAATACACTTAGAGAAGTGGATGCAGACAGTGCACATGAGCATGATGCGTTATTTCTCAGAGTTCACTGGAAAATCACACCCACCCTGTCATCTCCCCCACCCCACCCTGTTTTTGCCTCTAGCTGTCTCAGCAGCGCCTGGGCCTGGGCCTCAGAGGGCATGAGATCCACTGCGGACCTGCATCAGTGAGTGTACCCTGCTCCCACCCTGGCCTTGCTCCAGCCCCAAGGGATTGAAAGGGGGTAGGGTACAAATATTCCACTTTAAATTCACACTGAATAGATGTGCTATAACATGCCATTTCATGTCCCTGGAAAGTAATTGGAAAGTGGATGTAAACCCTAAGACAATGACTATGTGTCTTTATGTTCTATTTCCAGAAAACTTGGCAAAGCAATTGAGTTAGAAGCAATAAAACCAACTCATCAAGTCCTAAGTATGCAAGAGAAAAAGAGGAAATCAGTGAGTCAAGGCTTTTCTTTTCTTCCCTGTTAAAAGCAAGATTTCTGTCTGTGGCCAGTGGAGGAAAAGGTGATCTAAAAGAGATGCTAGGTCTCAGGAATTTAACATAAAAATAATCAAAAACACTCCCAAGATTTATGTGCATGGCTGTTTGTTAGTGCATTATTTATAGTAGTGAAAAAGTGGGCAACTACTTCATTGTCCAAAGACAAATTATAAAACTAAAATAAATACAATTATGATAAAGGCAAGTAACAGAACACCACACAACCAATAGAAAATGTTACTATAGAAGGCTGAGGATGTAGGTCAGTGGTAGAGCACTTGCCTAGCATGTTCAAGGCCCTGGGTTCAATCACCAGTATAAAAAACACAAACAAATAAAAAATCTTATTATTATAGAAAACTTTGATCATATGGGGATTTTTTTCACAACAGCATGTTAAATAACAAAGGAGAATGAAAACAATTTATCAAACAATATCATCTCAATTTGTAGGCTACACATACATACCCAGAAAAAAAATCTAGAAGAACCTTCCCAAAATTTAATAAGAATTACCTTGAGGTAATGAAATTACCGGTTACTATTATTTCATATTTTGTACTTTTTGTAGTTTTTTTTTTCCAATTTTATTAAATCCATTTGTGAACAGAAGGATATGAACACAATTCATAAAGATACTTGGCTTTGCTTATCATCTTAGAATTATGTAAAGATGATAAGAGATTTAATCCTCAAATATTTTTAAAATTGGAAAAAAAATGCTGATCAACTCCCCAGGGTGCATGGTCCTCTTGAGTATCCTTTGGTTTTCCTATTCACCTTTCCTTCTGAACAGTTTTGTTTGTGCCCTTTTTATTTGTGTATTGTACAGTTGTTAAACTCTTTAGGATATGTTTCCAGGCCACATCAACACCACATTAACAAATTCTGCTTGGGGTGGGATTTTTGAAAAGCTCTGATGGAAGAGAAGTGATTTTAAAAATGTTTAAATTCTAACTCATTCAACTGCCTTAGGTAGAACTCATGTTTCATCTGCCTTTGCAAACCAACCTCATAAAAACTAAACACAAAGTTGTATTTCGTTAATTACAAAATCAAAAATCTTTTACCACATGATAATTACATTTCTATAGTACTTATTATAAATTAGGCATAGAGGAATGACAGTTTATCATGGTGCTTTAGACAGTTGATGTCACAACCCCCAAACTGCTGTGTTTGCTGTCTTCTTTTCAGCATTATCTCCCACCTACCACACACACACACTGCATCCCACCTTTCTGTCCCACTCTCACACAAAAGATAAAAGATTCAATTTTATTTTTAAAAGTGAACTTGTTCCACATTCCAGTCAAATCTGTGGAATCAAAAGTGGCAAAATGATCCAGGTGCACTGGTGCAGACCTGTAATCCCCATGGCTCAGGAGGCTGAGGCAGGAGGATCGCCAAGTTCAAAGCCAGCCTCAGCAAAAGCAAGAAGCTAAGCAACTCAGTGAGATCCTATCTCTAAGTAGGGTTGGGATGTGGCTCAGAGTGAGTGCCCCTGAGTTCAATCCCTACCAAAAAAAAAAAAAAAAAAAAAGGAGGCATAGTACATAAAATTATCTTCATTGCATTTGTTACAATAAACCATGTACTCTATCTAAATTTAATCAACTGGGGAAAATAAAAGGTTTGCATTTGCTGGATCTCAGAATGGTTGAGAGAGAGCTGATATACTGAGTCTGTGGTCCAGGAAAAAAGATTCACCCTAACATATCTGGGGCATTGCCCATGTTCATTATCATTACTGTCTTTTTTTTTTTTCAAAAAGTTAATTATGATTAAGAATTCAATCTTCTTGAAAATTAAAGTAGTAGTCACACCAGGAGCTATGGAACATTTATTAAACTTGGTAGTGTGTGGCTGTGTGGCTGTCACAGCACTAATGTTTGTTCCGTGTGGACTGATGTTGAAGAAGATGTGGCGGGACCAGCAGTGACTCGGCCTCTGCGGTTGCCTACTCCACATGGTTGCCTATGTGACTCTGCTTTTCACATCGTTAGAGATGAGAGATCATTACTTTTCCAAATCCTATCAGGAGACACAACATAGAGATAAGAGAGTTAGGTTACTTACCTCAGGAAATGTCTGCTATAGGATTCTGAAACCCCAATGGATTGTAAGAGTGATTGCTCCAGAATTAAATCCGCACTATGGCTGTCTTAGTTTAGGCTGTTATTATAAAAATAACATAAACGGGGTGGCTCAGAAATAACAGAAATTTACTCATGACTGTTCAGGAGGCTGGGAAGTCTGAGATCCAGGCACCAGCACATGTGGTGTCTGGTGAGGACTCACTTCCTGGTTCACAGATGGCCGTCTCCTCACTGTGTACTCACATGGCAGAAGGAGCAAGAGACCTCTTAATGCCTCTTAAATATATATATATACATATATATATATATGTATATATATGTGTATATATATATATATATATATATGTATGCATACACATACATACATACATACATACATACTGGGCAAGCGCTCTACCACTGAGCCACAACCCCACTTCTGAGGGCCTCTTTTATAAGGGCACAAATCCATGCATGAGGGCCCCACCCTCATGACCAGTCAAGTACCAAAGTCCTCACCTCCAAATCCCTCACAATGAGGGAAAAGATTCCAACCTATGAATTTTGGGGGTACACAAATATTTAGTCCATAGCAGTGACAGGAAGAAATCAAAACATTTTTTTCATTTTTCTCTTTAATAGCTTGATAATGAAGTTGAAAAGACAGCAAATCTTGTTATCAGCAACTGGAATCAGCAAATTAAGGCAAGTATCCACAAATACCATTTATCTACCCTTAGTTCTAATACTGAAGCTCTTTGCTTTCGCACAGGCATCATACCATGTTCTAGTACTGCTGAGTGCTAATTGTAGAGAAAAATGTTTCTTCACTAGAGTTTTTATACAGGCATGTCTTTCAACTAATCCAAAGAAGAGCATGGCTTAAAATACGGTTATTAATAGATAACACTCAAATGGCATTTATTTTTACCACGTGTTGTATATTTAAATATTTAATCATCACAACAACCCAGTGCAGTATATAACCTTGCATTCTCCCATTTTACACATGGGGAAACTAAGAAAGTTTAATTTTCCCAAGCGTATAAAGCTGGTTAATGGTTGAACCAAGAATTCCTACAAGTTCTTGGACTCCAGAGTCACTGCTCTGTCCCTTACACTACACCAACTGTCTCTCTGTATAATTTGAAACTCAGGGCAAGTGACAAACATCATCTGAGTTTTGGATTTTCATCGGGAGAGAGTTTTGGTGATCTTAACCTCATTAGTAAAAGGTTATGGTGAGGGGTGGGTAGTGAATGTCAAGTGAAATGCACTTGTCAATTTCAGAAGAATGTATAGTCTGTTTTCTGTGCATGATCCTACACTAAGACATGATCCTTGTTGTCAAGTAATTTAAAATTTAGTTTTCTAGACAACAGGCAGAAAATAGTGAATGAATTCTAAGGAGAGGAATACTGAACTGATGTGGGAAGCTACAGCATACCATTATAGGTTCTTAACAGAGAGATGACAGATGGAATCCATATGTACAGATTATTCCAGAATAATCTGGTTAGCAGAAGCTCATTTTAAGCAGGAAGGATGAGACTAAGAAATCTGCTAAGAAAACCCAATGATATCCTTTGAAAGGACTTATACTTCAGGAGTATAAATTTTCCTTTTTCATCTCCAAAGTGTTAGCACGCAAAGAGAACATTTGCAAGTAAACAGTTACTGGTGCCAAATAACCAGAGATGCCCTCAGAAATAAGTGGCCTCATCAATGCTTCTGAAGCTTCTGCTGGCTCTGAGGACTCTATAGACCAAGGACATTAATAAGAAATATTTGAGATAAATAAATTTCTATACCCATAGTAATTGAACTGCTCAAACGAAGCTCATGAAAATCACTTTTGAATAAATCTTTAAAGGTCTCAGAAAAAGTATCCAACCATTTGTTTTCAGTTCTGATTTTGAATTTCTGAGCTCTCTTAAAAGGGATTTGTTTTTATAAACCAATTTTCTTTAAATATTCAGCTTTCACAGGAAAACTAATACAATGGACTAAAATGCAGAAGCAATGCTCTGAAGCTACAATTGCTTCCAAGAACAAGAAAAAAAAATCTTTTATTATTTCTGTTTCTACCAAGTCATTTTGCTCAATAAAATGATGTTATTTTTCATGAAGAATAACAGAAATTAGAGAACATAAAATTCTTGAGCTATAATAATTTTCTCTCCAGTTGCAATTCAAGGGATTTAGCATGTCAATAATGAAATAAGTCTCTTTTGGAGAAAAGAATGCCAAGCCTTAGAAGACCAAGTCCTCTTGCCTCATGCTCTCAGTCATCAGCAGCCATGTGACTGATGGAGGTGGAGGGAAGGGCTGTGGGCTGCTTTTCCTCGAATCCCTTTTGTAGAGAGCCTTCACATGTTGTGAGAGAGGTAGAAGGCTTTGCCTCTGATTCTGGAGGTGAAAGCCCAGGGGAAGTGAGACCCAATTTTCCTCCCCCTTTATTATCCAGGTTTGTAGCCCTTGCAATTTTAAGGTGAAAAGACAAATAATATCTCAATCAATCTAGTTCCTGAACAGTTGATTTCAACTCAACCCAAAATCTGTTTGTTTATTTTCTCTCTGGAGCATCATCTTTCAGCCAAAGTCAACTGTGAAGAAAAAGAAAGGGTAACCTGAATTAGAACCTGTGCCAAGTTTTGAGGCATCCACAGAGCAGGAGACATGGAGAGCTTCTTCCTTCCCCTCACTTTCCATCCCCAACAAGTTCAGGGTATTTCACAGCATGCCAGAAAATGCTTGGCTCTCAAGCCCAGGCATCAGAGAGCCAGGTTTCCACCATTGCTTAACCTTCAAGACAGTATTTTACAACAATCTTAGCTGTGGCCCAGGTTAACTCAAAAGAACAACACAGGTGACCTTCCACTTTTGTTGTCAAAAGCCATGCTAGCTAGGACAGTGTTCTGAAGGCTTTCAGGCCTCTCCTGATTGAGCAAAATGTTGAGTATGCCCCACACAATGACCAAATACACAGTGGTTCTCAGAGCAAAGTGTTCACTGCTGTGGTATTTTGGGCAGATTTTAGGGAGAGGGAGGAAACAAAGAACTAAAATTACACAGTGGTTCAAGGTAGCACATGAACATGCCTGGTTCAAAACAAAAGAGTTTTGCTCTTGATATCCTTTTCTGTTCCTGTTTATCTTGTCTGTATGTTTTTGACTCTAGGCTAAGAAAAAATTAATGGTGAGTACTAAGAAGCATGAAGCACTTTTCCATCTTGTAGAAAACTCCAAGCAATCCATGACTCAGAAGGAGAAGCAGAAGGTAAGCTGGCATGGGAGGCTGGGTGCTGTGGCTTGGAGGGAGGTTTCTTGCCCTGCACTGGGAACACAAGAGAACTGACTGGTTCCTTCCTCTTGCATGGATTCTCTGCAGAGCTGTAGATTGGCAGGACATGAGAAGGGATTCCAAATCACTCTGGGTCCACAAATATTTTCCAAAGATATTATTGACATCACAGATTAGGCCAACAATTTCAATCTTTTATTAAAAACCCTCTTAATAGAAAAAAAAATCCCCTCAGGTCACACTCCAAGTAAGTAAAATATATATATACTTTATATATGTTGGATACAATATATAGTATTTTATATATATATATATATTATACTAATATGAACATTATTAGACATAAAGTAGAAATGTTTGCAGAATGAGACAGATGAAATAATATTTTAGATGATTAGCTAATTGTGTTATCTATATAATTACTAGATAATAACCATTAAGTAAGTGTAAAATATATATGTTAGGCAAGGTTTAGCCTTAACCATAGTAAATATTAATTCATCTTTATATCAGTCCTCTTGATAATTTCAATTTTTAAAAAATGATTAAATAATAAAAATTCTATGATCTCTTGCTGGATCACTGAGTTTTTGCTTTTTAATATGGGCAATGGCATGCTTATAACCAGGAGCAGAAAAAAGTATCAGCTCTGCTGTTTTTGTGGCTTCCCTGTGAAGCAACGTAAGTCTGTGGGTTCCTGGTAGAAATACTTCCAAGAAGGTATTGAGGAATGATATTGATCAAATTATATTAAGTTCATGTATAAATATGGCATAATGAATTCTACATTACATGTAATTCTAATGCATCAATAAAAATAAATTTAAAAAGAAAAAATATTTCTAAGACAAGTGAGCATTTTTATATCAACCCAATCAAAGCTAGATAATGACTCTGCAAATCCACATGATACAGGCCCATGCCAAAGGCCCTTGTCCCAGGATGCTGGAAGTGAAGAAATCACCTTGAAAAGATTGTGGCAGCTTCTCAAGTTGCAGAATCCCTGCTTTTTCTCCAGGTCATTTTAGAATCTGCATCTGTCCATGTGTGGTCACCAGGGTCTATTCATGTATTTAATAGGAGCTTGATAACTGTGTTCTTAGGCCAAAATGAATACAAATGATATTGGGCTGCAGGAATAAAAGCAACTACTTTCTGCCTACACGCTAATCGGTCTTCTTGCATACCTCTCATGGTATGTGATTCAGACTAGAAAACTTTAAAATATCCAATACCTTCTTCAGAAGATGGAATCCCCCTAAGGAAATACAGACAGCATCGCTGCAGTCCCAAACATTCTTAAAAGAAAATTGTCATTGCAAGTAGCTCTATCATTTCATCTGAAGAGACTATTAGTTAAATAACTTAAATTCATTGTTAGCAGGATTTTACAGGGTTCTTATTTCTTCACATGTCAGTCTTCACAGTTTGAAATCGTAACGAGTGTTGAATAATGAGGTGGCTTCCAAGGAGGCTAACCCATAGTGTGCAAAAATGCTCAGCACCACGACCTGTCCTAGGCATTCCGAGCCCTCATTAGGAGCTATTCTTTATTGATGTCAAGTAATAACAAAGAAAAAAGATTGCACAGTTGAGTACTGAATAGATTGCACAGTTGACTACTGAATTTCCTCTTCCTTATTAGCAGCTTCCCTGGGAAGTAGAAGTCCACAGTCCTCCCCTGCCCTCCAGCAGCTTGTCCTGCAACCATGACCTTTGCTTGTTCTTACACCACAGACTCATCCACCTCCACTGCTTAATCTGGTAGCTGTGTTCTGGTCCTATAGCTGGACACCTGAGGCAGCATTCGTTTTTCATTTCAACAGAAGCATTTGTATCTCCACTTTGAGCTGTACCTCTGTGCTTCTCAGCAATTCTTGCTGCTTTCCTGCTGGACAGTCGCTGTTTTCACCAGAAGCCAGTGGAAGCTTCCATTCTCTTCCTGCCTCCATCCTCACACCCACGTGTGGCAGACTCTCCTGTTTCCTGCCTCACAGGGTGAACAGAAGGCAGCCTCAACCTGCCTGCCTCCCCTAGTAACAGCATCTGCATACCTCCAACAGACAGCCCGCTCATCCTGCGCTCCAGGCCCTGCCATCCTGCCTCTCGCACATCTCTGGTTAGCCCCACTCTTGGTATTGTGCATTGCCTCCCGGGGGTTGCTCCCAGAGTGTCCTCCCCCATCTCAGTCTGTCCAGGCTGCTGTAACTAATCATCATCATGTGGTATCCTAAACAACAAATATTTATTTCTCACGGTTTTGGATGCTGGAAATCCAAGGTCAGGATGCCGGAGCCTGATAGTGTGCTGGAGAAGGCCTTGTCCCTGGTTGCTGGCTGCAATCCTTTGGTTTTCTCCTCTATCTACAGGGCAGAGGAAGATGAGAGAGATCTTGGGGGTTCCTTTTTTAAGGGCATTAATCCTACTCAGGAGGGCTCCACCCTCAAGACGTAATCAAAGGCCTTACCTCCTAGTGGCCTGAGTCACTTTGGGAGTTGGAATTCCAACATATGAATTTGGGGGCACACATTCACCATCGCACTCCCTGTCCTGGGAAAGCAGGAAGAGTCAGACGCCTTTTCATGACTCTGTTCCTATTCCTCTATTATCCTCTCTCCTTCTTACGGTAAGATTTATTGAAAGGGCTGTCTTTGCTCCATCTCCACTTCCTCATCTTCCTTATCTTGTCATCGTCATCATTTCAAACACCCTAATCGGACTTTCCCCACTGTTCCACTCAGAGTGTTCTTGCCATCCAAAACAAAGTCCCCCTTCCCCTCAAAAAGAAAAGAAAACAAAGTCTTCCTGTTGAGGAGCTAACCAGTACTTTCCAGTTTTGACCTTACTGAACTTCTTGGAAGCATTAAACATTGTTTATTTCCCCCTTCCAGAAACATTCTCCTTTTTTACCTTGAGCAAAACCTTATTTCTGGTTTTCCTCCTACGTCTGTGGAAATTTTATCTTGGGCTCCTTATGGACTTCCTTTTTCTACCTGACCCATGTATATTGCCTTTTCAGAGGATTTCTCTCCTTTCTGTCTTTAATTCACCACTGTGTCTCCAGTGTCCAGTGCAGTACTCTCAAAGTCATGTAGTCAATAAATAGACTTTCAAGGCTTCAACTACCATATCTAGGCTGATTGTACCTAAATTCTTATCTCCAGCCTAAATCAGTCTCCAAATTGCCTTCTGTTCACTTCACACTCAACATCCAAAGTCAGACCCATCGCTTGTCTCTACCAAAGATACTCTGTATTCCTGTGTTTTCTAGATCGTTGAACATCACCATCCAACCATACCCTTTCAATTCTAACCCATCAGCCAAAAAATTTCTTGAACTTGTTTACTTCTGTCTGTCTCCCTGCCACTACTCTCTCCTGGGCCTCCATCACAATTAACCTAAATTCCTGCAACTAGCAGATTGTCCTCTTAGTCTTTGGTGGTGTCTCTTCCTTTCTGTCTCCATATGCAGGTCAAGTTACCTTTTCTGAAACTCAAATCTGATAGGTCATTCTCCTCTTAAAAGCTTTCAAAGGCTTTCCAGTGGCCTCAAAGTATAGTCCTTACTCTGTTCTGTGGCCTGTAAGACCCTCCCTGACTTCACTGTGGTGACATGTCAGTATTAGCTCTTGAGAACTCTTCTTCCTCCCAGATTGGGTGCTCCAATCTCACCAAAAATTTTGTCTGTATCATGCTGTGCTGTTTTGCCTCACCAATTCCTACTGTCATTTTAGGTATAATTATTCACACAGGGACTTTTTAAAATTTTTTTTCAGCACCTACTATGTGTGCAGTCTTGGCTTAAATGGTTTCCTAATTCTGAGACTAGGTTAGGTACCTCTCTTGGTGCCCCAGTGACACCTAAGCACTTCTGTAAACCTAGAGTTCCTGGAACTTAATGCATAGGATGGCAGTGGCCTATGTGTCCCTGTCTAGAGAAAGAGTTTATTGTTCTCTTTTCTATTTCCAAAGCTTCACCCATGACATATTGTAAGCAATCAATAAATGTTTGGTGAATAAATGAATGAAATGGTTTTTCCAAGAGAAAGAAAAGAGGAAAGAAGAATTCAATCCTGGCAAATTTTAGTAAAGGATGTATCTTAAATAAAAACAAGAGTCTACATTCTTTTTTAAATATCTGTTTGGGGCTCTTTTCTATACATTTTCTGTGCAGAAACTTGTGGCCAATAGTGCCATAGTACAGTGATGAATGTGAGTGGTCATCTCAAAAGTGTCTTGTTCTCACTGCTGGGTGTCTGAGCATTCTCCATAAGAATCTGAGGACAATGATTTAGCAAAGTATAGCCCTGGCACTCTTTGGGCTCTTTCATTATATTGTTATCAGGTTAAAACTCACAAGCTGTGTTTCTCAAATAGATGTGGTTCATTACACTTGAAATACAAAACTAAATGTGTCCTTGTAGGTCATACATCACAGCTGAAGGACAGCTGAATAGCTAGCATATCAATTGGAATAATAAAGTGAGTGGTATTAATATTCACCATTTTGGATGGATGTTCTTCATTATTGTAACATTAGTCAAAATGTCCTTAAATATAAAGAGGGTCGTTCTTAAAAAGTCTTTGTCTCTGTCCTTGAAACCTACACTGCTAAAACCAGGGAGGTTCTTGCTATTCTTTAAAGTGTGATTTGAGAACTATTTGCATAAGAATCATCTGAGGGAGTGAAGATTCTGATTTCCAAGTCCCAGTTTCTGTATCAGTATTGCTCCATGTGGGCCCCTGAAAGTTGCCATTTTACAAGCGCATTAGGTCGTTCTAGACATACTAAAGTTTGAAAATCATTCATGCAACCACCTTTCTCATTTCTCAGAGATATGAAATTGCTTGTCTGGACATTTTGATCATCAAATTCAGTTACTGTGGTCCTAGCAGTTCTGTATTACTTTGATATTCTAGAAGATGTTACAATAAGAATGGCAAATTTTGGTGATTCACAGGAGGGGACAGTTTGTCAAGGAGCAGATCATTGGGAAGCAGTGTGAGAGGAGACCATGTCAAGGTGTCCATAATTTGCAGTGAACATGGAGCCTGTATCTCAGACTTTTCATTAGTAATAATTATAGTCACCAGTCTTTTGAGGGCTCTGTTAGGTGGTGGACAGTGCAATGTGTGCCTTATGCGTATTATCCACTCTGGTCTTCAAGGCAACCCAATGAAGTAGGTACTATCATCATCCCCATCAGAGAGACGTGAAAACCATGGTTCATGAAGTACCTACTTCATGGTTCAAAAGTACCTTTTCCTGTAGCCAGAACCAGGACTCCAGTTCTGGAAGTCTGACTCCAAATCTCTACTGTTGGCTTCAAGATGGTCAGACAGGATAATAGCCAGGTCTCTTCTAAAAATTATATGATTCCATGAGTCTCTACCTGTCCTGATAGGAAATGCAAGGACCTTAAAGATTTACCAAATGAGATGATAAGATTTATTGGTAGATCCTTGACCTGCATTGCTGATTTTCAAATTCACTATCATTTGAACTTCTCCTTGATTTGATAAATGAAAGCAAATTGTTTCATATTTAAAGCCTCAATTTCTTCATGTATAAAATTGAGGGTATCATACTGAAAAGAACTTTAGGTTTCCTTCTAGTTCTGCCATCTGTTTATTCTGAAAAAATATATTTGGTGTTGTCATTTATAGTTATTCTTTATAACTAATAACTGAGAGGTAAGAAATATATCATTAGGCCACATATAATTCTTTCTATGGAATTACAAAGGGTTTTCATACTTGTATTAATTAATATGTGACAGTAATGTTTTGCTTTAGCTCCTCAATAAACTGAAAAAATCAACTGAGAAGCTGGAAAAGGAAGATGAAAATTATTACCAAAAAAACATGGCAGGCTATTCTACTAGACTAAAGTGGGAAAGTACACTAGAAAACTGTTACAAGGTAAGTTCACATTTGTCTTCTTCCATGGCGCTTTGTGTGACCTTGGAAATGAAGGTCAAACTGATAGTTACAAAACCGATTTCTGTCTTAGCTCTGATTCTCATGTGACTCTAGACAAACCACATTTCCTCTCCTTGTTTCCATTTCCTCATGGATAGAATTACTAACAAATATTTATTGAATAGAGTTTCTGCTCCTAATTCTCAATAGACACAATAGCATTCAGCTAATTTCAAAAAGTTCTGTCAAAGAAAAGTATAAATTAAGGCTTAGATATTAGATATTCTGAATTGAGTTTTAGGCATGAGAGCTGACCATACAGTGATCACTATGGAGTTCCTTTGTATGTTAGGAATTGTGTGGGGCTCTGGAGATATATAACAATGAATAAGGTACTATCCTAACACTTTAAATATGCACCTTAGGGCCAGGCCTGGTGGCACATGCCTTTAATACCAGAAGCTCAGGAGGATGAGGCAGGAGGATTGAAAATTCAAGGTCAGCCTTAGCAATTTAGCAAGACCCTGTTTCAAGATAAAAAATAAAAAGGACTGGGAATGTAGATCAGTGATAGAGTGCTCCTTGTTTTAAACCCCAGAACCAAGAGAAAGAAATGTACCTTACTGGGCCAGACAAAGACATAGAATGAATTGTGGCAAATTGTCCAACAAAAGTAAGCAAAAGACATGAACAAGAAAGTCACAAAAGGAGAAATCAAAATCACCATTAAACATATGAAGAGATGTTTAATCATTTGATAAAATTAGGAAGTGATAATATCAAGTGCTGGCAAGGAGGTTAGAAGACAAGAATTCTTGTACCACTCTAGTGGACACAATTTAATGGTATATACTAACACTGAAATGTACACATACCCACAATACAACAGTTCCCCTTTTGGGCATATATCCTGAAGAAACATTTACACTTGTACCTCAAGAATAATGCATGAGTATGTTTATTACAGAACTGTTTATAATTACATGGTGAGAAAAAGATGGTATATAATCTTTATTACCCACCAATAGAACAGTCTTAAATGTGCTCTAAGTTGGAAGTAGACTAATACCCAGCAATAAAAAGTTAATTAAAACTGTATTTAAATATGAATTAACCTAAAACATAATGTTGAAGAAAATAAATATACCATTTATACAATCTATGTAAATTTTAACAATTTTTGAACACACTCCCATACTATACTGAGTTTCTACATGGTGTGTTCATAAACATGTATGACCGAATCTATGGGGTGGAGAAAACGGAGCTCATGGAGGGTGACAGCAGGAGTGCCACTCGTAGTCACATAGTTTGTGGACATTCCCTGGTGAGGCAATGCAACCAGCCCAAGATGGAAACCTACTTCAACTCTAAGTATGAATAGCTTAGCTCTCGATTTTTCAAGTCAAGATAGATGTGACCATATTAAATAATTATCAATTCTGGATAAGAATTGGTAAGAACATGAATATTTTTGTTTTATATTTCCTCCATGTGTTTTAAATTTTTAAAAAATGTTTAAAGCAACTGCAATTGGAAGAAGTGATCTACTGTCAAGCGTCTGGTACTCAGTGTGGGTGGATGTTGTGCTAAGTGCATCTGTGTGCATCATATTCTGTAGCCATCACAACATGTGAGGACCATAATTTTATTACCAGTTTGTAGTAGAGGAAAGCAAAGCTGGAGAGATGAAGTAACCTGCCCAGGATGGTTTAAAGATTCAACCTAGGCCTCTGCACTATGCTTTTGCCCCAATAAGAACTGGGAGAGGAGAGAGTATAGGCCAGCAGAAACAGAGAGACTGCATTTAAATCTTGCACAGTTCAACCACTTTCAGTGTAGGATAGATGCAGAGTTAGAGAAGAAAGGAGGAAGGGAGGAAGAGATGAAAACTTGGCCCAAAGAGGGGAAGAAATGAGAAGAAACCCTTCTTATACCTCCCAGCATAGGATCCTGGCTCCCCTTGCTTGTGCTGAGTAGGTGCAGATGATGAGGAAAGGTTAGGGACCTCAAGCCTAACTACCCATTTGAAGTCTGGCTCTCCAGCCTGGGCTCCCACTTCCCTTCCCCTCTCAGGACTTCCCAGTGAAGCTGGAGCTTCCACCAAGTCAGCTTCCTCAGGCAGCTCCACTAGGAGATAGGGGAGAAGTTGCATCTTCCACTCCCTCTTCCAGGCACCCTTCAAGGGCTATGAGAAAACATACCCAAGCTCAGCATCTCCATCCTCCCCATACTTCTACCCATGTCACTGTAGGGAACCACAGTAATGGTTCTCAGCAGGTAGAGTGGGCCTTGGAATTGTGTCAGGTTTCCCTGGTACTAGCCTCATCATCCAAGGCTCTCACTAGATCTTCCTTACCTCAGTTTCCTTTTCTCCTATTAAGATCCCCCTTTCCCTGCCTTTCAGTAGTCCTCATTTTCATACTGAAGCATCATGGAAATTATCTTCTCTCCTTATAAAGTCATCCTGAAGGTGACAAGATACACATTCATTTACACTTCAAAAGGCCTCCTGAAGTCACAAAACTTGGGCTTGTTTGTTGTTATGGTTGTTTTGTTGGAATCCAAATCAGGTGGAGTAGCTCCTCAAAGTCATAATCTCCTTGAAGAAGATTAGGATTATTTTCACCCCTTTTGTGTCCTGAATTTTTGCAGCCGCTGTGCTGGAGGCCATCAGTGTCTCACTCCCTCTCCTGTTGGGTTGACTTAGCTCCTCTCATCCACCTTCCTTTGAGCAGCCTTCTTCCTCCTGGGGCCAGCCCATGCCCACGGGACCCAACTGGAGTCCACCTCTGTCTAGTCATCCTTGTTCCACACTAACCCTCAATAATGATGCCCTGACTTTGCATTTCCTTGCCTTATGCCCAGTCAGTCTTTACTAACACATCACTGACTCACTCACCTATATTATCCTATGCCTTCTACATCTTTTGTATGTTTATAAACTCAAGAGTAAAATGTTAGATTCCTGAAGACATGCAATAAAAAAAAGACTGAATTCATTAAAGGAGAAGTTCATTAAAGTTCAAGTGATGGAAATGGGAAAATTAGGGTGTCTTAATTCTGTTTATTTAGTTGTTTATGGGCCTATTTTCTCACCATCCTTCTGTAAAAGTTTAATATAAGAATTCAATTTAGAGTCCTAGCAAGTGTCCTATTACCTCTTCTTGTTCTGTAATTTGATTTCACAAATTTCTTCAGAGAACACTCATTGAACTCTTTTCAGGTAGTTTACTAGATGTTTCAATCAGCTTTTCTTGCTGCTGTGACTAAAGGACCTGACCTGAACAACTGTAGAGAAGGAAAAGTTTTTTTGAGGGTTCACGGTTTCAGAGGTCTTAGTTCACAGAAGGCCAGCTCCACTCCTCAGGGCTTGAGGTGAGGCAGAACAGGATAGCAGAAGAGTGTGGCAGAGGGAAACAGCTCACCTGGTGATCAGAAAGCAGAACAGAGAGACTCCACTCACCAGATACAGATACATACCCCATAGGATGTCCCCAGTGAACCACTTCCTCCAGCCACACTCCACCTGCCTCCAGTTACCACTCAGTTAATCCCATCAGGGATTAATCCACTGATTAAGTTAATGCTTTTGCAATCTGATCATTTATCCTCTAAACCTTGCATTGTCTCACATGTGAGCTTTTGGGGGACTCCACATCTAAACCATAACAGTAGATATTGTGAGAAATATTATATGTGTCAAGTCTCAAACGTGGCTATTAGGTAATGAGACCAGTTGCATAGACCATATTTCAAAATTAGCCTTGTTACTTCATAGTTACACTTATTAACTCAGAATCGTAGTATGTTCCTAACTTCCAAGAAGAAACAATTCGGTTGATAGAAATAATCTGTATTTTTAAAAATAGCCACACCGTCAAGAAGTACCAAGAATCAAAGCTTAGTACTGATAGTTCTTACTCAATATTTTTCAAGAACCTTAAAAATGTTGCTTTTCGCTGCCATTGTTCCTCATCTGAACCACAGAGCCCAGGAATGATCTGAGTGACTGTTTATCAGTCTTCCCAAAGCTGGTGCTTGACAATGCCACCTAGATGCAGATACATGGCGATTCATTATGGTCATGGTCATTCAAAGTGGGCTACATTCTGAGAACCTTGTTAGGCAATTCCGTCACTGTGTGAACATCATAGAGTGACTTGTCCAGACCTAGGTGATGTAGGTCCATCACTCACTTGACGTGGCCTCTTGATGCAACCAAGAGACAAAGTACATGAGAAATGTGAGGCTGCCACCACTTTAACACAGTGTACTGTTTTATGATAAAAATTTTTTTAAAGGGAGTATACACCAAAACAGTGATAAAGTATGATATAATAAATACATAGACCAGTAACATAGTGGTGTATTACCATTACCAAGCATTATGGACTGTACTAATTGCATGTACACAACTGGCCACTGCACAGTTTGTTGACATGAACTTTGCCACCCATGCATACAGAGAACCTTGTGCTACAATATCAGGATGGCTGCCATGTCACAGGGGATAGGAACTGTTCGGCTCCATTACAGGACCACCCCATTATGGAATATTGAGCTCTACAGGACCATGGTATGTATGGTCCTTATCCATATAAGTCTGTGCCGTGCATGACTTATATACAATGGATGCCTGAGGAGAGGACATTAGTGCTTAATTCCTTCCTGGAATCACTGTTGAAAAAGGTGATTTCCTTTCTACAAATCTGTCTTGAGGCAGTAGCTGAAAACAACACAGGGTTTTCTATTCAAAATACATTAAGAGGGAGGTTGGGGGATGTAGCTCAGTGGTAGAGCACTTGTCTAGGATGGGAGAGGCCCTGGGTTCTATTCCAGCACTGAAAAAAAAAAAAAAAAAGTTAAAGGAAGGAAGCAACTCAAGTGACCAACTTTGAAGGGGTGACTAAATGAATCAATATATACTCACAACAGACTATTATACAGTAATTAAAATCTTCAGAGAAGAATAGTGTGCAAATTTTTCATGTGTGAGGTTAAGTGAAGAAATTAGGATATCAAATTAGAATACTTTGGTAGGTAATTAGAAGACAAACTCATACAGACCTAGACTGAAATACATTGGAATGTTGATAGAAGTCATCCCGGGTGGAAGAATAATGAATGACTTTAGAAGGTATTTCTGTGTGGCCCTCTGTGGCCCTACCATGTCTCCAAGCCGCTGGAAGTTTGCTTAACTTCAGATTCCGGAGCACCTTCTCAGATGAATCAGAATCTCTGAGTGATTTTAGGAAGGGGTCCAGGTGACTTTTAGGCATTCTGAAGTCTGAGAGTCCCTGCTCTAGAAAGAGAATAGTATTTCTTTTATTAGCTTTATGAAAGCAATTTAAATGAAAACACAGTCCCTCCAAGCTCCTCTGTCCTACAGACCGGAACTGAAAAGAGTGACTGAAGAGCATGAATTATCAGGATGCCTGAGCCCCAGACAGGCCCTAAATCTGCTGTCTCTTGCTAACTCTCTGACTACACTGTCTTCAAATGTGCCTCTGTGAAAGCACAAGAGGAGCTGGAGGTCCTCCAGGGTGTCATGTCTCCTGATTGCCCATTTTATACAAAAGAACAAGAGAGTAGACAGCAATAATTCATTAAATGAGCTATGGATTTCTCCTTTCCTCATAGAATTTATTTCCACCTCTTTTTATGAGCAAGCATAGATCACTTTAATTATTTCCTTGAAATGTAATTAGAATCTGTTAAGCATTACTATCTCTGCCAAAGAACACCAGTTATTCTAGCCTCAGACTGATGCTGGTGGTTCAGCATTTATTAAAGAAACGGCTGCCATCACAGATGCGGGGTGTTCTCAGACCTGCCTTTACTTTTCCCCTAATCCTTTGCTCATAGTGCTAAACTGAAACAGCTGATTTTTACATCTTTTTTGAGGGGAAAGACGTTTTTTTCTTTTTTGAAGATTGTCCCATCTGAGATCCAAACAAATGAGCAGAATTTGTTTTACACATTTGTCAGGAGGCATGTCAATTCTGGCCTGTGAAGAAGCAGTACATCCGATGAGTTGCTGTGTTTTTAATCCTTTATCTGGAAGACAGAAAGCAAATGGTCACGTTCAAATGACAGGTACCAGATATTTTGGAGAGAGACTCAGGAAATCAGTAACAAAAACAAAGGCATCTGGCTCCCACTGGCTTAGAAAAATGGTGTGGCTTCTGACGCATCTAAGAAAGTGACCACTGGGTCACAGATCTAGGTTCTGATAAAATGTCAGGACTTTGATCACAAGATCTAAATTTCCATGTGATTGGTGTAGATGTTCATAATTACTAACTGAGCCTTTTACTACTTGCTTTTAAAAGGAGTGCTAAAAATGACTTTACACCAATAAAATATAGCATGTACTTAAACGGGAATTTCACCCAGTCTTTTTTTTTTTTTTTTTTTTTTTTTTTTTTTTTTTTTTTTTTTTTTGTGGTGCTGGGGATCAAACCCAGGGCCTTGTGCTTACGAGGCAAGCATGCTACCAACTAACTGAGCTATATCCCCAGCCCTTACCCAGTCTTAAAAAGGAAGAAAACGCCACATCATGGACAAACTTTGAAAATGTTATGCTGGGTGAAATAATAAGATACAATAGGACAAATATTGTATGATTCCTCTTATTTGAGATACCTAGAGGAGTCAAATTAAAATGGAATGATGGTTGCCAGGGGCTAGGGAAAGAGGGGAAATAGTTAATATTTTATGGATACAGAGGTTCAGTTTTGTTTGTTTTGGTGCCAGGAATTGAACCCAGAGGTGCTTAACCCCTAAGCCACATCCCCAGTGCATTTTTATTTTTTATTTTGAGATAGGGTCTTTCTTAGTAAGTTGCTTAGGGCCGCTCTAAGTTACTAAAGCTGACTTTGAACTTGTGATTTTCCTGCTCCAGCCTCTCGAGCTACTGGGATTACAGGTATGCACCAGGGGTTCAGTTTTAAAGAAAAAGGTTCTGGAAATGGATGCTGGGGATGGCTATGTAACAATGGCACTGAACTGGATGCTTAAAAATGTTTAAAATGGTACATTTTATGTTACAAAAATTTTGCCATAATTTAAAAAATAAATAAGCTTAAATTAAAAGTTTCGATTACTAAATACAGTAAATGAAGGAACAGTGCTAGGATGTAGAGAATACCATTCTGGATCAGGTCAGTGGGCCCTGCAGGAGTGCTGAGTGAGGCAGGATGAGGGAATTCAGGGATCTCTGGACTCTCTCCAGCTCCACCTCTCTACCAATGCTCATGAAAGATAGTCATCTTCTCCCTATGGTAGGATACCTGCTAGTTTTCCCAAAACCTTCTTCATGAAAGGTTTTTGCCAAGTGCTTGTACTTTGTTGGTATAGGAGATGGGATGGCAGGTCTGAGAGCAAACCTGACCTTCTCTAGATAAAAGAATGAATGTCTAATCCTCTGTCCTTATAAAAACAGAATGGGGAGAATTTTGTCTTGCTCCCTTGCCATCTCTGGGCATGTACCCAGCAGCCTCATGCTGTCCCCACATGACCCACGAATCTCCTCGGCATACTCCACTTAGTTGTTGAACTTCTCCAGCATCTCTAAAATTCACCGGTCATCAATTTGGGGGAGCAGAGTCTGATAACTGACTTGTTCTAAAATGTGAATAGCTAATGAGGCAAGAGTGATCGATGCCCTTCACTTCCTCGTTGACCCTTCTGAGCTTAAAGTCATGACAGTCCATTTGTGGAATTTTTGTCATTCCACACACCTCCACCTTCACGCAGTAGTCTCTGACCCCAGGGCCTAATTCCGGCCAGGATAATGAATTGATCAGTCTCTGAGATTCTGCTGTTGTCAGATAGTCTCCTTAAACAGAGAGTGCCTCATCATCTTTGTGCCTGCAAGGACGAGCAGAATACTTTGTGTACACCATGAATGATTCGGACAGTATTTATTGTCTGAATGCATCTCAACATGGGTTTTCTGGACTTCCCTCTTCTCTGGAAATCACAGGTGCTTCTTCAGTGCTTTCTTTGCTTTCTCTGCCCCTTCCTTGTGGATATCAGTTACAGCACTTTCCTATGTACTTTTGGGGGCAAAAAATCCCAGGGAAAGTTTATGAGTTAAAACCATCTAAAAGGAGGAAAATAGGACAGACACCAACTCATATTCCCTCCTGAAATCCTCCCTTTGTTGTTATTTGGATGCGATGTATTAAAAAGGCAAATCTCCACCAGCAATGTAAAAGTGTGCCTTTTTCCCCACATCCACGCCAACATCTATTATTGTTTGTGTTCTTGATAATAGCCTACTTGGAGTAAGATGAAATCTTAGAGTTGTTTTAATTTGCATTTCCCTAACTACTAGAGATGTTGAACACTTTTTCATATTATTAATCGCGTGGTGGAATGTTTTCCCTGATAAGTGGATGATGATATATAATGGGGGTGTGGGGTGGGGGATGAGAGAAGAATGGAGGAACTTTATATTATGTAGAAGGAAATGAGAGGGAGGGGGTATGAAAAATGGTGGAATGAGACAGACATCATTACCTTATGTACATGTATGATTACATGAATGGTATGAATCTACATCATGTATAACCATAGAAAAGAAATGATGTACCCCATTTGTGTACAATAAATCAAAATGCAGTCTATAAAATATTTAAAAACAAATAAATATTTTTTTAAAAGGTACATCATGACAGTTTGCTCAGGCTCTCCTCGGAGTGTCAGTGTTTGATGGGTGACTTTAGTTTTGCATACCAAATGGTTGATCTTACCCCATTTTCAATTCCCTTCAGAGCATCCTGGAGCTGGAGAAGGAAAGAACTCAACTTCTATGCAATAACTTAAACCAGTACAGCCAGCATATTTCTCTTTTTGGTCAAACCCTGACCACAGTGAGTAGTGAAGATTTCTCTATGTTTGGCAGGCAGGGTAAAAAAATTGCAGGAAACGTTTCTTCAACATCCTTGTTCTGCTTTCCTTGGCACTGCAGTGCCACACGCAGATTCACTGTGCCATCAACAAGATTGATGTTGAAAGAGATATCCAGGCTCTCATGGAAGAAACTGCAAGTTTATCTACAGAAAACAAATCTGAGTTCCTACTAACGGATTACTTTGTAAGTATGACCTGCAGGAAGTTACCTTGGGGGAAGGGCTTAGTTGTCCATTGAAAAGCTCATTTCGAAAAAATTGAAAACAAATGTAAATGAAATGTGGTCAATGAAAATGTTGTTTTATTTCCATAGGCCACATAATAAAAAATATGCAAGATGTGATTTACAAACTGGGCCGTGGTATTCGGGGGAAGGAAAGAAAGTCATGCCAGATTTTAGAATCTTCCAGTTCAGCCTTTGTCTTCATCTGTTTTATGCTGCTGTTGCAGAATACAACAAAATGAGTAATTTACAAAGAATAGAAGTTTATTTGGGTGGTTTTGGAGCTGGGAAGTCCCAGATCACAAAGTCACATCTGGGGAGAACCTTCTTGCTACATAATAACATGGCAAAAGGTGTCACTTGGGCTAGAGAGCAACAGAGGGCTGAACTTTCTTTTATAAGAAACCTATTCCCATGATAAGGGAGTCCCCTGATGGCCTGGTCACATCTTAAAGGACCCACCTCTCAACACTCTCAACCCTGTTGCACTGGGTATTAAACATCTAACATTTGAACTTTGGAGAGCAGTGAGTTCATAGCAATCTTCTAGAAAAGTAATACCAGGCAGATGTATTTCATGATCTCTGTTTATCATATTGTGCCTATACTGATTGTCCACACAAATCACCATGTAGCAAATTACCTCCAAACACAATGACTTAAAACACGTATTATCTGAATTTATATGGGTCAGGAAGTCAAGTGCAGTTTAGTTGGGTCCCCAGAGGCCCTCATGAGGCAGCAGCTAAGGTGCCAACCAGGACTGTAGACAAATCAAGGCTCTACTGAGGGAGGACCCATCTCCAATTCACTCAGGAGACTGCTGGCAGCCTCTGGTCCTCATCGGCTGGTAGTGGTAAGGTGCCATTTCTTTTCCATGTGGATTTCTCCACATCTCACTTCATGGCGGCCTGATTCTCCAAGAACAAGAGACCAAGAGAGACAGAGACAGAGTGCCCATGAAGGAATCGGGGTGTGCTGTAAGCTTAGCTCAGAAGTGGGGGTTGTTAGAGTCAGTCAGTGTGGCCTCAATTCAAGGGGAGGAGATGACACAAAAGCACGATTCCTAGAGGGTGGGGATCATCATTAGCATGGCTGATGATCCTTTTCCTTTGAAAAACTTGGACCAAATTTCCTGGGACTTATTTTGAGGGCATTTGGGTGATTCTACTATGGAACACCCTTTCTTGCTGGAAACTGATCATTGTCTCTAGTCAGAGCCCAGACATCTTGCCTTTGCTCTCTTTTGGTTAATTCTTTGTCCTCTTGGGTCATGCTCAAAGATTTGGGCCTCCGCTTACCTCTTGTTAGTCTTAATTGTGATGTTCTAGGAACTTTTCTTTTCTTTTGAGAGGAAAAAAATATCCTTCTTTCCTTTCTTTTTTTAATTTCCAGTTCAGTTTAGGATTCTATTCCTCTCTGATCTGTAGACAGCCCACTGGTCATAGCCTCCTCTTAGATTAAATGCACAGCTGAAGCCAACAACCCTTGCTCGGGGAACAAGAGATGAGGAGAGAAGGGAGAGGCAGAGGTGGAGTGAGCAGTAAATCCTGAAAGGTCCCCTTCCCCACGCTCCAAACAGCAGCAAGGAGCCAGTTATTTCCTACCTTGAATCCTTTTTCCTACCTTGGCAAAGGTGAACTCTGCTAGCAATAGCAATGTCTGTTCAAAGTAGGCAGGAAAGGTAACGATGGGAGTCAAAAAGAAGATTTGATTGCAAGAGGAAGACATCTTTGACTGAAGGGGAAGATGAACTAACCTGTCAATAGAATACAGGCCATTCTCCTTGGAATTAGCCTAGGATCCTATTGAAAGGCAAGGCAGTAGCCATGATGATTCATCTTTAAATCATGTTCATGGCATTTCTTTTGTCTTGTTGTCTATGAAGCTTCAGTGCACCAAAACTCACAACCACATATCTCAGTCTAAAAGTAAACACTGTCTCAAAATGAGTGAAGAGAATTTTCTTGATATCCATAAATTAAAGTACCCCAATGTCTGACTTTATAGTCACTGGCAATCAGTGTAGACTGACTTTTATCCAATGCTCCAAAGTTTCCATGGACCAGAACAAGATAGGAGAACAATCTGACTTCAAAAATGTGAAAATATTTCCAAGGCTATTGTAATGTCATGTTCAAAAGATTGTATCTGTGGTTTTATATGCCTCCTCAAGTATTGATCATCTTTCTAACAAATGTTTGACAAAGAAGGACACATTTAAGGAAGTTAAACCCCCTATCAGGTTGATCTGAGAGCGATCCAGCCCTGGAAATACATGCTGTCCCCAGACCAAGGAAAGTTTTAGAATGGCACAGGAGCTAGATTATGATTGGTATTCCTCCAGCAAGGAGGGACTGTGGATTGGAGTTAGGTGTCCTATCAGTTTAGCCACAGTTCACCTAAAAGTGTGACCTCAGCCAGGTCTCAGCTCTTGGCAGACGTGTGAAGGAGTGATAGAGAACCTGGGGTCGCACTAGTTGTGTTTTGGGAATAAACACTTCTGTTTCAGCTTGGATCTCCTTCCTGTGTCACAAAGTAGAGAGAACAAAAGCAACCTCATGCAGTAGTTGTAAGCATTGCATGCAATAGAGAATATAGAGAAACTTCTGTAATGCACAATATGTAAGTAAAGTATCTCAACCATCTTATCACATGGTTACAAAAGGCTCCTCTTTTTGCTCCTTTCTTCATTATGATTCATCTGAAGCTCATCTCTCCACCAGTACTCAGGAGCCTAGTTTTCCTCCTTCCTTATCAGAGAAGCCTGCCTCCTCACCTCTGTCTTCATTCATTAGTTGCCCCTTTCTCCATAGGTTTCTGTCCACTCACATTCAGCCACCTCCCCACCCCACCATCCTAATATTTTTTTTTCTTATTTAAGTTTTGGAATAATCCATGTGAACGTTCAGATATTATCAATGACCCCTCATAGCCTATGATAAAAATCCCTACCTCTGCCCTAAAATCTGGCCTAGCTTGCACAGTCAACTTTTTCTTTCCCTAGTTTTTGCTCAAGGAACTGTTCTACTTGTTCCTAATACTTTCTGCACAGAGTCCCCGCTTCGTCCTTTGCATGTCCCTGGAGTGTCCTTTATCCTCCTTTCACTTGACTGAAAAGTCCTTGTTAGGTCTTCTAGCCCCCGTGGAAGCTTTTGACTGTCCCCACCCTTGGTGCCTGCACCATTCATGAATGTATGTGATGTATTGCTAGTTATCTTCATGTTACGCTTCAAGGCCTAACTAGATGATAAACCCATTTTGGGCAGAGCATGAGTTTTATGAGCCAGTGCAGAACTCAGTACACATTGTTCCACTCCTGAGGTCATCCTCACCTGAGGCATAAACATCATATTTGAACCATCAAAGGACTCTAACTTGAATAAAGATTAATTATTTTAGGGAGCAATAAATATCCAACAAATAGATTTATTGATCAGAAAGTCAAATAACTAAAGTAAGGCTTGTCCTCCAAGAATAATTTGTTCTGCTACAGAAAAAGCTCAGCTATGTACTTACAAGCTGTGAACAAGATGTTTTCTTATCAGTCAGGTCTAGAACAGGTAGAACAACGTGTGCAAAACTAAAGATTATCCTGATTTTATTTTTCACTTTTTTCCTTGCAAAGGAAAGTTGCATGAAAACTGGGAATAGCAACTCTTAACCTTTTTCCCCTTAGGTTGTTAAACATCCTTTTTCTTTTCCTAAAGGAAGAAGATCCTAACAATGCAATGGATAAAGAGAGACGAAAGTCTTTAATAAAACCGAAATTGTTGAGACTACAAAGAGACATTGAAAAAGCCTCCAGAGACAGGGAAGGTGTGTGACTATCTCTTCGAAAGATCTGATAACGAAAAGTATCAGACTCAGAGTTTTTATTCCAAGTTAGGATTAATCTGCTTTTGCTGACTGGGCCAAGGGTCAGCACACTTCAAACCTAAGTCGTATGAATAAAGAACAAGTTAAAAAAAGAAAAGAGAAAGCAAAAAGTGTAAAATGATATTCTGGCCGATTTAGGAGAGTTATTTAAGTACTACACTACCGTATTTAGAAAAAAAAAGTTTTATTGTATTTGGGAAATTGGTTGGAATGAGAGACAATTTGTGCGATTTAAAATATGGTACATGTACCACACAGAGGTTTTGGTTTTCGTTTCTTTCTTTTTACTAACTTTTGAAATAAGGTGAAAAATCATTCAAATTAAATCCCGTCCTTAGCAATTAGGAATGTTAGAAAGTGAAGCAACTCTCATGCAATGCAGATACTGGAACAGTTACACACTTGAGATTCCATATGTCCAGCTTATTTTACACGGATCTCAATAACTCATTGCAATGTAATGCAGATAGGAAATCCAAGACAGAAAATGTTTAGTGATGTAAACAGAATATGGAGGAAGAGCCTAACATTGTATATATGTTAGAAATTATTGGAATAAGCCAACAAAAAGGAATTTAAAAATCTCATCTCGAAAATAATAATTGAGATACTTAATGCACCCATATTTCTCAAACTTCATTAAATGAAGGTATATGAACAGTCAGCTCACTTATCATTCACTCAGTAACAACTACACACAGGAACTACTCCCGCCATTGAGGAAGTACTATTTCTAGGTTGAGAACCCCTTTGAGGGAGACCAGCTTCCAGCTGTGTCCCACCAAACAGGATGAAAGGTGACCAAAGGTGACCAAGAACGTTGTTTCATTTTCAGGCCTGGAGCGAATGCTTAATGCCTACTCCAGCAGCTCCTCCTTCTCTGATGCCAAGAGCCAGAAAGACACAGCGACGTTAATGGATGAGGTAAATATTTGCCGAGTGCATTTAGTGATGAAGGGGTTATTTTTAGAATACTTGTTTTCCAGCGCACAT
The DNA here is from genome assembly GCF_902686445.1 of Sciurus carolinensis. NCBI lineage: Eukaryota > Metazoa > Chordata > Mammalia > Rodentia > Sciuridae > Sciurus > Sciurus carolinensis. The sequence continues at coordinate 118,892,241 of NC_062215.1, forward strand.
TTGCCTTTCCTTCCTCGTGACAGAACATTATAGTCAAGTTTATAGGGCCAGCCCCTTTATAGGTAGTGGGAAGGATCTGGAAAAATCTGCCTACCTAAAAATGTTTGCTTTGATATCCTCTCAAAGAAGGACACTGGGAAAATAACCCCAATGATGACTGAAATAGAATTCTCCAGAATAGATTCATTCTTTAATGAAATGATGTACACTTTGACCCAGTTAAGAAAAGTTTCCTAAAATACAGGTTTGCATTCACAAAGGCCTTGTATTTGGATTTAGCTCTGCAGTTTATAGGAAACTGGGATGACTTTGGCCTTTTCATATGTGAATTGAAGGCACTGGAACTTACCTCAAAGAGTTTGTGAGAATGGAATAGTATTTAGAAAATACTAGCATCGTGCTCAAAGGAGCTCAAAACTTAGTGCAGATGGTCCCCAGATTTGACTTAGTGATTTTTTGACTTTACAATGGTAGGAAAGTGTGTCCACACACCCAATCTGTTGCTCACTTTCAGTACAGTATTCAGTAAATTACATGAGATACTCAACATTTTATTATAAAGTTGGCTTTGCGTTCGATGATTTTGCCCAGCTGTAGGCTGATGTAAGCATTCTGAGCATATTTAAGGTAGGCTAGGCTGAGCAAGGATGCTCAGGAGGTTAGATGTATAAAATACATTTTTGGCTCAAAGCATTTTAGTCTCACACTGGTTGATCGGGATATAGCCTCATCACAAGTTGAGAGCATCTGTGATTTTTATAAGATGCTGCCTTCCATGCATCTATCCACTGGCATCAGACTCCCAAAGAATAACAGAAGAAAGGGAAGATGTGGCTGGACAGAGGAAGAGGGCAGTCTGGGTGAGGGGCAAAACGTCTGAGGAAACAAGGAGCAACTTTAGAGGCGAGGTCCTTTGGGGGACAGACTGGCATTCGAGGTGATGGAACAGGGCAGGAGGATGGCTCCACTGACCTCTTGATGGAGTGCCAGGACCCCAGCAGCCCCCAGACATTCATAGGAAGGATGAACATTTTGACCACTTTGGAGGAACCACATTAATAGGGTACCTTGAACAACATTTTATGTAGGAATAAAAATGAACAGATACATATGACCTATGTGTGCAAGATGTGGGTTTTTGCTGTGCTTGAAGTGATCAGAAGTGGACTTGGGTTAATCTGAGAACTCAGGAAGAGTAAAACTTTTTAGCAAGTTTTGAAAGATACAGGAATCTGGGCCACCTTTCTTTACCTAACCCTCTTGTAAAAGGAGGCTTATAATAATTCTGCCTGAACTGGCAATTTTAAGTGCTTTGGAGAAAGCTACAGCTGTTGTGGGTTATGGTGGGGAGGCTGTTGCAGAGATAAGCCAACATTTCTTATGGAAAGAAAGGTCTGTGCCTGCTCACAGGGGAATAGGAATCTGACACACTACTGCAATGACATATATCTGTAGTTTATATGAAATGATAAAACGGACTCAAACATTTTCGGTGACAGCACAAAATGTTTAGTTAACTAATTCAATGCAAAATGATATTTACCAAATCAAAGCGATAGATAGCATTTTATGATGTCAATGAGTTATAAGATTCTTTCATTGTTCATGCATAGAATTTTACCTTTGTTATTACCAGCAAAGAGCATGTATAGGATCATCTGAACACAGGCTAGCCTGATTCACATGTGAGGAGGGAGAGGGTCTGACCCCTGAACTCAGAGTGTTTATGGTCTAGTAAGGACCAAGCATGAACTTTTAAGTAGGGGACACCAAATATACGTGTAACCTTCTTACACATGCTGTGCATCTGGATAAAGGAAAACAAGTGATACTGGTAGATTTCATGTTAACCAGAGGAAGTTTCTTGGAGGGAACACCTTCTTCATTTAAATTCTTTCCTATTCTATTGTTTTTTGGTCCTCAGAGTCCCATGTTTGAATCAAGAATGTTGGTAAGGCATGTTTTATGAGAAATTGTTTCTGAAACAGGAGGCATTTAGAATAGAGGTTGACTTATAAGAACCACGCGCTAACCGATTGTGCCACTCAATAACTGGGATAGATTCAAACTAAAAAGCTTCTCTCAGCAAGGGAAACTATCAGCAATGTGAAGAGAGAGCCTACAGGGTGGGAGAAAATCTTTGCCACTCATACTTCAGATAGAGCACTAATTCCCAGAAGCTATAAAGAACTCAAAAAACTCTACACCAAGAATACAAATAACCCAGTCAACAAATGGGCTAAGGAAATGAACCAACACTTCACAGAAAGAAGATCTACAAGCAATCAACAGATATATGAAAAAATGTTCAACATCTCTAGTAATAAGAGAAATGCAAATCAAAACTACCCTAAGATTCCGTCTCACCCCAATAAGAATGACGATTATCAAGAATACAAACAACAATAGGTGTTGGCAAGGATGTGAGGGAAAAGGTACACTCATACATTGCTGGTGGGGTTGCAAATTGGTGCAGCCACTCTGGAAAGTAGTGTGGAGATTCCTTAGAAAACTTGGAATGGAACCACCGTTTGACCCAGCTATCCCACTACTCGGCCTATACCCAAAGGACTTAAAATCAGCATACTACAGAGACACAGTCACATCAATGTTCATAGCTGCTCAATTCACAATAGCCAGATTGTAGAACCAACCTCGATGCCCCTCAATTGATGAGTGAATAAAGAAACTGTGGTATATATATACAATGGACTATTACTCAGCCATAAAGAATAATAAAATTATGGCATTTGCAGGCAAATGGATGAAATTGGAGAATATCATGCTAAGTGAGATAAGCCAATCTCAAAAAGCTAAAGGACGAATGATCTCGGTGATAAGCAGATGATGACATATAATGGAGGTTGGGAGGGGGGCAAGAATGAAGGAAGGAGGGACTATATAGAGAGAAAAGAGGGATGAGAAGGTGGGGAAGGAAAAAATAACAGAATGAATCAAACACCATTACCCTATGTAAATGTATGATTACACAAATGGTATGCCTCTACTTCATGTACAAACAGAGAAACAAGTTGTACCCCATTTGTTTACAAAAAAAAAAAAAGAGTAGGGGTTGTCTTCAGTCATGGGAAGGAGTGTCACATGTAAGAGGAACCAGACTTGCTCTCTGAAGCTTTCAAATGCATCACAGCCTGGGCCGATGGTAGAGCTATAGGGAGCTTTCATTTCGTTTTAGGTAAGCCTGCCCCACACTGTGGTGCACTGCACCAAGGATTAAAACCTTCCCCATCAAGAGGAGGTATTCTGTCCATGGATGTGACCCCCTGGCAAGGATGCTAGCATTAGGAAACCCCACGCTAGGGGTGGAAAAAAAACGGGGAGGAGGGGGTTGAACTGCTTAGATTCTGCTCTCTGATTCACCCTGACTGAACACAGCCTGATGAAGGAGGAATTATAGAGTTTGAGTTCAAGCTCAAAGCAAGAACAAGAAAAGAGTTGGAGTTTGTCTTTAACTTTACTCCTCATTTTTGCACTCAAATACCCTAGAATATTGTTCCAGTTTGAAAAGTGTTACTACAAACTTTTTGGGTAATATAAGACCCTACCTCCTCAAAGAAATAAAATAAAAAAAAAAAACCTCACATCCATTTTTGTTTGATCCTATTGATGTTAATTCAGTTCTATTAAGATATTGACCTGTGGCTCAATTGCTCTCCCTTAAGACTTCTGATAGTCTGCCTTCTGCAATCAACACTTATAATTTCCTTTCTTGTTCCTCAGCAGAAAATTGCATAAAGCCAGTTATTGCTGCAAAGTACTGAGTAATGAATCTAACAAGGTTTCCTTACCCTATTTACAGTAGTACAGACTGAGATACTCATAACTGTTTACTCTAGACTGCTTTAAGGTTTTATTTATTTGTTTGTTCTTTCAGTCCCTCTCCTTCTCTCCCTCTTTCTTCCCCTCTCTGCGTATGCTCAGCATCAAACTCCGCACCTCACTCCTGCTAGGAAAGTGCTGTACCACTGAGCCACACCCCAGGTCTCAGTTACTTTTCTCTTCTGCACTTTTGGTGCATATCAGTGCATGAGTTGAATGTGTGCCTCTCTAGACCTCCTTGTCATTTTGAAAGCTATCCCACTGTCCCTTTAACCATCCAGTCGTGCCTTATTTTCTAGCAATTTACTCACATGGCCAAATGATATCTCCACAGAACAATTTGAAACTAGACCTTCTACAAGCGAACTCCTACAAACTGTCATCAGTGTTAGCAGAACTTGAGCAAAGACCTAAACCCAGCCATCCCTGTAGCACCTCCATCTTCAAATGGAAAGAAAAGGTAAAGCTGAAAAGATTAATTGTAATTTCTTGATTAGACTCTCTAGGTGGATTGACTTAAAGTAGCACTGAAGCAAAAAAGCTGTTATGGATTACATGTGCCATATGTCCCAAGCTCTTTTTGCAGATTTTTAAGATAAATTTATTTTTCCTCCTCTTGAGCACAGTAAGCTAGATGTAACTGAATACATTCTCTGTAGATTAAATTACTATGACGAATGAAAAACACATTGGATTTCTTTTCCCTCCTCATACTTTTACTTTAGCCTTGGAATATGTTTTTATAGTAAAATTTCTATTAAATTGAAATTTTAGATTTCATGTAGACCTAAATTGTGAGGTTTTTTTGACATGCATTATTCTGTTTAACATAGCTTGTACACAGTGCCTAGCACATAGCTGAATATACCACATGCTGTGGATAATATGTAAGTTCAACTTAAAGAACTCACACCCCTGTGCTTTTCCACTACTCAGGAATAGATAGTGAGCTCATCCATGTACATGGGTAGCTATTGCTTGTAGCTGTTTTCTGTTACCAATCAGAAAGGGGAGCTGTGATGAAGGGACGGTATTCTTTCTAAGAGATTCAAGAGCTCTAAAATGCTCTCAGTCATTCAGACAGAGTTGCAATATTTTCACTTCATTAAATCCATTGAAGTTGAATTTGTAGAAGGAATGCTATTATGTGCTCTAGATAAACAGGCCAAAATTGGAAATGCAGGCTATAAAATACAGTAATTGTCTAATTCTGAAAATACTAAGCCTTCTGAAACAAGAAAACTTAAAACAAAGTAGGGCTTAGGAATGTATTGAATAATTTATATATACACTCCTTACCCCAATTTAGAAAACAAATTCCTGAGTTTTGTTCATGAGTACTTATAATAATAGAGTTGTTTAAAATGACTATTTTTTTTAAACTATTTGAACAGGAGCATACTCATACTTATGTAAAAATATCTCGGCCTTTTTTGATAAAGAGATTAGAGAATGTTGTGATCAGGACTTCTGGTGGACAGTACAATTCAGACCCTTCATCTTCAGGTAATCCAAAGCCCACCATAATCTGGGGGTGAGTCCTCTTGGTAAAGCACATTGCTGCATTTAAATATTATTTTCAGAACCACATTGAACTATATTTGCTCAGAGAAATTTATATTTCAATTAATTCATTAGAACCCACAGCTTTATGAACAGATGTGTGCAGGGGAGTCCAGAAGAGTGGGGGCTGGGGCGAGCATTTTATACCATGAGTAGTCACTGCAGATAGCAAGACTCACGTCTCTTTCACTCAAAGTCTGTAGTCTGCTCTCCACACAATCATCCTACCCATTTTGAGGAGCTTGGTAGCTCTGTCTCCACAGCATCCTTTAAGCTTCCATAGAAATCCTGTCTTCTCTGCAAAAAACATGGTGATACAGGTGGTTTGCAGGGACACACATGAACTTGGAACACATGGTCTATCCACCCCTTTATTCAGTCATCTGACTAGGTCATTGTCCATCCACACCCCACTGTCCTTCACCTTTTGACAGGCATTCACTCACACAGGTTATTATTTATTCCTCATTGTTCAACTATCTACCATAATCTCAACTGCCTTGTTTCTTGATTAGAAATTGACAAAGAAAAAATTTCAATGAAACCCAGGGAACTATGGTCTACACCATATATTAAAGTCTCCATTGCATTGTTTGAGGAACAATTCCATAGGCACCAAGGGATGATGATAAGGATCACACGCTCCAAATAGCCACTGTCTCTACCTGGATGGCAGAACTGGTGTGCTTTCCCAAACACGCATGCACCTCCCACACGTATTATCTAATGATGTGACTAAGCTCATATGGAAAACAAGTAATTTTAAATTGTCATCAATACTGTTATAATGACAATAGCTTTTTTTTCTCCATATTATTTCCCATACTATAATACGGTTTTTGATTATATAGTATACACATTCATACACAAAGTAGGATGCTTTATTAAATGCTCATTGAATCAAGGAATGAATATTAGGAAAAATTATAAACATTTTTGAGAAAATTTCAATATATTTAATCTCTGAACCACACTGTTAAATAACCAGAGCTTCTGATCATATTCATTTTGCCTATTAACACAGCATGGTAATTACTACTTAATCCAACTTTTAGCCTCTGGAGTGGCCCAGCTCGGCAACAGTCTTTGCAAAGCCTTGTATTCTTTTCAAGCCAGGCAAGATGATGAATTGAATTTGGAAAAAGGTAAGAGTCATTTTCAGATATTTTAATTACCTTCACATGCTGAGATCCTTGACATGCATAAAGTCCTGTCTTAGCACAGCAACCTTAAGTCAGTTGAGGTTTTAATCACCCTTCTTAGAAGATCAAGAATAGGCACATGAAAAACTGAAGCTCACAATGATGATGGCTAATATTTATTTTCTCTTCCTATGTGCCAGACCTTGTTGCAAGCATATTGTCCAACTTAACATTCATAAAAGTCTTTGAAGGCAGGGATTGTACTTATTTCTTTTTTATAGCTGATAAAACTGAGGCACAGAAAGGGTAAGTGCTTTGGCTAAAGTCACAGGCAATGGCAGCACAGGATTTGAACTTACCAATTCAGTAATGCCTGCAATCATAGTGCTACATGGGGGCAGAATGTGGGAAATGAGAGTCATTAGAGACATAGCGCCACTTCTTTATGTTTCCAGCATGAGACCCACTGGTGACTTCTGCTCATGAATTAGTGTAAGAGAGGGTTCTAGAACCCAGATCGAGACTCCCAGTTTGGTGTTTATCCCAGTTATCTCTCAGGACAGTATTTCTGGTCAGTTTTATCAGACCCTCTTATTTGTGTTATGATATTTATTTAATAAGGAAAGGTCTTATTGTCATGGATGATATAAACCTCAACATTATTAAATAAGAACAAGTCTCCAGCCTCAACTTTCCTTATGTGTCCACATTTGGAAGTTAAAGCTAAGGCGGAGATCTAGAAATGGAAGTGTTTGTGAGAAATAGTTGTGTGATGGGAAAGGGCTTATTACCCCTGACGGGGCTATGGCTCCCAGAGTCGACAGAAAATTGAGATGGATTTTACAGCCAAACAACAGGGACACCGTACATTTGCTCTTATTCAATAGGTGCTTCCTTTTCAGTGTGCATCGGAGTTCTTCAATTACTTTTCTTCTTTATGAATAAGAACACATTTCCCAGAGGCCTTCTGGAATTCAGGAATCCTGAGTTTCACAATAATTCGATTACCTTGATTTCAGTTCTTAGTTATTTGCAAAGCCCACTTTTGCTCTAAGTAGTTTCTTTCAGTGAAACATGACAGTGGAGGCCTAGGGAAGCTGCAATACAATTTCAAATCATTTATTTGAATTCCTGTTAATAGATTTTGTCAAGCAATCTCTGACCTGGGAGTACTCCTTAGAGGGAGAACTTGGGCTGGAAATGATCTCATAGAAGAATAGTGATTTATGACTCAAAAGGTAGAAGGGGGTTAACAGTCTTCTTCGCCTTCAGATAAAAATTCCTGGGGAAAAGAGTGAAAGAAAAAGTGAAATATGACCTCAGAATGATGCTATAGGAGAAGTAGATCTTGGATGCTGAAGAAAGTTCTTACTTTCATATCCACGGAATGGCCAAAGAGCAAGGACTCTCCCACAAGACAGAGGCTAGCCAAAGGATTTGGGGCACCAGGTTACACATTAGGGTTATTAATATCACAATGATGTTTTTATAAGAACCCCTAGAGAATTGGATGAGGGCTAGGAATTCCATTTATTTGAACCAATTCTTTAAAAAGTATTATCTTCAAATTAATGATTTATCAATGTTATCTAAATTGATAAATGGGGAGTCAATTTTTTTTTTTTTAGAATTTTGGACTGTGAAACCACGTGGAGTAGAGAGAAACTGCTTTGATCTTAAGTATCTTGATCATCAGCTGATATGTGTTCATAGGAGTCAATATACCAAACTATTATGGCCACCAACATGTGGTCCTAAAGAACACTAAGAAAGAGTTTGCTGACAACCATGTGTCATATACAAAGTGAACTAGGCAGCCTGAAATCCAACTTGATACTGTTTTGGGGGGGCATATGCTAGGGTTTGAACCCAGGGGTGCTCTACCACTGAGCTATATCCCCTGCCCTTTTATTTTGAGACAGTCTCAATGAGTTGCCCAGACTGGACTGGAACTTGTGATCCTCCTGCCTTAGCCTCCCAAGTAGCTAGGATTACAGGCGCACCATGCCCTGCTCTAATTCTGCTTTTAAGCAAACTGTTTCATGGCATAACTCAGTTATTCATTATTTTAGTCTTTTGAGTGTTCTTCTGGATTATGCCAGTTTCATACAAAGTGTTCAATCATTTTTCTTTATTGGTGTCAAGTGCAGAAAATGATGCTCCCAATCAAAACTTTGTATGTAGGATTTCCTTATAAAACTCCTACCAATCAGGCTCTTGGCCTATGCTCAAGTTGCAGAGACCCATTTGTCTAACGAAAAGTGTATTTTCACAGGAGACATTGTGACTTTACATGAGAAGAAAGAAGAAGGATGGTGGTTTGGTTCTTTAAATGGAAAAAAAGGCCATTTTCCTGCTGCTTATGTGGAAGAGCTACCTTTAAAACCTGGGAAAACAGTTACACAGGCATAAAACAGGAACCCGAGCACCCTAACTGACTTTGTAAACTGTGCAATCTGGTGCAAATAAAAATAAAGTGCTGTAATCTTTGTGAGGTTTTCTTTTTAAATGGGTGGTATAGTCCTATCTGAAGGTCACTTCACTTTGCACTCACAGTTATTTGTTAGAAACAGAATCAGATAAAAGATGGATGGTGAAGGAGACAGAGAAGAGACTCATGGTTACTAGAGTTTTTGAATTCTAGGGATCCTAGAGAAGATCCAGTACAACTAACTCTGGCATAACAGGGGGGCAGGGAGGGAAAGAGGGTGAGGGAGAGAAGAGGAGGAGGGGTGGGAAGAGGAGGAGGAGTCAGTCCAGGGTGGAGCCATTTGCCTGAAATCAGTTACCTGGTAGCAAAACAGCAATTAAGATATAGATGTCCTTTCCCTCTGAACTAGGATGGCAACAGGACATATACAACAGGACACACCAAACCTACCAGGAAGCCTGGGAGATAAGGAAGAACACAGAATGGTATGAGTCTACATTGTGCACAACCACAGAAATGAAAAGATGTACCCCATTTGTGTACAATGAATTCAAAGGCAGTCTGTAAAATTTTTAAAAAATAAAAAGAATTTTTGTAAAAAAGAAGTGATAGATAGGCAAGTGAGGCACCAGCAAGATAGATCCAGGTTAGGAGAGAGTAGAACAGAGGATTAGGAACCAAGGTCGAGTCCATGGAATCAGAAGATGGGGTGGTCATCCAGATCCTAGGCAGAATGGAGCTTCATTTTCAGACATGACTTCCTGTGCAGGGGCTTCCTGTACTGCCCCTGCCCACCTGAGGACAAGAGCAAAATGGAAAGGAAAGAGTAAGGGAGGCACACAGTACCTGAAATCCCATGCCTCCTTGCCTTTTTGGAAATTTCTTTTGCTAATTGGAAATAAGGAATTTTGTATTTCCCAAATAGTTCATTATGGAAGCAGCTCCCTTGTGAGACAAACCTGAAATGCTACTAAGTCTCTAGTTTGAATGGAAAATCTTAGAAACCAACACTTCCCATCAAAATGGAATAATATTTGTTTTACTTCCTCAAATGCCCTGTAATGAGAAAAACTTGGGAATGAGAGAGATAAGGTTCCCAGACTTTTGAGGGGAGTGATTTGGAAGGGAAATGTTACAGCAGCATCTTTTAGAAAATGGCCTAAATCTGCCTAAGATCACACACTCCACTGAATGGAAGGTCATGGTGTTGATGGAAATACCTGTTTACTTTTGTGCCACATAGTCTGTCCTTTAAGAGGACTTCAACAAAGGCATTAAAGGAGCAATTAAAATCCAACTTATCATTGGCCTCACCCCTCTTTTTTTGAAATTTATTACATTTTATACTTTTAAGAGGGAATTTCTAAAACCAAGTTTACAAATAAATATTTTTTTTTAATATTCTGGGTCATTACACTCTTATATAGCACATAACTAACAAAATAGATACTTCTAGATATTAGATCTCAAGGAACTCAAGTAAAATTTGTTACATGAGACAATTTACAGTTAAGAACAGATCTGAAGTTTTAATGTCATTTAACGTGTATTAATGAAGGCTTTTTGCATGAAGAAAGTGGGCTGAATAATAGTCCATTAGACTGTGAAAAGAGATTTTGAATTTGTATTTCCTTCTCATCTTACTTCTTTCCATTAAGCCTTGATGGATAAAATATTGTGTAGCAATTGACTGCAGTCTACAATGGACTATTTTGTAAAGAGAAAGTGATGATAAGGTGGTTGGACCCTGAAACCCTTTGGAAGTAATTTAAAAAAAAAGAGAGAGACATTTCTTTTCTTCACAAATCATTTGTGCTTTGTGAAAACATAAATGTTTTTCTTGTTTTGGAATGTTGCTGCAAATTCTTTTTGCATCTGTGACATAAACTTTGTAAGCCTCAAAGAAATACAATAGGGGCTGGGGTTATAGCTCAGTGGAGCAGTGTGCTTAACAGACACAAAGCCCTGAAATTGGTCCCCAGCTCCCAAACAACAAAATAGAGGTGGTGGGTGCTGGGGAGATAGCTCAGTTGGTAGAGTGCTTGCCTCATAAGCACAAGGCCCTGGGTTCAAACCCCAGCACTGCAAAAAAAAAAAAAAAAAAAAAAGAGGTGGTGGGGAGAGACACTATAGTCTTAAACTGGATAAAATACAAATATTTGGGTATACCACAGTTGTTGAATACCTTTTTATTGTGGCAAGAATTTTCTGTTTGAACAGATGGGATGATTTAGGATAAAACTAAGTGCATATTCAGTGAGGATTAATAATGTACCCAAGTCTTCCATATAGGATAATTTTAATATTAATGCTTTTAAATGATTAATTAGGATTTAATAATTATACTCCAGTAAGCCGTTTCATATGTCAGGAAGTTTTTGGCACCATTAAAAATCTGAAATATAGGCCATGGAGGCCAGAGCCAGATTTTCACTGAACACAGAGAAGATGTTATTCTACTTTATCTCCTATCAACCAGAAAGATCTACTAATTTCATTTTTTTTTGAATTTTCAATTACTCAAAATAATGAATATTCATAATGATTAAAAGGCATTTTAATCACTTAAAGTGCTTTATGATCCATCAAAAGGCAATATAATAGTAAGTCTTGGGTAAATTTTATTGTACAATATTATAAACCACTAACAGATTAGCAATTTAAATGCAGTTTATTTGCTCCCTCCTCCAAGATGAAAGCCCTTCCCCCAATGCCGACCTTGAGGGATAATTAGCCTGACAGGGAGCAAGGGGAGTACACTAGGATCAAACCCACAAATCCTATTGTCTTTTGCAGCATCATGTAGGAAGAAAGTATAACCCAGGGAAAATGAGCTCGAGATGTGGGGGATGAGGTGGGATTGGATTTCACCAGTGTGGGGATGCAGCAGCAAGAAGCAGGTTTCTTTTGCAGAAAGAACACACAGTTCAATAGCTCTCCATTCTCTAGTCTTCAGAAGACCTGGGTTGATGACTAGTTGACATCCCTGGAGACTTCTCAAGGAGTCATAGAGGTCCTAAGGGTCAGGTACTACAAGGTATGGTGGTGCATATTTGTAATCCCAGCTACTTGGGAGTTTGAGACAGAAGGATCACCTTTGAGGACCGCCTTGGCAACTTAGTGAGACTGTCTCAAAAAAAAAAGGGGGGGGGGAGAAAAGAAATTTTAAAAAAAGGGGGGATGGGAATATACATAGCTCAGTGGTAGGGGGGCCCTGGTCCAATCCCTACTGCCCGTAAAATAAAAAAATTAAGTCGGGGGCAGGTCCCCAATGCATTGTTTCTGAGATCTGCAGCTACTCTGTCATTTTTATTGAGGCTATTTCCTATGGATCTAGAAAAAATATTCTCCTGCTTTCAAGAAAGTTTACTATTCAAAAGAAAATCATTATACTCCTATAGAAGCATGAAAAATAAATTATTTAAGTTCAAATTTGTTTAGAATCTGTTACCGATGGTTGAGTCAACTGTGGAGTGTGGTGATCAATCCTTGGTCCTTGGGTATAATGTCCAAGATTTGGACAATAGGCAAGGCAGAGATAGTGTTTAGATCAGAGTTATTGCAAGATAAAGGCAAAAGGAAGTGAGATACATCCCAGAGAGATGGGCAGGCAGATCAGTTAGACACCAAAATGATCAGACCTTGAACTTTCATTAGGGTGGGGAGCTTGCAGTGGTGTAAAACCTTGGAGTGGCAAGTCACCATGCCCTTTCAGGCCCGATGCCTCATGTAGTTGCTGCCTGTGTGGAGGAGGGCATATGCCAGTATTGTATGAAAATTGAGGACATGCGTCCATATTTGGGTCATTACATGCTTTCTGGTCTAGTGCTGCAAGCAGAATATCATACAGCTGTCAGCTGACTCTCAAGAGCAGTTTGTGGGCACATTTGTGACCTTGGGAACATGATTCTATGGGATAGATTGCCGGGCCTCTTTCTGGGATGTGGAGTAAGAATGGTATCTCTGGATCAATTACTCATCAGGGGCCCTTTTACAGTTGTTCTCCTGTCCTGTCTCCCCATTCTCCCATTCCTCTAGTAATCTACCTATGCTAACTAACTTATTTCCTTAACAAAATTAAGAACTTTGTGGGGCTGCTGTAGCTCAGTGGTAGAGCACTTGGCCTAGCATGCGTGAGGTACTGGGTTCAAATCTCAGCACCACATAAAACAAGTGAATAAAATAAAGGTTAAATTAAAAAACAAAATAAACAAACAAAAATATTGTCTATTGTCTTTGCATCAGGCAATATAGTAGTGCAGTCTAGGTAAAGCTCATGGACTCAGGTGCCAGACTTGACTTTATATCTGAAGTCTAACTCTTATCAGCTGTGTGACTTGAAGTTACTTAAACACAGTTCTTTTGATTATTTGCAGAACAAGGTTACTGATAGTATCTACCTCATAGGTGGAGAATGTAAATGAGCAGATATATGTAAAGGACTTGAAAAAGAACTAGGCTGGGTTCATAGCAAATGCTAAAAAAGTATCAACTAATTATTCTAAGCTGTCCAGCCCTACCAGGCCAGAGTGCCTGGATAACCCTAATTCTGGAGTAGACTTTCATGTTGAGAAAAACAAGTTAATATAAATCCCATGGCCCAAGACACTTTGCTTGGCATGATGATGCACTTTTCTTTATACATTGTTTTGGGACTCAGCAGCACATACAGTTCCTATACATTCATTTTGTGACTTTTCTGCTACAGGTTCTTATTCCCAGATTTTGCAGCAACAACACCTGCCTCCCAGAAGCACAGGATGACTGTTCCTGAAGACAAGTGGCCTTAGTTGGGGAGCCATCCATTTCTTACCCTTACTGGGGAGTGTGAAGTTCTTCAAAGAGCTGCATCTATATGAAAGGTCTTGCAGACTGCTTGACCTTGGCTGACTAGAACACCATGATGGACAGATTGAATGTTGTAGGTTAACTGCCAAAATTATCATCTTGAGAACTTTAACAGCTATTTACCTTAACTTTTGTATCTGACCCAACATTCTTGTGACTATCAGGTAAACTTCTTGGAATGTACTTCTAAACACTGCAGAACTTTGGTCTCTTACTCATATTTTGGGGTGAGTTCTGAGCTCAACCCACTCAATCCTCATTTCTCAAATCTGCAGGTCCAAGAGATCCTAGAGAATTTCTTCTTGCTAAGGCAAACTGTATTAATGCCTACTGTCTTCTTACTGTGGTTCAAAACATTAGATTGCCAAGTTTGTAGTATGAAAAATGTCCTTCTACTAGTTTCAATGAATACAGATCTTTCTTCAAGTTTTAAGTAAAACTGAGGATATATTTCAAGCAGAGAAATTCAGTAACCATGTCCCCATTATTGTGGTCATCAGATGTATTTGGATGCCACACATCTGGTTTCTTTCCCACTGGAGAACTACATTCCCACTCTTAACCGTTATTAAGGTTAATCTGCCTCCACACCTGGATTTCTGGAAGGATGCAGTGTGATTCAGCACATGCACTTATCCCCTTGATCACCGGTGTTTGGTTCAGGGACTGGGAGGAGTTGGAAATTTGGGGGGGTCCATCACATAGTGCTTCAGTCCAGAACAGCTAAGAAATGGATCCTGGTGATAAAATTTGAACTCGAAGTCAAGCTGAGTTCACAAAAACTGAAGTTGGTTTTTGATAGCACTGTACATATTCATTTACATGCAGATAGAGCAAATAAGGCCAAATGTAAAAGTCTGCCCAAGGAAAAGTGGACAGCTGGCTCATGGTACTCCATTAAAATACTGTAGTCTATTCTCACCTGCAGTTTCATTTTCTATAGTTTCAGTGGCTCATGGTCAACTGTGGTCTGAACATTTAAAGACAATTTCAGAAATAAGCAAATTTTAAACCGTACCATTCTGGGTAGACTGATGAAGTGTGGCACCATCATGGACCATCAGTTGAAACATCTTTTCAAGCATATCCATTCTGTATATATACCTACCTGTTAGTTACTTAGTAGTGGTCTCTGTTATCAGTTTGACTGTCATGATATTGTAGTGCTAGGTTCAAGTAACCCTTATTTGGCTGTTTTATGGTCTTATTTTGTCATTTTATTTTGCATTAGTTTTTGTTGTTAACTCCTTATTGTGCTTACTTTATAGTTTATCATAAGTATATAAACTAGTCTATACAGCGTTTGACAGTATCCATGGTTTCAGGCATCCACTGGTGATCTTGGAATGTATCCCCCTGTGGATAAGGGGGAACTACTGTACTCCCTTTAGCCAAGTCCCTTCTGAAATAGGATAAGTCTATTGTTAGTCACACATATTCTAATCTCAAGGTATTATGGTTTGGATCTGGAATGCCTCCCCAGTCTCATATGCTCAGAGGTGGGGTGTTGGGGAGGTGATTAGATCAAGAGGGTTCTGATGGATTGATCCATGGTTGGCTGAAGTACTACTGGGAGATGGGACCTAGTTGGAGGAAGTAGGTCACTGGGGGCATGCCTGGAAGGGTTTGTCTTCTCTCTGGCCCCTTCTTCTCTCTGCATTCTGCTGGTATGAGCTGAGCAGTTTCCTCTACCACACCCTTCCATCATATTTCTACCTTGGAGATACCCAAACATGGACTGAATCCTCTGAAACAGTGAGGTAAAATAAATTCTTCCTATTCTATACTGCTGTCAGGTACTTTGGTCACAGTGACACAAAGCAGATTAACACTCTAAGGTAGTTTAGCCTTTGATCTCTACAGAAATAATACCAACCAGTGGTTCCTAAAAGCTGGACTGGCTACTAGTATGGGTCATTTAAAACATTTCTACCAGTCCATTGCATTCTTCTTAAAGAAAGTCTACCGTTTATCAAGCAAAGCCCTGAGCCATATCCAAGGCATTAGTGGAAACACTCCCTTCCTACTCTTACTAACTGGCTCACTTCCTGAACTTTACCCCAGACTATTCAGAGAGAAGAACAGAAGGACCATGGAATCCTTTGTTCTATGACTTTTAATTGCACCCATGATATCCTGAACCAGTATTATGCAGTTTCTGATAGAGCCAGCATATCTAAATATAATAAAATATACAAGGAAAGGATTGTGACAAAAACAAGATCCTGGAACAAGTTGAGAGGTGGATCTAGTATGTGTTAAATAGACTCAAGGTGACTAACTTATATTCAGACCAGAATTAAATGGTATAAATATTATAATATAGAAATTGGTTATAAATATTTGTGTTAGAATATTCAAAAATATGTCCTTTTCTCGATATCTTAGTAGAATACTGCCAACCTTCTGAAGTGAAGGATTTATCTTTTATTCTAGGGGCAGATTCCTCTTAGTGTAAGAAAAAATATTCTTGTCTCTCTTGTTTTCTTATGACATTAGGATAATAGTAGACAGTAATTTTTATTTTTATTTTTTTAAGTTATCAACTCCAAATTTGGCCTACTCTTTTAATCTTTGAATATTAAGAGTCCAAGACCTTCACAAGTTTAGAGACCAATGAGTCACAGTGCAGCCTGTACAAATTCTCAATCTCAGTGCTAGGAATAAACTACCCCACCTCAATACTTAGAAACAAACGGCTAGGTGTGGTAGCACACATCTATATTCCCAGCAACTTGGGAGTCTGAGATAGTAGGATCACTGAGGCCAGCCTCAGCAATTAGTGAGGCCCTAAGCAACTTAGTGAGACTCTGTCTTAAAAATAAATAAATAAATAAATAAATAAATAAATAAATAATAATAAAGGAAAAGGGAAGTAGTTCAGTGGTTAAAATACCCCTGGTTTCAATCCCCAGTACCAACCAAAAAACAAAAGCATATATTTTATAGTATACTATATAGTATAGTATAGATAAGATAGTTATCTTTCATTTTTAAGACACATTTTACCTTATCAATCTCCCCCTAAGATTTTAATTAAATATTTTAAAGAAATACACCTGTCAGGGACAAAATATAATTTCTCTTCAATCCTCAAGTTCATACTGGGCAGGTTAACAAGAGGAAAAACAAGCACGTTTATTAAGGTTTCCTAACCTTGATAAAAGATAACTGAAAGCAGTGGCTTAGAACTCTGGCTAGATGGTATCTTCAACAAAGAGTAATATGTTTTTAGAGAAGTGGCAAGACAAAGGAGTTCGGGCTTCCAGATGTAGGAAATAGGGAAGGTAAGTTTATGGGAGTAAATCAATGAAGGAAGGTTTGTTTGTAGCTTCTTCTGATGCCATATCTGAGTTGATGACAGTTCTCTTCAGTGATGAACTTCTGTCCTTCCTTTACAGATAGCATCTTGGAGCTTTAATAGGCAGGTTTTTCAGTCTGCTACAGAATCAATAATTAACCCACATTATCAATGTGTGGGATTTTCGTGATGGGGCAGTTTATTTAAATTTTGGGAAAAGCAAATTGCACATTTTATATCCTGCTTCAAGGCAAACAGGAGGAGGGCAGGTAGCTTTTCTGACTCTGCTTTGATTGTCTTCATTTCTAATTAGGTATTTATGTCAAAGAAGAATATTTTGAGGTGATAAATTCTTATTTCCTTCACACCACATAAACATAACAAAAATACCAAAAACTATAGTCAGAAAATAGATGGGACTTTCTTTTATAAAAAGACATGACAGAAAAGAAAATCCAACTGCTTTTAAATACTATTTATACATTAATTATAAACCATAGTGGTAAAAGCTTTCCGAACATTGGCAAGAAAAGCTGAAAAATTGTTAGTCTTCCTTACGTTCTCTTGAAATTCTGCTAGGCACTCAAGATGAGGAGCACTATCTGAAACTAGAAGAAAAAAAAAATGGAGAAAATATAAATGAGGGTTTTACTGTGTGTGGGAGAGAAGTATTTCTAATGTAGATGCTTTCATTTGATTTGAATATCAATTACATTTTTCTGAAATGCTTTCAGCATAAAATGATACACTTGATTTTCACAAATTAACTATCTTTTGGACCTTTCCTTTGTTTAATCTCTAAATATTCAAATCTTAAATACTACAATCCTCTTTTAAATTTAAACAGATGGTATTCAAGGGATTGAAGAGCTTAGTGATGCAGAATACCATTTTCCACATCTTAAACCTATACATATTATATTTAGGTACTTAAACTGTCTTAACGGTTTAACTCTCAAGTCATTTTTCTCTGCAAAACTTTGGTCCAAATGACTTCTAGTTTCAGGCCACTGAATCAAAAAGAGAATGACTTTGAATGCCAATCCTTAATAACTTCAATTATAGAAAGAAATACCTAACGTTTTACTTAACAAGTAAAATGGAAGTCATTAAAAAATATGGATATTATTCCAGGAATGGTATTTACAGCCTATGAATCAAGTGAGGCACAAAGTCACAAATAACAGTGTGGCCCTCACGTGTAGCTATACCAGTAGGTGCGCTAGGAACAAGTCTCCAGTGAGGGTGGTCAGAGGAAAAGAATGATCCAGCTTTTTCTACCATCAAATTGTTCTGT
This sequence comes from Sciurus carolinensis, assembly GCF_902686445.1. Taxonomy (NCBI): domain Eukaryota; kingdom Metazoa; phylum Chordata; class Mammalia; order Rodentia; family Sciuridae; genus Sciurus; species Sciurus carolinensis. The sequence continues at coordinate 118,910,663 of NC_062215.1, forward strand.
GTTCAAGGGGAAGAAATTCAACCACCTTGGATTTCCAGCTCTTCAGTAGAAATTGTTGAGGACAAAGACCATGACCATAGCAGAGAAAGAATAGCAAAGAGAAATAGGTCCAAAATTTATCTTGTGGATTCTATTTTAATACACTATGAAATATTATGAAATTATAAAGTAATAAAGGAATTATAATTTACAGAAATTTGAAAAGCTAGGTAAAAGTTTTTTGAGTTTGCTTTTTAAAATCTACCACTCATTAGATTAGAAGATATTTACTAAAGAGGAAAAAAAAAAAAGGCAATTACAGATTAATCAGATTCTCAAAATAGATATTCAAAATCTATTCAAAAGGAACTGAATCATCAGGGCACATTAGAGAGTTAACTCAGCAGCTGACCCAGCAGTCTGTAAGCAATAAATACTTTAAATGATAGTATAGGTATGATGATCATTTCTTTTTAATTCTGATAAATCAATGATTACTTATACCGGGCCGTTAGAATAAAAAAGAGATAAACATATTTCCACACTTTTATTGTTGATGCTATTATCAACCATATATACATTACCTATAAATCAAAGGTTTTTCAGCCTGCTACAGAATAAATAACTATCATAAACATAATGATAAACATTATCATTATGTGGGTTTTTCATGATGGGATAGTTTGGTTATTTAAATTTATTTGAGTGATAGCAAATTATCACATTCTGATTATTTTACATATGACTTTAAAGTTGCTGACCTGGTTAAATTGTAATAATCACATTCAGGTAAATATATTCTTCATGCTCTTTTACAGCATTAGCTTCAATTTCTCTAAAAGGGTAATTCATATTTGCACATGAAGTTCAGTAATCTTTGGTCTTGTAGATTTTTCAGTCACTATGCCATCTTGGAGATATGTTACTTATTAAAGCTCCAAGATGATATCTATAAACCAAAATGATATTCATATCCTATAGGAGGCAATTCTCAAGAAGCAACACTAGCAAAGGAAGAATGGCCCTGGAATATGATTTCCCTTCATATTACTTTACATTCTGATTCAAATAACAACTGGGGATGCCAATCTTAAACACAAGTTAAGAAACGCTGAGTACACACCTTCATAGTCTCTTGCTTCATTTAGATGCAGGGAAAACATAAATGGACTCTCAGGATGCTTAGGGTCAATACCAGTGAATATAAACTGCAGTTTATCACCTGAAAAAAAAAAAAAAGATTATTTATTATGAAAATATTTTGGGAGAAACCAAAGCTTTCAATGGAGATAAGTTTTCCTAACCCTTTCTCTCATCAGTGTATGAACTACTAAGTATATGGAAATACTTAAAAATCGTTTCCAAATGTAGAAGTTAAAAATTAGTTCTAAAATACATTTTTAGTTTAAGTACAATGTTTAAGAACAAAGTTTAAGTAGTTTTTAATTTCAATGATATGCAATTACATATTTTTTGATGCCTGCACCAAAGTACTTGGTGTTTCTATGAATTTTTGATGCCTGTACCAAAAAATAGGTGAATTGGATATCATTGAAATTAATAGTTTTTGTCCTTTGAAGGACACTATCAAGAAAATGAAAAGAGATATCACATAAAATGGAAAAAAATATTGGTAAATCATACAACCAGTAAGTCTTGAATACACAATATATATTTTAAAATTCCTACAACTGAACAATAAAAAACAGAGACTCAAATAGATAATTGTATGCTAGTGTTCACAGCAGCATCATTCATAGTAGCCCAAAGTGGAAACAACCTAGTGACCCCAATAGATGAGTGAATAAACAAAATTTAGTATAATCATGCTATGAATATTGCCCAGGGATAAAAAGAAATAAAGCTTTGATACACACTACAACATGGATAAGCCCTGAAAACATAATTCTAGGAGAAATAAGCCAGACACAAAAGGACAAGTATTGTATGATTTCATTTATGTAAAAGCTAGAATAGACAAATTCATAGAAACAAAGTAGATTAGAGGTTATCAGGGACTGGGGGAAGGAAGAATAGGAAGTTATTACTTAAAGATACAAAGCTTCTGTTTAGGATGATAAAACATTTTTGAAATAGTTAATGGTTGGTGATGGTTGCACAATATTGTGAATATAATTAAATTACTGAATTGCACATTTAAAAATGGTTAAAATGGCAAACTTTATGTTATACATGTATTTTATTAGAATAAAAAAGCATTGTTGGGAGATCCATGCCAATCCAAACAGGTTTGGGGTCAAGCAATGGCAGATTAGAGAAAGGTTGTATTTCCAGTTGTTCTGTAGCTCAGGATTCAAGCAGTGGAAACACTATTTCTCAGAAAGGTGATGGGAATCTACTGGAACACTACAGGTTCATAGGGGAGAGAGATTGCTAGGCTAATAAAGCCAGGCAAGAGACAGTGCACCTTACTCCACACACACAAATTAACCACGCTCAAACTTTAGCCATACTTTACTACAAAAAGCAGAAGAGACAAAACCCCAAACTAACAACGAGGTTCCAAGTAGGAATGGCTAGGGGTGGTCCCTCAGGTCTAGTTAATTGGACATACACTCTTAAAACACAAACAGAATTAACACAAAGGCTGTGGACACCACACTTATGAGGAGTCTCAATTTAGATCATGCTAGAATACTTTAGCAAGAGAATGCTCACATTCCATAGAGTGGAAAAGAAATCCATCTCAATAAATGTATAAAACCTAATGCAGGAATACAGAAAATATTTTAAAAAAAAGATGCTATGATGCCTCTTAAAGTTTATAATTCACCAGCAATCGATCTGCCAAAAATTGAAGTGGATGAAATACCAGCTAAAGAATTCAAAAGAATGAGTATAAAAATGATCAATGAATTCCATGAGAACACAGAAAAACAACCAAATGAACTAAGGAAGTCAGTACAGGATATAAACGAGAAGTTCAATAAGGAGACAGAAATATTTAAAAAGAACCAAACAGAAATCTTGGAAATGAAACATGTAATAAACTACATAAAATGTTCCATTCAAAGTCTAAGAATAGACTATGCTGAAGACAGAATCTCAGAGCTAGAAGATGAAGAGGGTAACCTTGAATATTTATTGGTCTAACAACATTGAATATAAAAGGTCTCAACTCTCCAATTAAAAGATAAGAGCCAGAGATCCAGTGCAGATCCAGTGCTGCGCTCCGCATGGTTCCCCATCTACCAGTGTGTGGCAGCCTTCATCTCGGGACACCTCTGCCACCATCTTGGATTACTTTTACCACTGCTGCCACCATTTTTAGTTGGGGAAGCTTCCATCTTGGGACACATGCCAGAGACTAGAAGTTCATTATCAAGGTACCTACAGGTTAGCCACTGCTGTCACCACCAACTAGAGACAAGGTCTCTTCCATCTAGGGATAACAACCAGGACCTGAAAGATCATCACTAAGGGCCCTGCAGGCTTGGTTACATCTGAGGTATCCTTGCTAGGTAAGCTAATAGACACCATCTTGCTGCAGAGCAGGAGAAAGACTTGCAAGGGTTGGTAGGTGGGAAAGGGGGATAAGGGCATCTTGATCCCGACTTGTCCAGTCAACCAGTCCAGCACCCACTGGGATCCCAGAGACAACTTGGGCAGCACTTGCTGGGACCTGACATCAACCTGGTCCATGACTACCTACCCACATGGCACACATTAATCGCCTGGTCCAGCCAGTTTGGCAATCAACAGGGCCCTCCGTCTCCTCAATTCCTAACCTCCCAACCACCCCTAAGCCACCAACCCAGCCTAGTGCAGCTATGAGGCTGGTCCACAGTTCTAATGCCTGGTCCTGATTTGCCCAATACAGAACAGCATTCTGAGACAGGAGCACAGGTCCAGGCACTCAGCCCTCAGGACCTCTGGGGAGAGAGGTTTCTGACTGGGAAGTCGAAAGGGCAGGGGCAGGAGAGACTAAATTAGAGACCAGGAATTGTGGGGTCCACAAGTGAGGGACGAGGCTAAGACCAGGCTCCTGCATCACATAAGTGGACCCCAAAGGAGAGTCCCAGGATGCAGTATTCCAGAGGGACTGGCAATTGCTATACCCTGCCTCCAGGAGTCCCACCTCCAAGTCTTATTCTCCCACCTTAGTCACTTTAATCATCCTGAGGGTGGAGTTACCAGCAAACTGCAGACAACCCCACCTATTAGAAGAAAAGGGAAGCAGAGAACATATTGAACTCCAATGGAAACAATCATTTAATTTTCCATCAAAACTTTTTTTCCCCTATTTTGTTCTTTTTTCATTCCCCGCTCTCACATCCCCAACATCTTTGAAATCAAGCACTTTTCATGCATCAGGTTACTGAGGACTGGTAGGTTTGAATAGTATATTATACTTTTGTTGTAGATTCTTTTTATTTTTTACTCACTCTATTTTCCTTATTTATCTATTTCCTCAGAGTCTCTTTCTCTCTTTTCTCCTGCTAACAACCAACTTCTTTTGATTCCTCTTTCACTCTTCCTGTGATCTAATACCTCTATATTCTCACTTCTTACCTCACTAACATCATATCCTACATCCCTCGTCCATTCTTTCCTTGTCCACCATTAGAAATTGTAGACCTTATTGCAAACTTATTGTTCACATTTTAGATAATAACTGAACACATCATCTCTGTTTATTACAACAATACTGTTAATGTCTTAATAGGGGCTATATGGTTTAAGGCTGCATATTGTTTGAATTGGGCATTGCATTAATATTGATCTCCCCCTTAAAGGCAAGATATTGGAAACCTGCAAGTACACCATAAATCTATAGGGGGGAAACTGTAATACCACGGATCCCCAAGGTTAGAGGAGAAGACACAAACAACATTGAAAAAAAGGGAAGAAGGCGACACAAACAAACCAAGATGCTAGATTAATAGAATTCATTGACAGGAAGGTAGAAGAAATATCAGAAAAGGAGTTCAGAATGCACATAATTAAAATGATCTGAGAAGTAAATGATGATATGAGAGAGCAAATGCAGGCAACAAAACATGACTTCAATAAAGAGTTAAAAGAGCAAATGTAGGAAGGCAAAAGATTATTTCAATAAAGAGAGAGATTCTAAAAAAAAAAAATCCTTGAAATGAAGGAATAATAAACCAAGTTAAAAACTCTAGAAAGCATCACCAACAGACTAGATCACTTGGAAGACAGAACCTCAGACAATGAAGACAAAAATAGTTAATCTTGAAAATAAAGCTGACTACCCACAGGAGATGGTAAGAAATATTGAACAGAAGCTCCTAGAATTATGGAATAACATGAAAAGACCAAATTTAAGAATTGTTGGGATACAGAAAGACACAGAGATAAAAACTGAAGGAATGTACAATCTATTCAATGAAATAACATCAGAAAATTTCCCAAACCTGAAGAATGAAATGGAAAATCAAATACAAGAGGCTTACAGGACACCAAATGTAAAAACATTACAACAGATTCACACTAAAGCATAAGGTATATTATAATGAAAATACCCAGCAAATAAAATAAAGATAGAATTTTAAAGGCATCAAGAGAAAAGTATCAGATTACATATAGGGATAAACCAATTCAGCTATCAGTTAATTTCTCAGCCCAGACCCTAAAAGCTAGTAGGTCCTTGAACAACATGCACCAAGCTCTGAAAGAAAATGGATGACAACCAAGAATCTTATATTCAGCAAAACTAACCTTCAGATTTGATGAAGAAATAAAAACCTTCCATGATAAACAAAAGTTAAAAGAATTTACAAATAGCCTACACTGCAGAACATTCTCAGCAAAATATTCCATGAGAAAATGAAAAACAACAATGGAAGTCAGCAAAGGGAGGAACTACACTAAAGGAAAAGCCAATCAAAAGAGAAACCAAGTCAAGTTAAAAACCAAAAATAAGCCAAAATTACCAGTATGTGGGGGGAAAACTACACTCACACATTGCTGGTGGGACTGCAAATTGGTGCAAGCACTCTGGAAAGCAGTATAAAGATTTCTCAGACAACTTGGAATGGAACCACCATTTGACCCAGCTATCCCACTCCTTGGTCTATACCCAAACAACTTAAAATCAGCATACTGTGGTGATGCAGCCACATCAATGTTTATAGCAGCTCAATTCATAATAGCCAAATTGTGGAACCAACATAGATGCCCTTCAATAGATGAATGGATAAAAAAAAACTGTGGTATATATACACAATAGAATATTACTCAGTCATAAAGAAAAAAATAAAATTATGGTATTTGCAGGTAAAGGGATGGAGTTGGAGAATATCATGCTAAGTAAGATAAGCCAATCCCAAAAAACCAAAGAATGCTTTCTCTGATAAGTGAATGCTGATACATAATGGGGGTGGGGCAAGGGAAGAATGGAGAAACTTTAGATTATGCAGAGGGAAATGAGGGGAGGGGAGGGGACAGGGGTTGGGAAAGATGATGGAATGAGACAGATATCATTATCCTATATACATATATGAATGCACAAATGGTGTGACTCTACATCATGTACAACCAGAGAAATAAAAAGCTGTATTCCATTTGTATACAATGAATCAAAATGCATTATGTTGTCATGTAAACCAAATAGAACAAACAATTAAAAAAAAAAAGATTTGGTCCAGGAAGAATGAATTAAAAAACATTAATGGGAAGAGACCCACAAGTTGAAAGTGAATGGATGAAATTAATATACCATACAAATGAAGCCCCAAAACAAGTGGTAGTAACTACTCACATATTCAACAAAGCAACCTTTAAGAGATTAGAGACAAAATAATCCACTTCATACTGGTAAAGGGAACAATCCAACAAGAAGATGTAACGATAATAAATATTTATCCCCAAAATGTTGGTGTACCTTATTACATAAAACAGACACTAAAGATTAAAGATTAAAGATTCAGACAGACCCCAGTATAATAATATAGGGTGATTTCAACAGATCTTTCTCAACAATAGATAGGTTATGCAGACATAAACTCAGTAAAGACTCTTCAGACATAAAAAATATAAATCAAATGGAATTAACAGATATTTGTAAACTATTTCATCCCCAAACAGCCAAATACACTTTCTTCTCATCTGCTCATGGATACATCTCCAAAACAGACTATATTTTAGGTCACAAAGTTACTCTTAGCAAATACAAAAAACAAAACAAAATATAATTCCTTCCACTTTATCTGATCATAGTGGAATGAAATTATAAATCAATGCTAAGAAAAACCTAATGGAACTATATAAATACATGAAGATTAAACAATACACTTTTGAATGATGATGGGTGATATTAGAAATCAGGGAGAAAAATTAAAAATTCTTAGAATCAAACAAGAAGAGTTATGACACAACATACCTCTGGGACATTATGAAGTTGGTTCAAAAGGGGAAGTTTATAATTATGAGTACCTATGTAAGAGAATCAGAAAGATCCCAAATGAAAAAACCTAATGTTGTAACTCAAAGTCCTTGAAAACCAAGAAAAAAACAATTTCTAAACAGAAGAAAGAGAATAATTAAGATCAGAGCCAAAATCAATGAAATAGAAAATATAAAAATACAAAGAATCAATATAATGAACAAATGGTTTCTTGAAAAGATAGCAAGATTGATAAACCCTTAGTAAAACTAACAAAGAGAATGAGTAAAGACCCAAATTAATATAATTAGAGATGAAAAAGGAGAAATCACTCCAGACACCACAGAAATCTAGGGAATATTTTGAAAGTTTATACTCCAATAAATTGGAAAACCAAAAAGAAATTAATACATTTTCAGACACGTTTGACCTGTCAAAATTAATCAAGAGAACATAAAAATCCTAAATAGACCAACAGCTAGCAATGACATAGAAACAGTAATAAAAAGTTTTCCAACAAAGAAAAGCCCTAAACCAGATAGATTCTCAGCTGAATTCTTCAGAGCTTTAAAGAACTAATATCAGTGCTCTTCAAATTAGTCCATTAAATAGAAAATGATACAGCACTTCCAAATTCATTCCATAAGGCCAGTATTATCTCATACCAAAACCAGATAAAAGGATACATCAAGGAAAGAAAACTATAGACCCAGTATCCCTGATGAACTTAGATGCAAAAAACCTTAATGAAATATTAGTAAATTGTGTTCAAGAGCATATTAAGAAGATTGTACATCATGACCAAGTTGGTTTTATCCCAGGGTTGCAAGAATGGTTAAACAACTTAAAACAATAAATGTAATTCACCAAGCAAATACAATTAAGGAAAAAAATCAAGTAGTCATTTCAACAGATGCACAGAAAAAGCCTTTGAAAAAAGCTTAGCACCCATTCACAATTGGGGGCGGGGAACCTGAAGAAACTAGGGATAGAAAGAACTTACCTCAACACCATAAAGGTTCTTTAGGATAAAAACAAAGCCAACATAATAAGTGAATGGGGAAAAACTGAAACCATTTCCTTTAAAACCCAGAATAAGACACTCTCACTGCTCCTATTCAATATAGTTCTTTTTTTGGAGGGAGGGGTGCATTTTAAATTTGTTGATTTTTATTAATTGATCCTTTATAGTTATACATGACAGTAGAATCCACTTTAGCATAATTATAAAAGCATGGAATACATTTTGTTCCAATTCAGTCCCTATACCTCTCCTTCCCCTTCATTCCCCTAACCCCCTGTCCCCTTCCCTCTAATGTTCTTTCTGCCATTTACTAAGTTATTTTTTTAAATTAATTTCTTGTCAATATAGTTCTTGAAATCCTAGCCAGAGCAATTAAGCAAGAGAAGAAACTTAAACAGGAACAAATAGAAAAAGAAATCAAGTTATCTTTGCTTGCTGATAACATGATCCTATATCTAGAAGACCCAAGAACTCAACTAGACTTTTAGAGTTGATAAATTCAGCAAAGTAGCAGTTGACAAAATTAACATATAAACATCAATAGCTTTCCTATATATTAACAATAACTATGCAGAGAAAGATATCAGGAAATCAATTCCTCTCACAATAGCCTTGAAAAAATAATAAAATATGTAGGAATAAATCTAACCAAAGAGGTGGAAGACCTCTACAATGAAAACCAACACTGAAGAAAGAAACTGAAAAAGCTGTAAGAAAATGGAAAGACTTCCTCATTCATGGATAGGCAGAATTAGCACTGTTAAAATGACCATAACACCAAATGCAATATATAGAATGTACAGATTCAATGCAGACCCCATCAAAACACCAATGATACTCTTCACAGAAGCAGAAAAAATGATCCTAAAATTTATTTGGAAGAACAAAATACCAGCCAGGTGCAGTGGTACATGCCTGTAACTCCAGCATCTTGGGAGGCTGGGACAGGAGGATCGTGAGTTCAAAGTTAGCCTCAGCAATGGCAAGGTGCAAAGCAACTCAGTGAGATACTGTATCTAAATAAATACCAGCAGGGCTGGGGCTCAGTGCTTGAGTGCCCCTGAGTTCAATCCCTAGCATCCCCAGCAAAACAAAAACAAATACAGAAACAAAACAGACACAGAGACCAATGGCACAGAATAGAAGACACAAAGACAAACCTATAGTCATCTGATCCTCCACAAAGGTGCCAAAAATACATGTTGGAGAAAAGACAGTCTTTGTAAAAACTGGTGCAGGAAAAATTGGTTATTCATATGTGGGAGAATAAACTAGATCCTATCTCTCACCTTGTACAAAAGTCAACTCAAAGTAGATCAAAGATGTAGAAATTACATTAGAAACTAAGCAACTCCTAGAAAAAAACAGGGTCAACACTCTAACATGTAGGCGCAGATAATGACTTTTTCAATAGGATTCCTCTAAAGCTCAGGAAATAATGCCAAAAGTTAATAAATGGGACAAGATCAAATTTAAAAGCTTTTGAACAGCACATGAAACAATTAAGAATGTGAAGAGAGAACCTAGTCTTCTGACAGAGGATTAATATCCAGAATGGATAAAAAAAAACCCTTAACACCAAAAAATCAAATAACCCAGTTAATAAATGGGAAAATGAACTTAAATGACACTTCTCAAAAAAAAAGAAATACATATGTCTAACAAAAATATGAAAAATGTTCAACATCTTTAGCGATTAGGGAAATCAAACCAAAACGACCACTCACTCCAGTTAGAATGGGAGCCATCAAGAATACAAACAATAATGAATGCTGGAGAGGATGTGGAGAAAAAGGAATACTTTTACATTGCTGGTGGAACTATAAATTAGTACAAGGACTATAAATTAGTGTAAGTGCTATGGAAATCAGCATGGAAGTTCCTAAAAACACTAGAAATGGAACAACCATATGACCCGGTTATATTACTTCTCAGTATTTATCCTAAAGAAATAAAGTCAGCATACTATAGCCACACACGCCTACCCATGTTTATAGCAGCAAAATGCAAAATAGCCAAAGAAGGTGTCTGCCAATGGATGAATGGCTCAAGAAAATGTGGCCTATGTACATGATGGAGTTTTATTCAGCAAGAATGAAGCTATGTTATTTGCAGGAAAATGGATGAACATTAAGTTAAGCAAAATAAGCCAAACTAAGAAAATCAAGGGTCATGTGTTTTCTTTCCTACGTGGAAACTAGAGAGGAAAAAAGAAAAAGAGTGGTGGAAATCAAAGGGAGATCAGTGGAGTAGAGGAAAGAAACCAGGCATTGGGAGGAGGGGAGGAAAAGGGTTACTACTAGGGAATAATATTGGTCTAATTATAGTGTGATATTGTGTGTATGAATATGTAACAACAAATCTCACCATTGTGTACAACTACAATGCCTCAATAAAAAAAAAATAAGGAAAAAAGAAAAAACAAGCATTGTCAAATTTAATTTGAAACTTAGTTAGACTTAAATTTGATTTCCAAAAGACCTTCAAATGCTCCCAAAGGAGTAAATGCCTGGCAGAAGTTCAAGACAGCTGCCATAAAATATAAATTCACATGTATTTTTTTTCTATAGTATAAGAAATTAGGAAATTTCATTAAAAAAATTTTTAATGATAAATACCCTTCAGAATCTTCAAAAATACTGTCTTTAAAATAAAATAATTATGTCAGTACACCACATTTTTAAACTGTTAATAGTAATGGGAAGAATGCATGCCAAGGAAGAAACATTTCATAAGGTGCTCAGTTAGGCAAAATGAAGGATTTGTTTTTTCTTCCTCTGAGAATATAAAGGAAAAAAAAAAAAAAAGCTGAAGTGTTTTTCCTATTCTTTTACTCAACAATCAAACAGAACTCTTCTGTGGACATACGTGTGGAGGAATCTACACCCAACCCTTGCACCAAGCATTCAATCAGTTCTGCAGAGGACACCACCCAGCTGGTTGTCCCCTAATCAATTCAGAGTTGAACTGAATAGCTGAATAGGATTGTCTCCCTATTCAATTCAAATACTATCTATTTGGAGACTGCCTGTTGCCACAATCCCCTCCTGTTCAATTAATTTGCTTGAGCAGCAAACAACTCCAGAAAACACTTTATGTATTTACTACTTTATTACGAGGAATATTACAAAAAAAAAAGAGATGAGAGATTTATAGGGCAAGGTTAAGAAGGGGCCTGGAGCTTCTATGCCCTCTACCGTGCACCACCATCCAGGAAAGTCTTCATGTGCAGCTGTCTCAAAGGTTCCAGACCCAATCTTTTTATGGAAGCTTCATTATAGAGGAATGAATGATTAAATCACTGGTCATGGATGATCAACAAACCCAACCCCCACCCCCTCATCCGTCCTCAGAGGTTGGAGGGTAGAGCAGAAAGTCCCAACCCTTTAATCCTGCCTTTGTCTTTTAGATGACCAGCCACCATCCTGAAGCTAGCAAGAGGCTGCCAGACCAGTCAAGACAACAGGATACAAAAAGACATTTATTACTTTAGTGATTCCAAGGATTTTAGGAACTGTATGTCAGAAATTTGGGAGAAAGATCAAAGAGCTATCTCATCATATCACACTTCCTTAAAACATTATTTCCTGACTTTGATATGCTATGATAAGGTTCTATTTAAAATCTAAAAATAATTTTAAAGGTTTAAAACAGGTTGGTTAAAAACAAACTAAACAAAACAAAAAAGCACCCCAGGAAGACAGTGAATAAAGTTCAGAGCTGAACCTTTTATTTTCATCAAACCAAAAGGTTATCAGTTTTTTTTGTTATTAAAAACTTACTCCACCTGATGGAAAAACAAGACTAATAGGTACATGGGTAAAGGACTCAAATAAAATAAAACGAATGAACAAATAGAAAAAAATGTCATCTATTTCTTCATTAAAGAAATGCCCTTTTTAAAAAAACAAAAGTTCTATTTGTAATGTATAAAGCTCCTCCCCCGCCCTTTCCGTTGCAGCCATTTCCCCCGCCTCCCTTTCTTCCTTTCACCTTTTCTTTCCTTCATTTTCTCATGCTTTAATGACCATTATCATTATTCTTCTAGGACTTTTGTTTTTCTTAAATGCTATATTTTTGAGTTCACGATTTTGATACTACATACCTAGGTTAATGATATTTGATCAGTTCTTTTTATCCAACTCTGGAGTTATTTTTGAACATCTGTTACACTGCAATGGAGATAAACATTACAAGGCCTTTTGTGTTAAATATAAGCATGCATAAAAATTAAAATTTAAAAAAATGGATCCAAATAGTTTTAATTCACATGATTTAAAAAGGTTCAATTTAAATTGGGTAAACTAATAGAAGTAAAATGTCTTTAAAATTAACTCACAAGTCTCTAGGTGGTCACACTAATAAAATGTTGATGTTTATAAAATATCTAACATCAATTTTTCTAGGACTTTTCTTCAACAGGAAAGAGACAGCAAATACTGTTTACACTTGTCTGACATCTGGTTTTTTTTTTATACTTGTCTGATATCTTGGTTTTTTTTTTTTACAATAAGATGAGTGAATTAGAGTTGACATGTATGGGATTACTCAAACGTGTTTGTTAGAGACATCTAATTAATTTACAAAGTTATTCCATGTAGTAACATACTTAATAACATTATTCTCTGTATATTAAATGTGTTCATATTTTCCAGGTATACAGGCCTTTAAAGCAGAAAATTTATCAAGCTGCTATATTCCAAATTAAATTTGTCTGTAATGGTAAATCTATCATTTAATGTTCTATTATAGGACCTGTCATCAATAGGGTATATGTAAAATTCGTTAAATGTATTTCTAAAAGTTATTGAAAGCCTGATTTATTTAAAGGTTAAACATGAAAGCATTTTGCCACTTTGCCACACAAAAGGAAACTTAAAAGCTCTCTCAGTCTTTCTTTAATTCATGTTTTAGATATAATGGTAAATTGTGTTAACTAATGTTCATATAGACTCAGGAGTCAATATATGTAAACTTCTTAAAATAACATTTAAGAAAGAGTGTAATGCACAGTAGCAAAAATGGGACAACAGTGACTGAGATTGGGGTCTCTGATGACCTCATGGCTGTGGCATGCCTGGTGCCTGGGTGTGCTCCTGTGCAGGGGCACAAGATGTCTAACTGCTGTGGCAGTACATTGATCTCAGGCACACAGCTCTTGGGCAGGAAGGAATTCTTTTGCTACATAACCAGTGTTTCATCAGCTCCCTTCTCTGGTTCCTGCCCACCCAACAGTAACTTTGAACAGTGGACTTCCTTAAGAGCTACACAGAACTCCTAACATTGCACTTTGCAGCTCTGAAAAAAGTTATGTTAATGTCCTAGTCTCTGTAACTTTCCTGAAAACAAAGAATAATGCTTACATACATATATAAAGATTGCTGACATAACTCTTTAGATCTGCATTTCCATCAGAGAACAGAGCTCCATCTGATCTCAGATTAATCTTCAAAATCTGTGTCTATAAACCTTTATTTTCTAAATACTCCTTTGTCCCTCACTGAACTTGAGAATTTGGTCATGCTGGTCATGGCAAAAGAGGAAAAATTAGCTTCAGGATTAGAACATTTTACCTAAGATTTGTGAAAAGCACCTCCTTACCTGAGATAAGGCTCTACCTCACAACCCTGCTACACATTAGAATTGCTCCAAAGTAAGCCAGACTTTAACTCATTTAAAGTTGTGTTCAAAAGTTTGATGTTTGTTGTAAAGATTACGGTGATCTCAAACGGGATATAACTCAGCCAAAATTCAAGATAGCTATTGCACAAACTGAATGTTTTACTGTTGGTGATTCCATTTTGTATTTTCCTTGTAAACTCTGTTGCCTGATTAATATTTTGCAGAAGTACACCACAGATTAACTTGAAAAGCCATCACCTATAGGACAGATAATGCAGATCCCAATTAGATAAAAGGGGGTAAATAACTGTAGACATTATAGACATTGAAGCTAAAGTCCAGTACTCTTACTTTGTGACTGGTGAGACTGACTTGCTTGATGGTTAAGATCAAACTTAGAGATTGAGATTAAACAGAGGTCAAGAAAAGTCCATATTTGGGTCTTGTCCTCAAAGTCAGCCTGAACCCAGGGAATAAGAGGACTTCTCTAAGGAGGTTTGTAACTCTGGGTCACACAACCTCCTGATCAAGGAGATTGATGAAGCCACTAGAGGAAAAGCCACTCAGTGCACCTGCTGCAGAGGAGGGTCAAGGAAAAAGGGAGACATCCCTGGTGCTTTCAAGGGAAGCCACCTCATCGAGGAGACCCTGTCTAACCAATGGCACTAATGGAGTTAAGAAGCTGCTCTTAAGTTCTCTATGAGTGACCCCTGTGGAAACTCAGTTGACTCTTTAACAGACAGGAACAGGTCACTTTGACCAACTTGATCTTAAACACCTAGCAAAACAGATAAAACCAAAATATAGCCATTCTTGGGCATTTAAAAGAAATAATACTTAAATGTAACTTAAGATGTACACTTGTGTTAGCCCACTAGAATAAAGACTAAAAGCTACAAGAGAGATTCTTAGGCAAATGTGTCTGATAACTATCAAAAGAAACTGCCAGAGTCAGAAGTTTTAGTCAGTTTAAGGCCTACAGACACAGGTAGGCTTAATCTATGTTTGCTAGTAACAGAAGTATAGAGATCTCTACTAAATGTTATGTTTACATTCCTGATAACCTGGACAATGTTAAAGTTCCCAAATAAAGGCCTTATCCTTTCCAGCCTTTGCTAGGCCTTGTTATGGAACAACTTCTCAGTTCTTCCACCCCCTGGTGAGGAATTATTGACTTCTGTCATCTTTATGATATGCATTGGCATGTTCCAGATTCTGCAACATTTATATTATATCAATCTCATTTCAGTACTCATGTCTTTTTGTTCTTCTCTCATAGAAGCACCCATCCCCAGATGCCTTTACAACCTGCTCTTCCCAACCGGACTTCTACCATGGACCCCTCAATTGACCCGATTTCTAAAAAGGGAACTCCAAACTCCTTGCCCCATGCTGCCCCCTTCCAGCTCGAAGAAGCCAGATTGGTCATCACCCCCTTTCCCTACAGCAGTGAAGGAGTTCCTAAAATTAGAGGGGTGAATGAAGTCAGAATTGGGGACAGGCAGTTAGTGTAGAAATAGGGGATCAGTTAAATCGAGGAAATGAAGTCCATGAAAACCATCTGCCTTTGGAAGTCTGGAAGGAGAATGGACTTTTTACATCTCATCTGCAAAACCAGCCCCAGTCACTTAGGCAGGAAGGAGAGAGAAGGCTTTGGAAAAAACTGGAGAACAAAAGATTTTCTTATAAAAACAGAAACGGGGTATGTAATGTATAAAGCTGCTCCCCCGCCCTTTCCGTTGCAGCCATTTTCCCTGCCTCCCGACCACTTGTCAATCTGTGAACATCCTAGCTAGCTATTGGTTCATCAGTCAGCTTGCAAGTATCCTTCTCCGTTATTGATCCCCTGTTAGCCCGGTGGAATTCAACTGCTTCATGATAGCTACCCCGCCAGCTTTTCTCATCTTTCTGTTTCTCCTCCTCACTTTCTCTATCCTCCTGGCTTTCACACTCTCTCTAGTGTGCGCCCTTTCTCATTCTCTTTCTTTTCCTCTCATTTTCTCTCTGACCCTGCAGGGAGACACTCTGTTTGCTTAATAAACTCCCTTATGTGATTTCCCGTGTCCGGCGTGGTTTCCGTGGGATCCCTTACACTATTCATGTCTAGTTAGCTGACAAAACAATAACAAAAGCTTTTTAGAAACAATTCTGGTGATAAGAGAAAAATTCAGAGATGTCCTCAATTTGATTTTAAGTGCCAGAGGACTGGGGGAAGATACTCAGTTAACCAACTACGGGCCAAGGCTTATTCACATTCTTGAATGTATGTTACAACTTTACCTCAGGCCCCATCACAACCCTCTAGGTGCCAACACCTCAGTAGAACCCCAACCAATCTAAAAGTAGTAATTACTTTTCCTTACAAACCATCCTTCTATCCTAAACCTCCACCCCCTTTTCATAATCCCTTCCTTCTTAACTATAGCCAACAACGTAGGTTCAACATAAACAACTTACACCTTCTTTCCCTAAATTTTCATGATTAGAAAATGTTCTTGGATCTGGCCTGGTATTTGTTGCTATAGGAACTTGTTTCAAGATGGGTCATTTCTTTCTGGCTAGCATCTGTAACTGCTTGCTAAATTCTTTTATTTCAGGGATTTCTTGGTCTCAAGAGTTTTGGTTTCACACTGGCAAGAGTATAATGAAATGGGTTTTCTAGGACATTATAGATAGATAGGCATAAAAGAATTAACAAAGCAGGTCTGAGATGGGTCTCCTCAGAACCTTGGAAAGCCCTGTTTGCCAGGTGGAACCTTGGTTGGTGTCTTGGGTCCCCTATCACCCAGGTGTGATAATTTACTTGGACTTGCAAAAGAAGACAACAAAGTCAGCAAAGGAAAACGATGTGTGGAATAAAGTTCAAGGAAACCCAGACACAGCTTCCAGAGTCTCTAATGAGTTTCCAGTAGACAATACTTTATCACATGTAATATCACAACTTGATGCTTGAAGGAATTAAGTGTGTCCTGTGTGATTCTCCTGGGAAAGGATTCTAGACATCATGTGCTTAGTTTCCCCCTAGATTGCACCGTGTGCCTTTTTTTCTGTGCTGACACTATTTTATTTCCTCTTGCTTCAATCAATCTTAGCCATGAGTACAATTCTGTAACAGCAATTCTCCCTTATCTGTGTTTCAGTTACCTACAATCAACAAAGTTCCAAAAACATTAAATGGAAAATCAGAAATAAACATCACATAAGTTTAAAATTGTGCACTGTTCTGAGTAGTGTGATGAATCTCATGTCATCCCAGTGTCTACCTAGGACATGAGAAATCCCTTTGTCCAGCATAACTATATATAACACCTGCCTCATTAAGGTCATTTAGCAGCCATCTCAGTTATCAGATTAACTGTCACACTACTGCAGTACTTATGTTCAAACAATCTGTATTTCCCCTAATGACCCCAAAGTCCAAAAATAATGATGGTGGTAATTTGGATATGCCACAAGAAGCCAAGGATATACTAATTCCATTAAGTGAAAAGGCAAAGTATCTCCTACGTATATAGGTACAAGAAAAATATAGTAAATAAAGGATTCAATACTATCTGCAGTTTCAGGTATCAACTGGGCATCTTGGACAGTAAATCCTCTACTCTGTGGCTAAGGGAGAAGCATTATATATTCTGAGTCCTAGAGAATCACTAAACCTAAGGGTGATCTTAGGGAGAACCAAAACAATAGGCATTGCCATAGAGTAGCGATATATACATGTACCAGTCATAAAAATATTCATGTGCTTTAAGTCAGTAATTCCTCCTTGGGAAGTAATTTCATGGAAATTATATAAGAAACTGGGGAAGACTACGTTTGCTATAGTATTTCTAAAATGGAAAAGCTGGGAAAATCCAAATACTATTAGAAGCAATGTATTTGTTAAGCAATCAATAAAAGATGGAATAAATTGTGCTACATTAATAGAACAGATGATTATATCACCATTTTAAAATGACCAATTTGGGGGCTATAGCAACAAATTGTATTCTTTTCCCCTATTTTCTAAATAGTTAATAATGTCATTATTTTAATTTAAAATATTTTTAAAATTCTCCTTTATTTAAGATGTTGGTTTGGATATGAGGTGTTCCCCAAAAGCTCCCATATTAATGCTAGAATGTTTAGAGGTGAAATGATTGGATTGTGAGAGCTGTAATCTAATTAGCCCATCCTAGTTTGAATGACTGGATGGTAACTATGGGCAGGTGGGGTATGGTTGGAGGAAGTAGGCCACTGGGGATGTGCCCTGGCAGGGTGAGTCTTCTCTATGGCCCCTTCCCCTCCCTCTCTCTGTTTCCCAATCACCTTGAGCTGAGCAGCTTTCCTTCACTGGCCCTTCCATCTTGATGTGGGGCCTCACTTTGGGCCCAGAGCAATGGAGTTAATGGATTGAGACCTCTGATACCATGAGCCAAAATAAACTTTTCCTCCTTTAAGTTATTCTTGTTGGGTATTTTGGCTACAAAGGTGCAAAAGCTAACTAAAACAATATACTTTCTCTAATCTTCTATATTTTACTTATATTAATATACTCACCATAAATTTTTCTAATTTCTAGTCCCAGTCGATCTTTATACAAATCTGCTGATTTCTGTAGTCTTTTCAATCTCTCTTCATTAGCTTTGTTAGCACTAGAAATAGCTATAATTAAAAAACAAAAAATGTTTCAATATATTTTTGTTGTTTTCATTTCTGTTTGCATTACTGGGGACTGAACATGCACTAAGCTATATCTCCAGTCCTCTTTTATTTAACACACTAAGTTACTCTGGCTAGCCTCAAACTTGTGATCCTCCTGCTTCAGCCTTCTAAGTAATTGGGATTACAGGAATGCACCATGGTACTTGGCTTGTATCACATATTTTAAATAACAATGCTCTTTTTCAATTAATTTTAAGAAATTTGAAAACAAATATAAAAATGATGCAAAACTAATATATCTGCTAAAATTTATTCACTTACTATCTTCTGATAGTATAAAAGGAGTTTCTATTCATTCAAGATTAGAGGAAAAATTGCTTGAGATGCAGGTAATTAGGTCAGGGATTTGTATGGCTAACAAAGAAATAGGCTTCTTTTATCTACTTTGGTTTTTCAAGATAGCTAAGGATATACTAATTGCTTCATGGGGAAGAAGAAACTATTCTATTCCTTTAGGTATAACTATTTCTCATGAGAAAATGACTGATTTCATGCTAATTACAATTTTTAATTTTAAGTTAGCACAATAATCCCTAAGTAATACTTGGCAGATAAAAAAATAATTTCACGATTTAGTCTTAGATAGAACTCTACAAGAAAAAAGCATTAACAAAACAAACTTGTTACTTCCAAGAGATTTGAAGAATTGATTGCTTAGTTTGTGGGCAAGTAAGGCTCCTTTCTAAGTGAAGAAAAGGTAGTACAGGACAGGATTTTAGACAGACTATGCAGCATAACAAAGTGCATACATTACCTGGCAGAGAACTTATAGTCAATAAATATTTGTTGCATAAATCACACGAAGGCCTCTCTATAGCAAATCTTATTTAGTGACACTCTCTCCCACTCTGCTTAATTAAACCCTCACATCAATGTCATCATTACTCTGGTTATAACAAATTGCAGGACAAAGACTTTCAAGTAAAACAAAAGAAAGTAAAATTCATTTAACTTTCCCGATACCTTACAGAGGTGAGCAGATGGCTATATCCTCAGGTATATTATCCATTTCTAACAATGAAACAGAAGAGGCAGGATGTACATAACTGTGAACCATTACCATTTTCAAAGTTAGACTAATGTTTTAAATATGTTTATAACTGGAAACTTACTTTCTTTCTTTCTAAAATATTCTTCCTTAAGATCCTGGATTTTTGCAGTTAGTACTTCTAGTTCCTGCTTTTTGCCTTTTACTTCAGTGATCAACTTTAATAGATTCTCCTTTTTTTCTTGAATGAGCTTATTCTGCCTGCAAATCTCTGCAAGAAGCACAAGGTATTAACTATAATATACATGCTTTGCTGTCTGACACACAGCTAAAACAATAAAAAAAATTGACTTTCAAAAGATTAATGCCTTGATAAGCATCTCCTCATTATTCAAACATTTTAAGACAAAGGGAAAAAAAAAAACAATTAAAAAACCCTAATGTATTCTTTCCTACTTGTCTTTGAAAACAAGAAATGGAGAGACAGAAATGTTTTTTTAAAATGAGTACACCAAATTAAACAATGACACAGAAAATCAGAAGATCATGATCCTTGCAGATCCCCATTCCAAGTAAGCACTTAAATAAAATCTACCACCAAAGACAACCAAACTCTAGAAAAATAGTTTTACAGTGCCTTGAAGAATCAGCTAGTACTTATGTTATATAAATTATTTGGAAACATACTAAAAAGATAGAAGGAAGGAAAGGAAGGAAAGAAGATAGGCAGGCAGGCAAATCTTACCAAATTGGCACAATTCAGAAACTAACTCAATAAAAGTAGCACTGTCCCACTATCCACAACCATAGAAACTAACTTCACTTGAAAACATAGGTGTCAAAATGCTTAATAAAATAACATATTAAAAATAATCTCCTAAGGGCAAATATATATATTAGAGAGACAGATGGATAGATAGAGAAGGTGCAATATTAGCAAAATTCATCCCATAAGCAGGCATTTAAAAGATGCTTTATACAAATTCAGTACCCATTCCTGATACTGATTCTTCAACTAGATACAGAAAGGCATTTCTTTAACATGATAGAAATAAAAGAAAAACCTTTCAAATCCCATATGCTTAAAGAGAAACACTAAAAGTCATGTCTAAAAGGAACAAAAGTACCTGCTATTATTGTTATTTAATATTTTTCTTTAGAAGTTTCTGTCCAATACAAGATATATTTAATTGGTAAAAGTACTGGAAAGGAAAAAATAACTTCATTATATGTAGGCAATAAGCATCTATCTACAATACTTTAAAAATCTACTGAAAGTTCATCAGAATTTGTGTTTTACCACAAAAATCAACAGCTTTCATAAATAACAATAATTAATGTACAAATGACAACAGTTATGTTTATGCTAATAACTTTAATATTAGTTTTTGCTATTTCATGCTATTTTTCAGTACCAAAATACTGGCTTTCTATAGCTATTTGATACTGACAAGCACCTCGTTTCCCTTTCTTGGCTTTAATCCCTCTAGCTATCCCATGTCCTTGTCACTATCTCTACAAGCCCTCCTAGCTCTGTTAACCTGTTGGCTTTTACAAGTACCCAAACCCCTCATACACATGTTCAGCATAAAATAGGAACAAAGCCTGTACATTAAACTGGCCAGGACTATTTGCTGGGAAAAAGAATAACCCTAGCAGAGCTACTCCTTCCTTTGTTGGCTGGAAAATAAACACAACTGCTCTACTTGGGGCCTACTGCCGGGAGACAAAGGTCCCCAAAGTGCCAATCAGGAGGCTAAATAGGACAGGATGACACTAAAAGCCTAAGAACTCTAGGGTAGAAGGTAAGAGGTCAAAGAAATAAAGCCAGTAGAGCTCTATATTATGCTTCTGAATTTATGAATTAATTACTAACATTTAAATAAAATCTGAACCCTTCAAAATACAATGCCATTAACCCGTAGTACTGCATTATACTAAATAATCCAAAATATCTGTATTGTCATTTAATTCCAGTATTATAATTACAAGTGAGTATGTGTTCCAAGGATAAGTGATTATAGGAAGTTTTTTTTTTTTTTTTTTTTAAGTTAAATAAATCCATCACAAAACTTCTAAGGACCTTAAATACCATGAATCTTCAAAAGGGAAATGGCACTATGACCTTTTTCCAAATTGAACTAAGCATTGAATTCTTTGCTTGAGGAACATCTCTCAAGACCAGGAAGCAAGAAAGTCTCATTAACAGTGATAACAAACAACACATTCAAGAATAATCTAGATCAAGAAATATTTAGATTTTGTATGAAAAATACTATAACACTTATCTGAGACACATTTGACTTGGATACCTGACATGATACTTCATGCTTCTAAATATCATAAAGATGCCAACATTTCCCAAATTCACTTCTTCATCTAACACAGTGCCAGTGGAACTGTGGGGGTGGGGGTGGGGCAAGGGATGATCTAACAAAATTAAATTTGTCTGACAATACACAGGTGAGAATAGTTAAGAAAATGTAAAGGGAAAATATCAAGGAAAGAAACCTTCCCTATCACATACAGTGTTTGTTGCTGAGACACTTACAGTAGTGGGGTGCTAGGTAAAGAACTTACATAGAGTTCAGTAAAACAAAAAAGAAAACCTCAAACAATTATTAGTTCTATTTAGGGAGTCAGTATGATAAAGGAAATATAAAATCAGTGATCAAGAGGTAGATTATTCCTTAAACAGTACTATAATCCAAATTGAATTTCATATTTATTAAATATCTATATATAAAACTCATAAAACTTGAAAAGCAGTATTTGTGAATTTTATATTAAAGTTCTATGGGAAAAACTCTTGAAACTTGAAAAGCAGAAAATTTTTATAAGATATTATATATAACTTATATAAGGTAATATGTATATATATGAATTTATTTTAGGTTCACAATAATGCTATCATACATGTCTTGTTCTTTTTGGTTTTTTTTCCTGTGGTACTAGAGATTGAACTCAGAATCTTGAACATGCTAGATTTATTCTAGCCCTTTTTATTTTTTATCTTGAGACAGAATCTCCTTAAGTTGCTGAGACAGGCCTTGAACTTGAGATCCTCCTGCCTCAGCCTCCTGAATCGCTGAGATTACTGGTATACACCACTGCATGGGGTTTTTATTATTTTTTAAAAGAAGAGGAATAAAAGGACTTAGCAGTTTAGTAACTTTTCCAAAGCTATATCTGCTAGGCTGCAATGAATAAAAAGACCTGGATTCAAACTCAGACCTTGACTTCAAAGGCATGCTTTTGTTTGTTAACTATCCTCCTCTAGCAATGGGTTATTATTTAATATAAACAAGACAAAAACAAATTCCTGAGGCATTGGGGAACCAGAAAAGGGAGAAACAGACAAAAACAAAATGCAGATGGCTAATAAATAGGAAAGATAATTTAATCTCAGTAGTAACTACAGAAATGCAAATAAAGCTTTAACATGCCAATTTTCATTTACGACAATGTTTACAAAATAATAGCTAGTGCTGAAAGGAATGCAAAATGCTAAGTCCTGGAAAATATTTTTGACCCTATAAAACAAAAGGGCCTTAAGGATATTTATGTTCTTTAGCAATTTTTACAAAGTTACCCTAAGAAAACAGGATATGTGCAAATATTTAAATAAAAAGTTTTTCAGTTTTTATGATGAAAAACTGAAAACATCCTAGATGTCTAATAAGTAAATTATTAAAAGTATGGTATATCAATAAAATGGGCTATGTTTTCAAAGAATGTAGTAATACTCTTGAAGTAGAAAATAATAAAATGATATTTATATAGAAACCATTATGCTCAAAGAAAAATCTACATAATAGTTGGGCACAGTAGCACATACCTATACTCCCAGTGACTCAGGACCTAATGCAGAAGAACGGCAAGTTCAAAATCAGTCTCTAAAACTTAGTGAGACCCTGTATCAAAATAGAAATAAAAAAGACTGGGGAGGTAGATTAGTGATAGAATACATGTGGATTCAACTCTGGTACCAAAAAAAAAAAAAAAAAAGAGAGAGAGAGAGAGAGAGAGAGGAAAAATTCTACATAGTATATGAAAAATAAAAGCCAGAACGTCATGTTATTTTGTTAAATGTGGTTCTCAATATTATGGATATTATTTTTGTTTATTTTTCTGTATTTTCCAAGAATTTGACATGATCATACAGCAAGTATAATTTTAAAATAAACATTAGAATTATCAGAAAAAAAAATGCTAGTATTTAAAAGAGATTATTAAGTAGAACTGCACTGAAAAAAAAAAAATTCAGAGTTTAATTCAAAAGTCTCAGCTCCAATTTGGCACATCAGTTGTTTCTTCAAACACCCTGCTCAAAACACAACTTCCAAAACCTCATTTATAAATGGAGATACAGTAAAATGTCTAACCCATTCATTTACTTCACAGGGCTAGAGTACCCAATGGTGTGAAAAGAATAAGCAATATACAAATACCATATTCGTGGGTGTTTTATAACATTTGAATTATGCAGACTTGTGGCAATACAAATGTAAAGGCCTCAATGTTGCATGACTATTATTTTATGTACATGTAGTCAGCCAGAGTCAGTATTTCAAAACATCACCAGTACTACTTAGCACAGGAACCTCTCTTTCACTTTCCCCCTGATGTAGAAAGGTCAGCATTGTACACTGGAAAGAGCAGACATTTTGGATGTAATCCTAGAACTTGCATCCACCCAATGTTTGACATTAGCCACGTTTTTAACCCCAGTTCAATTTCCTCATCTGTGAAATCTCTGCAATTTCAGGATTGAGATAGTTTAAGAGGTTGCCCAAAGCAGATGCACTTTCAATAGATGGTCCTCTTGCAAGTGATAATGTGATGGAAAAGATGCTCCAGGTGCACTAGAATATTTGGCTATTTTGTTCTCTGCTGCATCTTCCTAAAATAGTACATACCATAAACTAGTAGCTCAACAAATATTTGGTGAGTGAATGAATTCCCTCAACCTTTCCTACTCCCAAAGTATCATGTTATCAGTGTACCTTATTAGTCCTATCTGTGACTTCCCAGTGTTTATAATACCCTTTCTGGGTTCTCACCTCTTCTAGTTATATGACCTTCTAACTCTCTCTGGTCTCTTAATGCTAATTCTGTCTTTCCTGATCCTTTTCTCTTATCTCCCTAAAATTATAGAGAGGCAATGTAATGTGAATGTGAGTCCTCATGAGTCAGTTCAATGGTCACCATCAAATCACAAGCTCTCTGAGCCTGCAATCTCATCAATAAAACAGGAATAATAATACATATGAACATACATAAATACATATATACTTGGGAGAAATGTCATAAGGATCAAAGGAAATGGTGTATGTAGAATACAGCTCAGTACCTGGCACACAGTGACAATTCAATAAGTATTATAATATCATGGCTATCTCCTTTCACGCTACCCATCCCATCACAGCTTTAATCCCCCAAATATACTAAAGACTCCCAAATCTCTATTTCAGCAAAGACTCATTTCCTGGCTGGTCTCCTGATCCACCTAGACATTGCCTACCAGACATCTCTACCCACTAAGCCCAGGACCATGGCACAATAACCTCAACATATTTGCTCAACACATTTAAAATTGAACCCATCTTTGTCTACTTCCCGCTCCTAAAAACACGCTCCTCCTCTTCTAATCAGTCATGTGGGAAATGCATCGCCACATCAGAAGGCAGGAATCATCCTAAATCATGTTCTCACCTTCAGGACAGCAGTCCCAAATAAGTCTACCTCCTCAGACCTGTCAGAGGTCTAAGACAGCCTCACTGTTTGCCTGAACTACTGCATTAGCTTTTTCCTTTCAGCTGATGGCCCACTATCTTACTCCCCTCCCATATTTTGTGTATGACATTGCCAGACTGCTTTTCCTTAAATACAAATCCAATATCATTTTTCAGTTTAACGGCAACTCTTTATCTACCAAAAAATAAAGCCCAAATCCCTTTGTACATCATGTAAGTCCATCACCTGGCTAACCAATTTTCTTTCCACTCACTTCAGCCATGTCCCATCCACACTGAACTCCAACCATCCCAGAACTCAAAAGCTTCCAAATTTCTACCATATTCCACATGCTGCTCCCTCTCCTTCCTAGTAGTGCTGAATCTGATGAACTTCCTCAACCCTGCTCTGCAATCTTCTCTAGGGTAATGCATATAATCAGATCATTTAGGTTGAAATCACTTTTCTGTTCATGACCTTGAGCAAGTTATTTTGCCTCTCTGCAAATTTCCTTATCTATAAGGTAGGATTAAAACCTGTATCCAGACTCCTTAGGGTTGTTGTTAGAATTCAGAAGTCAACATATGCAAAAATCCTAGAACAGGATCTGACACAGGGCATTAAGGTAAGGGTTGGCTATTAGACATTCTGCAACCCTCCCTGGAAGACTCCAGTCCTCCAGATTCTATGACCACACAGCACCCATTCCATTTTTACAGCAACTATTACAACATATTTTAATCATGGTTTCCCTGTCTATATCCTCTGCTAAATTTGGAATAGATATACCTTATGCATTGTTATCTCTCTAGTTCTCGGCAATAGCATTCAAATGTTTGTTGAACTTAGGTAAAATATATTTCTGTTCAAATATAAACTTATTTTTAAAAATGATAATGCTTTTAGACTTTAGAGTATTTACAGTACATCTTTACATTTTTGTGATTAATATCTTAATTGTTAAGAGCACATTTTGGAGACTCAGTAGTAAAAATTGAGTTTCAAACTTAATTTTCTAATCCCTAGGCATTCTACAAATTAAAAGCATTTAAAGGACCCAAACTTGATATACTCTCTCTCTCCCACACACACTTACACGTTTTCCTTTTTGTTTATAGTCACAGAGGGGATAAGAGAAGCAGTAAGGGGCATAGAAGCTTCAAAGCAGCTAAGAAAATGAACTTGGATAAACATCTATCATAATAATCCATCAGGGGTTACAAAGTTAAATGTTTTATGGGCCACAAAGTGAGTAAAGTGGGCAAGTCAAGACAAACCGGGACTTAGCCAAATGAGAAATGTGGCAAGTGAAACAGCACATGTCCACTGTAAAAACATTACATTACAATAAAAGCTACTGATCCACTGTGGACATTCTAGAAAGTTATAGAAACAAGGAGGAAAAAATTATAGAAAAAATACAGAAAGACTGTCAAAATCCTACCCAAAGTGCTGAGAGAACCCCAGCTTCTCAATTCAATGTGAAAATTAACTCACTTTTTAAAAATTGCTAGCATTTACACATCGACATAAACAAATCTTACAAGTACAATGCTGAGTGAAAAAAGGACAAATACATACAAAAATGATACTATTTATATAATATTCAAAAACAATGCTAAACAAAATATTAGTTCTAAAAGGTGGGGGGCAGGTGTAACATGGGATGTCACATTTCTTAAACTGTGGTAAATACATAAATGTTTATTACTTCTTATATATATAAGCATGTTTGTATGCATATGTGTGAATGTATAAATACACATACTACATTATCTTACTTGTATGAGGGATTTCAAGACAAAGACATTTAATATAAAAAAAAACCAAGCTGATCTAAGTTTTTCACATACGATTTTGATATTCCAGAAACATCTCAACCATTCGTTCTTCTTCCTTCAATTTCACCGACAGTTTTTCTGAAACAGAAATTGAATTAAAGTGTCAATTCAGCTGAAATAACACTAGAAAATAAAAAAAGAACAGTAAAAACAGCAGGTTACAAGTTAACTATAGGTACCTGCAAGTGCTTTAATGGAGTCCTTGTAGGCATCTCTTAGACCCACCATCTGACAGGGGGTGTCACTGAAAATGTTTATGAACTTACTTCCGAATTCATTTATACTTTTATCAAAGAGGGCCAGTTCATCCTCCGCCATTGTGTAAGACACTACAAAACATGGGACACAATTTCAAGTTACTGAAATCAAATAAACCACAAATTCCAATGAATCTATTTTGGCAGTTGGACCCTTGCTGTTAGTTCTTGATATTCCAGAATATCGGATCAAGTCTCTTGGACTTAACTATGGTTAAGTAACATCAAGAATCCAGGACAGTTTTACCAACCTAAGGTCTTGTTAGTAGGTAAGTGTTAACAGCACAGATCATCTGCTCTATGATCCTGGAAAACTGACCCCAAATTCGTTTTGCTCACAAGTAAAACTGGTTCCTTCTAAGGCCCTTTCAATTCTGACCCGTTCTGATTCTAGCCTGGATCACCCTGTGACCACTGCTTCCCCACTCACTGGCCCCATCCACTAGTAGGATAAGACCCCACACATGTTCCATCCACTAGTAGGATAAGACCCCTGCATGTTCCTCCCACCAGTAACAAGAAGCTAACAGTTACATGGAGACTAGAGCCTTAGATTGGCGGGTTCGGTCCAGGACAAGTACAGATGACCTAATTTCTCTGGGTCTCAGTATCATTTTCAATAAAAAGAGGTCCTGGAAAACTCTAGGCCCCATCAGTTCTATGTGACGCTAAAACCTTTCCAGGAAGGCCAAAGATATCACATTCGGTGAAACCCGGAACCCGGTGACTTCGCTGCTACCACTCTGCCAGACCTGGAACCCCAAACTGCTAAAAGTCGCGCATTTCACAAACGCCGCTCTGAGTGTGTACACACGTGCCGCCGGAAACCTACTTTCCCCTATCGTGACAGGCCAGTCGAGGGGCCCAGTTCCGCTCTTACTTCTCTCACCTTGACCGAAAGGGGTCAGCCCCGACGCTTTCCCCAAACCAGATCTGCGTTACCTTGAGTCACCAGCCTGTCGCCAGGCCTAGCTCCGGCTTCCCCGCCAAAGTTCCGATTTCAAACCCAAAGCACCTCCCGCCGCCCGCCTCTCGGCGAGCGCTCGCCCTCTCATTGGCTGGTAGCACAAACTCTCTAGGCCAAGATTGGTTGATCACACCCTGGAATTCTCGCGGAAGTACATGAAGGAAAGAGCATTCTGGGATTCGTAGTTCTTTTCTAAGCGACAGCGGGACTTTCAGCGGAGCCTGGGAAAGTATTAGATCCCTGAAGACATGCCCAGAATGAGCCTTTCGTTCATCGGCTTCAAATGCAGGTTTCTGCAATAATTGGACTTTATTTTTTTTAAGTATATAACCTCTTTTTGGGCTTATTTATAACATTGACTCCAATTATGAATGGGCCGAGACATTCAGAGGGCCCTCAGAATGTGTTCGCACACCTGTAATCTCCCCAAGGAAGCTGGGGCCGAAGGATCTCAAGTTCAAAGCCAGCCTCAGCAATTTAGTGAGGACATGGGTAACTTAGCAAGACCCAGTCTCAAAATCAAAAACTAAAATAAAAACGACTGGGGATGTGGCTCAGTAGTTAAGCCCCCTTGGGGTTTCTAATCCCTGGTTTAAAAAAAAAAAAAAAAAAAAAAAAAAAAAAAAAAAAGAATATGTTCCTGCACTTTACAAAAACTGCATTTTTCTACTCCTCTAGCAATGCTTTTGAGGTCTATTGACAACATATCATTCCGTGTTGCCATACTGAAAACTGGAACCAAGTGAAACCCTATCGAAATCACCTATGTTCCCTAGGCACAGGAAGGAGGCACAAGCTATTAAACTCAGATTTGTTAAAGAGTGTACAAACTGCAGGGAAGATGCATTGTGCAGGACCTCCAAACAGGAGAAATAGATTCACTATTTAAAATCCGTAGTATACCTAAAGAACAACAACAACAACAACCAAAAAAACAAAACAAAACAAAATGAAAAAATAAAATCAGGGAAAGAATGGAGAGTATGCCCTCCAACTGGAGAGTAAGTCCAATAAAGATGTCCAGCTAGCATTGATATCAAAGATAATTATTTTCCATCTTTACTATAACATGTTATTTAGCCTCTGAATATAGGTTAAAAGGTCTTTCCCTACCACTGTTTCCTTTGAATATTAACAATTCAGACACCAATGAAACTAATATAAATGTGTAAATAACATGTTCAAGGGTACCAAATATTGGCTATTCTATCCCCAAGAGCTAAATTAAGATCCATGAAATCAGAAAAGTTATTAATATTTAACACACCACAGTGTACCTGAATGTCAGCTTCCAGACTAGGCACTATTATTGACAACCTGATCATAAAATTTACTGGGATAAATCATCTTTGATTTCACAAATTAACTTCTGATTTTAGAAATCTAGTAATATTAATCTTACATTTTATGGGTTGAACATCTCAGAGCTTTAGATAAATGATTTAATAGTGCTCATTTTTTCCAGAGTTTTCACTGTCCCAGACTAGTGAAGACAGTAAAAGTGAACATAGAATAAGATTTAATAAGATTCATGTAAGAGGATGACTTGGTACCCTGTTGATAAGTTGCTGAGTTTTTACACTGATCTTAATTAGGCCATTAAATGAAGATTCTCGATTGCTGTGGACCTTGGACTAAGAGAAATGATTCCTTCACCAGTGTGCAGTCTTCATGGTGACTCCAGGGTTATCATTGTGTTTTGTTCTTTCTCAGGTCTCTTCCTAACCAATGTGTGAGGGAAGGAATTTCTGTCACCTGTTAAAATTTTCATCTCCAAAAGACCAGGTGATTGATTTCTCTTATTCCCCAACCATAACTAGAGACACCCAGTTCTTTCTGCTCAGCCCACAGAATAGGTCCTTCTCAGTTTTAGGAAAGGGAAAACAGAAACCTCTCATCACCTCCCACAAAACACTGTCATAATCATTACCATCATATTTATGTGCCTTTCATATCAATCCAACTAGGATGTATCGAGTATTTAGTTTGTCCTATATACTGAGTTGGGCAACTCTCTTTGAGGTATAAAGTCTGTGACTCAGGGTTGAGCTCGTTCAGTTTGAGAAGTTGGAATATGGCACATCTTTCCAAACTGGAAGTTCTTTCTGAGTGGTAATTTTAAGGAGCTTTGCTTAGACTAACTGAAAGCTCCATTGTGCCTTCCCTGTAAACTTAAATTTTTCTCCAATAGGTGAAGGATAATGAGATACAAGGAGAAAAGTACATTGTTTCCTATGACACATATCCTTGCTAGGTAGATCTTTTCCACCTTGGAGGTAGAGCTAGGAATAAAATATTGATAATGAATAATGCATGATTTAGACTAGAAGTCTCCCACCTTACTAAATAGAGGGTCTATATATGACATTCACATCTATGCTGTATACCAAAAATGCTAGTGCCTGAACTTGGAATGTTCATTCACTGAGAAAATTAGAGATATGAAAGCTACAATGAATTCAGAAGAGAAAAAAGCTCTTCTTGCAGACTTCAGGTTAAGATCCTATGGTATAAAAAGTGCTTGCTGCCTTTAAAATACTCTTGAACAGAAAATTTAAATCCTCTATATCTCTGCATAGCCTATGTAGGGAGGTACTGGAATAAATAATTCAAGAAAATGAGTCTTCTATTAATTGCTATGATCAAAGCACAGTATCCAAAGTGGAGTCAAATTTCAGTACTGGTTCCATCTGGAATCTTTCATATTCCTAGAATTAAAAATAAATAAGCAAAAGGGAAGCACTTAGACCTCTGGCAGGGTGGAAGGAGGAAGTCACCGAGTCACCAAATCTTCTCCCCCCTAAAGCATTATAAAACTGTCCAAAATCATCAAGAATCATCATTTCTATGCTGTGGAAATTGATTAAAAACTTACAGAAAACTAAGAAGCATTTATTCATGAAAAACTACTCAGAAACATTTTGCTAGGGGAAAGAAGCTAAATGAAAGATATTGCATATTATATGATTTCTTTTGTATGACATAACCAGAAAAGGAGAATCCATAGAGACAAAACAGTTCAGTGGTTGCTTGGGGCCAGGAACAGAAGCAAGCATTGATTGCAAAAGGGCGTGAGGGAACCTTATGGGGTGATGAAAACATTCTAATACTGGTGTATTGATTAAGGATAACTCTATAAATTTATTTAAAATTTTTAGATTGTCCATTTATAATGGTCACATTCATGGTACATAAATTGTTCCTCAATAAAATTGTACAAGTTTTAGAAAGATGAAGAATATCAGAGCTTCAGAGGAGGAAAAAAGCGCATTTCCCAAGTAAACAAATATATAATATAGTGAGGAAAATATTCAAATTTCTATGGTGATAAAATACACATGACACAAAATTTGCCATTGTAACTATTTCTAAGTGCATATTTTAGGGGCATTGTATTAAATATTGCTGTGCAACTTTCACTACTATTCATTTTCAGAACTCTCTTATCATGCAAATCTGAAACTACATACCCATTAACAACAAATCCTATTCTCTCCTCCCCACTAGATCCTGGCAATCACAATTATACTTTCTGTCTCTAAGAAGTTGATTACTCTGGGCATAATTTTCCAATTGTCTCATAAATGTCAAAGATGGAGATTTCTTTTATAGATTTAAATGCAATCTACTAATCAGTTATTGCTAATGTTTTAGATATGATAATGGTATTATCTCGATTATATTCTGGAATGTGTTTTTCCCTTTCATCCTACATTTTGTATTTCTAAATTTTACCCAAGTGTCAAGGCCTAGTCACTCACTACATCCTCCAGAAAACTCTCTGGATGACTAAAAGTTATGTCTGTTTCTCCTCTGTTCACCTCTAAAGAGACAGTGATATGTTATTTATGAAAATATCCTATCTCTCCTATTAGATCACAAGTTTCTTGACATATGATCTTCTTCCGTCCTGCCCAGAACATCTAAGAATCATTGTCTTGCAATAGTGCTTCTCAGAAGTAAAGTTCCCTACCCAACAACATCATTATCTGGGAGCATGTTAGAAATGCAATCTAACAAGCCCCAATCCATTCTCACCAAATCAAAACTCTGGCAATTGGTCCCTGTAATCTGTGTTTTAACAAGCTTACTAAGTGAGTAGGATGCACACTGAAGTTTGAGATCCTTACACATAGTAAATGCCCTCTGAATTATCTATATCATAGTAACACAGGTATACAATATCACAGCATCATTATGAAGAAAACTAATAGTGCTACTCAATGGGCAACACTGTTGGGTTCTTTAGTGATTCAAAAAAAGCTTATGTATGTACATGTCATGATCATTTCTAGAGAAGAGTACATAATGAGACTAATGGAGAGGGTACCTGGAAGGATGTAGCAGGATCATTTATTATAGTGTCATTATGGAATGCCAATATTCCTGGGATGCTAGCCAGAATGGAGGTAATTATTTTCTGAAAGTCACTAGGGTCTAAATTCAGTCTAAAATAAATCCATTTTACATTGCAAGGTGACACTGGAGAGATCTCAAAAACATTTTATTTTAGAAAAGGCAGATAAGTTTGTGGTAAAAGGATAATGACCATTCAGGGACGTTAAAGGTCATTGCCACCAAAGTCTATTTTTGTTTGCTTCCACTACTGAGGTGACAAAGCTAAAGTCAGATCTCTGAATGATGTTGGATCACAGCAAGCACTATAACTCAATGATGAATGGTTCATTTCATAATAAGAATATACCTTGTAGTTATGTGCTATTTGGTGTAGCAAAACATATTGAATAAATTCTAGCCTCTGTCCTCATGCTGTAATCTAAGTAAAACAGGTAAAATTTACTTAAATCAAAACCCAGAGGCTGGGTGTGGTAATACATGCTGGCCATCCCAGATACTCAGGAGTTGAGGCAAAAAGACGACAAGTTTAAGGTTAGGCTGGTCAACTAAGCAAGATCTTGTCTCAAAATAAAACATAAAGGAGGACTTCAATGCAGCTCAGTGGTAAAGTCCTTGTCCAGAATGTGAGAGGCCTGGGGTTCAATCCCCAGTACCACAAAACAAAACAAAATAAAATAAAACAGAAAAACCTAGGAAAATTTTAAGTGAATCAGAAGGAAAACATTCTGGAAGGAATTGAAAGAAATCAATTATAGGAGTGAACTAAAAATTAAGTAACAGTACAGAGTTTTGAGGCTGACTATAGTAGTAAATAATAATAATAATAACAATAATATAAACACAACCATTAAGAATATGGAAGTCATAAAGAAAAGCTAATCATTCTGGGAAGAATGGAGTACTAAAGATCTCTCTGTGGAAACTGGGGAAGTGAGGGGGATTCTGAGTATAGGCACCATGGACAGTGCATGGGATTCCTGTGAACTGCATGCACATTGCTATGCTAAATTTGTTTGGATCAAGGATTCTATTGAGAATGTGATGAAAGCTGTGGCCTTCTTCCAAGAAATGTGCACAAGCACAAACACTTCACGTACAATTTCAGGAAATCCACTGACCTCTAAATGAATCAACTGGGTTATGGACTGCATGTAAATGAAAAGATCTGGCTAAGTGTAGACCTCATACTCATAAAGATTTATTCTATTCCAAAACTGCAGACTTTTCTGGCACAGCAGAGTTCTAATTGTTGAATACTTGGAGGAATCAAATGGAAAATGGGTTGATCCTGAATGGAATGGTGGTGGACTGTAATTTTCTGAAGACCCTTTACGATGTGTCGGACATTTGGTTCCCAAAAGCATTTGTGAACAATTCAGATTTGTCTGCTCTCTCGGAGCTGTCTTTGCTCTCAGGCTAAAAATTAAGGTTGAGATACTGTCCAATTCAAAGATTTAGATACTAAGTATACAGTGTGATCAAGAAGGAGAGCAAGACCAGGGACAAGGAGAGACAGACAGACCAGCAAAGAGAGAGACAAAGAAGACAAACAGGAAGACAGGAAGAAGAAAAGAAAGAGGGGGAAAGGTGGAGCCATCAGAGTACAAAACAGAAGCAACATAAGAAATGTGTACCTAAGTGTAACTTTATCACTTTTTCCTACTTCAACACTGATTGAGAATCTCAGAGTTGGGATTCAATTCCATTTTACAAAATATTTGGTGAAATAATAATAACTAATATTAATTTTAGCTAATATTCTTTGAATATTACAATGTGCCTTGGGATTTTGAAAAGGGAGCAGAAAGGAGGTTCTAAAAGGTGGGATATGAGAACAACCTGCATCCATGAAAAATTATGAAATAATACTGAATCCAAATAAGGCAAGCAAGGAAAAATGCTTTAAGGCAGAAATTGAGAAAGTGGCATGAGGAAAGGTCAGCTCCATCCAGGAGGCACAGGAGGGATATACACATCTTGCAACAAAGGAGGGAAGAATTAAAATTGAACTTCTCAAATCTAATGTGCATTGGCACCATACATAGGAAAGACTCTGGTTCTGTGATCAGAATGGGCCTAGAAATGTGCATGCAGGTGACAAGAAGTGAATGATATCACTTTGAGAAAGACAACTTCAAAAGGTGGATGAGCATAGAGGGCATAGAGGGAGATCTACCTTCTTTTGGATTTCAGTCTGGGTAGCTTAACTGTGCCTTTGTTCCATCATCTGGTGAACTGATTTGGGACATGCCTGTAACTCTTAACAACCTTGCTTTCTTTTTTTTTTTTTTTTTTACTTTTTTCTGTTAGTATCTTTTTATTTTTACAGACTGCATTTTGATTCATTGTACACAAATAGGGTACATCATTTTGTTTCTGTGGTCGTGCATGATGTAGATTCATACCATTCATGTAATCATACATGTACTTGGGGTAATGATGTCTGTCTCATTTCACCATTTTTAATATCCCTTCCCCCTCCTCCCTCTCATTTCCCTCTACATAATCTAAAAGTTTCTCCATTCTTCTCTCACCCCACCCTTTACCCCCATTATATATCATCCTCCACTTATCAGGGAAAACATTTGGCCTTTGGTTTTTTGGGATTAACTTATTTCACTTAGCATGATATTCTCCAATTCCATCCATTTATTTGCAAATGCCATAATATTATTATTCTTTATGGCTGAATAATATTCCATTGTGTATATATACCACAGTTTCTTTATCCATTCATCTGTTGAAGAGCATCTAGGTTGGTTCCACGAACTAGTTATTGTGAATTGAGCTGCTATAAACATTGATGTGACTGCATTACTGTAGTATGCTAATTTTAAGTCCTTTGTGTATAAATTGAGGAGTGTGATAACTGGGTCAAAAGGTGGGTCCATTCCAAGTTTTCTGAGGAATCTACACACTGCTCTAGAGTGGTTGCACCAATTTGCAACTCCACTGGCAATGTAAAAGTGTGCCTTTTTCCCCACATCCGCGCCAACACTTATTATTGCTTGTGTTCTTGATAATAGCAGTTCTAATTGGAGTAAGATGAAATCTTAGAGTTGTTTTAATTTGCATTTCTCTAATTACTAGAGATGTTACTTCTTCATATATTTATTAATTGCCTGTATATCTTCTTCTATAAAGTGTCTGTCCAGTTCCTTGGCCCATTTATTGATTAGGTTCTTTGTATTTTTGGTGTAAAGTTTTGTAAGTTCTTCATAAACTTTGGAGATTAGTGCTCTATCTGAAGTGCATGTGGAAAAGATTTTCTCCCACTCTGTAGGATCTTTTTTCACATTAGCTTTTTAGTTTGAATCCATCCGGTTTATTGATTCTTATTTTGTTTTCTTGTGCTTTGGGAGTCTTGTCAAGGGAGTCTTATCTAAGCCAACATGATGAAGATTCGGGCCTACTTTGTCTTTTATTTGGTGAGGGTCTCTGGTCAAATTCCTAAGTCCTTGATCTATTTTGAGTTGAGTTTTGTGCAGTGTGAGAGATAGGAGTTTAATTTCATTTTGTTGCATATGGATTTCCAGTTTTCCCAGCACCATTTGATAAACAGACTATCTTTTCTCCATTGTATGTTTTTGGCTCCTTTGTCTAGTATGAGGTAACTGTATTTTTGTGGGTTTGTCTCTATTTCCTCTATTCTATACCATTGGTCTCCCTGTCTACTTTGGTGCCAACACCATGCCATTTTTGTTACTATTGCTCTGTAGTATAGTTTAAGGTCTGGTATTGTGATACATCCTGCTTCACTTTACCTGCTCAGGATTGTTTTGGCTATTTGAGGTCTCTTATTCTTCCAGATGAAGTTCATGATTGCTTTCTCTATTTCTATGAGGAATGTCATTGGAATTTTAATTGGAATTGCAATTAATCTGTATAGCACCTTTGGAAGAATGGCCATTTTAACAATATTAATTCTGCCTATCCAAGTACATGGGAGAACTATCCATCTTCTAAGTTTTTCTTCAATTTCTTTCTTTAGAGTTCTGTAGTTTTCATTGTAGAGGTCTTTCACCTCTTTTGTTAGATCAATTCCCAAGTATTTAATTTTTTTTTTGAGGCTAATGTGAATGGAGTGGTTTTCCTAATTTCTCTTTCAGAGGGCATCCCTCTCTTGTTCCAGTTTTTAGAGGGAATGCTTTCAGTTTTTCTCCATTTAGGATGATGTTGTCCATGGGCTTAGCATAGATAGCCTTTACAATGTTGAGGTATATTCCTACTATCCCTGTTTTTTCTAGTGTTTTAAGGATGAAGGGGTGCTGTATTTTATCAAATGCCTTCTCAGCATCTGTTGAAACAATTGTACAATTCTTAACTGTAAGTCTATTGATGTGATGAATTGTGTTTATTGATTTCTGGATGTTGAATCAACCTTGCAACCCTGGGATAAACCCCACTTGATCATGGTACACTATCTTTTTAATGTTTTTTGTATGCAATTTGCCAGGATTCTGTTAAGGATTTTTGCATGTATGTTCATCAGGGATATTGGTCTAAAGTTTTCTTTCCTTGATGCATCTTTATCTAGTTTTGGTATCAGAGTGATACTAGCTTCCTAGAATGAGTTTGGAAGTGTTCTCTCCTTTTCCATTTCCTGGAATACTTTGAGGAGTATTGGTATTAGTTCTCTCTGTAAAGGTCTTGTAGAATTCGTATGAGAATCAATCTGGTCCTGGACTTTTCTTGGTTGGTAGGTTTTGATGGCTTCTTCTATTTTGATGCATGAAATTGATCTGTTTAAATTGTGTATGTCTTCCTAATTCAGTTTGGGAGGATTGTATGTCTCTAAAATTTGTCAATGGATTTTGTATTTTCTATTTTGTTGTAGTATAGATTTTCGAAGCAGCTTCTAATTATGTTATGTATTTCAATGGTGCCTATCATGATCTTTCCTTTTTCATCACAAATTCTAGTAATTTGAGTTTTCTCTCTCCTTCTCTTTGTTAGTGTGGCTAAGGTTTTATCAATTTTGCTTACTTTTTCAAAGAACCAACTTTTTGTTTTGTCAATTTTTTGGGTTGTTTCTTTTGTTTCAATTTCATTGATTTCAGCTCTGATTTTAATTATTTCCTGTCTTCTACTATTTTTGGTGTTGATCTGTTCTTCTTTTTCTAGGACATTAAGATGTAATGTTAGGTCATTTAGTTGTTGACTTTTTATTTTTTTAATGTATGAGCTCAATGCAATGAACTTTCCTCTTAGGACTGCTTTCAGATTGTCCCAGAGGTTTTGATATGTTGTGTCATTGTTCTTGTTTACCTCTAAGAATTTTTTTATTTCCTCCCTGATGTCTTCTGTTATCATTGTATCATTCAATAGCATATTATTTAGTCTCCAGGTGAAGAAGTGGTTTTTGTTTACTATTTTATCATTGATTTCTAATTACATTCCATTATGATAGAATACAAGGTAGTCTCTCTATTTTTTTGTATTTACTAATGGCTTCTCTGTGGCATAGCATATGGTCTATTTTGGAGAAGGAACTGTGAGCTGCTGAGAAGAAAGTGTATTCACTGGATGATGGATGAAATACTCTACTAAGTCTATATCATTGATTGTATTATTTAGTTCTGTAGTTTCTTTATTCAGTTTTTGTTTGGGGGATCTATCCAATGGTGAGAGTAGTGTGTTAAAGTCACCTACTATTATCGTGTTTTGGTTTATTTGATTCTTAAAATTGAGAAGGGTTTGTTTGACATACATAGATGCTCCATTGTTTGGGGCATAAATATTTAAAATCCTTATGTCTAGCTGGTTTATGATTCCCTGGAGCAGTATGAAATGTCCTTCTTTATCCCTTCAAACTTAGGTTTGAAGTCCACTTTATCTGATATGAGGATGGAAATCCCTGCTTTTTTACTGAGTTCATATGCATGGTATGTTTTTCCCCATCCTTTCACCTTTCATCTTGTGTATGTCTTTTTCTATGAGATGAGTCTCTTGAAGGCACCATATTGTTGGGTCTTTCTTTTTAATCCAATCTACCAGTCTATGTCTTTTGATTAATGAGTTTAGGCCATTAACATTCAGGATTATTATTGTGATATGATTTGTATTCCTGGACATTTGGCTTATTTTTGGTTTTTAACATGACTTGGTTTCTCCTTTGATTGGCTTTTCCTTGAGTGTAGTTCCTCCCTTTGCTGACTTGTATTGTTGTTTTGCACTTACTCCTCATGAAATATTTTGCTGAGAATGTTCTGTAGGGCAGGCTTTCT
Organism: Sciurus carolinensis; assembly: GCF_902686445.1. Taxonomy (NCBI): domain Eukaryota; kingdom Metazoa; phylum Chordata; class Mammalia; order Rodentia; family Sciuridae; genus Sciurus; species Sciurus carolinensis. The sequence goes on from NC_062215.1 coordinate 118,949,736, forward strand.
ATTTGTAAATTCTTTTAACTTTTGTTTATCATGGAAAGATTTTATTGCATCATCAAATCTGAAGGTTATTTTTGCTGGGTATAAGATTATTGGTTGGCATCCATGTTCTTTCAGAGCTTGAACTATATTGTTCCAGGCCCTTCTTGCTTTTAGGGTGTGGGCTGAGAAATCTGCTGATATCTGTATTGGTTTCCCCTTATAAGTAATGTGACACTTATCTCTCACAGTCTTTAAAATCCTATCTTTATTTTGTATGTGAAGTATTTTCATTATAATGTTCCTTGGTGTGGATCTGTTGTAATTTTGTGCATTTGGTATTCTGTAAGCCTCTTGTGTTTGATTTTCCATTTCATTCTTCAGGTTTGGGAAATTTTCTGGTATTATTTCATTGTCCAGGTTGTTCATTCCTTTGGTTTATATCTCTGTGCCTTCCTCAATCCCAATAATTCTTAAATTTGATCTTTTCATGATATCCCATAATTCTTGGAGGTTACATTCATGATTTCTTAACTTCTTCTGAGTTTTGTTAACTTTATTTTCAAGATTAAATATTTTGTATTCATTGTCTGAGATTCTGCCTTCCACAAGATCTATTCTGTTGGTGATGCTTTCTATTGAATTTTTAATTTGGTTTATTGTTTCTTTCATTTCAAGTATTTGTTTGTTTGTTTCAGAATCTCTATCTCTTTATTGAAGTGCTCTTTTGCTTCCTGCATTTGCTCTTTTAACTGTTTATTGGAGTAATCATGCATTGCCTTCATTTGCTCTCTTAGATTTTGCTTCACAGATCTTTTTAATTATATAGATTCTAAACTCTTTCTGTCATTTTTACTGCCATGCTGTCATTGGATTCTATCAAAAAATAGCATCTTTGTTTTTAGGGACACGTTTCTTCCCATTTTTTCATATTGTTTCTGTATATTCCCCGCTAGCAGTGAAGATCCAAGGTACTGCAACTTCTCCCCTGCTTATTGTGACCCTGCAGACAACCCTGACTTTGAAAGGACTCAGCTTGGTGGGCAGGTTCTATTATTGGAGAGCAAAGCTCTACTGGAAGATTAAGTGCCAGGAAGAACTAAGCTCCTGCGTGGCCCACATAGGATAGGGACTGGGGAGCACCCCCAACCCAAACCACATCAACTCTGACAGAAGATAACAAGCTGAGGAAAACTTAAGGAAATGCTTAAGAGATTTCCTGTAGGAACAAGTCATAAAACACATATAAGTGCTGAAAAATAGTTCACCAGTAGGAGGGGTCAAGTGTTTTCATTTCTTAACTTTTTCATGAAATTTTTAATTTTATTTTTGTTTTATAATTATGTAGAATGTTTACATGGTCTTAAAGTCAAATCTATAAAATAAATATATTCAAAGAAGGCAAGTTTGTATCCCTATTCCCTCCACTCTATTCTCTTTCTTTCCTTATACTTAATTTTAAAGGACATTAGAAATTGTTTGATTCTTCTATTCTTTCTAGACATAAGCACTTTGTTTGCTAAACATTATACACACTTTTTTCCACCTGAAATAAACTTTCTTGGTCTGGCCACATTATAACTATCTCTGTAGAAAGATGCATTGAATTTGAGTAAGCATTATTATTTGCATCCAGCACTGTTCTTTATAAGTTAGTATTCAAATTGAGGTTTTTTTTTTCAATAATTGATTCAATTAATAAACATACACTAAATAACTAGTGGACTCAGGGGAAGTTCCAGGTTTTTCAGGATCTAAATCTCTTGTAATACTTCTCTTTAATAAAAGACAATATAAAATTATTAATATACTCTCAATTCCCAGCAGCAACCTGCCACCTCAGGGACCCATGCAGCTTTGATAACTTCATAGGACATCAGCTCCAGCAGGGGCCAGTGCTTAGTACTGTGCTTATGGCCGGTATACAAAGCAGACATGAGCCCTTATACTATGGTGCAAGAGAGAGACACTAACTAAATAAGTATTGTGCTAATGGACTGAATTTTGTCTTTCCAAAATTGATCTGTTGATGTTCTAAACCCAAGAATGTCACTGTATTTGGAGATTGGGTTCCTAAAGAATTGATTAATTAAAAAGAGGCCATTAGGGTGGATCCTAATCCAATATAACTGTGTCCTTATGAGAAAGGATTAGGACAGGGACACACACACAGAGGGAAGAGCATGAAGGGACACAAGAAAGCAGTCAGCCACAAGCCAATGAGAGAGACCTCAGAAGAAACCAATCTTGTTGATGTCTTGTTCTTGGACTTCAAGACCCCAGAGTTATGAAAAAATAAAATGTTATTTTAAGGTAACCCGGCAAACTATTACAACCCTGATACTGTGTTAAGGTAACTCTGGCAAACTAATACAACCCCCTGACCAAAAAGGTTCGTCAGAGGAATGGTGAGGATCTGGTGAGAGAAGGCAATTCTGAGGACATACATAGAAACCAAGATATGAAAAGACTAAAAACGAAATATGAAGAATAAAAAGAGTTAGCATATTCTGCTAAAGGACAAAGAAATCAAGGTGCTTTTGCTTCAGTTAATTATCCCACAGCCTACAGAGCCAGATAGTTCTCTGGAGACAGTCTTTCTAAATTAGCTGCCTAAGATGAAAAGCTAATGCGCAGCCAACTTCATCACACTCCACAGACTCTGAATTGTTGAATGAGCATGAAGTTTAATTTTTAATTGTAAGTCAAAATCTATTTGATATCATTCACACCCTGATTTAAGGACAAGACACTTCTGATAAAAATGAATATTATGAATTATGTAGCTTAAACACTTCTTAAGAAAAGTATAAAGGGAAGCTATGTTCTTCCTCATGGCTCATTAAAGAGATTACAGAAATTATAGAACCTGAATATGCAAAATAAAAAGCCAGAAGAACTGATCTGATTGGTTAAGGCTCATGCTTCATATGAATTGTTTTAGTACAGTGATTCTCTGCCCTGATGCTACATTGGAATCACTGGGGAAGTACTTTTATAATTTCAATGCCCAGGCTCCATCACCAGAAATTTAATTTGTCTGGGATGAGACAAAGGTATACATTTATAAAAAGGCACCCACAAGATTTTAATGGTCAGTCAACACATATTTTCCAGGGAAGACAACAGATGCCAGTTACAATGATGCTCTGAAATTATAGGACTCAGCTCCAAGAGAAGTTCAAGGTGATATCCACAGCCTGTAAAGAAGATTTCTAGTGAAGGAGGATGTGATTAGCAAAGATCACAGTCTTGAAGATGAGGTAACAAGTATCTTACCTAGATCCACCTCTGTTACCTGACAGATCTTAATTACTTCCACACTAACCCTCCTAGAGAACTTATCTCTCTAGAACTTGCATCTCACAGTGACAGGACCCATGGGTTTCTGGGCTGCCTTGGTTCATTCCCAATTTACATGTTTGGGCATTTCCCACTTCTACTGAACAATATTTGCAACAAACCATATTCCTGATTGGTCAAAAGTCCTTTGAAGTCTCTTCCTATCTTTGTCACAGGACAACTCTCGAATCCTCTCAACTGTTTTCTCTAGTCAATGAAAACCACAACTCAGTCCTAACACATTTATATTATGTAAGTGACATTAATTTCTGTTTTTTTGCCTCACAAAAAGCAACACATTTCCTTCCAGATTTCATGTATTCTATACATTTCCTTCTCTGTTCCACATATATTTTATTCTTCTCTTTGATGGTGAATACCAAACTCTTTTTTATTTAAATGTGTGATCAGAAAATAATGTCATATCATATACAATTTTCATGTCCAGATAGTTACTCTACTGTTTTCTTCAAAGACTCATTAAATAGTCAGAGAGTCACAGTCTATCTTAAATTAAAATGCATAGCTTTAAGGGCTATTTGACATGCAATAATTATTTGCATAACCTTCTAGCCAAGCATAGAAATTGCTAGTGTCTGCTCTTGAAGGAAATGAACTGTGTAAAAAATTTCAAACAAACATGATCCAACTGTTTACACAAAAGGAAGGTTGCATAAGAAAGACATTGTGCTTCTATCCAAATTTTCCTCAAAATTGCCACAGATCAGCATGTACTGCACCTCTTTTCCACCAATTAAAATCATAAACAAATGAGCTTTTCAACAGAAGAGGACCAACGTGCCTTCTTCACAGATGGTCAGCATCACATGTCACAGTAATGGTTCAACACGCTACAAAGATACCTGTATAAAAACCGTGGGACTCAGAGTACTTCGGCTTCAATTGCTCTGTGTTTGGAACTGCCTTTTCTTCAAGATGGATTTCCTTCATAGAAATGGAGTGCTCATTATTCAACATTTGCAGAAGGACTACAGAGCTTACTACGAGTTTCTAAATTTCATGTCCAATGTTGGAGACCCCCGGAATATCTTTTCTATTTATTTTCCACTTTGGTTTCAACTTAATCAGACAGTTGGAACCAAGATGATATGGGTAGCTGTCATTGGGGATTGGTTCAATCTTATATTTAAGTGGTAAGACTTCTGTTTTGTTTCATTTTTCCTAAAACTTAATCTTACATTTGTAGCTTTGGTTTAATGATCAAATTGCAGATGTGAATAGTTTTACTTGAAAAATCTTTCAAACATACAGTTAACTTAAAACACCAGATTCATAAGTAGAACTTGCAAAAAGCATAGAAATATATGCTTTAACCAACTTAAAAGTAAATTCCAAAACTCTGTGACACATATTTTGTGATTAATCAGGAAGTTAGTTAAATTAGCAGCATCATTATGAACAAGTTGATGATTCTAGGTGACACTTTGATATCCCCAGTCTAAGTAAACAAAGCACCCACAGGACCTCCCTACAAGGAAAAGAGTTCCTGTGATAAACACAGGAGACTAGGGTGCTGAAACCCAAATGACTCCCATCCTCTAAATTGAATGACAGACTAGAACCCAAGTTCTTTCAGAGTCTCTTAACCATGACCTTCCCCCATCAACGTTCTGCTTAAGTCATTTTTATATGCAAAAATAGCTAGTCTCCAGTTAATAATAGTTATGCATTTAAAATATATGAATATTTATATTTCTTTAAATACAGGATATTATTTGGTCATCGGCCTTACTGGTGGGTCCAAGAAACTCAGATTTACCCAAATCACTCAAGTCCATGTCTTGAACAGTTCCCTACTACATGTGAAACAGGTCCAGGTAAGCAATGCAGGTAGCCTCCAGTAACTGATGATATTCCAACAGAAAGTCATCATGTATGCTTATTGTCTGTTAATGGATATGATATATAGGGTATTAAAGGAAATGTCCTTGGTGAGAATGCTAAAAGTTCACAAGCATCAAAATTGATGACGAGAAAGTAAAGAAATTTTATGGCTAATCAAATTCCATTTTGTCATTTGTGAAAGGGTAAATAGGGAGAATATTCCCCCAAATGATTTTGTATTTGGGCATTTCATTTCTGGAAGAATATAATGGTTTGATTCTAAAACAAACAAAAACAAGTTAGCCAGAACAAATTCCCAAAAAATAATGTCGAGATCCTAGAAGTGTTGATTTATCTGTTGCTGAGCAACTTTCAAAGTTATTATGTCTTCTGAGAATCCCATGAATGAGGAAGAATAGACAAGTTTTCTGTAGGAAAGGTAAGGACTCCCCAGTATTACTGTTGCCAGTAAAGACTCTCTCTAATCTTAGAACAATTTCTTTTTTTTTTCCTCTTGTATGTGTAGTATGTAATAGACTTGTTAGTCCACTTCCCTTTATCCTAAATAAGATTTTGTATGACTGTAGAATCTTTACTGTAGAAATGAAGACTGTAAAAGACTGGGGGCTGGGGATGTAGCTTGGGTCGTGGTAGAGTACATATTGAGCATGTGTGAGGTTCTGAGTTCAATCCCCAGCACCACCACCACCAAAAACACACACACACACACACACACAAAACAAGACAAATAGAAATACTGTTAATGGTTGTTTTTTTAAATGTATATATAAAGAAAAATTACATGTTGTTTTAATTTATTAGAAGGTGTTATATTGTACTACATATTGTGAAATTCTTGTGACTTGACATCCTTTGAAAGTAACCCTGAATAGAGTGGATGTATAAGTTCTTAATGAGTTTTCTGAATGTCTCTTTTGTTCCCATAAAATATACACATGTCTATCACTTATCAAACTGTACTATAATTAATTCCTTATATATTGAGGCAACCTATATATCAGGGCAAGGATGATATGCATTTTTATCTTTGTGAAACCAATGTGTAATGAATGGATGGATGGATAACCTTGGAGACTATTTAAATTTTATTTTGGTCTATCCTAGCACTTCCCAGCATTTGTTCCATCTTATGAAACATTTTCTGGAAAGAGAGAGAGAAAAAAAGAAGAAAAAGTCAAAATATACTGCATTCTATATTCACCTGTGGAGATGTACAATTCACTTAAGCATATAAAAGGCTCTGGAAATTCCTACAGATAAGAAATAGGTTTGTCTTTGTTTAACTGAAAAGAGGCTGTTGTTTTGTTTTTGAAAGACAGATTGTTGTGTAACTCGAAGGAATGTCTACCACTTGAAAAGTCAGGGACAACATCAAAGTAAAGTGATTAAAAATAAAACCAAGCAGGATGGGAAAGACATTCTAGGAGTGGAGAGGGTACCTGACTTTAGGTTTTTTCTGCCAGGATTAATGTCCCCTTTACAACTGCTGCTCACCCCCATTGCATAACAAAATTTCTCATTGCACAGGATGCAAGATGGAGACAGGGGTAGTTGGTTGCATAAAACCATCATTTGTAAATTAATCAGTAAACCAGAATGTAGCAATGATATGCTCTAGAGTTTGACTTTTCAGTTCAGGGAAAATAAACTGATTAAAGATTCAATACAAGTATTGTAATTTTCTTGTCAATTAAAAACAATTTGATATCAAGAATGAATGGGTGGTGTTAAGACTTTGGTGCAACAGCCTGAGTTCTTAATTATCTTTGAATATATTGATGTCTAGAATTCAATGAGCTTGAAAACAAAGGAAAAAATTTAAAAAAATTTTAGTGGTTGATGGACATTTATTTATTATATTTATGTATTATCTGCAGTGCTGAGAATAGAATTCAGTGCCTCACACTTGGTAGGCAAGCTCTGTACCACTGAGCTACAACCCCAGCTCAGAAAAAAAAAAAAAAAAAAAAAAACTTTGAACACGATTTAATACTTGATTTGACTCAATTTTGCTTATTTGTTCCTACTTCTAAACATTTCCTACAGCCTATGCTATATGAAATAACTATTCCAGGGTCCATTTCTGATATTGATAATTAACTACCTTTCAAATGGATGATACTTGTTGCAGGAAGTCCTTCTGGTCACGCAATGGGCTCCTCATGTGTCTGGTATGTCATGGTAACAGCTGCCCTGAGTCACACTGTCAGCCGGATGGATAAGTTCTCTGTCACTCTGCACAGGTCAGCTTGGTTCCAGTGTCTGTAGCAGAATATGACAATGAACACTCAGTCTTTTCTAAAACTTAATTTTGGTATATAAAAATACTACAAGTATATAAAAATACTAAAAACTTAATTTGGGTATATAAAAATACTAAAAGTTGAATTAAATGCACTTGTTCTATCATAGCCAAAGTAGCAGAATGACTAGAAAGTTAATATTTTGCCTTCAGATAATGTTTCAATTAGCTTATAGCTATTGCCACTTTATAATAGAGCTGGAAATGTTTAACTGATTAATGACTTGCTAAATGTGCCTTTGGGTTTCCAAAATTCAATTATTGGTAGCTCATAAATAAGTCATCTAAAATTATATAAGGAAATATTTTTGTGTGCACATGCCCTTGCTTTAAGATTCTGCAAGTTGTAAGGATCACCATTCTGCTTGAATGCATCAATTTATTTAGTAAAATTGTGCTTCCCGCTTAGAAAAGCCAATGGCTTTGACATGAATAACATATATTCTTAGCTTTAAAGACTGTGCAGTTTTTTAAAAATTAAAAACATTCTAGTTACAAAATTAAATTTAGATTTAATGATTTCATGTTAGTAGATTTCTTAATATTTAGAAAGTCATGGCCCTTTCAAATTAGTCACATTTGTAGGATCTGAGCTGTTTCTTCTCTTTTTTTCCTGAAATCCATTAACTGTTTAATAAATAATCCTTAGCACCACTTTATTTATAAATTATCAGCCTAGCTGATAAAATGTGTCAATCAATCCTTGTAAAAAATACTATATAACATATACCATTATATAAAAGTTCTTCTAAAATAAAAAACAATCAAGATCTATCACATATTCCATTTTTGAAAGTAGTATTGAATAATTTAAAAAACAGTCTCTATAGTTCATTCCTTCCTCCAATTAACAAACCTTAAAAAACACGTTTCTCCTAAAAAAATTTCTTATAACTCCTTTTAACTTTTATTACTGCAATATTTTCTTCATCTATAAAAATTTATCAAGTGCCCACTCCTTACATTAACATCACTAAATCCTTGATGATTCTTTCTTTATCATGGATAGCCCCAGCTTACTTCCTTCTTCAAAGTCTCCTTCTCTTTACTCCTCCATAATAACCATTCAAAGATTCCTGAAACTCAGTACTATTAATTTTTTTAATGACAAGCATTGCTTAGATCTTAATATTTTATAAGTTTTCTGCACATTGCAGCTTCATGCTGAAAGTATGTAACCCAGTCCCTTTTCCTTATTTTCTATGTCTCAAAAAACAAGGAACCAGGGCTCTTGAGAGTCTATAAAATTGCCTCTAGCCAGTGTGTTTTCTTCAAAGAGAGGCTGAGAAAGGTTGATAAAGAGGAAGCACAAATGACAGGGAGTAAAAACTACATGTGATTTATTCTAAGTCATTCTGGATATTAGTAATTCCCCAAAACTTGAATTTCCCTTAACGTTTCTCTGTTAAAACAATTTTCCTTATTTCTAGGATATCAGATTAACTTGCTTTTTCACACTTATTAAAATCTTAGGAGAGAGCATTTGTTAAATTTGGTGCACTGAGAAATGTAGAAATCTCTGTTAAAGCTTTTCAAATTCTGTGAAGCACAAGAAAGCATTTGGAAGAAAAGACTAGAATCATGTCATGTCACAGTTGGAAGATTCCTCTGAGAAACATCATCTCGTGTCACCCCCTAATTTTAAGAGTGATGCAATTTCTTTGCTTTTTACACTTGTATCTATTCTTCCATTGTAGACTGACCCGGTCATTTCTTTGGAGTCTTTTTTGGTTGATTCAAATCAGCGTCTGCATCTCCAGAGTATTCATAGCAACACATTTTCCTCATCAAGTTATTCTTGGAGTAATTGGTGGTAAATATGATCACTTATCTTTAGCTGTGTCATTTGAAAGCTTTTGCTTCATTTGTCTTATGGTGTTCAATTCTCCCTGGTAATCAGTTTTCCAGTGACAGAGGTGGGTCTTTCAAACCACTGATATTAAATGCTACTCCAGGAGCTTAGGTGGTGCAACACACCTCAGCCTCTGTGTAAGCAATGACATGGTCTCACTCAATGGCATAAATGTATAACTGCATGGCAAGATAGGCTTTTATGAAGTGTAACGAGAATTAAGTCCAATTTCCACACTTTCACTTTGAGACTGTGTTTTTGTCTTGGTTAGGAAGATTTAATAATGACCCTGTAACTTGCAATCAAGACACACTCTCCAAACTATCTGAAGTGATTATTGCATGACTGGACCTCATTAAGCAGCTGCTTCATATCCCTGAAGCTGCATTCATTATGATTGAGTTTCTGATGTTCAGTGCCACATACCTTTCAAAGCCTCTCTAAGCTAACTGGCCATAGCAATTGAAATATTAATTTAGTTAGTTTAGTGCTCTGCCTATAAAATGTGTTGTCACTCAGTGCCATTGACTACAGATTAATCCTTCTGGGTTAATATGGGTTGTTAAAAGACTGTGGGCAAATGTGTTTTCAGTTAATGCCTTTAAAATACTTCAGAAAATTGATAGAACCCAAGTGTCTAAGACTTTTTTGTCATTGAAAACTATGGCAAAATTCCTTACTGTAGAAAAGAATGAGCCCCATAGAGCTTAAGGGTACATGGTCATCATCAGTGTCTCTTTCCCATCCCCAGGCATGCTGGTGGCAGAGGCCTTTGAATACACTCCAGGCATCCAGACAGCTAGCCTAAGCATGTACCTGAAGACCAACCTCTTCCTTTTCCTGTTTGCACTTGGCTTTTACCTGCTTCTCAGACTCTTGGACATTGACCTGCTATGGTCTGTACCCATAGCCAAAAAGTGGTGTGCCAACCCAGACTGGATCCACATTGACACCACACCTTTTGCTGGACTTGTGAGAAACCTCGGGGTTCTCTTTGGCTTGGGTTTTGCAATCAACTCAGAGATGTTCCTTACGAGTTGCCGAGGGGAGAATGGCTATAAGCGGAGCTTCCGGTTGCTCTGTGCCATAACCTCTTTGACCACACTGCAGCTCTACCACTTCATCAAGATCCCAACTCACACAGAGCATTTATTTTACATGCTGTCTTTTTGTAAAAGTGCATCCATCCCATTGACTGTGGTGGCTCTGATTCCCTACTGTATACATATGTTAATGAAACCAAGTGAAAAGAAGATGAAATAGAGGTGTTCAGAGTTAAAGCTCTGTGGTCCCAGAATCCCTACTTCCCCCTCCACAGGCAGAACCAAAGAGCAGGGTGAGACTCTAAGAATATCTCATCAGACATAAATAAATGTCAGCCTTGGGCCCCATGCATAGGTCTAGTTTGGAGTTTGGCCTTCACGGTGATCTTTTTATTTTTTTATTTTATTTTTTTTTAATTAGTTGTCCCTATTTAAAAACCTGAATAGTGTCAAAACAGAAAAAAAGTCTGTGTTTTTTTGAAAAAATCTGACAATATGTCAGCACAGGGCCTGCATTCTCCCACCTACAGACCATCGACTGGAGTTGAACACTGCCCCCGTAGATAGGAAGGACTCTTCCTTTTGTCCCAGTCTTCAGCACCTCACCAGAAGCCCCAATGTCACATTCTTTTCTCTTAAGGTCTGGCTGCTCCTTGTTCCTGTGGGCATTTTAGTGGTAATCCCAGTGGAATCCAATTCCCTCAGTTTTCGGATAAGGAATGGAAGTCCATTCAGGTCAGAAAACTTGCATGTAGTCAGGCCACGTTAGAACAGGAGTTAGAACTCAAATCTTCTGATATATATTTCCATTATACTGTTTTGCTTCTTCATTTTTAAGTGGTAAAAATCAGTAAGAATAAATGTTTCTATTTATATTCTATGATGATCGCCATGTACGATAGCTATTTTTCCAGAAAATATATTGAAATGCCAAATTCACTTTGACTTATGCCCTACATACAGGATCTTGATGGGGCCAGAAATGGCTGCAGATATGGATCCATAGGCACATTCAGCAGAAATGATCAGTCAGACTCCTAGATTGACTTGAACCTCTTCTTAACTCCTGGTCTCTGTTTCACGGTAGTGCTTGTCAATATTTCAATAAATTCTGGTGAATATACTATGTTAGAATGTTATTTACCCAAAAAGTCTTATCTCTTATGGCATTCCCATATTCTATTTTTTTTTTCATGGAAATCCATTTGGCTTTTTTTTTAATTTATTTTTATTGTAAACAAATGGGATACTTGTTTCTCTGTACATGAAGTAGAGGCATACCATTTGTGTAATCATACATTTACATAGGATAATAGTTTTTGATTCATTCTGTTATTTTTTCCTTCCCCCCACCCCTCCAACCCCTCTTTTCCCTCTATACAGTCCCTCCTTCCTCCATTCTTGCCCCCCTCCCACCCCCTATTATGTATCATCATCCGCTTATCAGCAATATCATTCGTCCTTTGGTTTTTTGAGATTGGCTTATCTCACTTAGAATGATATTCTCCAATTTCATCCATTTGCCTGCAAATGTCATAATTTTATTATTCTGTATGGCTGAGTAATATTCCATTGTGTGTGTGTGTGTGTGTGTGTGTGTGTGTGTGTATATATATATATATACACAGTTACTTTATCCATTCATCAGTTGAAGGGCATCTAGGTTGGTTTCACAATCTGGCTATTGTGAATTGAGCAGCTGAGCAGCTGTGAACATTGATGTGGCTATATCTCTGTAGTATGCTGATTTTAAGTCCTTTGGGTATAGGCCAAGGAGTGGGATAGCTGGGTCAAATGGTGGTTCCATTCCAAGTTTTCTAAGGAATCTCCACACTGCTTTCCAGAGTGGCTACACTAATTTGCAACCCTACCAGCAATAGGGTTGCAATAGCAATCTTTCAAAACCAGGAAAATCAAGTGTCTTCTTCAAAGTCATGCTCCAACTCAGGAAAGTTATTAAATCCCTGCATCTATTAGCTGGATTAATCTCTATGTATACTGAACTGTAATGAAAAGTTACAGCTTTACTTTAGAAAATTGCTCATTATAGACTATTATTATTATACTAATAACTTCTCAGTAAGGATTATTTTTTCCTCATTGAATCTAATAATTCTGAACTCTCAGTTGATGACTGTCATTTCAATCAAGCCCAAGGGTTTTTGTTTGTTTGTTTGTTTGTCTTTTGTTGTTGTTGTTTTGCTACACTAGGGATTGAACCCAGGAGTACTCTACCATGGACCTATATCCTCAGCCCTTTCATTAATTTTATTTTGAGACCACACCTTGCTAAGTTGCACAGGCCAGCCTCCAAATTGTGTTCATCCTGCCTTGGCCTGCCAAGCTGCTGGGATTACAGGCATGTGCCACCACACCCAACAAACACAAGGATTCTGAGTGTGTTTTTGCTACATACAATATTGACCTGTGATCCACCACAATGTTTTATTTAACCCTTCTCAAGAATATCACTGTGAATTATTTTGGATGATAATATATGAAAGAACCCATAAATGTTTATGAAAACCTAATAGTTCAAGAAAGTGCTAGTTGACAAGAGATTAGTTTTGGAGAATGAAACCTCTAAAAACCAAAGTAATTATTGGTTCTTTTCCAAGTGTATTATGGAGCATGTGCTATTGCTTTTATGAAATGCATTTAAGAACTTTCTTTTTAAAAGGAAATTGGTTGTTAAGCAAAAGACTGAAGGATGAGGAAAGATTTTCTTAAGATTAAATTTGTCTCATGCTAATAGGACAATTGAGCTAAAAGCAGCAGAAGTGAAAGATGCTGGTTCACTTCTTCAGTGCCCCTCCTTATTGTACCTTTCCGAGGTCACCTCACACGTTATTCATTTGCCTCACCCCAACTCCTACTGCTGGATCAGAGTTCTGACTCCCCTCTCGGAGCCTTTTTTCAAAGTTTCCTATAAGGTTGGCAATGTTCATCTTGAAGTGTCCGCCACTCTGATACAGTCTCAGCCTGTTCTCACCAAAGCCTGAGGACACTGGGGCATTAATAGCCAAGGATTCTGCAGCAATTTTGGACTCCACTGTGAATCCCCTCTTGGTGCCATTGAGAAGTTCTCTTGAGCTATACCACACTGCCGTCTCTTGGGTTACATGTGATCCTCGGGGAGCAGCAAGAGGAAGTATGGGCTCATTTTCTATAATTAATCCCCCCAAGTTCTACCCTTATCTGCCAAAAGCCTCAGAGTCCCTGTGTGAGGAGATTTTTCTTTTCTACTCTAGTTGTCTCCTGGAGGAATCCATATGGTGGCAAATTGCTTTTGGGATTGAAACTGCTTAGGCAGCAACAGAAGCAGTTTCTCGCAGCATGGAGAAAATGCCTGCCTTTAATAAGGATGGAAAACACTCTTCTGCTTCCAATCTATTTATCAGATGTAAGCAGAACTGAGCTCATTTGACTACTGTTACTATATCCATATATTCAAAGGTCTATGCATCTACATATTCAGGAGAAAAATGTCAATATCATGAGCTTTGGGGATGAGACCATCTAGACAACTGACTTAGGAAACTTGTCCAATCAAACATACATTTGAAAAGAGATGCAAAGGAATTTATTATTGCTGAAACCAGGTAACAAGAGAAATTTTGAATCCCTTCCTTTTGACAGCCTATTGATCGATTAGACATTCTGCTTTTAAAGGTTAAGTTGGTGCTTTCTCTACACCTATTTCACTATAACGGAATGGTAATTTAAAATAAAATTATATGATGTTCTTAAAAACCAAAGCAATATATCAATATTATATATCATAAATTTATAAATAAATTTGAAATCAAATTGGAACATACATATATCCCCCCAAAAAACAAACGAACCACAACAAAATATTCTTGGTAAAAGAGAAAGTTACAAAAAGGTGGGTTTAAAAGTCTGATTACTTTCTTAAGTATATTAAAGCTGTAGTTTCTAGCACTTCAGGTGGGACTTTTCACAGTGATGGAGATTTTCTATGTCTGTGCTGTGCAGTGTGGGACCACTAGCACCTGCTGCTATTGGACTCCTGAAATGTAACTAATGCAACTGAGGATCCGCATTATTAAACTTGAATTACTTTTAATTAATTTAAATTTAAATAGGTCATATGTATCTAGTGGTGACTGAATTGGACATTACGAATCAAGCCCCACAGTGCTTTTCCTTGACAACAAAACAAAAATAATTTTCATATTGTCACCTATCTTCAAGATAACAAGAATCCACACTAACTGCTGTAAGAAGTCAGTAGTAGATCCTACTGCATTTATAAAAGGAACCTTCTGCAGATCTGGGATTTTCTCTCTGTGCAGCTACCTTCTCTCTACCTCTGTTCTGGGAGTTCTATCAACCTTGGTTTCCCTGGATCTAACTCTGTTGCTTCAAATGAGGGGAGTCTGAGTTCACCCTCCTTGCACCATGTCCTGCAAACCAATGAACCACAAAACTGGATGGTTTTACTAAAATTCATGATGACATTCTGGATGGCTCCATGACTTATCTGAAACCCAAGTTTTCCTAGGTTTAGCATTTCCTGAAACCAATTCTTCATGCATATTCTGAAAATGTTCACAGAAAGACAATAGTGTACATTTGCTCACAAGGATTCTTCCTCCTTGACAGTCTTTCTTGGTCACCATGGAAACTGCAAGCAACTTACTGGGTGCAGACCTGCATCCAAAGGTTGCGAGGAAACTAAGGGTTCTTCCTAACTTCCTCCCCTTCCCTTATTTTTAATGCTTCATATTCAGATTCCACTCCAAAGGTAAAATGGAGCCACTTGTTAATTCTTTTAAGTCTTCATTTTCTTTTTCTTTCTTTTTTCTTTTTTTTTTTGTTTGTTATTTTGTTTGTGTGTGTGTGTGTGGTGCTGGGGATTGACATTTTATTTTTCTTCAAAAGAAAGTTAACAGAAGAGAAAGTCTTTAAGAAACAACAACTCCAGAAATTTCTGCCAGTGACAGCAACTCATGAGAAAAATTCTAAGAATCAGAAGTGCTTCATTTTCAGCTTTGCAGTTGCTGTCAAATTTGAGGCTGGTTTGGTGTGGAGTACTAATTACTGTCTTTGCTGTCCTTTGATGGAGATCACTGTAATGACTTGGAAGAAATCACATCTCATTTGAAGAAATCAGTCCAGAAGTGATTATTGTAAAGGAGGGAGAAAATTCAAAGATTGAGGCTATAAAGGTTAGCATAAAACCAATTAATAGCCTTCTGTTTTGAATTTTACATTTTTTAGAATCTTTTCTTTTTCTCTATTTGCCTTGTGCTTTCTGAAGAGAATCTGTCTGTGATGACCTTTCCCCAAAGGACAGTATGCTCTGGAGAAGCCCCCGGAAGAGGGGAAATGAATAATGGCAGCAGCTGGGGTCTTGCTGAGTTGGGTTTGTGGCACACATGGGAACTGCCAGGAGGCCCCTGCTGACCCAAAGCAGGGTTGACCCCTTTCCCTGCGAGAATCTCTATATGGGTACTCAGCAGAAAGATGGGTACTCAGCAGAAAGAATAGGCCCTATGTGTGCCTGAGAAAGAAGCCCAGCCCCTAAGCAAAAAGAACTTTCCTCCTCTGGCTCTCACCTATCCTTCCGCATCACTGAGCCAGTCACAGTACAATCCTATTCAAAAACTGACTTTTTTCAGGATTCAGTCTTCATCTTATGAATAGCATTGGTCAGGGTTCCTCCAAGCTCACACATCCCATCTTCAACGGAAGGCATTTTCTAAAGGTGGACGTCACGTGCACCCATCTCGGCCTTTCACAGAGCTGCCCTTGCCCTCCAGCTCAAACCCAGTGTGGCGGTGCACACCTGTAATCCCAGAGGCTGGATCACGTGTTCCAGGCCAGCCTTGGCAACTTAGCAAGACCCTGTCTCAAAATAAAAAATGAAAGGGCTGGGAGGTAACTCAGGGGTAGAGTGTCCTGGGTTCACCCCTAGTGCCATAAATAAATGAATAAATGAAGGAAAAATTTTTTTTAAATTCTGTGTCTAAAACATCTGATCCTCAAGATCTCCTATTTCATCATAATCATTCAAGTTCTGCCTTCCTGCAGTTTTTTGAATGGTGGAGCCCTTGCTGTCTTTCTGTATAAAGACTGCATTGACTTAACAAAGGCTGAGCAAATGTGCCCATTTGAGTTTTGAGGTGTTCACTAAGCATTTCTTAGCTTTAGAATATCGATGCTCTGCCCACCCTGCCCCATCAAGAAGCTCTGTCAGTTGTGGATCCCAAAGAGCAACAGAAAGTGGGGGTGGAAATGGGACAGGTGTCAGCAAATTCAAAGACAGAGGTACAGAGGACTTTACAGAGTTTAGCAGCACCCTGGACTAGAGTCAGCAGTCCTCCATCCTAGTGTGACTCTGCACTGCACTGTTCTCACAGGGACCATTTAACATTGGTTGACTCACTTCACTAAAGTCTCAACTGAGGAGCCTAATAATCTGCAACTGGAAAGTCCATCCCAGCTGTGACATTCTGCTACTCTTAGGCTCTTATTCAAAGAAATTCAGTATGCTCTGGCTCTTCCTCCAAGTCTTTTGTTTGTTCTTTATGAAGCACTGTCTTTGTGGAAGGCTTCCAGGTAATTGTTTGTTTTCTATGAAACAAAATAGGACAGGTGATAAGGAAGGCTGTGACAACTGTATTACATAGAGACTTTTTAATTTACTTACATGAAATGAACAAGACAATAAGTTCTAAAAAGGACTGTACTTCATTCTCCATTTTGAAATTTGCTACTTACTGAACAATTTTGGATCTTTATAATACATTTCAGTCTTTAAAATGTTCTCTTCCAATTAGAATTCAAATTTCATGGCTATTAAAAGAGGGACATGGAGATGTGAAGTAATTCAACTGATATAATGGGACACAAGTATTAACATGAGAATAGCCATGGATTTCCTGCTCACCCATTGTGTAAAAGTTACTCTGTAATTAAATTGCCAATTCCATGTCCTCTTCCTCAACATCCTAAAGTGAAAATTCTTGCTGGAAGAGATACTGAGATGATGTAGATAGTAACAGGCTGAATGAGATGGGAACTTTGCTCCAGTGGGGGAGGGTTGGAGGTGTTGAAGCAACTATGCTGTGTGAGCAAAGGACCTATATGTTTGAAGTAATTCTTCAGTAAGTTTGTTGTAGACTCATTGTGGATCTCTCAAAGATGCAAAAATAAAGTTGTTTTTAATTCCTTGTGGCTGTCAAAATGTGCTTCTTGAAGGCAGCACATTCCAACAAATTTTTCCAACAAATTATAGGATACCAAGTTTTTTGAAGATAACCATGTATATAAAAATTAGAAATCCCCTTCTACTATCTTCTCAGGTGCAAATAGGGCTTTTCTTTTCTAACCCCTACCTGACATATTAACAAGCACATTGAGGTGCTGGAGAGGCAAGGATGAGTTCACAGACTCTTCCCGGGGAAGGTCCCCTTCAGTTTGGAGCTCATCATCTGTAACTCTTGGTAAACTCTAGGGCTATCTCTGGCCAGTGGACTTGGAAGAATTGAGACAATACCTGGCTATAAATTAACTAAGAACATCATTCCTCATCTTTCCTAACTCATCTTTTTCAAATTTGTCTTGTTGAACCACTTTCTTTTCAATTCTGTCTATATTCTGCCAATGGAATCCACATTATTTGTAGTCCAATCCAAATTTACCATGTGAGAAGATAAGAAAGCATAATTATCATATGATTATACACCAAGTGCCCAAATAGCAGCTTCCTTTATTAAAAGCAAGTACATGAAACATTCCTGGAAAACCACTAGAATGAATTACAAGGACTTCTACCCTCTTTTCCATAGCAGTGATGTTTGAAAAAAAAAAAAAAAAGTGGATTAATTCGTTCTTCACATAAATATTTCTGGAATATCTCTAGAAATAAAGTCACATCTGAAGGTCATTTAAGCACAAAAATACTTTAACATTGCATTATTTTCAATATACTTATGTTTCAGTATTTTTATGAATAGAAATCTGTGTCTCTTTTTTTGGGATGGTTGGCAACTTTAAAAAAATATATTTTATTTGTTTTTTTTAGTTATAGATGACAGTAGAATGTATTTTGACATATTATACAAACAGGGAGTATATCTTCTCATTCTTGTGTATACATGATATGGAGTTACACTCCAGTTACACTAGGTTCATATATGGTATATTCATATATGAACACAGGAAAGTAATGTCTGTGTCTCTAAAGATTGTGTTAATACCTAATTAATAACCACAACTACTTCAGTGACTGGCGGTAGGTAGCAAAGGCAGTACAGGTGATGGATGTCCAGGAATCAGGCTTAGTCTGTTTTCCTGCCTTGCCATTGAGGTGTGTGGCTTTCATCCAAATGATGACAGCATGGCTGTTGTGCATCCAGGAAAGGAAAAAGGGCAAAGAGAAACAGGTTTTTTTATACCCTGGCTTTATTTTTGAATGGACAGCCTGGATAGAGCCTGTGCCTATGTTTCAAGAGCCAGACACAGTCACCTGAACTTTTCTAGCCCTAGGGGAGTTTGGGAGGGCAAATTACCTCCCAGACTCTGCAAGAGAGGAAAGCAAAGGAAAAGGGTCTAGGACTGTGTGTCAAGTGAGCCAATCAACACCTGCCACAGTGACTTCATATTTATGTATATATGCAATTAAAAGCTGCATCCCTCCCCTGCAGCCTGCTGATTCATAATAATACATTAAAATTATGAAGGCAAAACACTAAGTTATAAAATGTTTTATAGTTACATTGAGATGATTATTTGAATTTTCAACTTTCAAAAAATTTTATTGACATTGCTCACCTCTAAATGAGTCTAAACTTGATAAATCAGCAATCTGTATTCTGAACCAATATGGTAGTACAAAACTTTTTTTCTTTTCTATACTCATTTATGATAATTGGAGGTACTTTTTCTGTGTCATCTATGTGAACATTTCCCTTTCAATCGCCAGTATTCTGTTGTTCTTGAATTTATTTGTGTATGACAATAAGAGTTTTACCTGAATTATAGAAAAGAGGAAATTGTCAATTCACCAACTGACTATATATTCTTCTTTCTTTTTATATAACACATTTTGTCCTAACTCTGATTTATTGGGTTCAGTAGTTGCATCTAGGCAGCTACATGCCAATCATGTGTACCCTGATTACTCATTATGAGCCTTAGAACACCATACAACTCACTAATGAGCACATTATAATGCTGGCCAGTGCTAATTAGATGATAATCATGGGCATTGCTTTGTTTACAGTCTATCCATTTAAATTAATTGGGCATTTAATTGAACACAGTGTGGAAGAAGTTGGATTGGGTTTAGAGGTTTGTTGCAGTTACTTTCACCTGCCATCTCATCTGCAGGTGAGATTATTCACTTGATCTGGAAATTTGGAGAAAATGTAAATGGACATAATGCTTATTTTACAATGACACACATGCATGCATAAATTTATCCCAAAAAGTGTTTAGAAACAGCAACCTAATTTTAATTTTTTTCTCTACTTGTGTGACCTGATTACAGACAGCCTTTGCATGAATGAGATATGTTTCATAAATCAAACCCTTAGTTGTAAACATGAGGTGGGATCCTAAACCAAACTGATGAGAATATTCTGGCAATTAGTTAGGAAAGGAAACTTTTAATTCTTGAATAAATATGTGGCAAAACATACCTAATTAGGGTGCTATGTACCTTCTTTTACTAGAACATAACATCAAAATATTTTAGACTCTACATTTTTAAGTGAATATAGAATTGCCCAAAATTACATGCTTGAGTGCAGCACTAAGACACCTTGAGATGTTTTTGCATTGAAATAATTTTCCTCAGAGCAAAGTAGACCTAGAGTAACTATAGGCAAAAGAGCTTTAAACAGAAGAATCTAAAGGCCAGATTTTCTACTTTTTTTTTTAACAAATAGTAGGATTTCTAGTTTATGAGCACCTGCTTCCATACAATTTTGAAATGAATCAAATGACTAAAGATCTCTCCAAAAGAAATTAGAAAATGTGCTGCTCCAATTTTTCATAAGAAAAAATACTTTCTTGCTTACAG
Source organism: Sciurus carolinensis (assembly GCF_902686445.1). NCBI lineage: Eukaryota > Metazoa > Chordata > Mammalia > Rodentia > Sciuridae > Sciurus > Sciurus carolinensis. The sequence continues at coordinate 118,970,174 of NC_062215.1, forward strand.
AAAGAAATCATAAATAATCTTTATGAATTAATTAGAACAAAACTAGTTTTGGAAAAAGATCTTCAGGGAGCTTAGATAATATGGCAGCATTAAAAAGTTTTATTTTGTTACCACAAACAATCTTCCTTTTTTTTCCCTTTTGTCAACTCAAACAGGTGAATATTTACAACAGAGCTTGACATGTTCCTTGTCGAGACTGAGATGTGCTATAAGTCTAAATGCATGATGGTTTTGAATATTTAGTGAGAAAAACTAATGTGAAATATCTTGATAGTAATTTTTATATGAATTATGTTTTGTGATGATAGTATTTTGGATATGTTAGGTTAAATAAAATACATACATAAAATACATTTTAAATAATGTGCTCTCCTTTCTGTTTGTTTACATTTTTAACTATTTTGTTTCCATTATAAAATGAGGATCCAGTTCTTCTATATCGATGTCCTATCCCACCCCCAATTAATATGACTTTGTAAATAACACTCTCTGGTGAGTCATGTGCTATGACATAAATGCATTTCCTTTTTGTGTAATTTTTCCTTTCCCTCAGAGTTAATAGCTAATTATTTCTTCCCCCCATCACCCTTATTCCAGTGCCCTCTACTGAACTATGCAAGACTCCACCAGGGAGTTACATCTCTCAGCATTCAAGCCCACCAGGTAGTCTAGCAGGTGTTTTCTCCAGGAGACCTGATTTCCAGATCCCATTGCCCTGCTTTATCTGGGCTAACTGTGCTCGATGGCTATAGCAGGCCTATTTCTTGGATGATCCTTCCTGTCTTCCTGGACATTTCCATCACCTTGGTCTTGAGTTAGGTCACTTGTTCCTACATCCCATCTCTTTCCTCTTTCTTTGCTCTCATACTTTAAGGAGATCCCCACTCTGTGGATTCCTGAGAAAAGATGTACTGGGAATAAAAGTTTCGAGACCTTATGTGACTGAGAATTCTTTAGACTCCTCTTGTTCTTTTGAGAACATTTTGTCTGTATAGAATAATTTCTCCTCAGAATTCTGAAGACAAATCTTTATCTCCTCCAACTTTGAGTTTCATTGTCAAGAGGTTCTATGTCACCATAATTCTTTACCTATTATATGTAAAATATCTCCCCTTTCTCCTGGAAAATTTAATAGCTTCTCCTTTACCCCAGTTTTCTTAAAATTTCATAACAATTTTCCAAGGTAGAACTTTTATTCATTATATCTGATACTTGGTGAACCCTTTCATTGTGGAATTCATATTCTTCAATTATAGGAAATATCCTTGGACTATTTCTTTAAAATATTCTTCCCCTCAGCTTTCTCTGAGGTCTCTGGAATTGCTATTGGCTAATTACTGCATGTCCTGAATTGCCCAATTTTTTTAACCCATTTTTTCTTTTCTATCTTTTAATTTTACTTTCAAAAAATTGTCCCCAACTTTATCTTCTAATCCTTTCATCATTTTTTCTTTTATATACTTTTATTAACTGGGATTACGGGAAGAGTTTGATCCCAGCATAAACATATCATGAAAACATTAAATTGAAGACAGATTTGCCATAAGTGTCAGACAACAGACTAAGCCAACCCCTGGGTCAGATGAGAAACACCAATAATTAATATTGCATAGTCAAATCTTTTGTCTGTGATAGTTGCAGAATAGAAATGAAGACACTGACACCCCCTGGTGTTACAAAGTAAAATGCAACTTAATTTGTTTCATTTTTGAAGTTGTAATCTCCTTTGTCACCAAGCCTCAAAATTCCCAAATCATTTCACATTCTCTCAAGTCAACCTTTTTTCTTTCGCCAATAACTTTCAAGTACCTTATTTGAAAAGATAACTCCTTCCTTCCTTTTTTGTAACCAGGAGTTTTGCTCTAGGAAACACAACTTCCCAGCACAGGCCAAGGGTTCTTTCTCTTTGAAAAGCCACTAAGCACATGGATTCTCCTCTTATTTCTTCAAGATTAGAGGATGAACATGTGTTTACTACATCTTTATTCTGCAGTCATCTTTGTTCTGCAACTTATCTCACCCTGTGATTTTTCATAACTAGAATGCAGTCCTCTGCTCTCTGCCTCCCAGAGACTATCAATAATTCTGGCCTGACCAATCAACCTGCTAAAGCATCTTTGCAGTTATTTATCAGAAAATACTGGGCAAAATAAACATAATACACCTCGGAATACCACAACTCAGGTTTACTCTGTAGGCGTAAGTTCATTTGTTGGCCATGGGCAGGAGAAATATAAGCATAGAGTGAGTAGGCTTGGGAGGACGATATAGGGAGGAAGACATTGAGAAAACAGGAAAGCTGGTGGGAACTGTATATTCCCTGCTATTGAATTTTTCATTTCTGCCCTCAAGAGCTCTTCTGTGTATTTGTGTGTGTATGTGTTCATTTTAATGGACACCTGTTTTTATTTGAATAGATGGAAATATCTTCTCTTCTCATTGAGTAACTTTATTGCCACTCTGAGCATTTTCCTAATCTTTGCATTGTCTCTGTTACCTGTAACTTCCTTTCTTCTGGGTGTATCTTGCTGTCACTTTTGCTTTATATGTTAAAATGTTTCCTGATGATCCTTGACAGTCTTTCTCATGCAAGAGGTAGACAATGAAAAGCTAGGGTAGCTCTGAGTGAGTGTGTACATATTGTGGGCAGAGGGACTTCACAGTCAAGTAATCTGGTTAGGAAATATTCTTCGAAAGACTAGCAGACCCATAGATGTCTTTTCTTGTATTGACTGGTTTCTGCAGAGATTCATTCTTCAATCATCTGCCAGAGGAGGGTAACTAGGTATTTTTCTGCTCAAACACATCCTTACACTCAATCCCCTGCCACCTATGTGTTCATCAGCCCTCAACCGCAACTTGTCTCCTTATGCCAAGCCTGTGGTGAGCGCCCCAGTGCCCTGCTGGGATCAGGAAAGGGCAGCAGAGGCTCTGCACCTGAGTTGCTACACAGGCTCTCAACCCATTCTTGTCTTCAGCCCCATCTGTTCCTCTCCTTCCCCCTCCTTGAAGGACCCTATGGCTTTATATCCTGAGCCTTTCTAGGGGTCTGTAGTACCAAATGGAATGTTGGTGATCTTCCCTTCCCCCAACTAGTACATAACAGTTTTGTTTTCTCTCATCTTCTAACCCCATTATTAGTTGTTTATTTGCTTCCTGGCTCTCTAAATTTTGTTGCCAGTTTCATTTTGTCTTCTGTGTTCTTGTGGTTTTATTCCTTCTTAATTCCTTTAATATCATTCAGTGGTATTCTGAAAAAGCAGGGACAAACAGTGTTTTTCTACCATATTTAACTGATTTTTTAAATGTTTCACCTTAGGAAGCTAAAGAAAGATAAAAGGTACTATTTTCATTTCATGAATCGGATTTATAGAATAAAGAAAGCAACCAATATGGGGCGGGGGCAATGAGAAATACAAGGCTCGGAATAGCTCCTCCACCCCCAGCCACCCAGGCCCAGTCTGGTCTAGTAAATGGTGACTTCCTATGTACTGCTCCCTGGGTCCACAGCCTCAACCACCATGGACAAACTGGTAAACCTCTGCTAATCCTTGCCCCTGCCACATCCTCAGCCTGAGAGCCTCCAGGGTGCAAAAGCCCTCCTTTCCCTATCCTCAGCCTTAGGGATGAATGCATCTACTTTGTGTGGAAGAAAATCTTAGTTGAGAAATACAATTGGTCTTTGATCCTTTCTGCTCTTTTCACATTTGATCTTAGTCCAGCTCAACACATATTTTATTAAGTGCCTATTACAAAGGAGACATTATGTACACCAAGGGTTCAAAAAGACAAAAGTCAGTCCTCCTGCCTTGAGGAGTTCAAAGTCTCATTCATTCCACAGCCTCTCACTAACTCCCACATAGTGATTGTGACTGGCTTCTGCAGAGAGAAGCACTGTGTGGTGGCTAACTAGGTGCTTGACCTTGGATTTTCACTCACACTGATTTTAGTTTTTATATGGATATCTAAAACTGAATTACTATTGAAGGTCATTAGAAATTAACTTGGATCCCAGCACATGGTTATGTCTGTAAGAATAAGATATTAACATTTCTCCCTCTTTTTCTTTCTTTTCTTTCCCTCAGGTGCTGGGAATAGAACCCAGGGCCTTGTGCATGTTGGGCAAGTGCTCTACCATGTAGCCATGTTCCCAGCTCTATGCATTAAGTTTTTGAGCCAGGTCAACTGATGGGGGCTCCAGTAGTGACAAGCTTGTAGTAGGCTCCCTTCTGGGCCATCAGTTCCTCATGGATCCCCTTTTCAATCACCACTCCTTGTGACATGACAGCGATGATATCCGAGTTCTGGATGGTAGACAAGCGATGGGCAATAACAATGCAGGTCCGACCCTCTCTGGCTTTGTCCAGAGCAACCTGAACTGTCTGCAAAGAAAAGATGGAGAGTTGATGCAAAGAAACATGATTGTCCCCAGCCCACCATCAGGCGAGTTCAGTTCTGTTCCACCTGAATAATAATCCCATACTTGGGGGAAAACCCAAAGATTCAGCATAACAGAGGATCAAGAAAGTAGAGGATCAATGATTTAAATTGCAGCTCACTCGCTGGGAAATCTCAGCAAAGCAAGAAATATCAGTGAAACTACAAAGTCACTGTAATTTTGTAATATCTGGTGGCCTAGTTTATTAAAATGAAACCAAGGAAACAATGTAGGCAGAAGTTAAGTGGACATTCCTGATATTTGTCTTCATTCAGGACATTTTAGCTCTTCCCAGAATGGAATCATGATTTTTAAGGTGTTAGTCATAGATTTTGAATTTCAGAATTGTGATTTTTCTCGACTGCATCTGCTTTCATGCAAACTGAACATCAGGTGCCACCTTCTCCCCTGCATTGTATATGGCCTACCCATTGTCACATCACTTGAAAAAACATAAAACATTATGCCTAACATATTACCTAAATTATTTTATTATATTTAAAAAGTTATTTCCCTTTGAAAATGTCACTTAACATGTCACTTAAGAATCTTCAAAACAATTGTCTTAAAGTTAAAATTTGTATGGGAAGCAATTTTCCACTAAACTATTTTCTCTAGACATTGTCTTTTGCTTCCACAAAGTATTGCCAATTTCTACTGTTAATGAATCAGAAAGTTGAAAACAGTGCCATTTTATAAGGACAACTCTTACAGCAAAAGATTCATCCATCACGATCTATGACTTTAAAAAATCAATACTTACCTTTTCACTTTCCGTGTCTAGGGCTGAAGTGGCTTCATCTAGGAGCAAAATTTTAGGATCTCTTATGATGGCCCGAGCAATAGCAATGCGTTGTTTCTCCCCTCTAGAGAGCTGAGATCCCTGAGTCCCAACATTAGTTTCATATTTCTGGAAAAAGTATGGTAAGACTGAGAACTAGAAATGGCCATTGCTTCTGTGCTGTATGGAGCCCACATCAATGACTCCTTCATGAATTTAAATTATTGCTTTTTGAATTTGTGGATAGTGAAAAAATCCTATAAAAGTTATCAAATCCAGCTAGGAATAAAAGATAATATGAAGTTTGTGCTGAGAAATGAGGGAAATTTTATTCCCCATCTCTGCCTTTCTTTTCTCTTTCTCCCTGTCTCCAGATAAGATCCCAGATAGGAGATTCTCAATTTAAGATTCTCTGATTTGCAAGATAAGATCTTCCTCAGATGGAATAAGCACAGGAACAGAAGTGGTTTTCAAGAGACCTCCTGTTCCACTCCTTTCCCGGGGAGACATCAATCTAGAACACAAGCCCTGGTTTGTGTGTATACATCTAGCTCTGCAATCATGAACAACTTATTTAAAATTCTTTGAGCTGCAAACTCATCTGAAAAATGCAGTAATAGAACCCAGCTCACATATTCGTTGTGAGTTTTGATGAAACTGGGAGGGAAAGGGTCTAGCTAGATGCCTGACATAGCTACATTAAAAAGAGCTAACTTCACAGAGTGTTTACTATGATCAGAGATTGTGCTCACATACTAGTTGGGACATCACTCAATATTCACAGAAATCACATTCTATCAATTTATAGATGATGAAACTTAGGTATAGAGAGGCAAGGAAATTGCAAAAAGACAAGTAATAATTAGCAAAAGTGAAATCTAAATTCAGGTGTATCAAGGTTCTGAATAATGGCCCCTAACCACTATTCAACCCTATCTTCCAATTCAAAATCATTCATTCCCTTGTCTCCCTTGCCCCCTGAAAAATGCTCCTGTAAGCCAGATGAGGTCATGGCAGCTTCCTTTATCCTTATGAAGATGAGGTGGTTGGTGAAGAGTAAGTAATATGGGCAAGTCTGTACGAAAAAGAGGCAATAAATCAACTCCAAGGCAGTTCTTGAACAAAACGTGTAGATGCTCAACAAAGATTCACAGAATCAGTTGCTCCTCCGAAGGACACACAACTTTGCTTTTCAACTCCAGATGCAGTAAATAATACATTCCAAGTTTGCTGATTAGGCTGCCCAGGTTAGAACCAACACAAGAGGCTAAGACCCAGGGAGACTTGTGAAAAGAACAAACATAAAAGCCCACCACAAACATTATAAAACTTATAAACATAATCACTTACATAGGAAAGTAATTTCTAAGTGATATATATTTTTTTTAAATGAAGTGGAGAAGGTTAAAAGTAATATTGGTTCTTACAGCTTGGTTTTCATATCTTAATTCTCCTTGTGGTCAACCACTAAGAGAGATACCTGGTGAACTGAAAAATGCCAAGTTGATACTGCCCTAAGTTCAGACTTGGCTTTGGCAAAATAAGAAACAACAAAGTGGGCTGCCAAGTATTGAAATGTTGCGGGGTCAATGATAGCAGCAGCAGTTCTCATTGTGTGGTCATAAGTGTACTCCTTCATTTTGATGTTATTTTTTGAATTTTAAAGATGAAATAGACAATCTCAGAATGGATAAGAAATTGTTCCACAGTTACGCGCACAACTAGGAAGTTTCAGGGTAGATTCAAGCCCATGTCTGCTTCAAACATCAGGCTATTTTCCATGAAGTCAAGCTAATGCTCAGAATGATATTGTTTTATGTATGACAAAGTTGATTTTTACTTATTTTGCTTAAAAAACTAAGAAAATACTGAGACACTGGGAAATAAACTGTATTGCCTTGGAACTTCTCCTTGAGCCAAAATCACAACTTTTTTTTTTTTTTTTTTTTTCTCTCCCCATCTCCTATTCCTGTCTACTGCAGGGACAGCAGACTCAGTGCTCACCTCTGGGAGTGACATGACAAAGTCGTGTAGCTGAGCCTGCTTGGCAGCTGCTATGACTCTTTCCATGGGAATTTCTCTGGTGTTGTCCCCATACTTGATATTGTCCATTATACTGCAGTCAAACAACACTGGTTCCTGGGAAACAATGCCAATATGCGAGCGGAGGAACTGGATGTTCACTTTTCGGCTGTCATGCCCATCTATCATCTGCCAATAGAGGTGATGACAACAGGCATTGAGTTTTGAACCCCAGGGAAGAAGGAAAGCTCATATTCTGGAGTTAGGTTTTATGTGGTGTGGAAAGTCATCTTTATCTAGCAGAATCAGATTTGGTTGAGCCATGGGATACAGAGGCCTAACTCCCAAGAACTGGCAGCCATGATAGACTGTTCCAGATAGCCTAGGAAGTAGGCGGCCCTAGTATGGGAGTGACTTACCGACTGACTGATATGCTCGTTCCTTAAACAAATGGCTTCCCTAAATCCACCCCATCCTGTTCATCACATAAGAAGCCCCTCCCAGTCTTGGCCCCCTTTACCTGTGTGACTATAAAATAAAGGAGAGGTGGGCTACTCCATCTTGTTAGAGACCAGATCTGGTATGGCCCAATCCATCACACCTCTCCCATTTGAAAAGAGTATTGACTCTTGTGTGTTTATTGATGAGATAAGTTTATTGGTAATTAATTGATTTATTTCTCTATTCATTTTCCATAGTCCTTTTCTCTGCAAAGCATAACCTACTACTTTATTAGAAACTGAGCTATTCTCTAGTTGTTGTGTATGTGCTGTATTGGAAGCTCCTAGAAGATGCACTCAATGCTCCATAAGAATCTCCCACAGAAAGTAGTGGAAGTCTCACTACTTGAAACTATTTCACTGTGTTGAAACTATTGAATATCTACATTTGGTAGCTTCCCTAAAAGCAAAGAGGAGTTTTTTAAAATGATGACATGATATTTTCCTTCTTTAAAATGTTTGTAGATATGTTTTACAATGATCTATGATATAGCAAAATATATTGTGCCTATGCAATGCAAAAATATCATAATGATTTCTTCATGGGTCTTGATTTCTATCTACATCAGATCATTCAGAGACATATGTTCGGTATACATGTTAATGTTGGAGAAGTTAAACACAATAGATTCAGCTCCCTGCATCTCACATACTTCACAATCTACCTGAATAACGGGCATGAGGGAGTTGACATTTTGGGAAACTGAATCCTTTCCCTTACCAGAGTTTAGATCTCCAGTGTGTTGTGCTTTCTAGGAGCATCAATCACCAAATACTTTCAAACAAATTAAAAATTTTACACCTAAAATTAATAATAGCAGTGATTTAAATTACAGGCAATCAACTTTTGCTCCTCATTTTCGTAACTTCCTGAATCCTGCCAGTATCTGTTTTATTTCCTTGTTTTGCTTTTTGCAAGGGAAACTTGCCTCTTTCAAGTTTCTCTCAGTATTTCTCTTCATAATGTCATTGGTCTTCATTGTAATTAAGATTATACTATGCAGGAAAATCAAGCCATTTTCAAAATATTAAGGTTAAAAATTGATCAAATTTGGAGCAAAATAAAACATTTTCAGATCCAGACCTCTGAACAATTTCTTAGAAAACTACTTGTGAATGTGTTACAACAAAAGGAGGGTGAAAACCAAGAGAGAGGAAAATATGGACACCATGAAATAATGAATCTAATCCAAGAAAATATTACAGAGAACTCATAGGATGACAACTGTTCACTAGGCAGAGGATGAAATCAATCCAGGATTTGACAAATATGAGAGAAAGAAGCAGGTTTTTCAGAATAGATGGCAGAATACAGACATTGGAAGAAAAGTTTTTTTTTAAAGGAAGAGAAGGGGGGAAAAAATAGGAAAAAGACCTTTCAGAAAAACAATCAAGAAAGAAAATATAATGCTAAAGTGAATCACTACTTGACTACAGGAAGAACAATATTCACATAATCATAGTAAATATTATTAATCAGCTTTCAACTTTTAGAATCAACCTAATGTGAAAGTAGGAAATATAATCAATGTGATAAACAGAATGTGTTTTGTGTTCTTAAAAATATAGAAGTATAGTTAAAATTTGAGAGATAAAGGGAGAAAACAAGAAGTGAAAATAAGGGTAAGACTGCTAACATTCTCATCTTAGAAAGAATTCAAGAGGTATTCTCTACCGGTGGTGGAAAAGCAATGAAAGTGTACTAGTTAGATTTACAAATAGAGGAACTAAAAATAATGTAACTATATTGAGAAGAATTGAGTGAAAAGAGGGAGTGGTGATGGTTAGCTGATTTTTTTCTTTCTTTGGTACATTATAATTTAGTCTTTCATTTTTTAATAAATAAGTCAGCAGGGGTCTGGATGTGTTATATCATGATAACGGCAGCATGAACAAATTATTTAGAGACACAAAAATAATCAGTGGGAAATCTAAAAACATTAAGTGGTTAAAATAGTTGCCTTTGAGCAAGAAAAAGTAAAGAGTATTACTTTTCTTAAAAAAAACCTTTATTATTTGACTTCATCAACTCCTGCACATATTATTTGAAAACAAAGAAAGAAAAAGAGAACGAAATGTTGTGAAAAATAAGTAATAAAGCAATCCATCAACTTCTCAAATATCCTTGCCAAAGCCTTATGATGTATGGCTATCAATTTGAGTTCCTTATGTTATTTAGACTTGGACTTTTTGACCCAGGATTGTTTCCGATTTTTCATGCTCAGTCCCCTTTCTTGTTCATCTGTCATTGTGTCCCTTATCACCCCCACTTTTTCCATTCCTGGCCATTAGTTCCCTGATTAGTTTGCACTTTCTGCTCCATTTACGGGTAAGTGAGTGCTTCTGTCAAATACACTCATCTCCAGCTTTGCAGTGTGCCCAGTTTTCCTTGCCTAACTGGTCAGCAGGCCATCTGGAACTGGGAAGAATATGATGTTAGAAACTGTGAGGTAGAATCCGGTCAACCATAAAATGACTGGAAATGGAAAATATCCATAGGGCTAAGTGTCCAAGGCAAGCACTTTCGAGTGAGTCTGGCAAGGCACAATCTTGGAGACCACTTTTAGAGAGAGATTTTGCAGAAAGCAAAATTCTCAAAAAAAAAAAAGCATTTGCATTGCTTACCACCTTCCCTTCATCAGGATCATAGAAACGTTCCAACAACTGAATACTGGTGCTTTTGCCACATCCACTGGTTCCAACAAATGCCAGTGTCTGCCCTGGATTAACTGACACTGAGAGGCCATTCAGAACTTGCGTTTCAGGCCGAGAAGGATAGGTAAATTTACAGTCGACAAAGTCTATCTTTCCTTGGAAGTTGTCCTGTGGATGAGAGAATTGGAATTACACATGTTCCTTATGAAAGCCTAGAATACTGAAAATGCACCTAAATCTACACCATACTAAGTGAAAAGTATAGGGGTAGCAACTTCATAAAATGATCTTCTACTTTCCACTCTGGCAGGCATAACATAAAAGAAGACTTGAGAAGCAAAATTAGACATTTTACCTCTTAATTCCATTCTAACCTAAGGGGATTTCCTTGTCATCCACTCTTTGACACACTGAATGGAAGAGAGTAGCTAAAAGATAATACATCACAGAAGCCCATCTGAGCCTTCCCCCAAAGGCTCAAAATAATAGCATTACACTTGAAATGACTTAGAGCAAAAGTTATTTGAGGTCTGCACTGCAAAGGTGAATACTGTAGTGAATTTAAAACCATAAATCATAAACCCTAGAAATAGATGTTTAATAAACCACACAGACTTTACTTTTATAGAGCTGAAGGAGAAACAGGTCACTTGACCAATTTAAAAAGATTCAGATTTACATCCACTACTACTGTTTAGGTTTGTTTTGGTATTTTGAACATAAATATTTTTAAAAAAGGAAAAGATTAAAAACACCTCTGGGGATGATCCATTAGGGGGAAAAACATTTTGTTGAGATTGAATTAATTTTCTGGGCATCCACATGGGCTAAAATGTGAACCCAGGTAAATATGAATCAAATCAATATTGCTGAATAGGAAGAACTGGTTTATCTCCATTACCTAAAGGGCATCCATAGAGAACATGTTATTGGGTAGGACTCAAAAGACATCGACTTCATTCATTCTGAAACTCAGTGTGTTTTATATTACATAGAATTTAGCAATCATTGGCTTTGGATACAGTTGCCCCCAAAGGATTCATATGTTGGAAGCTTGGTGCCCATTGTGGCAATGTTGAGAAAGGACAGAACACTTAAGAGGTAAGGTTTAATGCCAGGTGATTGGGTCACTGGGTCACTGCCATTGGAAGAAATTAATGTAATTCTCATCATACCCTGTTGGTTCTTGACAAAAGGCTGCTATAGAGAAGCAAGACCCACAGTCTTACTTCCTATCTCCCTATGGATCTTTCCCTCATGCATTCATTCTTGCCATCCCACCAGGGTGTGTCTCAGCCCAGGGGGCCCTTCCCAAGAGGACAAATCAGTGGAGCCAACTGGTCTTGGATTTACAGCCTCCAAAATTGTGGACCAAATAAATCTCTTTTCTTTTCTACAGACACTTTGTCACAGTAATGGAAAATGGACTAATACAATTGGATCTTGTTGCCTTATTCAGATGCCAGTTTTATGAATAAATTTTGATAATAGATACTTCATTTCTTTATATTGATAAATACACTCTGTCCATTCTGAGTACAGTCTGAATGAATCCAGGCTGTAAATATTTAGAAGTTAAGCAATATTGTCTGACCATCCCCAGTGATCATTCTGCGCGCGCACACACACACACATACACACGCACACACCACGTAAGTCCAACTCCCCTGGCCCAAAACTTACCCATTTTTCACCAGCAGTACTGTATACACTAATTGGAGGTTGTCGGTCCAGTAGCTGAAAAAAGCGTGCTGCTGATATTTTAGCTTTGGCATAACTTGGGGTATAGGAGAATGTTCTTCCAAGAGCTGTTGCACTCAATACAATTGCAGTAATCACCCTGCAATCAGAAACCCAGGCAGAGAAGGGTGGGTGTGGTTGATGTGAAGGCCAAGAGGCAGTAATTAGGGGGTCTAACCCTGATTCTGATAGGAAAGAATCAAGTAGCCTTGAGCAAGTCACTTTAGACTTGTCTGGGAATATGGGAATTGAAGAAATTTGCAAATTGTATTCAATGAAAAGGGGAATGGGGTGGACTGACCAAAGTAGAGCTCAGACCTCCAAACTCTGATTCCACCACAGTGGTTTCTTATTTAAAAATTTTTTGGTTTAAAGAGGAAAAAACTTTTGAAAAAATATTTTTAAAAAGGAGGGGGCTTAAAAGATCACCAGATTGGGTTGATTTTCTTACAATTTTAACATTCTTTGGATCAATGATAGGTACATAAAAGATAATGATGGGTGATATAAGTCTATCAATTCTATGCCAAGCCTGCATATAATTCATGCTTCAGACAACATGAAATTGCCTGTATCCTCCTACTTGTCCCAGTCCCTAACTATATTCAACATGGGTCTTAAAAACAAATAAATGGATGAACAAACAAAGGAATGATAAATCTGGTAAGAGACAACTTTGCTGCTACCTAAACCACGACATGAGGGGCAGCCCTCAAAGCTGTTCACCTGCACCTCCATTCACAGAGGACCTGTCTGGGGTGGGAATGGGATCAGGGGTTGTATTTGTGTATATCTTACTGCTCATCTTAGAAGCAGGACTTGTTTTAGGCCAGAGTTGCAAAAGCAAACATCTTCGAGAGCCAGTCTAAAGTTTAAGGGATTGAAAACACTTGGGATAAAATGAGAAATTATAGAAAAACGACTTTCTAGTTTTTAAAGTAAAGCCATAAATTGGCTTTCTATAGTCTCTCAATTTTAAATGTTGGAAAGTAATTCTTTAAAAGCCCTTGTTTAGGTTGTGGATGTGCTCAGTAGTGGAGCACTTGCCTAACATGCAAAAGGCCCTGAAGTTCAATCCCCAGTACTGCAAACAAATGAAAAAACAAAAACTTTTCTGTAAATGAACAAAAACAAGTCAACAGCTGGTATTCCTGGATTGGGGTTAGTAGTTTTAAACATGCAAAGATTTGGAAAAGAGTTTTTCCCAGTTGAAGTGGGTATAGTAGAAGTGCTAGAAGAAACATAGCAGGTGAGAAAGCAGAACTCTTGGCTTGCAAATGAAACCCCAGAAAACAAATTCTTATTGGGACCACTTTTCCTAATGCTTTCCAAGTCTTTCTCAGACTGTCTCTCCCCTCACTGCCCCCTACCATACCCATTTACATGTGCGCTCCATCTCCTGGTACCCTGACACCGTTAAACTCCCTTAAGCTCTCACCTCTGTAAGAAACTAGACTCAAAGCTAATCTTATGAGAAAAGTAGACTCTGGCTATAAATAAGGAACCTAACATCACTGTGTAGTGCATTCTGTCTCTACATAGGGGAAGTCAGCTGGAAACCTGTTCTCTTTGCAAGAGAGGAGTAGAGTTCAAATATGACAGCCCTATGAAGTTTCTCTAAAAAGACCTCTGGAGTTTTTCAGCATTAACAAGCATAGTAGATTGTAAAAATGATCACACCAATTCATCCTGCAATACATCCCTTTGCAATATGACTTTGTTACTCCTCTCATCAAAAGATGGATTCTATTTCTTTAGTCTTTAAATCTGGGCTTGGTTGTATGACTTCCTTTGGTCAAAGAGACTTTGATCAAAATGTGGTACATAGACAAAAAATGCCAGTACACTGGGGCGTGCCTTTTTCTGCTGCACTTGGAACTCTGAGAACATTTGTGAAGAAAGCAAGCTCATCTACTAGGAAGGCCACGTGGAAACGGGATATACCCAAAGCCTGAAGAAGGTAGCCCAGGCCAGAAGAACCACCAGACCACCCACAGAATCTCATGAAATAACAAATCCCAGCTGTTTCTGACACAGCACTTAGGCTGGTTTGTTAGGCAGCAAAGAAAAGCGAAGTGACAGCACCAGGCAACTCCCCTCTAGAATGCTGGTCTTTTAGGACCTTGGTGGGACATTCCTCACCTAAACACAAAGGTGAAATGGAGTCCCTCATTGGAGATTAAGTAACCTCCAAATCTGTAGGAAGCAGAATTTGCAATAAATGTTATGCTTTGGGAAAAGGCATAGCAAAATCCATAGATATTCGCTTTTTTAATGGCTGTCTTGACTGGTTTCTCCAGCTCAGCTTCGAATGCGTCTGTGAAATGCTTCTCCATGCCAATTCCAGAAACAGTGCGAATGTTATTGAGGGCTTCACTGGTAATCTGAAGAATGAAAGAGTTTTAGGAATAAAAGAGAGGAAATAATTCCTTTGGATTAGTGATGGTACAAACTGCAGAATGCGGTACAAACTGGAGATGGGCATTGCCTGAGAACACACAGAAGTTGCTGAAGATCAACCCCATTGAACCATGAGACAGTTTGTTAGTGAATTTCAAGTTCTACTTAGTTCTAACATGATTTTGTTGCCTCCACTGGTGGGGAAAGAGAGAAGGGGTGAGGGAGGTACACACGGTTATCCTGGAAAGTTCTTCAACTTTGCTAATTCATTTGAAATATCTGAAATTGTATCTTGAGATACCTTCTGAGACAAAAGATAAATTAATGTAAATGTAAACTCTTAGATTAAAAATTAATCTGACCAATTATTAACTTAAATATAAAGTTAATCTTTTATTCTATACTACAAATGTCTGTTTCAATTCATATTCTAAGGTAAATAATCACTTTCTGAATTAGGGTCCTACCCCTAACAAAAGTGCAAAGTTGGGCTACTTCTTCCACTGGGTTAGGAAATCCTTGGACTTCTCCCTACGTGGGCAGTGTCATTTACTTTCTTTAAAGACCCCGATTACAGTGAATTTGTTAAGAGTGAGTGTGTGTAGGGGTGTGTGCGATTTTTTTTACCTGATAAATGTCTGCTCTCATTTATCCCTGATGGTCAGATATTAATTGAAATGGATTTTTTAACAGACATGGCTAAATGTAAGTGTATTTGAAACCTAAATTGTAGATCATGATTCTATTTGGGAAAGGCATTTGCTGCAAGCCTAAAAGTCACTAAAGTAAAAATTCAAAGTGTGTGCTATTAAAAAGATAGTAGCTTCTCTCCATGTGGACAGCAGGATTCAGGGAATTGATTAAACTCAGAATGCCTACTGGACAGAAAGCCAAACTACCTACCTCTACAAGTAAGAAAACACCATATTGGGACATGGAAAAAGTAATAATTCAAAAGGAAATCAAACACATAAACATTTGTGTTTACCCCACTATTTTTCCTTGCCAGTTCAAACTCACAGCAGCAGAGCTTCATTGACATAGCCTTTGCATAGATGCAAAGAGCTAGTGGGAGGTTTCTAACTATGCCTGTCTGCTTCCCTAAATCTCTTTGTATTCCCTATTTTTAACAGTTTGCCTCAGTGCCACTCAGTCATGAGCAAGAAAATTAGGTCTGTAAGATTACCTGTCCTGCCTTCTCCAGAGCCTTCTTGTCTTGAGAGGCAAATACCATCAACATTCTGGTTTGTAGGACTCCTGATAAAGCCAAGAAGGGGAAGAAGCTCAAAATGACCAGGCTGAGCTTCCAGCTACAGAAGAAGGCAATGATTATGGCCACAGTGACATTGGTGAAGGAATTGACCATCATCCCAATTTGAGAGCCAGCAGCCTGTAAACCAAAAGCAACCAACCCAACTCAGACACAGTCTTTTACCAAATGCCATTCTGTGAAAAGGCTATTTTATACAAAAAGATAGGCTCTTGTCTTGTTGTGATAAAATATATAAAACATATTATTTATCATTTTAGCCATTCATAAGTGTACAATTCAGGGACATCAAAACCATTCGTAATGTGTGACCATCACCACATTGACACCGAAAATGTTTACATCATTTTTAACTCTGTACCCATTAAATGATAACTTCGATTCCCTTCTTCCCACAAGTCATTGGTAACTTCTATTCTATTCTCTGCCTCTATGAATTTGCATATTCTAGGTATTTCATATAAAGAGAATAATAAAGTATTTGTCTTTCTGTGTCTGGTTTATTTTACTGAGTTTAATGTTTTCAAGGTTCATCTACATTGTAGTACATATCAAATGATATTCCATTAGAAGGCTGAATATATTCCATTGTATATATCTATCACATTTTGCTTATTTATCTATCCACTGATGGACACTGAGTTCTAGCACCATTTGGCTATTGTGAATAATGCTGCTATGAACATCGATGTACAAATATCTGTTCATGTGTCTGCTTTGAATTCTTTTGGTTATAGACTGTGTTAGTTGGTTTTTTGTCCCTGTTACCAAAACACCTGACAAGAACAACTTAGAGGAGGAAAAGTTTATTTGGGGATCATGGTTTCAGAGGCCTAGTCCATGATTGACTGGCTCCAAGACAGAAACATCATGGTGAAAGAGCACAGCAGAGGAAAGCTGTCAACTCATGGCATCCAGAAGGCAGGGAGAGAGAGGAGAGAAGAGGAGAGGAGAGCAAGGGAGAGGAGAGGAGAGAGGAGAGGGAAAGTACATGAGGAACCAGTGACAAGATATAATCTGACCTACTTCCTCCAACCCCTTCCCACCTTCCCACTCAGCATTCCATTCAAATTGTGAATCCATTAAATGGGTTGATCCACTGATAAGGTTAAAGCTCTCATCATCTAATCATTTAACCTCTGACCATTCTTGTATTGCCTAACACTGGAGAACACTGGAATTCAACAGCAGAGGAATGGAAACTGTAAAATCCAGTGACCTGGGACAGCAGCATAGCAAGAAGGACAAAATATTCCAGCACTGCCACCCTTGCTTCACAGCAGAGGAAGGTGGAGTTCCTCTTCCACAGAAGTAAACATGAAAGAGAAAGTCTCAGCAAACTCTACCAGCACAGACACTGGCAATCCTAGCTATTGGAAAGTTTCATGGGCCTTGCAGGTTTAAAGCCTAAATATACAAGAGGCCTGAAATGTGCATTGTAGCTGACTTTGGAAAAGGAATTCAATTCATCTCTCAGGAAGCCCCTAAGGTGCTATAACCAGCAGACATCTGGAGAAGGGACCCTCTGTCTGAATCTGAATTGCTTTAGGGCTCAGAAACCCCTGCATATTACTGTCTCTGGGACCACCCTCACAAAAAAATTCCATTGCACTGGGCAGGGAGTAACTTCCTTATGAGACAAACTTGGTGGTGGAGTGACCGACAGAAATCTGCTGAGATGGCTATATGGTGGGGAGCAGGTGTTATGACACAAAGGGGAGCAGAAGGTGCTGTTCTGAAGAGCTGGGGATGAAGATCCTGTTCTCTGAGACCCAGGCATAGTCAGTCACATGTGGTTTTACACTGGTGCCAGGAATGAGGGCAGTTGTCCACATGCTTCCCACCACTGCTCTCCCAAGACCATGCATGGGTGCCTATTGTTAACAAGGTGGGTAAAGAACTCTGTGGTTCCAAACCCCATCCACCAAGCCATGCTGGGGCAGTTTCAAACAATACCACTGAAAATGTGTCTGTAGCCCCACCCCTAGGGGACGGAGCCTTAGAAGATCTGGAGGAAAACTTAGCCCAGTGCTGGCTTCAATATACTCTTGCTCATTCCTATGAGCACCTCAGTTAAAAGGAACTTTTCCCCACTCTAGCTATGATCGATCCACTCAATCTCTGGTGTACATGAATCAAAGGGATAAGGCCCTCAGTTTTTGCCCCATCCCCAGGTATGCACAACTAGGGGAGTCTGAGGTCCCACTCCTGGGGGGCAGAGTCAGTAGCAGCAGAGAGGAAGAACATAACTTGTGCTGTCCCAGCACCTATGTGAGGTCCTTGCATTGCTCCCTGCACATATTGTCTGATCATGCATTGTTGACAAGACTGGGTGTGAGTGCAACAGAGTGGAAGCTCTAATTCCTATCTTAACCTCTCCTGGTAGAGCACCTGAACCCACAGCAATCAGAGGACAAGAGCTTTAGACACCTCATCTCTACAGCAGCAGTCAAAACCAGAGACCCATTCAAGTCAAGATAGCCAGTATCGACATTGCCTAAGGAAATCCCCGTCACCTGATGGGTTCACCCCTCCCACTGTGGGAGTAATCACACAGGGTTCCTGACATCCTGAATACGCCACACCAGCCTGAACTGCTAGTGTTCCAACTTTAGAATGACCAGCAGAGACAGTGTGTGATATTTGTACACACTGTGCCCACATTCACTAATCATAGATAAAGCAGTTACAGGAAGATTACATTTTGGTACCCAGATGGCAATAAACCCATCATAAATTGAAACTTTTTCAGGAAAGGTTCTTACTAAGAATGTCATCCCATAAATGCAGTAGAAATATCAGATTTATTATATGTGAAAATTTTAGCATAGGAACAAAAGAAATATGAATAACCAAGGTAATATGGCACCTTCTAAAGCTCATTACTCCCTAGTAACAAATTCCAAGGTATCAAAGTGGAAGAAATGCCTGATAAAGAATTCAAAATGATGATTTTTTAAAAAAACTCAATGAAAATACAGATAAACAGTTAAAAAAATCAGGAAGATGATTTAGGATACAAATGACAAATTCAACAGAGAGATTTTGAAAATGAAGCAAATAGAAATCTTACAAATGAAGAGCTCAATAAGTCAGACAAAAAGTTCAGTTGAAAGCTTCAACAACAGACTAGATCAAGCAAAAAGATGATTGGAACTTAAAGATAGGTCTTTTGAAAAATCATGTTCAGAGAGAAATAAAGAAAAAGTTTGTTTCATTCCAGGGATGCAAGAATTGTTCAACATATGCAAATCAATAAATGTAATTCACCACATAAATAAAATTAAGGACAAAAATCACATAATTATCTCAATATATGCAGGAAAAGTCTTCAACTAAATTCAGAACCCATTCACGAAAAAAAAAAAATACACTGAAATTCGGGATAAAAGAAACTTAACCTCAATATCACAAAGGTTATATATGACAAACCCAAAGCCAGCCTCAGACTGAATAGATAAAAACTGAAAGCATTTCTTTAAAATCAGGAAAAGTATGTTCACTCTCATTACTCCTATTCAACACAGTACTCCAAAGTTTACCTACAGCAATTAGGCAAGAGAAGGAAATTAAAGGGATACAAAAATAGGAAAAGAGGAATTCAAATTATCACTGTCTGTAGATAATGTGATGATATACTTAGAAAATCCAAAAAGCTTCACCAAAACACTACTAGAGATAATAATGAAGTTTAGTAAAGTAGAAAAATAAAAACAACAATAGCTTTTCTATACACCAATAATCAATTCACTGAAAAAGGTATTAGAAAAACAATTCCATTTAAAAGTGAATAAAAAATAAAATTCCTAGAAAAAAAATCTAAGGTGGAAGACCTCTACAATGAAAATTATAGAATGCTGAGGAAAGAAATTGAAGAGAACACAAGAAGACAGAAAGACCTCCCATGTTATTGGATAGACAGAATAATATTGTTCAAATGGCCAAGTTACCAAAAGTAATCTACAGATTACAGATTCAATGCAAGCACCATCAGAATTATAGACATTCTTCACAGAATTAGAAAAAAATTCTAAAATTTCATGTGGAAGAATAAAAGACCCAGAATTGCCAGAGCAATCCTAAGCAAAAAGAGCAATGCTGGAAGCATCACAATACCCAATTTTAAATTATACTACTGAGCTGTAGCAACAAAAACATCATGGTCCTGGCATAAAATCAGATGCATAGACCAATGGAGTCGAATGGAAAACACAGAGACAATCTCATACAGATACAGTCATCTGATCCTTGATAAAGGTGCCAATAACATATGTCAGAGAAGGCAGCCTTTTTAGTAAATTGTGCTGGGAAAACTGTGTATCTGTTAAGCAGAAAAATGAAATTAGATCTCTTTCCCTCACTCTGCACAAAAGTCAACTCAAAATGGATCAAAGGCCCCAAAATTAGAGTAGAAATTTTGCAACTGCTAAAAGAAAACATAGGGGCAACACTCCAACATATAGGTACAGGCAACAAGCTCTTCAATAAGATCCCTAAAAGTCAGAAATAATAACAAGAATTAATAAATGAAATGGCATCACATTAAAAAACTTCTGCATAGCAAAGGGAACAAAAGAGTAAAGAGACGACCTACAGAACGGGAGAACATCTTTGCTAATTACTTTTCCAGCAAGGATAAATATACAGAATATATAAAGAACTCAAAAAAAAAACAACAACATGTACACACACATACACACACACACAGACAAATAACCCAACCAATAAATGTGAAAATGAACTAAACAGACATTTCTCAAAATAAGAAATACAAATGACCAACAGATACATGAAAAGATGTTCAACATCATTAGCTATTAGGGAAATACAAATCAAAACTATACTAAGATTTCATTTTACTGAAGGTAGAATGACAATCATCAAAGATACAAATAATAATAAATGCTGGTGAAGATATGGAGAAAATTGGAACACTAATAGACTGTTGGTGGAATTGTAAATTAATACAACCACTTTGGAAAGCAGCAGCACGGAGATTCCTCAAAAGGCAAGGCCTGGAACCACAACAACTCAGCTATGCCACTCCTCAGCACCTTTATGGAAATGAAAATCAAAACAATGAAATTCTATCTCACCCCAGTTAGAATGGTTGTTACCAGTCAATCAATAGATAAATAACAAATATTGGAAAGCATATAGGAGTAAAAGAAATTCTTACACACCACTTGTTGGAATGTAAATTAATATAGCTACTATGTAAAACAGTATGGAGGGGTCTCAAAATACTAAAAATGCTAACACATGATCCAGCTATCCCACTCCTGGGATATATATATATATATATATATCTCCACAGGAAATGAAGTCAACATAAAAAAAATGGCACTATTGTGGCGCCATTTATAATATTTAGGATATGGAATTAGCCTAGGTACCCATCAATGGAAAAATGAATAAAGAAATCATGGTACATATACACAATGGAATATTATTCGGCCACAAAGAAGAATGAAATCCTGTCATTTGCAGCAGAGTTCATGGAACTGGGGCACATCAGGCGAAGCAAAATAAGTCAGACACAGAAAGACAAGTATCATGTGTTCTCTTTCATATGTGAAAAAAACAAACAAAAAGTTGACTTGAATTTAGAAGGGGAATTACTAGGCAATGAGAATGGCGCAATGGGGAAGGTAGAGGAGGAATAGTAGGTAACGTGGTCCATAGATGGACGTGGTTAATGCATGATGTATGCATGTATGGAAATATCACAGTGAAACTCATTAATATGCACATTAATATAGGTCAATAATAATTTTAAAAGAGACTACATTAAAATGATGCATTGTACAATTCTAGAAATCTGTTATATAAAAATATATAAAGATTAAAATAGGCTTTCATCAGATTTTTTTTAGGGGAGGGGAACAAAGCAAGCCAGCAAAATACTAAATAGAATGTGATCTTAAGTCTGTGGAAAACAGGTACACACAGAAAAAACCTAGAAGGATCAAAAGGGAAAATTTACATGGATTTTCCTCTAAGAGCATTCTAGATCCATCAAAACTCTCACATACCATTTTCAATAGTTTTGATTGAACTAAGAGTTGAAGCACGTTATTGTACTATCAATCCATTGAGTTTATTTTCTTCCAAGAACTTCTTTTTCTTTTTCAGAGAAAATGAATAGAGATGTTGGGAGATAAATTTAGCTTTTATCACTTTCGTTCAAATGCCTGGTTTTATAAAGGCATAGCCTTAACTTACTCATGCATTAATTATCAAAAAGACCACAGATTCTGGGATTGAGAAACCACAGCTTTGTCTTCCTTAGTCAGAAAGTCAGCTCTTTCAAGCCTTCAAGATTCTAGACAGTAACCATTTCTTTCCCTGTTTCCTAAATGGGATCATTCAGAGTCTGCTTAAAACAGCTTCTCTTTTTGTAAGGCTAATCACACTCTGGGCTTCCACAAACTCTTTGCTTCCAACCTTTGAGGGGCGCTAGTGAGTCTTATAGAGTCTAAGCTTTCAGGCCTGAGAATAGAGTCAAATAGGAGTCTCAGAAAAGTCCTTCTCAGTTGCTAGAGCCAGAGGAAATCCCAAACCTTGACAGATCATGCTGCATGTCACAAGACTGATTCTAGGCATTGCCTAGGGGACACTGCTTTAGCTGCTGTTTGTCAGCACGAGAAATGGTGGGAAATGTAGTTCTGGAATATGCCAATCTCAACAGCTCCTATTCCAGAAGAAACAGTTAAGAGATCATCAGAATGCTCCACAGTTAGAACATCTCTGTCAGTTATTTCCTTTTTTCCCTGCTTCTGAGCTCTGAATGTGTCCCTCCAAAATTCATTTTGAAACCTCATCCCCACTGTGGAAGTATTAAGAGGTGGGGCATTTGGGAGATGATGAGGTCACAAAAGCTCTGCCTTCATGGATAGGATTCATACCGTTATAGAAGAAGCTGAAGGGAGCACCGTTGCCCCTTCAATCCTTCTGCCACATGAAAATGGAACATGAAGCTGTCATATTTCAATCAGAGAGAACAAGCCCTCACCAGACACTGACTCTGCTGGTGATTGGATCATAAACATCCCAACCTACCAACCTACAAGAAATAAATTTCTATTATTTATAAATTACTATAAATATTGTTATAGCAGCCCAAACAGACTAAGATACCCAAATAGCTTACCCCTTGAACTTGGGAAGCATCTGTAGCAAGTCTTGTTGCCAGTGTTCCAGGACTATTTCTGAGATCATCAAACCAGCCGATGTCTTGCCCTAACATCGCCCTGAAACCAAATTTACGTAGCCTTTTCGTGAGGAGCTCTCCAGATTTAGCAAAGGTGTATCCCTAAAATATAAAGAAGTCTTTAGTGATATTTTAACATGAAAAGAGGCGAAACAGCTTAATCACTTAATGAAAAATAAAACTTCTCACCTGCAGAAATTGGGTACAAAGGGATACACAGCCTAGTCCTACAAAAAGTAGGCACACAGTTGCAATGCTTGACTTTTGTTCCTCTTTATCAGGAAGTGAAAAAGTCTTTGGAAGATAGTAAGCAAGAAAGAAATCCTTTTTATTATAAACAACAACAAATACATTCAAATATGTTTAAACAAAATTACATATCTCTACTCATTTGTCCAAACCCACATAACGTGCACTAAGAGTGAACCCTAAGGCATTCTAGGCACTTTGGGTGATCATGATGTGTCAGTGCAGGTACATCACTGTAAGGATTGCACCATGCTAGTTGGAGATGCTGATAATGAAAAAGAGCAGGAGGTATGTGGGAAATCTTTGTACCTTCCTAATTTTGCTATGAACCTAAACTTAAAATTTAAAATACTAGTAATTAACTAGTAGGTTAGCTATGAACATTAAATATTAATCTCTTGTGGGGCACAATGCCTGGCCAATGAAAATCAATGGTGAAAATTACAGAATTTTTGTGTCGTTTCTTTGCCTGACTTAAGCAATTGTGTTGGCTTTTGTCTGACACAGATAAAGAAAGATGATACCATCACCTCAGTCCTTTAAGTAATAAGGCAGAAAATGAAGAAAGGGAGGGAGAAGTGGAAGGAGGGAGGGAGAGGGGAAGGAAGGAAGGAAGGAAGGAAGGAAGGAAGGAAGGAAGGAAGGAAGGAAGGAAGGTAGGAAGGAAGGAAGGAAGGAAGGAAGGAAGGAAGGGAAATCCTTGAAAATCTTATAACATTAATCTGAGTTAAACTCAGAAGTATTATTTTAACCTCTATCTTGTTCAAGTAATAAAATGTAAAATAGTTGATTTTCACACTGAGGCATCTTGCCTGCTATTAGTTTTATACATATAAACTAGTCCACAAATATAAACAATTTGTTATATATACTTGTATATATTTCATCTTTAAATGAAGTTTAAATTCTTCATATCATTAGAAAAGCAACTAGCTATCAAGGGATTGAATAGAATTGACTTAGAAAAGAAAAAATCTACATCAGAGACCAATGTTGTTGCCTCTCAATCACAGGAAGCTAAAACACCTCTATTCAAAAAGCTATGGGGTTTGTGAATGGGGATTTTTAAATCTATAATAGCTGGTAAATGACATTCATAAATACATGATGAATTTACAGACATTTGCTCAAGTAACTTACTGAGAAGCAAACAGTCACAATAAAAAAATTGAAAAAACATATTCCAATGACATAACCCTGAAGTAAAAAGAATTTTAGGTGCAACAAAATCTTCCTAATGCAGACTACCTGAGGGAACTGTGAGTTCAGGAAAAGTATGCATTAGAGTGCTATTCCATAAATCCTTACCTATGGTTCTGAAG
The DNA here is from genome assembly GCF_902686445.1 of Sciurus carolinensis. NCBI lineage: Eukaryota > Metazoa > Chordata > Mammalia > Rodentia > Sciuridae > Sciurus > Sciurus carolinensis. Next base: position 118,994,764 of record NC_062215.1, read on the forward strand.
TAGTTTGAGTAACTCAAACAGTGCTAACAAACAGTTGCTCAAAGGAAACTGTATAATTATTTAGTGCCTGCTATATGCTAAACATCAGTAAAAACAATGACTGTTATTCCATTAACTTGTTTTTTCATTATTATTCTATTAACCTTTTCTTGCAAAGCAAAAGAAATTTGTTCAAAAAATTGCAAATTCCAAAGTGATATGTGGAGGGAGGATGCTAGGTTAATGAGATTTTAGTACTCTTAGGACAAAGTTTCTAGTTAACCCAGGTAGAAAATGGGTTTGGAAGATACCACAGTAATTCTTCCCAGTATAACATGACTCAGAGGTTTACAGAGTTTAAAATTTCAGAAATGTAAAGCTATATTTTGCGTTGGTACTAAAATCACTATGCAAATGCCCTGAAACTTCAAACTGCAATGCCACAATCACCATAACCCCAAAGGTCACCACCTATCACAGCCACGGACTCTAGAATTCAGAGAAGTTCATATGAGTCTTACTTTCTAAATGAAAATCTAAAGCCCAAAACTTCAAGTCATTTGTCTGAATTCACTTAGCTAAGGATTATTCTTGAATAAGGAAATGCCTTTTAGCTTCCAGTAAGTGAGTTCTGGGCTCATTCTTTAGACTTAGGGTATTCTCCACCTTTTCAGTGTTACCAAAGAATACTTGACTAATGTTAAAATACACACACACACACACACACACACACACACACACAAAATTGTCTGGTTTGAGATTGGGCATCTGATCTAGCCATAATCTTTTTCTACGAAATCGTGCTCCATGAGTTCTTGATACATTTTATTGTTGAGATGCAGCCCAAGAGCTACCCATCAGTAGATAACTCTTCTCTTATACTAGTAGGAGTTCAGCACACATCTTTGCCATTTTCAAAAGGGTAAAAACTCTTAAACTCTTGTTAAGTGCCAAATGTGAAGTATGTGACTTAGCCTACTTTAACTTAAATTGGGATTTCTTTAAATTCTCAAAACAAACCACTGAGACCTTAGGTTTCTTGTCTCATGTTACAGATGATGGAACTAAATCTCATCAAGAATAAATCACTTGATATTGAACTCGAGTTGGAAGAGGCGAATCCGGTCTCAAAATGGAGGGCCATGATCCAAAGGAACCAAAGCAATTGAGGAAGCTGTTTATTGGTGGTCTGAGCTTTGAAACTACAGATGATAGTTTAAGAGAACATTTTGAGAAATGGGGCACACTCACAGATTGTGTGGTAATGAGAGACCGCCAAACAAAACGTTCCAGGGACTTTGGTTTTGTGACTTACTCTTGTGTTGAAGAGGTGGATGCAGCAATGTGTGCTTGGCCACACAAGGTTGATGGGTGTGTAGTGGAACCAAAGAGAGCTGTTCCTAGAGAGGATTCTGTAAAGCCTGGTGCCCATCTAACAGTGAAGAAAATTTTTGTTGGTGGTATTAAAGAAGATACAGAAGAATATAATTTGAGAGATTACTTTGAAATGTATGGCAAGATTGAAACCATAGAAGTTATGGAAGACAGGCAGAGTGGGAAAAAGAGGATTTGCTTTTGTAACTTTTGATGATCATGATACAGTTGACAAAAAAACCACACTATTAATGGGTGTAATTGTGAAGTGAAAAAAAGTCCCTTTCTAAACAAGAAATGCAGTCTGCTGGATCATAAAGAGGTCACGGTGGTGGATCTAGCAACTTTGTGGGTCATGGAGGAAACTTTGGAGGTGGTGGAGGTAACTTTGGCTGTGGTGGAAACTTTGGTGGAAGAGGAGGATACGGTGGTGGAGGTGGTGGCAGCAGAGGTAGTTACGGAGGAGGATGGTGGATATAATGGATTTGGAGGTGATGGTGGCAACTATGGCGGTGGTCCTGGTTATAGTAGTAGAGGAGGCTATGGTGGTGGTGGACCAGGATATGGAAACCAAGGTGGAGGATATGATGGTTACAATGAAGGAGGAAATTTTGGTGGTGGTAACTATGTTGGTGGTGGGAACTATAATGATTTTGGAAATTACAGTGGACAACAGCAATCAAATTATGGACCCATGAAGGGGGGAAGTTTTGGTGGAAGAAGCTCTGGCAGTCCCTATGGTGGTGGTTATGGATCTGGTGGTGGAAGTGGTGGATATGGTAGCAGAAGGTTTTAAAAACAGCAGAAAAGGGCTACAGTTCTTAGCAGGAGAGAGAGTGAGGAGTTGTCAGGAAAGCTGCAGGTTACTTTGAGACAGTTGTCCCAAATGCACTAGAGGAACTGTAAAAATCTGCCACAGAAGGAACGATGATCCATAGTCAGAAAAGTTACTGCAGCTTAAACAGGAAACCCTTCTTGTTCAGGACTGTCATAGCCACAGTTTGCAAAAAGTGCAGCTATTGATTAATGCAATGTAGTGTCAATTAGATGTACATTCCTGAGGTCTTTTATCTGTTGTAACTTTGTCTTTTTCTTTTTCTTTTCATTGCATCAGGTATATTGCCCTGTAAATTGTGGTAGTGGTACCAGGGATAAAAAATTAAGGAATTTTTAACTTTTCAAAAAAAAAAAAAAAAAAAGAAGAAGAAGAATAAATCACTTGCCCAAAGTGTGTCCAGATAGTACAGAGTAGAGACCTATAAAAAATCCAGGACTGGCTGACTCCCAAGTTCTTGCTTTTTCCCAGCATGCTATATCCAAATTGCTATGGTTGGAGCACTTGGTACAATTTCCAACTCAAACAGACACAGGGGAAATGAAACAGATAAATTATGCCTTATGTGTATATTGAGGGTTGGCTAGATTAGCAACCAGTTTCCAAATAGGGTCCAATTATGTGCTGGGCCCATGTCCCACAGTGTGGTCTCAACACACCACATGTAGATATTGTGCCCTTTAGGTATGTCAGAATGAAAATAGAACAATTAAAACCAGATTCATGATAACACTCTGTGAGATGAAAGCATCATGAAAGATGAATATGTAATAATTATGCTCAGAGGCAAATAGAAGTCCTCTTCTTTATTGGAGTGGAAAGACAGTGGTTTGTTTAGTATCTTTCTCCTAGCAAATATAACCCTGTGAAAGCATTAATGAGAAGCCAGCTTTGGATTTCACCAAGTAGGTTTTGCTCTTCTAATCTTGCCACCCTTAATTGCTGGGTCTAAGTCTATCCTAAAATTTCCAGTTGTGACCAGAAGAGTCCCAGAGAATATTCTCTCTACCAATGACCACATGGGAATTCAAGAAGGGTGTAAGTTATAGCTGAACTGTCTTTTTTTTTTCTGACTTGGCCATTTCACAACCAGTAGAGCTGAAGGATAGCTTAGAGATCAACTTCGTCAATCCTTCCTTTTATAGTTAAGAAAACAGGTCTACAGAAGTAACAGGAAGTAATGTCACAGCACCCAGGATGTGATGCATAACTAGCAGAGCCAGTTTCAGAGGAAATGTCTCCTGACAGGAATTTCAGGACTCTTTCCTTGGCAGCTCATATACATGGTTTGGATGAAGTTGAATGAATATATTCTTTCCTCTGCTTTTATAAGAAAGAGAGATAATCAGCAAAAAAGTAGACATTATGAGTTTCTTTTCGAAAGCAAACATCAGAAGTAAGATGGTGGCACATACCTGTAGTGGGATCTGTAGTCCCAGATACTGGGAAGACTGGAGCAGGAGGATCACGTGAGCCCAGGAGAGCAAGGTCTTATGCCCTACCCATCTATACCTGCTGCAGAGTGCTCAGTGAGATTCATTTCCAGAGCCTCTCACTGCTAGAATGGCAACTTTGCTGGGGGCAGGCAGAGAGAGGTCCTGATTTTTCTAGACTACCTTATTCCCAACACCAGCAACAGCACCCAGCAAACAGCAAATGACCAATAAATACTGGTCAAACGATGAATAGATTTTTCTGTGTAATGTTTGTTTTCCTCAAGGACTGAAAACTCAGCCAGGTGTCATGGCACATGTCTGTAATCCCAGTGGTTTGGGAGGCTTAGGCAGGAGGATCACAGGTTCAAAGCCAACCTCAGCAATTTAACGAGACCCTAAGCAACTTAGCAAGACCCTGTCTCAAAAAATTAAAAAAGGACTGGGGATGTGGATCAGTGGTTGAGTGTCTGGTTTCAATTCCCAGCATGAAGAAGAAGAAGATGGAGAAAAAGGCAGAGAAGGAAAAAGGAGAAGGAGGAGGAAACGGGGGAGGAGGAAAAGAGACTGAAAATTCCACTGAGGAATTATAACTGACAAGGCATTCTTGAATCCCTAGCATGGTGTCTCAGTGAGACTATCAATCAATATCTGTTGAGTAAGTGAAAGAACATTTCTTTACAATGGATACTGTATTTACTAGAAAATTATGGAATTTAAATTAATTGCGCAAAATATTTTCAGCATAAAAGAGTGTAGCACCACAAAACCAGAAGTTCAATTAATCAGATTTGAAGGTCCTGTGTTTCCAATTTCCTACCTCCCTGAAAGTAGCACAATTTCCTCATTTATCACAAGGAGACAGTTTGAAAATTAAAATGGTGGGCTGTTGGAGCCACACTTGCCTTGATTTTGTTCGTGGATCACCCAGATCTTCCTGTACAACAGGTCTGTAGGGACACTTTACAGTCAGGACATTTATCAGAGAGGTGACAAGAGAGAGATGTAGGGCAGGGAACTAAAACGTAAGCTTTTATCATGTACTAAGCTCAGATAATGTGCACTGGCAAATCCTTTGACTGTGCCGCCTTACTAAGTTAATTATATTCTTTAGATTCTATGTTTCCTTCTCTGTTGACCTCACAGGATGTGTATGTGTTTGTGTGTGTGTGTGTGTGTCTGTGGTGTATCAACTAAGAACTATAACATCATCTTGATGACTAATTTTGCAATAATATTTTATCGCAATCTAGTTCTCCAGTCACTCTGGCTGGGTTTGGCTCTCCAGTTCTATCACTTTCTATCCCAAGTTCTCTGAGCCTTGGTTTGCTCCTTTATAAAACAGGAATAATAACAATCCTTACCTCAGATGGTTCTTAGGAAACATAAGTGAACAATTATACAAAAGTGCTTAGATAGTGCCTACTACATAATATCTATAGTTATTATTACAGCAATAAAATCAGATGGAGAATATCAAAATTCCTAGGAGTGAAAGATTGAAACAAGCTTATTCTTTATTCATGCCTTATCTTACTATTTTTTTTGCTTTTCTTGCTTCTTCCCCACTTCCCCATTTCAAGGCAATCAGTAGGAGAACAGAGAATTTTCTCTAACACTGCTATTGTAAGTCAAATTTTGTACCTCAGCTGTTCAGCAAGATTAAAAATTGCCTGAAATCATTTTGCATTATTCAGAAAACCTGCTTTGCACTCTGATGTGGTTTACACACAGGTAGGCTTCCTTCTTCCAATTCAAAGTCTACAATGACAGTGCCATTTTTTGTACAAGCATGTGTGAGTGCCCTGTTGACCCAGACAAGAGTGTTCAGCTTCACCATCTCACCTTCACTGTGACAGAGACTCAATGAACTTTTCATTTTTTATGTTAGAGCAAAGAGCCCAGCTACCAAGATGAGATAGCCACTAATAAAAAAGAAGGAAGTCTGAAAAGAATAAAGCATCTCAGGCACACACTTACCCCAACAATCTGACTGAATAAAAGGGCATAGAGGGGTGTGAGTGCCCCATTCACACCTGCACTCAGGGCGCCTACCAGCATATAGGGCCATTCTGGAGCATTGAATTTCATGATTCTTCTAACTGAGGCAGGCAGGACTTCTTCTTCCATAAAAATGCTCTTGTTCTTGAGGGGAGAGAGGATTACATTAGTGATCCAGATGTATATGTGGATGCTTTGCATATTCTCTTTTACTATACATCTGACCCTCTGGCGTTCATGCATTTTACAGTCATGGTTCGATTGGTTTTGAGTGACTTCTATGATCTCCAAGATGCAGTGGTTTGTTATTTTGGGAGGAATGCTCGTGAATTGCTTAGATGGGAGGGAACCTTCTGGACTGCTCATCTGATGCTGTGTTTATGATCCTCAATTCACAAGTGATCATGTGTTAACTCTTTTAAATAGGTTGGATCTTTGAGAATAATAACTCCTAATTAGAAAAACCTTCGCTCTGGTGTAGTTCCACGTGGGAGGACTTGAGAAAATTTTGAGATATGTTCGTCATAAATGTCAAGGTTCTATAATCTAGTAACTGGCTAGGATATCTGAAACAAGACAATTTAAACCATTTTTAAGTGGTGTCAGCAGCTATCATTTACTTACTTTCAATAAGGTTTTCCTTTATTAGTGCCCAGAAGTAAGTGATACTCCATTGGGATTTCTAAATTGCATGTTTTTTGTTTGTTTTTTGTTTTTTCAGAAGGAGTAAAAATTAGTATTTCCCTATTCTGAGCATTTTAGTTGCTATTAAAGTGTCAGAGCTAGTAAATTTTTTTCCTCTCAAAGGCAAATATTCCATATAGAACCATCATTTTTCCTTGCTAGCACTATTACTCAATTCTTTAGGCCCATTTATTCAGCAATTTGTTAAATTTATTACCCACTCTGAGAAAGGATTCTAGGTGGCTTAAATTGATTTGTATTGATTTTTAAAAACTTTTTCTATAAAACGTACTTAAGATATCTATAGAAAAGTGGCCATAAAACATTAACAAATGCTCTTTTGCACTAACACATAGCATTTACCCTTTAGGTAGCTGAATATCAGGAATAGATATTAGCAAAGATCTTCAAAAACTTTTCCTTTGCTTACAAAGTCAAAGACCACATTACCAATACATTTTATATAAAAGGCTGGTGTCAAGTCCATTCATTATAGTTGTAAGCCAAATAGGATGAAGGAAGGCAGCTCAGGCTGGTGACAAATTTGTCATTACCTCCATGTCAAGTTCTCGCTCAGTTGCTTTCATCATTTGCACTTTGTCATTGGTACTCAATCATGTGGCAAATCCTCGTGCTCAATTATTTCATTTCTGACAGCTTACTAACTTCAGGCCACCAAGGTCAAAGAGAAAAAAAAAAAAAAAAAGGTGCCTGGGAAAGCATGAGTAGAACAGGCAGAAAGAATGGGGTTCTTGAATAAGCCCCATACAGCACCAATAGAATATATCGCCAAGCACCTTAGTTCTCCGAGCTTCAGTTACCTCCTCCTTAAAATAAAAGAGTCAGACTAGGTTGTTGCAGGGAGACAATGTTTCCGGGTCTCTCATATTTCTGCACATGTTGTGAGCAGAGGCACTGACTACCTTTTGTTCAGATTATTTTTCAAGAATGTTTATATAGCAAATAACCTTGGGAGACAGACAGTGTCTTCACCCCAAGCAGTAAGCCCATCTCTCCATTAGAAAAGACCCAGGCTTCTCAAGTTCAGGGTTCCTCTGGTCTTACACACCCCACTCCAATTGCTGGTATCATCTGCCTCTCTTTGCGCCACCTTGTGGAAACTAGGGGTGGAGCTACGGAGCCCATGCAAAAATACTGAACTATGGCCACTGCTATTGCTCTGAGTAATTAAGTCCTTCAACTTTGTCTCAGGGCTCTAATGTATTCTACCAGCATCCAGGAAATTTTATCAGGCTAACCAGATAGTTTTCAGTAGAGAAAAATATCAGCCCTTTTACAGTTCTGGACAGTGATTGGTGTCCAGATCTGTATGTTTATAGACTCATGAGAGTAGGTGATTAAAAACACAGACTTACAGGTCTCATCACCAGAGTTCCAATTTAGTGGGTCTCAGGTGTGCGTCTGTGCTTTAAAGACATTCCTTGGGTAATTATGATGACCACAACTCAGATTGTGAGGCCCGTAGCAGTATATAATCTCCAGGACGCCTCTCACCACTCGATGTCTAGAAGTCTAGGCTTCTATAAGTGTACTTTTTTTTGGATATCAGCTGAGTTGTACCTTCAGGGTATGCTTCCAAACTTGCGAAGATGCACCAACACTTGCTGAATTATTCCTGCTCCCTAGTGACATTTAAACTCCAGAACTTCCTGGAACCATTGCCCCACAGGGCGGTCCACCCACAACCTGACAAGATGGAAACTGTCCTGACTTTCTGATACCCAAAGTTATCCCCAACCTAAAGGAAAAATATCTAGATATTTGAAAACAATATGACAAATTTTTGTCCAGTAGTTTTCATTCCAAAATAAACTAATAAAAAACACAAAGTAGTTCATTTGAATAATTTTCTTTTGTCCCCCTATGCTAGAAAAACTTGACCTTAAAGGAAACTATTTCCTAATTCCCCCACAACACATACCAAATGCAGCTGTCAAGCCTGAAGGATACAAAACTAGAAAATCAGTCCCCAAACAATGGATTTATTTTTTATACTGGGGATTGAACTCAGGAGCACTGTATCACTGAGCTACACCTCCAACCCTTTATATTTTTTATTTTGAGATGGCCTCATTAAATTGCCCGGACTGGCCTCCAACTTGTAATCCTCTTGACTCAGCCTTCTAAGTAGCTGGGATTACAGGTGTGTGCCACCATGCCAAGCAATAATGGATTTTTGATGGAATTTTATTTGATATGGCTATCTAAACAGTGGAGAAATAGAACTATAAATATATAATTAAAATCATTCTATAAAGAAATATTTTACTCGTGCTTTGTAAAAACTAAATAGAAAGGAAAATGAATAAATTAATGGCAAATAAGTAACTCACATAGAGGATAAAATTATAAATTTATATGTGCTTCCTCACTGCAGAGCTTGTTCCTCTACTGTAGCACTAGCAAGTTGTACACAGCTTATTTTTTCTATCACATGTAAAGTTCCTGTCAGTTACTTATGGTAGGCAGAGTGACAATGGTTCTTGTTCATCTTTCTATCCCCAACACAATACCAAGCACACAACAGATGTGCAGTCAGGGTTTATTGGTGGAAAAAAATGAATGGAACTTTTATGTCCATGGTGCATTTGTGCAACAAAGCATTTATTTTAAATTACTTATTGCTCAACTACTATGTAGGTAGTTCAATGCTAAACACTGGGTTCCTCCCAGCTTCCTTCTAAACATCTCCTTTGTGCTCCAGGGGGAATGTAACTTCCTTCTTGAATTTTGTGTCCTGCTCTTTATACTTTGTTACACTGGTTTTTGCATTCCCATCAATAGGGGTCTCCTGCCTTGGTTATATCTTGAAGATTTGGTGTGGAGAAATGGTAAAGTTATGACAAAGAGGCGAGGTGTTCCAAATGAACAGATACTGATACTTATTCTTATGGGTCCTGGGTCTGTCCTATCTCTTCACCAGTGTTTAAATCCTACTTAAAAGATAGCTGCAATGAAGATATAGATGTCTAATATTGATTTCTGACTCAATCTCCATTTACATTCTGCCTTGTTTTGCAATTTCACTGAAAAAGATGTCTAAATATTAGAGACTGGCATCTCTAGCCCATAGGTTTTCCTGATCTTAAACTTAATTGTATTATATCTAGGATCTGAACCCATTTATGGAGCTAAAGTTACCACTTGGAGAGCAATGACTTTGCTCTATCACCTGCTAACTATGAGGCTCTGGATGAGTAACCCCATTTAGAGTTTGGAAGCATAGACTTATAAAACCATCACTTCCAAGGGTTCAGTCAATGCTCTAAGAGACCACAAGGTGGAGTTGAGTGCTTTGTATAAGTAGGTCTTCAGCCTCATAGAACATCTCCCCATCTACACAGGGTAAGGTCAGGGCTCCTCTATCAAAATGGGAAAAAGAAAGGAGTTCACCAATTCTTGGACTTGAAGAACTTAATTAAGTATTAAAATTGGGCAACTTTTACTCATACAATGTTACTTGAGATTAGAGATTCCATTAGACACATGTTATTAATCCTGAAGCTATTGTTTCCTTTTTAAAATAATTCTTTAAGTATAAAGGACTCTAATATAAGTATTCTACAAACAAACATTATTAACAGAAGATCTTTTCCTCTTAGAGCTTTAGCACCATCACATTGACTTCCCTGCCTTTTTTCTTCTTCCCGTCTCCCTTAACAAGAAAGAAGATAAAGCAGCAGCTTTGCAAAATTATACTGGTGGACATTTTATTGATTTTGTTTTATTCCTAATTTATAATCTTGATTAGTAGAATGTAATAAGGAAATTTTAATGTCTCTAAAACTAATCCCTATGTTCAATTTAGATTTCCTTTCATTTCGTGGCTCCCTTCTGAGCTTTTCCTCATCAAAAGAACTCTGGGCATCTGATCTCCAGATCTCTTTCTAGGCTCTGATGGTCCCCTGTGACTGTGCTGCACCATCCACCAGCTTAAACAGTAACAGAAGGAAGTCAGCTTTCCCTTCCTTTCTCTTTCCTTTCTCTCTTATTTTTATCACCAAACATTTACCCAGAAGCTAGAAAAAATATTAATATGGAATTTGCGTAGTACTGTGAGATTTAAATTTTGGTACAGTATTTGGTTTAAATTTTGGTATAGTATTTGGTCCTTCCTTGAAGTTCTATTAAACTCCTATTCTTATATCATACATCTTGTATTTACTTGTGATGGGCCATGGACACATATGACATAGCTATTTCTAGAAGCAGAAGAGGAGATGAATCTTCAGCAGCATGACACAGTAAGAAACCATGCTTGTAAAATGTATTTTCTCTCACTGCATCTCATCAGTTGCTCCAAAGAAAGAGTACGTTTTGGAATTTATTTAAACCAGTTCTATTAGATATTAAGACCTTTACTTATTCAATATTATTATATGAAAACAAAAGAGAACCTCAATAATCCATCTTTCATAGACCTAATTACAAATAGTACCAAACTTTCTTCCAAATTTCTTCATTGTGAACCTGTGTTTATAATTATTTCTTAATGGATTCACTTGTTGGCATTTTATTGAAAAGAATTTGAAATTACATCATGCATAATGGATGTGCTTGTAATTAAAATATTCCCTGATTTGTTGGCTTTCATAAATATTAGAGCTTGGGCTTCGTTTTATGGTAGAAATTCAATTTTCATTCCAGTTGAGAAGTCTCTGGATGTTTGACTTGGTGCAAGGCACTGGACTAGGTGCCCAAGGTGATTCAAACACAAATAAGATGTAGTCATTAAGTTTAAGAAGCTCATAATTTAGTAAAGGAATAAGTCAGCATGGCTTCAAAGAAAGACCAATAAAGACATTTCCATCAAAAGTTTCCAATGAAAGACTTCTGCAGGGGTGGGGTGTGGGGGTTGAAAGCTAGAGTACTAGGGCCAGGAGAGGCTTGGAAGAGGGCAGATGGCCATCTTATGTGAAAGTTAGACAATGTACACAACAGCAGGACACCTGCATCCTTGTGAGTTTTAAATTGCCATATATGCAGATTCCCCTTCTATTTCTTTAATTCTAAGTTATTTTGAATTTATGTTAAAATTAATATTGTTATTTTAAATGCATCCTAAAATAATTATTATAAAATTGTCTAAAGGAAACAAATGTCCATAAAACCTAAAGGACCTCTGTAATTCAAAAATTGTGATTACTTGTATAAGGCCTAGTATTATCAAATACCTTTGTTAATCAAATCCTTTTGCCAATTTTGTTATAACTTAAAAGGAGATTCTTAAATTGGAGGAAAAAACTTTTTTTCTTTTCTTTTCTTTTTTTTTTTTTTTGGAGATTCTTTAAAACTGAAAGGATAAGCTGGATGAAGTGGTGCACACACTTGTAATCCCAGTGGCTTGGGAGGTTGAGGCAGGAGAATCTTGAGTTCAAAGCCAGCCTTAGCAAAAGCGAGGCACTAAGCAATTCAGTAAGACCCTGTCTCTAAAGAAAATACAAAATAGGGCTGGGGAGGTGGATCAGTGGTCGAGTACCCTGAGTTAAATCCCTAGTATTCCCCACCAAAAAAAAAAAGAAAAAAAACTTTAAAAGGATAAAGCAAATAATTTGCTAAGCACATGTGCTAAACATATTTCCTGTGTTTATCAGAATGGCTCATCTGAAAACTAATCCTTAATAGTCCAGTTTTAGTTAACTTGTGTTCTTTAAAGTAATTAATTAGCTAATCTGTGTTTCTTTTTAAAAATGGTATAAAATGTAGAGTTTTCACCAAGTGCTAATGTTCCCCTATTTAGCATGACCTCGTGGACCCCGTATGCTCAGGTTTAAAGGGCATACAGTGCTCCCCTCAGGAGAGACTGCTTCCATTCCTGCATGAGTGATTGGTGTCTGACCTTTTCGTCTTCATCTTCATAAGCAGATTTATGATTTACAACAGCTAATGGAGTTTCATGTACCAGATGAGAAAGCTGAGACTTGGAACGTTGCCTGAGAGAAACTCTGTAAACAGAAAGATGGAAGAGTGTGTAAATGATGGGCAGGCTGGAACAGGACTCAGTTGGTGTCCAGATTTACATCATGCATCAAATAAACAGAAATGTTTGGTAGGTCCCATGCATGGCAACCAGGGAAGGGAACTTCCAGATTAGGTTTGACAGAGCTATTCTTAGGTCAGAGTTAATTGGGTTGACTGCTCTGGGACCCAAGCTTTGCAACTGTTGGGCCCAGATTTGACAGCAGCTAGGAAGGGAGAAAGTGAAGGTGAGCACAGTTGTCTGAGCAGTCCACTAAGAAAGGCCCGAGGCTCAAATACATTCCAAGCCCATATGGTTCTGCTAACCACTGCCATAACAAATCCAATGGCCCCTCACTTTTACCTTCTTTCTGGTTCAGGTCTTAGTTTTTATTTCATTTTCTTTGTCTCTTCCTTTCTCTCTCTCTCTCTCACTGTCTCTCTCTCTCTCACTGTCTCTCTCTCTCTCTCTCTCTCTCTCTCTCTCTCTCTCTCTCTCTCCCCTCCCTCCCTCTCTGGTATTCCTCATGTTTATTTTAGTATGATGCCACCAGGACAGGAGTGAGCTGACAGGAGGAAATAGAGGCCCCAGTGACATTGTTTCTGAGCTAGCTATACAATGTCCATAGAAATGCATCAACACAAATCTTACTGAAATATAATGCAGTTTAATGTATTCATTCATTCTTTTATTCTTTCAACAGCAGCTTACTGGGACCTGCAACATGCAAACTAATGCTCAATCCTGGCAAGACACAATCACAGACATTTTCCTCAAGGAATTTCACCCTGTAGAAAAGCAATGCATGCACCTAAGCCTGATGTAAGGAAGAATATGGTGAAGTGAGGTAAAGCAGGTTGGAATAGAGATTTTGGAAATTCAAAGGGAAAAGAAACATATGTCAGATGATACCAAGAAAGGTCTCATGCAAGAGGTGGCTAAGCAGTGTTTGGCTATTTATAGACTACAGGGAAGAGCATCTGATAGAGAAAACAGTGTAAACAGAAGTATGGAGAGAGAGGGTTACTGGTTAAATATGCTTAGTGCATGACAAGAATAGGATGTGATTGGCTCTTTTTTCCCCACTGAGACTCTTGGGAAGGGGTCCCCCATTCTCTTTTAGGTTAACTTATAAGCATGCAGCACTGGGCTCTGCTAGCAATTATGTTGAGAGGCTCTAAGAGCTAAGCTTCCTGAAAAGTGAGACCAACAGTAAAAAGAAGAAAACAAACCATCTGTCTTGAACACATACTTGAAGTTCTAGTCTTAGACCAAAGCATCTTTGGGCTATTTAGTTATGTCAACTGATTATTTCTCTTTAAAGGCTGAACCAAGTTGGGTTAGGTATTCAGTCATTTGCAAATAGAATCTTAATGATACAGTCAATGCCAAAGACTTGGGAGGAGAGAAGTTACATTACCCAAGCTGTACTTTGGAAAGCTTAATCTGAAGTAGTAGTGTTATGAGAATGTTGGAGATGAGGAAACCTGTGTCACTGCTTTAGTACACTCTAGAAGGAACCATTCACATGTTGCCCCTATTTTGTATCCAGGAAAAAGTAAACTAAAGCAAATACCAGTGTATGCTTGTGACTATGTCCTCATCCAGGCTTCTGAAGGAAATGGTAACGTGCCAACTTAATTACATTAACTGGTTCCCATGTTCTGTTAATGGCACTGTCATCCTGTTAGCCACCTAGGCTCAATGCTGTATACTTACCTGAGGTCCACTCTCTTCCTTGTTCTTGCACATTCAAACTCTTGCCAAGTGCTCATCATGATCAGACATGAACCACTCCCACCCCGGTTCCTTGTCCTCCAAGTGGCCTTTGGAACACCCACATTCCTTCCCATCTGTCCTGAAACTTCATAGAGTTATTTCTTTGGGTTACATAGCTAATGTTAAGCTATCTTCTCCAGAAGATAGGTCATAGGTCATAGGTCTAAAATGCAAACCCAATGCAATGAACACCAAGATAGGAATAGGTGATGGACAGGGTGTTAAGATTTAACTGCTTACTTCCCAGTGCTGAACATGGGAGGACCTATATCCCGTACCTTGGGTTTCTACTACTCTCATATTTCTTAAGACACTTTCCTCACCATTTCCCAGACTGTCCCACCTGTCTTACATAGGCTCTCGTGAGACCATGAGCTATAAGGATGCTACTCTACCTGTTAGCTGGTTCCCTGCTTATCTATCAACAAGACCAAAGTCTATGACACCCCTTTTCAGAAACCCAAAACTTTTGCTTCTCCCTGTCTCAGAGGCTATGTACTATTTTACACAATAAAGAAAATGTTAATTGGGGAACTAATTGCTCTCTCAGTTATTATTTAGAAAATTATTTGCTGTTATCTATTAAATTGTTCTTGAACCTAAAATATATAACTGAAGAGGAACGTAGGCATTGAGAGACTAAAGCTGAAAAACAAAACACCACTTAACATTTCATTTAGTCATCTTGGAGCAAAAAAATAATATTGTCATTGTCAGTGCATACAATGAGATATTTTTAACAGATCTTCTTACTCGAACTTATAAATCTTTCTCTCTGCAGGAGGTTAATAGCTACTTTCTGTGCATAGATAGTATTTCTGAATTTCTCATCTTAGTCACTAAAATGAAGAATTTGTGAGAAATTATAGCCAAACAGTTATCCGTTTCTAAAAATAAACTTTAAATAAATTACTCAGAATAAATATAATTTTGTTCATCTTAAAATAATTACTTTTTTATTGACATGACCACAAGATACACCTCCACTTTAACTGTTCTAATGACAGAAGTGCCTGGTAATTCTCTGTGTTTAAGCTACTTGGTGTCATCAGATTATGGTTTTAATGACTCTAATGATTTTAACATTTACTCATGACTAGACTTACTGCCAGATGTTTATAAAACTTGCCTAAAAATTTTGGTAACTTTTGTAGGTTTCACTGTAACTTGAGACTATTTCTTTGTTATATTCCAAATTCAATAAACTCAATAAAACTAGCATTTCTTTAAAAAAAAAAAGTAAACTTGTTCTCAAGAGAAAAAAATTTTAACCTTTTTAACTCTGAGAATTTAGATTTAAAAAGCAAAGTTACACTAATGCCTGAAATATCTATTTTCAGTTGAAAATAAGCATGATACCTTTAAGTGAGGTATTCTTTTAATTTGATATTTAATATTAAAATTGTTAATATTAAAATGCATTAAATCTGACCATGTTGAATTGTTAGCTGACTGCTTCATCTTAAGCCTCTTAATTAAAGAGGCTTAATAAACAGTAAGCCATCTTGATTGAGCAAGTTCAGTAACTGAGTCTGCTCGGAACACAACCTTGCATTATAGGTCCAGGAAGTGGTAAGGGCAGTGGTGGGAGAGATGCTGTCAACCATCACCTAATAGTCTCCTAACTTTTTTCATAAATATAGACACATATTCCTGGGTAGAATTCTTAATAGATAGAACTTTAACATTAGGGGAGAATTCTTTTCTTTTTTTTTACGTGAAACTCATAAGCCAGGATGAAAGACTAAAAATTTATAGTCTTGCTAACAGCATACTTCAAAAATATGTTTTGAAAGTGAATGCCCATATAGTAATACAGAGAAAAATAAATAGCTCATTTAGGGAAACTCTATTTAAAAGCAAAAACACACATTTTTATTTCATCTAGTTAATGAATGATTTGTTTTCAATTGGGTTGCTCTGGGACCAGAAATGTTATAATTCAATTGCATCTCAGTAAGTTAGAGGAGCTAAAGACACTAAATGTGACCTCCATATAAGACAGTGCTCCGTATAAGACAGTTAGCTTTAGTGCAGAAAGACTAAACACAGATTTTTGTTAAATCCCCTAAATACAATAAATGATGTGTGTGTATGTGTATTGTAGTGGAGATTGAACTCAGTAGTGCTCTACCACTGAGATACATCCTCAGCCCTATTAATTTTATATTTTGAAATAAGGTCTAAGTTGCCTAGGCTGGCCTGGAATGTGCCATCCTCTTGCCTCATCTGCCCCCTTAGCTGGGATTACAGATGTGCATTACTGCTCCCAGCTAATAAACAACATCTTATCCACAAAGTCCTCCATTGGGATCCTGCCTTCAATAAGATGAAAAGTTAAAGTTAGACCAAAAAAAGCTATGAATTATGAACACAAATGTCAATACAGCAACAAAAGCATTCATCTGCAGTTCTTACTACATAAGATCTAGGAGTCTGCTTAGGGCTTTCTTTGATATACTTAAGATATTGCCTGAGGCTCCTAAGAATATTTGAAAACTTTAAAATATGCCATGCAGCCTGAGCTTACCTTAAACTATCTCTGTAGCTCCCTCTGCTAAAGGTCTTCTCAAGTGTGTTGCCTTCAGTTCCATCTTTTCCTATTCAACACAAAATGAGCCACTCCTTAATGTATACAATAAACAGAACCATATTTAAACAGAATCATTAACTGTATTTGCCTGGAATATAGTTACTATGTGTAATGACAAAATATTCCATAAACTTTATTCTTAAAAAATAAAGCTTGTAACTTGTCCAGCACATTGTAACAAAAATTTGAACCACATGCTAACCTGTTACCTCTGTAGAAATAGGTATTTTTCAGCATAAATCATAAAAACCCCACAAGTAGTGGCAAAAAATGATAGAAAACCACCAAATGCTTCAAGTGTATTCAGAATAGCTCGTGATGTTACGTATGCAGTAGTCATGCCTGGATGCAGTCACAGGTCCAAATGTGAAATGGTGGAGAAAGTTTAGAATGCTGGTTAATTTAGCTTGGGGTAACCACCAAGTCTGAAAATTCAGATTATTAGAGAGAAGGTGTAGTAGGGCATAAAGTATCTATCTACACTTGGAAAAAATATATAAAACCTTTTAGTCATTGATTAATTCAATCTATCAGTAAGAGTGAGACTCCTAGGGTATGTAGGACACACTTGAGAGAGCTGCTCCTGTCTGCAAAGGGTAAAGAAAAGGGATGGAATTCAAAACTAGAAGACTTGGCTTTGACTCTATGACTCAATCAAACAACTTAACCTCTTGAACTTCAATGGTTTCCTTTATCATTTATACAATGTCTGCCAGGGTTTTGGGGAGAACAAATCAGATATGTTTATTAACATGCACAGAAAGTCAAGTCCTAAAAATAGAAATTAACTTAATGTGCAAGTGAAAGGAGAATGACACTTGCCCTTCTCATCCTTTTCATGAAGGGCTTGATTTCCCTGACTTTGCAAAGTCATTAGCGTGAAGTAAACACCCTTCCTTTTCAACAGTTCTTCGTGGGTGCCTCTTTCCACAGCTGTGCCATGTTCAAAACCAATGATGATGTCTGCAGCTCTGATCGTGGATAAGCGATGGGCCACTGAAATGATTGTTTGCCTGTGTTGAATCTGCAAGAATGTACAGTACACTTTTAAACAAGACCTTAGGACAAGGTTGACCTTGATCTTTGGATCATCCCAGAATCCACAAGTAAGTCAGAGCCTTGGTCCCTGGGAATATCCTTAAACAGGCTGTGCAGATTCTATAAAAGGTCAACACAGCTTCTGGAAGCCATAAATCCCATCATGCTTGGTCTGGTTGCTGTTATTAATCAACAGCTTTAAAGGGGAGTGGTTTCAAAATCATGTAACATCTTAACAAGAGTTTTAATTTTACATGTACAGTCTTTGGAACCAAATCCTAACTGTCTTTCAAGATGAGGAAGATTACAGTTAGCTAATATTTTCTAAAGGATCACACAGAATACATGGACCCATATAGTATCACTTCCTCTCCCCCCATGAGCTGCCTTTCCTGCAGCCGCACAAGCATGCCCACATGAACCTGTAAAATAAACTCAGACTTTCCACAAACCTTATTCAGTGATTCTTGTATGATAGCTTCACTCTCATTGTCCAATGCTGAGGTAGCCATGTCCAAAAGGAGGATCTTGGGGTTTCGGATGAGGGCTCTGGCAATGGCTACCCTTTGTTTCTGGCCACCACTCATCTGGCTTCCTCCTTCTCCCACAAGGGTGTCAAATTTCTAGGGAAAAGGTGATATCAGTCATGAGGGAGAAGAACTAGGTGATGGTTCCTGATGGTAACCTAGTACAAGGTCATCTAACTTCCTCCTCAAGTATGAATTTTCACAGGTCTGACTTTTACTGAAAGAAACACCCCTTCCCCAAACAGGTTATTACCTAACCAGTATTGGTGCAAGAGATAAAGAAATTGATTTATGCTCTTATTCCCAGGTACATTGAGCTGAGTAAATGTTTTCCTACAGCTCAACTTCAAATAAAATTTTCAGCCAAAGTAAGAAGAAATCAGTCTTAAAAATCCATCTTGGAGGAGTGAAGTGCATATCAAATCCTTGTCTCCTCTCTTTAATTAGGCAACACAGCAAAACACAATATTAAAGCTGTCTTTACATAGTGAATGAAAGATCAAACTAGTTTTATGATTGTTACCATGGATATCAAATGGTTACTGAGTGTGTCACATGCCTCTTGCTACATGGAACCTAAGAGTGAGGTGCTGGCAGTCATTCTTATCTTGCTTAGTGTTAGCCAACATGAGTTGACTTAGCACACCATCAGTGACAAAATCCATATAAATATAATAATACGGAGGTGGCCTTTGTAGTAGTAAGTTGTTGTGTAGAATGAAGAAGTATGAGGAGTTGTTTTTGAATATGTGAGAAGTAGTTCCAAGGACACAATATTTAAGCTAAGTGCAAGAAAACTAAATAATAATAAGTTGTAGACATCAAGAGAACACTGCACAAGTAGTGCCACATGACAAATTTAGCCTCTTTTTAAACACATGCTTAATATGTGGAATGAGGAAATTGTATCTAAAGCACAGAGAGAGTTTCAGAAGAAAATTCCCCAGCTTGGCAGATTTTAAATATATGTGTTTTCAGAGGGAAGGGAAAACTTATGGCACATTTCCACACATAAAACAAAAATATGATATTGAGAATTTAATGATTCACTCCAGGCATGCCTGTAATCCCAGCTCCTCAGGAGGCCAAGGGAGGAGCATCACAAGCTCAAGGTCAGCCCGGGCAACTCAGTGACACCCTGTCTCAAAAAAAATAAAAATAAAAAATAAAGTGCATAAAGAATTTAACGATTCGGAATTCTAAATTTTAGAAGTGTGCACTGCTGTTTAACTTTTTCCTTAGATGACTTTTGAGTTTCCTTCTGGCATATGAGAACAGGATACCTGTGGCAGGTTCATGATGAAGTTGTAGGCATTGGCCTCCTTGGCAGCTTGGACTATGTCTTCCATTGTCGCCTCTTTTCTGCCATAGCGAATATTTTCTGCAATAGTGGTGGAGAACAGAACTGGCTCTTGTTCCACTATCCCAATCTGATTTCTCAGCCACTGGGTGTTAAGAGAGCGAATGTCATGGCCATCCAGAGTCACCTAGGGAGCATGGGAACATCACACAGCTTGGATCTCTTCAGGTCCTGAATCATGAAGTGATACTTGACCACTTGGGAGAAAAAAGAGGCTGACAAGACTGTGACTGCCACAATTTCCCTTGAAACGAGGTTGTTTATATTAGGATGCAATGTGTAATTGAAATCATGTTTAGCTATAGGGCAATTCATTGTAGAAACACAAATGTTGCAAAGGTTACTTAATTTCACACTGTTTGCCCAGCAATGGATAAGTTTCTAATTTCTCACTAAAGAGTAGCCAGTTGTTCACCACACTTTGAATATTTTATTATCTTTTGACTTCAGATCAAAAAGGGACTTCAAAATTACAAAAAAATAATAAATTAATAATCCCTATCTTATTTATATGCTTTTTGGTCAGATTCAACAAATAAACTTTTCTGTTCAAGAGCAACTAAAGATATGAATGGAGTAAATCAAAATCACTATAGGAAAAATGTAAAAATCTTACATCAGAAAACCATAATTTCTATATATTAGAGAGTCATTATGGTGGGAGGTAGCAAAGAATACCCAACTGAGAAGGAAATGTCTGCGAAAAAGGAAAACTCTATTATTTCTGCCTTGTCAGTGCAACATTTTATGCAGGATAGAGAATTAGTGGCATTGAAGCTATTTAACCTACAGTCAAAACAAGTATCTCTCAAAGCCTCAAGGAGATACTGACAAGAATAATTTTGAGGCAGAGTACAAAGAGCATGTGCTTGGCATCTACACACCTGAGTTCAAATTGTGGCCTAATCATTCCTCACAGTGACTTGAGGTCATCCCTAATCTTTTTGAGGTTCTGCTTCCTCATTTGTTAAATGGGGATATGTACATTTTGGGGATCATTGTGAAAATAAGAAATCATTTTTATGAAGTACCTAACATCTAATATGTGGCAAGTGGTGGTTATTAACATTATTTATTTTCTTAGTTTCAGTCTATGTTTACTCAAATAAAATATGAAGAAAAAGAAACTACATCATTTGAGGAATTATATATATAAAACCCAACTTTTGAAGCAGTAATCAAAGGCTGTTCTTTGTTCATTTCTAGCTGTACTAGCTTTCCTATACTTGGCATTTGGAGATCATAAGGAATCAATAAGAATTTTGTTACAACAGAAGGAAAGAAGTGGACTAGATAGTTCACTGCAGAAGTAGCCATACCAGTTCACTCAGTTACTGAGCAAATGAACTGGTTAGTCACTGAATACCGTCACTGTGCAGGGAGTTGGTCTTCTCGATTCAGTAAGAAGTCATTAAATCTACGTGTGAGCCAGGACAATCTCAGTTTGACAATAGAGCACCACTTTTGCATTTCCCTTTCCCCATGTGTTGAGAAGTTTCTGGAAGACACGCACCATGCCTTCAGAGGGGTCGTAGAATCTCTGAATGAGCTGTAGTGCTGTACTTTTCCCACTTCCACTAGATCCTACGAGAGCTGTCATTTCCCCTGACTTAAGGACCATGCTGAGGTTATTTAAAATCTGGAAAGGAAAGAAAATTAAAAAGTTCAGATTATCACTGTGCTCCTAATCAGGCAATAAGGCTACAGGTTAGGATGGTCTGTGAGAACACTGTGTGTGAGTATGCATATGTGTTTACTTATGTCCCACAGCACAACTCTTAACACCCATCCACCACCAACAAAAGGAAACAGGCCTAGAATCAGGTTTTAGCATTTACTAATTACTTAATAACTGAAGCCAACAAGTAAAATGATGCATGGTAACACTGGTAAAGTAACTAAGCCAGACCAACTTCTAAAATTATGTTCCAAAATCTAATTTAAAAACACTTCTGACTTACTAGGATACCTCCAGAAGACTGTCCCAATTAGTTAAAGAAAAAAAATCCCAGTAAGTGAGGTATACAATGCTACTTTACTGACCAACAATTAACAACAAACTAATTTGTAGGTTTTAAGCTATCATATACTGTATAGTGTGTGGGCATAGTACTCGGATACATTGACCTAAAAAGTGTTTATAGTATTTCTAGACCCCAAGCACTAAGAAAGGTAGGGATTAAATGCCATCAGGGGTCAAGAATGAGCAGCTCATTCACAATGATCTGCTGAATATTTTATCAATGAGAGGTGATTTTTGTATTGATAGTGTGAAGTTAGTTTGTGGGTCCTGTGTGACCAAATTTCACTTCATTTTACACTGGAAAGTCAACCTTGCAAATATATTTCCACTTTCTGGCCTGTAATGGACCTGTAAGCTCCCAAGAACAGAAAATTTTACCAAAGCAAACTATTGCCATTAAAAATAAAAGATGAAACAGAAATGAAATCACTGTGTCAATTCAACCAGTATTTGTTGAGCTGCTAACATGAGCTGATTCCAACTATGAAGAAAGTTTTAGACTTTCATTCCTAAATATTTACTGAGTGAGTGAATACTACTTTGTGATTTATAAGGTCAAATGTTTTCCCTGATAAGTGGAGAATGATATATAGTGGGGGTGGGGGTGTGGGGAGTGAGAGAAGAATGGGGGAACTTTAGATTATGTAGAAGGAAATGAGGGGGGCTATGAAAAATGGTGGAATGAAACATCATTACCCTATGTACGGGTATGATTACACGAATGGTATGAATTTACATCGTGTGCAACCATAGAAATGAAATGATGTACCCCATTTGTGTACAATGAATCAAAATGCAGTCTGTAAAAAATTTAAAAATAAATAAATAATTTTAAAAAATAATAAAATAGAACAATTATAGCAAGACAAAAAGCACTTTTAACATATGACATTTGATGTTTAGGTATATATGCAATATATAATGCTAATATACTTTGAATATGAAGACAGAATATACATTTACTTATGTTTATATATTTACTCATATGCCTACATTATAGGTGTATAGAATGAGAATATAGTTAGGCTAGCAAGTTGGATTTAGTTCTTCAGGGATAACAGAAATATTATTAAGAAAAAGAGACCCAAGGTACTCTGTTAAAAATGAGGAATAGTTCTCATTTCGAAATCAATTCATTTGGGGGAATGGATTCTAATTTTCCTAGGGAGTAGATTATCTTGAAATATCTTGCTTTGTAGTTTCAGAAAACCGTAAATTTCCTTCACCATGTGCCCTGGACAGTCAGTCATCTAGCACAAGATACACAAGCATAATATCATTAGGGTACCTTCCCCTAAAAACTAATGCAGTGACCTTGGTGAACTTACAGATAGTATGTAAAAAACCACAGTGAGTTCCCTTTGCCACTCTGACCTACCCATTCAGAGTGCTCCACCTTCTGCAGTCTGTAAGGAGGTGGTGATGAAACCCTACTCCTTCCTGGGATTGCTTATAGCCTGTTTACCATATGCTTAGAATGACAGGATCTGCCACTCATTTCAACAGAGCATCATATACTTGACTTAACCTGAATGTGCGGTGAGTCTGTGTTCCAACTACAGGGATTTACACAATTCAATTATCACAAAAGAATGTGGTGTGTCGCTTAAGATATGGCACCACACCCAACAACCCTTCCAGAGAAACCTACTCTGACCCCAGTTACTGGAAACTGAGTCAGACCTAGGAAAACAAGCAATTGGTGGCTGTGGAAATGAATACTCAAAAGCAAAGGTTTACCCTTTTCAGGGAAAAAAAACTGCACTCACCTTCACCTTTGGTCTGGAGGGATAGTAAAAGGTGACATTATGGAATTCAATTTCACCCTTGACTCTATCCAGCTTGTAACCGTCTTCTGACATGCTGTCAATGATGGGTTTCTGGAGAGGAATTCAGGAGGGATGTAGCAACAATATGTGCTATATGCATAAACTGTCCGTTTTAATTTGAGTTAACTCATAAAACAAAACAACCACCAGGTAAAATACTACAAAGATGTGCTAAAGATAAACTGTTTCCACATTCAATACATAATAATAGTGAATAATAATGAAAATAATCCCTACTACTTTTGACATTATATTATTGCATATTATTACTAAATGTGATGTCTTAATATAATGATGTATTTTATTCATTAATTTAATTAATATCATTTATTGAATTATTGGGACAATAATATATATGATATTACTATATTGTTAATTGCCACGACCAGCACAGACAAACTCTTGGTTCCGGGGAGGGGTGTAGGGGAATTAAAAAATAAAGATTCACAAACACAGATTTTGAAGATTAAGTTGGGATTAGGTGGAGCTCTGCCCTCTGATGGAGATGCAGATCTAAAGAGTTACACCAGCAATTTTTATTTGTATGTGTCTCATTATCAGGTTAAAGACTATCCAACCATTATTCTTTGTATCAGGAAAGTTACAGAAACTAGGACATCTATGTAGCTTTTCTGCAGTTGCAATCCACAGTTGCAAAGTGCAATGATAGGAGCTATGTGTAGCTCTCAAGAAAGTCCATTTTTTGAAGTTACTGTAAAGTTGGCAGGAACCACAGAAGCAGAGCTGGTGAAACATTGTGGTTGTCTAGCTTAAGAATTCCTTACTTCCCAGGACCTGTGTGCCTGAGATCAAGGTCAAAGTTGATAGGACTCTTGCACAGAGCCTCCTCATGCAGGGCATTGCCACAGCAGCTAAGCATCTTGTGCCCTTGCACAGAACATTCCCAGGCACCAGGCATGCCATAGCCATGAAGGCATCAGAGACCCTCAAATTCAGTCACTGCTCTCCCATCCTCTGCCATCGCTCTCCACAGTTAACTTATAATATTATTATTGTTTATTATAATGTATTAAATTATACATTAGTCACATTATTTAAATATCATGGGAGGCAATGTGCAGATATTTTAATGTATTTTTTTCACTTACATAATTGGCATCATAACCTAACTAGACAAATGATGTACCTATTTTTCAGGTAAGGAAGTGGAAGAATCTGAGAGAGATTGTTTCTTGCCTAGGGCCATACAACTAGTCAACTAAAATGGGAGCCAATGGGACTCTTTGTAGAGGAGGATTAGAACTACATAAGAAAATACCTTACATGAATCCCACCATCATGTACATCCACAAGAATGGGGTCCTAATTAGAATAAGATATTCTATGCTTGTATTTCATCAAAATGTATTCTACTTCCATGTATAACTAAAAAGAATCAACAAATATAAATAAAAAATAAATACAAAGAACTAATTCTTTGTCAACAGTGTCTTCAAATATTACCACCTTTCAATTGATATCCTGAATTTCTCCTCCGTTATTGTCAGTAGAAAGTCTAATCTAGAACTTAACTATTCTGGTTAAGGATTGTTAACCTCCTGCTATCAAAATACTCCAGGTTCAACTTCTTCCCTTTCTAGCAACTAGTAACAGAAATTCATCACCATCATTCTACTTGGGGGTATAATGTAATCTACTTTCTTCTTGGATCTCTAATAAGAATAATACAATAATTTTTAAAATGTCTTAATTTTAGTCATAATTTCAGGGTCATGTTAGTGTCCTTATTTCATTTGAACATATAACAACCCTAAAATGAGGTTGAATAAAGTATCATTTTTATATGCTTTCTAACAATCTCACTATATCCCGGGATATTAAGCCCCACAAATAAAGCAAATAAAGTAAGGAGCCATTTTCTCAGTTCGATGACAGCCTCTCTGTTTGGCAAAAAAAAAAAAATACTTATGGTTCAGAGGATCCATGAAGCACCATTTATTCCCAGTCCTTCTGACTAAACCTAGGGCATTGTTTCAGAAAGGAAGAACATATTGCCTTCTTCTCCCTTCTGTTCTTGAATTGGGACTTCCTGGCTTGACCTCCAATTTGCTTCTGTAGATTAACCAGTAAAATCCTGGCCAGCCTACCAAGCTCCTTTATAAACCTGTAGAGATTTCCTAGCACATTAAGAAAATATCCAATCTTATGAACTTAATCTTTAAGTCCTAGATCCCCAAGACCCTTTCTTATCCCTCCAGTCTCTGCCCCCTCTTTACTCTCTTCATTCACGTGGGTCTTCTTTCAGCTCCTTGAGTTCATCAAGCCCTTGACCATCTGGGGGTCTTGCTTTCAGGAATTTCCTTCCTGCTCTCACTTCCCATGACTCAGTTTAGAGATTCCTTTCCCTGCCCTAGTTGACATCCATTGCCCTACTCTATTTCCTTCATCGGACTTGGCACTGTCTGATTGTCTCATCTTTGAATTGCTTACTTCTTTACACTTGTCTCCCAGGATGCGTATGAGAGCAGGGGTCTCATTTGTGCTAGGTCCCTGTTGCATTCCCACTTCTCAAAATCAGGTCTAGTTGGTGATGGCAATTAAGTATTGCTGACATAGGGCATTTTGATAGCTCCTCTTATTTTTTATTGTTAGGGGAGATTCCTTTACGGTTCATTCCTCGCTTCGCCCCGCCCACCTCCTGCTGGCCTTTACTTTTGGCTTTTACATACCCTGTCTATTGTCTGAAAAATGCTGGCAGCTGCTGCACGCCCAGCAGCAAAGGCTTCCAAACAAGAAGACGCATTGCCAAGATTCAAAGCTCCTGTTAGGACACAGAAGAAAATCTGAAACAAAAAGACAGAAATGGTTTTTAATGTGTTTTTGCCAATTTGCAAATAGTGTGCCCTTACCATTTGAGCCATTCATGGAAATTGAGAGATTTCTCAGAAATATTCTTCTCCAGGAGTGTGAAAGCTAAATGACTCTTTGATTCCTGGAAATGTCTGACACAGCTTTTGTTCTATAAAGCATCTCCAATCTCTCCACTATTGCGATTTATAAGATTACATTTTTTTTTTTTTCCTGAACATCACTCTTCTATAAAGAATGAAAAATAAGATGTGGGACCGAGGCAACACATACACACAAAGTAGGTTAGAATAGTTGTATAATCATTGGATTTGTTACAGACTCAGCCTTATAATGGTTTTCTAGTTAAAGGACAACCTAAATAACAGACACACTAAGGTCAGTGTAGTTGTCCTAGAGGATGGTTCATGCAAAATCAATCTACTACTGTTACTAGTATGCTAGTCACTAGGATAACTGTCGTCACTTCTGCAGCTGTTCTACTGCTAACAATGATAACAATGTGTGTTGTAAGTGCTTTAGCTCTATTACTTCATTTAAGTGTTACAAAAGATGAGGAAACAGATATATTTGGAAGATCCCTCACTTACGTTGGTTATAACACACACTTATTAGTGTTTGCATTCAGGCACTTGACTACCATGCTGCCTCACTCCTAGCCTTGCTTGCTGCTGACGACATCTCAGGTGGAATGGCTAGATTCCTGCACAGAGCTGGGGAAGCTGTCCTTTGACTTGCCAACTGAACCATCTCATTAAGTTTGGGAAAGGATACCTGATCATGGATGTTCCTTCCAAATAGCAATCTGTGTTGAATCTTTTTAACTTAAAATTTTTATTATAATTATCAATACATATTAATTGTACAAAACAATGGGTTACATCATGAAATTTTCATACTTGCTTTGATCACATCCACCCTTCCTATAAATCTCTCTTAGCCTCATCTGGCACCCCCTGGTCTTCTTCCCCTTTCCTGATTGTCTCCCTACTACTTTCATGTCATAGATCATATGGTAGTTCTATTTTTAGTTTGTTGAGGAAACTACATACTGTTTTCTATACTTACATTTCCATAAATGGTATATAAGTGTTCCCTTCATCCTCACCAGCATTTGTTATTTTTTGTTTTCTTGATAATAACCATTATGACTAGGGGGAGATGGAATGTCAATGTCATTTGGATTTGCATTTACCTGATGGCTAAAGATCTTGAGCATTTTTTCATATATTTATTGGCTATTTGTACTTCTTTTGAGAAGTGTCAGCTTATTTACCCATTTACTGATTAGATTCTTCTTGGTGTTGAATTTTTTTTTTCTTTTTTTAGTTCTTTCCATAGTCAGGATACCTGAATAGCTTGCATTTTTTCTCCTATTCTGTAGGGTGTCTCTTTATTCTGTTGATTGTCTCTTTTGTTGTGCAGAAGTTTTTTAATTTGATGTAATCCTATTTGTCAATTCTTGCTATTATTTCTTGAGTTATTAGAATTCTATTCAGGAAATCCTTGCCTATACCAATATATTGAATTGTTTCCCCTATGTTTTCCTCCATTTTCAGCTTACGTTAAGATCTTTGATGATTTTGAGTTGATTTTTATACACTAAGAGGTAAAGATACAGTTTTAGTCTTCTACAAGTGAATGTCCAGTTTTTCCAGGACCATTTGTTGGTTTCCCAGGACCACATTTTTGGTTCCTTTGTCTTAGACCAGATGGTTATAGATGTGTAGTTTTATTCCTGGGTCTCTTATTCCATTGATCTACATGTATATTTATGCCAAAAACATGCTGTTTTGTTACAAGACTTTATAGCATATTATGAAATCAGATATTGTGATGCCTCCAGCATTGTTCTTTTCTCTAAGGATTGCTTTGACTATATGGGTCTTTGGTGTTTCCATATGAATTTTAGAATTTTTTTCCTAGTTGTGTGAAGGATGTTATTGATATCTTAATGGGGATTGCAGTGGATTTGTAGATCACTTTTAGCAGTATAACCATTTTAACCATTTTAATTGTCACACTCCATGAACATGGGATGTCTTTCCATCTTCTGTCTTCTTCAATTTATTTCCTCAGTAATTTATAATTTTTATTGTAGAGATTTTTCAGCTCCTCTGTTAGGTAAGGCTTAGTCCCAGGTTTTGTTCTGTTTTGTTTTAGGCTATTGTAAATGGTATTGTTTTCCCCTTCCTTTCTTCTTTATTTTTTCTCTCAGTACTGGATATTGATACCAGAGGCACTATATCACTGTTATATCCTCAACCACTTTTCTTTCTTTTTATTTTTGTTTTTGAGACAAGGTTTCACTAAGTTGCTGAGACCTCGAACTTGTGTGCCTCCTCCCTTAACCTCGCAAGCAACAGGGATTTCCTGATTTCTTTCTCAGTGAGTTTATTATTAGTGCAAAGAAAAGGCAAAATTTGGATGTTAATTTTATGTCCTGCTACTTTGCTAAATTTCTTTATCAATTCTAAGAGACTATTGGTTGACTCTCCAGGGTTTTCTAGGTACAGCATCATATAATCTGCAAACTGGGTTAATTTGACATTCTCTTTTCCTACTGATACCACTTTTATTTTTTCTCTTCCTAATTACTCTGGGTAAAGTTTCCAGTGCTATATCAAATAAGAATTGATATAACCTTGTCTTGAACAGCCTTGTCTTGTTCCTATTTTAGAGGAAATATTTCCAGTTTTTCTTCATTTGGTGTGATATTGGCTATGGATTTGTTGTATATAGACTTTATTATGTTGAGGAATGATCCTTCCATATCTAATCTATTAAGGGTTTTTATCATGAAGTGATTTGAATTTTATCAAAGACTTTCTGCATCTACTGAGATGACTATGTGATTTTTTTTCCTTGAATCTATTTATGTATTTTATTCCATTTATTGGATTGCATGTTAAACCAAGCTTGCATCCCTAAAATGAAACCAATTTGATCATGGTGTAAGATCTTTTAAATATGATGTTTAATTTAATTTGCAATTATTTTAATGAGGATTTTGGCATGCATCTTCATCAAAAATATTAGTCTACAATTTTCTTCTTCTGTTGTGTGCCTATCAGGTTTTGGTAGCAGAGTAATACTGGCTTGTACCAGTGGTGTTCATAAAGATAAGGAGGAGGCAATGAAGCCATTTCTCAAGTTAATCTCTAGAAGGAACAAAAGCCTCCTCCAATCCCTCCTGTGAATGAAAGAATGGGTACTAGTCATGACTCACATGGAAGAGTTTTCATTGGCCATGCCTTCTTACCAAGGTAAAGTTGACACCTGTGTGAATATAGCTTTTTCAGGTAATCAAATGATCCAAGTATGGAGGTTTCCATAGACCACACCCTTCCTACTAGCTGTGTCACATCACATCAGAGACTTCCCCAGTCTCTCTCCATTTTGTTTCTTCCTTGTGGTTGGAGCAGTGCTCCATGGAGCTTCTCAGTCTCTCAGCCATCTTCTTCCCTCTCCAGGAGCCTCTCCATTCCATACATCAGAATGATTAAAGGGGCCAATGCTGCTCCACACAGGTGATGGGCTAAATTTATGCTCTCTTCCTCAATTGTTTACCATACACAGGAATAAATGATCTCTTCATCTGCCTTCTTCCCTTTGTTCCTTCACAATAGAATTTTCCTCCCAGGGGCAGGTTACTTATATATTTCAAACTCCAATTTCTTTATCTGGAACTCAGAGGTAATGATAATATATACTTTTCAGGATTGTTATGAGAAATAAATGGGATGATGTGTATAAAAATAGGTAATCCAGCAAGGATCACATAAATGAGAATGATAGTGATAAATAAAATATCAAAATCTCACACTTACAAGGTGGTAAGGACAGCAGACAGAATAGCTTTTATGATCTAAATTGGATTAAGACCACCATTATCAGAAGTCTTACTATTTCAGTACAGGAAGCCTTCCTGTGCCCTAGATCTGGGGTGGGTAACATCTTCTGTAAAGGCCAAATAGTATACATTTCAGGTTTGCCAGGTCACATGGGCTCTGAAGCAATTACTCAACTTCACCATGTAGTACAAAAACAGCAATAGATAATACAATAAATGCCTGTGGCTATGTCCCAATAAAACACTTTATAAAAACAGGTGGTGTTCTGGATTTGACCTGAGGAATGTATTTTCTCATTGGAGGCTTAAATTAAGGTTCAGAGTCAAACGCTTGCTCATCCTGGCTTTGCAAGTGGTTGCCTCATGCAAGTGACTTTCTAGAGGTTCTTAAGTGAGGTGTACATGAGACAGGACAATGCATGTGTCCCAGACCATCACAAACATCCCAACAGAGCAGCAATTGTTTTAACCCTGAATATCACACCCTTTAACCTGTGGACAGAACAGTGGGAAGAGAGACTGCTGCAGAACAATGTGTGGGGACTGTGCTGGAGAAAGGGGGCCTGTGGTCCCCTAGAAGTCAGAGCTGGAGGCAGGAAACAGTGGTTCCCTGGAATCATGGAGACCTGACTTCAAGTCATGCTCTATACCATTTGGCACATATTCCTTTACCTCATGGCCTCCCCTTCATTTTTGAAGTAGTAGTATGACATCAATTACAGAACAAAGTTGTATTACTTATGGTAATTATATGAAATACCTCACTCAGTGCTTGACACCGTGTGCACACTGAGTGAATGCGACTTTCTATTACCATTATTTTTATCGTTGAAACCTGAAACTTGGAGGGCTTTTGCCCCATTCAGTCCCCCTTCATCCTTTCCTAAGAGACCACAGAGTAGATTTTTGTCTAAATATAAGTGATACTAATTACAGTCACATGTGAATTACTTACCATTTATGCCCAATTACCATGTAACCAGTAATGATTTTGTATATCACAAAATGTACTAGATTAACCTAATTGTTAATTAGTTGGTTGATTAAAACATTCAAATCAACTCAACATTCTTCAGAGTGAGCAGATAGAAGCAACTGGGGCTAAAGCCAACTATGGGTATCCCTGGTTTGGTAAATGTCAAGAGCTTTTAGAAGTATTTGGATCAATAATGACAAAGGACTTTAGAGTCAGATTTCATATCTTACAGATTTTCACT
Source organism: Sciurus carolinensis (assembly GCF_902686445.1). Taxonomy (NCBI): domain Eukaryota; kingdom Metazoa; phylum Chordata; class Mammalia; order Rodentia; family Sciuridae; genus Sciurus; species Sciurus carolinensis. Next base: position 119,026,098 of record NC_062215.1, read on the forward strand.
TTTCTCAAGTACAAAACTATGTCTAAATTGTAAGGAATAGTAACTCTTTCCATATTCCCCCTTTAAAGTTTGTGAAACATTTTAATACCACTGAGCTACACCTCAGCCCCAATCATTTCTATTTGTAAATCAAAATGCTGTTCAATTTTTCTTAAAAATATATTTATATTAAAATGGTAGATCTCAAATTATAAGCTTTCATCTATAAATGTCTGATATGCAAGATTTTGATATCTTTTGTAGTTTAATTGTACCTGTTCCATCCAGAATCTGCAGTCCAAACATTTTATTTTATTCTTTTGTTTGTTTGTTTGTTTTTTGCTGTTGTTTTGTTTTCTTTTGTTTGGGATGGGTCTGGCTACTTTGTCCAGATTGGCTTTGAACTCACGACCCTCCCACCTCAAACTCCACATAGCTCAGATTATAGGTGTGCACCACTGTGCCTGGCATTATTTAAGAATCTTATATGAAGCTAGTTCTCACCTCCCTGACAGATCAAATGAAACAATTATTCCATTTTTGACCTCCCTGACCTCATAGACTTTACTGTCTGAGGGCAGAAATGGGCGAGGACACGTATAAATAAATGCAAATGCTCCATGTGAGGCTCTGAAGAATGCTGCAAATGCTGTGAAAGAGAAAGACTGGATGGGAACGGAAGCCCAAATGGGAAAGCGCCATTCAGCTGAGAACCCAGTGGGCCAGCACAGACCCTAGCTAGGGAGGAAAGGCCATGGAAGAGGAAACAGAACGGGCAAACTTGCCTGACCCCAGCCACACTGGTCACCCGGCTACTCACTGTCACAATTCCTTGTCCTCTGAAGCATATGTTGCCATTTGCCATAATGCACTTAAATGATTATTTAACTACCATTTGTCTTTCCCACTAAAATGCAAATTCCATCAAGCTAAACACACACACACACACACACACACACAAGAAAACCCCACACATTTCTTTTGCTCACTATTGAATCCCCTGAACTTTGGATGGCTCTGGCATAGAGTAGATGTTCAATAATTACTTATTGAAAGATTAACTGAAAGGACACTGAAAATTAAAGTGGCTATGGCATTAGTGATGGCATGGCACAGCACAAGTGAATAATAAAGTCTGTACTGTCTGCTCAGTTGAGGATATTATTGACTCTATACATCACCAACTCATTATGTTTCACAAATACGTCCAATAGGCACATAGCTTGCACTATTATTAAATTAAATCATGTGATTTGTTAATTTTTAATTGAGAATCACTGACTTTCCATTTTCATACCATATTATCTTTTGGACTTGGACAGAAAATCATCATTTTATAGCTATAAAATCTTTAATTAGAAATCTTTAAATTACTGATCTAATCAATTCAAATGCTCAATAGCTCTTCACAATCAGATGCCTAAGTATTGTTTCTGCAGATAGACTCCATCAGATCATGGATCTTTCCTCCTTCCGACACTAAAGGAGTGAGCCACATGTCTAATACATGAACCTTTCTGAGATTCCAGCAGGAAATGTTAGAACAATGAGATCAAAGTACCTGGATAAGAGTTCCTGGTGTGTATTCTTCTTCATCCAGGATAAGTTTGGAGCCATACCAGAAAGCCAGTGCATAACAAAGAAAGATGAGACACCACATGTATCCAGTGAAGAATCCCATCACTATCCCTTTTCTAATTCCCCAGCGCTGGGCAAACACAAGATTTTTCTCATACCTGTGAAGAGAAAACGTTTGAGGAAATAGCAGCAGAAGTAGTTCAAGTTATAATGTTTAAAACAGGTCACAATGCAGTGGTTTTACTCAGTGATTATAGAACCAGCCCAAACATAGAGAAGTTTTAGGGAAAAAATCTATAATAACCTGTGCAATTATTTGAAGTCTGTTTAAAACTGTCACTGTAAAGTGGATCAACTTTTCTCCATCCCCCCTCCTCTCCCCAGCCTCTGGTAACCACTTTTCTACTTTATGAGATCAACTTTATTTTACAATCCACATGAGTGAGATGATGTGGTACTTGTCTATCTGTGTCTGTCTTATTTGCCTTAACATAGTCATCTTCAATTCTATCCATGTCATTACGAATGACAGGATTTTGTTCTTTGTTCTGGTTGAATGGTATTCCTTTGTATATATGTACCACATTTTCTTTATCAATTGATCAGTTGATGGATTGGCTGTTTCTATTTCTTAGCTATTTGTGAATGGTGCTCAATGAACATGGGAGTGCAGATGTCTCTTTGACATATAGATTTAATTTCCTTTGAATTCATACTCAGTGGGATTAGTGGGTCGTATGGTAGTTCTATTTTTAATTCTTTGAGGAATATTAGTAAGTGTTGAACATCACTAATACACAGAAGAGTATTTTTCTTTGGTGAAATCCCTACTTTTAAGTTGGGTTATTTGTTCTAGTTCTGTTTTTTTTTTTTTTTTTTTTTTTTTTTTTTTTTTTTTTTTCTCATTTGTTTGTTTTGCTGTGAAGTTTTTAAGTTCCTTATATATTCTGGACATCGACTCTTTGTCAGATGTATAGTTTGCATATATTTTCTTCCATTATGTAGATTATCACTTTCTTAGGGGTTTAGTCCCCTCTGCTGTGCAGAAGCTTTTTAGTTTAATGTAACCTAGGTTTTATTTCTAGGTTGGGTCTTAAATTTAAACCTTTAACCTATTTTGGGTTGATATTCATATGTGGCATGAGATAATTTCATTCTTCTGCATTTGAATATTCAGTTTTTTCATGCCATTTATTAAAGAGACTGTCCTTTTGTCATTGTGTATTTTGGGAATCTGTCAAAACTCAACTGAAAGTCAACATGTGGCTTTATTTTGGGACTCTCTATCTGTTCCATTGCTCCATGTGTCCATTAATAAGCCAGTACCATTCTGTGTTGATGATTAAATACAGCAAGAATTGAGATCAGTTAAAGGTGATGCCTCCAACTTTATTCCTTTGCTGACATCTGTTTTTACTGTCTGGGATCTTTTGTGGTTATGTATGAATTTTAGAAATTTTTTTTCTATTTCCTTGGAAAATGCCACTGGAATTTTGATAAGGATTGAATCAATTCTGTGAATTACTTTGGGAAATATGGAGATTTTAACAATATTCAATTCTCCCAATCCATGAACACAGGATATGTTTTCATATATTTGTGCTTTCTTTAATTCTTTTCATCGATGTTTTATAGTTTTCAGTGTACAGATCTTTCTTCTTCTTGGTTAAATCAATACTAAGTATTTTAATTTTTGGACTTACTACAAATGAGATTGTTTTCTTGATTTCTTTTTCTGATCGTTCATTGTTAGGGTACAAAAACACTACTGATTTTTGTATACTGATTTTGTATCTGGAAACTTTATTGGATTTGTTGATTACATTTAATAGTGTTTTGGTGACATCTTCAGAGTTTTCTCTATGTAATATGTCATCTGAAAGCAGAGACCACTTTCCCTTCTTCCTTTCTATTTAAATGTCTTTTCTTTCTTTCTCTTGACTAATTGCTCTGGTTAACAGAAGTAGCAAGAGTGGGCATCCTTATCTTGTTCCTGACTGACCTTAGGGGAAAAGTTTTCACACCATGGAATATGATTTAGCTGTGGGATTGTAATATATAGTTGAACTATGCTAAGGTTCATTTTTTGAGAGTTTGTATCATGAATAGATGTTGGATTTTGTTGAATGACTCTCTAGCATCTATTGAGATGATTGTATGGTTTGTCTTTCATTCTGTTAGTGTAGTATGTCACCTTTATTGATTTGCATATGTTGAGCCGTCCTTGCATCTGAGGGATAAATTCTACTTGATCATGGGAAATGATCCTTCAATGTACTATTGAATTTGGTTTGCTAATATTTTGTGAGAATTTTTGCATCCAAGTTCATCAGGGATATTGGCCTGTAATTTTTTTTTCTCTTATATCCCTGACTGGCTTTGATATCAAAATGATGCCGACAGTATAAAATGAGTTTGATGATGCTCTCTTCTTCAATTTCTTGAAAGCAATTTTGAAAGATTGGTATTAGTCCTTCTTTAAATGTTTTCTAGAATTCAGCAATAAAGGCATCAGGTCCTGGACTTTTCTTTGATAGGAGACTTTACTACTGATTTTCTCCTTACTCAGTATGGTCTGTCCAAGTTTCCCATTTATTTATGATTCCATCTTGGTAAGTAGTATGTTTCTAGGAACTTATCCATTTCTTGTAGGTTATCCATTTTGTTGGCATGTAATTGTTCATATGGATTTTTATGATTCCTTATGTTTCTGGGGTCTGTCGTAGTGTCTCATATAGGTTTTTTCGATGGCAGCAAACAGCATTACATAGAATGGCATGAGAAATGACCTATATGCATATATATCATCAGAGCTTAAAATAAATTTCTAACTTCAACTAGCTTTCTAAAAATAAGCAACTCCAACACTTTAAAAAAGACATTGTTAAGGTTTGGGACTTCTTGTAGTGCTTTGACTAAATTATTCTGTGCTGCTACCTGTCGAACAAATGTTTCCTTTGGGCAGTGTAGATCATGGATCTGCCATTTTGTACAAAATGAGGAAAAGTCAGGCAATTATGCAGATTGATGATTTTCAGGAAAATAATAGACATTCTAATAAACCAACCTTTCAATCTCTTTTTCCTCACCACCAAAAGCAGCCACAGTTCGCACCGAGGAAATGACCTCATCAGCCACAGACCCTGCTTTGGCATAGGCCTTCAACTCAAGGTCTGTAAACTTGGCCACACTCTAAAAAACAAAAGAAGAGAAAAAGAGTAGATTATTGGGTAAGTCAGGTTGTCATTTGTTGATTCATTTAACAGAGGTAAACACACAATAGCTTTTATATGCCACTAGATTGCCACCATAACACAGGAGGAAGGAATTTGTTCCAAGTTTGGTTTCTGTTAAGCCTCATCCATGAGTGTTTGGTTTTCGATGTATCAAAATGACTCCATTAAAAGTCAGTCAAAAACTCCCTCACAGAGTAAATCCCAAATGGGACATTCTATAACATTAAAGTATTTCAGTCATTATATTGATTAGGTTCCAAAGTCAAATCAGGTCATATTATATTGTTGTTAGTCAGAAATCATTGCACATTTATAGACAAACAGGAGAAGCAAAGATTAGAAACCCATGTGTAATACAGAGTGAGAGTTCAAAGGCACAACTGAAGAGGTAATTCCAGAGGAGAAAACGTTAGATAAATATTACACTATTTTAACTAAAGTATAGGGGTTAAATTATACTTTATATTTTTGCAAAATGAAATAATAAAACATCTGTGCTTAATAGTAGACAACTTACCTTTTCTAAAATTAGACTTGGATTGAGCCCTGAAAAAAATTAACCCTCAAAGAAATCCCTCCACAGATTAAGAAACATGGAGAAAAAGCACATGTTGTGGAAGAGTCACTAACTCAGAAAGCTAAAAACATATGTAATACTCAGACCAAGGGAGTTTATTTTTCAACAGTTTTCCCAAACTTTCAGTAGCAAAAGTATGATCAAACCAAATATTAGAATTCTAAAATACAAAGTGAGTAAAAATATTTTTCAATATATTTGCTATTTTATCAGTTCACAATTTATAAAAATTTGTGACTTGGAAAAGCATTAGTAAGGATAGTGAAGCTATTTTCATCAACATTAAAATTTGCACTTGGTCATTATGAATGATGGTATAGTTTTATGATACCCCTTAACTAATTTATTCCTGAAATATGCATTTGTCCCACAATAATGATGAAATTCAGTAGTTGTGAATGATATGTTTTTATTATAATAGAATATTAATTAACCTCAGGACATCTTCAATTAAACTGATCTAGGAGAGACTTGGGCTATAGCTTAGTGGTAGAATTCTTGCCTGGCATGCACAAGGACCTGGGTTTGATCCCCAGCACCACAAAACAAAAAATAATAAATAAATAAGTGAATAAAAAAAAACAATAAATAAATTGGCCCAGCAGCTTAAGAAATGTGTATTTGGAAACATCTGACAATTGTTCATGTTTCTCATCCTGTTAAAATCTGACAAAAGCATACAAAACCTACAATAATTTCTAACACATTTTATATTGCCCATCTCTGCTTCTTTTGCCTTTGCTTTGGACCTAGTGAAGTTACTTGGGTAATTTTATAGGACAAGCATGCACTGACATGAATGCAAGAAGAGACACGTGCAGAACAACAGCATTCGAAACTCATGGCACATTTACAAGAAGTTGGAATGCGGGCACTGAGACAGCAAGAGAAACTATATCTCAAGTCTGTTTATGACCAAGTCAACCAGACAACATTTTTAGTCTGAACACATTAAAACAAATGGCATATGATCCATTTGAATGTATGTATTAGTTGATCAGAGGTTTGAAGGAAGAGATTAAATGTATTTAAACAAACAAAAAAAAAACCAAGTTGAATCAAATGGAGCATATTTGGAAAGTGTTTGGTAGGAAAAAAATGTTGTAAAGCTTGTGTGATGCAGTGGGTTTAAAAAATAATAAAATACCTTTTCAGCAATTGAGTCTGTGCCAGACAATATGCTTAAGTGCGTTACTTGAATAATGCCCTAAATCATCATGATGATTTAGGGAGGTATGATCCTATTTCAAAGATGAGTAACCAGGTTTTGATGAATTAAATGTTTTTCTTGAGTTACACAAACTTGTTAGTAAGAAAACCAGATGGTGACCAAGTGCAGTGAGCTCTTTGCTACTGTCACTTTCAACCCATTTTCTATATTAGCTGTGAAGTTTCTAAATAATATAGCCAGTGTCATATGATAATATTTTTCTAGAAAATATCATCATGGAGCTGGCTACCTTTTGCTCAATGATGTATAAATGTCATGCAGCTTTTCACTTAAATTCTCTTCTCATTGATAGCAAACTCTTAGTGTGACTGAACCCACGAACTACCTTCCAGTGTGGATGCTCTAAAAGTAAGAAATAATAATGTCTCAATCCTTGGAAGTATTTTTAACTGAAGTGACCCCAAACTCTTACATTTTGTCTTAGTGTCAAGAACCGAGAAAGAGAGACAATAAGATAACACTCAAAATGGATCAGATAACCTCTCTCAGAAACTGATCAAATGAATGTAAAACATAGCTGTGGTTACAGAAATCTCTATAAGTTCTTTACTGATCAAGATGTATTTGTTACATTTGAGGGAAGCATCTGATCTCAGGAGAACATAGAGAACAATAGGCACACTGGAGAGTAGATGGGGATTTGGTATCAGGTTCCCCTGAATTTGAATCCTGCTCTGCCAGTTGCAGTCCCAGATAAGTCTTTTTACTTGTCAGAGTCTCACTTTCTTCTATTTAAAACAGAGTTAATACATTCATTATAAGGTTGTAGTAAGAATTAGAGATAATGAATATGAAGCTCCTAATAGTACCTGGCAAACAGTAGATGATGAATAAATAAAGTTGTTTTCTATTAGTAAAATAATATTTATCTTATTAAAATATCATTAATTCTTGCTCCCTGAAATATTATTTGATGTTGCAGAATAAATCAAAATAGCAATAATTATATTGATTACAACATAGGAGAAGAAAAGCTTCGTATTTTTGGCTGTTTGTGAATGCAAATGTCTTCCCATGGAGAGAGGCAAAAAGACATTCTTACCAAACCAATGATGGCTGCTCCAATCCCAATGAGAGGGCTGACAGAAATAATAACCAAGGTCAGTTTCCAACCGCTTAAAAATCCCAACAGGAACCCACAGAGGGCTGAGGTCATGCGCTGAATGAATATGGCCATTTGTTCCCCAATGGCATCATTGATTTTATTAATATCACTAGAAACAAGAGAGACTTGAATCACTAAAACAAGTTGGTCAACTCACACGTCTCACTGACATTCACTCTTTTCTAAACACTCTGGTCTCTGTCCACCATTTTCCTCAGGCAGCATGGCAGATTCTTCGGTCTCAGAAAAAAAAAAAAAATTTTTTTTTTTAAACAACAGAAATTTATTGTCTCACAATTCTGGAGGCTAGAAGGCTCAGGTATCAACAGAGTTGCTTTCTTGTTCTTTTTTTTTTCTCACCTTTTTTTGTTGGTACATAATAGTTGTGCATAATGTTGGGATTTGTTGTTACATATTTGTACATGCACACAATTTAACAATATTACTCCCCAGCACTTTCCCTCTTCCTCGAGGTCCTCAACCCATCATCCCTTTCCTCTATTGATCTTCCTTTGATTTTCTTGAGATCTACCCCAACTTTCTTTTCCTTTTTCCTCTCTAGCTTTCTCATGTGAGAGAAAACATATGTCCCTTGACCTTCTGAGTTTGACTTATTTCATGTGACATAATGAAATCTAATTCCATCCATTTTCTTGCAAATGATATAATTTCATTTTTCTTTATGGCTGGATAAAACACCATTGTGTATACATACCACATTTTCTTTATCCATTCATCCATCAATGGACACCTAGGCTGCTTCATAGTTTGGCTGTTGTGAATCGTGCTACTATAAACATGGGTAGTACTGAGTATGATGACTAATTATTCAGGATAAATACCAAGGATTGGTATAACTGGGGCATATGGTATTTCTATGCCTAGTCTTTTGAGGAACCTCCATACTGATTTCTATAGTGGTTGTATTAACTTATAATTCCACCAACAATGTAGTGTGTTCCTTTTCTCCACAATCTCTTCAGCATTTGTTACTGTTTGTATTTTTAAAAATAATTTTTTTGCAGTACTGCAGATCAAACCCAGGTCCTGTACATGCTAAGCAAGCACTCTACCAGTCTTAGAAAATTTGCTGCACCTTGGGATATGATGAAGCATCTCTGCTCGTAGCCAATGTTTGTCATAATTTCCCAGATTTGTCTCTTTGTTTTTTGCAACTAACATCTCTGGTCTGTCTGAAGAGTCTTCCTTTCATGTCTGCTAAATCCTCTCAGCCTCAAGGTTCTTTTCACATACCACCTCAGTCATAAACTTTAGGTAATCCCCAGGAATAAGTAGTATCTTCCTCCCTGTGTTTCCATGGCAATATAATTAATTAATCTGTATGCTTTGTGTTTGTGTGACTGCAGTTACTGTATTCTTTTATAGGCAGCAGAGAATAGTGGCTAAGAGCCAGACTCTGAATTTAAACATAAGCTATTTGGGGGCAAATCACTTCACCCTTTTTGTGTCTTCACCCTTTTTGTGTTACTCTTTCTCATCTATAAAATGGGGATAGTAATAGTGGCCAATAATGATAATTAAATTAGCTAATATATGTAAGGCATGCAGAACAGTACCTTTCAAATAATAAGCAACCAGTATGTGGTAGCTCTGAGTATTTATTTGTTTGCTCCTCTTATTCCTTCTACTAGTCATTCAGAATATTGGTGGAATACAGTTAGATTAAGTTCATATGCCTGAGAACATTCTCTTAAGCTCTTATCCAGATGGAGCAAATAGGGTTTGGGACTTAAAAGCAAGAAAGAACCTAAGGAATACCCAGAGATTAGATCATTGTATTCTAACAAGGTTAAACATCTATCTGTTCAAGATCACAGTAAGTAAGGGGTAAGTAAGTAAGTAACTAAGCAAGTGCTGGAATCTAGGGACATAAACTTCCATTCTACTTTGTCTTCTCTGAATACTGTCTTTCATGGAACCTCAAAGTTTAATTCAATTCAATTCAATAAGCTTCAACTAGTTCTAACTCAGGGCTCACTGAGAAATTCTCAGGAGCCATTAATGATCCAAACTATGCTATACTTGGTTGTTAACTGGTTATGATGATTACAATTTGCAGTACTAGGGATTGAACCAAGGGGCTCTTGCATACTAGGCAAGTGCTTTACCCTGAGCTACAACCCAGCCCATAAACTGGATTTAAATCTGGTTTTTCAGTTTGAATTCTTCTCAAACTATTTTTGGAATTGTTTTATTTTGGGAATTGTTTTGGAATTGAAATTGGCTTCACAGACACCACAGGATAATTATTTCTAATTGTAGTTTCCATATGTATGTAGATTAGAACAGCCTTCCCTCCATTCTCCTTCTGAGGTCAAATAACCCTACTTCTTTAAACTCTTCTATAATACTTCATTTCTAATATTTTAATCAAAGGCCTACAAACCAAATGGCAGTTCCCTGGCTTCAGTGTTTAATAACCATATTTATAAGGCATTTCCTATGAAAAAGCCAGGCTTCCTAGGAAAGCCTACCCTAAGAGAGTAAATAAATCAAATCTAACTGATAAATTGTTATTTAATGTAGAAACAAGTTTTATTATCAAAAACATGACAATGAAAACACTGTTGTACCAGCAGCTTACTCAGAGAATCTTGTATTCAACTCGCCCACATCATGGCAATCAAACCATCCCATTTCCATTCTCATTATTTTCCTAAAGTAAAATTTTCTCATTTTCTGAATCTGATGGGCTCCAGCAATCACCCAAAAGCACACCTGAAAATGGACAAAAGAATGCTTAGCTTTGCAAATGTTAAAAATATTCAACTCCTTCTCTTTTCAGAAGATAATACTTGCCATATAATTGTTGAAAACAGAAAGGGAATAATTCACAAAATGCCACTTCTTGGAACCTAAAGAGTGAGTGCTGGTACCTGCTGTTATAAGTGGAAGTGAGCAGAACAACTCTGGAGGGCATGGCCAGAGATCTGGGTTTGAATCCAATGCTGACATGTAAACAGTCCCTTGATTTTTAGACTTTGCCCTATCAAGATTCACTTTCTCCATGACTAAAATAAGGCTCACAGCACAAAAACCAAGACATCAGTGCTCTAAAATCACTGGTTTTGCACACTACTTCTAAGTGAATCTTTCCCTTGTTAGATCTGCTGAGAAGCATTCATATGTAGGTTTCAGGCAATGGTTTTGAGGACTTGTTAAACAAAAATGATGATACATGCCAGGAATTTAATCTTCTGATAGATATCTCCTAATGAAAGAAAGTAAGTATGTTATCGAAACTCCCAGGTTAAAGCAGGACAAATGGGTCCAATTCTCTTGACAACCAATAATATCTGGAATTCTCAAATAACTTAGAAAAGGGATTTATTGGGGTTTTTTTCTACAGAAGGCAGCAAAAAATTAAATAGTTTTCTTCCTTAAGAAGAGTTAAATAATCCTAGACCTTCCCTAACTTAATTGGCCTTTACAGAATGTGGGTTGGAATGCAGTTTGATGAGACTTTAGCAATGAAAAGAGAAAAAGAAATTACACTTCGCTTTCCTTCATCTCCACTTCCCTGGGTTACTTAATTCTCCCTTACAAACTCACCCACAACTGTCTTTTCTGAGCTCAGAAGAGAAAATGAAGTAGGGAATGGCAAGGAGAACCAGACATTGCAACCAAAAATCCACTCTCCCCTTCTGGATACCTAATTCTGTCCCCTGAGAGAAGCGTCCCCACCCGCTTTCTGTCATTCTTCCCAACCGAGAACTGCTCTTCTTATGGTTTTCCAATAGCTTAAAGGCTAAAGTCAACACTTTGCATTTCATGTAATGTCAATGAGCCCAGATGTTGATCTATAAATAAAATGGAGGTGCTACTAACCTCAATATATCCTAAGAGAAGGACTGTGACACCAACCACTGCATAGAAACTGGCAAAAACAATCATTTCACTTTCAATGTTCAGCAACCTTCAAAAGAGGAGGGAAATGTTAAGACTTAAAAGTAGGAAGAAGTTACCAAGGGTTGTATTTGTATGTACAGAGGGATTTTAAATATATGTGCTATGTAGTTATATTAAATACGAGTAAGGCATTTTATCTATGCAGAATTATTATCAATTCAAGCAAAACTCTAAATAGAGATCTCATGGTACCAATCACAGCAAATACGTGCATTCCCTTCACTTCTATAGGCAGAGATGCTAAGAGTGTGAAATGATCCTTCACCAGTTACTGGAAGAGAGGGGTCCCTGAGTGGCTGCCCAGTGCTCCCTTCTCCTTGGTCCCTTTCGCTCATACACAAGCAGTGATAGAGCAGTCATAGGCAGAGAAAGGTTTTAAGTCTGGCAGACTGTCTAAAAAGACACATAGAAAGAAGGGTGCTGTAAATCAAGAGGCTTACCATTACCTCCTGTAGAAACCTAAGCCAGCTTTTCAATTTCTCCATCTCAGAGTGACACTGTGAACAATGTGCTTGTCATCTTTCCATAGGGGAAAAGATCACTTTATTTGCCCTGTCTACTGCTAACTACAGCCCAAAAAGCTCCCTTCCTTTAAAGGTGAAGCCAAAGACACTTGCAGGAAATAGCAAGAAAGCTCTTTGCATTTTCCCCAGCAGAACTGTGTGTGATGACACAAGGTTTGGGATTGGCAGGAAAGTGAGGAAAAAAATATTCTAAAATTGCTTTCAGGAAATAAGGATTTTACAAAAGGATCCCAAGCAAAAGGAGAGCAGGCAAGAATCAGGGTTAGGAAACGACTTTTTAGGCTCTGCAACAGACAGGGATGCGGGGGAAGAGTTATGTGAGATGAGGTTTTGAAGAAAGAACAAAGGATGGGCAGCTAGTGTAGATAGATGATCAGGTCAGAGGCAAGTCAAAGAAAATAAAATGCTAATACTTCAGGACACTTTCCCCTCCTTCTCACCAGGGAAGGTTGCCTGCCTCCAGGGAATTGTTCCTCCCAGCAAGAAGTTTTTAACGAGTACTCCCTGGAAGCCTCCAGTCCTGCCTTTCTGGGCAGATATGAAGAGCACCCATGGAAGGTTCCTTTCCACATTTTCACCACATGGGCAGGATGAGAGGAAGAAACATGAGAAGAAAGAAACCCGGAAACTATGAGAGAACAAAAGATAAACCCACTCCCACGGATACCAGCTCTGGATCCCCTTCTCCCTTGGGAAATATCACTTTTAACCTTTAAATAAAACTTTTCTGCATTTGCCAAAAAAAAAAAAAAAGAAAAGAAAAGAAAATCAACATATTGGTTGATAACCATGCTGACCCTTTAAGACAAGTTAAATGACAGACAATTTCTTTAAAAAAGCAGAAGCAGCATCTTTAGTATGGATGCTCACCCTGCACCATTCCTGTTCTCTATCAGGCCTTCTTCTTGTGACTTGAACTTGAATTGTTATCTCCCCTTAGAGAACTCAGATCAAATAGTGCAATATAATTCATTTAATATTTCATATGTTTTATTGTCATCTGGCAGTAATACGCTACAGAAGACAAAACTATATATATATATATATATATTTTTTTTTTTTCTTCCTTAACAGGGAAGGGATAAGTAACCTTAGCTCTTCCATCTCTCAAATCTAGAATATGTTCTTGATTCGAATTTCTAGAATTGGAGTTGGAAGTTTGGCAAGACTATAACAATGAAAGAGAAAAAGAAATTACATTTTGCTTTCCTTCACCTTATTAAATATATTTATATCGAGTATATTTATATTTGTCTTGCTAGTAAATTGCAAACTACTTGAGGGAAAAGGCTGGGTTTATACTGCTTGGGTACACTTCCCAAAGTATGGTACAATACCTATATAAAGTAGATAATCAGTAAATGCCTCTTGATTTTGCTTTGACATTTAAAAAAGTAATGAAGAAGAAAATAACTGCCATGGTCAACCCCTCTGACAATCTTCAAATCAGGTAAAATGCTAATCGCATCTCCAGACTTTTAAAATAACTAGGGGCAACGCTGCAAAAGAACAAGACCTGGAAAACAATCACAGACTCAGATAAAAGCTAAGTATCCCTGTATCACACGTACAATGAGCAAAGCTTTCTAATGTATACATAAGTTAATGCTCTTAGTTTTGGGGTTGTGAAGGGAAATGTGGGTATCCAAAAACAAAGCTGTGAGCATTCATCAAAAACTTTTATTTAGATTCGCAGTGGTGAGGAGGTGTCTGCTATAAAAATGCAGCTTCCAGTTAAAACCCATGGACTGAGAGTATAGGGCACCAACCCAGCTCTGGGATGTCTTGAAACCAGGTCCACAAGAGCTCTACCACTGCTGGCTGGTGCAGATAAGAGTATGCGTAGTTGATTGTTTTTACTCCTGAGGTGCTCCTAAAGTCTGTGGTTAACTCACTTCTATACCATCCTGGGAAGAAAAGGTTATTTGGGCCTAAAAGTTGACTTCAGTAAGTTTCTGGAACAACAGGTCAAATCTATAAGAAAAACCAATAGGAAGACAAACAGCAGGCCTGGATGGGCTTCCTTGACACAAGGCATCCTCAGGTGCCTCCTTTACACCTACATATACTTTCATCCAGTCCCTTTCCCTCCTTAACCACTGACTACCACCAGTCTCTTCCCCATTGCTGTAACTTTGCTATTTCAAGACTGTTTTAAAAATGGAGTCATACAGTATGCAACTTTTGATATTGCCTTTTATATACTGAGTCTAGTTTTTTGACTTTTATCAACTACTGATGATGAACACCTATTAATGACTTTCACCATCAAAAGTTCACTCTTTTTCATTACCCATTAGAAGATAATTGGGTTGTTTCTAGTTTTTGCCTATTACAAATAAAGTCACTATGAACAATTTTGTACAAGCTTTAAATGAAAACATAAGCTTCCGTTCTCTGAGATAAATCCCCGAGAGTAGAAATGCTAGGTCATGTGGTAGTTGCAGGTCTAGATCCTTAAAAAATTACCAAACCATTTTCCATGTACAGTTTACATTCCCACCAGCAACGTATGAGTGATCCCATTCCCCCCATATTCATCATCCTCATTCAGAGTTTTCACTATTTTTTATTTTAGCCATTCTGATAGCTGTATGGTAATATCTTATTTTTATTTTATTTTTCCCTAATTAATAATATTATTGAACATTTTTTTCTTGTGCTCATTTGCCATAGTAAAAGATCCTTTTTCCCATCTTTAATTGGAGTTTGGTTGTTTTTAACACTGAGTTTTGAAAATTCTTTATGTATTCTAGACTCTAGTCTTTTCATAGGATATATAATGGGCAAATATGTCTTCCAGTCTGTTACTTGTCTTTTCACCCTTCTAACAGGGTCTTTTGCAGAACAAAGGTTTTTAATTTTAATGTGAAATCCTTAATGGAAAGTATCAATTTTTCCTTTTATGGGTTGTGCTTTAGATTTCAAGTCTAAGAGCTCTTTGGTTATCCCTAGAACATGAAATGATCTCCTACATATTTTTCTAAAAATTGACAATTTTTAGAATATCTGTCCATGATCTTCTTGAGCTAATTTTCATATGGTTTCATTTTTTTGAACTACGAAAGTCCAATTGCTTGACTATCATGTGATAAGAAGTTTATCTTTACTCCAATGAACTGCTTTTTCTACCTTTGTCAAAAATCAGACATAAGTGTGTGGATCTATTTCTGAGCTCTCTGTTCCATTCTACTGATACGTATGTCTGCCTTCTGTTAATAGCATATAGTCTTGATTACAGTAGTTACATAATATACCTTGGGTAGATACATTCCTCCCATTTTATTATTCCCTATTTTAAAAAAAAACTGTCTTAGTTACTTTAGTTCTTTTCTCTTTTATATAAATTTTAAAGTGATCTTGTATCTATAAAATTTTAATCAACCTAAGTGTCAAACAATGGATCAATGAAGAAAATGTGGCATATATGTATGAATACTATTCATTTAAGAAAAAAAAAAAAAAACCACAAGGAAATCCTGTTACTCACAACAACATGAATACCCCTGGAGAACATTTGGTAAATGAAATAGGCTGTGCACAGAAAGACAATTAACACATAATCTCAGTTACATGTAGAATCTAAGAAAAGTTGAACTCAGTAGCAAGTAAAATGGTGGTGATCAGAAATTGGGAGTGGGCAAATTGGGAGATGTGGCTCAAAGGATATAAATTTCAGTTAGGAGGAGTAAGTTCAAGACTTACTTATAGTTAATAACAATGTTTTGTATACTTGAAGAATGAATACAATAAAGTTTGCATGTCCACCTACAACTAAAAATATTTTTTAAAAATTTAAACACGCTGATCCTCAAATTCACATGAAAATCCAAGAAACCCAGAATGCACAAAACAATCTTGAAAAGGAAGAAAAAAGTAGACTCACACATCTTGATTTCAAAACTTGCTATAAAGTCGTAGTAAGAAAAACAGCATGCTACTGGCATGAAGATAAGTATATAGATGGATGGCATAGAATTCAGAGCTCCAAAATAAACGCTTATGTTCATAGTACATTGATTTTGACAAGGGTTCTGAGACTATTCAATGGTAAAGAAGGAAGGATGGGAGGGAGTAAAAGAGAGAGGGAGGGAGAGCAAGGGAGGGAAGGAAAAGGAAGGGTGCAAGAAGGAAAGGAGAGGAAAGAAAACGAGAAAGGAGTCTTTCAAAAAAACCACAGTGGGATAACTGACTATGTGGAAAGGAATGGTGGAGGACCCCTACCTCACGTCATACAGCAACATTTACTCAAAATGAATCATAGATCTAAATGTAAGATCAAAACTATAAAACTCCTAAAAGAAAATATAGCTTTAAGTCTTTGTGACCTTGGATTTGACAATGGTTTCTAGATATGATGCCAAAAGTGAAAGTAACAAAATTACAAAAGGAAAAAAGATGAAGTAGATGTCACCAAAATTTAAAACTTAGAAGATCAACACCAAGAGATTGAAGATAACCCAAAGGATGAGAGGAGTCTTCTAAAAATCATGTATTTGGTAAGAGACTTGTCTCTAGAACATATAAAGAACCCTTATGACTCAATAATAAAAAGACATAAACCAATTTTAAACAGGGCAAAGGATCTGAATAGGCATGTTTCCAAAGATGATATCAATATGGCAAATAAGCACCTAAAGAGATGTTAGGGAAGTGCAAATGAAAACCACAATGAGATACTATTTCACACTCACTAAGATAGTTATTGTATATCAGTTTCCTATGACTGCTGTAACAAATTACCACAAATTTGATGACTTGTGTCAATATATGTCCACAAGAGAAAAGTTATTCCCTTCTATTTTTGGAAAACAGAAATCAGAAGTCAGCTTCACTGAACCAAAAACAAGTTATGTCAGAGTTGTGCTACCTCCAAAGGCTCTCTTCTTTGCCTCTTCTAGCTTTTGGTATCAGCTGACATTCCTTGACTGTGACATCATTCCACTCTTTCTCTATAGTCATCCTGCCTCTCCTCTTCTCCCTATAGTCAAATTTTTCTCTGCCTTTCTCTTGGGTGATCATCCCTGTTAAAAGCAACTATTTTAATGCTATGTTAAAAGCATTTAGAGTCCATCTGCATAATTCAGGATGATTTAATCTATCCCAAGATCCTTAATCACATCTTCATTGACTCTATTTCTATATAAGGTAATATTAATCCAGGGATTAAGGCCTAGTTATTGGGTATCTTTGGGAGCCATTATTCAGCCTCCTAGAGATATTATCAAAATACAGATAACAAGTAACAAATGTGAATGAAGATGTGAAAAAATTGGGACCCTCATATACCATTAGGGAGAATGCAAATGGTATAACCACTTTGGAACATGGTTCTTCCAATGATTAAATGAATAGTTAACCACATGACCCAGCAATTCAGTTCTTAGGTATTTAACTAACAGAAATGAAAACATATGCCCACAAAAATTTTCACACAAATGTTCATAGCAGCATTATTTGCAATACCAAAGAGTGGAAACAACTCAAATACCCATCAACTGATAAATGGATATATAAAACATATTGTATTCATATGTTTATTCGACAATAAAAATAAATGACATACTGGTCCATACTGCAACACGGATAAAATTTGAAAACATTTTGCTACATTAAAGGAGCCAGTTGCACACAAAAGACCACATATTATATGATTTTATTTATAGAAAATGTCCAGAATAAACAAATCTATAGGGAGAGAAAGATTAGTGTTACCTGAGAATGATATAGATGGGGATCTGGGGAGTGATAGGTAAGGGGTATAATATTTCTTTTTGTGGTAATGAAAATGTTTTAAAATTGACTGTGGCAATGGATGCACAACTCTGTGAATATACTTAAAACCATTGTATTGCACATTTTAATTGGTTGAATTTTTGGTATATGAATTATATCTCACATCTTTTTTAAAAATATTTTTTAGATGTTGATAGACATTTATTTTATTCATTTATTTATGGTGCTGAAAATCAAACCCAGTGCCTCACACAAGCTAGGCAAGCGCTCCATCACTGAGCCACAATTCCAGCCTCAAATTGTATCTCATATCTCAAAGTTACTTTTAAGTTTGTGGTTTTAAAGCATCTAACTTCAAAGTAGTGCTTACATGACTAATTGCATGTACATTACTAAGAAAATAGACTGAAATGCAAGTGAAAGTACAGCCTCAGATTACTACCTTAAGGCATCAATAGCTGGGGAAAGTGAGAACAGCGCTTCCCAGTGGTTGCAAGGGTTAGCCTCCAAAGGAGCCCCTGAGATTCTTCTCTCTAAGTATTCACATTCTTATAGAGTGTCCCCATAACTGTATTGGAATTGATCTATGTGACCAATAGAATATGACAGAAATTACACTGTGCTTCTTCCATGATTGAGTTAAAAAGACTTTGTTGCTTCCATTTCTTTATACTCTAATTGTATAGAAGAAAATTGCATTACGGTATTTTAATTTCCCATTCTTTCATCTCTTTCATTTTTTTTTTTTTACTTTATTTACTATTTTGAGCAGAAATTCTGATAAGCTAATCAGGAGCCTGATGTTCTGTAATCCTTATCAGTGTCTTTCACTGAAAGTCATTACAAGAATTTAGATTAAAAATTCCATTCAACAGATTATAAGAGATATGAGGAAAATGATATAAAGAAGAGCAAAACTAGCTCCTACCATCATGCATTCATGCTTATGTTGCTAAAATTATTGAGTTGTCTTATAGATTCCAAGACTAATACCTCTACCATTATACATGGAGAAATTGTATCTTTAATGATATGTTTTTTCCAAGAACCTTGAAAAGAAATTGGGTAACTTTGGAGTCATATTAACTATTTACAGATGGAAAATGTCATTTCCCTTGTCCTTTGTCCCACCCAACTCCATTTTCAAAGTGATCTTAGTACATAAAAGCTGAACAAACATGTGATTCAGAAATACAAGATATAGCACTCATGTTAGTGATCATAATGACTCACAATTAAAGTATTTAATTTGTCAGAGCTCCTGGTAACCCAATGGCTTAAGAAAGGTGTGCTCTACACAGTTTCAGATATCTGTATGAAATTTTCTAAAAAAATAAAGGGCAAATGTTCATTTACATGCTTGGTATCATGTGAATTCAGCCAAAGCCAATGTTCTGCTGAAAGCTCCCAGTTGTCAATATTGGCTCATCTTCAGGCACATGACACAGTAAGAATGAATAAAAGGAGCATGAGCCACAGAGAATTCCTTTCTAACAGATGCCTGGGATGCAAACATGAAATGTAGATTCATTCTTTAGTTCATCTAACAAATATTTATGAACACTGATCATGGAAATGTCTCAAATTTTGAGGTCTTACACATTTATTTTCTGGAGCTGAGATTGGAGCACAATGGAGGCGTGCTTGCCTAACATGTAAAAAACCCTGTGCTCAATCCCCAGTACCAGGAAAAAAAATTTTTAAATCAAGAATTTACTTTCAATTTTTAAGACATTATAGGATATATTCACAGGACTTTTCCCTCGAAAAATATCTTCATGATAGTTAACTTATTAATGCTATTAATGGCTTGGGTCAATTTACACCATACATAGGGAGAGAGATCAACTTCACATTTTGTAACCATACCACTCTGTAAAAAGTAGTTCATTTCTGTCCTCCAACAGAAATAAGAGTTTAAAAAGGCTGTCATTGCACTCAATTTCTGTTATACAAACTGCTGTAAACTTTCAGATAGAAACTTCAAAATTTAGAAAAGAAAACATATATATTTAGACACTAGCAAGTTTATTTAATATGAATAGGTGTGTTCTGCCCATTGTGTGTTATCTTGTGCTTTTTTGCTATTGTAGCAAAAAACTAGTCTGAAACTACATATTTATGAATGATGGAATGATGATATGGCTGGTTAGACCTAAATTCTCCAAGATAAGGACCCGCTCCTAAGGTAACTGTGTCCTGGATGCTGCCACAATTTCCTGGTACAGAGTTGGTATACCAAAGATTTTGGTTGAATAAGTGAGTGAATGAAAAACCCTCCAAGTAGATAAATCACTGAAGAGTATTAGTAATTTAGAAAAACTTACTCATGGTCTGAATCAAGCCTGTAGAAAATTTCAGAAGTGAAGATGAGAAACAAATTCTTTTGAGGGAGCCACTCTGTGTCTGTCGAGGCAGGGTGTGCCCTGCCCTCAATCCTTGAACCTGAATATGGATTCATACGTGCAAATGAGTGTGTTCTGAATCTGAGGCAGCGTGAGGCAGGCTGCAAAGTCCGTGCTGTGACAATGAGTCAGCCCACGTGCACTATTGACTCACTGATTACAAGGTGGCCTGTCAGGCTTATCACAAAGAGAACAGGAGCACAGTGACTGCACCTGGCTTGAGTTCTGGCTGTTGCTGCCACTCACAGCACCACACCACTCTTCCACAGACACTCCACTACTATGACCAGTGACCCTCTAGTCCAGCTAATGTAGCATGCTCATGATATTCCCATTATAGAGAGGAGGCTTGGGATCTTGTCAGTCATTATCCACAGTCCCAAAGCTAAGTGGCAAAAGGGAGTTGGGGGGGTGCTCTTGGATTTGAGACACTAATGAAATTCTCCTCGCTTGTGGAAGTTAAGTATTGATAGTGTCATATTCAAGTACCCAGTCAACAAAATGGTTAACCTTTACCACTGTATTTGAAAAGCAATTTCCAATTTTGTTTCTGTAAAGTTTTTAATTTAGAAGCTGGTAAGTTGGAAAGAACTTCATGGGGGAGTAATTTCTAGAAATGTGGGCAAATTTATGCGTCTGTTCTGTGTTAGATGCCACTCCCCATCAGTCAATAGTGACCCTTTCATACATTTTGAATTGAATTATAATTTAAGATGTCAGAAAAATAAAAGAAAGAAATAGCCTACCCACAACGTGTTCCATTTGTCACATTCTGGTTGAGGGAACTGTTGAGCCATACTATGGTGTTATTCACACATGCTTTTCCTGGAATCTTGAGTTCTTCAATTTCAATTTGATAGTCAATGAAAACATCAATTATTGCACCAAACATGAAAACTATGCCTGGCTGGACTATTCCATGAAGAAGTGCACATAAACTTCCCACCAACATCAGCCAAATGTCAGTTGATGAAGAAAATCGAAACTTGAAAAAGAAAGGGTTAAAGTTAGGGATCATCTATGGATAAAATGTAGGAAAGGAAGGAGGACTACTTAATTTTAGTTACTAGATTCTACTAAGTAGACTCAATACCAAATTTTATGGGAATCATCTTAATTGAGCAGCAGAGTTCACACTAATCATATCAAAATAAACTACATCAATTATTTAACACTTGAGTCTCTTATATTTTTAGTTCATGTTCTTTTTTTCCTAATCACTGAATTCATTCTCTTTACCTGAGGAACTGACTTTAGTGTTCTGATACTCATCTGAAGCTTAAGGTGAAACTAGTCACCATTGTAGATGCCATGGCCAGATAGATCTACCACATGGTACATGCAGCAATGGCACAAATTGACTCATAGAACTGCCTAGAAATGCCTCCATCCTGTGCAAATTCAGGTAAATATGTAAGTTGTAAAATTTCAAAAGACTTGTCATAAGAATAAATATATATGATGTGGTTACTGTGATGACTTTCCTTACTAAAATGATAACTATGAGTTCAGTGATTATTTCCCAGGAGATTTTGCTGGTTTGTTGGACAGGATTTATGTATTTAATTGGTAACCTGTTTCTAGTCACTACTCAGCATGCTACCATATAGGTAAAGCTTATGACTGCATAAGTTATCTCTGTAGTTAAAAACCTGCCAATATGACTAAAGAGGTAGCACTTCCTCCAGGGTCTGAACAATTCACCAGGGCAAACCCCAAATCATCAGAGTTGTATTACCAGTTGAAAGAAGCCAATTATTACCAGTTGAAAAAAGCCAACTTGGGCGCCTTCACCTTTCTTATCTTGTAGCCTGAGAAGAAAAATAGGAGTTTAAAGATCATCTTTTCCAAAACAATGAGAAATTCTCCCCAGGTAGTACTTTTATGAGCTATTCTTTCACAAGAAAAAAAAAATCCCCACTGATTAGGAAATTCTGGTCAAATCTGGTTATGTTAAAAATAACCTTTCATTCTTCTAGAGATTTCAGTAGAGATCCTTCTCTGAGGTTTTTCTGAGAGGTATTGAGAGAAAGTAAAAATGGCCTGAGTGCTCCCAATTATACTAATAAATAAACCATTTGCCTTCAGTCATGACCCTGGACTTATTGATGCCTTCATTTTCTTGTGGATAAATCGAAGTGGTTGGATTAGCTGATGTTAAAAGCTCCTTTTAGCACTTAAAATTGTGACAATCACATTATATAGTGCTTAGTGGTACAATATAATTTGAGGACACTCCATAATTTCCATAAGATTGAATTTCCTTAGTGTTGTCATTCATGTCCTTTCTCATAAGGTCAAGCCTCAACTCCAAGGATCTCCACTTCCCTGGAGTCACCCATTCCACGTACACACCCTAAATCTTGGAACCAGTACTTCTGACATATTTAACTCCACTGTCACTCCGTAGCTCTTCATACATCTTGTTTTCTCACTTTTTACCTCCTTCCACAGCTATTGGTCAAACTCAATTAGTTCTGCAGTCCTTTAAATATTCCATGTACTTACAATCACCAACCCCCATCAAGATTTTGCTTCCTTCCCCACGTGTCCCAAGTCCCACTGCCTGGCATTTGAACCACACTCTCACCATCACCCTCAGTCGGTTCCTTCAAGTCCATCTCTGCCTCCATCCTGCTATTTACTCCTCCCCTTCTTAAGCAAGGTGGCTGCTGGGCCTGCTAGAGACCACCTCACCACATGTGAACTAAAGTCAATACAGGTCATGCCTATCCCTTGACTGCCCTAATCTTCCCTTTCAACCCAGGGTAGAATCTCAAATCCTTATGGAGACCTCATCCAAGGCCATGATCTGTTCCCATCAGCTCTCTGATCTTGTCTCCTACTATATTTCAATTTTAGTACTCCAGTCACCTGACCTCTTGCTCAATTTTATTCATGCCAAGTGTCTTCCCACCTCTGGATGTTTATATTTGCTATTCTCTCTCTTAAAATATTCTTTCTTCAGATACCTACATGAATAGCTACCCTTATATCCTTCAGTCATTCCCTCCAACGTCACCACAACAGGGCCTTCCCTGGCCAAGGTCTTTAAATTTTCAACTCTTCTCCCTCACACATACATACCATTTCATATCTTCATTTCTAGGTTTACTTTTTTTTTCCTCTCAGAAAGTAAATGATAGGTTATCCCTAACTACCATGCTATGTGTTCTATTTATTTATGGTGTTTATTCGCTCTTACTAAACTACCATCCTGCAATGCAAAGATTTTTGCCTATTTTGATCTTTGCTGTATCCTTAGCACCTATAATAGTGACTAATACCTTATAGACATTCTATTAGTATTTGTGAAATGAGTGAGTGAATGGACACATGCTGTCCATCTTGCCCCTCGGTGCTGAACTTTATCC
Source organism: Sciurus carolinensis (assembly GCF_902686445.1). Taxonomy (NCBI): domain Eukaryota; kingdom Metazoa; phylum Chordata; class Mammalia; order Rodentia; family Sciuridae; genus Sciurus; species Sciurus carolinensis. The sequence goes on from NC_062215.1 coordinate 119,049,773, forward strand.
CTCTACAGGTCACTCTAGTTCCTCTCAGAAGCTTTGTCAGACTTTTACTGTGATCTTCACATTCTATATTCACTTTCTCTAAAAAGAAAAGAACTCACTCAGCTTCCTACTCATCTTTTCATTGCCACTCATCAACATTCCCACCATTTCCTCTCTTCCAACCAGCAAGTGGAGTGTGTTTCTTGGAGGACCAGAGCTAACCTTGCCACTTGCTTTGCCTCCCACTGCCATGAAGAAGACATAAGATTTCATAGATACTGAAAGTCCTTCCCTTTCCACCACCTCCATGTCAGGAACTCCCCTGGTGCCTCTCTTCTGCCTTCTAAATTAGACCCCATCTAATCCTGCCTACACACCAAACAGTGGTAATTAGTTGACCATTGATTTATGAGAATTTAAACTCATAAGCTAAGGAAAAATATCTAATGATTAAATTTTAGTTTTCTACTATTTGCCTATGGGAAGAATTTAGGTTTTGGATATTTCTTAGTGTCTATGAAATTATACTTATCCAACTTTTCCTCTGCCCACTTAGGCCAGGAGTTCTGTGGTATTCCTGGATAGCCAGGGGAGATTTGGATCTAATGCAGAAGAGATATTCCAAAAGGTTTTTTAAAATCAAATTATAGCAGTGTTTAAAGGAGGAAATGGATTTATATATATATATATATATATATATATACATATATATATATTTAATTTTATAGTAAGTATAATGTGCATGAAAATATTCTCTCCTTTATGCCTTTCATGAGAATATTATGGAATTACTTTAGTAAAGAAGTTGCATCATTGAAATAGTCACTTACCTTGATTTCTTATCATTGTTATCTGTTAGGATAAAAACAATGCATAACAAAGTCAATAATAATGACAAAATGCAACAAAGTTATTAATAATTTTGATCTGGGAAAACTTTCCTATAACATTCTTTTATTTGATAAAAATTACAAACTGATTATTTGTCTTTTCTCTTTTTCAATCTCAAAGAAAGGCAGAGAAGAGAAGATAGATAGATAGATAGATAGATAGATAGATAGATAGATAGATAGGCAGACAGGCAGACTTTTTCAGGTTCAGGACTGCTGCCTTGACTACATTTCTGTTTTTGTCTGCAGGATATAATTATTTATATTTTCTGAAAGCAAATGGAAACCAACAGTTCCTAGATTAGCTGAAGAAAATCTGATTTTTTAATTATAAAATAAAATGACTATTTATTTATTACTTGGTTTTTTAGAAACAGAATTCACCTGCTTAATAGATGACAATTTAACTAGATAATAAGATTTCATTAATAATTCCATGTCAGTAGAAGGCATGAGATTAAACCACATAGAATCTTCCCCACCACAGGTCACAGCACTACAGGGTAAAACATAAAAGTGGGGGTTCAGGGTCATGGGTGCAAGGAAGTCACCAGAAAGGAACCCTGGGCGTTTGTGGTTCATCACTGTGAGACAGCACATCCTGGCTCCCCAGACATTTTAATTTAATTATTTTAGAATCGACACAGTTTATAGTGTAGATACAGGGTAATATCTATGACTTGAGAATCAGACAGAATCAGATTAGATTTATGGCTCCAGACAGAACCAGATTAGATTTATGGCTCCATTAATTATTACTCATATGAACTTAGTCAAGTTTTTAAAAAGTTATCCAGGTCTCAGTTTATTCATTTGTAAAATGTAAAATCACAGGATTTAAAAATAGAATAGTAGCTTAGAATGATCTGTGCTGACAACATGCCAGGTACTGGTACTACAGGCCCCTCCCGCGTAATCTGCTTGGGGCCAGCAGCTCAGTGCAGCTTCCCTCAAGGGTCAGCACTCAGGAACTGATGGCTCTGTCACGGCCACAATCAATGATAACTGCACGGAGTTCAAGTTAACAGTAACAGCCAGCCCAGAACAACACTACTCTACCCAGCGGACTATTTGTGAGAGAGGCATCCCCTCATTCACCCACACTTTTGTGCTCTTACCTAAGCTTTCACACTTCCTGACCCAGGATTGCTGAGGGAACCACAGGATTGTGTGTAAGATTCACACCCATTAACAGTTCTATACGTTGCTAATTGTCTCCAGTCTTTTAAACTTCACTAGCTTGTCCCACATTTGTGGTAACTTCCTTCCACTTTTGTGTTCACCTCTCTTTGTATAAAAACAATGAGAGAAAAAGACCACTTACAAGACCCATCTGACTCAAAAACATGATTCTCCTCTCCAAATTTCTTCACGCTGCGAAGAATTACTGAGTCAGACATGGTAGCTGCAATCTGCAGTCAACAATCCTACAGAATAAAAGAATGATTACAACTACCATCTCTTCACTGTTTTTTAACCAAAGTAGATGCAAAATAAAAAAAGAACAGTTTGATTCAAGAAATACACTTCACTAATCAATCTCAAACAAAAGTAGACTTTTAAATTGGCTAATAACTCAATAAAAGAGCCTAATTTTAAGGAAAGACAAACTGAAATCATTGGTAATGGCTTTCTCTAGTTAGTGGATAGATGATTTTTTAAATTTATTTGTTCTTTCTGCTTATCTACATTTATTTTTAATGAGTTAACAGAAAAACTGTAAGAAGGGCAAACCAACTGGTGACATTCTTGAGTCCAATGTAGTTGAGGAATGATACCTACACATCACTGGATAGCCTTCAGGACTCCTATGTAAATGCAATTCCAGCTGGGACTGAGAAGGAAGAGGACAGTCTCTGAATAAAGTAAATGTCTAGAGAGTTATGTTAGTCTTATTCACAGTGGAAAAACCAGTGTGTAAAGGAGGCAGGATTAGAATTCTAGGACTACTCCAGAACTTCAGACTTAGCATAGAGTTTTTGCTTTATTTTCTCTGCTTCAACATGTAGCAAGGATGGAGAATATATATATATTTTTAAATACAGACTCAAATCTATAAAAATAAACAACTCCAGAAATGGAAGAGAAGTACCAAAAGGAAAACAGAGCAGAGACACAGCTGGTATTTTCACCTCGGGTGTCTAGATGCAGACAGCAATAGAGGAGGTTAGCTCCTGAAGGGGCTGTTTGCCCCACGCCAAACAGGGGATTGGTGACCACCTCTCTACTTGGAACCAAAGGCCATCATGGTCCCGCACTGATGAGAAGAACTGATGAAACTGCTGTCCATCATTGCCTGGAGAGTTATTTCTTAAGATGAAATGCACACCCATGGAGGTTATATGAAGAGACAGTGATATGCATATCACACACACACACACACACACACACACACACGCACACAGATAATTGGTGCCGACAAAAGAGATGAAGGTAGGGTTGTGAAACCTTGTAACCTCATCTAATTGGAATCTCAGAAGAAGAGAATAGAGAATGACAATAAGAAGGGCAGAATTAAATAATTATGTGTTAAAGATGGAATCACAATCATAATTAAAGAAATAATTGCTGGGAATTTTCTAAAAGAAGGATAAACAAAAATCAATCAAAACTTGATATATTACATTAAAATAGGAAAGAATAAATGCCAAAAAATTATCTTAAAAAACCATGAAATAGACAAGTATAATATCGAACTGGAAATAAAAGAGTGACAGCAGTTTCTCATCAGACACTAGAAGGCAGTGGTGTAGCATCTTCAAAATGCTGATGAAAAAGAACCTTTAACCTAGAATTTATATAGAGTCAAAAAATTATCTGGCACATTTCTAGATATTCAAACCCATATTCAAACCCAGAAAAGAAGGCTGTTAGAAGATATCCTTAGCAGAAAGAAAAAGGTATCCAGAAGGGAGTCATGAAATAGAAGAATCAAAAAAAGTAGCACAAGAATCAACAAAATATATCAGTCACAAAAAGCCACATATTATATGATTATAGGAGGGGTCCTGCATGTGAAATGTCCAGGATGACCAATCTATAGAGACGGAAAGTAAGTGGTTGCCTGGGGCTGGGGTGGAAGCAGAAGGGGCCTGAGCAGTGACTGGTAACAGATACAGGTTTCTTTGGGGGTGATGAGAATGTTCTAAAATTGGATGATGGGGAAGGTTACACAACTCTGTCAACATACTGAAAACCACTGAATTGTACACTTTGGACAAGTGAACTTCATGATATGTAAATGATGTTCTCAATAGGCTATTAAAAACATGTCATTGAATGTTTAAAAATTCAGATATGTACCAATTATAAAAGGCACAATGTAAAATCATAAAGAATAGTTGAAAATTAATAAATATAAAAATATATCATGAAAATGCTGATTTCTCAAAGCTTTTATATAAGAATATAATTCATGTTCAAAGCAATAATGATGATAAATAGGGATGTGTAATAATGAAAGTTACAATCCAACTAATCTTTTGGATTGTAAATATATAACCACCTAACACAACAAATTAGCCAACAATCACAATGGAAGATTTAAACATGTGATTATTGGCAACTAATGTCAAATGGACAAAAATCTAAGAAGTATAGAAGTTTTTAAAAGTTTTTATTTAATATCAATATATGGAAGAAGCAACAAGAAATACATTTAAGGTACATTTGGCATATTTGTAAAATGTGGGCATTAATAAACCATCACAAATTTCTACATGTAACAATATATTTCTGATAAGCTATTAAAGATACTATATTCTGTTAACAATGCAATTAAATAAGAAACAAAAGATTAGATACTAGTAAAATACACACAAATATATGTATTTAGTAAAATTATGTGTATATTAAAAATAAAATACAAAATTAAATAATTACGTGTTAAAGATGGAATCACGACAAAATTTGGAAAATACTGGAATCATGATAATAAAAATACAACTGGTTAGATTCTCAGCATCACACATAAATAAATGAATAAAATAAAGATCTATCAACATCAAAAAATTTTTAAATCTTGTAGGCTGCAGCTAAAATACACTTAAAGACTTTTTTGTAAATGTTAATGAATTTTACTTTTTAAAAGACTGATGAATGCCATTCTCATCAAGATGCTTAGAAAGCCAGATTAAGAGACTATCTGAGGATCATTGATAGAGTATTTGCAAGCGTGCAGCCCTGGACTCTATCCTAAGTACCAAAAAAAGAAAGAAGAAAAGAAAAGCACAATTAATAAAATAAGAAATAAAATTTAAAAAACATAGTCCAAAGGATAGACCAATTCAAAAGCTGTTCCTTGAAATAAATAAATAACAGACAAAACTAAACAAGACTGTTCAAAAAAGGAGAGATGAATCACAAATAGACATTAACAGAAAGTGAAAAGATAAAACAAATAGAAAGTTTTCGAATCATGAGCAAATGCCATGAGTAACATTAGGGTCATAAATTTGAAAACTGTGATAAGATTAATTTTCTGAAAAAAATATGAATTATCAAAAATTATCCAGAAAGAAGTAGTAGATAAATTAAAAACTAATTATTAACTCAATATTGACTCAATATTCAAAAGTCTATAAGTGCCCAAAATAGTAGTGTTAGATAATACTACAGGTAAATTTTACTGAAAATTCAAAGAGTGGTTGATTCTAGTATATAATTTGTTTTGCTGAAGAGAAATGGGAAAAGTGACTCAATACATTTTATAAAGCAAGTTTAATCTTGACATCAGAACAAAAAAAGATGTTATAAGAATAGGCTTATAATTACTTTTCAAAAGCGATTTTAAAATGCTAAATTACATACATTTATTATAACTCAGCAGTTTGTGAAAAAATATAATGAAGCAACATTGATTTGGAGAATACAATGATTATTTAAGGTAAAAAAGTTGATCCTTTTAATAGATGCAAAAAAGTATTCAGTAAAAATCAATATCCGTTCCTAGTTTTTGAAAATCTATACAAGCATCATTATTGTGCAACTTCAGTGAATAAAATGTTGGGTAAGGATCAACAATGAGAACTAAAACCTGAATTAAATATTCAGTGTACAAAGTGTTGTGAAGATATAGAGGAGTCCTGACATACACAATAAATGAGAACGTAAATTGTTGAATGACTTTGGGGAGCAATTTGGAAATATCCAACAATGCATTTTCACTAATAACTTAAAAAGAAAATAGTTAATGGTGAAATAGCATTTAGTATGCATCAGGCACTGTTCTAAATTCTTTATGTATGCTGTGACTTTAAATCTTCACAAACACCTCCAGAAATGGGAACTATTACTATCCCCATTTTCCAGATATGGACACTGAACTATGAAGGGATTATGTTACATGCTCAAGAACACAACTTAATAAGCATTAGAGCCAAACTTTAAACTCGTAAGATGCATGCAGTGATATACATTGCAATGTTACCTGGAACAAAAAAAACTTGAAGAAAATATAAATGTGCAAGAGAATGACTCAATAACTTGTGGAAGATACATGCAATAGAATACTATCTAGTTATTAAAATCAGCAAGTTAGCATTAATAAATCTCAACATGCACAAATTTAAATAAAATTTCAAAGTGATATAGTCCCATTTACCTGAAAAAAAATTACCTTCAAATCAGTATTTATAATGCTTATGGATGTGCAGTAGAAATATAAACACTGCCTAAAAATTATAAGCACTGAATTAATAATGGTGGTCATGTCTGAGGGAAAGAAATAATATAATATAATATAGTACTAGGGAGGACTTCAGAGAAACCCTGAACTGTATCTGAATATTTTAATATCTTTTAAAAGAAAGACTTCCAGGACTGGGGATATAGTTCAGTTGGTAGCGTGCTTCCCTTACAAGCACAAGGCCCTGGGTTCAATCCCCAGTACCACAAAAGAGTTCCAGCAAGAATAGCATAATGTTAAAATATGATAAAGTTGGAGGGAGGTAACATTGTTTATTAAATTTTCTCCATGGTTTTAAAACATTTCACAGCAAAAAATAATGTGTTTTACAAACCCTGATAACTATTTTAATGAAAAAAATTAGAGCACTTTGAGATTTATGGAAAATCATGAAGACAGTTCAGAGTTCCCGTGTATGCCACACCTAGGTATTAACATCCTACATTAAGAGTATGGTGCATTTGGAAAGAACCAATACCAATACATCATTATTAACGAAAGGGCACTATTTATTCAAATGCCCTGAATTTTCACCTACTTCCTTTTTCTGTTCATGGATTCTATCTGGGATGCCAAATTGGGACACCAAATTTTCCACACTACCTAAGTCATCATATCTCCTTAAGTAACTTTTGGTTGTGACAATATCCCATTTTCAATGATCTTGAAAGTTTTGATGAATACTGATCATTTATTTTGTAGAATGGCCCATCAGATTTGCCTGATGTTTCTCTCACTAGTAGGTAGGGTTATGTATTTGGGGGAGGAAGACACAGAAGCAAAGTATCTTTCTCATTATATTTCAAGGATATGTATTATCAATATGGCATAAAAAGTTAAGAAGCAGAGTAAGAAATATCAATGAAATCATTCAAAAAATACTAAAAGAATCAAATTCATAATTCTTTTATTCAAGAACACAATGTGTTCAATATAGCAGTCCTACATTCACAGACTAAAAGGGTTGCTGGTTGTATTGTTTCTGAAGTTTTAACTGACTTTTTTTTTTCCCAAAAAGCAAAGAAACTCTTTAATTATGAGAAGATAACAAAGCAACATTTAATCATAGTTGTGATACTCCATTTCCTAATTTTAAAACAAGACATACTTTTTAAAAATTCAGTCTGTTTTTTTCCTAGCTTAGCCCGCCATTTTAAAAAGTTGCTTTCCACAGTTGTGCAAATATTTAGCAGTATTTGGAGACCAGTGGTGTTGTGTCTTGCCCATGAACTTTGGAGCCTCACTGATCCTGATGCTGCATGTTGTTTCACTCTGTGTTGTTGGGAATGATTTCTAACTTCTCTCCAGATCTGGTTCTCCACCTTTCAAATCAGAGAGTGGAAAAATCCACCTTCCAGCATTGATGTGAAAATGAAATGAAACTTCTGACTTGAAGAAAGCAGGCAGATGGTGTTTCTTCGCCCCTCAAAACTTAGAGACTCAGAGCCTGGCTCCCTCCGCCACCCTGTCCTTTGGGGTTAGCTGCAGCAAATCTGCGAAACTCAGGGGAAGCTGATCTACCAACCTACTTCTGCTTTCCCTCTCTATTCCTTCAGCAATTCCATATATCAGGTGTCACGTGCTTACAGTTTGCTTCTTTCTGCACATCCTTACAAATGATTTTTGTAATGATCTATGGTTAGTACTAAAAAATGACATTCTCAAAGATGAAAACTCATGGAAAGTATGGGTTTCCATGCCCATAGCATCATCAATACCCTTCAGCCAAAGGCCACCAGGGACACAGCTATAGTTAAACGAGTTGATTTGTTACTCATAGCCCATTGTGAAGAGGAAACCAGTGTGGCAGACTGAGGGGCGCTTTTAGTCTCCTGTAAGAGGGTATCAGAACAAATCTATTTTAGGCTTCTGTGAGACCATATCAGGAGGTGTCTAAGGAATTGAGAGTTTGCTCTAGTAAAGGTGTTTGAAAAAAGCTAGAACGATTTTATGATTGGGAAAAGAAATAGCAGTGATTCATGCTGGGTATTCTGTGGCTTTGATTTTGTCTCTGCTTAGACATGATTATGAACTGGCCTCTTGTGTTGTCTCATTTTATCATGGGCTTGGAGTAACTTTGTCTGAGTTTGGTATACTATGAGATTGCTTATGTCTAAGAAGAGAATCACTCAGCTGAGCTGTGAGCACAAGGCCAGCTACAAAATTCCAGGGGCCATTCTTTCATTTTTTTTTCTCTTTTAGCATCGCTCTGAACTTTGTAGTCCTGTTCCCGTTTGACATAACAAGGAGCTAGACTTCAAAAGACATGTGCTTCCCAAGACTGGAGGTATGTATCAGTTGCTCAATCAGGAATGGAAGTTAGTGCCCTTAAACCTGGGCAGCTCAGCAATGGTAATGATGACTTTTAAGGTCATTGTGCTAAAAATGCCAATCTCTTGCATGTCACAAAGACCACTGGGAATTTTATAACACTAAGTTTGGGAGAATACAATGAAAAACCAAAATTCATAGAAAGAGTGAACGAAGTCTTTGTTTGTGATATCTTCCAGAAAAGGTAATGCCTTCAGAATTGGATGTTAGATGAGTTGCCTCGTATCATTACAAATGAAGAATTGATACCCTGATATAGAATCAGACCATGTTTTTACCTACTGGCTAATTTCCTTTTCCTTAGAGATATCCTGAGAAACTTAAGTAGCAGACACTGGAGAATATTTCTGCTAGTCTCCGAAACCCTGGAAACATAGTAGAAATCTAGTTTTCAGTGACAAGTAGATTTTTTTCCAAGGCCTTAAGAGTGGTCTCCTCCTCGATTGGTATTTTTATGATTTAAGAGTGTCATGGTATTTTATTTTTCTTTATCAATACAAGCAATTATAATGTCATCTAATTTTACTCTCTTAACTAATATTTATAATTTTAGCATTTAGGCTCACAATTTGTTCTGGGTCTCATCCCTTGCAGGAAGATATAATCAGAACTTCTTTTTTTCAAATTTTTTTTTTTTTTTTTTTATTCTTTGGCACTGGGGTTGGGTGCTTTACCCAATGAGCTACATTCCCAGCCCTTTTTAATTTTTTATTTTAAGACAGAGTCTTGCTAAGTTGCTGTTTTTGTCAGCTTTTTCCCTGCTGTGACTAAAGGACCTGACCAGAACAACTGTAGGGGAGGAAGAGTTTAATTGAGGGCTCACAGTTTCAGAGGTCTCAGTCCATAGAAGACCAACTCCATTCTTCAGGGCTTGAGGTGAGGCAGAACATCATGGTGGAAGAGTATGACAGGGAAGCAGCTCACATGCCAATCAGAGAGCAGAGCAGAGAGACTCCACTCACCAGATACAAAGTATATACCCCATAGCTACGCCACCAATGAACCACTTCCTCCAGTCACAACCCTCCTCCCTCCAGTTACCACTCAGTTAATCCCATCAGGGATCAATTCACTGATTAGGTTAAGGCTATAAACCAATCATATATCTTCCAAACTGTCTCACACATGAGCTTTTGGGGGACACCACATCTAAACCATAACAGTTGCTTCAGGTCTCACTAAATTGCTGAAGCCGGCCTCAAACTTGCAATCCTCCTGCCTCAGCTTCCCGATTCACTGGTATTATAGTTGTGTGCCACTGAGCCCAGTTTAATAATTTACAAGAATAAACTTTTACTCTAACCAATAATAAAACAATTGAGAACTAAAAATAAGATAATGTTATTTTGTTTTCATCTGTATGTTTTCATATTAAGTTATTTTAATCTTCCCCAACTTAAATATCATCTTCCCAAAATCTCTTGGGAAGAGATTAGAAATTTTCAGGATCTTTCAGAAAAATCTGTCTTCCAGTAAACTTCAGGAAATCTAGGAGTTCCAAGTAAGAAATTAAGATTTCTAAGCATTGGTTGGCAGACTTTGGCTACCTAATGGTGGAATCCCCCATGAAATTTTAATTGGTTACACCAACACCAGGTTCCTCTCTACTAAAGAACATGAGGTCTAGAACCTGTCCACCATATGAGCTCCTGTTTATCAATCCAGGGTTGAAGTTTTCTCTTGATAAAATAATCTTATCAACACAGAAATGCACATTGGAAGCCAGTCTCCTAGCCATGCCACTACTGGTGGACATATCAACGATTTTTCCACCTTTGAACATTAGCAGCAGACTTCTACAGGATCACTGCCAGGCAGGAGAGAGAAGGGACAGAGACCAGCATCTGAATGTGTCATCTGAGAAAACTTGGGACATTGACAGCCTCCAGAAAAGGGTTCAAGTGAATGGTACCATAGGAGACTTGGGGCTGTCACAGCTGGAGAAGGCACATTCCAGGTGTCATTCCAAGTGCAAAGCAAAGATCCAGGGGGTACAAAATGTCAGTGCCCTCCACTTTCCTAAGTGCACCTCACTATGGCCAATGCTGCTGGAGTGATTTGCTGAAAATACCAGCCTAGAACAACAGATGAATGTGCTGAATGACCAAAGTCTGGTGTCAACATTAGCCATTAGCTCTTGGTATTGCAAGAGGAGTGGAAGGGAGGGAGAGAGAGAAAGTGAGGACTGAGAAAAGGTCTCTGGGGAACTGAAATCCTTCCAGGTTTAAGGATTCTACTACAATGGGGGCATTCTGCCCACTGCCCCTTTTTGTTTTTTAATACAGTGTTATTGGAAGACAGTTATCATGTGCAGGTATTTTCATGTTGCCTTTGGGTGCTTTTGTGCTACAGTTACTGAGTAGCTGTGACAGAAACTATGACCCTCTCTCTCCCCAATGCCTAAAATATTTACTATCTAGCCTTTTACAGAAAATATTCCTGTACTACAAACCCACGTAAATACAGTTATCTCATACTAGACAAAGGTGCCACGAACATGCTGGAGAAAAGATAGCTTTTTCAACAAATGGTGTTGGGAAAACTGGAAATCCATACGTAGCAGAATGAAATTGAATCCCTATCTCTCTCCCTGCACAAAGCTCAACTCAAAGTGGATCAAGGACCTACACAGAGACCCCACACCTACTAGAAGAAAATGTAGGCCCAACTCTATCACATCAACTTAGGAATAGACTTCCTCAACAAGACTCCTAAAGCACAAGAAGTAAAATCAAGAATCAATAAAGTGAATGATACCAAACTAAAAAGCTTCTTCACGAAAAAGGAAATAATGAAGAAAGCAAAGAAAGAACCTACAGAATGGGAGAAATCTTTGCCACCTGCACCTCAGATAAAGCATTAATCTCCAGGCTATATAAAGAACTCAAAAAAAAAAAAAAAAAAACTTAACACCAAAAGAATAAATAACCCAATCAATAAATTGGGAAAGGAATTGAACAGGTGCGTCACAGATGAAGAAATATAAATGGTCAACAAACATATGAGAAAATGTTCAACATCTCTAGCAGTAAGAGAAATGCAAATTAAAACTATACTGAGATTCCTTCTCACTCCAGTCAGAATGGTAATTATCAAGAATACAAATAACAATAAATGTTAGTAAGGATGTAGGGGAAAAGGCACACTCATACATTGCTGGTGGGACTGCAAATTGGTGCAACCATTCTGGAAAGCAGTATGGAGATTCCTCAGAAAACTTGGAATGGAATCACCATTTGACCCAGCTATCCCACTCCTTGGTTTATACCAAAGGTCTTAAAATCAGCATACTACAGTGATGCAGCCATATCAATGTTTATAGCAGCTCAATTCATAATAGCTAAGCTATGAAACCAACCTAGGTACCCTTCAACATACGATGGATAAAGAAAATGTTGTATATGTACACAATGGATTATTATTCAGCCGTAAAGAAGAATAAAATTATGGCATTTGCCAGTAAATGAATGGAACTGAAGATTATCATGCTAAGTGAACTAAACCAATCCCTAAAAACCAAAGGCCAAATGTTCTCTCTGATTCCCAGATGCTAAAACACAAAAAAGGGGTCAGGGAGGGAAGAATAGAAGTTCATAGGATTGGACAAAGGGGAATGAAGGGAAGGGAGAGAGGATGGGACTAGGAAAGACGGTAGAATGGACTGGACATAACTTTTGTATGTTCGTATATGAATGCATGACAAGTGTAACCTCATATCATGTGAAACCACAAGAATGGGATCCTAATTAGAATAAGTTATACTCCATGTATGTACAAAATGTCAAAATACACAGATACTGTCACGTATATCTAAAAATAACAAATAAAAAATGCCCATCTGTGTACAATAAAAATAAATTTTAAAAAAATGCCCATCTGGGAAAAAAAATTTTTTTAAAAGAAAATACTCCTCTATTGTGAGTCCTCCCATTCCTGTACTGCAAGGTCAGTTCAGAACAGCTGGAAGCCCAGAGACAAACCCTCAAGAGTGTGATTTACTCGACTTAAATATTACCTGGAACACCAACTTTCCAACCAACTGTACCCTCATGGAGCTTATGGTGTGGCAGGGAAGACAGATGACATATAGGAAAGTACAGGTATAATGGTTGAGGGTAAAGGGGACACACAAACATCTCCCGGTCCCTTCAGTAGTGGAACTGAATTGTCTAGAGAGTTGAGGGAGGGTCTGGAGCAAGTGCATTTAGCAGGAGACTCTGAAGATGAGGTCAAGGTAGCCAAGAGGAGAGGAGAAGGAAGAGTGTCCCAGATGGTGAAGAGCACCTTGCAAACACTCAGCCTGAGACAGAGCAGCAGGTGTCAGTGAGTCTGGGGAAAGCCAATGGGACCGCTCTGGGGGATGCAGCTGCTTGATTCCTTGGACTTCATGATCCTTATCATGGGGTTCTTGGGATCTCAACCCAAGGCCTATGGAAGCTACTCGAAGCTTTTAGGCAAGCAAAGAATATGATCAAATTTATACGTTTCAAAAATTTACTGTGATAAAGCTTGAGACTTTGTGATTATCATTACAAACAGAATGGTGTTTTCATAAAGTTATGTTTAAAAAGTTCATTGGCATTTTTACTTTAGGCAGATAATTTAATCTATGCACTCATTTGCAACACACACACACACACACACACACACTTCCTAAGAGATTTGATACACAAAATAAGCACTGAGAGCAACCAAATCACCTGTATTACATAAAATGTGGAATCATTAATGCATTAGTCTATCCATGCATTTAGCATTGTTTGTCACACAAGAGTAGGCCAGCCTTGAGTAAATCAGAAACACAATATCCCACAAAGTAACACTTAAAGGGAATGGACTTGAAGAACATGGTCTTCAGATGCTGTAACAAGAGTAAGTCACTTACCTATGAATGTGAACTTGATGGAGCTAGAAGAATCAATGGACTCCACTGTGGACAGTCAAAGAGCTTTGCAATCCTTTCCCGCTTCAGTTTTCATCATAATAAAGCTCTGAACAGAATTCAAGCTTGAGAGTATTATCTATTTGTTGTAGGTCAATGCCCCAAAGGCCAGAGTAAGCACAGTTCAGTGACATGTGAAGAAGGTCAAACACATGCAAAGCAATAACCCCAAACCTAAAGTCAACCTGGGAACCCCTCTGAGGGTGTCAAAGGCTTTGGGAAGTACCACGTGAGAGCCCTGTGATTCTGGCCATGCCCAACACTCTTCTCTCTCTCTGTCTTTCAGAGGCCCTTGAAAGACAGACCCTTAGTTTTGAAAAGTTGCTTTAAAATTTAACAGACAAAAATACCTTTGACTGTTTCTTCTCAATTTGAAAGATGACCTTCAGAAAACCCTTAGGTTGCAGGCCCCTGATGTTCCAGACCTAGCCCCAAAGTCTCATGGAGACTGATAACCTGCAAATACCTTTTGCTCAAAACTCTGAGTCCGCAGGTGACCCTTGCACCTTGTTCTGAACAATCAATAACCTCCAGCTCTGCCTACCAGATGCAGCCCTACGAGTAGAAATTAATCATTTTTTTAAAAAAAGTTTTAACAAAAACTCAAGTCAAATACATTCATAGAGCCTTTCCAGGGGCTTGTACTGCCCACATCTCTTCCTTTCTTCTTGTTAATCTTTCCACTTTCCTCAAAATGCTGTTATTTATTAATCCCCCTCCTTTCCTGAGCAAAGTCTTCCAATCAGAACTAATGGACCAGTCCATGCTGTTCCAGCCCTTAATGTGTAACTGGTAGTTGAAGGGTTTTATTTTTATTGGCCTATCTGAGCTTCTTGACAACCCTAGGAATTAGGCACATCATCATTACTTCCATTTAATACTGAGGAAAAACACCAAAGCACAGAGAGATTAAGTAATCCAGCTAAGGTCTTACAACCAGAAGATAGGGAGCAAATGAACACCCTGTGCTGACCTTTTGGCCCGTGCTTTGAAATGCAGTTGATAGACCTGTGTCACAGTTTGCAAAAAATAAGCTATAAGGTCAAGTTTTCTCAATTTTAAGTTGCCTATCATAAATTTTTCTGTAAAATTCAGCATCAAATACAATTTGTTTCTACTAGAAAAAAACTATGTATATTTTGTAAATGTTTTCGTATGTATATTTAAACAAATTTAAATATATACATAAATGACAACTCCAAATTTTGTATGTCATTATAATTGTATATTAAAATCTCAATTTATGAAGGTTAGCAAAGGAAAACAAGATTTCTAGAGATTCCGTTATTAGAACTAGTTTGGGAAAGGAAACCCTGGGATAGGCTGACTTCTGAAACCATGCGAACAAAATAGCATTGGTTTGGCACCAATTCAGACCTAGGAATGAGAACTTTGTTTCACACAAGACCAAAAGAGCAGCAGCACAGCTGTAAGGTGTTTTTGCTTTTGTTTTTGTACTCAGGGTTGAACCCAGAGTCACTTTACCACTGAGTCACATCCCCAGCCCTTTAAAAAATTTTTTTCGTTTTGAGATAGGATCTCACTAAGTTGCTTTGGGCCTTGCTAAGTTGCTGAGGCTGGCCTCAAACTTGCAATCCTCCTGCCTCAGCCTCCCAAGTCACTGGGATCACAGGTATGCAATACTGCACCCAGCTGGAGTTGTAGCTTTGATGGAGAGATGACTGTATCTACCTTTGTTGTATCTACCTTTGTTGTGGCAAGGTTATTTACAACAGCTAAAGAATAAAAATGCTCAGGAGAAAACCATCAACTCAAGCCCAAGGTGAGCTGCTCATTGGTCCTTATATTCCTAGATTTGTCTTTTCACATGGCATGCAGACCTAAGGGAAAATAAAACCTAGAGTTCAAGAGCTGAAAACAACATTGCAAGACTGCATTCGCCTCATCTTGTAGAACAGTGAGGACAGAGCAGGGAATTTTCCAGAACCACTAGGAGGGTTTATGGAGTCTTCTCTACTCCTTTGCTCTGGCCTCCAGGGTGGCCTGGTAGTATGGGTAGTATGAATAGCGAGCTCATGGTTCCTAATTTGCTTCGGTCGGGCTTCTTTATGGCAGAGGGTCTGAAAACAGGAAGCGCTGTGGTCCATGTGGTCATCCCATTAAAACATCAGCTCTCTGTCTAGCAGTGCTGTAACCTGTGGGATACAGGAATGAGTCAAGCAGATGAGAATCTCTGCCCTCAGGAATCTTACATTCTGTTGCAGGAAGGGGGCAGTGGGTAGAGAGTAGAGAAGTAAAACATCTCATGTCTGCAGGAGGTCCATGCTTGGAGACAAGCCTTGCAGGGAAGGGGTGCATCAATGACCCCAGGCATGTGAAAGAGCAAGTACACAGGCATCTAGGGGAACAACAAGCACAAGAGCTCCGGGCAGGAGACAGCTGGTATGTTTAAGGAACAAGTCAACTTAGCCGGAGTGGAGAAAGCAAAGGCGAGAACAATCAGAGATGGTGTTGGTGGTGTGATCTTGCAGGTAGTTATTCTCAAAGTGTGATTACTACAGTTTGAGATGAAATGAATATTCTTGTGCTCTGGCCTAGACATCCTGAGTAAGAGCCTCTGAGGGTGAGGCCCAATGAACTGAAGCTCGAGAACTCCCATTATAGAGCCTTCGAGGCCACTGAACACCCATTTCAACCATATTTCAAAATCATGGAAAAGTGCCTCAGGGAGGGCCCCAAACCATGAAGACAGACTTCAGTCAAGGACTGTTTTTCAAACTGTATTGAGACTTGTTCTAGGCACTATAGAAGAGACAAGAGAAATCACAATTACTTCATTCCTCCAATTATTCAGGAAAAAGTTGCTGAGCCTCCTCTTCTTGTAAGACTACCTCAGGTATGCTGGTTACCAAGTTGTACACGTTATGGTTTGAATCCTTGGGAAAACTTACCCCTCAAGGGAAGATAAAGTTCAACATACACAGTAAGCAAGAATAAAATAAGACACAATAACATTCAGCGCTGTAATGTTCGCTGAAGATCTTAAATACTAAAAAAAAAAAAAAAAAAAAAAAAGTGACACATACACATGGACAAGAGTCTTCAGGGTAAGATTCTCAGAGGAGGGAGGATATGAGTTGTGCCTCAAAGTATGTGATGGACCAGGTCATAAGTACAGGACCAGCAAAATCACAGAACTCAGGCAACAGAGAGAAGAAAATGGCTGCTGAGACAAGTGACTGGTTGTTGACAAAGGATGACTTATAAGTTTGTTTAAGTAGGTGAAGGCAGGCAAAGAAGGGCTTTTGTGTCATTAGTTTGAACTGTAAACAGTCTAATTTTGGAACTTCAGTTCAGGGCCAGGTAGGACCAATGTTCACAAAGATAAGGAATGGGAAATGGCTTAGACAGGAAGTCTTCCACCAACTACAGACTCCTGCTTGTTCATTACCACCCTGAAAATCAATACAAAATGTGAAAAGTCAGCATGAGTCAGTTGAAACAAAATAACTGGCTATGTTTTTGTGTCTTAGAGACTAGCAGAAGGAAAACTGTCTAAACTAGCACTTTCTTGGTAGCTTTGTACTTTTAAAGCAAGCCATGTAGGGGGAGGGTTGATGTTTCTGAGAGATGAGGTCTGACTGTGCCTCAGAGGTTTGATTATAAGATAGTCAGTCTCAAGAAATGGGCTTTGGAATCATGATGATGTGGGTTCACTTGCTAGCTAAGTGACTTTGGGCAAATGCCTTAATCTCCATTAGCCTCAGTTTCTTCCTTCATGAAATGGGAGTGTGGGATTTCAGTTTCAGGAGTGATGAGTCTTCCCGAACTTCCTTGGGGTAGATTCTGGGCAAATAAGCTGCTGGTGGGAAGTGTTTCGGATATGGAGGCAGAACAGGTTTTATTCCAGCATCAGGGCCACCAACCAGTCAATCTGACTCCTAGGGCTTATACTCCAAAATTAGGAAATATTAGTTTTGAATCTGAAATTTTAGTCTATCTGAATGGCATACAGAGATACAACCCAGACCCAACAACCCCCAAGCTCTCATTCATCTACAGTAACGAGTTTGACTGGCTCAGCCCTGAAACATAATGTGCTTAAGACTTCAAATGAGACTGTGAGCAGGGTTGGAAAAAAAAAAAAGATGTTTTAAATGAACTTTCTCAATCTTATTCTGTCTGGTCAATTGGTCTCCATGAAGTTGGATTAAAAAGCAGTAGTTCTAAAATAGAAAACTTTGTCAATGAAGTCAATGAAGAAAGGAAGGAAGGAAGGAAGGAAGGAAGGAAGGAAGGAAGGAAGGAAGGAAGGAAGGAAGGAAGGAAGGGAGGGAGGAAGGGAGGAAGGGAGGGAGGAAGGGAGGGAGGAAAATTAATTTACCCTATGGTTGTGCAAGGCTAATTTTATATCAGTGTAGTAGGGTGACACCTGAAACCATTAGCCCAGGCAGTTTTTTTTCCTATTTCATTTTCTTTTATCCTGAGTCCTCTCCCAAGTAGCCACCTGAGTGAATTTTGTGTATATTTTTATTTACCAAAATTAGTATATTCCTAATTTTGTTATGTTGACTTGTAAAACAATTGGAAGAAGTCCATGAAAACATAAAAGTGATTTGTATTTTCTTCTTTCTGCTTTTCTGCGTCTTCTAAATTGTGCACAATAAGAATTAATTATTTAGGGTAATGTACAAGTAAAAATAATAAAGAGCATGACAAAAGGTAATGCCTATAAGGATACTCAATGAAATTTATACTAATAGTAATTTTTTAAATATATATCTAGAGATTCTAAGTGTACTCCAAATATGAGCTACGGTTCAGTCGTGGCTTTTTTTGGATCACAGGGAAAGTTTCTGGGATTCAAAGCTTTTTTTCTGCATTATGATCCTAGTTTATCCCCATGCAGACTAGCCCAATGTGGTGGCACCTGCACTCCTGCTCAGTGGTGACCCACCACACCTAAACCTGGAGATACACACATCTCACCCCTGACCTCGGACCTAGGTCCATTTCTCCCAAAAGCTGGCTCTAATCCAAGCAATCCTGGGCATCCCATTTGTCCCAGTGGGCCATTTGACCCACCCCCAAACTGTGTCTGGCCAGGCCCCTGGAATTTCTCCAAGCCCAGCTTTCTTGATCATTTTGAACAAGACACTGGATACATGCAGCACTTCATGGGGGACTTCAAATCATGCTTTCTTTAAGGCGATCTTGGGGATGAAAGTTGGAAATACTGACTTGAGTAACCTCAATACATTTTTAGATGTTTTAGGTTCCCACTGCAGAATTAATAACTCCAAATTAGACTGTTTAATTGGAGTCTTAGCAAGTTGTTTTGCAATTGTCTGAATGAAATACATTGATCTCCACAGCTATTTGTTCTCCTTAGCACTCTGTCCTTGGTCAGAATTTCTGTTTTTGCTTGCCCCTGTAATGAGGAGGATCAGCACAAAAACGTAGACTTTGTTCAAGAGCATTTTTTAAACTTTTAAGTAGTTCTTATCTTTCCCTGAATACTCAGAATTGCACATGACTTGTAGAAGTGATGAGGGAACATCAGTAATTGCAGAAGGGAGAGGAACAGGTAAAACAAATAAGAGGAAAAGCAGAGAGAATTCTGCTACAGAATAAAAGTCATTAGTAAAAAAATTTACCTATGGTGTCAAGTAGTCATTGGAACTGTCAAAGAATTCCTTTATGCCGGGAGAGGGACACCCTGCCTGAAGCTTTGGGTGGGTTGGATGTTCACCTCTTCCCTCTATCCAGGACACCTTCCTTCCGAAAGTGTTGTAACAATGTTGGAAATGATTCCCTTGTTGAGGTGAAGAGGTGGTAAGAAGTGATTCACAGTCATGCATAGGTCACAGTGATCTGTGCCAAGTGATTGCAAGTAAAGTGTGTGTTGTCTACTACTCCCTGGCTTGAAGCAAGGCAATTCATATTTAACACAACATTCCTGATCATCAAGAACTGGTTTGAACAAGTTAGTCAAATGCATCTTTGGACAGCAATCAAATTGCCTCCTAAAATCAAGATCTAGTTCTACTAATATTTTTAGCTTTGAAGGAGAAAAAAATGAAATTGGGCACATTATTTTTATTGCTATTCAGAGCTTCCCTGTTCCACCCTACTAAATCTGAGTGATTCCTTGGAGAACAAGAGCTTTGGACTGCAAAACACTGCTCTCTATCAGTGAACTTTCTAGACCTGATTCACTAGTTCGTTGCTTCTCACTGACCCTTGTCTAGGCACACATTTAAGAAGATCATGGTTTTAAACAGCAATGATGAAAAAGCAGTCAACTATTGGGAACTTGACGTTGAGCACCAAACCTCAAACTGAAGTAGGATCAAGTAGAGGACCCACAGTCAATCCTACCTGCATTTGACTCTGATAGAAAAGTTGAGGTGGCTGCTATAACTCTAGGGACCCTCTCATGGTTTGACCCAGGACCTCACATTAGAATTTACACTTGACTCTTTCAAAATGACCCAGACATACTTATCTTTCAAATGTAGCCCACCCCACACCAGTTGATTTTCACATCCTCAGCAGGTATGGAAAGGTGGCCTCCTGCATTCTCAGGAATTCATTTGTGTACCTTGCATGTTATTTATGGATTTGTGCTAATGACAGTTACTAGTTCCTTTTTTCTTGACAGCTGTCTATGTCCTTATTTTTAGTATATCTGAACATGTGTGTAGACACAGGCATAGATACAAATGACTGTAGCTGTTTATACCAAGCAGAAACAAAACTCACAATGTATCATATTCCAAGTATGCTAGCTCTTTTCAAATTAGATCTCAAGCAATTGTATTTTTCAGCTTCTTTGCTACACGATGTTTACTACACAGTACTTCCCAATTATGAATTTCATAATGATAATCTCCATGAAGGCAGTTTATGCTTTTCTGACTGTAGGTTCACCTTTTAAATCCCTCCAAATTGATGATTCACTTTTCCAGTTTATGAGAAGACTGAGATTCAGAGAATTTAATTTACTTGTCCAAAGATACTTACACACATAAGTAGGATATAAGCCCAAGTATAACGTGCACCAAACTCATACCCTCGCCACAAAGCCAAGTTGTTCCCCCACAACCTTTATCAAGTGCCTTAATCCACCTATCTGTCAGTCACTATTTGATGTTAATACTTTCTTCCTTACTGACAAAACCCAAGTTCATGTACATTTAGAGCAGACGTTCAGGGAAGGTGACTCCAGGTCCAGTTTCAAAGACTAAACCGGTCATGGTCATTGTATCCCCCTTCTACTTTCAATGGGATGGAATTAGACATGTGACCTGGTTCTATCAAGTGAAATATAAGTGAAAAATCTACTGATACTTCTGGGAAATATTTTCTTTCGGATGAGAAAAGAAAAAAATTGAGTTTAAACAAGAGAAATTCTTTGGCACTTATATTTTTTCCTGCTTTCAACACATTTGAAAATGCAATTTGAAATGATTACACCACTAAGCCAACCCTGAAATCAAATACTTCCAGATTTTATATAATGTAAAATAATTGCCTTTATTAGTTAGGCCATCATTACTGGGATATTCTTCCATATGAAGCTGAGTATGTGCTAACTGACTTTCCTAACTTTCCTAGATAGCTTTGGAAATTAAATAACACTTTGCAAGGAGGTACAGGTAAAAACACACCACACAAACCCACACAATTTTATACATTCTGAAGATTTTTTTTCATAGAAATGCACAAAAAAGAAAGAAAAAAAAAAAAGGAAGAAGTTGTCCAACTAAGTAACTCTTGAATGAATCACCTCAAATCTTGATTCCGATGACTCTCATGCCTTCTGTGAATGACCGTCACCTCAAAGATCACTAACTTCCCTCCCCACCCTTGCCCTGGATTCCTGATGTGTCACTGTCGATTCAAATCCATTTTTAAAGCATTAAGCTTTTTCTCTCCTCCACACCTCTACTTCCTGGATCCTTTTCTTATTATCAGTCTTCTACCTGATTCAGTCAACCATTTAGGGTGACAAACATCTTAGAGTCATGATCCAGCGTGTCTACAATGTCACTGAGAAGGCTTTGGTGCTGGCAAGCTGTGACCTACTTGATGCCTCCTGGCTACATTGTGGCATTGCACCATGGTTCAGCTGGATTCTCTGACCTATGCTGGGATTCTTACAGCCACTTAGGGCCTGGAAAACATAATCAACGGCGCTCAAACATTAGCTTCAAACAGTGCACAATGAAGAAACCTGCACCGAGTGCGTTGGTGGCTGTGGAGATATAGCTGTGACTTTTTTTTTTTTTTCAGTAAAATTCTAGGTGCAGCACCACTGCTTGTGTTTGAAGACCGATCTTTAACATCAGATTTTGATTTAGCTTATAATTTGAGTGTTCTTGGACTATGTGTGGTCGAACTGCTGTCTGAATAAAATAAGATCCTATATGAAAAAAGACCTACCTCATCATATGTAAGACCCTATCATCACTTCGCTATCTCCGACTGTACCTTCACGTCCCAAACATTCACATTAAAGGTTTTATTGTAAAATTCATTTTACTGTGAAATTGACCACAATGCTATTTGCACATTCTCACAAGTTTCAATGTTGCTTCTGCATCATCACCTTTAAATCTCTAAGCCCTAAACTCCTTATACCTCCCAATTCTAAGAGAGCACTTCCTTTTTTCTCCATACTTCTACCAGAGATATATATGCATGTATGTGTGTATATCTATACACAACTACACACTATATATATCTATATAGAGAGAAAGAGAGATATATACATATTATATGTAATTGCCTTTATTACTTAGGCAATTATTACTGGGATATTACATACTTAATTTCTTTTGCAAAGGGGCCTACAGCTGTGAGTTTTTTCATAGCTGTCAGGCTTTATCTTAGTCTAGGGCCCTTTGCTCTTGTTTTTATTTCCCTCCCATCATCATGACACTTCTGGTGAATCCCTCTTAAAAGTTCATGGCCTTTTGAAGTTCTTAAACAATCCAATGGGTTTAGCTTCTCTCCTCCATTATTGCTAATTACGGATTCATCTTGAGCATAGAGAAGTCTCCTCTCTTGTTTATGACTCAACTTGGCATTCAGTTCTTCCATCCCAGAGCATGGTCTTTGGAAAACAATCCAATCCCTGACACACATGATGGAGAAAAGAACCAGGGAAGGTAGGGGTTCACTGTCATTACTGGAATGCGGATGCATGATCAGGAAACCCAACACTTATTATCCCTTGGGAAGAACCAGAATAGGACTATATCTGCCTCTGAGTCCACACATTCCTTCACTTATTCATTCAACAAATACTGTTACTTGACATTTTGATATACTAAATACTATTAGCTTGGCATTTTGATAAGCATTATGGATGGAGATGATGTGGCATCATGAAGTTTATTGTCCAAAGGAGAACCAA
The DNA here is from genome assembly GCF_902686445.1 of Sciurus carolinensis. Classification (NCBI taxonomy): domain Eukaryota; kingdom Metazoa; phylum Chordata; class Mammalia; order Rodentia; family Sciuridae; genus Sciurus; species Sciurus carolinensis. The sequence continues at coordinate 119,072,986 of NC_062215.1, forward strand.
TAACGAATAAATAATCAAATGAAGACATAGAAATTATGAGAAAAGTGATAGAGTCTATTAAAAAGTTCAAGAGGCCATGGGTGAGTGGAGCAAAGGGATCTAACTTAGAGAAGACTGCTCTTAGGAAGGGGTGCTGAAGGAATCCGCCAAGAGAAAGGCGAGAGGGAGAGTACAACTGAGGGAAGGAAGCTCACCAGAATCCCCGTGGCTGGGGAGGATGAGAAAGGAAAGGAGTGTTGTGGCCTGTGGCTGGATGGAGGGCAGAAGGCTGATCGTATGGGACCTCGTGAGCCACACTGAGTCTGATTCATCAGAAGAGCAATGCAATCTGATCCACCTTTTAAACATTCCGTCTGGTTGCAGGATAATTGGATCAAGAATGCTTGGAAGCCAAGAAACAGGTAGAAGTATTTGGAGTACTTTAAGCAAAATATGATATGACAGCTTCTCTTATGGTGCTAGTAGTGGACTTGGAAGGAAATTACCATTTCAATAAGTATGTATAGAATTAATTATTATGTATTAATTATTCAAAGTAATGGTATGTCAGGTACTATGGTGCTGCACACTTGTAATCCCAGCAACTTGGGAGGCTGAGACGAGAGGATGACAAGTTTGAGACCAGTCTGGACAACTTAGCAAGCCCCTCAGCAATTTAGTGAGACCTTGTCTTAAAATAAAAAAGTACTGGGGATATAGCTCAATGGTTAAGTGTCCCTGGATTCAACCCACAGTACCAAAAACAAAACAAAAAGTAATGGGATCGGATCAAGTCAGGTGCAAAAGGGAGTCAAAAATGACACCAAAATTTCCAGAATAAGCAATTGGATGGAGAGAAGTGTTGTTTAGTAAGATGGGAAGAACTGAGGATAAAAAATACTTGCAAAAGTAAAAACTAATTGTTAATTTTTAAATGTTTATTTTAAGATATTATAGCAAGTAGAAATGTGGGATAGCAACTGAGACTAGAACTCACAAAGAAACTCTGGACAGGGAATTTATTGATTTTGGAGTCACTGACATATCTACAGTACCTATGGGTTAAAGAGAATATAAAATCTCCTAGGAGAATGGAGAATGAAAAGAAATCCCACAATTGGTCCTGAGGAACTATTTCCTTTAGTGTTGGGCCAAAGAAGGGGAAATCAGTAAAAGAATTTAAAACCTGGCTTCTAGAAAAATAGGATAAACAAGAGAAGAGTATTTAGTAGTGGATTCTAAAAAGGCTTTATAGGTAGTTCATTTATTCAGCATATTAAAGAGCAAGCATTGAGCCAGGGGGGAAAAAAAAAAGAAAAACTCTACCATTATCCTTCACAATCATTAAAAAAGAAAATATTTTAGACAATAGAAGTTAAATTAGTAGTATCTAAGTCAATCTGCTCTCTAATTGGATATATAGAGAAGTTATTCCAGTATCATATAAGTGAATTGGTAACCTCAGCAAAGAGGGCAGAGTAGAGACCTCAAGGGGCCCATGTCTCCCCAGAAGCAAATCTTGGAAAAGTTATCAATATGACCTTTAATCAAATTCTGGAAGATAGGTGAAAAGTTTACAGCAACTAAGAAAACAGAAGAACATTCACAAGGACATAAGAAAATTTCGTGGCTTTTTTATTACCTTTCCCCAGCCCTCCCCAGCACAATGGTGATCAAAAGATAAAAGCATGAATCCCCGGTATGAATACATGATCCTGCAGGGAGTAGAGAAAACCTGTTTCCAAGGAATCCCATTTGTTTTACCCTGTCTATTGGAGCCCTGAAAAACAAACACAATGGTCCTGCCTTTTTGTTGCCTAGCTTGGAACTCCCACAAGGGGAGGACATTCCACAAAAAAAATTGAAAGCCAGATAAATGGACTGCTGCCACCAGAGACAAAAATCAACAATAAGGCAAATAATAGACATGCCAGTGCTAAGGAAGAAAAGCTATGGAGTAAGGTTCTGGGGAGCAAAGGCTCTGAACCATTCCTGCATATGGCAGGGAATCTAGAAATTCATGTGCATGCCCAGGGCACGGATATGCTCAGAAAAGACCAGAGGCGATCATAAGCTTTTGCTCCTACCTGGTATTGAGGCTAAACATAAGCAGAAAGTGAAGCTAATTCATAGTTATAAATGGCATGACTTAACCTGGAGAGTATTTTTTTTCTTCCTTTTAAAGTAAATCAAAAATTTTTTAAGTCAAACAACTTTCTGGCTATTATACTGAAGAAACAGATTTCTGAGATCAACAAAGAATACATTCTTTATAAAAGTAGTTTAAAAAAATCACAAAAATAAAAATTTAATAACCAACTATGACCCACGAGGAAAGACAACAAATTCTAAAAACAGAGAATTTGATTTCCATCATAGTATTAAAAATACACAAATTTCAACTAAAAAAATGCAAACTTGTACATGTATAAGAAAATACAGCCTCGTCAAAGGAAACTAACACAAAATATTCTTGAAGAAGCCCAGGCATTGGACTTACTAGACAAAATTGTTTAATCAGCTGTCTCTTAAAATGCTTAAGAGCTAATGGACAAAAAAATTTAAAAGATATTCTAATTAAATAGGAAATATTAATAAAATGTAGAAATTATAAAAAGAAATCAAATAGGAATTTGACATCCAATAAATACGATAACATAACTGAAAAGTCATCACAAGTGTGCAACAGCATATTTGAGAAGGCAGATGAATATGCACACCTAAAGACAGACATCATTATCCCCTGTACATGTATGAATCTACATCACGTACAACCATAGAAATGAAATGATATACCCCATTTGTGTACAATGAATTAAAATGCAATCTGTAAAAATTTTTTTTAAAAATTAAAAAAAAAAATAGACCAAATGAAATTCTCTACCCTTTGGAACAGATGCTTTTAAAAAAAGAAATAAAGCCTAGGATTCTTGTGAGATACTATCAAACTTACCAGCATACATATAATGGGCTTTGCAGGAGATGAGAGAAAGAGGCACATAGAATACTTGAAAAAATAATGGGTAAAATCTTAACAAATTTGATTTTTAAAAAACTACTATATATCCAACAAATGCAATGAACTAAGAAGGAGAAATGCAAACATGTCCACACTGATCCAGAACTGTAACCATATAAATGTTGAAAGACAATGAACCTTAAAAGCACCAACAGATAACTGGTTCATTGAATACAAGGGATTCTCAACTACTGAGCAACTTATTTCTCATCAGAAGCTATGGAGACCGAAAGGTACTGAGACCACATTTAAAGCACTGGCAGGGTAAAAACACAAGAACAAAAAATTTCAACTAAGAATTCTCAATAAGATAAAGAATATTTATGAAAACCTCATAGCTAACATCAGACTCAATAGCAAAAACTTCCCCAGAATACCAGAAACAAGAGATTCGTGTCCTCTTTTGCTACTTGCTATGGCTTGGATATAAGATGTCTCCCTAAAGCTTATGTGTTTAATGAGGGAATGTTCAGAAGTGAAAGGATTAAATTATGAGAACTATGACCTAATTGGTGGATCAATCAATTTTATAGCTTAAAATCTTAAACTTTTCCTCCTCTAAATTGTTCTTGTCAGATGTCTTAGTCACAGCAACAAAAAGCTGACTAACTCACTACTTCCATCTAACATTATACCTGAAATTATAATCAAGATAATCAAGCAAGAAAAAAATTTAGAAAGGCATCCAAATTGAAAATTCAAAAGAATACAGAGACATTATTATTAAAGAAAAGAAAAAATTAGCAAAAATGCAGTAGACAAAAGCAACCAGTTGTACTCCATGCACTATCAATGATCAATGGAATTTTAAAAGTAAATTCACTTACTTTCAAATTAATTTAGTATCAGAGGCATAAAACTTGTACTCCAATAGGTATAAATCACTGCTGAATGCAATTGAAGACTGGAGTCAGGCATAGTGGTGCACGCCTGCAATCTCAGCTACTTGGGAAGCTGAAGCAGAAGGACTGCAAGTTTGAGGCTAACCTGGGCAACTTAGCAGGACCCGTCTCAAAATAAAATAGAAAGAGCCGGGGATGTAGCTCAGAGGTAGAGTGCTTGCCTAGCACCTGTGAGGTCCTGGGTTCAATTCCCAGTACTGCAAGAAGAAAAATAAATGCAGAAGAAAAGAAGGGGGAAACAAAGAGGAGCAGTACTGGGGATGCAGTTCAGTGGTAGAACTCTTGCCAGCAAGCACAAGGTCCTGGGTTGAATCTGCAGCACCATGAAGGGGAGGAGGAGGAAAATTGAAGTAAACACAAATAAATGGGAAGATATCCTGTGTTCATGGATTATAAACAATATGCTAAAATGGAACTACTCCCCCAAATTATCCCCAGATTCATAAAATCCCTATCAAAATCTCAACAACTTTTTTCCCCAAAAAATGGAAAAACCTAAAATTTGTATGGAATCTTAAGGGACCCCAAATCTCAAAAAAAAAAAAAAATCCTAGAAAAGAACAAGGTTTGAAGAGTCATACTTCGTGATTTCAAAACTTACTGCAAAGCTATAGTAATCAAAAAGTGTGTTACTGGCACAAGATGGAAATATACAATGGAAAAAATTTGGTCCAGAAATAAATTTATACATCTATGGTCAACTGATTTTGGACAAAGGTGCCAAGACCTTCTATGATTGTGAAAAGGAAAATGACAATGAAATTGATATTGAAAAACTTGTCAAAATGGAGTTGGGAGGCAACTACAGGAAGTGGGATGTAAGCATGACCATAGCCGCCGTCTGGAATGTGAAAGTGGTTACCTCCATCCTTTGACCTCAGGCATCTGCAATAACCAAGCACTGGTCTTTACAGAGGTAAAGAATAGTCTTTCCAATAAGACAACACTGGGGCCAGTGTAATACACATGTGAAAAAACTAAGTTGGATCCCTAACTCACATTATATACATATATATGTAAGAATTTTCACAACTCAACGATAAAAGATAAACAATCCGATTAAAAATTGGGCAAAGGTCTTAAATAGCTATTTTGCCAAAGAAGATATATAAATGGCCAACTAGCACATGAAAAGATAATCAGCATCATTAGTCATTAGAAAATGCAAATTGATCACAATGAGATCTTACTTCACATTCACTACGGTGGCTAAATAAAAAAAGATAATAAAAAGTTCTGAAAAGGATATGAAAAAATAAAAAATCTCATTACTGGTGGGAATGTCAAATGACACATATACCATGGAAAACAGTTTTCAAATAAAATCATGCACATGGATGTACATGCAACTTTATTCATATTAGCCAAAGTGAACCAAACGACCATCAAGAAATGACTAAACAGAAGGTGCCATATCCATACTACTGAACATTATTCAGCTATTAAAAGGAATGAAGTACTGACATGTGTTACTAATGAATGAACCTTACAAACATTATCTAAGTGAAAGAATCTGACATAAAAGGCCACATACTGCAAACTTCCATTTATATGAAATATTCAGAATGACATATCCACAGAGAAAGAAAACAGGTTATTGATTGCCAGGGACTGAAAAGATGGGAGAATGGCAATAATGTTCAGTGGATATGGTATTTCCACTTGGGATGATGAAAATTTTCTCAAACTAAATAGTGGTACCAGTTCAACTTCGAATGTACTTACTGCCTCTGGAATTTAAAATAACACATTTCACAGTCTACGTAATTGATCACCCTCAATCCAATTCAAACTCAGAAACTGCAGATGTATTAGGACTTTATTTGGGATCTTAGGAATTGCTATTTGAGAGACATGGGTACAGAGAACCTGGAATCAGTGTTTCAAAATGACTGGAAAAGTGGGAGCTAATATCTGGAGAAACAACGGGGGCTGCATAACCAATAGAAAACAAAGAAAATAATGTATAAACAGAATCAAAATGTCCATAAAACAAGACTCAGATACTCTCTCGATGTGCATCTTGAGCCTCTGGGCACAAGGTAATTGCCCAGTCATTGCCTGGTTATTCCAGATGCCTGAGGTCAAAGGATGGAGGTAACCACTTTCACATTCCAGACGGCGGCTATGGTCATGCTTACGTCCCACTTCCCGTAGTTGCCTCCCAACTCCATTTTGACAAGTTTTTCAGTATCAATTTCATTGTCATTTTCTTTTTCACAATCGCAGAAACAAAAACAAGAAATTAAAAAAAAAAAAAAAACACAATTCAAGTGAACAGAAAATGCTTCCCAGGTAAATGTGCTTTATCTAATTGACCAATGTCATTTCAAGACTACACTTCTACCAGTGCAAGGATGACTACACAGGGAACAAGAAAACAAAACACCATGCTGACACACAGTGCTCAGTGAGGAAGAGGGCATAGCATGACACAGTCAAGGTATCATTATGGTCCTCCTTTCACCAAATTCCTGTGTTGAAGCTTAGTCTTTGGAATGTGCTTGCATTTGGAGACAGGGCCTTTAAGGAGGTGATTAAGTTAAACGAGGCTGCTAGGGTGGACCCCAGTTCAAACTGATTGGCATCTTATAAGAAAAGGAAATATGGGCACATCAATAGGCAGCAGGGATGTGCAAGCACAGAGGAAAGACCATGTGAGGACACTGTGAGGAGGTGGTCCATCATTTGCAAGCCAAGGAACCAGGCCTCAGAAGAAACCAACCTGACGACACCTCGTTCTTGAACATCCAGCCTCCAGAACAGGGAGAAATGTTGCTTAGAACCCCTAAACAATATCTGTCTCTGGTGTGCTGCCATGGCAGCCCTAGGAAACACGGTACGCAACCCTGAAAGTGATTTACTAGAGAATTCACACTGAAAACATTTTTAGAAAATCATATGGTATACTAAAAATCACAGTTCAAGAGCAATAGAAGTAAAAGATGTGGGGAGAGAAAACAACTATATGGAAAGATAATAGATTCCTTTTTTTTTTTTTTTTTTTGGTACTGGGGATCGAACTCAGGGCCTTGTGCTTGCAAGGCAAGCACTCTACCAGCTGAGCTACAGAACACTAGAGAAAGAAATTAAAGAAAACCTTTGAAGATGGAAAGATCTCCCATGTTCTTGGATAGGCAGAATTAATATTGTCAAAATGGCCATACTACATTAAGTGCTATACAGGTTCAATGCAATTCCAATTAAAATCCCAATGATGTTCCTTGCAGAAATAGAGCAAGCAATTATGAAATTCATCTGGAAGAATAAAAAACCCAGAATAGCTAAAGCAATCCTCAGTAGAAAGAGCAAAGCAGGGGGTATCGCAATACCAGATCTTCAACTCCATTACAAAGCAATAGTAAGAAAAACGGCATGGTATTGGTACCAAAATAGACAGGTAGATCAATGGTACAGAATAGAGGACATGGACACAAACACAAATAAATACAATTTTCTCATACTAGACAAAGGGGCCAAAAATATGCAATGGAGAAAAGATAGCCTCTTCAACAAATGGTACTGGGAAAACTGGAAAACCATATGCAACAGAATGAAATTAAACCCATATCTCTCACCCTGCACAAAACTCAACTCAAAATGAATCAAGGACCTCGGAATCAGACCAGAGACCCTGTATCTTATAGAAGAAAAAGTAGGTCCAAATCTTCAACTTGTTGGCTTAGGATCAGACTTCCTTAACAGGACTCCCATAGCACAAGAAATAAAAGCAAGAATCAACAACTGGGATAGATTCAAACTAAAAAGCTTTCTCTCAGCAAAGGAAACTATCAGCAATGTGAAGAAAGAGCCTACAGAGTGGGAGAATATCTTTGCCAATCATACTTCAGATAGAGCACAAATTTCCAGAATCTATAAAGAACTCAAAAAACTCTACACCAAGAATACAAATAATCCAATCAACAAATGGGCTAAGGAAATGAACAGACACTTCACAGAAGAAGATCTACAAGCAATGAACAGATATATGAAAAAATGTTCAACATCTCTAGTAATAAGAGAAATGCAAATCAAAACTACCCAAAGATTCCATCTCACCCCAATTAGAATGGCGATTACCAAGAACACAAGCAACAATAGGTGTTGGCGAGGATGTGGGGAAAAAGGTACACTCATACATTGCTGGTGGGGATGCAAATTAGTGCAGCCACTCTGGAAAGCAGTATGGAGATTCCTCAGAAAGTTTGGAATGGAACCATCATTTGACCCAGCTATCCCACTCCTTGACCTATACCCAAAGGACTTAAAATCAGCATATTACAGAGATACAGCCACATCAATGTTCATTGCTGCTCAATTCACCATAGCCAGATTGTGGAACCAACCTGGATGTCCTTCAATTGATGAATGGATAAAGAAACTGTGGCATATATATACAATGGAATATTACTCCACCATAAAGAATGATAAAATTATGGCATTTGCAGGCAAATGGATGAAATTGGAGAATATCATGCTAAGTGAGATAAGCCAATCTCAAAAAACTAAAGGACGAATGATCTCACTGATAAGCAGATGAGGACATATAATGGAGGATGGGAGGGGTTAGCGTTAGGGTTAGGGTTAGATTTAGGGTTAGGGTTAAGAAAGGTGGTAAGAATGGAGAAAGGAAGGACTGTATAGAGGGAAAAGAGGGGTGGAAGGGGTGGGGGGGAAGGGAAAAAAATAACAGAATGAATCAAACAACCTTACCCTATGTGAATTTATGATTACACAAATGGTATGCCTTGACTCCATGTACAAATAGAGAAACAACATGTATCCCATTTGTTTACAATAAAAAAAAGAAAGATAATAGAATGAGATAAGGAAGGACAGTAAGAAGCTAAAAATGCGTTATCAGAATTGAAATCTTCACTGTAGCAGTAAACAAGGCAACAATCAAGGAAGTGGAATGGTGACACAGTACTCAGTCATGCAGCACATCATTGGTCAACCATGGACTGCAGCTGGAGAATTCCTACCACCTAGAGACATCAGAGTGGTGATAAGGGCATGGCACAAGGCATTACTTATATGACTGTGATGCTGCTGTAAATGAACCTACTGTGCTGCCGGTTACATGAAACTATAGCATGTACAATTACGTACAGACAGAATGCATGATAAATGACTGTACTGATGATTTACATATTTACAATACTATACTTTTATATTTATTTTGGAGTGCACTCCTATATATTTAAGAAAAAAAAAAAAAAAGATTTACTATAGAACACTCTGCTGTACTATGCTGGCGGCCACCTCATGCGTCTATAGTCTCCTCATCTCTCTTTGCGTCATTTTCTCTTGTACTTGATTTCATGTCATGTTCTGCTCATCCTGGCACCAAAGCTACAAAATCTAATGTTGTCAGTAAGAGGCCACCTTGAGTGCCTGATCTGGAAAAGAAATTAAAAGCGATCGAAGACCGTGAAGGTAGAAAATCAGTGACTCGACTGTCTCCCAGTCAGCCATGTCCCCTTCCACCACAGCTATGATCTTGAACATGAACAAAGAGACAGAAACTGCTGTAGGATCTGCTTCATCGAAGACAATAAAACAAATAAAAATTTGAGAAGGGCCTATATCAGGTGTGGAGAAACTCCTAATGACCCGAACTGAAGACCCGACAGAAATGTGTGCCTCTCTGCACCGTGATGATCATGGTGGAAGCAAAACATTTGTTTGTAGCATTCAAAGAAAGGGCTGGGCTCCATTAACTCTGGGTGGTTCAAACAATTCAAGAATGTGAAAGCAAGCGAGTACTGATGGGAAGGCAGCTGAAGAATTTTTAGAAACTAGATGAGCTGATAGTGGAGTAAAACTCCTCACCAGTGCAAATCTTCAATATGGACGAACCTTCCTATTCTGGAAACAGAGGCCTAAAATGACTTTCATCCCTAAGGAGGCCCGGTCAAGGCCAGGTTTCAAGGCTGTTAATGACAGGATAACGGTCTTTCTTGGGGGCAACGTTGCAGGCTCCATATCGAAGCCCCTAGTGATCCGGCTCGGGAGAACCCAGGGCCCTTCAAGCGTATCTATTCGCACACACTGCCAGTGTGCTGCAGGGGCGACGAGGGGGAATGCCCGGCTCCTCTTCCAAAAAGTGCGTTGCTTTTGTTTTTTAATCCCTGGTGCTGCTCTGTTGGAAACTTGGTCATAATGATTGAATAACTTTCCAACTCCTGGCAAAAGGGGAACATTGCCTTTGCCCAGGAGATCACTCCACACTGGCTTTTCAAATATTGGAGCACATAACTAGCTGCTTACCACAGAATAAATTAGGGTGTTTACTGCCAAAGAAATTGAGAAATGATATTTTGTACCTTGAAAATCCATATTAAATGATCTGTTAATTAGGGAAGATTCAAAAACCAGCCTCTGGCAGCCATAACGTTATCAGGTCCTCTCAGGGTCCTGTTTTCCATGTAGGAATCACAAATGACTATAGCGAGCAGGCATGGAAACAAGCATCTGCTACACAAGCTCATATCAGCTTTTGTTGTATAACACACTGCCCCAAAACCTTGGTGGCTTAAAATGATGACCATTTTATTTGCTGATGTCAGCGAGGAAAGGTAGTGTCCTTTCCTCAACCTTCACAAGGTACCTGACTGAGAGCCCATATCCAAAGATGGATTTACAAGAGAGAAGCATATATGATTATTTAACCAAAGTTTAACATGACACAGAAGGCTTCATAAATGAAGACCCAAAGAACCAGGGAAAACTGTATTTTTATGAACAGACATACAGAAGCATGATCGGAGGACAAGTGTGATGGTAATAAACTGGGGGGAGGCGGGATGTGGTGGCGCATGCCCATAATCCCAGAGGCTCGGGAGGCTGAGACAGGAGGATGGCGAGTTTAAAGTCAAGCCTCAGCAATGGCAAGGCACTAAGCAACTCAGCAAGACCCTGTCTCTAACTAAAATACAAAGTACTGGGGACGTGACTCAGTGGTCAAGTGCCTCTGTGTTCAAACCCCAGTACCCTAAAATACACAAACAAACAAACTGGGGGACTTAGCAAGACCTACTTGTTCAGATTCTTCAAAGCATTATTCATGATAATGAAAAATTAGAAACGATCTAAATGCCCCATTGGAGGAGGTTAGCCAAGCAAGTCCTATGCCATATGATGCAATATAACAACAACCATTTTTTAATTCATTGAATAAAAGAATTATTATTATTATTGAGATCATTATCACTATTATAATTATTATTATTGAGATCAAAAAGTGTTTGGGATAAGTTTATGACAATATTTTAAGAAGGCAGTCTATAATACATGTAGTAGTTTTGTTAGACAATATACATATGAAGATACGTGAACATGTAAGGGGGAAAAAGGGGAAAATATACATATGAAGATATGTGAACATGTAAGGGGATAAACTTTAAATAATAATAATAGCGATCGAGTGTATAACCACATGGCCTCTGAAGTAAGACAGACCTGGTCCTGAATAACCAGGCAAGTCTTTACCATGCTGAGTCTCAGTTTTCTCAACTGTAAGTCAGAGCAGGAAGAGTGCAAGCGGTTGCTGTGCTCATTAAATAACATTAAATAACACAAGGCTGTAGAATAGTGCTTGACTAACGATTGTTAGGATTGCTCCGATTTGTTAAAGAGTAATTTTTCTTCTGTCTCTCCACTTTCTATGGCACAATTACTTTTCATTCATAACAAAAATAAAAAGAGCAGCAAAAACATTTCTTGAAACTGTTAGCCCTGGGATTTGGTTGAAAGATTAAATGAGTCCCCAACAGATGGAACTGAGCTGAAACCAGTGTTCTAACCTGGTTCCAAACAAAGGGCAGCCTCTGCACTCAGAAAGAAGTTGGAGAAACGGCCCCTGCATTGAGAAGCCGCCAGCCAGGAGATGCTCCCAGTACACTGTGAAGAGTGCTCAGGTAGGAGGGACATGTGCCTAACAAGTACCTGTGTGGTACCAGAGTGCCACTGAGAGCTGGGATGCTAACCTACCTCAGGCCATTGTACTTTACGGTGTGCATTTTCTTGCCTATAACCCACCAACTTCAACAGGGTCGTCACAACCCTGTGTCCTCTGTCTTTTGGTAAATTTCAGTAACAACTTTTCCATTCTCAGGATGTGATGTATAAGGGTGGGAAAGATTCTTTCCTCATTCATTGTTAGGTTTGTGACTGAGACCCCTGTAACCAAAAGGAGGAGGAGGAGGAGGAGGAGGAGGAGGAAAAGCTTAGCAAGAAAAGAAGCACTCACATTTATTGAACGTAAGATTTATGTTGTGACATGGGAGTCTTCAGAAATGAAGACCTAAAGAAATCAGAGAAACTCTTTTACTACAAGGTTTGATGAAGAGTGGATGGAGAAGTATGACTGGACAAAGGTGAGGTGTGAGCTAGTGGGAATAACCTGGGGAGCTTGGCAAGGCCTGTTTGTTCAGATTCTTTTGTGTTTCTGTATCTTCAAGACAAGGACGGCCCTTTCCTCCAGAGATAAGGTTGGTTTCTCTGGAATCTTATCTCCTTCTTTGGGGGAAAGTTTGCTGGGCTCCCTAGCCTGCTCCAGGGGATAAAGTTTTCACAAATGTGAGGGTCACACTGAAAGGAGTGCCCACCCCTTCCCCTCTGTGAGCCACATTTTCTTACTAACCCTCCACCTGTACTTCTTGCAAGTCTCCCTATTGCTGGGAATCCCCAGTGTTTCTGCTCATCCATCACCTCCACTCTCACCCAACTTCTCTCTGGTTCTGTCTACATTCCCAGAATTCTCCTCACTTCCATTGTTCAACCCAGGATCTCTTGTTTGCATAAGCTGAAAGCATGTGTGTACCACAAATAATAAAAAATCTTTCCTTAAACAAGTTCTCGAATGCTTCCATGACTCAATCTTCAACTATTACTATAACCTAAGAATCTTATGGTTTAGGGGAACAAAAGATTAACCCAGCTTCATCCTTCAGTTGGAAGAGTCACAAAAAGTCAGATGAGTAACAAAACTCCAAGTTCAGGCCAGGTCTACCTATTCATAAGCTGCTCACATGACAGAGGCTTTATTGGTGGGAAAAGGGCGAGGGAAACCAAGGGACAGTTTCCCTTTATAGTGAAAATAAAAGAACCATCTGCAGACAAAGGAAGGAGGAAGAAAATAGCAAGCATGCTTTTGAAAACATAAACTTACAATACCAATTCAGTTATTCAGAGAAACAGTGGCCTTGGAGACAGGATTCTATTATTCTGCCAGGAGGGAGGAGGTCAGCACTTATGCCCATACCAGGCTCAACCTCCTGTCCTGTGGAGTATGACACTAGGTATACTGTAGGAGTGGGACACACAACAGCCTGCAGTGTGGGTCAGTGCCTTTCTCCACAGTCTTTCCATTTCAGGATTCTCTGGGTTTGGACCACAGATCCGCCAGACAGCACAGAAGCCTGGTATGTGTTGCCTGGGACGCCTAAAGATCTGGGTGTTCTCCTTGAATTTTGGTGTTTGAAAAGGGATCAAGAAGGCACCCTTGGGCAGAAATATGGAGGATATACAGATTTAGAAGAGAAAGAAAGAGAGCCATATCCTCAGTGTTTTGTCCGGCAGTATTGAGTCTTACCCCTTATGTAATTATAATCCAATTATCAACATCGAAATTTACACTTGAATGAAACCATAGTGCAACCTTGTGTTTTAAAAAGGAACTAGGCAAAAAACAATCAAATCACAATTTAGTTTTGGAGACATATATATTTTATCCACTGATAGCTAGCATATATATATATATATAAAATATGCATATATAGAGAGAGATGTATATATGTGTGTGTGTGTATATACATGTATATGTATATACATATATATGTATCATATGTATATTTATCCCTTTTGATGACCAGAGGTTCAATACAGGGAAAGTTCTGGACAAAATAGCACTTTCAAACGTTGCATATTAAGGGGGTGGGATAGAAGAAGTCAGCACTTCAGATGTGAGTTCAAGTGTGGATGGTTAGTCTGGATAAGGTGTTGCAAACACAAGATTCCACGAACTGAACACCTGAATGAAACCAGTGGAAGAAGGGAACTCTACCAGGCAGGGTTATTAAGTGAGTAAAACTACTGCTGCTGTAAACTGTGCTTTGTCCTTTTGCCTCTGGACCACCCAGGTGTTTGGGGTTCTCTTCACCTTTCAGTTACAACACCTGCTCACAGGAGGGATCTGGCATTTCTTGTACCTTTTTTTTTCCTGTGGATTTCAGAACATGTGAATTTCTCTGAGTCTTATATGTAAGTCTTGCTCTGACTCATGAATTGTTCAGGGGGAAGAAGTATATTTGGCACATTGGGGGCACCCTAAATGTTTATCTGAGTATATTTAATCTTGTTTTTTTGTTCTTTTGCAGAATACGCCCCACCTACTTAATTTAAAGGGTGAAAGTAGTGTCTAGACTCCATCTGGACAAGTCCTTTTTATGCTCACTCGAGGTAATAAAAAAAATGTATTTTTTGAAAAAAGAACACAGAGCCTGGGGAATATGAGAAATATAGCATTGAACTAGCATACAAGGAAACTGAAAAATTTGTTAAAAATCAATGGAGTTTTGTCTGCCTGTGTGACTAAAATGGGAGAGACCTGGCAGGCGTGAGCTCCATCTCTTCCCCTCAACACCTGCTGCCTCAAACTTTGCATTGCAGCCCTGAGGACCATGCCAGGTCTGCTGTGACCTGCTCTGAAACGGTCCAGCTCTGGGAGGAGAGGAGGAATCCTCTCCTGTCCTCAAGAGTCTCAGTACCAGACACCATTTCAGTATGCTCTCGCTATCATACCTTATAAAACAAATTAGGAAGCATGAATAATTCCAAAACCTTGTTTCATTAAATTGTTTTGATCTCCATGCTCACCAGTCTTAAAAAAAAATAATAAAAATAAAAATAATCAGTTATGCTGTTTATTACAAAATCTTAAATAGTGAGAGTATTCTAAAATTCCAGGAACACATTTTGTTGTATCTTACATGATTAAATTCACTTAATTTTTATTGTTCTAAACACTTGGTATCAAGAGAAAACCTGTACTTACAATATATGGGGCTTTGGTGTGAGTGTATCTACTTTTATATATCTATGTGGATGATACTGTTGTATAGTAACTCTTTTTTAAATATGTTGGATTTTGGAAACTGAACCTTGACATTTTGTCATGAAATGTTGAATCAGTGCAAAGCATATTTCAGAGTAAATCACATTTATTTTTAATATCAATATCTAATTATTTTGTTTATATATTTAAAAAGGGAAAACATTTTGTTCTTTTTTTATTTCACGAATGAGTTAAAGTTTGATGGTTTTAGTTCTTCAGTATTTGTAAATTGCATTTTCGCGTATATGTGTGGATATCAAATATATGTTTAACAGTAAAAAAAAAAAAAAAAAAGAGTCATTAGAGACCCGATTTGTACTCTGCTACAAAAGAATATTATGTAGTCAAAGGCATGTGAACAGGAAGAAAACCATCTCAATCAAGAATAATAATCCTAATTTAAAAATTAAATTATTAACAAAATACATTGGGCAGTTTACACAATGCTTCCTTGTCACATTATTTCAGCAGTAGTATTTTGTCTAGGGATTGTAGTCACAGTGAAGGTCGTTTTTATTTTTTACTTTTTAGATTCTTTCTACAAGCAGCTACCTTTAGTTTATTGAGAATACTGCTGGGTTTTTTGGAAACATGTGACCTACAGCTTCTTGGCTTCCCTCATCCATTGAGAAGAGACTTAGTCATCCATCAGCGTCACAATGGGTGTGACTCACAGAGTGAGAAGAGAACTGAAGGACTCCTCACACACATGAAGGTGCTCTGAGTTCGACGACGGAAGCCCAAGCTACCAGGAGGATCAGCTTGGTCAGGGTGCACTTCCTTCCCTGTGCACAGCAGGAAGACTGCATTCGCCTGAGCAACTCACCAGCAGCTTCTGCCTTCCGATTCAACTGCAATAAGGTAACTGGTGATGAGTTTTGTTGTTTATTCCTATATCTATCAAGTCTTTGATTTTCCTTTGAATGAATCAAGTTATCTTTCAGGCTGTGGTCACTGTTGCTATTTTCCTTTAATACAGCATGTTAGAAGGCAGTGAGAGGAGTCAAGTCCATCTCACGGAAATGATCTCAGAATCCCACCTTCAACTCCAGGTCTCTCCTCAAATGTCCTTTAGCACCCTCAACTCACAATTAAATTTATATCTTGTTATTCTCTGTGTACCTGTTTTAGACCTACAGTGAACCTTAGGATTAATTGGAAACTGGAGAGAGAAGGGCTCCCAAAAGCATGAGTCTTAGCTGAGTTTCTTACTGAAGCAATGGATTTGCTGCCAACTACAGGTCTCATCTGTTGACCCACTTGCTTTACCAATATTATTATCAAATGTCAGTTTATGTGATCTCTCTCTCTCTCTCTCTCTCTCTCTCTCTCTCTTTCCCTGCCCCCCTTTCTCTCTCCTGAATGAGCAAAATAATTAGAAATAAGCAAGGAAATTTCTGACAGTGCACATTTGATCCCTGGATCCTGGGATGACATCATGACATCAAAAGACCCGCTCAGATACTTTCTCTCTATTTATGATCCAGTGTTGTGGCTCTCTCTTTCAGTGACTTGATTTTTTTGGCAATGGGGACAAAGTTTAAGTAGAACACATTCATTTAGAGTTGTACAAATAACTCTGAAATGTCCTACTACACCATTAGCCTAAGGATAGGGACTGTTTTATCTCGATATCCCTTGCCATATCTATTAGATGTTCTAAAGCTATTCTTGGCTTATGCTGCATGAGATGAAAGTTAAATGTTGCATCATATATATTGAGATTTGAAAAGGATACCCAATTTTAAAAACAAATCTTGATGTTTAAATGCAAGAAAAAAAAACTTAGCTCATTCATTTCAAATGGGGAAAATCAGAATTGGTTTTGAAATCCTTATAACAAATGTTACTTTCTTAAGGGACAGTATTTAAAGACTCTACCCTTTTCTTCTATTCAAAGGTAATTATAGCTGAAAGAAATATCCTGAATGGTTGAAGACCCTCCCTGCATCTCTACATACATTCTCTCCATATTCTAAACTTTGAAACTTTCTCTGACAAGTTATAGTAATACACAATATATAATCCCTTCCAGTTAGCAATTATTAAATTCATTGGCCATAAATAAAGTACCTATGGTTTTAACAATAATTCTTAACCTGCCTATACTGTTAGCAAGCATATTAGCAAAACAAAACTAGCAAGTACTAGGGATAATTAATTAATAATTGTAGGGATTACAGCAAATTATAATTGAGAAATTTTGAGAAAAGAAAAAGAAAATCAGAGACATTTCTATCCTTAGAACTAAAAATGCAAAATGGAAACCCAGCAGGTCTTCCCAACCTAGGAGCAGGCTGGAGAAACAACAGCTGTGTTCTCAGGAGGTCGGGTGAGTGAATATGTAGAGAAGTATACAAGCTCGCTTCTCCCATCACTGTCCCACTACCCAAAGCACAGACTGAGTAGGAGGACTACCTGCCCTGTCCTGGGAATCAGGACTCAGAAGAACATGACCACCTAGAGAGAGGAGAGGTTTCATCCCACTGCGAGAGGGAACTTCCTTCCCAGTATGAGGAAGATCATCGCTGCTGTATCATCAGCATCAGTTCGAATCACTATTACTTTAATCAGCCCCTCAAAAGCATGTTTGCTGGGGGGGCACAGTGGCATATGCCCATAATCCCAGTGGCTGGGGAAACTGAGACAGGAAGATTTCAAGTTCAAGACCAGCCTCAGCAACTTAGGGAGACACTTAGCCAGACTCTGTCAAAAAAAAAAAAAAAAAAAAAAAGAATGAAAAGGGTTGGGGATGTGGCTCAGTGGTTAAGTATCCCTGATACAGCAACCCCCTCCACACACACCCCTCCACCAAAACAAACAAACAAAAACAAACACATTTGCTGCTTAATGCAAGCTACATTTCATATAGGGTCCCTTGACTTTTTTTTTTTTTTTTTTCAAGTTTTCAGACTACTGGGTACCCAAATTGAATATTCTTTTTCACAAAACATAGTTCTTTAATTATCTTTAATTATATAACTTTATATATCTAGTTTGTGTCATTAGGCTCCAATATAAATTTTTCTAAAAGAAAAATGCAGTAGAAGTCTCTGAAAGGTCCCTTGTGTTAGAGAGAAACAGGAGTTTTTATTTCAGTACAGTAAAGAGGCAAAAGGAGATCTGTGTAAGTTAAGGCTTATGACATTTAAATATAAAAGAAATATACCTGTTCTTCAGCAGTCAGTATGAAGAAAGTCTGTGTAAGAGAATTCCCAGACAGAAACTTTCCAGAAATCTCTTCCTAAATACTCTCTATTTGATTCATTTTGGTAAACAACTCAGATGTTGATTCAAGTTAGGCCACAATTGCAACAAGTTCAAAGTAAATAAAGATTGGACAAACTCCTCAAATATGACTGATTAGTGTTAGTATTACTTGCTAGAAGAAAATCCTTTGTGGAGTTATATGGAAATAAAATCAAGTGGTCTGGGAAGAACTATCTAGAAAGGACTCCACATTTCTCATAAAAGGTGTATCTCACAACATTACTGAAACATTAATGTCTATTTTTTTAATCATATCATTTAATTGTAAATAAGAAGTAAAATCAAAGAATTTTAAGTTTTTTGCTAGGAAATTAAAATTTTAAAGAAGCAGAAGTAAGCAAGGACAGTAATCAAAAGCAATATTTTCCCATAGCTGCTGACAGACAGTTCCTATTTAAGCACTCTGCATGCAAATGAAAGAGAAAACTAGTTCTCCTTTCTTGGTTCCTTCTGCATCATTGTGGCATACTAGATAATTTTTGATGAAATGTTTTTATTCCTCCCATGGAGTGATAAGGGTTGTAGTTCTCTCTCCTAAAGGTTTAGGAGTTTTGAGATTGAAGTTTTAGTTCCAGGTACTTTAATGGGTGACCTTATTATGTATGATATCTGCCCTATACTGGAAATATTTTGATGATTAAATGAGATAAAAATTACACAAATGGGTCTCGAAACTTTTTAAACTCATCAACATTGGAAGTGTGGATATTTTATTATTATAATTATCATTACCCTTTTGCCTTGATAATTCAGAGATCTCAAAGATTAATCCAGTCATCATGAGAACCTTAGAGGCAGAGTGGAGACATCCTTCTAACTCCCTCCCTTCCTTTTTTCCTGCAGCAAAATTTAATAGACATGAGCCTAAGGCCAAGGACCTCACAGGTACTGGAGAGTCCAGGAAGGGCATGCACTGCTTCGGCTTATGATATTTAAATATAAAAGAAATATTTTTCTTTTTCTCACCCAGAGTTGAGTGGGAATACAGATGTCACCAGACTATCAGTCCCAGAGTCACCACAGTGACTGTACCTTGAGCCAATTAGCCTACGTTTCTGAATATGTGTCCTTATCTATAAAATGGAGATATTTTTGTCATGAGGTTTAAGTAAGATGAATATTTATAGACCCTAGCACAGGGCGTAGAACATACTAAACACTCAATAAACCATGGTAGTTACTATCACTCTTACCCACCTTGACAAACCAGGGATCCCACAGACCAGGAATTTCCCAGGAGCATATTCATATTCTACATTCTGTAGGGTCAACTGACCATCCAGCTGAAGGGCATCCCAGGGGAACCTGGAATGGCCCAAACTCAAAATAGTCAGAATCCAGGCCTCACAAATGCTGGTAATAATTTTTTAATTCACAGATCATGGTATACATAATTTGTTCTCTGCCTCCTTTCCTCTTCCTGAGAAAAAGACATTTGTAAAAAATCATGGAAATTAATACTTCCAGCAACAGACTATGAGTATTTTTTGTAAGTAATAAAACTTTACTGTGAAAGTTATAAAATAATAAAACTCTCATAAAATAATAAACTCTCATCCATGAGACAATACCAAGGAACCAGTGACTGAGTTTCCAGGAAAGTAATTTTGAGAAGTTCTGAACCCCCAAGGCAAGGAAGTTCCAGACCAGTGGTTCTCAATGGGGGTGGTGATTTGTGCCCCAAGGGACATTTAGCAATGTCTGCAGATATTCTTCAGTCGTGAGGGAGACGTGCCACTGGCATCTTGTGGATAGAGGCCAGAGATGGTGCTAAATGTGCTACAGTACACAGGACGCACCCCACCCCAGGCCCCCCACCACTAATCATGTGACCCAAAATATCAAGAGTCCCGAAGTTGGGTTGGTCATACCTGGAAATGAGGGAAATACAGAAAACGTCCCTCAGAAAGTGGAAGTGATTGATCCTGCCCGACAATCACGAGGCTCTTTCTGTGTAGCTGGCATCATCACGTTAGTTCCTAGGTACTCTCCAAGGTAAATGCTATGTCCCCATTTTACAGAGAGAAAAATGGAGGCTCAGAGAAGATGAGCAATTCGTTGAAGGGTTCTCTGATGATAGGAAAACGGACCAAACCTCTACCTACCTCATTCTGGGGTGCAGGCTCCTAACCACAGCCCTACTGGTTTGATCCAAGAGACTTGTACTTTTACTCAACAGTTTGTTGTGAGATAAATTGGAAGACATAGCAGATAAGCAAGTAACTGAGGTCAGTACCCTGAATCTGAATGGTTGCAACCAAGGAACCATGTGGAGATGACCAGAGTTTACAGAGTGTGGCTGAGGCAGCCCTGTTACTTACTGTTATTCATTTACTTCTCCGTGGTCAATGAACCAATTGGCCATTTGTCAGCTCCTATGTACAGGTCATTGTTCTGACCAGGGACCACTGCTTAGAGGTGATATTTTGACTAAAAGAACTAGGAGAGATCAAAAATGTGTTTGATTTTTTGTTGACTTAGTCCAATGACCTAGAGAAATGTGAAATTTAGAGACGAGGAACTAGCATTTGGGGACAATAACATTTGGAGTAAGGACAGACTTTGCAAAATTGAGATCAGGGTTAGCAGTCCCTAGGATTCAGGGTACATGTTGGAACATCACCCTCTGTAATAACACTCAATCCAGAGTACACCTCATTTTATTGTGAGTTCATCCTTTTTTAAAATTTGTTTTATTTTTAGTTGTTGATGGACCTTTATTCTATTCATCTATATATGTGTGGTGCTAAGAATCAAACCCAGTGCCTCATGCATGCTAGGCAAGCCCTTTACCACTGAGTCACAACCCCAGCCAGGGAGTCCATCCTTAACAATCAAAAAGCCCCTCTGTGCTTCTCATCAAGGGAAATGAATTTGTTTAGGGAATGAAGAGGTTGGAAAGATGACGAGGGGACTCAGGTGTGGTGGCGCACACCTGTCATCCCAGCACTTGGGAGGCTGAGGCAGGAGGATCTCAAGTTCAAAGTCAGCCTCAGCAATTCAGCAAGACCCTAAGCAACTTAGTGACACTTTGTCTTGAAACAAAATATAAAAAGGGATGGGGATGTAGTTCAGTGTTAAGTGCTCCTAGGTTCAATCCCTGGTACAAAAAAAAAAAGAAGAAGTGGAGAGGGAGTCCACCTGCTTCAGTTTAAGTTTTTCTTTTTCTCCAGTGCTTGTAGAGTTCAGCTTACCAAAGAGAAAAAAACAGCAGCTTGGTATGGAGAGTTACTAAATTCCCAAATCTCGACATTCTTATCTCATTTTATGTATGAAACCAAAGAAGTCCAATGAAGCAGTCTCAAAAAAATATGCATTTTTCCTTTGTCAAATTTTAACATTTTATTTTGAAATACAGTTGTCCTTCGGTAGGTATTTGTGAGGGAATGGCTCCAGGGACCCTCCCCCACATACACGGATACCAAAACCTATAGAAGTTCTAGTCTTTTGTCTAAAATAGCATCGTATTTGCATATAACCTGTACACCTCCTACTGTATACCTTGAATCCACTAGTGTACACTTTGAATAATCTCTAGATTACTTATAATACCTAGTACAATATAAATGCTTACATATAGTTATATATGTAAGCAACAACCAAAAAAAAAAAATAGTCTGTGTTTGTTCAGTTCAGTATAGACACAATATTTAAAAAATATTTTCATTCTTCAGTTGGTTGAGTCTGTGTATGTAGAACCCACTAATATGGAGAACCAGCAGTAATTTCAAACTTATGGAGAAGTTGAAAGAATAGTACAGCTGAGATTTCCCAAATATTAACATTCTACCATATTGTCATTCTCTCTTTACACATGTGTAGTTTTGATATGTTTATTTATATATAGAATAATTATTTGAAAGTAAATTGAGGACACAATGCTTCCTATTTTTGAAATCTTTATACTTTCTAAAAGGCAGGACATTTTCAATGTAATATTAGTATAATTATCAAAATTGAAAAATTAGTATTAACATAATTATATTTATCATGTTTATAGACTTGTTCAAATTTCATGAATAACATGACCTTACAATATTAGGACCTAATAATGACTCAATAATGTTCCTTCTGGAAAAAGAAACAATTGTTTTCTAGTCCTTCGTCATGTGTTACATTTGGTTGTCTTATCTGTAGTCTCCTTTAAAATGAAAGTCCTTGGTCTTTCTTTCCTCACATCAGGAGCTTGATGTTGTGAAGAGCACAGGTTCATGTTTTGGGGAACTGGAAGATGATTCCCCAGGCACCATTAACTTTGAGTGTGTCCTTCCTACTGTGCTGTATCAGGAGGCACAGTCGATTTGCCCCGTAACTAATAATATTCATCTTTCTCACTTGGTTAACGTGGCATCTCTCAGATTTTTTTTTCCACTGTGAAATCACTATCATTCTCTTTTTAATTAGTAAGTATCTTTGGGGGAAATTCTTCAAGATTCTATAATTGTTGTCTCTCGTCCAAATTTCACTCAGTAATTTTAGCATCTGTTGATCATTCTCGCCTTAAACCATTGTTACTATGTCAGTTGCCAAGTGTTGATTTTCTAATTACATCATTCATTTGACATTTATTAGTTGGCATAGTAAATCTAAAGAAGAGCTTTTTCTTTTCCCCATCTATTTGTTTATTGTTGTATATCATAATGAACTCATGTTTTCATATCACATTCAGTGAGTTATGATCTGTTATTATCAGTATTTGTTTTGATGCTCACATTGTCTCATGCTTGCCCAGGGGAGTCTCTTCCAACTGGCTCCAATGTACTTTGGGTACATGCAACATTCTTGGAGCACTTTTTCACTTTCTGGCACGAGATATTCTGGGTTCATTTTGTACTGTTCTAGCCCAGCCCTGATATTAGCTTCTCCAACAATTATGAATATAATGCTTAAAACTCAGAGCCCCTGAGCCCTTGATTTGTTGTTGCTAATAGAGTTCCATTGCTTATAGTTCATCAGGTAGGTCTTGAAAGATATTTATCTATTTCAGTGTCTTCCTACCAATATTAAAAGTCATGAGTTCTTACTGACTCTTCCAACTCTAATCCATTTCCTTGAGGCTCATTCCAGCCTCTCCCTTTCCACATTGGCAACTCCTCTTTCTTACAGTATGAAACCTGGTCTCCATTATCCATGATATATTTACTCACTTTCTCAATCGAGCAATTTGAAATTTCAGGATTGTCTGTTTTCAAGTTATGGTAAAGGCATGGACTTTGTGTGATGTCATTTGTCCTTGTTAAATTGTAAAAATAAGTACACACACAATGGAGTATGTTCTAGGAAATTTTGATTTACATGATTGTCATTATCACAGCTACCTTACTTTTTATATTTTTTTAGATATACATGACAGTTGAATGTATTTTGACATATTATAAATACATGAAGTATAACTTATTCTAATTAGGATCCCATTCTTGTGGTTTTACATGATGTGGGGTTACACTATTCATGTATTCATATATGAACATAGGAGAGTTATGCCTGATTCATTCTGTCTTTCCTAGTCCCATCCTCCCTCCCTTCCTTCATTCCCCTTTGTCTAATCAAATGAACTTCTATTCTTCCCCATACCCCCTTATTGTGAATTAGCATCCACATGTCAGAGAGAATATTAAGCATTTGATTTTTGGGGAACTGGTTTATTTTACTTAACATAATAGTCTCCAGCTCCATTCATTTACCAGGAAATGTCATAATTTCATTCTTACTTATGGCTGAGCAATAATCCATTGTGTATATATACTACATTTTCTTTATCCAGTCATCTATTAAAGGGCACCTAGGTTCATTCCATAGCTTAGCTATTGTGAATTGAGCAGCTATAAACATTAGTGTGACTGTATCACTGTAGTATGCTGATTTTAAGACCTTTGGTATGAACCAAGGAGTGGAATAACTGGGTCAGATGGTGGTTCCATTCCAATTTTTCTGAGGAATCTCCATACTGCTTTCCAGAATGGTTGTACCAACTTGCAGTTCCATCAGCAATGTATGAGCGTACCTTTCCCCTATATCCTCACTAATACTTATTATTATTTGTATTCTTGATAATTACCATTCTGACTGGAGTGAGATGGAATCTCAGTATAGTTTTAATTTGCATTTCTCTTACTGCTAGAGATGTTGAACATTTTCTCATATATCTGTTGACATTATATTTCTTCTTCTGTGAAGTACCTATTCAATTCCTTTCCCAATTTATTGATTGGGTTATTTGGGTGTTTTTTTTTAATTTTTTTTATTTTTTTAGTTCTTTATATATCCTGGAGATTAATGCTTTATCCGAGGTGAAGGTGGCAAAGATTTTCTCTGTAGGCTCTCTGTTCATGTTCTTGATTGTTTCTTTTGCTGTGAAGAAGTTTTTTAGTTTGATATCATCCCATTTGTGTGATTCTTGATTTTACTTCTTGGGCTTTAGAAATCTTTTTCAGGAAGTCTGTTCCTAAGCCAACATGATGGAGAGTTGAGCCTACATTTTCTTCTAGTAGGTGTGGGGTCGCTGCTCTAATGCCTAGGTCCTTGATCCACTCTGAGTTGAGCTTTGTGCAGGGTGAGAGAGAGGGGTTCAGTTTCATTCTGCTACATGTGGATTTTCAGTTTTCCCAGCACCATTTGTTGAAGAGGCTATCTTTTCTTCAGTATATGTTTATGGCATCTTTTTCTAGTGTGAGATAACTATATTTACATGAGTTTGTCTCACCACAGCTACTTTTTTTTTTTTTTTTTTACATGTTGTTTCTCTGTCTGTACATGGCGTAAAGGCATACCATTTGTGTAATCATAAATTTACATAGGGTAATGTTGTTTGATTCATTCTGCCATTTTTTCCCTTCCCCCCCACCCATCCCACCCCTCCCCTCCATCTATACAGTCCTTCCTTCCTCCATTCCTGCCCCCCTCCCTAAACCCAACTCCAACCCCAATACTAACCCTTCCCACCCCCTCATTATGTGTCCTCATCCACTTATTAGCGATATCATTCTTCCTTTGGTTTTTTGAGATTGGCTTATCTCACTTAGCATGATATTCTCCAGTTTCATCCATTTGCCTGCAAATGCCATAATTTTATCATTCTTTAAGGCTGAGTAATATTCCATTGTATATATATACCACAGTTTCTTTATCCATTCATCAATTGAAGGACATCTAGGTTGGTTCCACAATCTGGCTATTGTGAACTGAGCAGCTATGACCATTGATGTGGCTGTATCTCTGTAATATGCTGATTTTAAGTCCTTTGAGTATAGGCCAAGGAGTGGGATAACTACTTTTTAAATGTAACTTTTAATGCATAGAACTACAAAGGTGTCTACTATACTGAAATACATCCAAAATATTTAAATGTTTTTCTTTAATTAACACATGAAATAACAGAATATGGTAGCAGGAATGATATTCACCATTGCCACCTTTGAAGTGGCAATGAGCTTGAGCCATATTTTGAGATAACTCTAACAATAGCAATGTGACATAAAGATATCTGTGATTTCTATTGTAACAAAGTCACAAGAACTACAAATACTGCTGAGGCTTTGTTATAATTCAAAGATGTGCTGAATTTCAGTTACAGTTTAGAGAAAGTAAAATGGAATCTTTGCCATCCAAGGAGGCAGACCCCTGTGTTGTATTCATGACCCTCTCAAGTTTCTGTGAAATCTGTTTGCCTGAGGAGCTTTCACAGATGCCCAAGTCATTCATTCACCTGAATGCAAGCCTTTAGGGCTCATAATCCACTTTCATACCCAGGAACAGAACCTGCCTTCTTTACAGATATACCTCAAGAATCAATTGTTTTCCCCAAACCTAACATTTTAATGTGTCCCTCTGGCTTAATATTTATCAATGGGCAATTCTTTCAACTTTCTTTTTTTTTTTTAAGCTATAGATCTTTTAGGGCAAAAACTGAAAAGAGCTCAAACTTTCCTTAAGAAGTAAAAAAATATATATTACATGGAGTTACTTTTATCTGAAATATTCTTTCTTATACAATGATAGACATGAAGTGTTGTGTGTGATGAAAATTCTGTCTACATGTTTGATGATTATATTCCCCATTAGGAAAAGAAAGTTTTTACATGTATAGTAAATACATATATAGAAAATAAACTGGAGTTAAATACACCAGAATATTAAGAGTCAAATGTGATAATTATTACTACCTTCTTTTATTTTTCTGTATTTTTTTCACCATGAATATAAGTTGCTTTTATGCTCAGAGAAAATATTTTACAGGGTTCAAAGGAAAACCCAGAAAATATTGTAAGAAAACAATGTCCAACATTTATAAAACTGCTTGGCCCCACAGCTCCTTTTTGAACACAGTGTCCATGAACAGTCATGATTCTAGAAGCATCTACAAGATCTGCTCCTCAACTCAAGCCTATTGATTGTCCTCTGTGAGGCACTCAAGGCCCTCTAGATTCTAAGGGAGGTTCTAAATCAGGGACAAAGGTACTGTGTGGAGATAGCAGGAAATTTTCTTGGTCATGGGGGAAGAAATAATGTCTTTCCCTATTTCCTTTGGCTTCTCTTCCCTCCCCAGGCTGAGGAGCCAATGTAGGTGTGCCTGTGTGGAAAGACTTGGGTGACCTTCTTCCCTAAGGCTGTCCCATGGCTGTGCAATGGGAGGGCTGGGCCTCCATGCTACACTCAGACCTGAGGCAGCAAGGAAAGCCTTCCCTCTGACTGTTGGCCACTTCCTCCCCTGACTCTTCCCCAGCCACCAGTGTCCACAGTAAGAGTAGCATAAGCTGAGGGGACATACCACCACAGGCGTCTGAGGAAAGGGAAAGGCATCTCCTCTTGTTTGATGGTAGGCCTTCATCTGTCCCCAGCCCAACAAAATTAATTCTCAAATGGTTTTATGCCACTTATGGTCAAAGCCTTAGTTTTACAATCTCTATTTGCTTCACTTTGTCCTCTGTAAATGTGAGGTTTTTTTCTCAGAGCAGGCTGGCGTCCATAGAGGATAGAATCTGAAGATTTGGAATAATGGGTTGGAACACTGTACATTGGCCAACATTTCTCTTTCAATCTCTTCCTATTCATCTCCCTCTTCTCGCTGCAATTACTGGAGTGTGCCGCATTGAGCTGTAACACTTTCAGAGCTGTGTTGAAGGTTGACATTAACCTATTTAAAATAAGAAGATGGAAACCAAGTTGAGAGTGTTTTCTTAGTGACAACAGTAAAATGCTCTCGTTTTCCTGACAGTCTAAAAATTGGGAGTCTACTAGAACAAATAAGACTGATCTACACTTTCTAATAGATTTAAGCCTGTTTTGCTTGAATTTCACAAAGTGACAAGCAGTAAGATTTTACAGTAAGAATCTATCTTTCCAATGGATGAATTCACAAGTGAAATTGGTGTCACCGCCCCACACATCTCCAATTCGCCACATCCACCCAGTGACCTGTGTTAGCTTTGCCATGGTGTCTCCCTTTCTCTCTCCCATTTAATTTCTCTGAATTCTCCTTAGATAGAATTTTGCACTACCTTAAAGTAGTATTTTATCCTTTAAATGGCCAACAAACAACCAAATAAAAATAAATAAGAGGTCATTATTTTTAACTTTCTATTTACCTATTCAAATACACTAAAGTATCTCCAGTTCATCAAGCCTGGGTTATAGTACTTTGGTGCTTCTAACTTGGATTTTCTTTCTAATTTTGAACACTCAGGATACCATCTTCTTTTGTTGTACA
The DNA here is from genome assembly GCF_902686445.1 of Sciurus carolinensis. Taxonomy (NCBI): domain Eukaryota; kingdom Metazoa; phylum Chordata; class Mammalia; order Rodentia; family Sciuridae; genus Sciurus; species Sciurus carolinensis. The sequence goes on from NC_062215.1 coordinate 119,100,981, forward strand.
AGAAAGAAGTGTCTCATCACATACAAGGAAAAAAATGCTTTTTGGGGTGTTAGCCCTCCTAATCCTCTGTGCTTTTCTATGGAATTATAAAGGACAACTAAAGATTGCAGACATCACCGATAAGTACATTTTCATCACTGGGTGTGACTCGGGCTTTGGAAACTTGGCAGCCAGAACGTTTGATAAAAAAGGATTTCATGTAATTGCTGCCTGTCTGACTGAATCAGGGTCGACAGCTTTAAAGGCAGAAACCTCAGAGAGACTTCACACAGTGCTTCTGGATGTAACTGACCCTAAGAATGTCAAGAGGATTGCCCAGTGGGTGAAGAACCAAGTTGGGGAAAAAGGTGAGAGACATGGGACTGGGGAGGATGGGGAGATAGGAAAGTAACTAAAAAAAAAAAAAAAAAAAATGTGTTCAGATTTAAATGGACTTTCAATAAAAATGTCTCCTAAATACCAGCTGTGCACTTCTCTAACCTCAGGAAAGCATCTGAGTAGTTCCAAGTTGCAGGCTGTCTGCAGACATGAAAGACACCAACCAAATTATGCTTCAGTCTTTTGTCCCAGTGGGCAAATTTAGAACAGAGATGAAGACACTAACTTTCCCTGGTCTTCTGCCATGAAGTGTTACTTCCACCACATACACAGCAAAGTGATTGGAGTTAAATCTATAGGAGAATATGGGAGCAGACCCAAATCACCATCTCCATAGCTGGGACCCACTTTTCACTACAGAATGGCTCTGGAGTTCACACATTTTTCAGTGGGTGAGGTAGGAAAGGACCTGAACACCTGAGTTAACACAGGTAGTCCTGGTGGAGTACTGAGCCCTTGGACTCTCATTCTGCCATAGATTCTGCTAAGGTAGCTGCATTCTGAACCAGAAACTTTTAATCAACTTTGTACAGTATTTGAAATATTCTCATGGAAGAAGATATTGGGGTCTACAAAGGAAAAACAAATGTAGGTATTTTTCCCAATAGTAATCTTATCATATACCTGAGACTCTAAAGCACAAACATAATGATTTGATAAGGCTCCAAGTAATTTTTACTGCTTGAATTCCAACCTTCAGCAATATTAAATGTTTCCCATCATAAATCAAGCCAAATGAATGATTAGGTTTTTTTTTTTTCACTGAAAATAAACACGAAGTGGATTGATATCACCCTATCCATAGAGAATATTTTAAAAATATTCTCTGGCTTTGCCATTTAGCAAAGTAGAAAAAAATAGACCTATTTATTCTACATCTGAGATGGAAATTTAGAAAGTCTCACTCAGAAAGTATCAGTATTTGACATTTAGAAACAGAAATAGAATAACAGTGAGACTGAATTTCAGTAAAAGAACTTCAATTATTTGAATTTAGTCTCCCACTCACTCTGCTATCACTTCCACAAACTGCAAAGTATTTCTTAGCAGTAATAGGTCTACGAGGAGGAAATGGCTCCATTGAGTAAAGCAGAGGCTGAATTTCCATCCAAGATGCCATGTGATTGCCACCTTCTACCACATCTCCTTTCTTCCCTCTGGGCTCTAGGTCTCTGGGGTCTGATCAACAATGCCGGTGTTCTTGGGGTGCTTGCTCCCACCGACTGGCTGACAGTGGAGGACTACAGAGAACCTATTGAAGTGAACCTGCTTGGACTCATCGACGTGACTTTAAATATGCTTCCCTTGCTCAAAAAAGCTCGAGGGAGGATTGTCAACGTCTCCAGCATTGGAGGTCGGCTTGCATTTGGTGGAGGCGGGTATACTCCATCCAAATATGGAGTGGAAGGCTTCAATGACTGCTTAAGGTAAAGCAAACTAGTTGACTTACTAGGAAATAATAGCTGCTAACATTTATTCAATGCGTAGTATGTACCAGACACCCTACTTCCTACTTTAAACTATTTGCACTTTATAGACGATACCACTAAAACTAAGAAAGATTAACTAACTTGCCCAAGGTCACCCAACTAATTAGTGGTAGAACTGAGATTTGAACTCAAGTCTATCTCTGTTTTACTTTTTGCATTAATGCATGATACTGATAGTAGTGGTAAATTTATACTCAGGAGGTCAAATAGGGAATTAGATACAGCCTAAATCAGCATAGATCTCTCCATTGCTCTTATTGTTTGTTACAGACACAACAGTACTGTCTTAAACCTTCTGTAGAAAAGTATCAGTTTTTAAATGGCTACTCAAAGCACTCTATCCAAGTTTTACAGCAGCATTCAGTAGGAGAAACAGAGGGGTGCTTAATCCATCCTATGTGGAACCAGAACTTTTCATTATCAGTTCCAAGCCCTCAAGTCCAAGTGGTTTCTTGCAGAAAATGGAGGCATATTAAAATTGAGTCAAAGGAAATGTGTAGAAAAATCCCAGAGGATAATGTAGTACCTGCAGGCTGATGACAGCAGAGGCATTTCTATCCATAGGATTGAAGGGACAAGTAAGGGAAGTTTCTAGAACCTGGAGACTCAAAGGTTGTCAGCTTTCTTTGAGGAATACTATTACCGGTGTCAATAGCACAGGAAGAATAACTAGGCTTACCTCTTCTCCTCTTGCCCTCTGATCTCCCAAAGGCACATCTAATCCACTGTGTCCACTAGGAGCCAGAGTATATGTAGCTAATGCAGGTCCATCTCCCAGGAAATGGTGCTGGCAGGATGGAGAAAGCCACTGGAGAAGCAGTTGGAAGATATTTAACCAAATGATGCCAACAGACAAGAGAAAACATCTAAAATATCTAATCTAAAATTAGATATTATCTTTCCATCAATTCATCAATTTGCTTATTCAATTAGTATCTGTTGAAGCTGTATGTTAGATTTTATGATGTATACCATAGGTCTCAGAGTAGCTTATTAATAAGAGGTTGGATTATTCCACAGAGATTACTAAAGATAACAACCATCTGGTTGCTAAGTTTGAATCTCCCAGGAAATAAACACAATGTTGGAGCAATTCCTACAAGACATTCATGTGAATTTAAATCACCTGGGGATCTTCTTAAGATGTAAATTTTGACTGAATGCATCTGGGTTGGGGCCCAAGATTGTGCTTTCCTAAGGAGCCTTCAGTAGTGTCATGACTCAGGGATTGCACTGGGAGCAGCAAAATCAGAGAACCTGTTATTCTCCTTGGTTGACCTTTGGTTCCGCTCTGCAAGTAGCAGTATCATGAAATTTAGTATACTTAGGTATTTACTTACTTTTGAAAAGGTATTTCAACTGAAATATTCATGAAATTTGCAATGCTACTATACCTTTGCCTGAAAATAATCAGTTAAGAGTGTTTATTTCTTTATGACTCCTAGAACTGGTATTTTTATTATGCCTGTAGGCCACAGCATTTCAGAATGTCTATACATAGTAGGGTTTGGGGCAGCAGCACAACTGAAAGAGGATTGGGGCTCTCTAGAGTCTTATTTGCCCTGCAAGCATTATTGATATCAATACTGGTCTCACCTGGTAAGCTTAGTTGGGTGTCCCTGAATTGTGTGCTATTTTCCTGGGTGGGTGGGGAGATAAGCCTTCCAAAATACTGTCTTGTAATTGCTACTTCCATGATCCGATGGAGATCAGACAACAGGGGAATAAATACAACCAAACTAGAAAATAACCTTTTTTACTTTAATGTAAGTAATATACCTTTCTAGATCATTCAAGGTCAAACTAATTTGCATTTTAGTAAAATATATTTCAAACCATACAATAGTTATGTTGCTAGCAGTCAGGATCTAAAATGAATTAAACACATTTTAAGTTCATGAAGAGAGCTTTTAAAAAATTTGTGGTGAGGACCTCTGTAAAATTCATTATATATCTCTGGTGGAAATATACATCAGCTTTAGGAAATGATTATTCATGCACTGGTTTGCAATACAGTGTTTTACTCTAAAGGAAGGGGTGAACCAGGTAGGAGGTGGCATGCACCTGTAGTCCCAACTACTCTTGAACCCAGGAGTTCTGGGCCAGCCTTGACAACATAGCAAGATCCCATCTCTTGAAAACAAAATAAAAAGAACAAAGAAAGGAAGGAAGAAATAAACAGGAAGCAAGAGAGAGGGAAAAGAAAGGAAGAGAGGGAGGGAGGGAAGGAGGTTTTATTCCTCTAAAACCTTGATGTCCAGTAAATGAACAGGCTTCTGGTTTTCTCTGGTGATGAGATGGAACTCCTCACTCAGCATAGAGGGCTGGGGACGGGCACAGCAGAGGTCATCGCCTGTCTCCTTCAGCCTTTGTGTTGCAATCTACTTACATTCCTAAGGTGGAGGTAAACTTGTCCGTCCAGGCCCGTCATTAGTCCATTTTCCCAGAAGGTACTTTGAGTGCTCAGAGGGAACAGTCTTAACTGAGAGCTCATCAATTTAGTGAGGAGAGTATGACTTCAGGAGAGGAGCCCTGGACTGATGTGGGGTGAGGGGTCCCACCCAGATCCCTTTCCTCTTTTGCCACTAACCAGCCCTCACTTCACCATGAGTTTGTTTCTTTATTTGCAAAATGAGAGGGTAGAACCAAATACTTCTTCCCAGTGCACCCAATTCTGTTATTCCATGAAAAGATTCATGAAAAAATAGTCACTCAGATGGAAAACATAAAATAAGGGCTAATGAGGTAGCTCAAGTGGTAAAGTGCTTGCCTAGTATGTGAGTCGCCTTGGGTTTGATCCTCAGCACTATAGAGAGCGGGGGGAAGGGAGAATGGCAATTAAGTTTTTAAATAACGATAAAATTAAAAAACCTCTTCAATTGTTCTTTTTGCAGACGGGATATGAAAGTTTTTGGAGTGCACGTCTCATGCATTGAACCAGGATTCTTCAAAACGGAATTGTCAGATCCAATAAAGGCAACTGAAAGAAAGCTTGCCATTTGGAAACATCTGTCTCCAGACATCAAAGAACAATATGGAGAAGGTTACATTGAAAAAAGTGAGTTTCCAGGTGACCCAGCGTCCTCTGGGATTCATTGTCCTAGGGAGCACAAAGGAGGCTCAAACACAAGTGAAGACAAGGTTCCCACAGTAACACACCAATGGGGATCTTAAATATGGATCAGGATCTCTGTTCGTTCCTGTCCTCTCTTGCTTCTCTGAGTATTAATGAACATTAACTGAGCATATGCTAAATACCAGGTTCTATAAGTACCTAATGAATTATATCATTTACCCCTCAGGAAAGCTGCTGGGGTGGTAGGTAAGCAGAGACTTGGAAAGGTGGAGTATCTTCCCCAAGGCTTGGCAGTGCCTCCTGGTCAGACCAGGACCTGCACCCAAGCAGACTGGCTCCAGGACCTGTGGTCTTCATCTCTGCACACAGCTCCCCTTCTGTTAAACACCAACCACTCTTCAACATTGTCCAAGAAAGGTTCAGACTCGGACCCTCAACTAGCTTAGGATCTAGCTGACAACAAAAAGTAATTAAGTGAGACTCTACAGCACACAAGAAAATTGGTCATTCTTAGATGTGACCCTGAGATCCAGAAGAGGTGGAAAATGGTGTGGTCTCTAATTGCACAGAGTTCAGACCAGGAAAAGAACATTGCTGTTTAAGAATCTTTCTTGGGACAGATCAGGTTTGAGTAAGGCCTGAAAAACAGGAAGGAATTATTTGGGTGGAAATTTTATGGAGCAGGAACACATAAAGGAGGAAATGGAAGGAAAGGTAACAGAAATCAAAAGACTGAGTCAGGGATGAAGAATAATAATAAAGATTATGTAATGATGACTAACACAGCAAACATTTACTATGTACTCTGTAGCCATTCTAAGTGCTTTACATGGACTCTTTCATTTATAATCCCCACACAAACTTGATGAAGTACATACTATCAGGAATTTGTTTTTTCATTTTATGGAAATAGAAGCATAGAGGAGTAATTTAGCTAAAATTGCACAGCTAGTAAGTGGAAGAGCTAGATTTGAACCCAGCCAGCTCACTCTGCCACTTATTCTTGGACACCGTGCTATGACGTGAACAAGAAACTAAAGAATTGTCTCATATTTCCTGTATCAGAATTCCCCTCCTACCTCAAACTTCCTGGCCCTGTTAAGGTTTGCTTCCTGGCCCTGTTAAGGTTTGCTTGCTATTCCTGAGCTCCTGCTTTGAGTTCAACAGAGTCACATCTCCATGTGTTACTCTGTCCCTCCAAACTATAATCTTATCAAGAGACAAGTCAGATTCACCTGCAGAAGTTTTGAACCTGACTGAGCCAGCCACCACCCCTCCACAACACATGCACACACATACACACACACACTATATATATATATATTTATATAGTTTTGATATATATTATTTATATATATTTTCATATATTTATGGCTTATGATATTTATCATATATATAACATATATATATATATAAAATAGAGAACCACTGGCTTCAAACCCCAGCACTGCACAATAAAGTAAAATAAAATTAAAAAATAAATAAATAATGGGATATATGTATATATTCCATATATATTCCTTTATATATATATTTTTAAAATGTCTATTTGACAAACCTCTCAATTGATATCTAACTGTTTTGATTCAAGGACATTAAATATTCTATTTCTCACATACTGACCCAAGTTTCTATGCAGGTTTGGTATAAGACTAAACTAAATCCTTCAGACTTAATACTTCAGAAAAAAAAAATCCCTCATTTAAAAGGCTTTTCATGTTTGATATTGACATTGATACTTTTTAAAAAATGCCTGTGAGTATATCACCAAATTCCATTTCAAGATGTTCTTTTAATTGACACATTATAATTGATACATATTTATGGGGCGCAGTGTGATATTTCAGTACATGTATACAAAGTGAAATGATCCAATCAGGATAATTGGTATACTGATTATTTCCAATATCTATCATTTCTTTGTGTTGGAAACATTTAAATCTTCTATACCAAGAAATATCAAAAAGCATTAAACCAGTTTTATGCTGGTCATTCTTAAGTTTTTCCAAGTCTAGACCTACACTCAGCCATATCCACAACTCCCCAAATAGACTTTACATTTAAGGCTACCTTTCTTCATTTTCCTGGTTAGGGTGGTAGGAATCCCAAGTATCACTAATACTTATTGGGTTATTTGAACAATTTGTATCTAGCTGGCTCTGAAGTTAAAAGAAAAATCTAAATTCATAGATTTTCCTTTGAGAAGACAACTCGGGTGTGTTTTAAGAGCATATAAGAATCATATGGTACCGGAATGTTTTGAAGACCCTCCACATTATTTTCCATAATGACTGTGCTAATTTACATTCCCACCAATAATGTGCAAGGATTTCCCTTTCTCCACACCTTTATCAATGTTTATTATCTCTTGTCTTTTCATAAAAGCTATTCTAACAGGTATGATATGTCATTGTGGTTTGGATTTATATTTCTCTGATGACTAGTGATATTTGTCAAATTTTTTTCATATGCCCATTGGCCATTTGTATGTCTTCTTTTGAGAAATGTCTATTTAGGTTCTTTTCCCATTATTTATTTATTTATTTTTAAATTTTATTTTATTCTATTTTGCAGTGCTAGGGATTGAACCCAGGGGTTCTCTACCACTGAGCTGAATCCCCAGCCCTTTTTATTTTTTATTTTGAGACAGAATCTTGCTAAGTTGCTGAGGCTGGCTTGGAACTTGCAATCTTTCTGCCTCAGCCTAATAAGTCCTTGAAATTACAGACATGTGCCATTGTGCTTGGCTCCCTTTCCATTTTTTAAAACAGGTTATTTATTTTCTTGCTATGGAGTTGTTTGAGTTCCTTTTATATTTTAGATATAAATCCCTTATGAGATAGATGTATGGTTTGAAAATAATTTTCCCATTCCATAAGTTCTCTCTCCATTCTTTTAATTGTTTCCTTTGCTGAAAATTTTTCATTCAATGAAATCCCAACTATATTTTTGCTTTTGTTATCTATGTTTTGGGGTCACGTCTAAAACAATCTTTTCCCAGACCAGAGATGAGAAACTTTTCTCCTGTTTTCTTCTAGTAGTTTTACAGTTTCAGATCTTATGTGTAAGTCTTTAATCCATTTTGAGTTGATTTTGTATGTGGTGTGATAGCAGAATCCAGTTTCATTTCTCTGCATTCACTCTTCACAACCAAGAACCTGGGACTCCAAACCACTAGCAAGCCCTCATCAAATACCTGTCTCTCTAAAGATGTCTTAGCCCATTACTCAGTACTTCATTTGCCTGAGAACAGGGATACTTTAGCTTCCTACTAGGGACATTTTTGGAATGAATTGCTCTTTGTACATAGAATTATAGAGTAGGGGGCATGTGAGTGCACTCCCACATCACACATGTGCATGCACACACATGCCCAAGCACATGTGCACACCTACATTTCCTATAAACACAGCACTCCTTTAAAACAAATTGAGAATCAAACCCATGACTTCTTAGACTCAGGAGCCTCATGATGTACAGTAAGTACCTTTCCCCATTGCTTTAGAGCAGTGGTCCTCAAAGTTTAGTCCCTGGACCAGCAACATTAGCACCCCTTGGAGATTTATTTGAAATGCAAATACCTAGGTTCCACTTCATACCTACTGACTCAGAAACTCAGGAGTTGTTATTCAGAAATCTGTGTATTAGCAAAGCCTCCAGGCGATTCTGCTGGCCACCCAAGTTAGAGAGTCATGATTTAAAGAAAGCATTGTTGCATCCTTTTCTGAAGACTAGGTAGAAAAAAATCACAGTGGGCTTCAATTATAATGACAAATACAAAATAAACACCTTCACATGCATGCTCTCCTTTGCCCCCTAGCCTTCCACTCTGCTTTTCCTCTTCTGAAGAATAAGAGTGATTTGTCTCTTTTATAGGTCTAGACAAATTGCAAAGCACTACAACCTGGGTGAACCTGGACCTCTCTCTGGTGGTCGAGTGCATGGACCATGCTCTGACAAGTCTCTTTCCAAAGACTCGCTATGCTGCTGGAAAAGATGCCAAGACTTTTTGGATTCCTCTTTCTCACATGCCAGCAGTTTTGCAAGACTTTTTATTGTTGAAAGAGAAAGTACAACTGGCTAATCCCAAGGCCGTGTGACTCAGCTGATCAGCAATACCCTTGGGGTATGAGATTAGCCGAATTCACAGTCACATCTACTTTTCAATCTCATTCCTTACCTAATCCAACCTGAACTCATTTAAACCAGGATTGTTTGTAGAAAAGTAGTCTTACCATCATCAGTAGTGTCCCAGGGTTCCTTCTTTAGCCAGAAGGACAGAGATGGCACATCACATAGGCAAAAAATAATACCGAGGCTTTGCCTGCTGGGTAGGATCTAAGAGAAATTGGAAGATTTCCTCCAAAATAATGTACACCACTGCTTTCCCATGCTTATTGAGTAATCTGAATGTCAAATACTATCTCCAACTAGAATGCTTTTATAAGTGGGTTAAAAGTGTTCTGTTATTTGCTGAAAAGAAGACTAAAGGATTGGAACTCAGCTCTTATCAGCTTGGATGGGAACCAGAAAGGAAGAGAGAATGAAGCATTATGTGGCCTTGGTATCCCTGGTATAAGTAAAGGTCATTGGAAAAACAGTAGGTAGACCTGCAAGTAGAAAAGATGAAAAAGACTGGAAAGGAAGTAAGAAACTGTGATAAAGAATGCAAAGAGTGATGGGGAGACTGTAGAGTAACTCTTGTTCCAGAAGGAACCTTTGAGGATGGATGACCTATTGAAGGCCATTGTTGATCACTGATGCACACAACTTTCTGGTGGAAAAGTGGGGATTGCAAAGTAACCAATCAGTCCAAAGAAGAAAAATATAGGTGATTCATGTTTATTCTGGTAATTATCAAAATAACAAGACCCAGAATATCTGGTACAACTTACTGAAGCCCAAGAAGACAGAACTAAAGTGAAAGGCTCTTCAGCCTACAGTTACAGTGAGATTATAGCATCTTGCCACATCCATGGTTCTAAATTGGGTTGACTATGGGTCAGCACCACACCCAGAAGAAATTGTTCCCTAAACAGATGTTTCCCAGATTTCATTCCCAGTACCACTTGTTGAATATTTACATGAAGAAGTCTGGAGTGGCAAAATTCAACATTTTCTTTGCAGAATAATATGATGTGAAAGGGCCAGAAAAATGTGCCAATGCACACACACCTGCCTAACTTGTTTTAAAGAAAATATTTAACATCTGCTTTAGACCATTTGAGGGTGACAGCGATTCTATTCATTTATTCAACTTTCTGGGAACATCTGCACCTGTGATCATTTCTTCTTTTTTTTTAAGTGTGCAACAAATAACTACTGAAAAATACAATTACCAGTGATGTCAGTCCACCTGAACATGTATGTTAAAATTTTGAGGGAAGATGTGCCCATCCTTTTTGCATCAAAATTAAAAATCACAACAAGAATGAGATAGAATTCCCAAAGTTGGTTAAACTATCATTACCATCTACCTGTGAAGTCATCCCCTGCCCCAGAGACAGTTCATCTGTAGATTTCTGATTTCTCCTGGTTTCAGTTAACCACCTCACAGTCTATCCATGGAGCTGATGTTCACCAATATTGTTTTCTACAGCCCCTTATCCTGACTTTGAATTTATAGCTCTTGGATTCATTTCAGTGCCTTAAAATTTGTCACATGCTGTTCCCTGATTTCCCAGACCTCCCAGAGTTACCAAGAATTTAAGAATGTGAAGGAGCCTCCTCTACTGAACTTCCCACCATTCCAGTCACACTGTTGGACCAACCTAATTGTGTTATTTCCTTTGTTTTGCCTAGACTTGAGTTGTTTACTCATTTATTCTAAGAGTTACAATTTGCCAACTCCTTGTTTCATCCACCAAAAACTTTTCTCCTTAAAAGTGTCACCAAACCTGATGTCACTCCAAAATAAAGCCAAGTATATTTACCCAAGCAACATTAAAAGGTCTCTAAACTAAATGAGAAGGTGGGGTATGGCAGTGTAGAGAAGTTTCAACAAAGGCACAGGCCTGTGAAGGCGGGAGGAAGAGAGGGAAGAAGCAGAGGAAGGACATGGGAAGGTCACAGCATCAGGCATCAGGTGTGGGTTGCTAGACTTCTCTCCATCTCACCTTCATGTCTTCTTCTTTGTGCTCTTGGGGAAATAACTTTCCAATTTTTTCTGTAAAGATTTGAGGAAACTGTAAATCTAATGTATTGTTCATAATTATATTGCTATGAAGAAATTTAATGTTACTTTAACTGCTGATAAAAGAAAGCAACTAACAGTTCTGAGGATATAAATCTTGATCCCAATATAAACAAGTATAATAGTTACAAATCTTAACTTTTGATAAAAATAGTTTAAGCATCCATTTAGCTTCTTTCAAAAGTGTAGTTTTTTTTAAAGGAATAAATGAGAGTACAATTCAAGACAAAGGTATTGATGATAAAATAAGGGGATTTATTATTTTGACAGCCCCACTGATAGCTAATCATTTCTGTCTTTAAAAAATTTCAATTTGGACATATGTATTTCCTCTCTCTTGTTTTAATTAAAAATTAAAATCACAAAAAAAAAAAAAAAGATTTGAGGAAACACATTATGGACCGGGCATACTGACCTAAGATAAGGAATAAGAAAGATATGAGCTCTTCCTTCTTAATTTAATAATAGAGCTTAATATAATTCAAAGACTGAGGACAATATTCAGGATGCTTTAGAGGACCTTCTCCCAGGATCCATTGCCAAGATGAATTGTCATGTTTTCTGCCACATGCAGCTTGAAGAATCCTCCCTCACTTAGTTTGGAGGTAGACTACGAGAATTTTCCAAACCTTCCTTCTGATTTGATCTATGAATCCCACTCTGTCCACTATAGCTGAACCTAGACATCCATAATACATTCAAGTCTAAAGTTTTTATCTCCCCCAGTCCACCTACCCTTTCCCCAGCCCAGCACCAACTACTCTACTGCTAATTTTATCTCTTGAAGAGATCTCAAGTTTATCTACTTCTCTTCATCCCCATTGCAATCATCTGTTAGAGCTGTCACCATGTCATCTGTTGTCCCAACTATAGCATGCTTATCCTGGTCCAACTTTGATAATTGCTTCTCACTACAGTCATAATTATTCAAAATTAAAATCCAATTGTTCTATTCCTCTCCCCACCACAACTTAAACACTTCAATGTGTTCTCACTATACTTGAGCTGATGACAAACATGCATGACATAAACCATGTTGCCCCAATAAGCCTCATTAGCTCCCTTTTGGGCCACTATCCTCCTCACTTTGACTCCTCAGGCCTTTGCCCATGTTCCTCCCTGAAAAATTCTATTTCCCTGGTTATCCAGTTTCTATATCTTCCAGATTTCCTCTGCCCACAGTTTCAAATATGTCACCACATTTTCATCCCAACTAGGTTTCCATCTTGGATACCCTTCACTATGCTCTTATGCATTTATCAGTCTGTAAGTATGTATTTGTGTGGTTAGTTAGTCAATATTGGTCTCCCGTATCAGATTGTAAACTATGAAATCAGGAACCATGATGGTTTGCTTATCTTTTATTCTCTGACCTGCCCCATTGCTCACATGCAGACCAGTGTTCAACAAAGATTTGTTGAATGAATGCAGAAATCAGCCTATTTCTGACTAAGGGGCAATCTATCATTAAGGGCAAGCTTACCAACTGCATTAGTTGTCTATCAAAATGTCAGTCAATTAAAATCCTGTAATTTCCTTAAGCCTTTGAGTATTTCCTCCCTAGCTCTGGCTCTGTGATCTGCCTCCCCTTAGAGACTGCTCAGGGTTGCCATAGTGATTTCCTTTAACCTGTTGGTTCACAGACACTGTGACAGAGCCTTCCACCATGAAAAGCCATCCTGAGCCCAGTGGTCACAGAACAAAGAGAGCATCAAGAATAATTTAGTCCATTTCTCTGCCTGCAGGCAGGACGTGTCTAAATCTCCAGGGTGAAGAGGATCTCTTCCATTTCAAACCTCTCCAGTAACTCCATAATGTCTGAGGACAACTCAGCCCGATATTTAATGATGAAAACTTCCAAGATGCTTCTAAGAAATTTTTCAATCCTGGCTTTTCTCTCTACTGTTAATCTCAATAGTTCTCAAGAATGTAAGGGGGGGTGGGGCGGGAAAGAAAAACATAAGACATCACTATCCCATAAGTGTGGGGGAAATAGCTAAACATTCTTAAAATGAAAAAGGTTCTGATATTTAGAAATTGCTACAAATTAATCCAAGTTGTAGTTTATAAGGGCAGAACTGGAAAACAGTTTCATGAATTTTTATATGTCAAAAAATAATTCTGTTGATATAATACTAGCATACTTCCTCAATTCTGACTGACTTTTTCATATTTTTAGTTGTAGATGGGCACAATACCTTTATTTGATTTATTTATTTTTATGTGGTGCTGAGGATCGAAACTGGCACCTCATACATGTGAAGCAAGTGCTCTACCACTGAGGCACAACCCCGGTCCCTGACTGACATTTGTAAAAGGAATATGAGTAATTCCCATCCGCGTGTATGAGGCCCTATAACAGCAAGAGCTTTAACACAATGTGATTTGATGGAGTTTCCAACCTCTCTGCATACAGCATCTGCCCAAGAAATAACCAGATCAAAGCTCTTGCCTTGTCCCTAAAAGTAGCACTCCAGTCTGAAATAGATCAGACAAGGGTGATACAGCATTCTATCACTGTCACTTCATACAACCAGCCACTGCCCTACGCAGCTCCATTTCCTTTTTTCTCCTTCTCCCTCTCCCCTCCCCTTCTTCCCCCTCCTCCTTCTTCCCCTTCCCCTACCTCCTCTTCTTTTTCTCTTCCCCCTCCCCTCCTTCTCCTCCTCCCTCTTCCTCCTCCTCCCTCTTTCCTTTGGTACTAGGGATTAAACCCAGAGGCGCTTTACCATTGAGCTATATCCCCACCCCTTTCTAATTTATGATTTTCAGGCAGGATCTCTCTACATTGGCCAAGCTTGGCCTTAAACTTGGGATCTTCCCGCCTCAGCCTCCTGAGTCGCTGGGATTACAGGTGTGGGCCACGGTTCCCAGCTACATTTCCTTTTGAGAAACTGGAGACAGAAGGAGTTCTACTACAGATTCACAGCACAGGTTCTGGACAAAAATAATCCAGGTAACATAGGTAAAAGATTTCATCTGGGTCCTCAATGTTCATCTTTCTATCCCAGATAGTGACTTTAACTTAAGCACAATACCACCCAATGTGGTGATACCTGGGTTATGAACTAGGGCATCCCAAGCCCCTGCCTTCCCATGGGTTTAATAGGAAAAATGAAAAACATGCTAAATGTTCATTGTATAGCAGATTCTTAATACATTTGCTGAATGCTACATGAATGATTTCATCTAACCCTAACCACATCTCAGTTAGCTGTGCTTTTAAGAGATGGAGAAGTGAAGTCATAGAGAGGTGGGAAATTTTCCCAAGGTTTTTCACTAGCATGTTTGGGCCAGGGCTCAAAATCTGTCAGACTCATACCAGAGTCCCTGTTCAGAACACTGTGCTATATTATAAAGAATCTGAGTCTTACAGACTATTTTTCTAAACTTTGACTCTGGTTTTATAAAAACAAAATCTTTATTAAATTGATCTAACATTAGACTTGCCTAGCCAATAATAATTATGCATAAAAGTAATATGTAATTTTGAGCAATATATAAAAAACTTTTTCTTTTCCTGTTTTCTATTTTTTGGATTTTTCTTACTTACAAATAAAATAATAAAAGTCCTTATACATAATTCCTGGGTCCTTGAATTGTTCTACCTAGATTTATGAATTTTCAATCTTTTATCTTTCTTTTTTTTTTTTCTCCCCTCTTTTTCCTTGTTGCAGGTTTGTTTATTTGTTTTTGCTACTCACTTTAGGGATTTACTTGTAGTCACTTTAGCTAATCTCAATAAAGATCTGAGACCAACTGTCCTGACTAGAGACCAACACTTTGAATCTTTCAGCTTTTGAGATCAGACAAAGGAAAAAGGAACAAAGAAAGATTAGAGTCCCACGAATATCATGTTTCCCTATTGCTGTTTTTTTGTTTGTTTGTTTGTTTTGTTTTGTTTTGTTTTTCCCGGTGAAAGTGGAACCGACTATCCTTATCACGTGGTTGGGGCTGACCCTGGGAACTCTAACGAGAGAAATGGAGGATCCCAGCCAGAATGAGGTCGGGGCCTCCCAGTACTACCACGCCACAATCTAAGAAAATATTAGTAAGTCCCTGGGCCTTCTAATTTGGCTAGAAAATGTCATAGTCCAGCATCTGTCTCACAGAGACATTTCACCAAGAATGTTCCCAATATGACAAGCTTCTGCTCTAATACCACTGAAGAATGGAAGGTCACCACCTCCTAATTACCTTGTCAATTAGCTCAAGTTACTAGAATGGTTTCTATTATTTTTGAGTAAAATCTATGGGGGAGCAGCTGCCACTTCTGCTGCCGTTGAGATAAGTCACCTACGTTCACTAAACCTCCGTGGTGAGCCTGATTCCACCCAGAGGGCCGACCTGCACAGCCCTCACACGGCAGTGACTCTTACCGTTCTGTTTTACAAATGAACAGATATTTAAGGTTTTTTTTCATCTTCAGTCATCTAAGATTCCTAAATCCCTCTCTGGTCAAATGCTGATTGTAAGGCAAAAGGAATGGAAGGTAGACAATGAATTCTTACGACCCAAAATTCTTCCTTAAAGTTCTTTCTGGCCGTGGAGTCTCCCTAAATTAGAAACTGGAAAATTCTGAGGGCCAAAGCTGAAGATGAACTCCCATCAGTGACCCCCAGACATCTCTGCCATGCCCACCCCGTCCCTTAAGAGGAGGGATGGACAAGGAAGACAGGCTCTTCTCATTTCCTGCTCACTCTCCATTCCCTGTTGCAAACATCCTTCTGAGAAATACACGATTTTTTTTTCCACTAGCAGAAATACAACAGATATCCCTATTTCTTCACAAATTGTACTGCTCATTATGAATGAAAGAAATTAAAGTTTACTGGTGAGAAAATCCTTCAAGCACTTAAGTCTCCTTTGAGTCCTCCTCTCTCCCAACTGCCCCCTCTTTTACCTCCAAAGTGGAAAGGACTCTGATCTGAGTTTTGTCACTAAATGGGGAATTTTTGTCTGATCTAGAGGGAGAGAGGGAGGTAGGTGTGTTGACACACCAGGGGAACCCATGAGAAGACAGAAGCTGGGTCTTAAATGTCTCAGTGAGTTCTAACCACAGACTAACAAGATGAGATGCTAAAGGGAAAGGTGCAATGTTCTTCTCACAGCAACACAGGCATGGGATTCTGAGCCACACTGTGGACATGACAGGTGTTTTATGCAATAATTAGCTCAACATGAGTCAGCAGAGGAATGCAATAGTGCAATCACCCCACAAGGAGAAAAAAGAAGCGATGCTTTGATCTTAGTTTAAACTTTAAGTTGACAACTTATAGAGGAAAGTTGGTGATGTCTACTCCTGACATCTAAGTCAGAGCACTGGTAAAATTTGCCTTCACCATTGGGAACCTCGCCCAACATTATCTAGCCACAGACATTGCATGGGGGCTGCAGGAGATCAAAGTTACCTGAAGCCCAGGTCAGGTAAAGAAGAGATGAAGAAGTTGAGGTTATTGACTTGGAGGAAGAGGTTGAAGGGAGACAGTAGACCCCTTGAAGGGCACAGATAGAAGCACGAGGTCATGGGTAAAATGTCCATAGAGTTCAAGTCCAACACTGCAGAAGGATGATTTTTTGCACCAATAGGAGTTTGAGGGCAGCTGCTGGTGGGCAAGCACTGGAAGGATGGGATTCAGGGCAGGGATGCTGGAGATGGATTCCAAAAAGATAGGGTCGAGCTTGCTGGCTTTGTTGGGGTTTGCAGATTCTTAACCACTCACATTCTGTGGTGGGGGAGGGGTTTCCTCAGCGAGGCAAATACCAGTACATGGTAAAAATGTCTAGTCTCTAAAGCCCGAAGAAACAACAAGCCAAATGCCTCTCAGCCCAGTTCCCACCGGCCTGAATTTTATTTCTTTAAGCCCTGAAAACCTGCCTTACCCTCTGACAGGGAGAAAGGAGGCAGGTGCTGAAAGGGGAGGGCCTAGAAAAAAAAGTAAACTAAATTTCAGCCCTTGCCCAGAGGCAGCCCCACAGTTTATACAGGGGAAAGGAGGTTGGAAGGATTCTCAGAGCAACTTGCAACCTGCACATCTGGCTAGTTCAGCTGCATGTGTGCAGTTATCAGAAACATGTGCTTACATTTGGCCCTCTATAGCTGTGGGCTCTACAACCAGGGATTCAGCCAAACACAGATTGAAAAAAAATTTTTAATTACATCTGTATGAACTTTTTTCTTGTCATTCCCTAAATAAAACAGTATTATAGCTATTTTGGTAGCTTTTACATTGTGTTAGATATCATAAATAATCAAGAAATGATTTAAAGCATATGGGGTATAGTTCAATGGCAGAATGCTTGTGTAGCATGCACATGGCCCTGGGTTCAATCCTTAGGATCACAGAAAATAAAAAATATAGAGGATGATGTGTGTAGATTATATGCAAATACTGTGCCATTTTATGTAAGACTTGAGCATCTGCGGACTGTGCTATCTGTGAAGGATCCTGGAACAAAATCTTGTGGATACCTTGGATGACTTGTTAATATAAGTGCTATAAAGGGACACAGTATAAATAAATTAATAAAATATGCAAAAGTTGTATAGGGAAAGCTTAGTCTCCCCCACCCCTAGTCCCTAGCTAGGAGCTTCTCCTGTGTTTTTTCTGAGATATGTTGATATCGATGTATAGACACCCCCCTTGTATACTTGTTTATACACAAATAGTAGCAGAGCTAGATTCTACACACTTTTCTACACTTTGTACTACATGTTCAAATTTTAATGAGCAGAGAAGTCTAGAAACCCTAAAAAATCATGCTTATAGTCACCCTTCTCAAGTCCAGCCCACCCTAAGCAATGGTTGGCTATGATTCCATTGGTTTACTTCTTCCGTGCCTGACTTAACAAACCAACATGTAGAGTGATTAAATAACAATGCTGTCACTTTTTCATTAACTTCATCTTGAAGTTAGTATTTCCTACACTCTGGCTTCCTCTCTAATTTAGGGCAGCAATTATCTTTACTTTGGATAAAATAAGAAAGGAGATAATTGTGTTGATTGTAAATAGTTCTTAAGAGTATAATGCCATTTATCAACAATAGCAGTTGTAAATAGAATCATCCCTCCATTAGTAAATGATTCTGAAGGTAAGTTGTTCCTCTACACAAAGTTAATTAATTCTTTTAGGAAATCATTTAGACAATGCTACATTCCCCTTTGGGGATATCTAATTCCAAAATGCTGCTTGATTCACTGAGAGTCCATTCCATGACATTAATAGTCATGGCTTCTAAAAGTTACATACTGACTGAAACTTTCCTTTTCCTTTTATGTTTTTTTCTTTATTAAACCTATTCTTTCTGGTTTTTCTTTCTTTCTTTCTTTCTTTCTTTTTGTAGATTAGTATGCAGAGATCTGCTTACTTAACTATTAACTAAATGAAGCAAATGAGTTATTAACAAAGTTGCCCTATTCAATTCTAAAATCTAAACTTTTTTGACAGTTCTTTGTTCATAAATCACATCCCTGCCGTGAGGAAATGGAGTCATCGTACAGATTATTACCCTGAAATGACAGAGGGGAGCTATATGAATTGAAATGCATCTCCCCAAAAAAATAGATATGTTGGTGTTCTAACCCCCTACTACCTCAGAATGTGACCTCATTTGAAGATGGGGTCTTTACTGAGGTAATCAAGCTCAAATGAAGTCATTAAAGTGGACTTTAATCCAGTATGATTAGTATCCTCTTGAGGAGGGAACAATTTGAACACAGAGACAGACATGCTTAGTGGAGATAAAAATAAGAGACACAACTGCAAGATGGTATGTACAAGCCAAAGAGAAAGGCACAGAATAGATCCTTCCCTCACAGGTGGAGTGAAACCAACCCTGCCGCCATCTTGATTTGATTTTTTAGCCTTCAGAAATGTGAGAAAATAAATTTCTATTGTTTAAACTACTCAGTTATTAGTTCTTTATTATGGAGCAATGTGGTGATATTAATTATGGAGCATTGTTTTGGCAGAATCATAGAGGAAAAGCAACCTTCAAAAATTTATCTAGTCTACTTTCTTGTCACTAAGCATCTTCTTAGATTAGTAATTAAAAACCTTGTGAGAAATCTGTCTGGAAGTGCTTCATATGTGGTCAAGAACAAAGACCCCTGGATTGAGCTGCTGGAGTTAAAATCCAACTCTGTGCTTAGCATTGCTTGGCCACTGGCAGGTAACTCAATTTCTCTAAACCTGAAGAATACTTAGCTGTAGAATGGGGATAAGGAGAGTGCCTACCTCAGGCCTGAGGATTAAGACTGAGTGCATGTCAAAGCCAAACATAGTGCTGAATAACGTGTTCTTCATTTTATAGACAGTTGCTCAAATTAAGCTAGGTTTAAGGCAAAGCCTAGCTGTAGGTCAATCCTTATATTGATCTGTTATTTGAATGAATTGACAAGGACAAGATTAATATTCCAATTTCTGTTCTTCCCACTGACACAGAATGATGTAAGGGAGAGGAACCAAGACTTGTGGAATAAAATACAAAACTTCTGTCGGTCACCATACTCTCCACACCTGCTCTGTAAAGAGTTCTACTCATGGTGCTGTAGAGCCAGAAGAGTGGTGTCTGAAGAAGAAGGACTGGCCTGGCAATATCTTCATTACTAAAGGGATGTTAGGATCCAGAGTGGCAGAGTTGCAAGATCATTCAGATCTCTGACACACCTTCTAATTTCAAAGAAATTACCACCAGGTAATTTCAAAGAAAAGGGAACAGAAACCCTAAAATGAAGGGGAACTGGAACCATATTATCTAACAGATTCGGGACAGAGCAAGAACTGGACAGGATGAAATGGGCTTCCCCTGGTTTGAGAAAGATTAGAGAGTTCTGTTACGTAGCAGGAAGACTCACTGACAAAATAGGGAACTAAGAGCCCAAAAAAGCATCCTTGAATAGTTGCAAAAAGATGACAATGACGAGCACACCTAATATTGAGCAATGTTATGTAACAGTGTTATGTATTAATCAATAGCTGTTAATGGAGCTGTATTAACTGCATGCATGGTGACCTCATTTAATCTTCACACAACACCTCTGCAAAATAGTTATGAAGAAGAGCAGCACTCAGATGGGTTATGCAACTTACCCTGCGTCTCAAAGCCATGGAGAGCAGTTGGGACCATTAGTCTCCACCCCAGACAGTCTCCTAAAGACTGCTGAAAGCCCTTGTTGTACTATGATTATATATTTCTAGAACACTCAAACCAAACCAGTGAGAATTTTTATCTTCTATCAGTGAAGTTGATTCACTTTGTTTTCCATATAGAGTTTTGAAATATGAATACTATAATTATCAAAAGTTACTACCACGATCATCTTGGTGAAAGAATAGGTTCTCATGCAAAATTTTGGTGAATGTGGGTCTGGTGCTGATTGCTTTTGTGTTACCATGAACTTGCTTTGCTCCTGGGTAACGACACAGCAGTGTTTCCCTTTGTACTTTTCTAGCACAGAGTTAATGAAACACAATGGAAACCACAGGAAATACTGTGGTCAGGTTGTGAACTTGAGGTCTCACCCTCAGCCTAATACTGTGACAAGGAAATTATGGAATTAAAAAAAAAAAGAAAGAAAGGCATAATGGGCAGGTCTTTGTCCTTCTTTAGGTGACAAAGCAGCCTGTGGATAACAAGAGACGCATCCCTTGAAAATGAGGGATCTGACTTATGGGTCTCGATTGCAAATATCTTTGTTTGAACCTAAACTAAAAGATGATTTCTGAGACTAGGGTTGTGACTCAGTGCTAGAGCACTTGCCTAGCATGTGTGAGGCACTGAGTTCAATTCTCAGCACTACACATAAATAAATAAATAAAAGTAAAAGTCTATCAACATCTAAAAAAATATTTTTTAAAAAAAGATGATTTCTGACAGGATTTCATAAGAGTTCCTCTGCACCATCCCGAATTGGTTAAAGTAGTGATTATTCTCCCATATCAGCAGGAAGTGAAGTAACAGCACGTGTGCTTCTGTAAATTGCCAAGGAAACTTGCAAAATGTACAGTATGGACCCAAAATACATCGGCTCAGAAAGAAAGTGTGAATGAGTTACAGGAGACATAGCATGTATTGAATACTTTCTAGGTGATGCATTATCTGATACAGCCTTCTCAACACCCTATGAGTTAGGTGCCATGATGAGGTCGCATTTTACAGATGCAAAAGCTAGAGATTTGGGAAAGGTTGACGGTCAAGGTCTCACACACACACACACAAACACACAACTAACTGGGGACTCCATCCTGGTTCATCAGACATTTGTGGGTGTCTCCATCTCTACTGGTCCATATTCCCAGAATAAGGTGTTATGCTATAGATACGAGGAGTCCCACAAAAGGGAATGTGTGAGATTAATCCACTGATATTGATTAACTGGGTGGTAACTGTAGGCAGGTACGGTGTAACTGGAGAAAGTAGGTCACTGGGGGCATAACTTTGGGGTTAATCTTTTGTCCCTGGCAAGTGGCGCTCTCTCTGCTTCCTGGTTGCCATGTCCTGAGCTGCTTTCCTCCTCTACACTCTTCCGTCGTAATGTTCTGCCTCACCTCTGACCCAGAACCATGGATTCTGTCAACGAAGTACTCGATCTCTGAAACCATAAGCCAAAATAAACTGCCTCCTCTTGAGTTGTTCTTGTGAGTCTTTTGGTCACAGTGATGAAAAAAATCTGACTAAAACACAGGGCAAGTTTTCAAAATGATCTGTGCATGTATTCAAAAGTATTCCCCTTCCTTTTAGATAAGGCTACAGTAAAAGCAGCTGATCTACAAAACATTTGGCATTTTTACCTAGGCCCACATTTACCCATGCCACCTAAGCTACCAAAATTCCTCTTTTCTCTCCATAGTAAAAACAGAAAGGCAGAAAAGTATTTTCTAATTAATCCAAACTCCTCCTGCCCCTAAATAAATTGAAAATAAGAGAAAATTAGAAGCTATACAGATTTGGTGTTTGGTGTTTATTAGGATGTTTTAGTCGGTTTTTCTGTTACTGGGACCAAAAGTCCTGAGAAGGACAATTTTAGAGGAGGGAAAGTTTATTTGGGACTCATGGTTTCTGAGGTCTCTCTCAGTCTATAGTCCAACTCCATTCCTTGGGACCTGAGATGAGGCAGAAGACCACGGCAGGAGTGTGTGGAGGAGGAAAGCAGCTCAGGACAGGACAATCAGGAAGCAGAAAAAGACTAAGCTCCCTAGGGACAAAATATAAATCCCATCAGCACACCCCCAGGGAACCACCTCCTCCAGCCACAACTTACCTGCCTACATTTACCACCCAGTTAATCTATTCAAAGTGGATTAATGCACTGATTATGTTAAGGGTCTCATAACCTGATTGTTTCACCTCTGAAAACTCTTTCATTGTCTCACAGATGAGTTTTGGGGAACACCTCATAGTCAAGCCATAACATAGGGGAAAGTTTTAATAATATGTTACAGTGGGTCAGTAGGACAATTGATTCGAGACTTTCAGTGAAGCCAGAGAGCTGTCAGCAAGACATGGGTTGTCATTTCCACAGGTTCTGTGCCAGCAATTCCAGGGCAACCCATCAGTGGGTCACCTAACTCAGCAGCTCTGGCTCCAGTACTATGTATGGTCCAGTAGTTCCTCATAATTTTTTTTCTTTTTTTTATTTATTTTTTTATTGTAAATAAATGGGATACATGCTGTTTCTCTGTTTGTACATGGAGTCAAGGCATACCATTTGTGTAATCATAAATTTACATAGGGTAATGTTGTTTGATTCATTCTGTTATTTTTTCCTTCCCCCCACTCCTCCCACCCCTCTTTTCCCTCTATACAGTCCTTCCTTCCTCCATTCTTACCACCCTCCTTATCCCTAACCCTAAACCTAACCCTAAACCTAACACTAACCCCTCCCACCTCCTAATATATGTCCTCATCCGCTTATCAGTGAGATCATTCATCCTTTAGTTTTTTGAGATTGGCTTATCTCACTTAGCATGATATTCTCCAACTTCAACCATTTGCCTGCAAATGCCATAATTTTATCATTCTTCATGGCAGAGTAATATTCCATTGTATATATATGCCATAGTTTCTTTATCCATTCATCAACTGAAGGGCATCTAGGTTGGTTCCACAATCTGGCTATGGTGAATTGAGCAGCAATGAACATTGATGTGGCTGTATCTCTGTAGTATGCTGATTTTAAGTCCTTTGGGTATAGGCCAAGGAGTGGGATAGCTTGGTCAAATGGTGGTTCCATTCCAAACTTTCTGAGGAATCTCCATACTGCTTTCCAGAGTGGCTGCACTAATTTGCAGCCCCACCAGCAATGTATGAGTGTACCTTTTTCCCCACATCCTCACCAACACCTGTTGTTGCTTGTGTTCTTGGTAATCGCCATTCTAATTGGGGTGAGATGGAATCTTTGGGTAGTTTTGATTTGCATTTCTCTTATTACTAGAGATGTTGAACATTTTTTCATATATCTGTTCATTGCTTGTAGATCTTCTTCTGTGAAGTGTCTGTTCATTTCCTTAGCCCATTTGTTGATTGGATTATTTGTATTCTTGGTGTAGAGTTTTTTGAGTTCTTTATAGATTCTGGAAATTTGTGCTCTATCTGAAGTATGAGTGGCAAAGATATTATCCCACTCTGTAGGCTCTCTCTTCACATTACTGATAGTTTCCTTTGCTGAGAGAAAGCTTTTTAGTTTGAATCTATCCCAGTTGTTGATTCTTGCTTTTATTTCTTGTGCTATGGGAGTCCTGTTAAGGAAATCTGATCCTAAGCCAACAAGTTGAAGATTTGGACCTACTTTTTCTTCTATAAGATACAGGGTCTCTGGTCTGATTCCGAGGTCCTTGATTCATTTTGAGTTGAGTTTTGTGCAGGGTGAGAGATATGGGTTTAATTTCATTCTGTTGCATATGGTTTTCCAGTTTTCCCAGCACCATTTGTTGAAGAGGCTATCTATTCTCCATTGCATATTTTTGGACCCTTTGTCTAGTATGAGAAAATTGTATTTATTTGTGTTTGTGTCCATGTCCTCTATTCTGTACCATTGATCTACCTGTCTATTTTGGTACCAATACCATGCCATTTTTGTTACTATTGCTTTGTATTAGAGTTGAAGATCGGTATTGCGATACTCCCTGCTTCGCTCTTTCTATTGAGGATTGCTTTAAGTATTCTGGGTTTTTTATTCTTCAGATGAATTTCATAATTGCTTGCTCTATTTCTGTAAGGTACGTCATTGGGATTTTAATTGGAATTGCATTGAATCTGTATAGCACTTTAGGTAGTATGGCCATTTTGACAATATTAATTCTGCCTATCCAAGAACATGGGAGATCTTTCGATCTTCTAAGGTTTTCTTTAATTTCTTTCTTTAGTGTTCTGTAGTTCTTATTGTAGAGGTCTTTCACCTCTTTTGTGAGATTGATTCCCAAGTATTTTTTTTTTTTTGATGCTATTGTGAATGGGGTAGTTTTCCTAATTTCTCTTTCTGAAGATTCATCACTTATGTATAAAAATGCATTGGATTTATGAGCATTGATCTTGTAACCTGCTACTTTACTGAATTCACTTATGAGTTCTAAAAGTTTTCTGGTGGAATTTCCAGTTTCCTCTAAATATATAATCATGTCATCAGCGAACAGGGATAGTTTGAGTTTCTTATAATTGCCAAAGAGCCAATGGCTACGTGTAAACTGGACATAGTTGCATGAGTGATTTTAAGAATTAAGTTTAAGTGTTACTTTTTAAAATCAATTAAAACAGCAAAACAACAATAACAAAAACCCTCACCATATTTTTAAGGAGAGAAATAGCATATTCATGAACACAACCCCTGGAGACTGTTTCATATTGGGGTAAGGCTCAGGCAAGAGGCAAAGGGGACAAGAATTTACTGAAAAGCAGCAAGCACTTCGTTTAAGTTGTCTCTCATTCTCCGATGATTCTTCTAATAATCCTAAAAATACACTATTCCCGCCACCATTTTGAAGAAAGGTTAAGTGCTTAGTCCAAGGGCACACTGTTGGTTAGTGGATATGGCAGGAGTGGAACTCTAGTCTCTTTAACTCCCAAATCTAACTTGTTTCCCCAGCCTAAGCAGGGTCTCTTAAAACTCGGTAAGGAAGTCTCAAATGCTAACTGACTTTAAGGGTTGAAGTTTGAGCACTAGATACTGCAGCTTCTAGGGGATTGGACAAGCCGCTTACTGAGGTCAGCCCCTCCCTCTGCCCATCCCCCACCAATGCCCCAAGCCCAAAGAATGAATGAAAATCAATTTTGTCAGCACTGCAAGGACCCTGCTGCCACATGGGCACTAGGGGGCGCCTGATGTTCATAAAATCCCTGGGATCCCAACAAGGGTCTGGCAGCTGCTGCTTGATCTTAGGAATTGGAAAGGGAAAATATTCCATTCCTCTGATCTCAAGTATCACTTCAAAATGGATCCAGATCTACCATGTTTTACAAACTCGTTTCAAATTCAACATGCCTCCAGCATAGTATTAGAAGGACACAATAAAATAACAAGTACCCACTATCAAATAGAAAACCAAATGCCTCTAATCCATCCAGCCCTTTAGTATAATCCAGA
Organism: Sciurus carolinensis; assembly: GCF_902686445.1. Lineage (NCBI taxonomy): Eukaryota > Metazoa > Chordata > Mammalia > Rodentia > Sciuridae > Sciurus > Sciurus carolinensis. The sequence continues at coordinate 119,126,701 of NC_062215.1, forward strand.
GTAACACAGAAAGCAATCGGTCCATGATAAATATAATTAAAAAAAAAAAAAAAAAAAACAAGTGAAAAAATACTCCAAAATACTCCAAGGCATTAAAGAAAAATAGCCGTGTCTCCAAAGTCCCACCCACTTTCTGTACCCATAGCTCTGTGCACACCCACCTTTGTGGAGGGGAAACACATAGCTGAAATTGGCCACTTGGAGAAACCCTCTGTCCTTTCACTTGAGGAAGCCCAGACAGCACCAGAAAGAAGGTACAGGGGCGGCAGGGTGTTTTCATTTCGTGAAAGCCTTGCAGGGTCCCAGGTGCCCCCCCGGGACACAGAGGCCTTTCAAAACCGGGCTCTTGGCAACAGCCTCTGAAATGACTGGGTGCTGGCCACACAGGTTTGGCATTAATATGCTAATAAGAATACACAAGTCTCCCACTTCATGCTTCTGGATCATTTAAAATACTCAGTCACTAACCATGACTAACAATATACAAAGGAGGAAGAAAAAATGATGTGACCTTCTCTTGGTTTCTCCCACTGACCTCCTTGTGCTGGAGCCAAGACACTTTTCAGACCAGAGAGAGAGATGGCTGGGCCCAGCCAGGAACCAGGGGCTGCAGAGGCCGAAGGCATATTCGCCTCCCTTCTCTAACAAAACCTTTGAGATGGATAAATAGGCACTACTCAACTCTGTCAATCAACTTCAGTTGCTGTTTTCCTTGCTACTAAGAGGTAGAAAAGCTGAAGTTTGCTACAAAGCCCCTCTCAATGTATTCAGGGAAATCATGGGGAGACTTCACAGGGGCCATGTCTGTAACTTGCCAGGCTGCTAATTGTGCATATCATTTCCTTCCAGTCTCTCCATCCTGTCACTCTGGTCTGAATAATCACTTTGGCTTCCATACTTCTTTCTTTGATTGCCTGCTCCCTAGAGATGGGCCTGCAGGGAGGGGCCTAAGAGGCAAACACATCTCTATAATAAGATGTGACAACAAGTTTGGGGAATTCACTGACTAAACATAATTATGAAAAAGAAATTTTGCATCATCATCCCTTGTTTTTCTGAGACATGATCATGAGTGGTATAGCTCTCTCAACTCTAGGGCTGAGGGCACAGGAAAGCATACAATAGGTGTTGACTGACCTACCAAGTGACAACTCCACACTGCCATTGGGGGAAGGGAAGAAGTTCAGTAAAGCCCCAATCAACTGTCAACCCAAATCGAATCCAAACACCTAAACGTCGAAGAAACAAAAACTCATATTGTCGTTTGATGAACAGCACCCATTTAAAAAAAAAAAAATCCCCAGTACCCTTTAAGAGGAATCAGAATATGTGGACATTTCTTTGTGGTAGTATCCTCAGTGAGCACGGGATTTTGAGGGTTTGGTGCAAGGATGGTGCCTTGAGATACAGCCCTGAAGACAGGGCAAGGACTATACAGCCAGAAAGAGGTAGCCCTGCTGTCAAATGGAGCCTGACAACCCTCCCAACAAGTGTGGAAAGGCACCTTGCCAGCTTCTACTTCTGCAGACTGGCAGAAGATAACTGCCAGGTTCCCAACACCATTAAGTCCCCCTGGCTCTCCTGCTTTGATAACGGACCTTCCCCTGTTTACGAAACACAGTTGTCCCTACTGCTTATGGGCCCTGCCCTTTGATGGGGTTCAGGACATGCTACCCCAAAATATGGCACCTTGGCATTTGAGGAAATAGCAAAAGCAGGAGGATCTCTGTCATTTTTCCTTTATCCTTCCTCCCTGAAGCAGGCCGTAAGACTCCCATGCAAGAAGATGGAAAGGAGCCAAAGACAAGAGACACAGACAAGAATCTGAGCAAACAGGATCTGCTGAGTTTCCAGTTTGTTGCCGTCGATCACACCCATCTGCTCTCCAAGCTCTCCACAGCTGTTCATTCAGCATCAGACCTAAACATGAAATATAGCTCCCCCGTTTCTTCAGTGTCTCAATTTCTGAAGGCTCCCATGTCACATAAAACTTACATTAAATAAATTTGCATGCTTTTCTCTTGTTAACTTGTCTTTGATTATGGGGGTATCAGTCATGGACCTAGGCATGGGTGAGGAAAGAAACCCTCCCTCCTCAGCCCCTGCACAGATCCTTCTTCCAGGTGATAGTACCTCCTGGCATTTCTTAGTGGTGGTGGTGGTGGTTTATCTTCTTGCTAAGATGGGGACAGATATTGGCAATCATGTTTTTTATTTTTACACATTTATTTATTTTTGAGACAGGGTCTCCCTATGTTGTCCATAGGCTGGTCTCAAACTCCTGGGCTCGAGTGATCTTCCTGCCTCAGCCTCCGAGGTGCTGGGACTATAGGTGTGTGCCACAGGATTCATATTTTTTAGATGGGAAAAGTGACCTTCCCAGGGACATGGAGTACCAAAGCAACATGGAGCATCATGAACTCCTGCTCCCAGCCCTGTGGGTCACAGCTATCTCCTGACTCAGTGCCTGTGCTCCTGTGTTTGCTATCCTTGCCCTGTCCTGGGGCTTCCTCCTGCAGATCCATTGAGTCACCTCAGTGCCTCAGCTCCTCCCCTGGACAGTGGACAACAAGCAGCCACTTTCTGGCAACTCAAAGATGGGGCAGGGCAAGAGGTGAGTGAGTTTAAATTTCAGAATTACCTTTTAGCTTCTCTCTCTCTCTCTCTCTCTTTGTACCAAGGACTGAACTCAGGAGCACTTAACCACTGAGCCACATCCTCAGCCCTTTTTCTAATTTAATTTAGAAACAGGGTCTCACTAAGTTGCTTTAGGGTCTCGCTAAGTTGCTGAGACTGGCTTTGAACTTGTTATCCTCCTGCTTCAGCCTCCCGAGCTGCTAGGATGATAGGTGTGCACCACTGTGCCTGGCTTAGCTTCTCTTGTACAACGTTGTCCCCTCTGCTTTCATTATTGGGGACAAGTGACATATTTTTTTAAGATAATCCAGTATATTCTATCTTGTGAAAGAAACTGTGATTTCCTAAAGAAACATAACACTGAGATAGAGTGTCAGAAGCCCTGCTGTGTTGGGTCAACCCCCAAATCACATTTCTTTTTCTCTAATCTTTTGGCAAATAATTCCCAGCATTCTTATTGTAGGCAGAGGGAAGGGAAGGAGGCAGTGGAAAGCAATTTGGCAACCCTGTGGGTGAAATTTTGTCAAATCAGTTTCCCATAGCTAACAAGGGGAGGCAAGGATCTTGTTAGGAACAATCGTACCTTATGTAATCTGTTGGATTCACTGACATTTGCACCCATCTGGCCAACTCCTCATATTCCTCCTCTCCCTCATTAGAGGGAAGGTGGGAGGAGACTGAAAACTGAAATCCACAGGGCAAGATCCCAATTCAAAGGTTATGTATTGTAAAATGTCTCCTTGTAAGAGAAGCTCAAGTTTCCCCAAGTGATACCAGCCAGGAGGGTTACATTTGGGAGTGGGGTGCTGGGGGACTCTGGGTACTCCTGGCAGTGAGGAGGCAGTAGGCACCCATAGTCCCCCTCACTGCTCCTGGCTCCTCTCCTGGGTGACCAGGTCAGTCCTTGGCTGCTGAAGGGCCATCTGCTCATTGTTCTCCCCTTCCCCAACCCTGACACAGCGGTCACCACTGTGAGAGGCAAGAGGACACCCTACATCAGCACTGTAAACCTTTGATGAGGTCCTGCTATGGTTTGGATGGGGTTTAACTGCATCCTTCCAAAGGCCCATTTGGTAAAGACCTGGTCCCCAGGGTGGCATTATGGGGAATTAATGGAACCTGTTAAGAACACAGACCTACTGTGAAGTCTTCAGATTGTAGGATCCTTCATCTTTGGGGGTGAGCTCTTAGGGTAGTTATGATGTGATCCCTTGATTTCTCAGGAGAAATTGATTGGTTGGTTGGTTCATTGTTCTATAAAAGGAGTAAGGCTGGCCCTTGCCAGCCTCTCTGCTTCCTGTATTGAGCTGTAATCTCATTGTCCTGCACATGATCCCACCGTCATCCTTGCTGAAGATGCTGTGCCATGCTGTTTGGACATTGGGCCTCCAAAACTGTGAGCTAAATGAACCTCTTTTCTTCAGGAATGGACTATGTCAGGTATTTCCTGATAGTGGTGAAAAGATGACTAATATAGGAGCCTAAATAAGGACTTTCCTCTTTGAGTTTCTTTGGACCTTGGGTGTCTGCAGATTTCATATGCTTTCCTCCCGGGGACTATGCCACAGCCCCTCAGGAGCGTGGCTGAGAGGGTTCATGGAAAACACTAAAAGGGCCACTCTCAAGACACTTCAACAGGAACGTTGGAGTTCAGCTCTAGATTTCTCTTCAAGTTGAGTTCTTCCCCTTCTGAAACATTGTCTGGAATGTTATGGAGCAAAAGTATCCTTGGGCTCCAGTTGCTTGCTCCCTTCTATTCGAGAATTTTCTGCACTGGGCCTGTCAGTCCAAGATTCACTTTCACTCCCTTTCTGGGCCCACAAGCTCTTCTCATGCAAATGTAACTCCCTAAAGCCCCAACATCCTCCCCAAACACACACACACAAATACACACACACATACACACACGTAGGCAGGCCTGATTTGTCTGGATTCCAAGACAGGGCACAGAACCAACTTTATTCTGAAGTCCACACCATTAATCATCTGTGGGAATTAACAATGAATTTCTCATAGCAACAATGCATCAACTGGTGATTCAGGTCCCTTTCAGCTGGCAAGAGCCTGCTGAATTCAAAATGTGGCTCAGTTGTAGAATTCACTCTACTAGGCCTGGTTCTGTGATTTAAAATCAAGGTCACACAATCAGAAGTAAAGAGAATACAGTAAAAATAACAAGAGGGAATTTCCTCCTTTCCCGGGGTGCAGGACTTGTCCTGGGAAACTTCCTGAGACAAGCCAAGCTCGTTGCCTCTTTGGCTTCCTGCCACTCCCCCCATGCACCCCTTTGCTAGCACCTCTTCTCACGCATCCCAGGACCTTTGCTGTGTAAAATTTCACAGAGCATACTCACCCAGACCTGGTCCACCCCTTAGCAGAGTCCAGGCACCATTAAATCCACCTGCCACCCCAACCCAACTGCCCCCTGCAAGATCCTCACTAGAGGGCCAAATGCAAGAGTTCCCGGTAGATGTGCAGATGGAGTGAGAAGCCTAAGCAACTGTTGCTCTGAGCACCCCTGTGCTCCAGCCCTCCTGAGTAGTTTCCTTACATTAGTTATTCAGCAAATATCTGAGCACCAGGAAGAGTGGTGTGGTTACCAGGCTTATAGACCAAAAGAAATGGAGCTTAATTCTAATGTATTAACTCATTTAGTTCTCATAATAACCTAGGAGACTGACACTATAATATCCCAGTTTTGCCTCATAAAATACCAGAGGAACTGAGAGATTAATTAACATGTCCCAAGAACATAGCTGGATAAGTCATGAGACCAGAACTCCAAGCCAGAATTGGTGATGCCTAAGCCCTGGGCCTAGTCTCCTGGGAGCCAGAGCATCTTCATTCCTAGCTGCCCACCACAAGTGGAGTCAAAAACGTGGGATTGATGGGACCAAGTTGTTCTTGATTTCTCAGCTTCTTCTGGAGCTTTCTTGCCTTCTGAATCTATGGATTCTCAAGAGACCCCACATTTCCCCCAAGCTGAGGTGGGGGCAGGAAGGCTGGGAGCCATGGACCGTAAGTGACGCCTTTGTGATGCAGCCCCATGGATCTAATGAGCGTTCTTCTTAAGCTTCCTTAAAGCCTCAAGAAAGGGTAATTATCAAAGAGGTGAGTCATTGTACAGATAACTTCGTCTTAAAATAAAACATGACAATAGATTTCTTCAATGGCTATTATCTGGGATCTAAATGATTGGTATATTTTACACACAAAAAAATAAAAATTACAAGCAAATTTCCTGTTGCAATCCAATGAGAGACATTCTATGCTCACCTCAGTAGTCAATGAGCTAAAGAAGCAGGTGGAGACATCTTAAATTTGGGCCAGCACAGCCTGGACCAGCTCTGACCTTTCTGTCTTTGAGTATTGGATCAGTTCTCTGGTCAACTCATTGTTCTGCGAAGGCAAATAGAAGCACCCAGAACATGCTTCCTTGCAAATATTTGATCTCAAAGAAATCCCCTTTTCACCTGTAAGAACAGAATGCCTCCATTCTGAACTAAGGAACTTTGAGTGCCACCTCGTTTGGTTTTAGTACTCCTGGAGGATGGTTGGCTATCACCTTCCACTTAGAACAGTATTGCATGTTCAGTTCTGGTCAGCAAAACAGTTCTGACTCAAAAGAGAATTCCCCTGTTCCCTCCTATCATTCCAGCCCTCCAGGGCTCTCCTTCCCTCACTTAAAGACCCAGGCACCATTCCTTCCTACCCCTCAGTCTCCTCATCCAGGGCAAGCTTGAAAGGACCAAGCTCACAGTCCTCAAAGGCTGCCATCCACAGCTTAGCTCAAGAACCTAACTAACAGAGAAGGGGTAAGAGATGGAGACGTGAAGGGGGAGAGGAGGGTTAGGGAATCTTCCTTTAATGCTTAGACTTATTAGAAAGCCTGACAAATCTGGCAAATGGAGAACAAAGTCATCTTTTTTGGGGGGTGTGAGGGGGCAGGTACTGGGGATTGAACTCAGGGGCACTCAACCACTGAGCCACATCCCCAGCCCTATTTTGTATTTTATTTAGAGACAGGGTCTCACTGAGTTGCTTAGCACCTCGCTTTTGCAGAGGCTGCCTTTGAACTCATGATCCTCCTGCCTCAGTTTCCTGTGCCACAGGGATTACAGGCATGCGCCACAGCACCCAGCACAAGGTCATCTTTATTTGCAGGTTAATTTATCCTTTGCTAAATGTGACAGTCTTGGTTAGGCAACTTTTTTTTTTTTTTTTTTTTAATTTTGAGACAGGGCCTCACTAAGTTGCTAAAGTTAAACTCTCAATCCTCCTGCCTCAGCCTCCTGAGCCACTGGGAATACAGGTGTGTGCCACCATGTCCAATTTAGGCAATCGTTATGTTGCATTCCAGTCTGGCAAATCAAGTGCTAGGATATGGTGACAGCATCAGATGGAGGTTGAAGACACCATGATACCCCTTTTGGGTCTTTCTTCAAGACCTGTGTACCCATTCCTCAGGTGCTAAGGACTAAGAGCTGTGCCTCTCACTAGACTTGCCAGGATCCTGCCTCACCAAAGGATGTATCTATGGAGTTGGTCAGTGTCCCAAGCCGGGCTGATGTGGAGATCCAAAGGTGTGGGACCTCCCTCAGTCTGGGACAAGTCAGTAGGACCATTGCCAATTCCTGTGAATCCTAAAGGACTGGCTGAAGCCTACATGGCAATCGCAGCCCTATCCTTCCCATGCTTCCTCTCATCATTACAGCTTATCCATGGCATCCCAGAACATTCCTGAGGTCCTGCAAAGTTAATATGTACTTTCATAAAAGGAAAGATCCAAGCATCTTTCATATATATGATGATGAAGGATGATGAAGAGAGTCTTTTGTTCCACTCCTTCAATAGAAAGGGTTTAGGCTAACAGTAAGTTGGCTGTCTGCCATCAACCAGGATTTTGAGAACTATTCTTTGAAAAACTCTCTCCACCATGAATGGCTATGCTCTGTCACCGGTCTTGGGGGTTACCTTGCCCAGGATTAGAGGGGAATTAGCAAGGGGCACCAGACTACCCTCTATTCTTTATCAATTACTTCAGTGGGAAAGGACATTGTCTTGTGCCTAAACTTCTCTGTATCTTTCAAGTCAACTTCACAAAGAAAACAATCGAATTATGAAATTAAGAAGCAAATGAGAGCTTAGAGGATATTCCATCCAGCAATTTCCAACCCAGAGTCCCCAGACTGTTAAAGAACAGAAATGGAGCTCTTCCCATATCTTCAATATTTTCAAAAGCCAAACTGAAAATGATATGTCTGCCATTTAATAGCAGGAGCTAATAGGTTCATCAACACCAGTAAATCAGATTCTTCAGTTTAACAAATCCACTGAGTACCAAATAGACCTTGGAAACATAGAGGTGAATAAAACAGATGAGCCCATGTATAAGCTTCCTTTCTGGAGGGAGAACTAGACAATATTAGGTGAACAGAGGGACTTATTAAATAAAAATGGTGACTATATCAGTCAGCTTTGCATCACTATAACAAAATACATGAGGCAGTTAACCTTACAGAAAAAGGTTATTTGGCTCAGGGTTTTGAAATATATTAAATGCCCACATTGATCCAGTTCTGGAGATGTCTTCGTGGCAAATGGCAATGTCTTTCTAAGACAAAGAAAAATAATGAATGATGTGACAGAAAAATGGAGGGTGCAAACTACTTTCAATAAAGCAGACAGGCAGGACCTCCTAAAACTGATAACTCTGATTTGACTTAATTAGTAGAAAGTGAAAAACAAAGTAATTGTTATTCAATAAATAAAATATTGCTAAAAGCTCCATGGAATTAATAATAGGGAGGTTCTTCTTTTAGGAAAGAATCAAAACCACTGATCTGATTCAATCCCCCATTTAAGAATACAAGCAACTTGTTGGGATCCTATTGACAATGCTTGGTCGACTTGGAAAAAAAACCTGGATTTCCAAAGCCTAGAATGGAGATTTCCCCATTACGTCATACCTCAAACCACAGAGATGGCTCAGAAGCTATGGACTATGGTTACAAATGTAGTATGAACTGAAGTTTCCTGGATTCAAAGCCTGGCTCTGTTGCTTATTAGTAATATGCTGTTTAAATCTGCCTCAGTTTCATCCTCCACAAAATGGGGATGCTAATAACAGTAACTTGCTCACATTATTATTCATGGTAAATAGGATACTATGTACAGGTCCCTTGGAGCAGAGTAGAATGTGGCAACTGCTTGATAAATGCCAGCCATTACACTCTTGAGTTCCTCCCTTACCTGGTCTCAGATGGTGAAAGCCCCAGAGTAGATTCCTGGGTGGTTCTCTCAGTCCTGTTCTGGGTAGAAACCCTGGTACATTTTAGGAATCAATCATAGTTTGCTACCTGCATCCCAATGAACTTTTAGCAATGGTTCATTACCTCATCACCTCTCAGGAATCTTTTATCATTCCTCATCTGTCACTTACACAACAGTGTGGCTATTCTGATCAATTAAAAGCCTAAGTCAGGATCCTAGGAGAAAAAAGTCAAGATTTAAAAGGCACTTTCTAGGGACCAGAGTAACATTGAGACAGGAATTTAGGATACAAAGTGGTATACACTGTCTTAAAGGAAATGCCCACAGCCATTGAGATGCAGGAACAGAGCTGTACGTCTCCAGGATGTGCCCTTGACCTGTGCCCTTGTAAAATGAGGGAAATACGCAAGTACCTAGTGTGGCTCCATCCTGGATCCACCTATATTGTTAACTATAGTCCTTCCATAAATAGTGGACTCCCAACCTGAGAGGGGCTTCTCACTCTGGAGATGGCCCACATTCTCCCCTGAATGTGTATCTACTTCCTACACAAACCTGTCTGTGCCTTTGTCTGGTTCCTGCTGATATTCTTTTCTATGAAGTATGCCAAGAACATCACTGGTCCTTGAATCCCCTCCCCCGGGGAACTCCTCAGATGCTTGTCCCATGACAACATCACCTGCATTAACTCCTCAGAATCTCTGAGTGCTCAGGCTGAACTAATGAGTGGAGCAGGCAGGATACAGCTGCACCTTGGGATCATGTGTTATCCCTGGAGGCTCAGGATTTAATGGAAGGATCTCTTTCTTTCCTTTGCCTTTATCTTTTTTCCTATTTATTTAGTTAACATTTATTCAACATACAGTGTGTGCCAGGTTCAATGTTAGAGGCTTTGGGTAGAACTGAGAAAGCTGGCATTGCCCGTGAGACACTCATGCAGGGCAGCAGAGGGATACAAGAGAAAGGGCAGCTGTGACACACAGACTGGAATGGAGGTCGGTTTGGAAGGTTCTGGGAGTGCTGAGAGGGGCACGTTTCCCACTTGACTGAACAAACACCTACCCAGGAAATTACAAATAAAAATTAAGATGGATTTAGCTGTCCACGCTGTTTAATGCCACCCTCTATTTTGAGGCAAAAATCCCTTGAATTTTCTTTCACAAAAATCCCTTAGAAAAATCCCTTGAATTTTCTTTCACAAAATTCCTGCCTCTTTGTTTTCCAAGAATGAGTCAGACGCAGGGTCAAAATGCACACCACCAATATCCAGCTTGTCCTGGCACATTTAATTCTTCGCAGACTAAGTCAAGATATTGGTGCATTATGCATTTAAGTGTTAATGAGTTTCCTGAAGACACACAGTCTTCTGTTTTGACAGTCTTGGCACAGTCAGGGTTGCTTGGTGTTTCACATGGGAGAAAAGTTAGCACTAACTGGGGAAGGAGCACCCCAAGACTTCGGTCCACCCAAGGAGGTCCCTCAGGGGACCCAAGCCTTCTCCTCCCTGGACTCTCGGTAACTGAAGTGTTAACTGAAGGCAAGGGAGTGACACACATGGGCCAGAACTGATTTCTCCCCCAAGTAGAACATAAGCCAATAAGGCTTCCTTTGGGGCAGGAAGTTTTGATAGGTGTTAAGAAAGGTTTTAAGACTAGAGAGCTGTTGTGTAGTTGGGTCAGAGTGGAATAGGGGTGAGCAGAAGTTGGAGGAGTCGGGGGTTAGCGTAGGTTATATTTCCTTGCCAGTTCATGATAGAACTCTGAAACATAATGGTGCAGACTCAAGGACCAGACTGACCCACTTAGGGTCCTGGATCCATTGCTTAGACCCGTGCAATCTCTTTAACCACTCTTGCCTCTGTTTCCTCATCTCTAAAATGGGAATGATAATACTAATCGACATCACAGGGCTTTGGGGAGGATTAAATAGGAAAATACTAGGAAAGTGCTTAGAAGAGGTGTTAACACAAAAGAAATATTCAAAAAATAGATATTGTTATTAGTGTTACTAAACAGTTAGGGTCACTCAGAGTCCAGTCCAAATGGAGGTGGTAAAGGCAAATTTTTCCTAGGTCACCATCTCGTGGTCCAACATGTTGTATCGTGCTTTATAATTTAAAAACATTTCCCCATATGTTATCTTAGTTTGGGTACTAGGGACTAAACCCAGGGCATTCTACCAGCGAGTTACATCACTAGTCATTTTTGATTTTTATTTCGAGCAGGGTATCACTAAGTGGCCAAGGCTGGCCTTGAACTTGCCATGCTTCTGCCTCAGCCTCCCAAGTTGCTGGAATAAAAGGCATGCACCACCACACCTGGCTTGTCATCTTAGCTTTCTGCTAGGTAAAATGATAAATATAATACTTCCCTTATAAGGCTGCCAGCAGGATTGAATGAGATACTTCACATAAAGTCTTCAGTAAATGGAAGCTGTTGCTATTTGGTCGATGCTTACCCAATATTTGTTGAGTGAATAAATAAATATTATCTTCATGAAAACCTTGTGAAGTTCATTTCTGCTTTTTTGATGATTTTTTTGGGGGGTGGTGGTAGTGTTGCTGGAGATGGAACCCAGAGTCTTGCACATGCTAAGCATGGGTGCTACAGCACGAGCTCTGCGCTGAGCGACTCCCTCAGGCCGCCTCCATTTTTATCTTTTTAAGATGAAAAGTTGAAGGTCAGCTAACTAGGAAGAGTCATGGTTCCAACGCATACTATGAGTTCTAACTCTAGTTCCACTTGCCAAGATATCAAAATGGACCCCTAAATCCATGTGGTGGTCATTTGCTTGGGTCACTTATGTGGTAGGTTTTCACTCTCACCACCACAGTCGCGACCGGTTCTGGGAAGCAACATGCATGGACATCAGAGCTGACTAACGACGGGGCCAGGCTGAGCTGTGTTTCCTTCTATCTTTTCGCGGACTCAGATATAGTCAGAATTTTAGAAGGAAATAACATGACTCAGTGATTTTCAGAACCATCATGGGCAGCTTTCCAAGGCCATCTGGAAGAAACAAAAGCAAAAACAGACCCCAGAAACCGAAAGGATGATTAGACATTCAAGTTTAAAATTTCATGTCAAATGAAAGACAAAAAAATCAAGAGAACTTCCAAAGAATGGAAAATTATGATTGATTTATTTTACTTCTGAACTTATGCATTCTTTAATCTAAAGCCCATTGATGAGGCTCACGTTCCATCAGAAGTCAGAGTGCCGTTGGCTGTTCCTTCTCAGATGGCTGCCTGCTCTTCCAGCTAGCTTTTTTCCCTGAGTAGGAGCCTCTTTTTACCTTAAGAAACTCATTGTGAGCCCAGGAACCCTGCAGCCCTCAATCTGTTAAGGATGTTTACAGGAGTGTCTGGCAGAAAGGAACCAAGCACAGCAATTTTCAGCCCCGAAACTGACAAAGAGGGCTTCAGATACTTAAAAAAAAAAAGGATTTTCTAAAAAGCACCTCTTCTGACAGCTCACCTAAACAGAGACAGCATTTCAGGATAAAAATTAAGAAGCTATCATTGAATCTGCTTTCTTAGACATTGCTATAACAAGCTTAGAACTTACTGAAACAGCTGCAGTAAGTTTGAAATCAACTAAATTCCAAATAAAGACCGGAATAGACTTAAATTATTGAGCCATTGCATCTGAAAGCTAGAAGAGAATTTAGCGATAACCTTGTCCAACCCCTTCATTTTCCTTATGAAGCTACTAATCTGGGAGGAGATGAAACTTACTCAAGGTCACATGGTTGGTTAGTCAAAGTTCATTCGCTCCATGAGAAATACTACTTGTCAATGTGACTTGCGTTTGCACCCACCATGTTAAGCAAGGCTCTTAACCAAGGTCAAAGACAGAAAAATGGATTCCCCTGTCCAAAGTCTAAGTACCACCCCACAATGTGTGTGACCATTTTTTTGTGCTGTGCATAGTCTCCATCACCCTTCACAGAATAAATCTGCTTCCTTTAGGATTTGGGAAAATGGCACAAAGAACTATGCCAAGAGCAGCTCAAGGTTCCTTATCTCCTAAAACTGACAGATATCTCTCAAAGACTTTACTCTTAGGAATGACCAGAGCACAAAAGCGCAGCAAACATGAATGTTTCCAATAACTGTGTCATTGCACTCTTGGAAACAGAGACATCCTATCCGTCCTTGTAGTAAAAGTCTCTTCACTGTCAGGGAAGGCTCAGGACTTCCCAAGGTCTCCAATTCCCTTGGCCCTTAAAAATTCTCCCAAGGAAATTATAGCTGTAATCAGACTCAGGGAAATGAACAAATAAGTACCTAACGAAAGAAAAGTCCCTTGTAATTAGGCCCAGAAACATGGGAAACAATGGGAAAGGAAATTCATACATCAATTTGTTGTTTCATTCCACAAAGGTGCTAGGTGCTAGACCTATTCTATTCACAGGGGCCCTTTACCCCTTTCATTGGAGCAAGAAGTATTGGTGAGACTAGACCCCTTAGTAGGAAGTGATTAGGGAAGGCCTCTGTTCCCCAGGCTGTGACCTAAATGTGCACTTCAGCATTTTTAGTCTTGGTTCTTACACTTTTCATCTTTAATCCACTTCCACTTTTTTCATCTTTTTTTTTTTGTCTCTTTCAAAAGACAATAAAACATGACCAAACTTTTTATCATCTCCACTCCAGCTTCATTACAGACAAGATCTATGCATCCTTTTGAAGGCCCAGATAAATACTGGATCATCTGCACAACATCCTCCATTAAAAAATAAAGGAGAGTAGCTACTATAGGTAAAATAGGAGATCTCAATCCAGGTGTGCATGAAAATCACCTGAGGAGGTTTTAAAAGGACATAGATGCCTCTTCAGTTTTTCCTCCACATCACCAATGATGATCATCAAGGTCACTATTGATGGGGGGCTGACTACACCAGGCACTGGGCTACATTCCTTACACATATTTTCACATTGGACATGCACAACCCATTTGACAGAAGCAGTGGCTGAGGCTCAGAGATATTCATAACAGGAGGATGGCCCTGTGAGGAAAGCAATGGCTGGGAAACGATCCCCTTGGTAAATGACTATCCCTAGGGAACAGGAACATGTGTCCTTCCTCTCTGGCCTGCACCGGCCATGCACAGGATTCAGGAAATAACTGACAATATTGTTGGCTAAGCAGGACACTGACTTCTCTTGGTTTCTGAAGACCTGTTTGCTTGTTTCCTAAAACCTATTTCAAAATATCATAGACACAAACAAAATGAATGCAGAGATTTGTTGATTTTCAAACAAATTGCTCTAGGTTCATGTCCAGGAAGAAGTGGCGTAGAAGTCCTGTGGTAGAAACACTCAAAGTTTTTGCACAGAAAAACACAACTGAGCCCTGGCTTTAAGAAACACCCAGAACATATCTGATAAAATACACATTTATTAGAAAATTTTCAGCAGCATCATTTCCAGTTGCTTTTCTAATCAAAGTACATTTCAAAGTAATTATAATCAGCCCTCAAAATATGAACAACAAAGATTTTGAGAACTGAGGAATAAAATAATCAGTAGTACATTTCATTCATCCATCCATTCGTCCATTCATTGTTCAACAAATGTGCAATATCAGCACAAGAACCAGGATTGCTACTTGCCGTGGTGATTGTGTTCCTGCCGTGGTTCCACTCATGGAAACCATCCCGGCGGCTCAGAGGAGGGCCAGGCTGTACAGTACATTCTGATACGAATGTATGGATTTAGGCAAAGGACCTGAAAAAGGCTCAATAAGAACAATTTCCCTTTCTATTCATGCTCAACTCAGTAAATAAATAGTCATTTTAATGATATTTTCACACACAGAGACAAAAACTTAGTTGAGGCTTCACTTAACTGGTATTTGTTTTGCACCTTACTTTATGAAGACACAGTTTTGGTTTTAGTAATTCAGTTACCGAGCTCCAGTCACTAGGGTAGGGGATCACCTGAGATGCCAGGCAAGGGTGGAAGTTGCTCTAGGATCCACCAAGGGAAAGAGCTCATTCAATTAGATACAAAGGCAGCGCAGGACACTTGTGCTTACTGACATGGGATTTTCTCCAAGACGTTACAAATAAAACTGGTGACTTGGCAGCTAGCAAGGGAACACATGGGATAGGAAGGATTCTGGTTGGACAGCAGAAAACACTCAGAAGGGTGACATCAAATCTCTTTCTACCTTCTGTAATGCCTGAGGCATCGACAGTCAGATCCAGGGTTTAGACAACACTTAGTGGCCTCTAGTGATAAATATATTAATCAAGTTTATATGTAATTTTGAACATTAATTAAGTGCTGCTATGTTAAAATGGACCCAAGAGTACAGCCTGGACTCCTTTCCTGGGTAATTTTAAAGGACATATGAGTGAGTGGTGTCCCTTCTTTAAACTTGACTAAAAGCCCCAAGTGAATTCCTTTCCTCACTGGATCATTTACTAAGATCACCAACCTATTCAACAGATACCTTTATTAGCAAATTCAGTGATGTGACAATCTTTCCAAAATTTACAAATGTACAGTATATTTATAGCATTACCTTCAGACAGCTTTAGTGCAAAGATATACATATAGTACATCGTGATAATTATTTGTAAAAATATGAAACTGTATAAGTAAAAAAAAAAAGAAAGAAAGAAAAATACACAAAACACTTCCAAATACAGGCAAACAGAGAAAATATACTTTTTTTGTAAAGGACTGAACATTAACAATTTTTTTCATTTGTTTGTAAAAAATATACGTGCAAAATGTGTTTCTAATTATTCCCTACGTCGCTGGCGTGGCTATACCTCCGAATCCTCTTTAACGAGATTTGCTGTGTCTTTAAAAGTGTCTTCTGTTGCAGTGTAGCCTGGACTTGGATCTCTTTTCAGGGAAGTCTTGTCAGGGAGAGAAGGAGATGGAGGTGGGGCCACGGCCACGCTTTCCTTCTGCTCCCTGTCCATCTAAAACCACAAGGAAACATTTATTCCCCCAACATGACCAGAAACGGTTTTGAGTTAAGACTAATCTTTGCCAATTTACTTAGAAAAATCTGAGCTTATGCTAATGTATTTCTTTTTAAAAAAAATGCACTAAGAACAATTATTAAAGATTACCTCTAAGGGAAGAATGGAGGAACTATGGAGTGTGTAGAGGGAAATGAGGGGAGGTGAGGGGGCAGGGGGAAGGAAAGATGGTGGAATGAGACAAACATCATTCCCCTGTGTACATGTATGATTACATGAATGGTGAGACTCTACATCGTGTACAACCAGAGAAATGGAAAGTTGTACCCCATTTGTATACAATGAATCAAAATGCATTCTGTCATGTATAACTAAATAGAACAAACAACAACAAAAAATTACCTCTGCGTAGATCGGATTTTCAAAGTTGGTAGTTTGTTTTGGTTTTCGTTTGAAGATATTCCATTTTGTAGCCTAAATGAAAGGGAAAAACAAAACTTTTAGCCATGGAGTTTCTTTGGGGGTTTCTTTTCATTGGTGCAGCTTTTAAAATTTCTTCTTGCAGAAGGACAAAGCAATTTGGGACCTGGTTCATGTGGTAAATTGTTCAGTTCTTCTATTGTCCCAAAACAATAACTGAAACTTTCTGGGCTCTTCTCAGCCAATAATTTCAAAACAATTCTTTTCAAATTTTTACAAATCTGTACCCATAGCATCAAGACGCTTTGCCATGCAGACGGCTCTGGCTACTGGAATAGAGAGAACCAGGTAAAGCTAAGACATACAAGAGGTTTCTGGGGCTGCCCAGAAACTGGAGGAAAAAGCCAAATTGTAGCTCTCGTTTCCTAAAACAGGTCCTGATTCTTGTCTGGTTCAAGTGCGTGCCCTCTCGCGTCATTTCCTCTTGCTATCATCATAACTACAGAAACAACTAACATTTATTGAGTGTTTACTCTCTGTCAGGAACTACACTAAGATTTTTACAAGTTTCTGATTTAATCTTCTCAGCAACCCTCTGAGGTAGGTCCTCTTATTATCCGTGTGTGACAGGTGCTGAGTCCAAGCAAGACTGAACAGATAAATGGTTGTGATGAGCAGGCAGTGAATACTCAAGGGCTTGGGGAGGCCCATATGTTGAAGGACCCAAAAGGAAACCATCTTAGCCAATGGTGGGTGGCTCCCACTTTACTGAAGCATTGCCTGGCAGGAGATGACCTACTCTGACAGGGTGCTGAGGTGGCTCACACATTTTAAGGGATGTCTCCTACTCTGTGAAAGTTAAAACCAGCATGAGACGCAGAAGAGGCCATTCACTTAACCCAAATTTAAATGAGCACCTACTCTGTACATGGCACCACCACAGGTCAAAGCCCTGCTTGTCAGTGGAGAATGGTAGAACCAAATCCTGGAAATTCCTGTTCCTGACTGTGAGTCTTTCAGCCTATGTACTGATAAAAGATAAACCTGAGACTCTTTGGCACATTTGAGCCAATCTCAGGTGATCTCAACCAAGCACCTCTACTGCTTTTAAGCCACACTGGGTGCTCAGTGATCAACGGTCAACAGGAATAGAAAGATACCTGGACATAATGTGGAGGACAAACCTTGGAGGGTTTCAGCCTCAACTGACTTTAAAAAGTAAGAGGAAAAACCAATGTGCTGCAAGATGGAAATGAGAAAGGAAGAGTCTCAGCTGAAACAGCTTTCTGTGTTCCTTCTCTCTCTGAGCACTGGGGTTCAGGCCAGAGGTGACTGCCTCCCTCCCACAATCCCCTTCCTGTGCAGTCTGGGGAGATCTCTGTCCAACAAGATCACTAGACTTGAAATGGACTGAGAAAAGATGTTAAGAATATAAAGTAAATCTGGCACTGCCCTGAGGTTGAGTCAGAACTGGGGACCGAATATCGGACATTCAAGTATTCTGGTGTCTATGGAAAACTAATTGGCAACATTCTTTTTTTTTTTTTTTTTTAACTTCTAAGAGGTTACAGTTCTGGAGGTTCCAGGATGTGCTGTCAGCTTCTGCTTAGCTCTGGTGAAGGTCCCAATGTAGATGTCGTCACAGTGGCCAGAGTGTGTGGGAGAGGAGAGAGCACAAGGAGAGATAAGAAGAAAGAGCCCCTTAATTGGGAAGGGGTCAGTCTTGTGACCTCTCTCTAGCTGCACCACCCCGCCCCCGCCACCTCTTCATATTGCCACACTGAGGACCAACCTCCCAACACATGAACCTCTGGGGGACACATTCAAACCATGTCTAAACCATAGCAAGTTAATACAAGGTGTGACCTTCTGAAAAAGCCTGTAAGCGGGTCTGAACCAGGAGAAAGAAAGACAAAGAGGTCTTAGTTCAAGATGTGCCTCTAGCAAACAAACTCATAGAAGGTGGCTCTGAAGGCGTGAGTTCCATCATGGTTTCTCCATTTAGGTAATGGGGGTCTTATGGACCCCACCCTCCAAATCAGTCACTAACCATGGGCTGCCTTTGGAAGGGTTGTGGCCCCCAGTGCAAAACATTCGGGTCAGCAGAGGGTACAGCTTCCTGGGAGAAGGGACCAGCTGGGAACCGCCAGCAGGCAATAGTCACAGCAACCAGTGGGTGACTCTGGGCTTGGTACAGAGGACCCGGAGGGCCATTACAGCATCTGCTATGAGAATCTTGCTCAGTATCTTGGTTCAGAGTCCACAAAGTAAAAAACAGCTGCTCTGTGAAATGTAGTCATTCCTTGTGCTAAAACCATGAGAAATATGTCCTCAATAATGTCCTTAGAGTAGACCTGGCCACCAAGTGTCCTTGGACTGTTATTTCCAGCTCTCTTGATGACAGGGCAATCAGAGAATATAAGTCACATTAACCACAGGCATAGAGCTATTCTGATATATATGTGGCAGATCTGGCTCTTGAAACAACACACAACTCCAGATTCTATCCAGGGGACAGCTCAGAGATGAAACCATAAAGCGGTTTCCCATCTCCTCTGTACCCTGCCTTACCTGTCTGTAAATTTCTCTCTTCTCTTAGCATCCTTTCCTCTATGCTACACTCTTCTCTTCCTTTACCTGATCTCTGAAGTTGAACCTTTTCCAGGGTGTTTCTTCTTTCTTTCCTTTTCCTCCTTTTTCCTCAAGGAATTTACCTTTTTTAAAGTTGGAGATTTAATATGGTACACTTGGGTATATTTGCCTTTTGAAGACTACTGGGAGAGGACAATACTGACTATAAGAAAGTCAATATTCAGGTGATTTAAGGCATTTGGAATCTTTTAAGTCATGTAATATAAATAAGTTTCTCACATAGACAATATACACAGGAGATCAGATAAGGAGACAGCAGAGAAAAGTCTGGAAGATCTAATTCTGCTAGCTCACTGGCAACATCCATTTTTAAATGTAGTTTAAAGGGGGAAAAAAGTTCAGTCCCTTGAAAAATATAAAACTGAAATTCCTTTCTAAGACAACATCCATATGAGTGTGTGTGTGAGTTTATATGTGTGTATGTAAGTGTGTGTGTGTGACAAGAGAAGAAATAAGAAAAAGGTACAGAGAGACCTTAGATAAAAGCTCTTTCCATTAGCATTGATTTAACCAATAAACTTTTGTTTTGACCCAAATGAGCAGAATCAATGTCTGAAGCGGTTCATAGCTAAACTTCTCATGAGACTTCCAAGTTAACTTTGCAGCTACCATTTTGTTTACAGATTATGAAACTTGAGATATGAGGATTGAATAAAATGGTACTATCTTAAAATTTGGTTTCTTCGTGTGTGTGTGTATATATATATATATGTATGTATATATATGTATATATATATATATATATATTTATTTATAATGGGTGATTTCTAGGGTCACAATGAGTTAGGAGAGGCACTACTAGAATTTATTGGACAGGAACCAAGAATATTGAAATGCCCCACAATGCACAGGACAAGTTTTATAACCCAAAGAACTATCCTACCCAATATGCTGATAGTGTCCATAGCGAAGTACATTACTGAGGACTTTAGGGTCCTTAGGTAATGGCTTGTCCAGAATTAAATAGCTAGATCTGGGATAGCTACATATGTATCCATTAAAACTAAAGATACATTATCCACTACAACATTTTACATCTAACGTATTTATTGAATTTTCTCTGCATTTCAAATAATCCACAAATTGCAGTTCTAACAGTCATGGTAGAGAAATTCCATCAGATGGTCTTTTTCTTTTAATCTCACTAAACACTATGCCTGGTGCATTGTTATAACATCGGTTCACTGGTTGACCGCCGGACCAAGAGATTAAGAGGGTATGAATTAGTGCCACCTAGTGGTCAATATTGGTAATATCAGTAGAGCTTTCAAAAAAAAAGTAGCCTACATTATTAAGGAGAAAATGCATTGCAGGGAAGGGTCATTTATATGTATCCTCAACACAGTAATATCGTTATTCAAGGTAAGGGAATACCTCAAATTAGATGTCCCTGTTCTGAAGATACTGGACCTAGAAGTCTGTTTTCCCTTCTTTGTAAAATGATCTCCCACGGATTAGTATCAACCCAGCAATTCCTAAAGTCTTTGCAAATTCCACATAATTTCAGGAACTAGCCACTGTTACCTGAGTTCCATCAGCATCCGGGGAAGTTGGTTTTGGGTCTGGAACTATCTCAGAAGGGTTTATGGGACTTCCATAATTCTTGTTATCCACATTTTCAGATATTGTCACCTGTAAACATTGAAATTCCTTTTCCAGTTTTCAAAGAATTCAGTAATAAATAGATTGCCACAAAGGTTCTTATCAACTTTTTAATCCTGTTTACCACTTTGTCCTCCCACAGATGTGCTCAAAAACCACTTTTATTGTATGGGTGGACCGGGTGGCCCGGAACTAAACACCACTCCACCTCACCTCCCCGGTCAAAAGCACCCATGCTGTGTCTTCTCAGGCCTCTATCCTGGGAGGCAAATGTACTCCTCATTGGCCACACTCCTAGTTATTCGCAGCAATTCCTGCTGTTTTCTCTATAACTCTCTCTCCCACTATTGACCATATTTTTGAATAAAATACACTTTGGTTGCATATGGGCAACCAGATCCTAGAAGAACAGCATGAATAATTCCCCATACTCACTGGAGAACTAAGAATCCCACCTTCGAATATTAAGAATAAAATTAATAATTTCAGAGAACTGCTTAAAAGAGGTTGAATTTTTTAAAACATAATGAAACTAAAACTCTTCTACGCACTTTTTATAACACTCATATATTTCCAAGTTTCCTTCTTAAACCCAAATTACTATGAATATACAAATTGCAAGAAGAAAATTCGCTCTTTGTCCCCTAATTTCGCATTTACCACTTTGTTTCTCTCAAACTCAGATACGTGTTTGTATATGTGGTCTCATTTTGTTTCAAGTGAAAAAATGCTAATGAAATGTCATATCTGTTTTCACCATGCATTCAAGTTTTGCTACCTGGTTATTAAAAAGGATCAGGCAATGACTTTCAAGATTTAAATATTTCTGCTCTTAGGAAAGCTATTTGTAAAATATTTCCATCTTATATTAAAATATGCTGAATTTGAAAGCAGCTTAGATGTTAATGTTGAAAGTTATTCCTTGTCACTGAGGTGACGGTTGTTTGGATAAAGGAGGTACAGGTGACAGGTCCCGGGGCTACTGTTCCAGACCTAAAGAAAAGTTCGTTTCTTCACCCATACACCCATCTCTTCTTCCAGCTCCTCTTAAAGACACTGAGTAATAAGCTGCACCAAAGGAAATTTAGACATCTGCCTGTCGACTTTGGAGACCCTCCCACTTGTCAGAAAAGTATGGCGAAGGCAACTAGGAGGAGGTCCCTGTGCCTTTGACCTACCCAAATCACACCCTTGTGATACCAGTCATTGACTCACTCGTTTCCTACACATTTAGAAAGAGCCTGTGACACATCAGGTACTTGTTTACCAGGCCTCTGAACAGACTCAGCTCTCACTGACTCCCCCCGGAATGAGCAGCCGTGTGGGAATGATGAACGACCCTGGAGCAGCTCAGGGTTGTGTGGTCCACAGGGCAGTGTCCAGGGCCAGTCAGCTGCTGCAGGGTGAAGCTGAGGCATGGGCTCCTGTGCTTCCTTCCATTAGGAGGAGGGGTAGGAGACTGTCCCTGGGACACTACTCAATACAACAAGATCCAGCAGCAGCAGCAGCTGAAAGAAGGGGTGGCGTGATGTCCCACCTGGGCTGGCAGGACCACCTGGACAGCACCATCTCTGGCTGCATACATTGGGTTTTCAAAGATTACAGGCTGCTTCCCCATCTCCATGGCGAAGTGTTCACTCTGATGGGAGAGGAAGAAAGAGGTCACACCTTACTGATCCGATTCCCAGAAAAATCACACCTTACGGATCTGGGCCCCAGAAAAAGGGGCCCTCCTCCCACCCGGAGGCACACTAGGTGCCTTGCCAAACTTAACCAAAAGACGAAGGGTTAAGGAGCATGACAAAAGCTGGGGTGCAGCTCAGAGGCAGAGGGCTTGCTTAGCATGCACAAAGCCCTGGGCTGATCCCCAGCACTGCAAAAACAAAACAAAACTCAGCAACAGAGACTCAAGGTCCCCAGATGGCAAATCATTATGTTAAGGTCACCTAAACGCACCAAGATATCAGCTCAAGAAAACAAACACTCTTCCTACATCTGAATTCTCTACAGTCCCTTAACACCAAAAACTCACTGAGGGATGGGTCTGGATAACTGGAAAGAGTGGGTGATAGAAGAAGAGAGATTAAGAGGATAGAAAGGGTTAATACTGCACTTTCAAGCAGGGCAAAAAGTGGAATTTAGGGGAAGAACAAAATAGTAAAAGTGGGTTCCCAAAATGGATTATAGGGAGCCCCCTCTGTGCCAAGACTGTGCTAATCTCCTCCTTCCTGTACCCATTCCACAGATGGGAACAGTGAGAATTGGAGCAAGCGCCATACCTATAATCACTTACTCAGAAAGGGGCAGGGCCATGGTTTGAATCAATTCTGACTCTAAAATGACTATCTATTTCCTCACTATACATTAGTGCAAAAATAAATGAAGACTTGGAAGAATGTAATTCCTTTCTCCTTTTATACACATAAAATGTCATCAAATAAAACCAAAATATCATATTCTCTTCCCCTCGGGGGAAAAAAAAGAAAAAAAAAATGCCCATAAAACTCTTTAGGATTCAGATGAAATTTAAGACTGTTTATGGTTCCAATAGAACATGTAACTTAGAGTATGGGTAAATTTCAACTTTATTATTACTGTTACTAATGTTTTTAGATGAATTTGTGCAAATCTGTGCAACATACTCCATGTTCCTAACTTGGCCTCTATGATGTGGACTTTATTCTTCACTTCAACATTCTCAAGGTTAATTTTATTCTTTATAAAAGATTCTTTTATAAAATCATTAAAAAAAAAAAAAAACCTTAAAATAATCCTTTGGAAACCCTACTCACCAATGCCATTGATCTGTCAATAATAGACTCAGGGCCAAAATCAGATACTCCAATATCCATGTTCACATCTGCCCCTGATCTGAAGGTCACCCCATTTCCATTTTCAGAAGGTTTGACAAGACTGCTTAAACTGGAAGGAGTCACAACAGTGTCTTATTATTTAAAAAAAAAAAAAAAAAAAAAAAAAAACTTATGTAACAGTTCCCTTTCCTCCTTCACATGGCTAAATCTTACTTAAATAAAATGTGCAATTCTCACCCTGAATATATAAACATCATATATGGTAGTGAGTCCCCTTGTTTACCTGGAAACATTAAAACACATTCCCCAATGCTGAGATCTGAGACCCATGGGGTACTTCTGGGAATAAAGCCCAGGACACATAGTGGCACAGCCACCTATCCTAGCCTGACCACCATGAGACCCACCAGTAGACACAACTATCTGGACTAAGAACATGATCTGTCAATCAAGCTTCAGAGACACTCGATGAAGAAGTTGTAATTGGAGGTAACTGCTTGAAATCCCTACTTACTACTTTTTCTTTCTGCAGAATAGAAGGACTTTTAAAACCTATTGATTCACATGGTCATATTTATACAGGCTTCTATTTTACATTATGAAACTGACCTCGGCAGCTTGGGCAGAGCTGGCAAAAGGGAGCCAGTTTTCCTATAGTGGAAAAATCCTACCATTGCCAGAGCTCCAACTATGACGATCAGGAGGATTGTCAACAGCACAGCCATTGCTGCTGTCAAAGAAGCAGAAGCAGAGAACATATCAACACAGAGAGAAGGAAAAGAACCAACAAGCTTAGCAGTAGAAGCTGGAGGCTAGGACCATGAATTCTTCAAAGACTGGGTTCAAAAGAATAAATGACAGCATTCATTTTAGGAGCTATGAGTATTTCCAGGCTGCTCATAGTCTCGAAACTTACTTGTTCCTGGAGGGATGCCTTTCGAGAGCCCAAGTTGACAATATGTTCCGGTGTAGCCACTAGAACACCTGGAAGTAAAAGGAGACTTCTTCACTAGCCTGTTACCTCTTAGGCCCCACTGCAATTTTATAAGCACTCAGAGGAAGAGAGAGCTTTGGCTGAGTAAATTACATGCTGAACACACAATGTTGCCTGCATAACTTCTGTTTATCCTGCCAAGAGATGATGAGCAGAAAGAACAGTGGTCTGACTTTAGAAGTTTACTCTCAATGGAGTGGCTGTGACCCTAACAGGCTCAGTCCCACCAAATAAACCTACGGTGTCTTCTCTACTCTACGGAATTTTTCCCTCGAAAGTGAAAATGGAAACCATAGTTGTTTCCTTTTCATTGACATGTTTTCATTAAATACTTTTTAAACACATCTATTTCTCCTGCTCCGTGTTTGAGCTTTCTCAACAGCTTTTTTCTTTCCAAATCTTTGGTCCTGTCTTTCTGCATGTCAGGGGTGCTTTGCACCCCAGCAGCTCTGCTGACAGCTGTTCTCCCACACCCCTACTGTAAGGTCATCATACCAGGCGAGCAATAAAGAGGCAGTCGCCATTTCTCTAACTCCTTGCTACCCAAGTGTGGCTCCTAGCTTGTGGCATCCTCACCCCAGAGCTTGTTAGAAATGCAGAATGTGAATGAGAATGAGCATTTTTACCAGATCCCCAGATGATTCTTTGGCCTATTATAGTTTGAGAAGTACTGCTTTCGTCCTCTGAGGCCACTCCAAAGGAGGGCGAGCTGGTTAAAGTGTGAAAATTAGTGAACCAGCAAGGCACCCAGGCTTGTTTTCCAGGCTGCATTAAGGTCTCAAATTCCCCCAGCTGACAAAAGGCCTGTGGCTGGGACCTCAGCATCCAGACTTACTTGCATTGGGGGAAGTTGTTCTCATCAAAATAGCAAGTTCCTCCGAACATACACCTGCAAGGGGCGGGCATGGCGATAGGAAGTTCGATGGCTGCAGAAAGGGAAAGCCATGCATGTGTTAGTTGGCTACTCAGCAGGGCACCCGCACCATGCAAATCTGTCCAGGGCTGGGCCTGGGGTGGGCTAGCTAACAGTCTTCCTGTCAAGCTGTCACCTGCCCCCTAAGTCAAATGAATTTCCTTATCAATAATAAGTTCTTATCGATAATAAATTCTTCAGAGCAATATACATTTTGTGGAAAGAAAACAGGTAGTTGATAATAGAGAGATGCTAAAGTCCAGAACTTGTATTAATAGTTGAAAGAACCTCGTGATACAAGAATCTCTTAAGACATTTACATTCTCATTTGAAGTTTTTTAAATTCTCCTCTATGACCATTAAAATTGAGTTTAATTTAGACACACCTCAAAACTATAGCAAAGGTTCCAAAGCATCAGTGATCAACTGATCAACACAGAGACACAATGATACAGACACTTGATCGACAGTGAGCAGGAGATTTCATTTTTTTAAGTCCTCCCAAAGTAAGGAATAAGTCCTTCTTACTCTAGGTCCTGAGTCTGGTTCAGTCATATATTTTCAGGATGTGCTCGATGGGTCAGTAATGATCCAATGTTTCAAAGATATTTTTGTGCCTTTTATTTAAGGAGTTTGATTACACTCCTGGCTCAGCCCTTCAATTTGAGTCTCTACTCAGTTACCTTTACCAGAGAGGCCTTCCTGAACATTCTGTCTGCAAGAGCAAGTCCACCCACCTCAGCTCATCCGTTACCCTGCTTTCTTGTCTCCATGGTACTTGCCCTACCTGACGATTATATGTTTATGGGTTTATCTTTTTATCATCCTATTAGAAAACACACTTAATGATGGCAGGGGATTTGTCTGTTGTGTTCACTTCTGTTCTCTACAGTACTCAGAACAGTGTCTAGCACATAGAGGGCACTCAATAAATACTTACAGAACTGATTAATTAATATACCACACCGAGACCATATGGAATGAATACCATCATTAATGTGTTCACTTTGGTGTAAGTTGTTTTCGATGAGAATCTCAACATAATTCACTTAGCAAAAGGTTTATGTGAGAAAGGTAGCAGATGAGGTGACAACTTACACAACACCTCCTCTACAACTTGAAACCACAATAAATGTCAGAAGGATCCATCTGCAGCAGAGAACAAATTTTGTTTAAAATATTGCTCAAGATGTTGGAATCTTGCCAATATTTCCCCAACAGTGCTGGGATGAGCATGGGAGGAAAAGGGAAGCAGGTTTTCCTCTCTGAGTTCATTCTCCAAAATGGCCCAACTTTTCAGTCTGGGGTAGTTCCCTGCTTTAACCACTTGCTCCCC
The DNA here is from genome assembly GCF_902686445.1 of Sciurus carolinensis. Classification (NCBI taxonomy): domain Eukaryota; kingdom Metazoa; phylum Chordata; class Mammalia; order Rodentia; family Sciuridae; genus Sciurus; species Sciurus carolinensis. The sequence goes on from NC_062215.1 coordinate 119,153,283, forward strand.
CTGGTGGTCAAAGGCGATTAAGCCTCTTCATTTCCCCATCAACCCAAGCTGGAAGGCAGCCCCCAAGGATGTTAGCCATCAATGCTGAACAGCAGGATGATTTTTTCAAAGGCGATTATTAAGCACAGGAAACTAGTTAGAGATATTAGTTGTTCCCCATGACTTAAAAGAGTCATTGGAAAAAAAGTCTTGTCCAGAGATTATCCACCGCATTTTGGATAAGAATTAAATTGCTTCCTTATTCTGGCCTTCATTTCCCAATGACATAAGGTATCTTTCAAAATTCAGTAAAGTAGCGGGATATAAGATCAATGCTCATAAATCTAATGCATTTTTATACATAAGTGATGAATCCTCAGAAAGAGAAGTTAGGAAAACTACCCCATTCACAATAGCCTCGAAAAAAATAAAATACTTGGGAATCAATCTCACAAAAGAGGTGAAAGACCTCTACAATGAGAACTACAGAACACTAAAGAAAGAAATTGAAGAAAACCTTAGAAAATGGAAAGATCTCCCATGTTCTTGGATAGGAAGAATTAATATTGTCAAAATGGCCATACTACCAAAAGTGCTATACAGATTCAATGCAATTCCAATTAAAATCCCAATGACGTACCTTATAGAAATAGAGCAAGTAATCATGAAATTCATCTGGAAGAATAAGAAACCCAGAATAGCTAAAGCAACCCTTAGCAAGAAGAGTGAAGCAGGGGGTATCGCAATACCAGAACTTCAACTATACTACAAAGCAATAGTAACAAAAACGGGATGGTATTGGTACCAAAATAGACAGGTAGATCAATGGTACAGAATAAAAGACACAGACACAAACCCAAATAAATACAGTTTTCTCATACTAGACAAAGGAGCCAAAAATATGCAATGGAGAAAAGATAGCCTCTTCAACAAATGGTACTGGGAAAACTGGAAATCCATATGGAACAGAATGAAACTAAACCCCATCTCTCACCCTGCACAAAACTCAACTCAAAATGGATCAAGAACCTTGAAATCAGACCAGAGACCCTGCATCTTATAGAAGAAAAAGTAGGTCCAAATCTTCACCTTGTTCTCTTAGGATCCAGACTTCCTTAACAGGACTCTCATAGCACAAGAAATAAAAACAAGAATCAGTAACTGGGATAGATTCAAACTAAAAAGCTTTCTCTCAGCAAAAGAAACTATCAGCAATGTGAAAAGAGAGCTTACAGAGTGGGAGAAAATCTTTGCCACTCATACTTCAGATAGAGCACTAATTTCCAGAATATATAAAGAACTCAAAAAACTCTACACCAAGAAGACAAATAACCCAATCAACAAATGGGCTAAGGAAATGAGCAGATACTTCACAGAAGAAGATCTACAAGCAATCAAGATATATGAAAAAATGTTCAACATCTCTAGTAATAAGAGAAATGCAAATCAAAACCACCCTAAGATTCCATCTCACCCCAATTAGAATGGCGATCATCAAGAATACAAGCAACAATAGGTGTTGGTGAGGATGTGGGGAAAAAGGTACACTCATACATTGCTGGTGGGGATGCAAATTAGTGCAACCACTCTGGAAAGTAGTGTGGAGATTCCTTAGAAAACTTGGAATAGAACCACCATTTGACCCAGCTATTCCACTCCTTGGCCTATACCCAAAGGACTTAAAATCAGCATACCACAGAGATACAGCCACATCAATGTTCATTGCTGCTCAATTCACAATAGCCAGATTGTGGAACCAACCTAGATGTCCTTCTATTAATGAATGGATAAAGAAGCTGGTATGTACAAACAATGGAATATTACTCCACCATAAATAATAATAAAATTATGGCATTTGCAGGCAAATGGATGATATTGGAGGATATCATGCTAGGTGAGATAAGCCAATCTCAAAAAAACCAAAGGATGAATGATCTCACTGATAAGTGGATGATGATACATAATGGGGGGTGGGAGGGAAGCAAGAATGGTGGAAGGAGGGACTGTATAGAGGGAAAAGAGGGGTGGGAGGGGTGGGGGAAAAGGAAAAAAATAGCAGAATGAATCAAACACCATTACCCTATGTAAATGTTTGATTACACAAATGGTATGCCTTTACTTCATGATCAAGCAGAGAAACAAGTTGTACCCCATTTGTTTACAATAAAAAAAATATGGCTGCTTTTCAGTTGTCAAAATTGTAAAACAAGCATGTGAGAAAAATGGCGAACGTCCTTTAGCCCTCCCCTCTGCACTACATAAGCCCCTCCCACCTCAAGAACAGGGTTCTTCACCTTGAACTCCGGTAAGGCTGATTGAATTCAGGGGCAACAGAAATCCAGCTCTTGGTGAAGGAAAGAGGAAAACAACTCACCCTCCAAAAGGTCTTTACAAGCTAACACAACCGTAGATATAGGATCTACCTCTGCAGATCTTAGCAAATCTCAGAAATCCTTGGAACACAAGTTGTTTGGTCCCTGAAGTCCCACTCAATTATGTTCATGTTTCCCACATCTCTCATCCCTCCTTCTAGCTATCCCCATCTGACTCTGTTCTGCAAAGGACCCCACACACAGGGATTCTTCAGGCCCCTGAAGGCCCCATGACTGCCCAGGCAGGGCCCCTACCTGCATCACACACAGTGTTGCTCCCTGTTACAAAGTTGGAACCTTGGGGACAAGCACAGCTGTATCCTCCAGGTCTCAGCAGACAGAGGTGGCTACAGATCTGCTTGCAAGGGTTGGAGACTGGAAAGCAGATGAGAAGAGCAGTTAGGTCATGATAGGAGAATGAATACTCCAACCCAGGCTATGCCCAACAGCTGGGTGTGGTTCTACAGCATCCCAGCATCTCTAGCACTATGAGTTACCTGGATACTCACCTCCATTCACACTAGCACCCCACCAACGTGGCACAGACACCTCACCCCCACCGGGCCCTCCACCCCATCTCTGTACCACTTGCACTGTCTATTGGCACCACTTATCTCCTCTATTGCCCTGGCAGGTTTGGAAAGAGAGTATCTATCTGATTCATGGTCTAACCTCCAAATATAATCAGTGCTAAGCAACTTGAGATGGTTCCAAAGACCAACAAGACACTAGTATTATACCATATTTGTCTTTACCCAGATCTGGGCAGGTCATAATATATATTATATCCAAAGCATATACTAGATGAGATTCCCACCCCAAACCTCCAAGAAGAACTTTCTTCTGGGCTTCATTTTACTGAATAGAGGCAAAAAGATCTTGAGTTCCACCACTGATTCACATACAAGGATCAAAGGAAGTCCCCTGTCAGAATTCCACCTGGAACTAGGCATAGTGACCGCAGGCCCAGATCAGACAGACACTGAGCTTTGAGTTGGATAAAACTAATCATTTCTGTTCCTGAGGAGAGAACCTGAAGTGCAGAACCTAGTAAAAGCTATTTATTATCCTTTTCTCATCTCAAAACTTTCCTCTCCCCTTTATCTTGCTCTGTACAATGCTGAAAACTGAACTAAAACACAGATAACCTGGGAAGGCAGGACCCACAGCCAAGGAGCCAAGAAAGAGGGGAGGAGGTAGAAATGCACATGACCAACAGTTTTAAATTAAGGCTCATGTATCATCTCGGGATAATCTGAGCAGTGTGGTCCAGTCACTTTAAGAGTGGACAACCCAAAAAAACAAAGGCCAAATGTTTTCTCTGATTAAGTGGATGCTGATACATAATGGGGGTGGGTAAGGGAAGAATGGAGGAACTTTGGATTGAGCAGAGGGGAATGAGGAGAGGGGAGGGGGCAGAGGTGGGGAAAGATGGTGGAATGCATGATTACACGAATGGTGTGACTCTACATCACGTACAACCAGAGAAATGAAAAGTTGTACTCCACTTGTGTACAATGAATCAAAATGCATTCTTCTGTCATGTGTAACTAAACAGAACAAAAAAACTGATATAAATTTTTTTTAAAAGTGAATCAAACTGATATTCACAAAATCCATTTTGTGACTTCTTAACTTCTTAACTTCTGATGTCTACTGGATCTGTAGCCCAGAAGTACATATCCATAATGCCAAACAAGGAGGACTGAAATATTTTTACACTGATTATTTTCTACTGCTAGTGGTTTGTACAATTTCCTTTGACTTCCAATATTTTTTCTTTGGTCAAAATGGTTCATTCACCCACCACACCCCCATATACGTCTTTAATGCACCAAGAGAGCAGCCTATTCTTACCCACTGCCCCTTGCCAATACTATGGCCATTCTTTTAAATGAGATTTCCAGATAACAAGGAGCATTTTATTCCAAGGTTGGTGATTACCTGACCGATTATATCTGAGTTGATGAAAGATCCGAACTTGAGTGAGCCAAGGGTTCACAACCAGCATTTTCTCTTTCTGTCCTTGCCCAAATTTATTTTGTTTCCACACTTCTCCTTTCTCCTTAGATACCCAGTATAACTGGTCTTCAAAGATGTCCAGACTGAAAGGCTTCATTGCTGCTTATGATGGCAATGGCAGAAAACAAAACAGGTGATTAAAAAGACATGACCCAGCACAACTTCTAAGCCTGATGATATTCAGATTGAATTAGTACCAAATACAATGCCTGGAAACTCCTGGAACATTCAGGCAGATTTTCTGCATAGGTAACCCTGAAAGTGCTGCACTGGGAGATCAAGGTGACAGAAATTAAATGAGATTAATGCATGCTGCCTGACACCAATCACAGGGCACTAGCTCACTTTCAAGTTGCTGATTTGATTTCATCTTTGGAAAATAATTTATAGAGCAGAGATTTCATTTTTTCCTTTGAACATAAGAACACCACGGGTCAGATAGGGAAAATGTGATCTGTCCTGTACCACTGCAGCTCTGCAGAGTCTGGATAAGAAAACAAAATGCTCCTTTTCTTCTAGATGTTTCCAGTAATGAACAATGAACAATCTCACATGACAAATATGAAAAAGTCTAGAAGTGATCAGACATGGATTGATATGGGTGCTCATGAACACTGCCTCAGGGCAAGCTCACAGAAATCTCAGGTATTTCAATATCTGCACCTGAGAAGCATTTCTTAAAATTATGTAAAAGGAGCAAAGAAGAATTAAATTACTGCTAGTTGATTCATTTGCATTTAATTTAGCAGCTGGGAGTTGATGGGCACATATCTAAGAAATTATATAAACCATTTCCTAAGATCAGGGTTCCTTCTTGAGAAAATGGGCAAAGAGACTAGAACTATGTTAATTATTTTATATCTTAAATCCAACTCATTTCTAACCTCTATTTGTAATGATTCTCCTATCAGTTCCATCATATTTGATGGTTTCAATGACATCCTCCTTGGAGTCACTCCAATAGATCCGGTCATTGTTCAAATAGTCAATAGAAAGGCCAGTTGGCCAGCCAAGGTCCTCGGAAACCAAGATACTGCGATGCTCCCCGTTCATCCAGGCAGACTCGATTTTAGATTCTTTCCCCTGGTCAGTCCAGTACATGAGCCTGTAACAGAAGTTTTCTTCATTGTAGCCGCTTCCCTAGTGGTTTCCCTACTAGCACAGAGCATGAAGCATTACCAAGAGAGCAATCAACAGTTTTTCACAGAGACCTAGGTGCTAAGTGAAAATATTTTTATACTTTTCAGTAAAGTCTTCAGTAGATAAGGAACTTCTCTTTGCTCTTAAGGTACTACATATGCAAGACACAAGAAGGAAAGACTAATGTTGAGGACAAGTCCACATCACAGGTTTATCTTATCAGGCAAGCATTTTTCAAGTGTCACTGCTAAATTTCTATAGGCATGATTTAACACTGAATGTAACAAAATGAAAGTCATGATAGCTTGTAGTGTTTCATATACAGTTATTGGAGTATCTATGAGGGGTCATACTGGTCTTGTCCAAATATGGGAAGTGTTTGGGGCTATTCAAAAAAAAATGTTTTTTAAGTTACTACTCTGAGGCTAAATTAAATAAGTAAACATCAATTGATCTATTCCCAAATAAATGTCTTGAAATGCAGAGAAAAATGACAAAACTGGTTCTCATGCTGAGATGATGTTCATATAAACCATAAATTGGAACATTTCTATAAATCAATAATACATATTTATACATGTGTTATTTTATGCACTTGCATATTTGGAGAAATAAATGTTTAATTATGTTCAGTGAAATATAACCAAATCCCCAGCTGAATGTCAAAGAATGGGTTACTTTTCAAAATAGTCAAATGAAAGGAAAAACAACTCCTACTAAACCTTTGATTAAGGAAGTAAAGAACCCAAACTGCAAAGAATTTTAAAGTTTGGACAAGGAATTCATATAACCAGAAAGGTTCTTAGGTATATTCTCAAAGAAATCTCTCCCTCAGAAATGATTGGTCCTATCTGATCCCAGGGCATATTATAATTCTTTAAACAGTCATAAATTCCATTCTAAAATATCAGAGGACAGTTTCAGTGCAATTGGAAAAAAAAAATCTTTAAAGACGTGTAATTTTATGAAAACCCAGTGGAGAATATCCCAAACATAAAAGATTCCTTCAAGTACTCACCCTAGTTTGGGATTCACAACAATCGCAGCTGGTTGATCCAGCTGGGTGGTAATCAGCCACTTTCTGTACCTTCCATCAAGCTTTGCCACCTCAATTCGTTGGTTCTTGGCATCAGACCAGTAAATGTGCCTAAATTCAGAAGGACAAAGAAAAACAAGGGAAAAATCTAGACTGATTATTTCTGGGGAAGAGGTTTGAAGATGAGAAAATTTAGTTTGGCAGCTCTGGCCAACAAGATAGCTCCTGAGATACTGAAACTGTATTCAGAGCATAGAGCCCCTCTCTCAGGAATGCCCTAATCTTTTCAGAGAAGGGGGCATCTTTGGAAAGTTACACATGGAAGAATGATTGGCCAAAGCAGCTGAATCAGCGAGGATCAGTAATTGCAGCAGATGCCAGAGGTCAGGCTGATCTCACATTGGGCATTTTTCTAAGACATGTGCTTCAGGTAGAAGTCATAAGGCATAAGTCTGGCTGCCCATTAGTCTATTTCCTCCTCAGCAAAGAGCCCCTGTTGGAATCAATAGGAATCTGGCATCAGCTCCAAAGATGAGTGGAAATAGCATTTCAAACTAACCAAGTCAGCAAGGCCACCCTGACCTTATTTCCACTTCTAAGGTTGTGGGTGTCAGTAGCTTACAGGCAAAAAGAGCTGCCACAATTTCTTAATTCCCTCATTCATTAAGGCTGAGAAACAGGTAACACTTCAAACAAGAGGATCTGCTATTGCCTGGTTGGTTTTCCAAAGAAGTGTTAAATGTCTAGAGTTTCAAGCTTCTGACTCACTAACAGTTCTCTGAGGCCCCATTTCCTCACAGAAAATGCTGAAGTGAGTCTCCTGTAAGCCTGCGGGCGCAGTGGGGACCCAATTAACTTCTTCAGAGAAGCTCAAGTCTTCCAAGAGTACCAGAAGGGTTTGTAAAAAGGTGAGAATGAATTTACACTGCAAATGAGTCTCCATTCTCCAGGAGGGCAGTGAGCTGCTGAGGCTTTCCTCTCAAACATCTTTCCATTATTAGTTCATTTTCAAGGACACGGGTCGGGTGAGGGGGTGCTATGAATGTTCGAGCTCCTTTGCATGTTATTACTTTCCCCCACTGTCACGCTAGTGCCAGCAACCTCCTTGAAGAAGGAGTTGAATAACTTTCCCACCCTGGTTTGCATCCCATGCATCTTCCTGTGGGTTCTGACTTAGGGATCATCCAAAATGGGTGGCTCTGGTCCCTAAAAGGAATACTAGAACCAGATGGTATGATAAGGTCTAAAAGAAAATAACAGAACTGATGCCTCCTTTAACTCAAACCCAAAGATGAAGCAGGAAATTCAAATTCTCAACCAGTTCTAGAGAGTTAGCCTGCTAAAACTCAAGATGTGGTTTGTTCCTCCCCAAACAAGATAATTACCAGAGAGAAAACAGCTTAATCTCAACTGCTTTGCTTGGAGAATTGTGAGGCTATTCCCTTGCTTCACCATATGAACAGTACTGCCATAACTGAAAGAATTTTGGAATCCAGAACTCTGTCAGCAAGAAAGCTCTATTCCATATGATACAGGATCTCAACCTGGGTGCTTTCCCAAACCTTCTCATGGCGCACATAGAAAACAGGAAATGATAATGTTTACATGACACACTGGGGTAAGCAGAGGAGGTTGCTGGGGCTAGGACAAGCCCAGGTACTGCCAAGTGACACCAACAGCTGAGCACACCCATTCCTGGCCCCAAACTGAGTCATATGCCAATGTGAGCAGCAGAGAGCTCTAGGCAGGAAGACAGAACATGCAAGAAGGAGATGTGTGGCAAATTTACCTTCCAACCCAGTCCACTGCTAGTCCATCTGGCTGCATTATGTATTTCAGGCCCAGGTCAACTTCCTCAATGATATTATTGCTGCCAGATTCGAAGTTGGGGATGTAGGCACGTCTGATAGCACCAAACTTAGAGCCCTGCGCCAGTATAGTGTAATACACAACACCTACAAGGAAGACACATGCCAGTCTCATATGAAGAACATCAAGTAAGAGAGGAAATGGGGTCTAATCAGCATCTCTACTTCCCTTTGTTTTTATAATATTAATAATTCAATTACATCAATATGATTCAACCTCAAAAACCTATCATATTTGAGCCATTTGCTACAAATATCTCAAGACAACTTATTAATATTTTCCTAGTCATCTCTATTTGAGGGTAACTCATTAAAATATTGATCTAGAATCTATCTGTTCTCAGGTCTAGTTTCCAAAACAGAATTATTAAAAAACCAGGTAGGATTGTTGAGAATTTAAAGTCATATGCAGTATCAGTGGCAATATAAGAGCAATGAAGATGAGAAGTCCTTCTTTATGTATAGATGAAAGGACAATATACAGCAAGTATTTTAAAAGCACAGGAAGACTGACTTTTAAAGCATATATTGATGATCTACTGCTTTCTGGATACAAACCTTTCTTGAAAAACTTATTGTTTGTTTGCATGAAATACAACAATATTACATGTGGAAATACAACAATAATAAATCTTACATTGATGTAGATACTAATATTTTTCAAAGCATTTTGTATCAACTATCTAATTCAACCTTCAAAATAAGTCTCAGAGGTAGGTAGAAAGAATAAGACGACTACTCTTATTTTACAGATACCAAATCGAGATCCAGAGAATGGTTATAATTGTTCGAAGTTATAAATGAGGAAGACAAGGAGAGAAGATGAGCCATAGGTACAGAGAAGACCAGTTTTCTGACTCTTACCCATTACCACCTCCCATATAAGGCCATGAGAGGCCCAATGGTAGGCTTTATAGTTTCTTTTCTCCTGCACCAACTAAGCTTTTCAAATACCCACCACATACACTGTGCTAGATGTTAGTTAGGTTGGGAGCTAGGCATAAATAAATGAATGAACTCTCTGTCTCCAGAAGCACATAGTTAGGGCATAGGGAGAAAAATATGTGCACCACTAGCTATGTAGCTCAGTGTCACAGGTGCTTTGGTCGAAGCACATATACAATGCTGCAGGCTCATGGGTGCACTCACACAACTTCACCAGGAGGAATTACAATGTCCCAGAGGACATGGCATTGAAACTTTGAGGTCTTAGTAGAAATTTCCCAAGTGCACAATTTTAGGAAAGAATGGGAGCTGCACCAGGAAAGACAAAGTAAGAGATAAGGAGATTTGGGGGAAGGTTTGAAGCAAAGTTGGGAAAAGTTGGCAGGAACTCAAGCCCACAGTAAGGCATCCAGAGCTTTCTTCCACTTGTGCAACAAAATCCACTTGTTGAAAAACAAATTCCCCCCAATTCAACATCTAAATATTTAATAAAATCAATTATTATCAGTGACAGATGACATAGTTTATACTCACTGAGACCTATGCCCTCGGGATCCCAGTCATAATCGATAGTTTGGATATGTTCCTCCTCTTCAAGATACTCTGAGAACTTCTCAGATGACATATTGTATTTTCGGATTCGAACATTCTCAGGCAGCAGCAACAATGGAGGGTTACCTGCAAACAGAGGCTACTTTGTTTGAATTCAACCTGAACTGTTAAAATATAAAGTAGGATATAAAAGGCATTCCCTCCCCGCTTTAAAAAACATGATGTAGAACTGCAAGAACGGGATCCTACTTAGAATAAGTTACACTCCTTGTATGTATAATACGTCAAAATACACTTTACTGACATGTATATCTAAAAAGAACAAATAACAAAAGAAAACAAAAAAACATGAATTTTCATAGGAATCTGACCATGTCTATTAATCAATAAAGCTGACTATACAACTGGGTTCCAAAATTCTTGACTGTGGACATTCTCATCCCCATTTCAGGTGAAAAGCTAACATCTCTGTTTAGGCATATTATCAGTTCTTCATTCTGTGTCCTCATGACAGTTTAGAGCAAGATGAGGCTGTGACTGCTACAGAGAGCCCTCATTTTCAGTGAATTTATTTTCTTTATTTGCTGACATTAAGACAGACAAGATTATAGACATTCAGTCTCACAGAAGGGATATAACATTCACAGCCTCACCAAAAGTTTACCAGGAACTTCTTGTTTCTCACTCTTTACTGACAGATTTTATGATTCTTTTAGCAGGTAATCATCTCTGTGACCCAGTTTAGCTTCTAGCTAGTGAGGAAAAAAAGCAGCTTGTTTTTGATTAAAAAAAAAAAAAATCACCTACAGCAGTTTTCAATGATGATTCATCCCAAGATGCTTGTCTAGAATTTCAAAAATTTAATCTACTTGCATAATGTCAATCAAATGCAATTTAAGTAACTTCTAAAAGTTCATTTTATATATTTCCTCCATCCTGACATTATGTTTTATATGAATATTCTAACTTATTTCAGTGATCTCCTTAGTTAAAAGATTTAAACAGCTTAAAGTTTGCTGCTTAATTACCAGACCAACTGTTTAAATGCCATCACTGTGGTTTTCATTCACTGTCAAAAACGTTTGGAGGATAAGATACTTACATATTTTGTCCTATTTAAGTCAAACATATGCTTTAAAAGCCTAATTTATGTGAATATATCAAATATCCATTTGCCCAGAATTAACAAAATGAAAGGACAAGTTTCTTAAACTCTACTAAACATTTTAAATCCAAAATAAAGGCACAGACCCCTTAACTGGGATTTAGATCAGATGTCTGAAATTTGGTGTATAAAACCTCTGACTTATATTCCTTCTTTTTTGTCACTGCAGTCTGGTACTTATTACTGCTTTCCACCTGGCCTGATTCTCTAATACTGGCATTAACCTAAAATATAAACTAATGATTGTGTTATGAATGCAACAGACTCCTTCTCTCTGTTACCAATAGTCCATGAACAATTACAAAGGGTTGGGCAGCAGAGTGTCTCTGGACTTGCCCCCAGTTCAATGTTTTTTGTGCTCATCTTAGATTCCATGGCCTCAGACATTTTGTCCCCTTTTTGAAATTTTTATATTAAGGTAGACAAGAGGCTAAATCCAGAATTATAAACAACACCTGACTCTTGTTTTAATCCTATGTGTTTGTAGGAGATTATAGTCAGCATTTAAAACTGACAGGAAAAGAGAGAGAGTAGGGGACAGAGACTGGGAAGCTGTTGGAAGAGAAGTATCTGTTCAGTTAACAGGAAGACTGAGAGTCAAAAGTTCATCTCCTGGTACAAGGCAGTCATTGGCATTGACTTCCCCCAACAATGACAGATGTGACGTGAGCCCAGCATACCGTCAGCTGCACACCGTTCTCCATAGCGGGCACTCATCGACCTGAAGCCATCCGCACAGAAACATTCATAACTTCCCTTGGTGTTTTGACAGTTCTGGGGACAGACCCCAAATTGCTCACATTCGTTGATATCTGCAGGCAAAATAAAACCATGTGTGCAACATCTGTTCCCATCCATTCCTTAGAGACCCTGTTTTTGTTTAAAATCATATTCGCAGGTAACAAGAACCAAGAAAAGTACAGATGAAAATTAAGCAATGATACATTTGAGGGCCACTTATTAAGTTTCAGATGCTGTTTCACATGTTTTTCATGTTTTTGTTTTGTTTTGTTTTGTTTTACTAACTTAATATATTTTTTAAAACTTTATGAAGTATGGACTACTACCATTAAGCACAAAGTCCCAAAGCTGGTCAGCAAGGAAGATAGGATTTAATCGAAGCAGTGTTGCTTCATAATACAGCAGAGCAAATCTTCACCCAGAAAGCATCTGAAGTGTTGTTGTTGGTATCACTTCCCTTCTGCCAACTTGCTTCAGGAACAAGAGTCATCAATTTGGTTTTTCAATTGAGTTCTTAAGCATCAGCGTGCAAAAGAACTCTTACCATCATTTAAGTATGACACACGAATTAAACACAGCAAATTCACATAATAAAAGACACCTAGAATCATACTCATCACTGATATTTTTGATAGCTTCTTTCAACTCCACACCTTAAAACTCATTCATGCCTCACCTACATAGGTGTGTTGGACTTAAGATGAAGACAGTTAGCCTGGTGTTCGTCTTTAGCTGTTTTCACACACTGAGATAATAAGCAACCACCAACAAGGTCTATACCATTCACCTTGATCTCACAGACATTTCGAACACACACGAGCTTCAAGACACTTTGCTAGGCATGCAGGAAAGAAAAGCAATTGGCATTCTTGGGTATTTTGATGACCAAAAACCATGAGTTTAGCCCCATTAAGGAAATAAAATAGTGGTTTAATAAAAGGAAATGGCCAGAAAGCCAAAAAAGTATGAGAGTCTCTTTACAAGGATTGAAGGAAATATACTCTACCTTGACAGGAGTTTCTGTCCAAAATACCAGCTTTGAACCCAGTTCTACAGGAACAGATAAATCCTCCTTCACTTAACTGGGTACAATTCTGTTCACACAGATTTTCAGCACATGTTCTTTCTCTTCCCATATCTGAAAAATGAAATCCAGCTTTACAAATGGAAGGCACAAGCCAAACCAGCCCCAACTGAACAGTCAAGTGTTGTATCAGAGGAAACAGCTGTACAGCATCTTGAGAGGACCCCTTTCCAGAAGCCCCCAGAAGACAGGGTGCATCTTTATTCTAATTTCTGGGAACAGCCTGAATGCCATTCACACACATGTATGTAATGTTAGCACCTGGAGGTGATTTTCCCCTTTCACAAGGCCTTGCCAGGCTCACCCCTCAGCCCAATCCTGGACCCCAAAACTATGAAGCCAGGGACTCTGCAACTACTGCCACCTCCTCTGCTATCTCTCATCCTATTCTACACAGCATCTTATATCTAGATAGATAGATAGACAGGGGACACTGATTCAGGTTAGAACAAAACTGCAAATAGAGGGATATAATAAAGTTGTAAGATTACAATTTGCCAAATATTGACCAATTCATTACGCACACATCAAGTGTTGACCAGGGTACAATGCATAGTCATGTCATACATGATATTTGAACCATAATTAGTACATGGAAGGGAACTTTACAATATGGATGTACATATCAAGGTTTTAAAAAATATTCATACTTTACTGGGGATGCAGCTTAGTAGTAGAGTACTTGCCTAGCATGTGCAAGGCCTATACTTCAGCACTACCACATAAAATAAATAAATAAAAGTAAAGATAGTTCACTCTTTTACCCAGTTAGTCCACATTAATGAATTTCCCCCAGGAAGGAATAAAACATGATTTATGTTTAAGGATCACAACATTACAGTAAAAAAATATGTTGAAAACAACTTGAATATCTATTCAACAGTAGGGAATATATTATGTTATAGTGTATTGTATCAAATCTAAGATATCCCGGATGCACCATTGTTTTATGTAACATTAAAATAGAAGAAGTCTGGAACTTACACCACAGCATGTTATCAACTGTAAGATGCACCTTGATTTCAGAGATGTTAAAAGTAAAAATAAGTGTACATCTTAGAAGCAATGAGTTATGATTATTTACATGATTGATTTTTATGTAGTCATTAAAATTCAAGGCTTCAAATGATACTCTGACATAGGAAATATCCATAATAAAATGGAGAAAAAGATTGTAAAACTAATATAGAATATTCTTTAAATTTGTTAAATATGAAAATATATATGTGCACATATATGTGCAAAAAAAGATAGCAAAAGTTTACCAAACTTTAAGAGTATGATCTCTTAGTAATGGGATTCAAATGATTTCTACATTTTCTTTTTGGTACTAAACCCAGGACCTTGCACATGCTAAGGACATGCTCTACCACTGAGCCACACCCCAAACCCTACTCTTAATTATTCATGTGTTTCCTAGATTTTATAACTTTCATAGTTAAATCAACCAATACTGTATTTTCATTGAGCCTATGTGAATGGCTCATGTTGTCCCTGCTATTCCAGGGTCCAGATGCTCCCGGATGGACTTTTCACAGTTCAGACTCTACCCAAGTACTTCATTGCTCATTGTTGCCATAGTGCTGTCTCTACCAATATCTGTCCCTGGCATCTGGCTTTCATCCTTGTCATTCTTATCAGTGTACCTCTTTCATCCTCAGTCTCCATCTACCCACAAACCTCAGTCTTACAGAGAAGCTGGCAAGGATGAACATAGATAAAGGAGTGGGGCATGGTATTTATCTCCATAAAGGAGTCAAGCTGCCTCTACCTGTCAAAGGAAAGGCCTGTGGGTCACAGGCTTCTGAATATTTTAGCCAAAGGAACTGTGGAATCTCCTGGTTCAGTTCCTTCAAATCACAATAGATTTATCTTTCTGTCCTCCACAGTATGCAAAAAGAGGATCTTAGCCACATCTCAGGGTCCCTTAGGGTACAATGACTATAATAGTTTATATAATATGAATAGACTAAAACCACTGAATTTTAAGAAAAGAAAAATAGCCACAAAATAAAGCACAGTGACTCCCCAGTACCCCTCCCAAAGAAAAAGCACAATGGCATTTGATGGAATGTTGCCCCTGAAGTATGTACTTCACACCCTATGTACAAAAGCTTTACAGTAAAGATCCATTCTGATATCATAACAACTCCACATTGTTAAATATATCGATTCATATTTTCTATTCTTCTTGAGCCACTCTCAGTGTTTTGTGTCTAAGAATTTGTCCACTTCACATAAGCTGTCTAGCTGGTTGCCACGGTTGTTCATAGCATTATTCTCTTATGATCTTTCCAATTTCTGTAGGACTAGTAGTCATGTCCCATTCATATTACTAAATGCATGACAATTATTATTGGATATCCTCTCTGGGACTCATGTGTATGATCAGGCTTTGTAATCTTCTCCCAGCCCCAATATCTATATGTGATTAGGATTTCTGGGATGCAAAGGTTCTGGGTCTAGTGTTTACCTAGACTCCTCAACAAGATCAGAAATCACATGGAATTGTGGGTTTCCTCCTCGAATTTGAGGATTTTTCTATAACTTCATTCTAAATGTGACTTGCAGTTTGACCTGAGTTCAAATCTTGACACAATCTCTTAATAACAGTGAGACATGACCAATTTATTTAATGTCTAAGCTGGTTTCTTCATTTGCATATTTTTAAAAAGGAAAATAGAGCTGGGAATGTAGCTTGGTGGTGGAGTGTGTACCTACGATGAGTGAGACCCCGAGTTTAATCCCCAGTACTGGAAAAAAAAATGGGGGGTGGATAATATCCAACTCCTAAGAGTGTTACAAGAATGAAATGAGATAACTTTTGTAGGATATTTAGCATAAAATCTTGGTACAGGATAAATACTCAGTAACAAGGAGCTATGAGCTTGACTGCAGGTTGAAGCACAAAGTAAATTCAAGAGAAGTATGTGGTTATCACCCACTTTAAGTTAGTGTATGCTGTAATTAGATGAAACTAAGTTAGCACAATGAAGTACAAAAATACGGTTAACTTACTGCAGCCTGTTTCGTCTGAACGGTCACCGCAATCATCAACATCATCACATACATATTGTTGAGAAATGCAATTTCCGTTGCTGCACTTAAATTCATTTTCTGTACAAGGTTTAGGGGTTGGTTTTCTACCTGTGATTTAAGAACAAGTTAAACAAGTTAAAGTTAAAATGTCTTCTGTGAAAAAAGATGTTTCCCTCTGTGGCAAAGACAGTTATTGCTCACCAAATAATACACACTTCCCTACAGTTTCAGGTCTTCCTCTCATCCAGTTTGGGACCATGTCCATGGGACTAGTTCTAGCCAGTGGTGAGTTGGAAGTGACATGTGTCACCTTTGAGCAGAAGGAATTAAAAGCCCATGTATCTATTGTCTCTATGCTCCTACAGCAACCTTGGAAACCATGTATGGCAGGTGGCAGAGCCAAGGGTGAAGAGCTGTACAAATTGCCTTCTCATGAATCTTCTGTTATGTTTCATCACTGAGACTTTGAAATTTGTTGGTTGCAGCAGAGTGATGAGAGAAGAAGGGTATTTTCAAAGCAAAAACCTAAAATATCTGATATTGGCTTAACAGTCAGAAGGTAAACAAAGAGGAAACTGATATTGGAGGCAGAAAAGATGGAGAGGTGTGTTCTGCAATGGAGAAGCATGCAATAAAGCTATACCACAGAAAACCTAGAAGGTAGCTTGTATGCTTACTGAACTTGACAATCTAAGGAAAGAGGTTAGAAGTCAGAATGGTAGCAACGTACACTAGTTGCCATTACCTGAATTTGGCCAGCTAGTATAAGAAAGAGAGAAGCTCAGGGGGAAATTTGTTGATTAGTAATGAAAGAAAAAAAGTCCAGAAATTTGAAGTGTTGGAAAGTTAACTAAAAGTCTGATGTTTAAAAGGTTTTAAAACACACAGTCCCAGTAAAACATCTTAGATGGATAAAATGACTATCTGTTTTTTAAGATGGCCTGAATATAAGTGACTATCAGTTGATACAAAGGTGTGTAACAGAAGGCAGGCAAAGAAATAAGGCAAATTTAAGGGCTAGGTCTCAAAAGGAACACTGAGTGAGGTCATTAAATTTTAGAACTGACTGGAAGCAAGAAGGTCAAATGCCTGCTAGTTCCTGAGAGATACTGATGACCAAAATAAACCAACATACTATGACTGACAGACTTTAAAAACACTCTTGAGTCCCCAGCCTTCTACAAATAAAAAGCAAGTTTAGAAAACTGTACCATCCCTAAGGAGGGTATATTCCCCCTTCCTTCTTCATTTGAAGAGGAAAATGGACTAGGGAAAACTGATAAAAGGTAGAACGAGATCAATAAGGAACAATGGGTATAGGAGTTCCTCTCCCAGAGCAGCTCCACCACCTGTAGGAGCCTTTCCCAGTATCTGCAGAGGGTGGCCCTATCATGTACTCTCCATGCCAATGTAGTTTTGAGAGTGAAAGCAGTGTTATTACTAATTCCTCCAGGACAACAGACAGATCAGACCTATTCCAACAGGTGCCACCATGACACATGCACGCATCATTTCAGAGTTGTGGTGTTTCAGAACTGCTAAAGACTGTGATTGCAAGGAGCCATGAATTCATTCATTCCAATGGAAGCATTTATTTCCACTATGATTCCTCTGTTCTACCACTATCTACGGTGGTAGATAAAATAAGGCTATTAGTTTATGGGTCTCCACACCAAGAGGAACCCCATCTGAAATTGATGGAGTCACTAAGGTTCATTACCCAGAGTTCCTAGGTTTCAGTTATTGAATGAGACTATGAGATTTGTCCCATAGGGAGGGATTAAGAGTGTGTGTAAGGAAGAAAAAAAAAGCATAAAGGGATATTTTATGGCACAGGGGTAAATAGTGATGAAAACAATTGGTGCTCACTAAATATCCAGACACTTCCCTGCATTTCCCAACTCACTCTGCAGGTAGATTGGGGCCAAGTGACTAGTTCTGAACAATGGACTGCAAGTGATATGTGTCACTTCCAGACCTGGGAAGTTAAAAAGCTGTATGCCCTCACCATTTCTCTCTTCTGTCTTAGCACCGAGGAAGACCATGTGCTCCTGGTGGCATAATTTTAGGATGGACACATATCTGTGATGGACAGCAGCTAAAAGTACTAAAACTCCTAAAATTCTGCTCCTTGGGAAGAATTAGTTTACTGCTACTTTTATCCCACTCTGGGAACTGATTATATGCTATAAAGTTGAATGTTGTCAAAATGCTCCCTGACACAGAGTCCCTTCTGGGATGGGGACCCTTCATGTTTCCCTCTCCCTTTTCTTACAGTTCTCTTCTCTCTCATCGGTTCCATCTCCACAGTCATCCATGCCATTGCACAGCTGGTGAGCATAAATGCAGCGATTATTATCACACCGGAAACGATGAGGCGTTTCACAGGGAACACTGACTGAAAAAAAAAATTAAATCACAAGTGAAGAGAAGATGAATGTCAATATCTAAAACTGCCACATCAGTCCAGCATAGGCTTGTTTCGTTCACTCAAGACATTTGCTCATTTGATTAAATCAATCAGCAAATACATTGTGAGTATCCAGCATACACCAAGGCACTGCACCAATTTTTGCCAAGAATTACTTGCTGTGAACGGTTGGTGCAACATTAGAAGCAGTGTTGATCATCTTTAAAAAAAGGTGTGTCGCTGCCTATCCAAAACATCATTTTACCAGCTGTGGAATTTTGGCTTGTGAAAAGTTACTTGCTAAGGACTTCTTTGAAAACTTTACATGGCTTAATATATTTTTCAAGAATCACCAAGCTAAAAACAAAATAAGAAACAGCTAGTTCTCAACAATGAAAGAGATGGCAAAAAGTGTCGGAATGCCACTGTGACAAAACAATGTATACACTCGAAATTTTCTGGGAGGGAAGGAAATACTTTGATTTATCATTTTAAAGAATCAAAGATTTGGCTAAAAATGAATCATGAGTGTAAGAAAGAGTGGAAGAGGCGAAGTGAACTTCAGAAGCCACCTGTAGCTAAGACAGACTGGGAGCTAGCTCATAAGCATTCCAGTGGGAAGGTTTCTAGGGAACCCTTCTCCTGTACCGGGAATTTTACTTACACAATGTCCTTAAATTTTAGCTTGCATCATAATCACTTAGAAGTCTTGTTTGAGCATAGACTATCAGCCCCACTGCTGGTAGGGCCTATGAATTTGCATTTTTCAGATGTTCCCAAGTGACAATGGCATTCTTAGTCCAGGAAGGACACTTCGAAAACTAACATCCTAGCTTTTCTACAATGACTAAAAGCGTGTGGCCAGTTGACTGAAGTAATTTCCATTTTCATTCATTTTGTTAAAATCAATAGTGTTCAACCAAAGAACTAAACTAAAAAGGTAAGGAGCTTTTAAAAATACACACGTCAGGCCCCATCTTTGGAGATTCTACCTCATTAGACCTGAACCAAGGCTAAGGCCAGGACATGTGAGGCCAGGACAGTCTCCCCCCATTGATTCTGCCCCATACCTGAAATTCACTGGTTGGAAACTTAAATGTGTATCACATAACAACAGGGAATCTGATGGCCTTGAATTATGACATTAAAGGGAAGTAACTATAAGGACAAAGTCTCAAAAGTTTCTAAAGTGCTCCAGGAAGTTCTAGGAATGTGGAGAGGGTATTTCAAGGGGCACTAAAAGTGGAATGGAGCAGAATGGTCACAATCTACCCCCTGCCCCTCCTCGCCTTCGAGCACAGCAGATCTGCCTCTACTTATGCACACTGAGTTTCTTCTTCTGAAGTCATTGTTTTCTAAGACCACGAAACATTTAAAACCATCAATGCTGGCCCAGTGTTCTCAGGTTAGAGAACTGAAGCAGGGAGACCACGTGATATTGCACCAATACTGATCATATGTCTTGTCCTCAAAAATTGCAAAACTGTCCCCCAGAATCACACACAGCATGTAAGAAACAGTGGATTCTGCCAGACACCACCACTTCCTCTCAGCCAGCTCTCCTCCCTCTTACAGCACAGGTGAAGTTCTTCATCGGAACCATCGCCACAGTCGTCACCGCCGTCACACGTCCAGAAGGACTGGATACAAACATGGTTTTTACACTCGAACATAGCAGCGGGGCAGTATGTACCGTTGGGAAAGCGAGTGGCTGTAGATGGGGGGTGGGGGGAGACACATTCAAATCATAAGACAAAGGAACTCACTCAGGAAGGCTTTCCCCTACTATTTCCCCCTCAGTTCTCCATTACAGCCTGCTCTTCTAATTCATCCTGCAACATCCAACTCAAGTTCTTTATACTAATCTACTCATTGCCTGAATCTTCTTTATCTGAAATGCTTTTAATCTGATTAATGATTAGTATAGTAGTTAATAAAAGAGAGACACTTTGGTAACACAGATGATTTAATATATTCTCTATTCAAGATATTGTCAGGGCTGGAGTTGGGATTCAGTGGTAGAGCACTCGCCTAGCACATGTGAGGCACTGAATTCAATCCTCAGCACCACATAAAAATGAAGGTTTTGGGTCCCCCTACACCTAAAAGAATGTGTGTGTGTATATATATATATAATATTGTCAATATATATAAAAGATATTGTCAATGAGATGCTCTTGAATACCACTGTGAAATATAGGGATATAAGGATCCAGGCTCCAGGTGAATTGATAATTACCAGTGGATGCGGAGTCTTTTAATCTAAGGAGTAATAGCTAACAGATGTCTCATCACCTGATACACATGCTCAGGTAAGCAGGACCACAAGTGTCAGGTACTTACGGCAAGTGGACTCATCAGAGGCGTCCAAACAGTCAGCTCTTCCGTCACATTTAAATGCGCCGGGCACACAGTGTCCACTGGCACACTGAAAATGTTCAGGATGGCAGGTCCTCAGCTCTGAGGAGAAAAGACTGTCATTCCTGGAGGCCTTGTCATTTTCAGACAAGTATTAGGTACGTGGAGAGTGGCAAGTGCTTTATCACATTCCTACCCAAACCCTTGAGAGTGGTGCACAGCAAACACTCAGCTGTGGCTGGCAGGTGAATAAACTCTCAAACTCACACTTGCCCAGCTCAACAGGGAGATGGATGTTTCTATCTTCCCACAATTAACTCATCTCCAGATCTTCAGCTTTTCTTCAGACAGCAGAATTCTCCAATATTCAATGTTCCCTGATTTTCCTCACACCCAACATGTGATCAGTAAAAAGCTGTAGCAATCACCTGGTGTTTAGGATTCCCCTCCCAGTATTCTAAACTCTACACAGGGTGACCTTCTGTGCAACAGTAGGAAGACCTGTGTGTGTGTGTGTGTGTGTGTGTGTGTGTGTGTGTGTGCGTGTGTGTGTGTTTACAAGGCCAAAGTAGATTTAAGACTGCTCTAAGGAATGCCTAAACTAAAATGAGACTTAAATATGGCCTCATATAGGGTTCCATGATCAAGTGGGATTCATCCCAGGGATGCAAGGTTGGCTCAACATATGGAAATAATAAGTCAATTCCAAAAAAACAAAGGCCGAATATTTTCTCTGATAAGTGGATGATGATACATAAGCAGAGGGTGAGTAAGAGAAGAACGGGGGAACTATGGATTGTGTAGAGGGAAATGAGGCAGAGAGAGACGGGGGAAGGAAAGATAGTGGAATGAGACAGACATCATTATCCTATATACATGTACAATTACATGAATGGTGTGAACCTACATTTCTGTGCAACCACAGAAATGAAAAGTTGTGCCCCATTTGTGTACAATGAATCAAAATGCAATCTATAAAAATAAAATTAAAAAAAGAAAAGTAATTTATCATATCAATAGACTTGAAGACAAGAATCACATGCTATCTCAATAGATGCAGAAAAAGCATTTGACAAAACACATAGAAAAACTAGGGATAGTAGGAACATACCTCAACATTGTAAAAACTATATATGCTAAACCCAAGGTCAACATCATTCTAAATGGAGAAAATTTGAAAGCATTCCTTCTAAGAACTGGAACAAGACAGGGATGTCCTCTTTTACCACTTCTATTCAACGTAGTCCTGGAAACTAACCAGAGCAAATTAAAGTGATATAAATAGGAAAAGAAGAACCCAGACTATCCCTATTTGCCAAAAACATGAATCTATATTTATAAGACCCAAAAACTTCACTAGAAAACTTCTAGAACTCAAAAATGAATTCAGCAAAGTAGCAGGATATAAAACTAACAGTCATAATTCAATTGCATTCCTATACATCAGTGATGAAACAACCAAAAGAGAAATTAGGAAAACTATTTCATTCACAGAAAAATTTTCAGCCTCAGAAAAATTTTGGGGGGAAACAATCTAACAAAAGAGATGAAAGACCTTGACAATAAAACTACACAACTCTAAAGAAAGAAATTGAAGAAAACCTTAAAATGTGGAAAGATCTCACACGTTCTTGGATAGGCAGAATTAATATTGTCAAAATGGCCATACCTCCAAAAGTGCTACACAGATTTAATGCAATTCCTATTAAAGTTTCCAGTGATGCTCTTCAGAGAAACAGAAAAAGCAGTCATGAAATTCATTTGGAAAAATAAAAGGCCCAGAATAGACAAAGCAATCCTCTTGTGAGAAAAGCAAAGTAAGAGGCATCACAATACCAGACCTTAAATTATACTACAGAGCTATAGTAACAAACACCACATGGTATTGGCACCAAAACAGACATGAAGACTAATGGTACAAAATAGAAGACACAGAGACAAACCCACATAATTAGTTATACTAGACAAAGGTGCCATAAACATACATTAGAGAAAATACAGTCCTTTCAACAAATGGTGTTGGGAAAACTGGAAATCTACAAGTAACAAAATGAAATTAGATCCCTATCTCTCACTATGCACAAAACTCAAAGTGGATCAAAGACATAGGCATTAACCAGAGACCCCACACCTACTAGAAGTAGGTCTAAATCTCCATCATGTTGGCTTAGGAACTGACTTTCTCAACAAGTCTCCTAAAGTCCGAGAAGTAAAATCAAGAATCAATACGTGGAATTGTATCAAACTAAAAAGCTTCTTCACAGCAAAGGAAACAATCAAGAATGTGAACAGAGAACCTACAGAATGGGTGAAAATCTTTGCCACCTGCACCTCAGATGGAGCATTAATCTCCAGCATATATAAAGAACTCAAAAAACTTAACATCAAAAAGCCAAATAACCCAATCAATTAATGGGCAAAGGAACTGAACAGAAACTTTACAGAAGAAATACAGTCACCAAATAAATTAAAAAAACTTCAACATCTCTAGTGATTAGAGAAGTGCAAATTAAAACTATGCTGAGATTTCATCTCACTCCAGTCAGAATGGTAATTATCAAGAAGAATACAAGTAACAATAAATGTTGATGAGGATGTGGAGGAAAGGGTACAACTGTTCATTGCTGGTGGGACTGCAAATTGGTGCAATCACTCTGGAAAGCAGTATGGAGATTCCTTAGAAACCTTGGAATGGAACCACCACATGACCTAGTTATCCCACCCTTCAGCATGTACCCAAAGAACTTAAAATCAGTACACTACAGTGATGCAGCCTCATCAATGTTTATAGCAGCTCAATTCACAATAGCTAAGCTATGGAAACAACCTAGATGCCCTTCAACATATGACTGGATAAAGAAAATGTGGTATATAAACACAATGGAGTATTTTTCAGTCATAAAGAAGAATGAAATTATGGCATTTTCTGGTAAGGGATGGAACTGAAGACTCCCATGCTAAGTGAATAAACCAATCCCCAAAAGCAAAGGCCACATATTCTCTCTGATATGTAGATGCTGACTCACAATAGGCAAAGGGGAGTGAAGGGTGGAAGTTCACTGGATTGGACAGAGGTGAATAGGGAAGTGGGAATCAGAAAGACAGTAGAATGAATTGGACAGAATTTTTCTATGTTCACATATGAATACATAACCAGTGTAATAACACAGCATGTACAACCACAAAAATGGGAAGTTATATTCCATGTATGTATGATATGTCAAAATACACACTACTGTCATATATAACTACAAAGAAGAAATAAAAAATTTAAAAAATGGTTTCATATTTTCTCCTCTTATGATCTAAACACTTATAAGTTTTAAAAAAGCATAGAAAATGCAGAGCACAATATACCACGTTATGCTAAGATTTATATATTACATAAATTACATAAAAGTCATTTTACTCTAAAAAGCCTTATGAACACTAGTTCGCAGTCCCTGCTGTCACAGTGTGAGAGTCTATCACATGCTTCTCAAAAACCCCTGACAGTTACCACAGTCCCGCTCATCGGAGTTGTCCCCACAGTCGTTGTCTTGGTCACAAACCCATCGAGAAGAAATGCATTGCTGATCAGCACATCGAAACTCGCTCTCTGTACACTCCCTGGGAACTGAAAGAGAAAGCCACATAGCCATCTGTGTGCTCAGGGAGTCACACAAAGGAGATGGATTGGGAGCTAGTCACCCCTCCCTGACCTTCCCCCAGTGCCCATTGCCCATCTGCATCCCAGGTCCCAGAGGTCTTCGAGGGCAGGTCCTTCCTAATCCAAAACTAGACCTTCTGCCTCAATTCAAGTCTGTAAACAATGGCCTTTAAGAGGTTTATCCAAACATGATTGGATCTTAAAATAGTTTTTTAATTCATGAAGCTTTAGATAATCTCTCTTTCTCTCTGTATTTTGTCTTTCTTTCTCTGGTGCTGGGGGTCAAACCTAGGTAATCTCTAATAAGATTCAACATGAATTTTTTAAAACAAACAATTGTGCAATGGGATCACCCTGTTGCATAAGAAGATTCGAGCTGACTGGAATTTGCAGGTGTAATCAACATCCTAATTTTCTCAACTGCAAATGGCAAATGGTGATCACTTGTTACTTCCAAAAGGTAACCAAAGATAAAATGTATTTCCTATTAGAAAATTTGAAATTGAATATATATTATGAGTCAATAACAAATGCTCAGAATGGGGTTTCATTAAATTTTCAAAACACATCCAATTATTCTGGTCTAACCACCTAGTTTGGTGAGATCCAACCCTTGGGCTTTCTTTCCTCAACTTCCCTGTCCAATTCCTTGCAGGCACACTTCCACTTAGTAAAGGGGAACTAAAGCCTGGCCTGATATTTAACCATGATCTCCCCTAAAAGAGTCAGCTACCCCAGGAAGGATGCCATCCAAACATGAGTTTTCTCTTCTCCGCTATGGGGCCATTTTGGGGAAAGAGCTGGGGAAGCGGGTTCTAGGGCCAGCACCTTTCCTTCCTCTACTTCTCTTGGTCCTGATTTTCTATTTCTTACTACATTAGTCATTTATCATAAATGACTTCAAGTTCTTTCTAGAAAAGAAGATAAGAAATTCAGCAGTCAAAAGATGGATTTCAATAAATACCCTCCCCCCATAGCTTAATTATAAGCATCTTAGGAAGAGATGCTTCTGTCTATAGTCAGAGCAAGTAGAAAAGCACCAACCAGCACAAAGAGTTGCTGGGCCACCCTTCAAGGTCGAATGTGGACAAAGAGCACCCCCCTGTCCTGGTGACACTTAAGTACACTCACCACAGTTCTCTTCATCTGAGTTGTCTCCACAGTCATTGTGCCCATCACATTTCCAGCGAAGAGGGATGCAGTAGTGATTCTTACAGCGGAAATCCCCCAAAGGATTGCATGTCATTGCCTCTAAAAAGCACAGCATTGCAAAGACTCCATAAACCACCAGTCAAGAAATGCACAAAGTAGTCCTTCCTGGCTTGCTTGTGAGACAGTCTGAGAATTATGTTACCACATTCTTTAGGCACTATTTATTGTCCAAATCCCTTTCAGCTAACCTGAATTCATCCTACTGCTTGAAGTTAGATTCAGTCCCTTTTGTTGAAACTGTCCAAAAAATAAATTGGCATCTAGTTTGTAATTTGCAACAAAGAACTGGTAAGGGAGGTTAAAATGATACTGGCAGTCAACAGAACACCTTAATCACATTGCTTTTAGTGTTTCAGACTCAGTGTTATGAAAATAACCCATTACCTTCCTGACCTCTCTTCCAACTAAACCACACACGTACTCACAGACACTTTGGTTCCAACTTAGAACACTTGCCTGATTTTTGACAACTTTTATTAATTTATTTGATCTTTTGCCCATAAATTCTTTTTGTATTGCCTAAGTGATTACAGTTGTCCAATAGATGATATGGAAAGTCAGAAAGAACACTCAGAATATGAAAATCATCAAATAATAAATATTCCAATTTGGCAATCTACTCTTTGGAGACCAAGTCTTTTCCCCACCCCCTTCCACAAAGTTAAATCAATCTATAAGATTAGAGAAATCATTTAAATTTGTGAAGTCTGAGTAAGGAATCTACATTTGGAGAAATTACACGAATTCATAACATCTTAATAATGTCTTTCTCAATTATAGCATCCTTTGGGATTGGATGTCATTTCAGATGCTATAAATTAAATTTCTCCAATAACTCTAAAGAATGCAACCTGCCATTTAGAAGAATCAATGAACAATCCTTTCTCAAGGAAACAAAGGAAACACGATGTGGGGAAAACACTCTCATCTCTAATGGAACAACGGCGCTGGACGCTCAGTGCTCCTGTCCCCTCCCCCTCCCCTGCAGCCCTCCTACCACAGCCCTGCTCATCACTGTTGTCCCTGCAGTCATCTACGCCGTTGCACACGGCCCACTGTGGGATGCAGCGGTAGTTCGTCTTACAGCTGAACTCTGTGTGGTTGTCGCAGCTGTAGGCGGAGCCCACTGAGAAGAGAGGAGACAGCAGAGTCAGGTCCAAGTGTCAGTCCTGCTGGGAAATGCCACCCAAAACACCTTTCCTTTGTCACACTGAGGACACGCAGTGCTGACAAGCCACAATGACCGTGTTACCAACCAGACTGACTCTGGTGACACACATCTGTTTTAGGTGAGACCTGCTTCCCACAGCAGAAAAACAGAGTCCTCAGACTCCTCATCATCTCAGTACCCCTCATTTATTCCATAATGTAACTTTGTGGGGGGATAAAAGGATTTGAAGTTAAAAACCTGAGTTGAACTACTGCCACTGATCGTCCACTTAATATAAGCCTCACTTTCTTCATCTGTAGAATGGGGCCTGGTTAACCCTAACCTTCCCTGTCTCATGTGTCTCAAGTGAGAAGTGCTAGATATATAAAAGGTAAGCCCTCGTTACTATATTCTGGATGGCGAGACATTCATTGCATGAAGAGGAACTTCATTGCATGCAGCAGCAACTTCAGGAACAGAATGTCTTACGGTTTTCTGGAGCAAACTGAAAGACATTCGACTAGACTTCACCTCCCAGTGCCAGAGTTTGCAGGGGAGACCCAGAGGGAGCCTCCCACAGGGCTGAGTGAGGGGGTTCCATGTCCCCTCTCAATGCACAGAAAGGTTCTTCCTGTGCTGGTCATGCAGGGAGTTTTCCCCAAGAAACATACTACATTCATGGATGGGCTCATCGGAATAGTCTCCACAGTCATTATCGACATCACACTTCCAGGTCTGAGGGATACAGCGGCCGTTGTCACACCTAAATTGGCCTGGCCTGCAGGTCCTGCTGGCACAGTGAGAACTGTCTTCGTCTGAGTTGTCCTGGCAGTCCTTTATTGTGTCACACTGCCAGGCCTCTGGGATGCAACGCTTGTTGGCACACTGCCATTCATTGGACTCACACCGGTGGTTCTCTGCAAGGGGGACATTTGGTTATCAGCTTAGATGGCATCAAGAAAGAAAGCTCCTAATTTACTCTAATAGATCTTAGAGAACTCAATCATAATTTCTTTTCATAGGACTTGTATCCTAACATGCCTATATCAACCAGTACTACTATGTTAGGGGTAGTTGTCCCTTGTCTATTATTGTCTTCCCAGTTCTTAAATATCTTTTTCTTGTATACAGAATTGAGAGACATGGACCGAATCACCTGACCTGCTAATCTCTCCTATCTCTGTTCCCCTATGAATAATGGTCTTCAAGTTTCCTGTGTATTACTAATGCTGATGTGTTGTTCTTATTTTGCAGTATTGGGTTGGGGGATTTGTTTTGTTTTGTTGTGCATTTTTAAGTGAAATTGGAAATAAATATTACAATTGAGAGTTCTTGTTTAAAATAAGAGTAAAAAATTGCTCTCAAGGAGGGCACCAGCACATGGTAAAGAAACACCAATATAGAAAATTACTTATCAGGGAAAACATTCGGTCTTTGGTTTTTTGGGCTTGGCTTATTTCACTTAGCATGATATTCTCCAATTCCATCCATTTATTTGCAAATGCTATAATATTATTCTTCTTTATGGCTGAATAGTATTCCATTGTGTATATATATATACCAGAGTTTCTTTATCCATTCATCTGTTGAAGGGCATCTAGGTTGGTTCCACAATCTAGCTATTGTGAGCTGAGCTGCTATAAACATTGATGTGGCTGTGTTACTGTAGTTTGCTGATTTTAGGTCCTTTGGGTATTAAACAAGGAGTGGGCAAAACCAAAGGCCAAATGTTTTCCCTGATAAGTGGAGGATGATATATAATGGGGGTAGGGGTGGAGAATGAGAGAATAATGGGGGAACTTTAGATTATGTAGAAGAAAATGAGAGGGAGGGGGGTATGAAAAATGGTGAAATGAGACAGACATCAGTACCCTATGTACATGTATGATTACATGAATGGTATGAATCTACATCACTACAACCATAGAAACGAAATGATGTACCCCATTTGTGTACAATGAATCAAAATGCAGTCTGTAAAAAATTAAAAGCTAAATAAAAATAATAATAAAAAAAGAAAATTACTATCCACCTCAAACATTTGCCCTTTAAAGATCTTAGAAGTTTTATTTTTAAAACCCAGTAAAAATAGACCTAGGGTGGGCCCTGACCTTCCTCCTAAGACTTTGAACTAGTTTTTATCTATTGCATCAGGAAACCTCTACAGAATCAGGATAGTACACAACCAAATATAGAGTGGGAAAAAGAGGCATAAAGCAATGGAGCACACCACAAAGAGCATTGTCTTCGTCAGACCCATCCGAGCAATCCTGGTGAGCGTTGCACAAGGACTGGGGGCTGGTGCAGTTGCCATCCTTGCACTGGAACTGTCCGAGCCGGCAGTAGCGATGCGGGCACAGGGCAGGTTCGTCAGAGCCATCAGAGCAGTCTTTCTGTCCATCACATTTCCACCAAATGGGAATGCACCTGCACAAGAAAACACGGCACTTTACTAGAAAAGCACAGGGGTGGCCGTGAACCACAGTTGTCTGGAGAGAAGAAATCAACCCTGAATCCCAAGCAATGACATGCATGTTCTCTCATGGCTCCCAAGAGGATCCATTAAATCTCAGTTACTATGGTTTATTTTCAGAAAAAAAGGTAACTCAAAGAGATAGAATAGGTTTGTTAAGACCTGAGTACCCTGAAAATATGCTTTGGAAATGATCATTCAATTCCTCCCACAATGAACAATAAAGTGTGTGTTTTGAGCTGTGGTTCTGGAAGTGGTGATTGAGATTGCCAGCCAAGGTGATATAAGACATTCGGGAATTGGCTGGTAAGCTGGAGGGCCCAACAACTGCTAAGTGCCCATGACATGAAGAGTACACTAGATGTGTAGTCTCAGATATTTTATCTAGTCTGCCGTTGCATCTTAGATACTATGATTTGCATTAACATCTCTCTCTACCCCACTCTCCGACTCAGTCTCCATAATTATCAATGGTTTGAGGCCATTGTTATGGAAATAATCTACAGCCATGTCTCACACCAAACACAAATGATCAAAATGGACTTAAACTGTAATCCTGGATCTACGGACATAGGTAACTAAGGAGGAAGCACAGTATTGGTGTGGCGAAAACAGTGAACTTCTGTCCCTCTCAAAGGCTATGCTATTTTACTTAGACAGTTAGGTATACTCTGGCCCTAACACTCAGGATAATTTATTAGAATTAAGAAATAGGTTCCTTCCTCTGTACAAAAACTTATCTACATAAGTATTATCATTTTGGTTAGCAAACTCATTCTGTTCATGGGAGGAACTATCTGAAGTTGAAGACTGAAAGTCTTGGTATGTACCTCATAAACCAAAGTAATTAGCTAAAACCTTGGTTCACTGGAAAACTCACATCCCCTAGAGTCTCCTAGTTCAACATGTGTCTGAGGAACGCACAGGTGGTGGGCAGAGGACGCCTTACTTTTCACCATTAGCACACAGGAACTGGGTGCTGGAGCACGTGGGTAGGCAGATGGTTCTGTCACTCAGCTGAAGGGTCTGGAAGTCATCTGGACACTGGCAGGTGAATCCTCCTCCTCCTGCTTTGATGAGGCAGAGATGGGAGCAGCCACCATTGTTGGTACCACAGGGATTGTTCACTAGGGAAAAAGGAAGAAAATAAATGTTCATTTGCTTAGAGAGAGTGTCTAGTACAGATTAGCTGGTTACCACCTTGACATTGAACTCATCACCTCTTAGAGAGTTAAGAAAAATCATTTTCCTAGTTTTATCCTTTTCCCAAAGTTCATAAATAGAACAGATGGTGGAGTTATATAAGCATCAACTCTGCACTTTGAGAAAATGCATTTACGTGCTACCAGAAGTGAGGGATGCTCGCTGATGTTGGCTAAAAAGACATGTTTCTAAAAGTCCTTGGGGAGCTTATGTTCATGTGCCAGAACCTGAGTAAGAGTTTTAATGTGCAGCAGATGCCTCCCTTTTCCTAAAGACACAGGCAGCCAAAATCTGACCATGAATGACATGGGTGGATACACCGAGCAGTGTCCACACTAGGTTTCTGGGTCATCTGTTGGAAGTGAAGACTGACCTGCACTTCTAATAAAATAATATGAAGAATATCAACTTCCAGAAAGAAATACCTGAATGCTTTTATTTTGTTCCTTCTCATTTTTCCTTACTTCCAAGTTTGTCATCTGTGTCAGCAAGACATCATCACAACAAAGCAGACCCAGAAAAGCCAGCCTGTCCATCCGGCATCCTCCAGCCCTTTCCTAGACTATCTCTAAATCACCACATGGTTTTCACTGCATGAAGAGGAATACATGTTCACCAATAAAGAAAAGCAGATTCTCGAACTTAGGAGACACTAACGTGGGATGTTCTTGCCATTATTACCTTCTACAAGATAGGAATAACATTTATTTGTTATATAATACAATGTCATGCAAATAGACATTTAATAAGTGTTTATAATAATTATGATTTTCTTTTAAACATCTCCTCTAAAGTAAGTTGATCTTGGTATTAAGGGATGATTGTGAAATTCTTAGGTATGATAATCATATTATAGTTAGAGAAGAAAATGCCCTTATTGTACAAAGGTGCTTTCTTAAGTATTTAGGGTTGAAAGGTCACAATATTTTTAACTCA
Source organism: Sciurus carolinensis (assembly GCF_902686445.1). Taxonomy (NCBI): domain Eukaryota; kingdom Metazoa; phylum Chordata; class Mammalia; order Rodentia; family Sciuridae; genus Sciurus; species Sciurus carolinensis. The sequence continues at coordinate 119,184,617 of NC_062215.1, forward strand.
CTTTAAAATACTTCAGTCCTCCTATCAAACTAGAAGAAGTAACTATGGCAACATAACAACTATTAAATATTATCAAAAAGAAATGAAAACCCCCAAATTATTCTTTAAGAATAGGAAAAGTTTTATGATAAAGAAGTTATTGGTTGTGTTTTTGATAATAGCCATTCTGAAATAAATAAATAAATTTTAAAAATGAAGTCTATCAAAAATAAAAAAGTAAAGGTTAAAAGAAGAAGAAGTTATTAGCATCCTTCCTGAAGCTGGAGATGAAGCTCAGTGGTACAACACCTGCCTGGCAAGTGTGAGGCCCTTGGTTCAATCCCCAGCACCACAAAAACAAAAAACAAAAAACCCCTCAATATTCAAAAGTAGCCTTTCCAGGGTTAGAGAATAAATTATAAAGGTATCTGCATACTCCCAATATTCAGCATATTTTTGAAGGAAATACGAGTAAATCATGATATTTGTAAATCATGAAATTTGTGCCTCAAGAAGGAATCATGACACTACATAATCTTCAGTCAAACTCCTGCATCACCCACTCACCGATCGGCTGCCGGTATGGATGGTACACGTGGATGTCGAAGGGTCTGTGTGTGGTGTTCACCAGCACCATCCTAGCTGATCCATCGTATTTGTTTCCCTTTTCAACTGTCCTTGTATTCCAGTCTGTCCAGTAAATAGTGTCTTCAAAAAGGGTAATAGCAAAGGGGTGAGGCAGCGTCCCGTCATACACCGTGTGCCGGTGGCGGCCCTCCAAATCCGAGTACCTGGGGCAGTGGGAAGAAACACTCCCTCAGTGAGGAAGATAACCCCCTCCTCAAATGCCTCTCAAGATGAAGGAGCGAACAAACCAAACCACTTAATAAACTACCCTGCTGCTCTTTAATGCAAACTGAAGCTAAACTTAAAGGATTTATTTCAACTGACCAGAAGATGGGAAAGTTAGAAAAGCTATGCTTCAAAAATAGGAATAGCCACAGAGTTGAAACAAGCACTGACTCCTAACCCCAGCTGCTGTCCTGTAGCTGCAGCTGGCATGGCTTGGGAGGTTGGTCACCTCTTATGCTGACGTTTTCCATTAAGCATCCTTTGGATTTTCTGGGGTAGATATCTTTCTCGTTTCCTAAAGTCATTGAAAGAAATCATTGGAAGAAACCAGAAATGGCAATATAAAGCTGGAACCCCACCCTCTTGAGAACATTCTAGTAGTGAAGCTGTTGTAGGAGACAGGGTCTCAGTATAACCCCAAGAATGTGCCTCATGGGCCTGCAGAACATTTAGTACTAATCATGCCATGGGGCATGAATAAACCTTCAGAAGCGAGTCTCTCATTTTGAGGTAACACAGATCATCCACAGTCACAGCCAAATTTCCAAGTCATCTTAGTTCCAATGTCTCAGTCATTAAGATGAGTCTATGCCAAAAGTCATTTCTAAAATACTGATATTTTAATAGTTTGACATTTTGGAACAGCTCCTAAAATCAAACAAGAACTAGAATAAGCTACCAACTAAAAAATATAATCATGTTAGCCATGCAGTGCTAAAACTCTTTCCCCAGAAGCCACAGGAAAACCCGAAGACCTGCTTGGCCTGTGTTGATAAGAATGCAGACAAATGACCAGAATACAGCTGCCAGGTGACAGAACTTCCAAGGGCCTTTGACATAGCTATACTTAATTAATAGCACTTCTAAGTTTTTGAATGCAACAGGCTGTACCTAAAGACATTACTATGTTCCAATCAGGGCCATAAATAGCCATGCCCCAAAATAAACAGGTCCTAGCTGGTTAATAATGTATGTTATACTTTTTAAAATAAGAATTTTCATTGACTATTATAATACTTCACACAATTTTAAAAATTATCCTAGTGTCAGAAAGATTTCAATGCATTATCATATTGAATAAATGATAACAGATCCTGCTACTACGCAAAATATTTCTTTTAACTTATCAATAAATGCACCAAAGTATTTTAAGGAAAGTCTTTCCAACACTTTTGTTCTCTTACTTTTTTCAAGGACTAGATGGAAGCCATGAAATCAAACATATAATTGGGAGGAGAGAACAAAGTAAAGAGAAAAGGAAATCAAGGTGGGTGTTAGGTATTGAGGTGAGCGATTACTAGCCTTATTTTCTAGATAGAAAAAAAAAGTGAAAGTACCAGGTTATAAACCCTGATTGTATGATTTCAAAGTTCACTCTTTTTACTGCACCATTCCCTAGGACTCAGTGAACTACCTAGAGAAGTTTCACAGAAGCGGACTCAAGTGATTTCTAATACACAGGCCAGTGGAAAGATGCATAGGACAAATACTCCGGAAGTACAAGCCCTGGAGTCTGCACTAAACAGTGACCCAATTGTTTCATTCTTTTCTATTACGTACTCAATGTAACCCAGGTGAGCATCTGCCCAGTACAGGAGATCGTTGGTGTAATCAATGGTGATGGCATTGGGCCACTCTAACTTGGTAGAGATAATCACGGACTTATTGGCTCCATCCATGCCTACTCTCCCAATGTATGCCTGGTAAGTCCAGTCTGTCCAGTAGATGTGCCTGTGGGAGCAAACACAGAGGGTCAGTCCTGGAAGCTGAAGGAAGTCAGTAGCCAAATGACATAGCTTTTCTCCCTTTAGAGAAAAGGAGTTTATATCCCACAGAGCCTCTTAGAAATGAAAGAGAGCTAACAGAAAATAATCTAGAAGAGGTAAAAGGGGATGAGGTACAGGAAATGCTCAAGGAAGAATATGATTAATTGTGAACTTCAGTGGTTTTGATATGGAGAGTCCAGGAAAGAAGCGTTTCTTTTACCACAATACTCTTTGCATGCAGCCAAAATGTGTAACTTGAAAAAAGTTAAAAGGTGAGCCATGGCAAAGACAACAGAACAGCAGATGAGGAGCATTTGAACAAGCCAAGCTTCTACCATTATACTAAACCATTTACCAGGCAGGAAAAGCAGAAGGTAAATCCCAGCAAGACACTGGCCTTGAGAGAGCCACGTGAACAGCCCTTTTGGTAACAGAGGCAGAATAAGGGCATGAAAGAAGAGCCCGAGATTACAGGGAGACAATACCCATATTGAGGGTGAAGGACAATTCCTCTGGGATTATCAAAGCAGAAGGTGTTGTTGGCATCCACACAGTGCTGGGCCAGAGTGCGGCGGTATTGACCTTCTAGGTCAGAGACGAAGAGGGAATCCAGGTGGGTATCCACCCAGTAGAGCTTTCTGAAATAGAGAAGTAGGAGTTACTGATAGAGTCACTTGGGTTAGCCACCCAACTTCCTGTTCAAGCTTCTTGAGAATCACACAGGCCGCTATTAGAAGGCACATTTCCGCAGTCAAAGGAAAGTGGGCGGGGGCAGGAGTTGACTTTGCTGCAGTGAGGCAATGGAAGATGCCAGTGTCTGCTATAGCTTCCACTTCCAGGTGATATCACATAGGGAATTCTGAGGCCACACCTCACAGCAGGAGTCTGGTTTGACCTTCTTCAGCTGGCAGAAGGCATCCTTCTCAGGCAGTAGCAAGGCTTAGAGGGTAGGGAAGCAGAAGTGAGTGCTATGAACTATAGTTTGAAAGGTGGAATCAAGGAAACAGGCTTGTCTAGTATGCAAAAGGAACTCTGAATTCTGACATCCTTGATATGACTCATTCACCATGGCCCAGCCAGACTAGCCTGGCAAAATGAGTTTCTTACCCTATGATGTATTTTGCTCAATCAAACTTAAGAAGCCTTAGAAATGTATTAGAATCTATTAGAAACTTCTACCCCATGTATATTTCAGGCCTAAGTGTATTGCTGTTCAATAAAACCTATTTATCTTCTGTAGAGCAGGTGTTCTTAATCATGGAAGCCTGGACTTTAGGGGTTGGAAAACCATCCAAAACTGATGTAAACTATGTAAGCACAAGTGTTTAAGTGTTGTCCATCAAGGGTCTGTGGTTTTTACCAGAGTCTTAAAATATCCATAGGATATCCAAAGGATCAGTAACCCTAGAATGGGAGAATCGTTTAGGATCTGACACTCATACCAACTGGACAGAGAATTGTTTCCTTCTAAAAGGCTTAAGGGCCCCTTTACATGATGTAAACCCTGATCCAACCACGCTAGAAGTCAGAACTTTTCATTGTTAGGATAGTAGCATCCATCCTTTCAAGCCTGATGAGAAGGAAATGAGAATGAATAAATGGACATGCCCTGCCAATTAAGTTGCTTAAATAAGTCCCAATGAGTGAGATGACCACAATCCATAATCCTGGATTCCATCATTGTAGAGGCCAAGAATAACAATAATAATGGTAGCTACATACTGAACACTTACTAAATGCTAGGCCCTAGACTAAGGAATTTTTAAGACATTGTATTATTTAAGATCACAGCAACCCTGGAAGGAGGTGCTATTATTATTCCCATTTTCTTGAAGAGACTGTAGAGGACCCAATGCTGCATAATTTGTAGGTAGCAGAGCAGGAAGTAGCCTGTCGATTGGCTACACTCCACCACAGGGCACTTCTACTCTGTTGAGTTTCCAGCATTTCCACTGATTTCTCTTCGTTCCACAGTTGAAGAGTGATCCTATGATCAAACTCTTGGAAAGAACATATAGACCTTCTCCATCTGCACAACTGGAAATATTAAGAGGACTGAGAGTCAACACTATCTTCCAAAGTGCATGGAGGTGTCTTTTAAAAATCAGTAGGTCAAGCTTAAAAGTTTTGGACATTAAACAATCTCATATTGGCAGTGGACTTTTGTATTAATGTTGGGGAAAAATGTTTCTAATTTCAATGTAGTTTCTATCTTAGAAATATCTCCTACCAATGAAGATGTGACTGAGTTCTAGCTTTCATATTTTAAAGAGTATTTAGCACCCTGGACTTCTGAGAAGATTTCTTAGGCCTAGGCCATTTTTCCCCAGCCTCACTCAGACTTTCTTGCTCCATCTTCCTCACTACCTCACATATACATAATTCTCCCTTCTGGTAAAGAACATGTCACAGTAGAGAGAATAGGAGCTGAAACCCAGGGGAAAATATCAATCTACCAGTTTTGGGGAGAGAAATGATAGTATCTTTGAATTAAAGTATTATTTTCCCCTGCAATGCAGCAAATGATGAGGACAGGAACAGGACCATGGTTAGTTCTGTTCCTATAAATCACTGATCACTGTGCTTTTGGATGTGGAGTAGAGCCATATTCTTATTCATGCCATCAATGTTTCATTCATCATTCACCAAGAACTTAGGAGTGCATATGGCAAACCAGCTGCTTAGGGAGAACTAGGCAGCTAACTCTCCCTCTGGTTTTAGGACCTTTACCCTGAAGATGGTCACAAGGCAAGAAGCTACCTAGAGGTCTGGGCTGACTGCAACTCCAATATTTACATTAGTGCCTACAGCTTCATGCCTATTAACCACAATGTCAACTGGCTTCTGCTGCCAAGTGTCTGACAGATTTGATATGCAATAGAGATGTTAAGCAGTGAGCCTGATCAGGTAAAGTTTTAATTATAACAGCATCAGCCTACTTTGAAGACCCTCAGTCTGTGGAAGAACTATCCCAAAAGAAAAGCATTTCAGATTAGCCATCCTCTGCCTCATGACCAGCCTGGGTTTGGGAATAACTAGCATTGTAAGCCAGTCTGTGCACTCCAGGACAGAAGGGGCTGTGCCTGCCTGTTCACCTCCAGGTCCCCAGTACCTGCCATCACACCTGGCAGGGAGGAGGGACTCAGTCAGCATCTTCAAATGAATGAATGCCCCAATGAATGCGAAGATCTGTCCTTAATATCATCTCCAGTTAACTGAAGGCCTAAGGATAGCGGGATTCTTTCCTCTCTTGTGATATCCTTCTCCGTAAAAATAATACCAGAAATTCTTATAATCACTAGACTTTAGGTTCTATGGTGTCCCATTTAAGTATTAAATACAAAGCAGAAAAAAAAAAAAAAACATGCGGAAGAATTAAATGCATCCATATTACCCCAAGTGGAAAAGATCAATTCCCTATCCAGCTAAAACACAATCCGTGTTTTCCTTGTGATTTTTAACTTTTAAAAAGTTCATCAGTGTTTCCTCACCTGGCAACCCAATCGACAGCCAGACTTTCTGCAGCTGGTAGTCTGTGGCTTATGATTGTTTCCCTGTTTGTCTTGTTCAGAAACATCCTCTCAATGACTCTCCTCTCTCTATCAATCCAGTACAATCTCTTTTCGACTCTGTCAAAATCCAGCGCCACAACATTGCCCAGTCCTTGCAAAATGAGTGAGTAAGAATAGCCATCTGTCGTTAAATTTCTCAAATAGTAACGATTGCTAAAAATGAGGTAGGGCTCAATGTTACTGTTCTGCCGGCAGGTCTTCCCATCTGGCTCCCGGATGTAGCCTGGGGCACACTTGCAGATGTAGGAGCCTATCACATTCTCACACTTCTGACTGCAGACATACGGAGTCTCCTTACATTCATCAACATCAACACAAGTGCGTTTGTCAGACATAAGCTTGTAGCCAGGATGACAAGAGCAATAGAAACTGGTGAGGGTATCTGTGCAGTTGTGGTCACAGCCACTGATTGAAGGGTCCTGGCACTCATTAATGCCTGTAAGTAAAAGACAGTTATTATTATTTTGATATCAAAAATATCAGTAATGGACTATCATAGTCCAAAGTCAACATTTCTACCAGACAATATCAATTCTTAATGAATCATGCCAGAAGACTGTCAATGGTAGTTTTCAATGGGGATATTCAAAAGTCAATATTTTTTCAACTTTCTCTCCCACTTAAACCTTCAACAGCGGTTTTAACACGCAATACTGCTAATAAGAGTAGCTGACTTCTAGTCCTGTGCTTGCCAACCTCTTATTAAACAATAGTTTTGAAAATAAAATGGCAGGAAAGAGGAGAAAGGAGAGCAAAAGACAATAAGGGCCTGCCTAGTGTGTAGGCAAAACAGATCCTTAGTGGGGAAAAGGCTGATTTGTAGCATCTTCTACTTCAGTGATAGGATAAGCACACCCTGGCCAATCTCAAGCTACTAAAACGCCACCACTGAAGACAGAGCAGCAAAGAGATATCCACTTTCACCTTTCACAGGACGGCATGAGCTCGACACTAGGAGCACCAAGGCACTAGGTGTGCCTTGGCTGGTCCTGTGACACATGGCCAAGCTCACCCAGAATCCAACTGCAAAGGTAGAAGAATGTGTGCTTATTAATTCTCTATTCAGCCAGGGGCCACAGACTTAAAATTACTTCATGTCCTACCAAAAAAAAAAAAGGCCTAGTGCTGCTGCTAGTTCACCAGGTAACACTAAGCAATTCATTTCATATCTATAGGCTACCATTTTATTATCTGCAAAAGAAAGAGGGTTTTTACATGATCAATCAGACTCGTTCTGGTTATAAAAGTGGATGTTTAGTAGCTTAGGAAGAGACCTGATGAGAACAAACTAAAATTTTTACATTTGAATTAGGTGCAATTGAGAATTTGGTTTCTATCATTTAGGCACAGCGAAATAATTAAAACTTAATGGGAATCTATCTGAATTAGGACTAAATAAAAGAAAATTCCCTAAGACTTTTAGTATAAATATCTAATATAAGTACTACATGTTATTTTTATTTATTCAATGGTTTTTGAAACTTTGGTAGAAACTAATGGCAGTTTTTCTTGTATTAGAGCAAATGATAGTTTTTGCATTTTTTAATATCATATGTAGTAGACATTCCCTTCTCTAAATTTCTATAGCACTTTCTGAGTTTCTCTGTCTAGTGCTTAACTTTTGGGTCAACTAGGTGATGCATTTTATGAGCAATGAATAGTGAATCAGCAGAAGAAAACAAAATCAAAGAAAAGATATGACCTTTCCTTCAAAGCATTTTTTTTTATCACAGAGATAATGCTTGCATACACAAAACAACGCTACCATGATTAAACACCACAGACAGGAATTCAAGATGCTGCTAAGCAAACAGTACCCACTTTATAAATTCTCGACTGGTTTACTTAGGGTGGAGGGGTGAGGAGGAGATTAAAACTCTCCCATTCATCCACCTGAGGACAAAACCGAAGAGCCAACTATGCAGTCCTAGCAGAGGGACACTTCAGGCAACAAGTCATTCCAAGGGTCCAAAGACAATCAACACTGTCCATTATTGGGGACCTTATTCATCAGTGCTCTTAAAAAAAATGGCCTGAATATTTGTTCATCTTCTGTTCTCTCTAATGGTTGCTTAACTAAAGAATTAGCTCCCCAAAAATGTTTGTGTGTCTGCCTTGTATGCCAAGAAATCTTGGCCTTCTGATTCAGAAGCAACAGTGACCTTTTGGAAATGTGTACACAGAAGGCAGATGGTAAGGTCCTGGCCAGTCTCGAAGGACTGAGAATCCACACCAAGCCATCAGCCCCTTCCCTTCTGCCAAGTCTTCTGCTGTACTCACCACAGCCTTTCTCGTCGCTGTTGTCGGAACAGTCATCCAGGTGGTTGCAGACCTTCACCATCTCGACGCAGTGCCCATTGTCACATTTGAACTGATGAGGTGGGCATGTGGCTTCTGGGGTGTGGCACAGGTGCTCCAGCTCATCAGATTCGTCCCCACAGTCATTCTCCTCATCACAGACAAAGGCGTTTCTAATGCAGCGCCCGTTCTGACAGGTAAACTGACTCTCCTGGCAGGTGGGGTAGGAGCAGTCCCTCTCGTCACTATAGTCACCACAGTCGTTGCGCCGATCACACCTGTGTGAGAGGACCCAGAGTGGCTGACCAGTCTCAACTCTCATCCAAGGGCTTCTTCCTCTATCCACCTGAATGCCAGCTCCCGCTTCACCATTTCAATAACTGACGGCCAATGCCTTGGTCCTCTTCCCCCCAGGAATCTTCATCTTCCTCACCCAAAACACTTGGTATTTGCACAACATGAGAAATGTGGATCTAAAGCTTTTAAAAATAACCATATTCATGTTTTCCCCTGGTTGACAGATTAATGAATATTCCTTAGCTAATAAGATAGCTTATTTGCACTGCCAACATCCCCATGACAGAAGTACCCATACCAAGCGGAAACTCTCAGGGTGAGTACTATGTACTATAAAGGTTAAGACCACTGGGTGTGTTCTCTAAGAATGCATTATCCTCCAACTGGAGTCATATTTGCACTGGCAGTCCTGTCCCTTCTATCCTTCCGTAATTTCACAGTCATCTATTATGAGATATGGGTTGGTTTTTGGTGCTAGAAAAGAGGTAAAATTAGTAGATTAACGTAAATACTAACAAAGGAAGAAGACATGTTGTAGTCCTAGAAGTTATTTGGGGACCTCACATTCCCAGACATGAGGTCCATATGGTTTCCTCAAGTTCTGTGAATCAAACTGTTCTTTCATCTCTACACTATTCCTAGATCCCATAAAAGTCATGATTACTAAAGGGAGTTCTGCTGACAATAGCAAACTCACAAGGAATTTGGGCTAAGGACAGACAAAGCTAACTTTGACAATGCTCACAATTATTTACTATGGAAGGCCCAGAAGCTGGAGGCACAATATTGTAAGACCTTAAAAGGCACCAAAGGTGAATGTGATCAATTTTACAAATAACCTACAATCAGCTCTGTTAATCACAGTTGCAATCCACAGACTCAGGGCACTGCCAATATGATTAACACCACAATGTATATGTGGACCTATGAAGAAAGCCATGACCACAGCACACTGGCTCAGCCTCACTTGGTCTTCTGGGAGCTATTCAACTCATTTCTGAGTGCTTTGATGCACCAATGCCTTCCTCTCTCTAGTTTATTTCCAGTTCAAGAGGGGGCAAAAGTCAGCAAGATGAGCAAATCACCAGAATTTTAGGCACAATTGCATGTCATTAATCTAGCAAGCTGCTCAAAAGGCAGTCTTAGGCAGGTTCTCCAGCAGCATCAGTAACAAGCCAAGGAGGAAAAGTCAATAGGAAAAATAATCCCATCCAGTGTGCCAAATAGGAGAGCCACATTCTGCCAAGCAAGTAAGAGGATGCACATTAACAGGGCACTTGGAGGCTAATGGTGCTCCAGACACACAGAACATGAAGTTATTTTAAACCCTATACCACAGGTTTCCAGGCATATGGGAGTTTTGGTTTTGGTTTTGGTTTTGGTTTTTTTGGTTGTTGTCATTACTGTTGTCATTTTTCCTGTTCTGTTTTGCCACATCCTGGGCAAAAGCAGTTCAGAAATTTCAAGGGAGAAAAAAATAACATAGAAAGGGAGAGAGAGGAGAAGGGAAGGGAATGAGGGCAGGAGGGAAGAAGGAATGGGGAGAAGGAAAGGAAAGATGAATGAAGCAGAAGACTTTCAGGCAAGATAAGTCAGCTAGAAGATCAAAGAACAAAGGCAGAGTTCAAAACACTCAGAAAGGGAGGGAAAACACCCAGAGTCTGACCAAAATTAAGCTCTTCTAGAATTCTATTCCTTAGATCTTATGCCTCGATTTTCAGAATATACTTAAACCTAAAACTGATAAGATGAACTATTTACTAAATTCAGAACCAAAGAGAAGTATAACAATAGAACTCTTGAGCAAGTAGAGAGAAAATATGGATAAAAGAAGATTCATTTCACTATTTTAAAAAATCCACAGATTTTATCTACATCAGTTAAATACAAACAAAGCTTATTAATTGTACTTTCACTACAACATGAAACAGTTCTCCACTCTTGAATATCTCCCAATTGTCAATGCAGAAACTACGCCATTTGTCAATGTCCACTTGGGCCTCATCAGGGGATGAGTCAGTCACCCCATACAGTACATTTTCTATCTACTATTCATCTACTTTAATCATTTCTAATCTTTGCTCATCATCTTAAGCCCCTGCATCATTTGCAGCCCTCACAGCACATGACTTAACCTTCTCTTCTTCTCCAGGACCCCATCATAAACATGCGATTTACACCACACTGTATCCCAGATGCACCTCGGCACCTGTTGATGGACATCTGCCACTAAAGTAAATAGCCCCAGAAATTCTGTTGCTCCAATCCTGTGCCTGCTTCCTCTAACTTGCCATCTCCTTCCCCAGCAGGATGTGAGCTGACAGTTCTGAAGCTCTCAATATGCCTGTGTGGCCTTTAACCATCCTTGGCACATGCAATAGCTTTCTTAGCTCCCATTCCATGTGACCAAATGCCTAGGACATATTTTTACTTTATCAAACTTACAACATCAAATTCACCTCCCCTGCCCTTGAATAAACCCCTTCCCGGGCTCCCCTATTTTTATTAATGCTCTTACTACTTTTCTTGTCCATCAGGATTACCCTTCCCTTTATATCCAAAGATTTGCTAAATGGGGGTGACAAGAGTTAGGGCATTAAGAAAATATAAATCATTTGAAGTGGTGCATTTGAAAAAAGTGCTAAGAAACACAATAGAACATTACAGGAGTGGTCCCCCAAACTGACAAGCTATGAGCTCAATCAGTTTGACCCAAACAGTGTTTTAAGAATTTAAAAATTTGGGGGAAGCATTCAAAGTCAGAATATTTTGCATGAAAATCCAGATTTCCAACTTTTCCTTTAAAAAGAACATCAGAAGGTCTGGCCCTCTGGGCACTCCTGCATGCTGAACCATGTTTGCATCTTCAGCTAGAACACACGTCTCAGTTCCCCCCACCTACCTCTCCCTGTTGTCTCCTTGACCCTTAGCTAAGTGCCAAGCTCCATTTATCATCATGCCTGCACTGTTATTTTTCTTATAGCTGAGACAGGAAAGTGAAATATTTCTTGCTCCCATGCCTTTACTCCAAGTAGAAAATGAAGAGGGTCATTGGTTTGAAAGAACTTTCTTACATCAAGCCCACTGCATTCATCTCCCTACCTCTGTGCAAGTCTATGTTATGACCTTCAAGGGTGCTACACACTTTTGCCTTCGTGGGCCCCTTTATCCATAAAATTATTTAAAATGATGTTAGATGACCACATTGATATAAAGGCAGATATGTTAATATTATATGTTAAAGTGCTCTCTTTAAACAACGTTATTCTTTTTTTTTTTTTTTTTTTCATTTCAAAGGAATTCTAACATCTTCTTGGACAACTGAAAAGTGCTGTGGGCCCTAGGCTGCTGTGCTTCATGGATAAGTCAGCCCTGACACTCAGGTATTTGAGATTTCTAGGAAATTTTTTAATCCCCAGTTCACCTGAATGTTTGTGGGATGCACAGTCCATTACTGCAGGTGAATTCATCTCCAGAGCAAGATCTCCTGGTGCAGTTCTGATGTTCATCAAAGGCATCAGCACAGTCCGCATCGCCATCACAGACCCAGGACTGGGGGATGCACTTCCTGGCTGGAGGTTTGTTATTTACACAGAAAAACTCAGAACTGGAGCAATTCTGAATCTCTGAAACCAAAGCACACAAGAATCAGATGACGACTCACTATGAATAGTCCATTCTCTTGCTTATGGTACTTAACACTCTGAAGGATGAAAGAAAATGAGAGGAAAACAGGAAGACAGGTCACATTGCTACAGTAATAATATCATGTAAGTACCTCCAAAAGTTCCATTTTAATTGCTTTAGACTCTGAATATTTCAAAAGAAATCAACAAAATAAAACACCTCACCTAGTTTTCCCTAAAATTAACACGAGATCTTATTTTTTCCCTTAGGCTTCAAAAATTCTCTCCCATTGTATTAATTGGATCAAATACCTTCATGTTTTCATAATATTTTTTAGTTTATAAACAGTATTATAAATACAAAGTGAGAGAGGTTTTTGTTTTGTTTTTGTTGGGTTTTCTTGTTTCATTTTTGTTGTTTTTGGTACTGGGGATTGAACCCAGTAGTGCTCTACCACCGAGCCACATCCCCAGTTCTTTCTATTTTTTGAGAAAAGGTCTCAATAAGTTGCTTTCCATCCTCCTGCAACAGCCTCCCAAGGGATTACAGGTGTGCACCACCAGACCCCACGAGTGAGATAGGTATTTTTTATGACAATTATACAGATGAGAAAATTTAAGCTTAAAATGGTTAACTAGATGGTTCAAGTCTGAGAACTAGAAGAGTGAGCTAGGGCTTCAAACTCAGATCGTTTTTCTCCAAAATGCTTCTCCAATACATTATAGCAGCTACCTCAAGTAGAATAAGTGTGAACAGGAAAGATGTGTCAATAAGAGTTATCAGAAGAGGTGCAGATACAGAATTGTTAATGTCTGCAGATTAAAAGAATGTTACCCAAACCCGTTGCTGATGCATAGAAAGAAGGAAGGGATAGAGTGGTTGCTACAGTCCCTGAGCAACTGCTAGCCACCCACCTCAGTAGAAAGTGCATTCCCAGAGCTGTGGACCACCCCCAGAGTCATTATGTATGGGGCCACCGTCAAACACAAGCATCAGGAAAACACTGTTCTTATGGAAAGACACCCTGTTAAGACACCTCGGATAAGAACTTCCAGCTTTCCTGATAAAAGAATGGGTGTTCCACGATCCACTGAAAACAAGTAATTGCAGTATTCTCTGAGAGTGCAGTCACTTAAGCAACAATGTGCCTGACAATCAGATCCTCCAAACCCCGAAGAACAACTATACTGGTCCCTGGAATGCCACTCTGCAGAGGAAGTGACTGGCCTCACTTACCACAGTGGTGCCTCTCATCTTCGTCACTCATGTCCCCACAGTCGTTGTCGCCATCACAGATCCATTCTTTCGGGATACATCTGCCACCATCACATTTGAACTCATTACCTGAGCATGTTCGCTCGTGGTGTGCTAAAAAGAGTTAAGAAACAGTCCTAGTAAAAAGAGTGGCTACTGTACACACCTAACAAATATCATTTCCTTTACAGATCCTCAAAACACTACGTGCCCTTTGTTTTCTGTGTTGGGGTGGGGGAAACCTGGCAAGGAGCTCTGGATACTATTCAACCATCAACCACAGAAATCACACCTCAGAGTAAAGACAGATAGAAGACAACCTGCATTTACTGTAAAACTATGCTAGCAGCCCAAAGAAAATATCCCCCAAATAAAAAGTTCTATATGTGATGGGTTTCACCATAATAATATTAATAATAGGGAAAAAAGTAAACTCAATGCTTTATTAAGAGGCAGTTAACCCAATGATAATATAACCAATGTCATAAAAAGGGAGTATGAAACCATAAAAGGGTGAGTAAACGTTCTCTCAACCAAAGAGTAAATATTTCAGGCTTGCAGGCTACATGGTCTCTGTCAAACCTATTTGATATTGTCACTGTGCAGGAAAGCAACCGTGGGCAATATGTGGCTGCAGTCTAATAAAACTGTGTCTATAAAGACAGACAACTGGCCCACAGTCATAGTTTGATCACTTATATAACAATATGATTTATCAACAGATTAGAAGAGCAATGTAGAACTTGTATCTTTAGATGTCTACAATTATGTAAAACAATGTGCATGGATGTAGATTAGAATTTGCAAAGGTAAACAACTATCTCCAAATGCAAACAAGGCATAACTGCTTCCAGGAATACAAGAGGGTCCCTCAAAGTTCTTGGGAAGCTCAGGTGACCAGGAAACTTCACCCCAAAAGCTGCACAGACACAAAACAAAGAGTCTGTGTGCCTATGGTGTGCCCCTTCTGAGTGTGTGTGTGTGTGTGTGTGTGTGCACTATGTGAAGAGTCCAATCATTTTTGCCTTCTCCCACAGTCTTATGAGCCAGAACTCAGCCAAATTCAGAAGTTCCAATTGAGAGTCAACAAAAATTCAACAACTACAACAGGTACTGTATTAGGAGCCTTAATCTCATTTTATCAGCATCTACCAGCAAATTCCATATTCTGGTCAGCAACCTACACAGGTCTTTAATGAACATCTGTAGAGCTGTTTTGGCATCCCAACTGGGAGCAGTAGTGTGGAGAACTCACAACCTACAACGACCCTACTCTGCATGTGAAGTGGTTGCAAGAGACAGGAGCTCTCTAGCTACATCATCATGCTTTCAAACTTGCTTACTCTCTTACCACAAGAGGCAGGTTCATCAGAGCCATCGAGACAATCTGCTTCTTCATCACAGTACCAGTGGTGAGGAATACAGCGCCGAGGAGACGTGCACTGGAACTCACTGCTGCTGCATGTATGAGTGGCTGGGGGAGGGAAAGAAGACAGCAGGTGTGAGCAAGCACAGTGGGGACCCATCAGCCTTAGCAATCTGCCTGTACGTCTGAACCGTGTAACAGCTGCAGAGAAACGGAGGCTGGGGCCTGGGAAATGGGCTTTTGTATGAGCTTCGCATGGGGAGGGAGGAATACTGGAGATGATAGAAGGCAATACTGCCCCAGTTTCCCAGAATTTCTGTTCCAGATTCCCGAAATCCAAAATATAAATTCTATTTGATAGAAATACCAAAGAACTATCTTTGTGATATATGAAATAAAAAATCATGTAAAATACACTAGTTGTATTTTTCTGCTGGAGTACAAAATTAAACAAATTATATTGAAATAAATAAAAGTAATGTGACATTATCTGAGTTCATTCCGCACACGTCTTAACAATGTTAGAGCATGATTCTATTAGTAAATTTATCATCTTCATTTTTTTAATTCAGAACTTTTATCTAAGAAAGTAGGAGAGTCTGCCTATGTTTGAACATTGATTCTCTTCTCAAGTTAACTTAGGTGACCCTATCAGAGGTACTCTCTAATACAGAGGCACAAACCTGAATCAAGTCTTGTAATTCTTCTCTACAAGGCTCCCTTGCTTTGTCCCAAGATGTTTGATGATTTGCCAGGGAAATATTGTTAGGGAAACAAGGTCCCCAAAAGGTGAGCAATAACACCAATCTGCTGAGCCCTCTCTGGTGGCTGCACCCTGAATTTTACAATTGATTTCTATCTGAGCCTACTGAAAAATTATTGTCTTGTGGTTTGCTTGGGAAAGGATCAGTGACCAGAGTTTAAGTACATGTACCCATTGCAGGGAAAAGCAATTACTAAATTCTTAGAGTATACATCTGTTTACACAAACAGTCTCAAAGTGATACTATCAAGCATAAGAAAGACCTTCTAATTTGAGATATATATACATATATATACACATATATGTATATATATACATAATTTCAAATATATATGTGAAATTTTCTTAATGAACCAAAGTGCTAAATAAAGTTTTCTGAAATTCAAATATTAAAAGGATATAAAAATATTTTCAGTTACTAATGGCCACTATCATCATATTATGACTAAATAGTAGGTGTTTAATATGCAAATCCTGTCTGGAGCTCTTGAAGACAAAAAGACTTCAACACTAGGAGATATGACTCTCCAGTTGTAAAGGTCTCTGGAAATATTTGGGGTCTGGGCATTCAGATAGGGCATCAAGGGAAGGGGCTTCTCATGCTCCTCCACTCACATCCCACAGCAACTGCCTTCTGCATCTGCTTACAAACTGAACTTGAGATGATAACTGAAACTAGCATAGATGCCCAGGTTCTATCTTTGCTTCAGCTCAAGATGTGCACCCCTGGAATCAGGAAGAGAAGCAGCTTTATCATACTCACTGCAATAAGTGGGGTTCTCATCACTCATATCTCCACAGTCATTGTCACCATCACACAAGTAAATTCGAGGAATACAAATATTCGTACTCTGACATTTTGTGTATCCAGACTGACAAGTGCGATCAGCTTGAAAAAAACAACCAGATAAACATTTGGAACATATCCACCAAATATATAGTATCAACACTGTCTATGCTAGCAGACCCAATGCAGACCTCACATCACTGGAAGGTAATTTCAAAGCTATTAGAGAAGTATGGTCCCTGACACTGATGTTAACCTACAGATTCTCTAGTGAAGAGATACTTCCAGCTGATGCGAATAGAGAGCTGAGGAGGACAGGTGGATTTATAATTTAAATTGTTTTCTGTATTTAATCATATCAACAAAAGGCCCAACTCAGACTATGGCATATCCACACAATGAAGCAATACATAGTTATAAAAATAATGATTTATATGTGGATATACAATGGCAGTATGATCTTCAGGGTATATTGTTAACAGTAAGAAAGCATGATTCAAAATAGAAGGCTACCTTTTGGGGGAAAAAAAAAGGTGATGATACAGGTTGAGTGTCCCTTTTCAGAAATGCTTGTGACAACAAGTGTTTCAGACATTTTTTGGATTTTGGAATATCTGCATATATATAATGAGAGATATTGGGGATGGGACCCAACATCTAAACAATAAATTCATTTATGTTTTCAAATGATAGCCTGAGGCAGCTTCATACAATTCATGATGTGGAATTTTCTACTTGCAGTTCATATCAGCACTCAAAAATTTCTAATTTTGGAGCTTTTCAAATTTGAGATATTTGGATTGGGGTGCTCAGCATGTATGTGTATGTGTGTGTGTGTGGACACACACAGAGAGAGAAAGAGAGAGAGAGATGTTTCTATTAAAAAAACAATTATAATAAAAAATAAACTAATGAACATTGTCACCCCTATGGAAAGATTAAGAAGGGTAAGGGTAGCTATGACAAAATAGAAAACTTTTGTAAATGTAGCTTGTCATAGTTTTAACTTTGGAGCTATGTACATTATTTTGTACAGACAAAAGCAAAGTAATCAAGGTGAAAAAAGAAAAGTGATTCTTAAAATCTGACAAAAATACTAAGGAGGCTAATTGTAAAAGAAGTTGATACAAGAACCTTACAAAGAAAATAATTTGAATGTGTTTAAAAGCAGTATATTGACCAAATGTCATGGTGGGGCATAATCTAAGAATAAGAAAGACCTTGCATATATTTATTGTTATAGAATTATTTCTGTGTTTGTAATAATCTTGAAATTATTAGACATTTCAAAATTATTGTAGAATAAAGGAAACAATAACATGTTAATGTCATTAGGAATCAAGATTTTAAGCACAAGAGAAAGGATGTATTTATAAATCTATTAAGTGAACAACCTATAATCTTAAATTTAAATGATAAATTCCAATATAATATTTTTTTCTTAAAAACTGCATTTGCCAGTTCTGTCCACTGAATAGGCCTACAGACAATGAAAATTCAGTAGGAATGGTCACTTAACACTGTGAATATGTCTAAATACCAAAAAAAGGATGACATCTCCTTGGATAAGAGGCTAATTGAAGGAATGGGACAGGAAATGTACTGAACAAAACAAGACTACACCACATAAGACCAAATGGAGTCACATCAAAGGACAGAGGACCAACTTCATAGGACTTCCACTGACCTAAGTAGGACAATCAGACACCAAAAAGAATAAATGTGGACATTGTTATTTAAACTCATCAAATATGTAAATATCCATGAATTCAATAATAGTAAACAAACATAAACTTAGTGCTCACTGATCACCAACTCCTTACTCTGAAAACTGACAAATGGAAAGAATTATTTCCCCTGCAGATTGTAATCACCATTAAATGATTGATAAAGGAAATTTATTTTTAAAGAACTTCAGTGAATAAATGTGGAGGGTATAATAGAATTTTAAAATGTCCACTTTGTAACATAATTGATTTATGCAACAACCACTCGTGGGTGCTAAAAGCACTGGGTGAGAATTTGATGGGAATTTGTTAAGGGCAGACTCAGGATGACACCGGAGTATACTGCCATGTGGAGTGAGACAAAGGTCCTATGCCTCCTGATGTGATGTAACAAGAAATTCACAGCTTCCCCAGCAAGCACTCCTAACCAGAGTGGAACCCAACACAAATAAACCTCTACATCTAAACTCCATTCACAGGAAATAAGAGGATTAAAACTAATTCAATGGATCAATTATAGGAGTAGTCAAATCCAGAATGTGGGCTATTTATCAGGAAAAATCCCCCAATTTTTCTAACAAATCAGGGACAAAAAGGATGAGAATGTTGTGACATAAAAGTGATTATGTCACTTTTTCAACAATCAAAATCAATGGGCAGATCTTACTTGAATTTTTTTTTTTTTTAGTATTTTTTAGTTGTAGATTAACACAATACCTTTATTGTATTTACTTATTTTTATGTGGTGCTGAGGATCAAACCCAGTGCCTCACATGTGCTAGGCAAGTTCTCTACCACTGAGCCACAACCTCAGCCCTTGCTTGAATCTTAATTTGAGCAGAATGCAGACCCAAATAAATACACTAGTGTGTAGTGTAGCTCTTATCTACAAAGTCACAAAACCAGTTTATAAAAGTCAAACTAAAAATAATTCTGGATCTTTTGTCTTCCTAAGATGCTAAGGTACAATTCAAAAATCAATTCAATATAAAAGCTATTTCCTAGAAAAACTAAAGAGGAAAACTATTTTAGTCAACATGATACAATATAACTTTTTGCACAACAAACATTGTTTTAGTCAGCTTTTTCACTGCTGTGACTAAATGATCTGACCAGTACAATTATAGAGGAGGTAAAGTTTATTTGAGGGCTCATGGTTTCAGAGGTCTTAGTCCATAGAAGGCTGGTTCCATTCCTTGGGGTTTGAGGTGAGGCAGAACATCATGGCAGAGGGGAGCAGCTCCCATGAGATCAGGAAGCAGAGAGAGAGAGAGTGAGAGAGAGAGAGAGATACTCCACTCTCCAGATACAAAATATATACCCCAAAGCCACGTCCCAATTCCCACCTCCTCTAGTCACACACTACCACTTCAGTTACCACTCAATTAATCCCCATCAGAGGATTAAATCACTGTTTGGGTTAGGACTCTCACAACCCAATCATTTCTCCTTTGAACCTTCTTGCATTGTCCCAAGACAATGTCTGTGAGCTTTTGGGGGACAACTCATAACCAAACCATAACAAACATTAACCACAATACACTTAGGCAATAATTTTTGTCAGTAACTCTTGGAAAAATGTTTTAAAACCAACAAAAATTTTATCAAGAGGATTTGTAATCTCACAGATCTGTAAATCATGGACAAAATATTCAAGATTAAAATATGCAACTATTGTATGGATCCACCAATTTAAGTGAATGAAAAAGAGGTATAGCTGTGGTTTACAGCATTTAGTGACTTTATGAAAGGGAAACTGTGTTTTAGAAAGCCTTTGTTTTTATGTAAAAATTTCAACTCCCGTGATCTAAGACTTGACATTCAGAAACACAGGAAGTACTGGAGATAGACTTACGGCAATTTCTCTCATCTGAAGTGCCATTATCATGGCAGTTATTTATGCCATTGCAGACAAACTCAAGAGGTATGCACCTCCCGTTAGTACAGGTAAACTCTGTGGTGTCGTTGCAGTTCCTGAACAGGCACCCGGCCTCATCACTATTGTCCCCACAGTCGTCATAGTAATCACAGCGATAACGATATTGGACACATCGCCCGTTGGTACAGGTGAAGGCCGTTGGCTGGCAGGTGTGAAATGCTGGGGGTGGGGGAGCATCAAAAGAAAACCTCTGGATGAAAGCATCATTCTAATTTCTTAAACAGTACAATTAAATAAAATGGACTCTGAGTTTACCTTCCCAGGCAAAAATGGCTGCAAATCGGACTGCATGCAAAGCGAGATAACACTTTCGTCAGATTAAGCAAAAATATGGTGAATGCTCTTTTTACACAAAGTATTGCAAGCAAAAATCAAAATCACTCCATTTTTCTATGATCTCAATTTAAAAGTTTATGTCAATCACAGAAAAGCATTCAAATGCAGTTTATTTGGGGAAGAAAAAAAAAAACTCCAAGCCCTTACATGGTCTGTTATGAAAAGGTACCCAACCTTTGAACTCCCTGAGAGAGTTCCACTGTCTTACTCATTTCATTCAAATGACAGCTGAGGAGGACTGGGAGTGACTTCAGTACAAGTATTGCATTAATGAATTTTGGACTATTATAATTAATAAAATAACAATCACCTATCAGATCTCTTGGTCTCATGCTGTCATGCTTGATAAGCATCACACCTTATGCTAAGCATTCTTAATATGGCTCTCTTGTCCTTCACAAGAACCCTAGTAATTGCTGCATTTTACAGATGAGTTGTCTGAAGCAAATAACTTTTCCAGGGCTATACAGATTATAAATGGCACAGCCGGGATTTTAATCCAGTGCTTTTGCTTGACCACTCCAGAGACAATTTAACAGAACGCACTCTGGGTTATCAGAGTCAATGTTTTCAGCTCTGACAGAATTCACAGGCGCTAATTTCAATCTCATTCACACACAGCAGGATTCTACTCCAAGCACCTGTCATAAAGATGTCCTTAGTGCCTAAGAAAAGCACCGGGAGTCCAACTCACCACAGACCATTTCCAGCTCATCACTGCCATCACCACAGTCATTGTCGTTATCACATTTCCACTGCTCGGAGATGCAGTGCCCGTTAAAGCAGGTGAAATGGGATTCATCACACCGGGCTCCTGTGTCCACGATGCAGTGTTTATTATCATTGGCTAGATACCATTGACCCTCATGTGGACACTGGCACTCTGCTCCATTGGGACCTGGTTCCCAGAAGAAGCACAGGATTAGTGCAGCAAACATTCAGGGTATCCTCCAGAACAGCATCTGCAACAGCTCGGACACGAAATACTACCCCTTAGCCTTTCAACCATATTTCAAGTCACTCTTCCGTTAAGAATGACAACAACCAATTTCTAATAAATGTGCTAATTCACTTTAATCTTCAAACAACTATCTCACATCTGCAATAACAATGTTTCTCTTTTCTCAGCAAGATTTACAAGGCAATGGTATCAAAAGACACATATTTGTGTGCCTTTTGTTCTTTAAAAAACTCCATGAAACACATATCTCACCCTGAAAAATCATCAGAAATACTTCACACTACAAACAATACTTCCTACGCAGAAAAATCGTATCTTTTTATAAGAAAAATAAGTTTATTTATGGAGTTTCCTCTGCAAGCCATGAAGTGGGATAGCCAAAGCCCGCATTTTCTACCTCCACTGAGCTTGCATTTAAAACACGGTCATCGGATGTCTCTGTGTAGAAAAGAAACCTCACGAGGTCTTTCTCTCAAAATATAACCCCATCTATTTCACAAATCACCTTGAAATCAAGGATCTTTTCTCTTCTTCTTAGAGATGAACATTCCTGCGGCCTCCCTTGCCAGCTGAGTTTACTATGATTATTCTCCATGTTTTCATCTTGGCAGGCAGCACCTTACCTGGTGCACAGATGTGGCTGCAGCCTCCGTTAAACTGATCGCAAGGATTGCTGCACTGCTGCTGTTCGTTCTTCCTCACAGTGGAAATACCCTTAGGCCGGACAGGCAGACTTGGGGTCATTGCCATCAGACCTGACCCATCATATTTGTTAGCTCGGTAAATTTTTTTTGTGTAGAAGTCGGTCCAGTAAATAAACTGGCCGTAGAGGGTCAAGCCGAAAGAATGAAAGGCTGTGCTGACAATGACTTCACGGTCCATGCCAGTGAGAGTGCTGCGCTCAATCCTCTGCCTGAAGTGGAGAGGGAAAAAAGCAAGAAATTGCTGAAATGTGGAAACATAATGGTTAGGCCCAGGCATTCATTTACACACACCCCCAACTGTCTTTTCAAGTGGGGTATATGGCAGCTGGAAATGCTTCTTTTGATGATGGGAGGCCTTATTCGCTTACCAAACAATGGCCTACCCATATTATTGACTCCAGAGATGAATACAAACTATAAGAGACGACAAAAGGAATCAAGCTGGCATTAAAAACAAGAGAGCAATACGAAAAGATGCAAGTCATGCATGGAACTTGGTCGGGAGCACTCTGTAGACTCCCAAAATAATGTTCACTCTTTGTCCTGCCCAGTCCCTTGGTGACTTTCTCAACTTGACATTTATTGAGTACTTTGAGGTACTTATGATCTAAATCATAACAAAACCATTCAAATGAGAAAATTAGCAGTTTTGTTTTAAATGAAAAAATGAAGGAAAGATTTAGATTTTGAACTCTGGACATGACAAGACCAAATTCATGAGGAAATACTCAAGAGAAGTTAAAAATTCCTGACAGGTGAACAACATTCACATTAAAAAAAAAAAAATCATTTCATCCTTCAACTATTAGGATGACTGGAATGTGAGACATTTGGGGTTATTTGGACAAACTACATACAAAATTAGACTTGACAAAATGTATAAGGAAAACATTATGAAATTTGCTGAGAAAAAGCATGCCAGAGGAAAAGGAGAACTTGAGAAGATGGCCAAAAGTCAAAAACCAAAGAAGATCATGTTTTCAAAGACACTGAATGATAAAGCTCAGGGAAAAATTTAATATCAATGTAGATGTAAAAGTCATTCATGTCAGGCATGTTGGTGCATGCCTGTAATCCCAGAGGCTCAGGAGGCTGAAGAAGGAGGACTGCAATCCAAAGCCAGCCTTAGTAATTCAGCGAGGCCCTAACAACCTAGCAAGACAAAAACAAAAAACAAAAAGGGCTGCAGATGAGGCTCAGTGTTAAACACCCCTGGGTTCAATCCCCAGTACCAAAAATAAAAAGTAAAAAAATATTTTCTAATAGTTACCTAGAATCTTTTGATCATAAATTGAGTAGTTACATTTGCAATTAAAGTTGAAATTATACATACATTTAGTGATATATCTTTAGATGTCTTTTAGCTCATAATTATTCAATCTTACAATAAAGATAAATTTTCACAGATAGAACATAATATAGAATATATTCATCAAGTTAGAATATCATATAGTTCCAAAAACTATGATTCTATGTTTTGGAAATAACTTTCTATCAAATTACATTTTCATCACATTAAGCAAATCTCTCTGCTTTGGAAGTAGGAGGAAGAGCCCCTTTTCTCAACTCCACATGAATAAGGAGAGACACATACAGACTAGCATCCGCCCAATACAGAAGGTCTGTCTCATAGTCCAGAGTAAGTCCATTGGGCCAAACCAGGCTGGTGTTCACAATAGGGACCCGGAAGTTTCCTCCCAGGGTGGCTCTCTCGATTTTGGCATTAGTGCCCCAGTCAGTCCAGTACATGTACCTAGTCATCCAAAAGAAGAAGTCATGATTAGTTCCAGGAATCTCACAGTCCTTTTCAAAATAGTAGTAATCTTTAATTACAAATTGCCATTAATATGGGGTAAGGGAAGGAACCTACTTCATTGCTAGCCACACGACTTGCCCAAAAGGGATGAGCATTGATCTCCTAGGATGCTGCCAACTTTCCTCCCACAGGGATGAACTCGGAACTCCCCTTTCCAGGTAAGAACCACTTAAGGCTCTTCTACCTTTCTATCCATAGTCACAGGATTATAAACCCTTAAGATATTGGCTCTCTATGCACATAAAACAATTTCTGGCCCCACTTCCTCCAGAAAACAGCAGACAAAAATACAGCAAAGAAGGCCATGACATACCCTCGGCAAGGATCTAACACAATGGCTCTTGGTTTTGAAACGCGGGCTATCACGGTGCGCTTAGATCCATCTTCAGCCATGGAACTAATGGTCTGGTTGTGGTAGTCACTGTAATAAATTCTTCTATTGATCCAATCAAAGGCAATGCCATCAGCAGTCCCTACATCTGGACACACACCAGCAGAGAGACACAAACACACATGAAGATGTCAGAATCTTACTATGAACTAAAAATACTAGGGCCAGGTGCAGAGGTGCAAACCTGTAACCTCAGATACTACAGAGACTGAGACAGGAGGATTACAAACTCAAGACCAGCCTTGGAAATTTAACAAGGCCCTGTCTCAAAATTAAAAAAAAAAAATAGAAACAGTCTGGAGCTATAGTTCAATACGTTGAGGCCCTGGCTTTGATCCCCAGCATCACCAAAGAAATTTTAAAAAAAAAGAAAAAAGAAAAAATTCATTCATGCATGTTGACCCTGTTTTATCTACATCTGAGATAAACTCCAGTTACAGTGCACTTACCCGAAGCAACGACAGTTGGAGAATGGATCCCTGAGTACAGGCTGACAAAGGAAATCTGGCCATGTTCAGAGTCTAACTTTTGTGTGAAGTAGATTCTATTATTTACACTGTCATAGTCCAGAGCAATGGCAGTTTTTTCCACATTTATTGCTTGGAAGGGTGGACTGTGGTCTTCAGGGTCAAAGTGTAGACTTCTCAAAGAATCATCCAAGGCAAAAATGAGGAAATTTTCTGTTGAAATGGCACAGCTCTTGCCATCATGTTCCAAGGTCCCAAAGGCACAGCCACATTTTGGAGTAGGCAAATCAGGCATAGCAAAGCAGAAATGAGAGCACCCACCATTATTTTCCAAGCAAGGGTTGTTGTTGACCTCCACTGGTGTCCGGGGCTGGACATTCTCATCAAAGATGGTTACATCTCTTAGCCAGTTGATATTGTCTCTTATCACTGTTGGTGGCTCAGTGTTCTCCGGTTCCTTGCTAGCTTGGAAGATTTTTTTCAAATTCCTATCTACCCATATGATAGAATTTCCAAAAACAGTGATACCATAAGGAGTAGGGTAACGACTGCCGTAACGAACCACTTCGGATTCCCCTCCATCAAGATGGATCCTTGCAATTATATCTAAAGAATCATCAACCCAATAAATAAAGCCATTGCTGTGGTCCACTGCCAAGCCCCGTGGTGTGACGATGCCCTCTGAGACAAGTACAGTTCTATTGGTACAGTCAAGAAAAGAGCGTTCGATCTTTGGTTTCTGCCCATAGTCAGCCCAAAAGAGGTATCTGTTCTTGGGGTCTACAACGATATGCCTAGGCATGTCTACTGTGACCTTCAGGAGAACACGGCGGTAGGTGGTATTGATCCGCAGCACTTCAATCAGTGTTTCAAACACAAAGGCATTGGTGAAGTAAAGGTTTCCTAAAGGAAAATAGAAGAGGATGCTAATGAATGGAAAACTGAGAAGAAAAAGGGAAGGGAAGACCTTTTCAAATTCAGGACAAAATATGTAAAGTTAAAGTTAGGGTCAGTAAATGCTATCATTTCCAAGATAATAAATAAATATTTCAGGGTAGGCTTAGAAAAATAAGCACTTACTCTTACGAACTAAAAGATCTTCAAATTTAGAGAGAAGGTGCCCATCTTCAGCTTCTAAAGCAGACTAGAATTCATAGCAAATGTCCTAACTTACTTTCTACCAAAAGGTATATTTTCCAGAACCTCCTTCCTCTTCTACCTGAAGCACTGAATTTTTAACACCCACTTCAATATACTTAAATACACATTATCATGGCAGTTAATTCTACTTTGACATGACAAAAGAAGCATAGAGGGACAGCTGTCAGCACCTCCTGTTGCTATGAATATTATGGAAGTCTCTCTGTGTTTATGAGTAGCATGAGGTATTTTTCTAGCCTTTCTAATGAATGTAGTTGTTCTTATTCCATGGACCTTCTAAAAGCCACCAAATCATGGTCCCTTCCCTTTGAGTGTTACAGCACAATATAAACACTAGAATAAACAACAAACGTGTGAAGATAGTACCATGAGTAGGGAGTGATACCAAATTATTGATTCCATGTAGTTTAAAATCTGTTGTTGAATTATCAATACTGCTTACCAAGGCATACATATTTTGTTCCTGTATCTGACCCAAAACACTCTCAAGAAATCAAGCCAATATTAAATATGTTACTGGTATCTTTTTTTCATTACCTAGCTCTACTTTAGGGGTATGTGTGTGTGTGTGTGTGTGTGTGTGTGTGTGTGTGTGTGTGAGAGAGAGAGAGAGAGAGAGAGAGAGAGAGAGAGAGAGAGAGAGATATCTCCAATCCTTTAATCCAGAATTCCCAAACTTTTTTCCAACAGGGCCAGATAAAAAATATTTTAGGCTCTGCAATGTATTTGGTTTCTTTCACAAGTACTCAACTCTGCCATTGAAACATGAAAGCAGCCATAGACTGCATGTATAAAAATGAATGAGCATAGCTCTGTTACAATAAGACTTTATTTGCAAAAAGATGCAGTAGGCTATATTTATTCTACCATCCATAGTTTGCTGACCCTGCTTTATCTGTAGTCTCAGAAATAGAAATGGTAGTTAGGAACTCAGTTAAAGCCTTACTTAACTATACTACCATATTTACTATTTGCAATAAGCTTTCTTATAGACCTAGATTTTCATAATAGATGTTAATATTTCTAAGGGTTGCCTACTTACCAAGCTTGATAACACACATTGATACCTATTTTGACTAGAATTGGATTATACTCCAAAAAATTGTAACACATCCATTTCCCAGAGTATCAGTAAAAAGGTGTGGTAATTCAAACATAAGTGTATAAATCAATACAATTAAGTTAATGTATACTGCACCAGGCATACCAACAAACTGCTAACAGAAGTACCTAAGGACCAAAAAGACTTTTATACATTAACAGGAAGAGCAATTAATAATTTCAACTAAAATTGCTTGGCTTTAAAATATGAACTTCGTTTTATGATTTGCATTATAGTTAATATCCCTTTTTCTTTGAAAATTTAGACATTTCTGATTCAGGAATAAGTATAAAATCTAAGTATGAAAAACACAGATTCACATAATTTAACATTTCTAGTCATTTTTGCCTGCAGTTTTGATTGTGCTAATAATAGAATAATAGAAAATTAGATGGTTAACCTAATGGGTCTGTCAACTAAAACACCTTATCATTTATTTAATAAACATACAGATTAGTCTAAACATACAATTTATCTCAAATGACCTCAAAGATTATCTAGAAAAATAAATCAATATCACTTGTAGTTAGGTTAAACTCCTCAGCATTAGATGACAGAGAGGCAAACACAAAAAATTTTTCAATAAAATCACTCTATAGCTTACGTACCTGCCACCCAATCCACCGCAATGCCACGGACTCCATTTCCTCCTATCCCGTATGTAATGATGTTTGTAAAAGAAGACCCATCTGGTTTGATTCTACGGATTGCATTATAAGATGCCACAGAGCTGCTAAAATCACACCAGTAAATAAAGCCAGAGGCCACATCAACATCCACATGTAGCACATTTCGCCCTAGAACATTTAGGAAAAGATCTTCAGACAATGCTCTAGCTGGAAATAGTGCTTTTAAACACCCACCCTTCCTCTCAACCCCCCATTCCCAACTCCCTGCCCTAACCATCCCACTTGTTAGGAGACAAAACTATTTGTTTACCAGCTATAACAAGTATACTTACCATCCAAATCTTGGCTTCTGAATAATATTTCCAATAGCAAGGAGCTCCAGCTCCTGAGAAAAAGGACTGATTATAGGTTTGGGACATGATTGCAGGTTTGGGACAGACATGAGCCTGGAATATCTTACTGTACCAAGAAGCAAGGAATCACTCAAACACCAATGGGATTGTGTCAAAAAACAAGGAGTCACTGGAAGAGACTTTCCCCAGCCAAAATGGATGGATCAGAGCAACCAAAGATCAATTATGTAATTGACTAAAACACACTAATTTTTAAAAACTGAAACTTGAGTCCACAGGGATAATATGTTTTTTTAAAAGACAAACTGGGGAGCTGGATTTGTAGCTTAGTGACAGAGCGCTTGCCTCACACGTGTGAGGCACTGGGTTCAATTCTCAGTCCCATATAAAAATAAATAAAATAAAGCTATTGTGTCTGTCCACAACTAAAAAAAAATATTAAAATAAAAGATAAACTAGGATGGGAACTTCCCTTTATAGAATATTATCTAGGAATGTAAAGGAATGATAGAATGAGAAAATCACCATTTGTAATCCCCGTTGAAATAATCATTGCAGCTACAAATCATCAATGGCTGCTAAAAACAATGGGTAAAGATGCTGGGGACCAAGATATTCACAGGACCAAAACATAACTCCATAGATTTCATAGAAATTGAAAAGGGAGAATATACCTTTATAAAGTAGGGATTTGGGGTGACCAACTTAACCAAGCAATTAAACTTAAGTGGAGTTACAAGCAGGACAAGATGACATTGTGGTCTTCCTAATAAGATTCCAAGTCAAGTACACAGTACCCCCTATCAAGTACTGCCAAATGTTTTTAACCTCAATGTAGTCAAGCAACTAGAGCTAACTTCCATTTGATGGGAAATGCAGGGTACGAATTGAGTGACAGATGAAATGACCTAAGAAAACAGACAAATTCTTCATGCAGAATTCTAAAAACAATAATAGATCTATCTCTTTTTTTTAAAAAAAAATTAATATTACATAAAAAAAACTAGGAGGAATTTTTCCAGATTAAAGGAAAATAAAGAGACATTCTAAGCGCAGTGCATAACTCTGGGTTAGATCTTGGCTAGAATAAAACAACACCTATATACAACATTTTGAGGTCAACTGGACAAATAATGAATGTAAATATCAGATAATAATGCCCGTTGGAGCTGTAAGCTGAAGTAGACTGGGAAAAATTGTCATGAGACCTGATACCTGAAATTCACTTCCAAAAGATTCATAAAAATGTGTGTCTAAGTGTGTGTGCACACACATGCATACACAGAGAGACTGAAAACTCAGATGTGATGAAACATTAACAACTGTTAAATTTTGATGTCAGGTATCAGAAAGTCTACTCTACCTGTCTTTCAATTTTTCTGTTTGAGATTTTCCAAAATGAAAAGTGGGAAGACAAAAACTATTGATGTTTTAGTATCTTTACAAGATGATAAATTAGATCCACAACTTTTTAGAAACAAAAAGACAAAGATGAGTCATGATAGCAGGGAAACATGAGCATGAAGCAGGTGCCAGGTGTGTCTGCGTCCTTCACCTTTCTATCTGCACTGACCATGTCTCCTACCCCTCTGTGCCCTTCGTCCTTTCTCTTTCCTTCCTATCCTCAATTCCTCTATTCCTACTTGTGCCTTGTGACTGTCCTAAACTCTTAATTCCTCTTGTGGTAATGTACACCTGCAAAACTTGGTTCATCTAGGAGTCACATTATCATTGTATACATTCAGAGCTTACAAGCAAACTCTGAATCTTTGCTGTTTAAAGAGCAACAAAAATATGTTATTAAGGAGAGAATTGTATTGTGAACTCTTACTTCAATTCACCAAATATATACTAATCAATCAGATCTCAGACTATTTCAATACTATATTAAATAGTCGTGTGCCCTCTATCCTAAATCTCCATTAACAGTCGGAAATAGAGCACTGTTCTGAACACCAACCCTGAAACACTTCTTGCACTCATGCTACATTCTCATTGCTCTAGGTCATGGTCCTCAGGAACCAGCAACCTCTGCATGCACTGGGAACCAATTAGGAATACATATTAATATCCAAACCCCAGACTACTAACTCAAAAATCTAGGAATAGGTTCTGATCTATGTTTGACAGTCCTCTCCAGATGATGCTGATACACATTAAAGTTTATAAACCACTCTAGGCTCAGTCAGGCTACTTAAAGGAAAAGACAAGCTTCATCATGTGCTGAACATAAACCTGAAGAAATGCTTTTATGGTACCAAGATTCAGCTTGGCCTCAGATATAGTTAAGTCTTATTTCTGAGTTGGCATACCTTGGCCGGCCACTGGCACCATGGCCTCCGAATGATCTGACAATTCCAAGCTAAAGCCTCTGATTGCAGACAGCATCGAAACAACAATGAAAGACTTATATGGAGAACAGGTCCGATTATCAGGATTGAGTTTAAATCCAGTGGCGCAGGCACAGGAGAATAGCCCTCCTGGTACAGGCAGGCAAATCTGCTGACAAGCATTCACATTGTTGCTACAGCCATTTGAGGATCCAGCAATGTCTAAATGAAATCAAAATCAGGTTGTAACTTTTGATCCTACCTACTTGTCACTCCAATTCAAATTTTTAAAACTCAGTCACCAAATGATTAATTATAAAAATTAATAACACACATATTTTTGGGTTAAAAGCCTAAAAACAATATTGAGATACTTCAGCTGATACAATAACACCTACAAATATTAAAAGAGTACTACAACTATTGCACAGCAGTTAGAAAATGGGGCATCAGTTGTTTTTCTTCCATAAAGCATGCAAGAATTAGAGAAGTCAATATACAAATCTATTCACTTTTGCCCTCTTGACCTATGCACTAGCACTTAAAATTATATTAGTTTAATTACATGATAAACTATATGATGGATGTTTGTTTTAAACATATTAAATAAGAATATTTAAAACATATTTTTCCACATGCAAGAAAAATAAACACCAAGTGACAAAACTAGGTTATAGGACAGAAAAGAAATTCACAATCTTTGGTTAGAAACTAAAAGCTATAAAACACCCCAACTATTTTTAAAATCTCTATTATAACACCAATTTACAGGGGCAAATCCAAAGCTAAATTATGTCTGAAAAAAAACATAATGAAATAGACAACATCTAAGAATAATCCCTTTACGATTCTACCCCATTAACATTTTCCCAGCAGTCATCCAACAAATATTCTCTATTCTTGCTACTGGACCTAGAGAACTAAACAAAACAGACAAGACGCCTCTCCTTACAGAGGTTAGATTCCGATAAGGAACACAGACAATAAAACAAATAAATACATAATGTGTCAGGGAGGGTTGTAAAGCAAAAGCAAATAGCCAAAAGTGATGGGAAAAGGATGGGAATAAATTTACTCTGAAGTCAATCTGGTCTTCCAGATGATGTTTAACCATGCTTAAGGCATGGTTAGCATTTTAAAAGACGTTCTGGGTAATTTCCATTCACAAGCATGTTACACACACAGACAATGTGTGTGTGGACAGATGCTTAGAGATGCCAGTGCATAGATGTGTGAATCTACATCACACATCCATGAAGGCCTGGCAGTGACAAATACTTACTGCGTCTGTGATAAACTTGAAGGCCCCTCAGATTTGGAACATTATCTCTCAAGACAACTTTGTTGGCCCCAGAGGCCTTGTCAACTCTTTCGATGACCTCATACTCCTCATCAGTGTAATACAGAAAGGAATCATAGACAGCAATTCCCCACGGGTGGGAAAGATGGTGCACCAGGATCATTCGCTCTGTACCATCCACGTTTCCTCTTTCAATCTACAGAATCACAATTCTCATTAGTTTCACTGATTCATAGTGAAATCAAAGAACATTTTGAAGCTAATACTCTCCTAACAGTAATACCTCACACTTAAACGGCCTCTATGGTTTGTAGTGCTTTTTCTTATCTGTTGTCTGAGTGGAGCATCGTAAACTAGACTGAGCAGGAGGTCAGGCAAATATCACTTTGAATATTTCATTGATAACAAAGTCAGTTAGCTTTCTCAGCTAGCATGGTGAAGAAAAGGTGGCTAAACCTCTAGCCCCTGAGTGTGATATTCTGGTCAAGGATACACTGAAATGTCTAACATCAGCCATCACACAGGAGTCGACTGACCCTGGCTTTAACATGTTCACCAACAATTTCAGTAATAGGGATAGGAAAAGTGCCCCTTCCCAAAATCACAGGGCAGCAAGAGTGGATGAGAGCCAGATAATGCTATTATTATGGCTTTGGTAACTGGAAAAGAACCCATAAGAATGGAGTCCTCAGGGGAAATGACAAGTAGCGTGCTTCTTGGAGAAAAACAAAATGTACATGCCACTGTTTTCACTTCATCCCCAAAACCTTCCAAGTGCCAGGACCTGAGCTGGGTATGAGAGAAACAAGGTCTGACTCACTGCCTCACTGGACAAGGGAACTTGGCAGTTTCAAGGGGAGGTAGGGGGCTGTGCCCCAGAAACTATTGAACATTCCAGAGGCCAGAGCACAGGGAACCTAAGAGTTGCTGGTGACTATACCAGATTCGCTAGAGGAGCACAGCTGGAGTATCAAATGCTGTCCCTCCAGCCCAGGGTTCTCAAGTGAACAGAGATCAAACTTGTGGACTGTGGGCTTATGAAGGCAGCATGACTCCAACACACAAACAGGGTTCAGTAATGGGGGCCACAGTACAGTCAGGATGTGGAGGTGGCAGAAATAGGCTGGATATAAGGGAAGAGGCTGAGGTTGACTTAGTGAAGGGAGTACTGTGAGGATAGTTGCCCAGGAGAAAGGATGGAGAGTCACAAGATCACAGATTCAGGAGTGTAGAGCAGGTGTGGAACTGGAAGGGGAGGGAGGGAGCTGCCGAGCATGCCTGGCAGGTGCTAACCTGTGTGCAGAAACTATGCCAAGTGACAGAGCTTCCTCATCATTGTACACATGCATCCAAATCTGCAAAGTCTTTCACACATGCCTCTAGTTCTTTTTAATCCTCAAAGTCTGTCATCATTATAAGTCCATATTAAGAATAAAGTTGGCACTTGCTGAACACAAAATGAACTGAGAAGAAAACCTACTGTACAGTATTATGGAGATCGTCAGTGTCAAAGATCAGAAATGACTACTGTTTAAAAAGTAAGGAACATATTCAAGTCATCATCCAAAGCAGTGATTAGTTGATCAATTATTATTATCAAGCACTTCCTATATGCCTCACATCAGCTCAGTTGCATGCGCATAGCAGTGAAGGTCAGGTACTATTTCAATGAAACTTCATTATTCTGGTTCCTCATTAAAGAATATAATGAACTCTTATCTTGAAGTTTAAAATTACCAGTAAAGGAAATTTCACACGTGCATCAACCACATTTGGACATTAGAGAAGAACATGTAGCTAAGAAAGAATGCTGAGCTCAGAACCTTGCTCAGTCTCTTCCCCTATCCCCCATCGCAGTTGGAGAATCTAGAGTATTTTCAAAGAAAAGCATTAAAATCACTAAAACATGAAATATATGTCTCTAAAGGACAAGTATGAAAGGACAAATGGAGTTAATTTATCCTGAGGAAAAACAAAAACAAAAGTTGGGGAGGGGATAGAATTAATGAATAGCATTCTATAAGGAACTATTATATCCATACTGCAAAGAGCCAGACTTCAACTAGGGCAAGATTTGAGTAAGTGGGGGAAGTCATTGGGAGAAAGGGCAGTAAACACTGGTCAAGTTGCCAGACAACTCAGCACACTCAGAATCAGCACTCCAGCTCAGCAGGGAAGAACCAAGGGAGCTCATACCACTCCTCTGCTGGTGACTGCCCAGTAGAGTTTCTGCTCCTTGAGGTCAAGGGCGATATTCTCTAGGTGTTCAAGGTTCCCAGTGAAGAGAATTTTTAAAGATGTACCATCCATATTAGCACTTGCAATCTTGGCAGGAACCCCACTGTCCGTTCCTTGATCTGACCAATATAGTTTCCTGCAACCATGAAAAACACCAGCATTTAACAAAACAGGTGGCTATGAGGGTGAATGGCATATATAACTGAAATATTTGATGAAAATGTGTTTCTTGTCCTTAAGGTGCTTACAGTCCAATGTCAATATCAGTGTCAAGACAATATCAGTGTCTTGTATACAATGTGTTATGAGCATTTAACCAGTGTTCTATTGATGTCTACAAAATTCCCTAGTGAATTTTGGGGCACAGGCCATTTAAATTGGTGACTAAAACAGGAGGCTAGGATCTTCCATTGATGGCTAAAGCTTTAGCTTGTATGACAGACGGAAAGCTGATGACAAAGAAGCAGCCTACATCAACTGTCAATCCCTCTTCAGAGAATCACATAAAACCCAGTACACTAGGAAGGTCAAAGTCAGTATAAAAAGTTGCCAACTACATATCCCTGCTCACTGATCAGACCTCTTATTCAATTCTCTTCCAAAACACCTTCTACCACAAGACCAGATACTTTCTTGATCTGATTTCTATTATGAAAAATGAAAAGTTTTTCCAGGCACGGTGGTGCATGCCTGTAATCGAACAGCTCAGGAGGCTGAGGCAGGAGGATCATGAGTTCAAAGCCAACCTCAGCAACTTAGTGAGGCCCTAAACAACTCAGTGAGATCCTATCTCTAAGTAAAATATGAAAAAGGACTGGGGATGTGGCTCAATGGTTAAGTGCCCCTAGATTCAATTTCCAGCCCCACTCCCAAAAAAAAGAAAAGTTTTGAAATTCAATTAGCATGCTCACATCAGGGAGTATTTCTGACTTTTTTCCTTCATATTTCACAATTAAACCAAGGAACTATATTCAATATGTTCACACACAGCACTACCAAGTCCAAGATATATGAAAATTCATTACAATATTCGAAGGGCTGCTTCCCATTTCCACTGACAACATAATTTGTTGAATCCAAGTTTCAATCCTTTTTTATCTCATCTCCCACTACAGCCTCAACAGGTAATCTTTCTACATCTTTTCCCAAAGTACTCAAGGCAAAGAGTCTTCATTCACATATCCACCACCAAATCAATACACTCATCTCATTGATTTCAACTCTAAATTTCTTTGCCTCTAAGGTCACAACTGAAATTCTCTGCTTTGACCAAACTCTGCCATCTCTTCTGTGCTTGACCAAACTCTGCCATCTCTTCTGTGCTTGACCAAACTCTGCCATCTCTTCTGTGCTCCAATTTTGTTTTTCCTATTAAAATTGTTCTTTGACCTTAACCCTGCCTGAACTCCAAACCTCTGTCCCTCTGCACCCAGACCTCACTGTAGCCATTTCAACAATATTCTTATTTATCCTCTTGAACTCCCATTGTTTCTACCTTGCTAATTTCTAACTCCTACTTCCTGTATGTTTTTCCCTCTCCTCTCCCATTCCAGGCTACCAAAAGTTTGCTGAACATAGCACAAAACTTAAGCTACTCAAGAGAGTAGTAGAGTGAAGATTCTCATCCCTGGTTGACTTTATATCAAGTTTCCCATACTGTCTTTTGCAAGTCATTCCTATTCTTCATAAATTCCTGTTTCCTTCCCTGTAACTTTCACTCTCAATTAATTATGTCTTCATTTTTGGACTTTTGTCTACTCCCACAAATATGCTCAGGCTCCCCTCGTCTAAAAAAATAGTTTTCTGTTACATGTGACCTACAAGGTGATCTTTCCCTAATTCTTTGATACAAAATTCATGAGAGTAGCCTAACCCTAACATTTTCACTCTTCCACTCCTTTCTATTGATTGAACATCCTCTCTCAAATGTCACCAGGGACTCTATGATTGCCTCAACCCTTTATTAGTGATCATCCACGGAGATATTTTTCTGTAGCAAAAGATTCAATGACATTGACCACAATGTTCTCAAAGTTGTCTCTTTAACGAGCACTCAAAACACACAAAAGTCTTTGTCCTGTTTCTCTTCCCACTTATCCTGACAAATCTAAACCTTTCTAATTGCTTCCCAACCCAACTGGGCAGCTCTAAGCTACATGAACATAATCTTGCTTTTCTACTCCTTTGCTCTTGAGCTTAATCCCTCACATCATAGGTGATTCCTCCAAAGTCAACTCTGCCTATTATATACTATGGCTGATTTAAGATTCAGGCCAAATGACCTAGGTTACTGATATTTATACACAGGCTTTATCCTTCTTACTAAGCTATAAATTCTTGAGGTTACAGATTATGACTGTAATTATCCTTGTGTCTTCTCCCTAATACCCCTCTTCAGCCCCCTGTCGGAGATTGCTTCTACTTGTTAAAATCAATGTCTTCCTCTTCTTTCTGGGTAAAAAGCTGGACTCATTTCCTTCCTAGGTCAGCTATGGGTAAGTGACTGAATTCCAGTTGAAGGAATGTGAGCTTGGTGATGTTCCCTACTTGTAGGTCAGGCCCATAAGAACCTCCCAGCACATTCCTGAATGTTCTTTTCTTTACTACTCCAAAGATGTTGACACTCACAATGACCTTGGAAGCCTCCTCCTGAAGACAGCAAAACTGCCATCAGCCTAGGTCCCTGTGACTATATGGAATAATTTCCTCCATCCTCTGCCCAAGCTCTGCTGCTGCCCACATAGAAAACCAAATTATTTCCTTTGAACCATTACATATTTTGGCATTTATGTGCTTCCACAGTTAACCTGTCTTAACCAATACACCATCCAGCAATAGGTGTACAACACATAAATGCCATATGAATAAAAAAATGAATGAATGGACTCAGGTTTCAAGAATGGAACTTCAAATCAAGGAGGTCCTTCTTCTAAAAAGGATAACAGAAAACTAGGACAAGCCAGCAAGCATAGAGTGGAATTTTTGTTTTGGAGTCTTTGATAGGTTGAATTTAGTTAGTATGTCATCCTTATTTGAGCACTAATACAAATTACTTCTTCAGTTCCCATCCAGGCCTAGGAATGTGATGACTTCTAAACAGAAAGTCAAAATCCACCTGGAATGAAATGACCATTTCTTTTAAAAAATGAACGCTCATATTTTACTTGTTATTTCTGGTTTATAATATGAAACAGTAGAGCAACAAAATTAATAACTGATTAAACTGACTGGAAGACTCTAGTCTACATCCAATAAGACCTTGTTCTCCTGGTGGCCCTGTGACTGGCCTCCCTCCAACCCAATCCAACCAATCTTTCCGTAATACAGATTCAGTTCTTTCATTCTCTTCCTCAAAATTCTCTACTGGCTCCTTATTACTCAAAAGAATAAAGTCCAATTCACAACATGACATTAAAGGCCCTCCACAATTTGTCTCCAAATGACCTCAGCAGCGGCATCTCCCATGTGGTCAACTGCTCCCTACTCTAAGTCCCTCTCACAATCAAGTTAAATTCCATCATGCTCCTGTGCCTTGCCCACCCCTGGGCTCACCTATTATTCCCCAGATGCAACACACTCTCCACTTACAGGAAACTTCTCATCCTTCAAGGTCTGCTGCCAATGACCTTAGTTCCCTTAAAGCTTTCAGTGTTCAAGATTGGAATGCATTTTAAGTCTCATAATTCTATTTTTCAATTCCTAAAGTTCTTGATTTGGAATTAATTTTCAGTCCAGTGTTATTAATTTGAAAAACACAGAACAAAGTACGAATTATATCCTTTACATTAAATATAACTCAAAGCTGTTTCTCTTCCTCACTGAGGTCTATAGTTTTCAAATGTTGACATAGGAAATCAGAAAATGCCCGAAGTTTAAAATTCTACCAGACAATGACATTAGCAGGAATGGTGCTGTTACGAACGCGCGTGCCACTCACCCACGCACAGGATCAACAGCTATGCCTATTGGAAAACCTACTCCGAGAGCTGTGCCATCGTTGGTGATCAGCGTTTTTCTGTATCTGGTATCTCCCCGGAGTGTCAACACCTACAGCACAAAGTCATTTATTAGAACTGAATTTCCCTGGGAAACAAACACAGTTGAAATGAAGAACTTACACGGCAAATGCTAAAACATGATTAGGGATGAATGAGGGACAGTTGCTAGAGATGTGGGGGATCTCTAATCACATTTGAGGGCTTCAAGAAATCAGTTCAATAGGAAATCAGAGTTCAAGAAAGGCAAAATCACCTTCCAAATTCCTATTTCCAATGCACCTAAAATTTTAGAAGGAACTGACATGGATGAGAGAGATTCAAACGGATGAACATACAGAACCACTGCCCAGAGAGACTGCAGAATGCCATCAGAAGCAGCTGAGAGAATCCCCTAGAAGACACAGGAGCCTCAGCTCCCCTGTGCTCCGGTGACAGGGCTGTGGCACTCAGTGGCCCATCACTGCAAACAGCTCATCAAAGCAGTCCAAATGCACTCAGAGTTCAGCGAATCCTGTTTCAAGTCAATAGCCTGAGTTAAAACACACAAGTTCAAATCTTTGCCTTGCCAGGTCCTGACCAAATGATCTGTGGCAAGAAATTCATCTCTGAATGTAGTTTCTTCACCAGTAAAATGTGGATTTTAGCAGCCCCTTCTGGCTAGAGCTCACAGGACTGAAAGACAATATAGGGAAAGCACTTAGACCAGCACATGGCATGACTGTGTTTAATACAGGTCTCCTATTTTTTATTGGTCCATTTATGGGTTACTTACTATGTACTAGGCATTAAGCGATTCATTATCATATTTCCATCCTCACAAATAATTTTGCGAGGGAAATACTATTATGCTCACATTATGAATGATGAGAAAGAGAATTACAGAATAAAATTGACCAGTTGTGCTATGTGCATGTATGAACAGATCAAAATTAATTCCACCTTTATGAATATCTATAAAGCACCAATTAAAAATCAATAAATAAATAGAAAAAGACCAGTAGAGTAGAGGAAGGGGAGTAAGAAGAGGGAGGAGGGGAAGGAAAGAGGAAGCACTGGGACCTGAAATGGAACAAATTACATTCCATGCATGTATGAGTATGTCACAATGAACCCCACTATTATGTATAATTATAATGCACTAATAAAAACATTTGTTAAAAAGAGGCCTAGGGAGGTTCAGTGTCTTTTCCAATGTTTCCATTTTTAGTTATTATTGTTGTAATCACAATGTTAACAAGACATGCTTACAAACATGGGTTATCAGACTAGCAGCACGTTTCTTATGGAAATGTGGCTATTTTAACATGCATCTGAGGCAGTCAGAGAGACAT
This sequence comes from Sciurus carolinensis, assembly GCF_902686445.1. Taxonomy (NCBI): domain Eukaryota; kingdom Metazoa; phylum Chordata; class Mammalia; order Rodentia; family Sciuridae; genus Sciurus; species Sciurus carolinensis. The sequence goes on from NC_062215.1 coordinate 119,223,961, forward strand.
CTAGTAAGGAATTAGAAAATGCCTGTTGACTTGCATCAGGGTTTTCTAAAAAATTCCCTTTCAGAACAAATGGACTATTTATATGTCTGCATCTCTCCCTCCCTCCACTCCCCCACCCCACCCCCACCCCACCCCACACACACAATTCTCTCTCCCTGGTTCTCTCTCGGTTTCTCTCTCCAATCTGGTATCTTTTGCTCCTGCTTGGACTAAGATCACTTTCCTCTTTCCAGTCTGCCTCTCTCCTTTTCCTAGTCCTAAGGATCTCTTTGGTTCAAAATTAAGCTCCTCTCCCTGTTTTCCAGACTGCATCTCTCACAGCCATTCTGTGAACTTCACTTTTCAACTAAAAGAGACTTTTCAATCTTTCAGTGCACAGTCTCACAGCTACCCCTAGTGGAGAACAATCTCTTCAACATTTCTCTTCTATTGTCAAGCTGGAATTAAATGGCAATTAGTAATGCTGGAATAACATACAAATAACAAGTGAACACTAGTCCTGTTTTCTTAATTAATCTAACATTCACCTGGAAGAATTGTTTAAATTTATATCACCTAAGAAAAAATACAGTAAAAGCATTAAAAGGGCTGTTTGCCCTCAAATCATTATTCTCATATCTCTTTTGGATCTTCTAAATACATTGAGAATTTGAGAGAAACAGTGTTCTACATTCACAAAATAGTTTAGTGTTAATAATGCACTTTTACTCATTGAGCTATTACCCCATTTCACAGATAAAGAAATGGAGACACAGAGAAGTAATTTGTCTGAGGCCAAAGAGCTCACAAGTTGAAGAAATACAGTGCTGTCCCCAGTCAGAAAAAGCATTTTCATATTTTAGGGTTTTTATTTAAATGTTTATCTCTGACTGGGATGCCTCTTCCCTACTTCTTCATTTGGAAGAAATAAATACTGGTTGTTCTTCAAGGTTCATCTCACAAGTCACCACCAATAGAAAGCTGACTTCTCCTTCCCTCACTTTTATCTCTGACCTGCAACCTAGCACTTTACATTCACTGCTGTTATCACAGTGAAGCAAAGTTATTTGTTTATGTGTCTATCTCTCAAATGTGTTAGCTACATAAAAGGAGAAAAAAATATTGTATTCATTTTTTAATATTCAGGACCAACCATAGACTGACCCATAGAAAACATTTGCAAGTGCTTGCTGAAGGGGTGAATAAAATGAGCTGGCAGGACAAACTCATAGTGAGGTCTCGGACTCCAAACCAGATTGTCTTTCCCCAGGCCATACTGCACTGGGGCACAATTACAAACTTTAGGTTTATGTGGCTGAGGTGGCCTTACCAAGACACACACAATACACTCAGTTATTCTCCAGTGGGCGACATTTTCATTGTACCTAACTTATGGAGAAGAACTGTTCCCTGTTTTTTAAAAAATTTCCAAGGTAAAGACAAGTACCCCATTTACCAAGTAGAGGACCAAGAGACAGAATAAGAGCATAATAGCTGTCACTTGGGATTAAGACAGCTTTGCACTGAGTAGTCTCCAGGGAGATGTGAGTTTGTATTAAGGGTCTTAGGCAGTCCATTTCACACATTTTTAAATGAGAGGATGATATTTTTAGTTTTGATTGTGAAAACAATTTCTACCACTGTCAAAGGGCATTAGGAAGGACTGGATTTCTGGATCTGTGGCTTGTAAGAATGCAAAGACAGACAGCGCCCCCAGCATCAGGAAGCTGAACATCTAAGGCAACTTCTTCACTTTTGTGAACCTCAGTTTTTTGTGTAAAAAACAAAAGGCTTGAACCAGATGAGTCCCCAGGGTCATTTCATGTTAACGCCTGATGATTCTGCCTGGTTTGGAATATTCCATGGGTTAACATTTGTGCATATTGCAGATTTCCCTCTTGTGAATGGCTACGAAGTCTGCCAGCCTTGGGAATGCCATGAGGAGTGAATGAGATGACATTTGGGAAAGACTTTGTAAACTTGGAAGCACTGTCCCAGCATGAGCCCCACCTGTCCAGTCTATTCTAATTGTCACCAGGCTGCTATGCACCTTCCTCATCTCCAGCACCTATCTTTCCAAATGCTCTGAAGAGAAGCCCCCTTTCCAGCTGGTGCCCACCCAGAGAAGTGGACTGTCACTCTGCAGGGTCCTGCTAACTGTCCTTCTCAGAAAATCTCCCTCTGCCTTAGGAAGTTTCACTTTCAAAATTATAAAGAATTAATAATCCTATACATGTGTGTCCTTGTCCCAGAGTGGAGAAACTTAATACCAATCAAGTTACCTTCGATCTACTTCATGTGATTTCAAACTTGCAACCCATCTAGAATTTCTTCTAGGAGTTGGAGTAAAAAGAACACTTATCTCAAAGAGGAGAGTATCAAAGGAATTAGAATCAAGTTTCTACTTTCTGTTTCACTGTTAGGAAAACTGTATTGGAGCCATGGAGAGATTCCCATCTAAGAATAGAGGTAACTTATAAATTTGGTTGAGAACTCAAATAGCATTGAAGATTAGATGACAAAAAAAAAAAAGTGAAATTTTCCTTCCTACCCTAATCTTCCCTTTTTGCTGAATTTCTTATGCAATTTTCTTTTATCTTCTTACATATTATTTTACAAATTACCTAATATCCTTTCAGAGGAACATGGTAGTATCAATAATTAGGAGGAAACAAAAACAGAACAGAAGAAAGTTCCAAGAACTTATTTTTAAGGTAGTTTTCCTCCTTGGCTTCAGATAGTTTGAGAGTTAAGAATAATATTTCTCCCATTTGCTTCTTATTTTAAAATAATTTCAAAATTCATATGAGACCATTTCTGAGAATCAATTTGACAGGAATCCAAAACCTGTGTTTGTGTGAATATTCTTATAAAATCATTACCTCAATGGACTGACTTCCAGGAGTTGTGTAATAAATGTTTCTTGATACCCAATCCAAGGCCAGGCTCATAGAGTACCCCAGCAGAGACAGAGGAGCAAACACTGTCCTGTTGGTGCCATCTGTCTTCACTCTGTGAATTTCACCCTGGGAAGAAAGACAGGGAGGTGAGCTGTAAGAAGGTAGGGCCACAGCCCCACACAGGAGCCCTCTCCTACAGTGACCAGGCTGGCTGCCCGGTTTCTTTAACTTTCCTCACACCATGGGTAGGAGTGGTGGGGTGGGGGGGTGGGAGAGGGTGTCAGGGCTCACTGTGGGTAAAGCTAATGCCAGCAACCCAGGTTTTAAGTGTGTCACAGGAATGCACAGGCTTACCATTCAGGTTACCCCTGATATGGGCTATAGAGATATATTCTAATAATCAAAGAAACAAGAATCATAAAATAACTCAAGTCACAGATGTGGATCAGAAGCCAGGAGCATATGTGACACAGGGATAAACATCGAACACAGCAATCTTTCCTCTCTTCCTCCTTTCTATTCTCCTTGTCCTGGGATCTTGCAGGTTGCTTCTATGAGGAAAGGGAACCAAGCAGAAGGGCACTAGAGAGGCATTCTTACCCTGGGGCAAAGATCCTGATGGAAGGCCCTGGCAGTCCCATCAAGTGCTTTCCCGGAATTCCCTTAGGAAACTACTACTTTTGTCTTGAGTTATGATCATTTTTACATTAATCTAATCTACAACTTCAAAGCCCTCTAGGGCAAGCTTTGTGACTACGGCTTCCTGGGAGGTGATCTAGTTAGGTCGTACGGTGTCAGACAAGTTATAGGCACTTAATAAATATTTGCTGAATCAATAAATAATACCCCAAAGCTTATATTTGTTTAGTAAATTAAAGTTAAAGAATTTTTTTAATCTGTACTCTAAACCAAGTTCACATTTACATCTCTCCCTAAATCAAAAAACTTAGTGACAAATTAATTTCTGGACCATTTCCTTTTTATCCACCCAACAGAAGTCAGTCTGTAGAAGGCATCATCCAGATGAAGTTACACACTTTGAATGTTATTCAAAACTTACTGGATTCTCAACCCAATAGATGAATTGTTCTGAGTCATCAAATTCAACATCAAAACCATTCTGTATGCCCGCTATGGGAACCATAGCATCGTTGCTCTTCACCTCAGGATTAAGGGAAATTCCAAAAATTATATGGTTTCTTACAGTAATCAAGAAAGGTTGATCATCTGCAAAAACAACAGAATACTGTCAAAATTATATTGTACGATTCCTAGACCTTCACCATACTCTTCGTCAATTCCTCACTTGCACTGGTGAGCCATCAGTGTTGGATAAACGTCACAGTTAGAAAGTTCTTCCCATTCTACACACAGACAAGCCTCACTAGTTCCAGAAACTCGGGAAAAGGGGAATTGGATTTTGAAAAAGGAAAAGAAAAAATGTGCAAGTGAACATGTAGCTATTCTTGGTAAATGGCAACTTATCAGCTTTAAGCTTATTCGGAAAATAAAATACTACGAAATGTCACCTAGTACTCATTACTCTAATAAAAAAAAAATCAAATTTATAATCTCATCAGTGTGGACTAGTATCTGCCTTCCTCACTAAATTCTCACTGCCAAAGAGCAGTGATAGTGTTTAATTTTTTTCATTCTTATGTACCCAGAGCCTGGCATACAATAGTTGCCCAATAAATATCTGCAGTAAATATTTTATGGTAAGAAATGACCACATAACTGAATAAATGTGTGACTGAATATGTAAATAGTGTCTTTGAAAGTTCTCAAAAATGCAAATATCTCCATAATATTTGAATTAAACTATTAGTCACTTAGGCTCGTGAACACAGACAGCAAAAATTATCAAAACTAATTTAATCTTTATCCTGGCCATTGCCCCATCATTGAACAATTTATATTAATAAAATTCAAGAATTCCTCCCTCAGAAAAGAAAAACTTTTGAATGTAAGTTTTTTGTTAAGATACATGCATGCGATGTTTCACATATTAAGATAAAGTATAAAATGATTAATCACTGCATAACTCTCAAGAGCTAAAAATGATGTTTTTGTTACTTTGATCATCCAGGAAGTTTTTCAAGTTCAGCAGGATTTTCTTGACACTTTTCTTTATTTATTTTGACAGTTCATTAACTTTTCCTTGTTTTTACCATTTTTATTACGCGAAAATAACTCTTCATTTACTAACCTAGTACAAATTTAAATTTGATTTTAATGTAAATCATACAACTGTTAATGCTTCACTTTTATGAAGCACAACATCGTTCACAACAAGCTCGCAAACTTGTGTTCAACTGGGGCAAATGAGATTTGCAGGAACTATGTCACTGCTTCAGGGAACAATGTAATAAAAGATGGACCATTAACGCTCAAACCCTTGTCCCGACTGCTCCATATCCCACATCAGTCATCGCTTCTAAAGAATTGCAATTACCACAATACCCCTCCCATTTATTGAGATGGGGCACATTATATGTGCCACATGGCATGCATTGAATAAATATTATTTCACTTAATTTATCTCCCTGAAGCCTCATAATCCTGTTTGTTACAGAGTTATCTCCCCAGCTTGCAAAGGAAGATCAAAAAAATTAAGCAATTTAGCCAAGGTCACACACCAGGTCTCCTGGGCTCCAAAATCTATCTTCTCTATCACTATGCTGAAGAAAACATAGACCAGGTACTAAATATTGAATACCAAATGACCACTCATTTCATTTAGTTTAACTGCAATAATGAAAAATGAAGGTTGTAAGTTTCAGACATACCTTGATATTATGATACTATTTAATGATTTATCAATTACATGTTATAAATACTCATTTGTTCTGTTTAAAAAAAAAAACTATTTCTCAATGTGATAGGGAAATTTAAAACTTCACTCATTCAAAACCTGATCCTGCTTTTTTTGATGGGTGATCTTCCTCTTGCTTAATTGGAGTACTCCTCAACCAAAGCCTGATTCAAGGCCTGGAATACTGAATTTCTCATCCATCAAACATGCCCCTTCCTGGCTCTTCCCTGGAGCCCCCTCCAGTTCTAGTCCTTCCGCATTCATTACTTCTTCCTGGGGATCTGCCCAGGTTCTTTATGTGATCGCTCCTGCTGTACCTGAGGTTTACCACCATTGAACACTTGTGAGCAACAAACCACTGGGATATTAGTTAACGCTGCACTGGAGGAAAGTACGAGAGCCAAGGCAAGGGATGATGCCAGAGGAGCACCTAAAAAGAAGCCACCAGTGAGGCACAGATGGCTTGAACGGGAGGGGGCGCATGAGAAGTGGTCAATGGGGAAGAAAAAAGAAGTGACACTACACAACTATCTAAGGGCAAATGGGTGAAAGGCCTGGGAAGGAGCAAAAAAAGAATATTGGAAAGCTTGTCATTCACTCAACATTTACTGAGAGCCACCATAGGCCACAAAGTACCATCAGCAATGAGCATATATGCACAAAATCAGCTAGAGGCTTGACCCCCAAGGAACTTAGCACCTAGAGTTCAAGACTAGGCACATGGGCCTTTACAGCTCCTGTGATATGGAAGGAGCAGGCACAGAAGGATGGACAGAAGGGGGCTCAGGAGAGGTGAGAACTAAGCTGTGCTCAGTCAGAGGTCTCAGTCATCTGAAATTAAAGATCACCTCCTCCTGTCTTTTCTTCATGTCATGATCCCATTAAGGTTAGTGATGGCAGAGCAGAGAAGTGAAGGAACCCAGTCCTGGAATGGAATGGAAGTTAATGTTGACATTAAATAGTGACATCTGTGACCCCCAAATAGAAGTCCTCCTTTAGTCACAAACTGATGGTCCCCACAGTCTCGCCTGGAGTATGTAGGAGTGTTTTCTTCTTAAGCACAGAATACTGAAGCAAGTGCCCCATGCTCCTCAGACTGAGTGGATTTGAGGATATTAAGGGGCTTTGGATTGAGTTATATTTTATTTAGTTTGGGTATTGTGGGGAACATTTTTTCTAAATAAAAAGAATAAAAACAAAACAATTTCTGAAGCCCCTCATTTTAAAATTTAACACAAAATTTGAAAAAAAAAATTAGAAATCTCCCATGATCCCCCATCTAACTGTAACCACTATTGGTGCCTGTATATGTTTTCTTCCAGATGTTCTCAATGCATGTTTTTACAAGGAGATATTAGACAATATCCATGTTTTCATGTAAGAGTACCACTCAAGCACTTCCACGGCTATTCCAGACACTTAGTAAACACCAAAGACTACAGAGTCATTAAATCGAGTAAAATGTTTTCACCTACATATGTTAAATCTTCTAAACATCTTACTTAGCACATGTTGGCGGTCAAGTTCCCCAACTAGTACTCAGAAACCAACTGGGAAATATTGAGAAAGGCCCACCTCAGCAAGGTCTACCCATGGGAACACCACCAGTGGAACCATTTGTGAAACAACAAGAGGCACTATTTAGAATTAACATTTATCAATCATCTTCAGATCGTAATATCGATTACACCAATCCCCAATGCACAGTTAAAAACCTTTGTGGTGAAAGAATGCTTTGTATCCAAAATGTCTACAGCCCAGATTAATCTTCTCCTGAAAGATTCTAAGGACACACTAAATTAAACGATGTCAACAAGGATTAGAAGCATAAGTCTCTGAAGAAAAATGGCAAATGCCAGTCCCTTTTATAAGCATTACCAATAATTAAAAATCTTTCATCATGACAGTATCATTGTACAATATCACATACTGATAGGATTTGATTTTCAGTAAGCTCACACCTGCATAGGCTATAAACATGATAAACTTCCTAGACACAATATATATTCTCCATTTGAAATCTGGATATTCTCTCTTCATTTAGGAGTACATTTTCATTAACCATTTTATTTATATTTGTCTTAGCAATTTTTATCAATATCAAAACACATTTATTCCTCTTCACCAAGAAATGAAAAGAAACAAGTTTAGAGTAACTTTTCAGATTTTTAAGCAATGGAGAATGATCTTTAAAACAGTTATTATACACAAGATAAACACTCCTGAAGAAATCTCTTTTCTTTTCTTTTGTACTCCCTAAAGGACTTAAATAACCCTCCACATACTCTTCAATCAACCAAGTAAAATAACCCCAGGATGAAATGAAGATTAAATTGTTCCAATAGTCACTTATAATATTTCACACAGAGACAGATGCCATTTTTGAAGATTCAGAAAGTAGTGAAGGTACTGAAATTGGGGTCAGAAGACCCAGAACACAACACTCATCATGGACTATTGGATATAAAATAAAATCGAGACAATGGACCTGAAAAATGAAGCTGTATACAAATGTCAAGAACTCTTCCTTCCTAAGAGCAGAATTGGAACTTCTGGTTACCATACTTTGTTAGAGAAGTCTAACTACAGCCAAGTGTGAGAAAATTATGAGGCTAAAACTTGTTCAGTCACATGCATACATAACATGAGCTGTATTACCACTGAGGTGCTCCATGAAATCCCCCCACACAGCACACACGCCACAGATACCTGCTGTATCAAAGGGAACACAGCACATGCTCAGTCCCAAATGGGCTTGGAGCTTCCAAGGTCTGGCACAAACTGTGACCAGCTCCATCTTCACAGTCTAATAAAGGGCATACCGTACCTCTCAAGCAATTCACAGAATCCTGGGAGAGATTCCACCCGGAAGGACAAGCACAGGAGTAAAACTTAGGCGACTGTGAGGAAAGCAGGCACAGGTGGCTGCAGGGGGCAGAGGCACATGGATTCACGGCTGTAGGAGAAAGAGAAGAAGGCATCAGAGAACGGAGTGGCTCCTGTATCAGTGCACAGGGTCATGCTGTCACTGTGCTCCCAGGGGCTCCCCGTTTGTGGAAACATGAGTACTTTAAGTTACCTCTGCTGTCTTGCCTTGTTTTGTTTCCTCTAAATGACTTTACCCTTCCCTAACACCTTGTTTACAATATAAAATTCAGAAGAAGTACAAGAGGGAGGAAGGATTTACCCAAGACCACAGATGGATCCAGTCTATAACAGTCACAAAGTCGTCCGAACTTGGGAATAGAAATAGGATGCTAAACAATGTGTCCTTGCCGGACCTACAGGAGATCCTTCTGCAGCAAATGAAACCAAGTGGGCTTGGAGCTTCCAAGGTCTGGCACGAACTGTGACCAGCTCCATTTACTATGTGACCTTGGCATTTACTCAGGATTGTCCAAGTTTGGGTTAGATAATAATCTTTTATTTTTCTACTGATGACATGTTTTGTCTGTCTCTGCTCCTTGAAAAAAGGAACCCTGTGTGCATCCCAAGCTCAAAAGCTGTTTCCTAGATTGCTATCTGTTCATGTTAGAATTAGATTATTAATCTAATTCATTCTTGCCCCCAAAGAATGCTAAGCATTCACTACCTACCAAACACTATTCTAAACACCAGAACTACATAAACTACTATAAACATAGAGTATATATTCTAGCAAAAAGAAACAGAACTAAACCCATAAATTGCTTGGGGTGGAGGATTAGAATGTGAAGGTAAAGAGCAAAAGAATTATAAGAGGAGTGGCTATTTTACATAAGGTGATCAAGGAAGGTCATTCTGAGAAAGTGATGGTGAGCAGAATCCTAAGTAACATAAAGAAGCGACTCTTGCAGAGACCTGGAAGATAGAGATTCTGGGCAGAGTGAAGAGTTAGTGCAGAAGTTCAGAAGCAGGAATTGGCCTGGTGTTTCTGGACACACTGCAGTCCAGAGTGGAGAGAGGAAGTAGGGAACACAGTGGGGCGAGGAGGGGCTGGATTCCGAAGTGCAATGAGAAACCACAGCAGGGCTTTGAGGATAGATTATGTGAAGATTGACTTACTCCCCCTGCCCTCCAGAAAGAACCCTGCCAAGGTCAAAAGCATCACCACATGCTTGAGAGTGGCATGGGGTAGGGGCAGCAGAGCATCTGGGGGCCAGAATAAGTGAGTCCTCACAATAAGCTGCTTTAAAACACTGAGTACTGGGGATAAGAGGACTGAGGTGCTGTCTGACCTCTGCTTATAATTGTCCGATGAGGACACAGAGTAAGGCCACAGAGGCAGTAGCCAGTTGCTGAAGAAAATGACACAATCCAGATGTGCTGTGGTTCCTGTCAAGGTTTGAGTTTCCCAGGGTAAATAAAAGTAATAGCAATGTAAGGAGTGGGGAAAGCATGAAAAGAAAAGGAAAATGTATTGCCCAAATACATAGTCTGCACAGTCAGTATTCCCAGAAGCAGCAGCTGCCATGCTATTCCCAGCATGGAAGTTTCTGTGCTGTCACTTACAATCTGGTTGCTTTGCAGGATGAATGGCAACGATCCCCAGGGGCCTGTAGATATTATACATTACAACTGACTGGTTCCCCCCATGCCACTTGTTGACCCGAATGACATTATGAGTAGCACGGTCAGTCCAGTACACGGATTCTTCAAAGAGGGTCAGGGCATAGGGATGCCGCAGCACCTGAGAAGCAGAACCGGACCATGAGACTCCACCCAGCAACGAAGGCCAAAGTGGACTAAGCAGCAGAGGATGTCTGCTCAAGAAGACATTTCCCTTAGCTTAAGTGTTCAACAAAGACACAGGAAAGTAATGGCACAAGAGACAGGCACCACTTGTCCCAAATCCTACTATACCACTTGAACTATTTCCAGATACATGTGTCTATTCTGATAATGACACTGGGCATCCATTTAAAAACAAAAACAAAACTGAAGCACAGAAAGTAAGGGGCCCTGTTTGGATCACTAGCTAGTTAGAGCTGGTCAACTAGTGACCAGCTGAGGGTTCTCGGCCCCCACTCCACTCTCACCACTCCCTGTTCAGTGTTCCTTCTGCCACTCACTGATTCACATCAACCTGTCATAGTAGGCAGGCTTTCCCAGGGCCTCTTCAAATCACAGGAACTAGAAACCATGGGAATCTTACATGAAACTCAATATCAGCTCTTTGGTAAAATACTCCCTTTCTGAATTTCCCCATTTAAATTGTGAAAATTAATTCAGAGCAATTTGCTGAATAAAAAATTAAATAAACAATATTTAATATAAATTTAGTTAAGGTATTGACTTTTGTTAAACATAATTTTTAAACTACAGAAGCAACAGATCAGCATTTATAAGTCAACTAAATCACATGAGCTATTAATCCTCCCTGGACATGGCACAATCTAACAATGAACTGCCATAAAAAGTATTTTATTTTTATGTTAGTATTAGAGAATGGATTGTCCCTTACTGTTAATATTCCCTGCATTGACCAAATTACCAAATGCCTATAACTCAAAAATTAATTTTAGTTTTCTTGATACTGTTTTCTACCTAGCCACTATTGTAGTTTTAATCTGGTTTTCCTCACTACCAACTTACCAAATCACTGGCTACCACCTGCCTCCGATGCTGTCCATTGTAATCACAAAAGTCTATGTAATCAAGATAGGCATCCATGAAGTAGAGCAGTCTATTGGGGTAGTCAATAGTTAGGCCACAGGGCCAGTAGATCTTGTCCTGGACAATGACCGTGCGCAAGCTGCCATCCATACTGGCTCGCTCGATGCGAGGGTGATGGCCCCAGTCAGACCAGAACATTAGATGGTCACTGTGAAAAGAAACTAGTTATCTATTAGAGGGCACATATTTCAACATGAGAAATTACTCATTAAAAGTACACAGCATCCTGTTCATGCTCTGCTTAAAATAAATCATCTCTAGTTGAGAATGCATGCACAGAGTTTATTATTTCCTCTGAGTGTCACAAAGTAAAACTGTAATCATAATGCAATCACAGCCATCTGGGTGTTTTTATAATGTTCATAAACCATGCCGTACATCATGACACTGAAATGTCTCAATGCCAGATCATGTTTGTGTACAATCCATAAATAGTTGATCTAGAAAAATCCATCTGTCCTTGTTTGTCTATGCTGACATGCTTTAGATAAGAGAATCAATTTATTCCTCTTCAGAGATGCATCATAAATTTTGCTGGTGTGTAATACTTTATAATATATAGGAAGGCAGCATCACATTGAACACAAATTGCCTCACCATCCTGCAGATAGGAATCTATAGCATCTAAGTAAATTCAAGGAAAGAAGCCTCAAAACTTCAATTCTTCCTTTTATGACCAGCGGGCAAACTTTTTCTTCCTTATGCAACTTAAAAGGTTGTTCTAGTAAATAACACGAAACTAAAGCAGAAAAAATTGACTTTCTTCTTGTGTGACCACAAGGTATCAAAGTCACAGTTAAGCGACCCATCTATGCAATATTACAGCATGTATTTGTTAGAAACTTAATTTATATATTTATACAACAATCATATCCATCTTTGCACTGTCCAGCTCAAGTCAATGCCATCTTAAAGTCAACAACCAATTGCTCACATGCACTTTATGAGGATGACTATTCAAATGAAGGAGGGTTGATAACAACCAGTTGATGCCTATCTTGCTAAAACAAGGAGAACTTAATTCTGTGATATGCCTCTCAGCTACATCATGCTGTTATTGTTTTACTGTCATTATAACCATGTCAAGACAATAGTTTTTTTAAGTCTTACTTCATCCTGGGGTCTAATGCTAGTCCCCTTGGATTTGTTACATTTTTGCTGATCAGTACCATCCTGTGACTCCCATCAATTTTAGAGACTTCAATGGTTTCCAGAGCATAGTCTGTCCAGTACAGATTCCGACCTATCCAATCTACTGCAACAGTCTCAGTCATGCTGACTCCGCTGTCATGCACCTAAAGACAAGTGAGTAAAGGTGACCATTAAAGAGAATGAATACAAACATAGATATGAACATCTAGAATAATACATCTAACTTGTGCTATGATAGCTTGATGGGCTTAGAAAAATTTGTCTTCCCATGTAACTAACCAGGAAATCAATATTGCAAAAATATATAAGATTTCATAACTCTGAATATTCTAAGATAATTCTATGATTGACTTAGTGGGTAATTTCATTTTTATTTCAAAATGTTTTTGTATTTACACAAGAAATCTACCCATCTGCTAAACTGGCAACTTTATTAAACTTTATAATGTTCGGGCTGGAATTGTGGTTCAGTGGTGGAACATTTGCACATGTGAGGCACTGGGTTTGATCCTCAGCACCACATAAAAATAAAACACATAAAATAAAGGCATCATGTCCATCTACAACTAAAAAAAATGTTACGAAAACCTGATAATGTTCATATGCCAAGAGGACTATTAATTGCCAACATTTACAAAATAAAATTCTAAAGGGCAGAGGAAACAGCAATCAAGCATCAAAAACTGAAGTTTCAGGAGATGGATTAAGAAATGGAACTAAAATAAAGCCAGGAAAAGCAACCTTTTGACTGTCCTATCCTTTCCTCTCCTCTCATCCACAAAAGACTGCAAAAGGGACCCCAGAGATATGGTGACATCTTTGCATTGCTGGATGTGGAATTCAGAATCATGGCGAGGTCCCCAGAGGCCATGCTCTTACTAAAATACCCACAGAGTAGGAGCTCGGAAGGAACCTTCTGGCCTCTGAGTGTGATGCTTCAGAGGAACTGTGAGAATAGTCCAGGATGGGAGAGGTAGGGCTTCCTCTCACTGGTGAACAACAGCAAATAGGAGCATATGGAGGGACTAGTCGGGCAGAAGGTTGCCACAAATGTACTTACTACTCTCTTGTCTGTTCCATTTTGAAATGCACTCCAGGTTTTGCCCTGACTTGAGTCAGACCAAAAGATACGACCACTGACTGAATCAAAATCAAGAGCTACAATGTGAGAACCGTCCTGGACCAACGCATAGATATTGTGGACCTGAGAGGTGATGTTGTCAGCAATAATTTTGTTCTGACTTGCCACCAGCAACAGTAGACTTTCAGATGCTGCCCAAGAGAAGGGGAAAAGGCAAAAATGTCAAAGATTCTGGGAGAAAACATAATTAAAGGGTCTCAAACATTTAATGTAATACTTTTGATAACAGGAGGAAATTGTGATTCTGAACTATAGTGATCAGGGGAGAAAAGCCCCAAAAGAATTATTTCAATCACTTCATTCTTAATCTTAATAGTTAGCCAATTTTCATGAATGTTTTAGACTCTAAAACATCTTTCTTCCTTGAATTATATTTCATTAAGTGTCTAAATACCAATCTGAAGTGAAGTGACTTTACTTAGTCTTCTTTGTACTGTATTTATTTTTGTACTCTGCTTCTCTGCTTACTAGGCTGTAGGCTTTTTCACAGAAGGTATCCCCTCTTAAACATTTTTGTTTGTCCTGAGGTATTTTACTACAGCAGAAAGTTCTAGTTGTTTGCCATTATCCCCTCCCCAATTTTTCTCTTTAGTAATAAGACATGACAGGTTTTAGCTTGGCACATGGCCACCCAGCTAGACAGTCTCTTCCTCCACTGAAACTTGAAGTGACCCCAAGACTAAGTTCCGGCCAACAGGATATGAATAGAAAGACGCTCAGTTCCAGGTCACAGCCTTAAAGGAAGCTGCTTGCCCTCCACTTTCTTTTTTCCTTTCCTACTTTCTAAGAGAAAGCAAAGACGGGAGCAAAAGCACTGGATCCTACATGGAATCCATGCCAGGTGTGGTGGCGCACACCTATAATCCCAGAGACTCAGAAGGCTGAGGCAGGAGGATCACAAGTTCAAAGCAGGCTCAGCAACTTAGAATAAAAATTTTAAATGGCTGGGGATGTAACTCAGTGATAAAGTACCTCTGGGTTAAATCTCCAGTACCAAAAATTAAAAATAAATCACATGATTTATTAAAATAAATTATTAAAAATAAGTCACATGATGAAGATCACAGGTGAGCTCTATTCCCTGGACTGCCTACTAGACTCCTACTTATTTAAAAAAGAAAACCTTAATTTTGTTTTATCATCCTGTATTTGGTGACTTTGAAAGCAGCTAAACCAATACTCTAATATACAGTATAGCTACTCTAATACAATAGAAACTGAATTCGTACTGGTTGAAATTACTTAGTCTTATGTAAAGATGTTTAAATATCATTGGACTAGACAAAGGGGAATGAAGGGCAGGGAGGGACGATGGGAGGAAAGAGTAGAATGAACTGGACATAACTTTCCTATGTTCGTATATGAATACACGACCAGTGAAACTCCACATCATGCAGCCACAAGAATGGGCTCTTCATTAGAATAAGTTATACTCCATGTATAATATGTCAAAATACACTCTACTGTTTTATATATCTAAAAAGAACAAATTTTTAAAAATATGTTTAAATATAATTTGTTTTAAATGTTTTAAAATATATATTATATTTTATAAATAAAATAAAATGTTTTAAATAATATTTAAGTAATTAAAAAATATGATCTTCTACCTGTAAATGTTTTAACCTCTATTTCCAAAATACATTAAGATTTTGAGGTGGAAAGACATCATGTTCCCTTTCCAGGATTCAAGTTGGTCTGACTCTGAATTAACATTATCAAATGTTTATGCACAGCACTAGATCTTAAGCTATATACAGTTAAATAAGCTGGAGTTAGCTCACTTATAAGTTCAATAATTACCTGTTACTTTGCAAGTCCTCCCATCCTCTTCTAACATGTAGTCATTATCACAAGAGCATCGGAAAGAACCTCTCATATTGTAACAGTGCTGGCTACAAAAGCCTAGAATGTCACATTCATTTATGTCCTCACAGGTCTTAGTATCATTGGCAAGTTGGTATCCCAATGGGCAGACACATTTAGCCCCAAATGGTCCTTGAATACACTCATGAGTACAACCACCATTGAAATGTGAGCAGCTGTCCTGGTCTGGAATAAAGAAAGAAAATCACAAAGGGAAAAAGTCAGAAATCTTTGCTTCCTTAATACTCTCTGATGTAATATTTGTCATGGAGTCCCACACCACCTTCCATGTGATGCCCAGGTCAGAGCTAAGGACAATATTGGCTCTGATGAGCTCCACAGGCTATTCAGTGTCTGCCCTGATTTGCCTGAGGATTTGCTATCCATTGGACTTGGACCCATTTCTCCGCCACCAGCATAACTCCATTTAGTGCAATCAGAGAATCTTCAGGAAATATGGTTGTCGTTGATAAGGCATGCAAAGAAACATAACTTCACACTTGCTGCCTCTGAACTTCTTCTATCTATATAGAAATGCAACACAGGACTAGAACATCTATGAAAGTGAACAAATGGAAGGGTAAAGGTGACAATATTAGAGGACACAGATCAACTAATACACCATCATTCCTTACTCTCAGGGTCAAAGTGGCAACACCAGAAGCCACCCAAAGACAATTCACATGCCTAGGGATACAAATCCCCTCTAACTTATTTACAAGAACCATGACAGAGAACATGCACTAGCAGGGTAAGTCACAGTAATTAGGACATTTTCAGCACAAACACAATACATATGACATCACAAAAATCTAAGATACTTCACAATCATACCTGGCTGTGGTTCATCTGAGAGTGAGCATTGATTAAAGAGGAAAGAAAGAAAGGACAGTAATTAGGATTACATGCCAATCACAGCACTTTAATCACAGCAAACACAAATCCCCAGACTTCATTTGTTTTGTGGCAAGTTCTGATTGAAATTAGAAAATACTGAAGTTAGAAAAATTCATGAGCACATTACCAACAGAACCAAATTTAATTTGACAATCTGATGGCCTCATTTAGTCTCATTTTTCTAAATGATGACATGAAAATAAGGAAAAACACAGAACCAAGTGCAAAGGTTTTAATGAGAAATATTATCCAGGGATGATTTATTTAAATTCAATTATGATTATCCCTACACAGAGTTGAAGTCACAGAGGAACTAAAATCCCTTCCTAAAAGCTATATGGGGGCTGTGACCATGGCAAGGCTACTGCTCAGAATGAATTTACAGCCAGTAAACTGTGGTCAGGAAACTTACTGCAAAGTGGGGACTCATCTGTCCCATTGGGGCAGTCAAAGATGTCATCACACAGTGCACTCAGATTCACACAGATGCTATAGCCGGGACACTGCCACTGCCAGCTGGGACAGTGAAAGGGCTGAGTAGGGCAGTCCTTCTCATCACTCATATCCCTGCAGTCATTGTCCCCATCGCAGACCCACTCTTTGTAGATGCAGTTTCCATTGTCACAGAGGAAATGAGATGGAGAGCAGGTCTTGGGGACACAGCCATGGTGCTCATCAGATCCGTGGATGCAGTCTGGATGCCCATCACACTCCCAGGTGTCTGGGATGCAGGTACCATCTCCTTGGCACTGAAATTCATCTGAGTGGCACATACCAGGAGGCCTGGTTGCTGGGAGAAACACATGGGGAAAAGAAGCTTGTGAATGAAAGTTATAACCCCTTCAATAGTCAAGATTCAGAACTGAGTCAATAGTGGGTAGAATAATAGCTATGACAAAGTTAGTACTAAGGCTGAAATGCTAGAGGATCTCCCACACTGTGGTACAAAAAACATTTGTATGTGTCAGATGAGTGGTCTGACAACAAAGTACAGGATGCACGATTCTTGAATAGAAGTAGCTGAATCAAAAGAACATTCTGTTTCCTGTATTTATAATATTTATTCAGCAGTAGATTCAATAATATAATTTAGCCATCTCACTATCAAAAAAATCACCATATCTACTGTAAGGTATGTCTAAAGGGGACAAATTGTTTAAGATTTTTTAAATCTTAAAAAATCACCATAGCATTTCAATACTTTAAATAGCTAAGGTTACATTGAACTTCACATGCTTAATATGTGTTTGAATGTTCTCATTTGAAATGAACTCTATATCCAATGAAACCAGCATACAGTAAGTAACCTTAAAAGAAAATACTTAATTCTTTGCAAACTTTCCACAATTTATCAGTCAATCTTTGAGGGACAGTAAGAATGGCTTCCCTATTTGATAAAGCTAAATCCAAGCTTCCTTCCCAGGAGTTTCCTGAGGCAACAGAAAGTCCTTGGAATTAGCAGTTCATCACAGACCATCACAGAGTTCCATGTTTTCTATGTGAAACAGGATAATTAGAGATTAAGGAATTTTGAGTTGCCAAAGAATAAAGTATGTAAATATTTTTAGTTAACTTTCCTTTTTATCCATGGATTTATATACGTCCTTCCTAATTTAGAAAAATTAATAAAAATCTACTCTATTGTCGAAAACACCACTGTTCATACATATAACCAACTCTCTGATGAT
Source organism: Sciurus carolinensis (assembly GCF_902686445.1). NCBI lineage: Eukaryota > Metazoa > Chordata > Mammalia > Rodentia > Sciuridae > Sciurus > Sciurus carolinensis. The sequence goes on from NC_062215.1 coordinate 119,242,054, forward strand.
TTTTTTACAAACCTAAAATCCATTAAACACAACCAGTAGGAAACTTTAAAAATCATGTCATTTTGGGCTGAGGTTGTGGCTCAGTGGTAGAGTGCTTGCCTAGCACACTTGGGGCACTGGGTTCTACCCTCAGCACCACGTATAAATAAATAAATTAAAGTTATGGTGTCTATCTAAAACTAAAATTTTTTTTTAAATTCATGTCATTTTATTCTCCAGTCTATGAATACTATAGATTTTATATTGTATAACATTCTCATTGAATCTTCTGACTAGAAGGAATTTCTTTTCTATAAATTACCTTGGAATTTCATCTACCACTTCAAAGGCCCTCATAACTGCCTACCTGGTTTTAAGTGTCTCTTGCCTTCTATAGCTCTCCTTACCACACTCCAAGGACAAATGCTATATATAACATTAGCAGTAATTTAACAAACAACTGAAAGGATAAATTTGTATGAGTCAATATCACATACAGTTCTATACCATTTGACTCCCAATTGAGATTTAAAAGAAACCAGTTAAATATCTTTTTATAAAGAAAAGCCTCAAAAGTTTGAAACACACTAATTTGCGGTGTCCAAGGAAAAATTAAAACTGAGAACAAAAATATTTAAGAAATGTTGAACCCACCTGGGAAACTATCTGAAGTGCCCATTTGTACAACCACTGGACTTGCTAATGACAAATCATTATTTGGTAAGGCCTAGGCAATTTTATCCTATGTTCACTACTGATTCTTTTAAGAATGCTTTTCAGTTCAGGATTTCTGCCCCCCGGTTTGTCAGAACAGAAACTATATGCAGCAACATCAATATGAGTAACAATGACCCCTGTCTGAAACACGCCAGGTGTGCAGTACTTACGACAGCCTGCCTCGTCAGAGTTATCACTGCAGTCAAAAACACCATCGCAACGGTATCTGTTGCCAATACATTTACTCCCATCAGCACATTTGAATTGAGAAGCAGTACAGTTTAATACTAACAATGGAAGAGAAAAACATGAGAAATTAGCTCACAGAGAAAATGAGTGAACATTGAGATTTCCGTAAACACTGAAGAAAAGAAATAAAGCAAGCCACTTACCACAGTCAGCCTCATCGGACCCATCAATACAGTCCTTGTCCCCATCACAGACAAAAGATGGATCAATACACCGATGGTTGGGGCAATGAAACTGACTAGGCTGGCATGCCTCTGAAGTTTCTAATGTCACCCAAAAACAAAGCCAAGTAAGTTTATTTAATGTTCAACATGTACCAGAGCCAAACTGAAAAATAATAAGTAGCTACACAAGTTTTCTCAATTATACATGGGTTTGAAATTCTTTCAAATCAGTCCCATGGTCAAAGTCAAGATAACGTGAAAAATAAACAATTTTTGGAATCAAAAATTAAAATGTTACAGAGTAGAGTCAGAAAATGTGATTACACCTTGAACAATGGACCACATTTAGCAAGTAAGCACAGGTGCTTGGACTGCCACTGGATCTCATGAACATTGTTAAGTCCATGACTCTTGACAAGAGCTAAGCAACGAAGCCCAATGAGGCAGCATAGGCACCACAACCCTGGTGACAGTAGTCTCAGTATGTAGACAGATCACAATGTCTGGGTTTAATATAAAGTCCAAACAAACAAAAACCTGGGTCCTACCTTGCTGTCAAGGCACCTTGAAGTATTACAAAAGGCAGATCCACAGAATGCAAAAACTAAAAGGAACTTTAAAGCTCATCTACTCCAAGAGGAAAGTGACTTGCCTAATCACACAACCAGGACTAGAATTTACTCTGGAGAACTTTGCTTCACCTTAAATTATCATTGCAGACAAGAAAATGAACAATAACTTAAAGGATAAGAACTGAAAAGAGGAAAAACAGGTGGGTAAGATAAACAGAAATTTAAATTTTCTGTACGTCTCTATTATTCTGTCTTTTTGCCTCACATCAAATGAAAAGACAAAAAGAAAAATTAATTGCCAAATGTCTGGATGTGTTTATATGAGTTTTTAAATTTGCTTTAAATATCTGAATATTTAGTTAAGGGATTCCTTTTTTCAGTGGGTTTTACTATGTCATCCAGGTTATAATCAACTTCTGGACTCAGGAGATCATCCTCAGCCTCCTAAGAAACTGGGAGTATAGGCATGTGCCACTGCTCAGTTCTGTTTTTTTAGGTCCTATCTGAATGTCTGGCATGAGAGACAGCCCTTGTTTTCTTCTACAGAATTTAAAACTTGTAGGACTCTAAGCTTCCCATGGGCAGGTACATGCCTTGATTCTTACAGCCCATTGATACGAAGATGGACAGACAGAATAATACTGCCTAAAGAACTAGGAAATTGTTTGCCTCTTAGAGGAAAGAGTGCAAGGCCAGCTGACTATTGAAACCCATTCACCAGCTGACCAACCAAGAGAAAACTGTGCATAACTTACGACAGTTCCTCTCATCAGATCCATCGCCACAGTCGTTGTCTGTGTCACAGATCCAGTCCCTTGGGATACACAGGTTATTATCACAGGTAAAGTAGGACTCAGGGCAGGTAGCAGGTGCTCGAGTGGGGCAGTTTTGCTCATCACTGCCATCCACACAGTCATTGTGCTTGTCACAGCGCCAGTGTGCAGGGATGCACTCTCCTCCGTGAGTGCAGGTGAATGCCGAAGGTGAACAGGTATTATCTACAAGAGCAGTGAACTGGCCATGAAGACATTTGCTTTTACAGCATTTTACATGAGTGCTTGCCTTGTGGGTCAAAAACTCTCCTTTTTCAGTGGGAGCATTACACAAAATAAGGAGAGATGTGTATCCAATGATACCATCTAATCACTGAAATCATCTAAGTACTACATATACACAATATACATACGCATATGTACGACTGTAAGGATCTATGCATTCTCTTTTAATTCTCACAATAATATTATGAAGTACATATAATTATCTGCATTTTACAAATATAGGAAACTGAAGCTCTGAGAGATTTAGGAGTCTGCCTAAGATCTAAGCTCTAGTTGATGTGATCAATAGGTACATCTTTAACTTCTAAGCTTCACTTCCTCCAATCATAATTTCAAACTCAGTAACCTTGAAATAGATAAAATATTCAGTTGTCAATGAACACTCTTAGAAGCAGGAAAATAACACATAAAAGGATGAAACTTTCAGAAATTCCAGAAAAAATGCACAAGTGAACACTTTTATTTTTCAAATCTGGCACTCTTCTTTTTCTCCAAAAGACAGGTTACTATTACTATAGGTCTCACCTTGATAGAGATTTCTGAGATTTCAATTGTCCTCTATCTTTATTGTTTAAAACTTCAATGGGATACTTATGCCTTCCACAATAGCATTTATTAGATCTCAAACTTCATAGACTAGACAACCACCAAATAAGGTGGGAAAGGTTAAGACTGTCATTTCACCCTTAGTTCATGTTACTCCAAAATATGGGAAAAAGAAAGATAACAAGAGTTTTTCAAAGACTATGGTGGCAAGTACCTGTTGTGATAGTATATTCTCAGATACGAAAGGTTATATCCATTTTGATTCAACTGTGCCAGGGGTGGGGGCGGGGAGCTGCAGATGGAATCCAGGGCCTCATGCACACTAGGCAAGTGCTCTATCACTAAGCTACATCCTGACTCAACTTTTTGAGAGCTTATCAAGATGTAATGACTCTGAATTGGTCCAAATAGCTAATGTCAAAACAAATTTAATTGAAGATGATCTAAATCAATGCTAGAAACTATTTTCATTCTATGAATGGCATTATTGCTGAACTTCCTAAAGGTCAAAGAGTACAGGTTAAGAATCTGAAATTCTAGAAGATATTTTTCCTATATAAATTACCTAGCTTTTTATTATTTTTTAAGCCCACCTCTCTCTGTTCTGTTTACCCCAGGAAATATCTCCCAGCACAGCTACTTACTAGATGCACCACACAGATGCTCATCACTGTTGTCATGACAGTCGTCAACTCCATCACAGCGGTAGTAACTGGGCACACATCGGCCATTGTTGCAGGAGAAGGAAAAAGAGCCACACTGCTCAGTGGGTGGTTCATGGGCCGGGTCTCCCTCACAGGTCAAGTGATTGGAAGTCAGCTTCATTCCATAGGGGCACCCACACACCCGCTGGAAATTTGGCACCGGGAAGCAGAAGTGGCTGCAATCACCATTGGGATGGGTGGGTTGATTGCAGTAGTTAGACCCTGAAAATGAAAATGCAAAGCCCTGAGGAAGTAAGTTATGCACATGCCCATTACATTAATCACAGGTTTGATTTGTGAAGGAATACAAACAGGAAAGAACATTTTTTTATAACCAGTATTAAGACATAGCAAGCATCTTCCTGGAAATTGACCTGCTAAGTACAGCATTCCATTTAAAAACAGAAAAGTACCAAATGTGTATTTCCCAACAACACTTTCAGGGTTGAAGAGACTTGGAGAGTGACAGGAATATAGAACTATCAAGATATATAACTATTAAAGCAAAAAGGAGCCTCCCTATCAAATATGACATCCATAAGAAAAGAACAAACTCAACTAGCTCACTCACCCGTCTGGATGCTGATGTCATATGACTTCACGTGCATTATGTTGGTGATGCCACTTCGAATGACCCTCATGTCTCCCCCATCCATTTTCCTGACTTGAACAATTGCACCCAGTCTCCAGTCAGTAAAAAACACATGATCTAAGAAAGAATACAGAGGATTCGCATTTTCAGTCACAGCTTACTTATAAATAAATTACTTATGGAATTAACTTACTTGTAAATAAATTACTTGGTGGAAAGCAAAAGGCTTGTAATGCTTCTTACAAGCCCAAGACTCTTCTCCCATAAATATCTCTAATTTGTTTCTGTAACCATATTCCATGACCAGTTGGTCTCTAGAAATGCTCTTTGGAAGCTTATATTTTATTAACATCATGGTTCAGGTTCAGGATAAGTATGCATGCAATTTTATGATGGCATTTAGTAGCAATCAGATTTAAACTTTGATAGGAAAAAAAAAATTTTATCTCAGTGTTCTTCTACAGAGCACTCGATGAGGCCCCCTCAGACTGAACTCTTATCCCAACACTAAGTTGCTAAGTGGTTAAGCAAATGCTTAACTGCGTGAAGGCAACAGATGACATCAAAGATTCCTTCCAAGTCCAAAATTCTGTAACCCATGTCTTCATGAGAATACTTAATTTTTTAATACTCAACTTTAATAAGAAGTTATTGAGAAGGAAAAGTACAAATCTAGTCCAAAGAGAAACTTTATATATTTGGGATCAGTAAAATATCAACACAAGGGTTCATACGCCTACAACCTCATCAATGTTCCATGATGCTCAGAATGGTAAATCAGGCAACATAAGATTCTACAGGACAAAAATTTAAGCATGTTCACTTTACACTAACTACTGAAGCAAGGAAATAAACACATAGATTTCAACAACATTCAAAAGAAAGGACTGAATTAACATGGATTTTCTCTTGGGCAATCATTTAACTAACTGGAAATCCCAACTAACTAGAAAATGCTTAAGATGCCACAAACTTTATAATTAGACCAATTTTCCTTATCTGTGGTCTAATCAATGACTAATCAGTCATTGGACTCACTAAATCTTTTCTCCACTGACTGGCAGCATCAGTCCCACCACTTAGGAGGGGAGATAAGGAGTTCAATCAAACTCAGTCCTGTGCAATGTATAGTCAAGAAGATCTAGTCTGTTGATAAACAACATCCATGGTATGACACAACAAAAGAACTTCCCAGAAGAAATTCACCCTGAGGGCCAGGGTTGTTAAAAACTAACTCATCTCGTTATTTTGGGAATGTTGTGCTGTTCTCATGGGGATGTGCTCAAGTTGTTTTTCATTCTGATGAAACCAAAAGGTACTGAAAATGCATTTTTATTCAGTCCCCAAACATTTCAGTACAGAGCAGATAAAATACAACATTCTTATAATATTCCTGTATAGCAGAAAATAGTGCGTATCTGACTTCATTAGAGAAAAGGGAGTAAATGCTTGGGAGGGTGACTATTTATAATTGACTCATCTCACCAAAAATCTCACAAGAGCATGTCTTAAATATTTTTAAATACCACACACTCCACAGATAAAACAGACAGCAGGTTGGAATATGCAATATATTTACTATTCATTCTGCACTCTATGCACGTGAGAAATTCTTTGATTTATAGCCAATGTCTAGTTTTTAAAAAGGATTATGCTGATCATTCAAAGTAAGAAGTTTCAACCAGAGACACAACTAGCATATACTTAGGGCCTTTGGTAGCACTATACACAGTGTCACCCCTCAAACTAGGCTAAGTATGATTCTTCATGCACAACCAGAGTAGATGTCAGTCTCCCCTCACTCTTGGCCTAACACTGTGTGCAGTGCACAAGCTCTACAGTCATCCACAGAGCTTTGTTTTCAAAATTAAACAAACTGTCCATTTCATGGTGCCAGGTTACATTCTTGTCCCCAGCAGTTCAACTCAGAGAAGCTTGCCTACACTGAAGAAGCAGGCTCAGTCAGAGAAGGAAGGTCAAAGCATTCCCTGTGATCATGGTGGCTGTGGTTTCCCAGAACCCCACACTTCCCAGCAATCTTTACTAGTAACATGAAAATTATTTGGAAAGATTGTTGAAGAAATAATCATGTCTTTCTGTTTTTCATAAGTAGTATCCTAACATTTCTATACGACAAAGATAGTTATCTAACATTTTGATGAAAAGTCTTCAAAGTTATTCAATGGGTATACAATTGATAAATATATGTAATCATTTTTCCACAAGGATTCTGGTGAGGTTCTTACCCAGAAGAACAATGAAATCAATGATACTGTGATTTACTATTTCCTCATGTGAAACTTACATAACTAAGTACATACTCAGGAATTGTGTAAGTGTGAACTACAAAGTGCTATGCCTATATAAGTTATCGACATTCTTATCTATATATATCCAAAACAACACACTCTAAAAGTCATATTTTCCATCAACAAACCAAATGTTTTGTCTATATATAATAGAACCATTTTAATTTTTTGTATTTTAAAGTGACGCTTTTCTGGAATTATGAAAGAGCCCAATGAGAATGGGTTTACTGTTATTATTTATAAAGTATAAAACAACATACACTTTTTTTATTGATTCAAAATATACCTTTAAAGACAGTAAGTCCAAATGGATGTGTCATCTGCTCAATATGGCCCAGTCTTCTTCTATCTAAGCCATCGAAGGTGCTGTGCTCAATTTTATCAAAAAAGGCATCTACCCAGTATAATCGTGAAGCACTAAAACAATAAAATATTTAAGTTATCTGCTATCCAAAAACCAGCAGAGCACCCTTTACACTAAGGGCATACAAATCAGCATGCTCAGTCAGTCGTGGTGGCACATGCCTGTAATCCCAGTGACTCTGGAGTCTAAGGCAGGAGGATCGCAAGTCCAAAGCCAACCTCAGCATCGGCAAGGTGCTAAGCAACTCAGTGAGATCCTGTCTCTAAATAAAATATAAAATTGGGCTGGGGATATGGCCCAGAGGCTGAGTGCCCCTCAGTTCAATCCCTGGTACCCCCCCCTCAAAAAAAAACCAGCATGCTTAGTCAACACCTTTATCAAAGTTCTTAAAACTCAAATTATATTCATTAAAAATTTTACAGTTTTATGCCCCACAGAAAGGTACAGCTACTTTCATCAAATGACTTTCAATTAATTGTCTCTGAAAACTTGAAATGTTGCTATCTTTGAGTTGGGAATTTTATTTTTCTCCTTGTAAAATCAAAAAGTTAAGAAAAATATTGGTAGCATCACCTATGTTTAAAAGGCTAAATACATTTCTTCCCTTTTTTTCTTGCATAACTACTTTGGCATTTCATATTCTTATTTATTTTTCCATTTTCTATATTCCTAGATGGATCATCAATTCTTGAGAACTGTATCTTATACTTAAAAATCTTCCCAAAATGCATATAAAAAATGGACATTTGTTGACTGACTTCAAAATTTTCCTATCCTCATCATGCCCTCGAAGGAAATTAGTCACAACCGGCACTTTATCAAATCCTTATTCTTCTTCTAATGGGATTGGGGACTCATCCCCTCCATCTTGACCCTCCACTAAGCCCTGTTATTCTGCTGCTTCTATACACTTCCTCAGCAAATTTATGAATGCATTGGTTTTCATCCCACCAGTAACTGACCAATATCTTTGTGCTCTTATGTCATTCAACATCCTTCTCCCATCATCAGTTAATGATTTAAAAGTTTCTGAGGACATGCAGTACGCTCTTCCTTCCTCCATCACCACACCCACTTTGCCTCATATGTGCTCTGTACTAAGTGGAACTCTCCTACTCACCCCCAATCAATGGCCAATCCATTGGGCCATCCCAGAGTGGTATTTACTATGGGCATAAGGTGAGACCCATCACTCCACGCTCTCATAATTTTAGCAGGACGAAACCAATCCGTGAAAAATATATACCTAGAAAAACAGGAATAAAATAAATCAAGGAAGTTAACCGAGGGACAAATTACATGACTCAGATTTAGCACAAATTTTCTGAAGACTTGCTGCAATTAATTTCATTTTCTGTATATGCTATTAGGCTTAACAGATTAGTGTATAATTGATCTAACTCTTAGTTAAAAGTACAGTTATCCATGTGTCATCAAAGTAAGAAACACACGTGGCATCAAACGAACTCCAAAAAAGAAAATCACTGTCCTAGATTTTAAAACCTAAAACAATTGTCAGCAATTCTCCATGTTATTAAAATAAAATAATAAATCACTATGGGCAATAAAGTAGACTGTATTCTCTCTTTCATTTTGGATTAAACATCCAGAGCCCACTAGCCACTAGATTATTTTCTGCTATTCTTCTATAAGGAATTGATAAATTTGCAGTAAAAAATATTTCATCCCAGATAAGGAAAAGCACCCAAAACAAGGTAACTCTCAAACAAAGTCTTACTCAAAGCATCTTTTTTTTTATTATGAGCACTGGCAAAAACTAAGTCTATGGGGGGAAAAAATCCTTTTCTCTTTCATATAATCCCTAGGAATCAAAATTAGTCACTTCCAAAGTATGACTTTCTGAAATGTGACTCCATATCATTTTAAATGAAAAAGTCATTAAAAATTTAACCACTTTTCAAAACCGTATGCCAAAGAGTTAGTTAAGCTAAATTCATTAGAAAAATCAATAGTTAACTCTCTATAGGATTTCTTCTCAATGATATCCGTTTTAAAATATGTTTCTTATATTATTTTACAAAGAGAAAATAAAAACATAAAGTCCACACTGCAGAGGTGGCCGATGGACCTGTTAGGCACAGCCTTACACTAGGATGGGCCTGGAGTCTGAACAGGCTCTCGGTAATAACTGTGACGCCTTCACAAAGCTCTAAAATGGACATTACACATACTTTTTTCACAAACTGGATTTGGGATTAGATGAGAGTATGTATGCCAAGTGCTCACTGTGTGAATGAACTGGGCTTTAGTGAACTACCAGCGCTCTTTTTTATTATCCCATTTAAATACAGCGGCACACCTCAGACCTCCTCTAAACAATCATGTCAGCTATTAAACATATTTTTTAATGTTTTTATTTTTACTTTATAGTTCCACATGATGGGGGTTCACTTTGACATACTCAAAAATGCATCTGATCTCCAGTACTTCCCCATTCCCTTCCCACCTTCCCCTCTGATCCCATGATTCCTTCCTCTACTCTCCTGTTACTCCTCCTATTTGTTTTTAATCAGTGCGTTATAATTATGCATAAAATTGGAATGCATCTTGACATCTTCATACATGCACACAGCATGATTAGATCAGTTTCACTCACCAGCTGTTCCCCTTGCCCTCCCCTCCTTGGTCCCCACTTCTACTCTATTGCTCTCCCTTCAATTTTAACAAGATCCCCTTTTTCGTTGGTTCTTTTTAGTTATGCATAACATAACATAGGATTCTTTCTGATGTAATTATGAAAATATGGAATATAATTTGCTCTGATTCAGTCCCCAGTACTTTCCCACTCCTTCTTCTCCTCCCACCCCCTGGTTCCCTTCCCTCTTCTCTACTAACCCTTCTGCTATTTACTTTTAGGGTTTTTTTTTTTTTTTAATATAGTGTCTTCTGGATGTGCATGATGGTGAGATTCAGTGGTATATTCATATATGTCCATAGGAAAATTAAGTCAGATTCATTTCACTGTTCTTCCCTTACAGCAATCCTTCTCCCTCCCCATCAGTCCCTGATAAGGTTTGGATGTGAGGTGTTCCCCAAAAGCTCATGTGTGAAACAATGCAAGAACATTCACAGGAGAAATGATTGGGATATGAGAGCCTTAACCCAATCAGTGAATTGATCCCCTGTTAGGGATTAACTGAGTGGTAACTGAAGCTGGGTAGGGTGTGGCTGGAAGAGGTGGGTCATTGGGGACATGCATTTGTGGTATATATTTGGTGGGCTGAGCTTAGTCTCTCTGCTTCCTGATACTTATGTCAGCTACTTCTTTCCATCATGCTCTTCTGTCATGATGCTCAGACTCACCTGAAGTCCCAAGGAAAGGAGCTAATTGTGCATGGACTGAGACCTCTGAAACCATGAGTTCCCAAATAAACTTTCCTCCTCTAAAATTCTTCTTGTCAGGTCTTTTAGTCACAGCAACAAAAAAGGCTGACTAAAACAGTCCCCTTTATCTAAGCTACCAATTTTTCTTCTATTATGATGGAATGTCCCCCACTTTATCTTTCTTTCTTTCTCTTCCCTTATTTTGGACTAGCTTCTGCATATCAGAGAAAACATTCAAACTTTTTATACAAATTCCATTGTGTATATATACACATTTTCCTTATCCATTTATCTGTTAAAGGGCACCGTGATTGGTTCCCTTGCTTGGCTATTGTGAATTGTGCTGCTATAAACATTGATGTGGCTGTATCCCTATGGTATGCTGATTCAAGATCTTTTGGATATATACCAAGGAGTAGGATAGCTAGGTCACATGGTGGTTCCATCCCCAGTTTTTTGAGGAATCTCCATATTGCTTTTTAGAGTAGTTGCACTAATTTATATTCCCACCAAAAATGTAGGAGTGTACCTTTTTCCACACTTCCTCACCAACACTTATTATTATTTGTATACTTGGTAATTGCCATTCTGACTGGAATGAAATGAAATCTCAGTGTAATTTTGATTTATATTTGCCTGATTGAAGAGATATTGAACATTTCTTCATATATTTGTTGGCCAATCGTATTTCTTCTTTTGAGAAGTATCTGTTTAGTTATTTTACCAATTTATTAGTTGAGTTATTTGATTTTCTGGCATCAAACTTTTTAAATTCTTTATATATCATGGATATAAATGCCCTGACAGAAGAGCAAAGATCTTCTCCCATTCTACAGGCTCTCTCTTCATACTCTTAATTGTTTCCTTTGCTGTACCAAGGCTTTTTAATTTGATGCCATCCTACTTACTGATTTTGGGTTTTATTTCTTACACTTTAGAAGTCTGTTAAGAAAGTCAGGTCCTGAGTCAACATTTTGGAGTGTTGAGCCTACATTTTCTTCTGGCAATTGCAGAGTTCCTATCCTAATTCCTAGGTCTCTCATCCACTCTGAGTTGACTTTTGTGCAGGGCAAGAGATAGAGGCCAAGTTTCATTCTTCTACATATGGATATCTAGTTTCCCAGGACCATTTGTATGAAACACATTCTTTTAAAAAGGTAAGAACCAAAAAGGAATACTGTGGACAGTTCTGTCTTTTCTTGTCTAACCCCATCAACAACAGAATGGCCAAACATGAAATTGCCTGTGATCTGGAAAACATTTTACTCTGAAAACTACTGAATGATTAAGCAAGTTTTGTTAAGTTTCATAGCAATACATTAAAACAGGGCAAGAATTTGAGCCTTTCCTGATAATTCTGCTGTGTATCTTGTTCCTTCCCCACCAAATCCATACCACATAGTTTAGTCCTCTGCAACCATGAACAAAACCACACCAGTACAAACTGGGGAAGCTGAAACTGAGAAGAGAGTTTTTTGAAGGAGATAAAGTGATTATTTAAGCTTATGTTACTACAGCAAAATTTAAGGTGATTTCAAATTATATAGTTCAATCTTATATTTGCTAAACTTGCCAAATCCCTTTTCCATGACTAAAAGATGTACAGTTTCAAGTCCTTAGAAAAACATGCATATACTCACCCACCAATAGGATGAACCACAACTGACCGGGGGTTATTTAAATTCTCAACTATTGCCCGTCTGGATTTATCAGCAAGTCTCATGACACTGACACTCCTGTGAGAAGGGTCTGTCCAGTAGAGATTCTTTGAAATCCAGTCAAAAGTCAAACTTTCAACATTTTCCACTCTGTTAGCTGTGAGAATTTCTCTTCCTATAAGTAAAAACATGGACATGGTTTAAGTATATCATATAAGACATAAATTTTCCTACCATTTTATATTTAAATTCTGTATCAAGCATATTTTGAGTACATGTGGAATAAAAAAAAAAATAAAACACTGAGCAACAACATGATAAATCTCAAATTTATTCATTCCCCAAAGTTTGGATCTCAAAGAATAGATATGATACTGATAACTAAGACCAGCAGTGGTGTGGTTTGGACTCACTCCCTTGTTCAACCTTCCAGGAAAAAAAAAAAATTCATTGCAGAACATCTGAAGAAAAGATACCTGAGTTCACCTACTACCACCCCCAGACGGCTCCCAGGAGCTGACGCTGCCAGGTACAACCAGGGGGTGACCGGAGGTGTTACCGCCCAACCCTCTCACCAGTCTTTCAACAGTCTTTCACAACCACAAAGTTGCCAAGTTTGGAAAAGACCAGCAAAGATACCAGGAAGGAAATCAGAACTGGGTATCAGAGAAAAGAAACCACTTTCCTCTCTGAAAAAATGTTTATTCTTTTCTCCTCTTCTTTCTTTTCTTTTCTTCTTTCCCACTAAAGAAAAATCTCAGTCAGAATAGGGAATTACATTTTTATTTTGCAGTAAAAAAAAAAAAAATCCTAGTGTTTTTCTGTCATTGTTTCAGCAAATCATAAAAATAAAGCCCTCTATGTGAGAGACAACATATAAGATATTTAGGTAACATAATTTTGCTAATCATAATAGCTTACAGTAATTGAGCATTTACTAATGATCCAGGAACTGATAAAAATACTTTTTTATGGATTCATCCATCCTCACAGACACGTAATCAAGAAGGCATTATTTTGCCTATTTTATAGATGAATAAAGTGAGTTATAGAGAAGTGAAGCATCTAGAAAGAAGTGTAGACGTTGCCCTCAAAGCAATTTATAATGAGATGGGAGAAAGGAAGAGACAATTATGCTCAGAGGCAAAAATAAAAGACTACTGGGCACCATGATGGAGGTATGCCTAGGATGGTACAGAGCACAGGCTCCTGGGCATAAGGTGTGGGCACGCACCGCAAGGGAGACGCATGCAGGGTTTCTCCAAGGAAGCAGAGAACTGGGGGCTGCAGGAGAGCAGAGACTTGTGAGCGAGAGCAAGAGGGATTAAGAACTCCATGTGTTTTGGAGCATGGCCAGGGGTTAACTGGTTAATAACAGAGACCAAAGCAGAGGGAGAAGATCACAGGAAACGCAGGCTGTGCAGAGGCAGGAAGGAGCCAGTGGTTGTACTCTTCCTTTAAGGCAGGGAGTCTGGGGAGAGTGCGATGAAGGGTCCACTGGACATGCTGGTTCTGAGTGGTGGTGGATATCTAGAAGCAGCAGCCTGGATCTGGACCCCAGAGAGAAAACTTCAGAGATTTCCATCAACACCTAAGAAAAGGCCTCCCTGGCCTGCTTTTCATTCCCCAGGTGAGGAAGACATTCAGTAAACATTCTACAAAAAGGCTCCCACACTAACTTACAACGACTGCACAAATGGGAATCAAAGACCTAGACATTATGACATCATGCAGAAAAAGAAGAGGACCAATGCTGAACACCAGAGATTACAGTTATTTATTGGACAGGCAAAAGAGAAAGGACTTCTAAGGAACATGAGAAAGAATGATTAAGAAATAGAAGGAAGTCACAAAGAGTATACTGTCATGAAAGAAACCATTTTTGAGAAGATGACCAAGAACCAAAGGTAAGGACTGGAAAATATGGGATCCAAGATGACAGAGAGGACGTAGGCTACAGATCAACCAGTCTGTAGGTTGGAATCAAGGAAGAGAAAGAACAACTGACCAAAGAAGTAGGTATGCTCAGAGGGTATGCACAGCCTCGCAAGCATGCAAGGTCTGAAGCCCAGAGGGACTCAGTATTGCTGGTTACTGGAACGCAAAACAGGACTGCAGAGTGTTATTTAGTTTAGCAACAAAAAGATAAGCAAGATGACAGGGGTTCCTGTGAGGCGATGGGCAGATTTTGAGGTGAGGAATCAGTGAGAAGGTAGAAGAGAGAACCAAAAAAAGGGTAGCCCAGTCTTTCAAGGAGACTTCCCATGAAATAAAAGAAGGAGAAAGAACTGTCACTAGAGAGGAACATGCATTGGCAAAAGGGCTGCATTTTTTTAGGAAGAACAAAACAAGTATATCTGATGGAGCAAAGTCAGAAGAAAAGGAGAACATTTTTTTTAATTCAGGTTTCAACCTATTAGTAGGTATAGGAATCAACCATCCAAATAAAGTACCCAACAGTAAAGTGTAGCTGACCATAATTTATCTATCTTCTCTCACAATTATGAAAATTTTAACATAATTTCAATCAATTAAACTTAAATATGGACTTACGAATCCATATTTATATATAATTCACTTTTTAAGAAATTAGTCATTCCAAGTCCGGCCATTGGCACGTAGGTAGGCCAGCATCCCTAAAGAAAGGTCATCCCATTGGACTAATCTGAAGAGCTCCAACATGAAGAACCCTTACTCTATTAAGGGTTTTCAGACACTTGACCTTTCTCTCCTGTTAATATTTGCCATTATTAAAATATACCATCATTTATACTTGTTTTGAAAATAAAAGTGCTTATTTCAACATAATTTATTTTTTTAAAAAAATTCTTTCCTCAATCCAAAAAGTATTTAGTAAGTTCAGTAAAGATCCTGCTTAAAAAGTGAATCTTAAAGTTAAACTGAATGAATTATGCATATGTTACTGAAAACAGCCCACACTCACACACACACACACACACACACACACACACACGCATTTTCTCACCTGTGCCATCAATCCTTTGTTTAAAAATCATATCTTTTGATGTATCTGAAAAAAAGATCATGCTCTCCTGGGCATCAAAATCAATCCCAAGAAAAAAGGAAGGACTCCCCGTCACTGGAACCATGACATCCTCCTGGGTGGAGGGGGTGAATGGGATCCCACGCACGGCCAGTTCAGATGAAAAGATCAAGAAGTTCTTAATAGCTGTAGGAAGAGGGACAGCAGAGTCAGCCACGGCATGGTGCTTTGCCTTCACCAAATTCCAGACAAATCACTTACCTCTTCATAAAGCACGCTTTATCATCGTGAAATATGATTTTGAAATAAACATAACAAATTTGTGGAAAACATAGCTGGAAGTAATGGAAGGGGGAAAAAATAAGCAATTACAAAGGTGATAAAAGTATTCAAAAATTCTTCCTCAGAAATTTGTCCTTACGGTTTATTTATATTAAAAAGTGGTGGCCATATACTTAAAATTTTAAATAGAATTAAACTCCAGCATAATTCCAGCAAAATTATCAAATTGAAATAACTTTTGTACAGAAATCTACACCAAGAATTCATATGGCAGTTTTGGGGTGTCAAGGTCAGAAACAAAGAAGAAGCAACAGCAAGGAATAAGACAAGGTAGGGAGAAGGAATGAAGGAAACAGGTAGGAAGAAATGATGCTTGAAAGCCAAGCAGGGGACGTGACAGCATATCAGGAATTCAAACAGACAGTGACAAAAAGGTGGTATAACAAGACAGATAACAACTGCAGAAAGGAATTAAAAACAAAATCATTAGAACAATGGACTATTGAAAGAAGTTATAAGTTAGGGAGATTTTTAAATAAGGGTGAGTTTTAAACTGAATCTCAGGACTACCCCACATGTTCACAAATGCATCTAAGTTAAATCTAAGAACTTATATACTAAGCCAGAAGCTTAAATGGTCCAAAGAACTTCCAGAAGGACCATCTTGGAAGTAAGAATGTATCAAAGGGATGAAAGAGAATTGCAAACCAGTAAAATGAGAGAAACAATATTTTAAGCATGTATTTCATCACTGACTGGGGCTCAGGCAATGGCTGAATTATGAGGAGACCTGCAGGAAACCGACTGAAGAAGAAAGGAAAGCTTCCATGGAAGCGTAAAACAGGAGCTGAGAGGACTGACCTGGAATAAAAAACTTCAAGAGGACTTGAGCCACCCCAATACTCAAGAGTTTTTCTGGAATAAGCAATAAAGCCTGATGAGATTAAGATGTGATTGCCTGGCTCAAGGGGCATATGTGGTGGTGTAGGAGAAGTCAATAAAAGGATGGCCTACTGCCCATCCCATCAAAGTCAAGGCTAACATCTAAAGTAGAAAAGGTAGGACTGTGGTACAGCACTTGCCTAAAGTGTGTGAGGCCCTGGTTTTCATCCCCAGTATTGAAATTTTTTTTTTTAAATGGAAATGGTGTATATAGTGCAGAAAAGAAACACAAAATTCAGTCACATGGAATTCATTCAAAGACCACAGTTAATAAAAGGAGATGAACATTTCAGGAAAAAAAGGGGAAAGAAGACCAAGAAAATCCTAGATGAGGAATTAAAGGAAAATCCCAAAAGATAGAAATTTACATCTTCCAACACAGCTCTATGGACAGAGAAAATGGTACCTACTGAAGAAGATGCTCAGTGGTCTACAGAAAGCTTTTTAGCAGTGAAGAGGTCAGTGGGCTGGCCCAGTGTACAGCAGCAGTTGTCTGGGTACCCTGTGCTGCCTGCCAGAAGGACCATCCAAACAGATTTCTTACCAACACAGCGGCGCTCATCTGTATCCAGCTCAAAACCAAACAAGCACTTGCAACGGTAACCCAAACCATCGTTATCAGTTCTATGGCTGAGGACACAGACCTGCTCACAGCCCCCATTGTCTCCTCCACATGGATTGCTAGCTGTGGAGAGAAATATACAAGTTCAATCACAATTAGAAAGGTGTAACGCTTCAAGTCATGTGAAGTCACTTTGGGCCCTGTAGATGAACCACTAGAGGCCATCACCCCTGGTTACCACTGTATGCACCCACACCTGGCTACACAGACCCTCCCAACTGCTCTCCCAACCATTCTCAAACTGGCGGTAGTAGAAATCAGGATTCCCATCACTGGATAACTATAGGATTCTTTTTATTCTCTAACTATGTTAGGGTCTGTTTGCTAGCCCAGTGATGAGCAATAACTACCCCAAAATTTTAAAAAAGAAAAGGCTTCAGTGCTATCTTTACCATTCATAAAATAAAATCAGTAACTATTACTCATTGGATGCTTATTTTGCATAAAAAACTGATATACAACCAATAAACCCTAAGGAGTAAACACCATTATCCTAATTTTACAGAGAGCTCTGAAAGATCAGATAACTTGTCCAAGATTATTCAGTGTCTAAATAGCTAAACTAGAATTCCAGTCGCGATCTGATTCCAAAATCCTATGTGTCTGCCTCCCAAACTAGTTTATACTTCTCAAAGCCTCCCTTTTAGGTAGTGATCTCGGGAAGCTCACTGCACACTGTACAAGACTGTCTCAGACAAAACTTTCATATTTACTTTCTAAATTGTCTTCTGAGCCTCTGACGACTTATTCAAAATGTTCTCTTTCCCTGCTCAGGTAGATTTATTTGGGAAAATAATCTGGATGATCAAACTGGGTAAGGGGAGATGAAATTAATAACTTCATAAATTGAGTGTGAAAATTAGTCCAAATTGAGATTTCCAACATGTTTTCAAATAAGTATGTATTTTCCCGGGATGATTCTATTGAAGGTTATTCATCTGAATGTATTATTCTAGTATATTTTTTAAAAATCAACCTAATTATCTTAAATGTCTTTCTCCATACTAATCAGTTTCATCACTTAACATGAGAGTATGAAAGCAAATCTGTATTTCTCCAAATTACAGTTCACCGATATTAAGCTTTCTACCAAGAGAGTCTGGTTTGATATACTTCTTTTCTATGATCCACAAGCAAATATGGAAAGGAGTCACCGACAGTTCCAATAGACATTAGACATGTCAAAGCTCAATTTAAAACACAGAAACACAAACAAATTATCGTAAAATAACAGAAAACTAACCAGTATCTGAATCAAAATATTTCTTTTTTTAATAAATGATCAACCAGAAACACCAAACCCAGCTGGCTTATGACAGACCCTACATAAACCAAAAACAGAGAAGAAATAAAATGGACCTCGCACTGTGCAAAATCAATGTTTAGACATGCCATTTTTCTCTTTGGGGCATCAGTTTCTTTAACTATAAATTAGAGTTTTTAAATAGGACATTTCCCCCAGTAGAATGAGGATAGGTATCTTGATTTGGTTTGCTTACAGCTAGACCCCTAGATGGGATCTGGCACATTGTGTGGGGAACGGGGGGACAATAAACATCTATTAAATGAATCTCTAATGTTCCTCTAGATTTAGCACTTTAATTCTAATTTTGTTGATTGTCCATGATCTGCAGAGTCAATTCCAAGGGTTTAACACTCCAGATAACCCTTTGTATATTTGAGAACACCACCCAGATCTCAGGAGCTCTCTCACCATTAACTTCCACAGTTTTGGAAAAACGTCTCTAACAAGTCCAGTACCAAACAGGGTCACCACTGTTCTGTGGCTTACCAGAGGGCTGCCTGAGGGCATGGTAAACAGTCACCCCAAAGGGCCTCAGGGAAGACTGGTAGTACACCTGTGGGTTGGTCTCTGTGAACTTGTTTGCCTTCATTACAGCCATCTTTGTCCAATCGGTGAAGAACACATGGTCCTCAAACAAGCTTATTCCAAAGGGATGAGGGATGAGTGAGCCTCCATGAATTACAGTCTTCCTGTTATGAAAGATAATATACACATCACACAATTTTCTGTTTTGCTTTATTTTCATTAAAGATGCAATTAGTCCAGTTAAATGCCTGAAAAGTTAAATCATTTTTTGTTACAATATAGACTATACACAAAATGATACATTTTAAGATACATGTGAAATCCCATCTACATTTGATAGGATTTCCATATTATTTCTTGGTAAAGACCTTTGAGATTTGAATTCTTTTTTTTTTTTAAATTTTTTACAGACTGCATTTTGATTCATTGTACACAAATGGGGTACATTGTTTCATTTCTATGGTTGTACATGATGTAGATTCACACCATTCGTGTAATCATACATGTACATAGGGTACTGATGTCTGTCTCATTAGACCATTTTTCATACCCCCTCCCTCTCATTTCCTTCTACATAATCTAAAGTTCCTCCATTCTTCTCTCATTCCCCATCCCTCCACCCCCAATACATATCATCATTCACTTATCAGAGAAAACATTTGGCCTTTGGTTTTTTGGGATTGGCCTATTTCACTTAGCATGATATTCTTCAATTCCATCCATTTATTTGCAAATGCCATAATATTATTCTTCTTTATGGCTGAATAATATTCCATTGTATATGAATCCTAATCCTAGTCAATCCTCTAGCTGGTTCTAGATTTGGGGGGAAATTATTGTTTATTTTACTTGCTCTTCATCCCTTTAAGGTTGCCTCACCTATAAAAGGCTAAGATGTGAAAGAACACTTCAAATTTCATGGGTGAAAGAGTATTGTAATAAGGGTGGGAAGTGATGATGTCCCCAACAAATACTTCCCATAACTCCACTGACCCTTCCTCAACTACTAGGATATGGGATGGCAAGTGCTGGGCTCAACCCCCTGCAAACCTCGGCCACACCCCATGACAGCAAAAGGCAGTGTCACCGCTCTTAAGCATCCGTTTGATGAAACTATCAAGGGCTCATACTTGGAAGGAGGCACAAAATGCCCAGAGCTGCCTGAGAGAAAAACAGAAGCAAGAGATGCCCAGCAAGGGAAAGAAATCCACGGCCCGCCAGGACCACCTCTATGTAAGTGATGATTCAGTCAGACGCATGCCCAAACATGGGGAGAAGGATGGTTCCTGCAGAAAGACTCATTTTCCTTCTTGTGACCTAACAGGAAGATCTCAAAAAAAGAAACAGAAAAGAAATCTTGGCAGTCCCTGAAGGCTAAAAAGCACAACAGGGCTCTTAGGATTGAAGGCACTAAAAACTGGAAAGCACCCTAATGGGAGAAAACAAAGAAACCTAGGTGACAAGTTAGTGCACACCTGGAAACACTTGATAATGACAAGGCACACTGAAATGAGAGACTGGTTTTCTTTTTCAGTTGGCAAATTCCAGAACCCTGAATGCCACCTGCTGGCAAAAGCAAGAGGCAGTGACTTCATTACAGCTGTACTTACGAGCGTTTATATTTCTTGGATGTCTCTTCATAGTCAGCAAAACACTCAAATCTTTCTGAAACTCCACTGATTTTATCTTTTATATTTACTTAGCATAAAACTATTGAGACTATATAGTATAATGCTGGAAACTATCCCATGGAAAGAGAAAAATATTAGGCAATTCCCAACTGTTTTTATAAGACAACAGGTTGCTAATACTTTCTCATTAAATTAATCTTCTGGGTACAGCAACCTTTAGTGACAGGAAGTCATAGTATTAATACCCAATTGCTTCTTTTAAACTAGCACAGATTTTCTAAGAATACGTAATCCAGTGGCAAACTGTGATATCATCCTACGAAACAGAGATCTAATAGAAAACAAAACCTGAATATTCCTTTCAGTAAGAAAACATAAAGTCATCTGGAAAAATTAAATTGGCCAGTCCATTGCAGAAGGCACAAATATAATTTTTTTTCTTGCTCAAATTTTGCAGAATACATTTTACAATTTTTGAAAACACTCAAAGGAAAGGATTTTTAAATAGCTAATAATTTATAGATAGGAATTCACTCGATTCAAATGAAGAAAAAAGTATGCATATTTGACATCACATTTACTATTAAATATCTTTGAAGTATTCACGGTAAAAATGTAATACAAAGAACTTCTCCTGGACTGTGGGTGTACTCAGAGGCAGAACACTTGTGGTCTTAATATGCATGAGTCCCTCGGGTTCAATCCTCGCACCAGAACAATAACAAAGATAAAATAATTGTCCCCTGAAATTTGGAACATATAAGAGTAGAGTAAAATTTAATTCCCTCTGAATAATGTTAAATAAATAATGTTAAATAATGTTAAATAATAATAAAAGCTAGAAAGTTAGAAAACTAAAAGTTAAGCAGTTCTTGGGGAAAAAAGTATAAGAACCCAGAGAAATAAATGGTCTTAGGAGTGAATGAAAATAATGTGCTCATCTGGGACTCAGAGAGGGGTTTTATTTTGTTGGGGGGTTGGGGGATACCAGGGATTGAACCCAGGGCTTTGCACATACTAGGCAAATATTCCCCCACTGAACTATACTCCCAGCTTGGAGAAAATGATTGTTATTATGGAACAAGAAAGGTTAAAATTAAGAGTCAATTATTTTGGTGGAATCCACACCAACTGAAGCACAAGACAAAGACCTCTGAAAACATGAGAAAAAAGAAAGAAAAAAAAAAGTCAATTATTTCTTACAGATCTCAATACATAAGGTCATTCAAGCTATCATGTCGATCAACAAAGTGATATTTTAATTATGGCCCTTTCATATGCCTTTCTGTCAATTTTATGCACTTTCCTTCAAACTCATAAAGTCACAGAAAACACTTCATACCTTTGAATTCCATCATAAGTTACAGTTTCAATGTAGTCAAACCGGCAGTCAACCCAATACACACGCTTGGCTATCATGTCCAGCGTGACGCCGGCAGGCCATCCCAGCTTTGTCTTCACCAAGTCCTTCCGGTTGCTGCCGTCCATGAAAGCCCTTTCCACCTTAGGTTCCCCAGAAAGGCTCGCCCAATCTGAGAAAAATAAATAACTACAAAAGAAAAGCAAAAGACAAAAGGTGTGTTATTTTACAAGCTTACCTGGATAATTTTTTTCATAAATGTTATGTTTGGATCAATGGGATTTCCCATTGACTAACAAACCATGGGTTTATGAAACAATAGAAATTTTAAAAATATTTTAAAAAACAGATTGTGAGTGCCAATCAGGAGACTCAATAACTCTAAATAGGAACTTTAACATGCTATATTGCAGCCTAAAATTTTATGTTCATCTTCCCAATTTTCTCCTCTACTGGGTGGCCCTTTTATTTCTAATTGTACCCACAAGAAAACTTACATTTTAATGAGCTATCAAAATACCTCCCTCAATTCTCCACTCAGTGGAATAGCCCAAAGAAAATTTCCAACACTTTTAAGGAATATAGCTGCTATTATGAAGTAGAAATGAATGATCACCAGTCACCAACTTAAATAGCCTAAATTTCATCCAGGGGACCTGAGACGCGACCATGAAATGCTAGGAGAACTGTCTGTTAAAACTCTTCTCAATGTGTAAACCAGGAAAATTTGCATTAAAACTAAAGAAAAGTAAACAGGAGCATTCTACTATTGCTACAGGTTGATCACACTGAACAACGTGTAATGAGATACCAGCTTGACATCTCAACCACGTCCACAAGAAGAAAGCGCTAAAAGAGACCATTGCAACCATTTATTTCCCTCTCTTAAAAACTTTTCTGCTAATTCATGTTAGAATGATCATCTTAATAATGGTGAAATGTAATAATGTCTAGGTGTAATAATTTAGTACATTGAATCAGAACACAGAATCAATCTCTTAGCTTGGCAAATGTGGCAAACATTAAGAATAAAATTCATATGCTCGAAACATCAAGTAGTATACCAGCAGGTGTCATTGAATTACATGTCTTTGAATGGGATTATACTTAGTCAACTCCTTGAAAGCGTCTATAAATAGACACATAAAATAAACATGGGTTCTAGACCCTAAAAGAAATCAGAATTAACCTCCAATTAATCCAAGATATGTAGGATGTTTAGGTAGAGAGACAAAATTCTAAAAATGCAGGAATCTATGTGTTTTCACATCACTCACCCAACAGTTGGGTCCAGGGCGATTCCTCTAGGATGCCCCAAGTTTTCAGTTATAAGGGTAACCCGGTGGCTTCCATCCAAATCTGTCACATCTATGCGGTTGACCCTGGTCTCCACCACATAAAGTTTATTATTAATCCAGTCCACAGCCAGATTCTCTGGAGTGTCAACAGAAACATTGAGAACTTCTTGGATGTTTAAACCATTGATGTCAACTGAAAAAACCTGAAAGAAAGTCCCAAATTATTATATTTCTTAAGCATGACTGTAGGCATTGTTTTCCTATTTTCATTCGATCTATCTATTTTATAGGAATCAATCATGTAGACCTAAAACAAATTCACTGGGAGCTTGCTATTTTACATTATGGATTACTGGGAGAAGATGGACATTTTCCCAGCATATAGGTGAGGCAAATACAAGAGTTGGTTTTCATTTTTATTTTTGTCTTCTTAAAGCCTGGATTTCCCACACTTGGCAGTTATCAAAAACTTAAAGAAAGTGGATTTTTGGTGGAGGAGGTGGTTGTGGTAGTTTGATTTTCAGTTATCAAATCAGACTTGCTAATAATTCAAATTCTCAATTTTTAGAAATTCTGTGCAAACTATCATGTAAGTGAATAAGAATTTTATTAATGGTACAAGGAAATTTAAGAGGAAAAAATAAACAAAATTCCATAATTCTTTAGGAGTCTCTAAAACGCATGTTTCAAAAACCTCCATCACATTACTCAAAATTGAAATTAAATCCATCAGACTTTCCATATAAGATGCTGTAATGAAATTTTGGCTGTTACACAAAATTCTGTCAATATTTGTTACCCAATCCTCCATTATAGTTCCATTTAGAAGATGCAGGCAAAAATCTGATTTTTATCATCCAGAAAAGCAGAGCACTTTTTACATTTTAAATGATCAGGTTTCAAAAATTACTACCAAATATCTATCCAGTTTTGAAAGAATGTCTACTATTTCTTTTAATTAGACTTTTGGACTCCTTTTTGAATAAAATTAAAAGTTGCTCAAGGCTAATCCATATAATAGACTGCTTGTTTAATAGGTCACATGTAATAGTATAGCACAGAAAGGTGCTGATTAACATAAACTATCTCAAGGGCCTTTTTTGTTAGGAAACAAAGAAATTTTCCCCTCTACTCCCCCAAAATGAGAAGCTATCAACACCTTGTGTTTGAGGTTCTATTCAGTTCCCAAGCTGCACTCCTGAATTTTCTATTTACCTTATCTTGTACGGTGTCTGTCCAAAAAACTCTGTGCAAGTGGTGGTGAAAATCCACACCCACAGCCACACCACGATTGTGAGACTCTACTAGGATCTGGAAGCTCCTTCCATGAATATCACCAATTAGCAAATCCCGACCATTGGAGAAGATAACGGAGGCCTCACCAGCTAGATGTGAAGAAGGAAAGCATGACTACTCCAGATGAGCCAGGAAGTGGAGTAGCTTACAACTGATAGACTTTCTGTTATTTTCTTTGATAACATAAACCTCTGATGCAGACAGCCATCAATATACCCATTTTGCTGATAGGAAAATTGAGGCACAAAGATGCCTAATGGCGTACCCCAAAATCATAGTAAGTTAAGAACAGAATCTGGCAAGAGTCTTGATTCCTGGTCCAGGCACTTTAAATGACACTGAAAGGACTGTAGCATGTATTTCCAAGAATTCTCAATGATCTAGGTACTTTACCTCCATGTGCAACTTTAGATTGTGTTAAACACAGAATATGTTTTAATATTTCACTCTGTAAAAACTATAAAAATCATGGTAAGGGTAGATCCAATCTGCTCTGTCTATAAATGTACAAGTATATGAAATCACTTATGAACAAGATTATTCATGGCAGTCTTATTTGCAAGAGCTAAAGAAATTATTTTAAAATCCATCAGAAGGGGACTAGTTAAATAAGTTAACTAGCACATATGTACTAGTTACATACAAAAATGGAATACTTTGCCACTATAAAAAAATGGAGGCAGAGTTTTATGTGCTAATATGAAACACTCTCAAAAATATGTTAAGTAACAATAGAAAGAGGCAGAATTGAATGTGTAGCTTATGAGCATATTCATAAAAAGTGTGAAATATCTATATTTGTATATTCTGATGTATCCATTTAAAAATCTCTAGAATCAAAATAAATAAACAGCAATTGCCCATGGAGGAGGGGAAGTAGAAACTTGACAGAGGAGAAAAGGGATGGAGGGAAGTATTTTACTTAATTTCTTCTTACAATTTGAAATCATTGAATATAAATTAACTATTCCAAAATAAATTAATTCAATGGTTAAAAATCAGCTGCACCTAAAAGTTAGTACACAACAAATGAAGTATTTCTATGTATGCAAAAACAACTAGAAAATGAACAATTCATAGATCATTGGAACAGTAAAATTCAGAAGGTACCAAAGGAACTTCAAAACCAAGTGTGAAATCACAGCTGAAAAAAGGAATTAAGAGCTGGAAGTACAGAGCACTTGCCTAGAGTACACAAGACCCTGGGTTCAGTCCCCAGCAGGAAGGAAGGAAGGCAGGGAGGGAGGGAGTTAGTTAAAATTGAGACCCAGAATTTAAAGGTGACAAAACTGCTTTGGAGCACTACCATACTGTTAGACCAATTCCCACAAAATGCCTATGATGAGGATATTCACACAAAATTTTAATCCAAATATAGTATGTTCATTCTGAAATACCCCCAAATTTTTCATGAGCAATACCAAAACTATTTCTTTAGATAAATGCCACCTACATGTGTGGTAAATAAATTAATTAAAATTTCAATGTCCAAGTCAAAGACAGGTATAAAACTTATTCCACAGTTGTATATGGGGGTGACATAATAGCCCAGACCAATAAAGAAACCAATAAAATATTAATAATGGTCACCATTAATATAAAAATCAGTCCTTAATAATCAAAGCACAAAATTAATGTTGACCCATTCAACATTCGTGGCAGCCAGGGCCACCCCTGATTTGTGGTGATAAAACCCTGCTGCCTACTTAAGTGCTGACGTTTCTTCCTCATCAACTGTGGAAAGAACGCCAGCAGAGTCTATTGCTCAGAGATGCAGGTGTCCACTGAGCATGTACTCACAGGAATCATTAGCTTTGCAATGCTTTCCACGCTCCAATATATACCCTTCTTCACAGTGGCACAGGTGATGGCCCATCCGGTTTTCACACTTCTGGTCACAAATTCCCCATATCTGGCAATCATCAAAATCTGCCACATAAGAAAAACACACACGTAATCACGTTTTTCAGCATTTCTTGAGCACTCTCAGACAAAACTCCTGGACAAGATGACCCTCCTCTGGAGGTAGGTACATGTTCCAAATGCTTCAAATGGACGCATTTATGTGCAAATCCATATATATATTTGAATAGATGTATTTTTTTTTTTGGAAAGTGTGCTTTCCAAATGCTATCCACTTGCCCCCATGGCTATCTAAATTTATATTAATTTAATTTTAATTAATCTAAATAATTCATGAATAATTTCTGAAACCATTGCATCCTCAGATCCAAAATTCTCCAGATTTCTACAATCTGATTTCATTTGCAGCAAATGTCAGAGTTGTGAGTTGGGTTCTACTACACATGCTGGCTGGTCCCCCATTCCAGGACTCCCAGCTAGAAAAGACTAAGAAAGTTCTAGGATCAAGCTAATTATTCCATTTTTCCCTCCAGGCTAAAACCTAACAACATGGCCCATCGTATCTTTCTTGCCAACTACTATGACTAACCAAAGGCAGGGGATCAATCGCCTCTGACACAAGGTAAAAGGCCACATAAGAGTGAAAGGCCCTCATGGATGAATCTCCTCTGGGTCCTCACATCAGCCCCAAGAAAGCTCTGCCTGAGGCTTCACTTCAGTGGGTATTCAAGTATGGGACACTCCCTTGAAAGCCCCCAGAATGTCGCACCCTCATTTTGACAGACTGTGTAAAGGTCTGGAGTCATCTGTGAGCAGGAGTTCTGATGTCAGAGGAAAAACAAAGGAGAAGTCAGAACGGAATTCTTAGGCTCAGAAACCTTTCCTATCACCGGTGCTCCAAGTGCACTTTTGAACAAGTGCATAAAATCACTGTCACTTTTAATGACTAAGATTGTATCCGTTAGATAGCTAGGGTGAAAAACAAAGGCTAATTAAATACCTGTCATCAGTCAAAATGAAGACAAGAAAATGAAAGCAGAATTGAGGGTTTTCATGAGGGTAGAGAGGATGGTGGAAACCATGTACAACATTGAAACTACTTTACAAACCGCCCCTGCCACACACATACATACCATTATCTTTATCTGTTTTTCTTTCCTTTTTACTCTTTGCCCTCTCCTACCAATAAATAATGCTTTGAAAATAATTGAAAACCCCTTCTTAGCTTAGACCCTCTTGGACACCTCTGATCTATCTGACTGTGTGAAACCCCGCCAAGTCGAATGACCTCCCTGCCCTTACTCTGCACCACCATGTCAGCCTGTCAACAAATAGCATGTCCTGTCAATCAGAAACAATGAGCCCAGCAAACTGTTTCAGCATGCCACAGAGCTTGCACTGCCAGGTCAAGACTACCAGAAGCAGATGAATGGCAGAAAGACACCAGATTCATGTCAGGATTCTTCAGTTTTATTCCTGATTATGACCAAGGCATTCACTGGAGAACCATGTCTAAGCTGACAAATGTTTCATAGGCTTCCAACACCTGAAGCCTCTGGAATGAGTCAGCCACACAGGGGGCGTTTGTTGAATTGAAGTGCTTGTGAGAGCAAACCAAATCAGCAATTCCCCTAGAATTCAGCTCTGTGCAAACAAGTGTAACTGGCTTTTTAATGTTGTGTATTTAAACTAAAGAGTTCTTTTTACAAAGAGAAAAATGAAGTCTTTTTGAAACAAATACAAAATAAATGTTAAGCCAACAGCAAATCATGCAATCTTAAAGAACAAGAAAGGTCACAGAAAAGGTCTCTGCAGGTGGCAAGAGGCATCACATTCAAAAAGGCCCTCAAATGTAGGCTTTTGAGCTTTTATCTAAATAAGGTTATCTGTATTAAAGTTCCAGAAACGCACTGGGGACTTGAAAGATGTCTGTTGCGGAACTTAAACTAGTGTACTAGTGTTGGACCACACTACTTCCTATGTGCTGTGAACTAAATATAAATACCGAAACAATTTTGTGCACAGCATAATATTGCAATTCTCTGTATTGCATTCATTAGTAGTTTACATGGAGAAATTTAAAACACAATAACCTTGTTATGTCAACTTTCATATTTTCAGGGGCTACCAAAAATTGAAGCAACTCAAGCCTCTAATGTTTAAGAAACCCTAGACACTTGGAAATATAAGCCAAGGCTCATCACAGACATACATTGAAAAGATGGCAAACATGCTAAACGAACTGTAGGGTGGAAAAGGCTGAGAACAGGTTGTGGGCTTCACAAGGCGGAACCAGGGCATCTGTAAGAACAAACCACTTTAACTGAAAGACTTATGACCTATCAATTTTCAACTACAAGGCAGCTCAGCCCCAGCTCTTCTTTGCAAGTGGAGAAAAGAAAAAAGAAAAGTTGATGTAATACTGAGAATGAGGCTTCTGGTATTTCTATTGGAATTCCTTTTCTACTAGGAGAAAAGGGACTCGCCTAAAGAACTAAAGGGTTGGAAATCGGATTGGCAGCTGGGTGGCAGCAAAGGGGAGTAGAGAAGCCTGACATTTGCCAAAAACAAAGCAGCGGCCTCACCCCCACAGATGAGCACAACTCAGAAAGAAGGGATGCTGCCCAAGCAGGGATGCTAGGAAGCACGAGAAGGGCTTCCAGAGACACCTACCAAATGAGGACGTGTGTGAAAAGTGATTTTAAATTCCCCAACTGCAGCACCAATGCAATGATGATAATAAACTTTAAAATTACATTGCAGGTCAGTTCAGATCATATTTTAACTTATAAAATGTTTTGAAATGATGAGAAATTTAGGGGCTTTTTAAATCATTCAATTTTTTCAGGGACTCCAGGATCCCTCAGACTGACTTGAATGAACCACTTGATCTTAACCCATCTTGCCAAATGCAGTTACTTAAGAGAAGCAATTAGGTTGTGATCAAACCTGAGACAGGAGCTGGGCAAGGTGGTGCACATCTGTAACACCAATGACTCAGGAGACTAAGGCAGGAGGATTGTAAGTTCAAAGTCAGCCTCAGCAATTTAGCAACGCCCTAGCTAACTTAGCAAGACCCTGTCTCAAAGTAAAAATAAGAAGGGTTGGGGATGTGGCTCATGGGTTAAGTGCCCCTGAGTTCAATCCCCAGTACCAAAAACAAAACCTGAGACATGGTCCTGATATTAAAAACCTAAAATTGCCAGTTTTGAATACCATGAGAATAAACTCAACTGGATTACTTAACCAAATGTGAAAATCCAGTTTTTCTTAGCATATTATAGTTCTCAGTAACACTGAGGAACAGACTTTCTCAAGAATTTCAAGTTAAATTTGCCAATTAGAGTTTACTTTGGGTACAAAAAGGTTCTTCTGGCTATAAATAGTTAAGATCAACCACTTTTATAAAACATAATTACACTGGAACCCAAGGGCTAAATGAGAGTATAGAGTGAATAACCTCACTAGCTTTATCCAAATTCAATATTAAAATTTTAGAAATTTATTTTAAATTGTGGGGCTGAGGATGTAGCATGTGCTAGGCCATGGGTTCAATTCCTACTACCCAAAAAAAATAAAATCTAAAAATACAATAAAAGTATTTCATATGCATGTCATGTCTGTTTGTTTAAATCTAGAAATCCCTAAAGAATCTCAAATTCTAAGGATCCAAAGAACATAAAGTCTGGGAAAATTCTGAATCATCTAAGTTTTGGAGATCCATAAATTGAACTTTTTAAAATTTTTTTAGTTGTAGATGGACACAATATTTTATTTTGTTTATTTTAATGTGGTATTGAGGATTGAACCCAGTGTCTCACATGTGCTAGGCAAAGCACTCCACCACTGAGTTACAACCCCAGTCCAACTAAATTGAACTTTACTGAATAGTTTCAATTGCCTCCCAAATGCCTTTCTCTAACACCATGAAAACAAAGTTTCTTTAAATCTCTGTGATCATGTTCTACCTATATGTTGTTATTCAGGTACTAAAAATAAGAAAGAAAGAAAAAGAAATAGGAGTTACAAACTCATTGTCCAAATCCTAGGAAATCAAACAGTGATGTCTAATTCTCCTAACATAAGGCTCCATCTTTCTCACAGAGAATTATGTTGACATCAGATTCAAAAATCTCCCCGTGGGAGGAATCATTTTTATAATTCAGATAAGAGAGATGTGGGGAAATAATTTGGCCAATTGGTGTCTAGCTCAAGGCTAACCACTAGCTGGAAGCATCATGATAAAAGAATTTGCTTGTCTTGAATGTCAATTCCAAGCAAAGGTGAAAAGCAGTGGAATTAACATTCCACACAGTATAGGCAGTGGCCCACCAACATGGTCACCAGAGCAGTGACCTGGTGATCCTCCACTTCAGCAGATGACAACTCTAGTGACTGGATCCTGGGGACATTTGTGCTTCCTGGAGAAGAGGTCAGGGGAGTTTGATGGGATGAAAGCAATGGCTATCTATCCATCACATGGATGGAAGTATCTCAGCATTGCATAACCATCCTGGCCATACCAACCCTGCTTCCAAACCCTGAAAAAAGAAGCACAAAAGGACAACCCCCATCTTCAGACAGCAGACAGTTCCACCAGATGGTCAACTCACTCAACACAAATCCACTCCTTAGCTTCCTGCACTTCACAAAAGCTTCTTTGAGTTAACTTACTCTTACCAGGTTTTCTGTGAGTATTATGCTGCTCCTGTTATATAGACAATCACTCCTATCCACAAGTACAAACTCCTTCATGTCAGGATCCTGGAACCCATCAGTAAACTGTGAAGAAAAGCCAGGAGCTCCCACCTGTCACTTACCAACACAGGTGCGACTGTCATTGTGGTTGATGACATAAGCCGGAGGGCAGAAACAATCTCCTCCATATGGTGTCTTGTGGCACTGGTACTCACAGTTTAAGAGAGAGCACCTGCTCATATCTAGACAGAGAAAAAAAATCTTTGTTAAATTTATAGTAACCTCTGGACAAGGCTGATCTACCCAGAAGCTTTTATTCTGCAAGTAAAAGCTGCATGTTCATGTCATAGAGATGCAGGGATTCTATCACAATCAAGCCTTTCTGCAACATTGTGTAATAAAAGCTCGATCCAAATTTTAAAAAAGAAAAAATCCTGTTTAAAAATTACAACTACTGTTACATCCAAGTTATTATAAATGCTATTTATGGAAAAAAACAGGTTATAAGTTTTTTTTGTCCACTTTGTAGAAAAGACTAAGAACTCCCAAGTATCTTCACTGACAATATGCCCTAAAAATATTAATTGTGGCTAGCTTCAAGTGGTGAGATTTCAGGGTATTATAATTTTTTCATGTTGTTAATTTTTACTTTTTAACTTTTGACAATGACTGCATATCTCATTTAATTTTTTTAATTTATGTTTTGGTGGACAGATTCATATTTTTTATGTAATTTTTTTCTTTGTTCTAATTAGCTATACATGACAGTAGGACACATTTATGCATTTTGATCAATCATACATAAATGGAGTATAATTTTTCCTTTGCCTGATTGTACATATTGTAGGATCACATCAGTCATGCAGTCATATACTTACTTTTAACCTTTTATGATAGAGTTCACAGGTGAAAAGGTGGGGGATGCCATAGAAGTCTCAGCATATTTATATATTATAAGTTTTGTCAGGGAAAAAAGTCTTTGGGGTTACAGTTACATGGACACAGTGAGGCAGACACAGGTCTGTGTACAGCTGATGAAATCAAGGCCATACATTATATTTCCCTGCAGGACAATCATCAGTCCATACAGTTTATGGGTTGGTGGTAGGGGTTATATTCTACAATCACTAAAAATGGTGGGGGAAACTAACCCTATGTCCTCATAAATGAGTCGATCACACAAAATATTGTCAAACAACACCTCTTGGCAAATCCAATGTTACCACGGGGTTGCGGGGGGGCCCTCAAAGTACATAACCTAGGAACCAGAGGCATTTGTGGGTAGGGAGATACAACCAGACAAGACTTCTTTCCATAAGTAAAAGACAAGAAATAAAATCTCCAGAAGAGGACAGGAGTTACAGCTCACAGAAGAACACTTGCCTAGTGTGCAGAAGGCCCTGGATTGACCCCAACACTGCAAATAATAATAATATAACAACATCTCCAGAACAACTTTACAATCATCAAATTGTCATTAAGATAAATCTCCCTGTTGGAAGGGAAACCACATTTTTTTAAATTCTGCCATCAAGAAACGGAAACTACCTATCAAGCCATTCCAGGCTTAGCTAAGTGTCATGACATAATCACTAAGACGTTAGCAAACATGACACAGGCTTCAGCACCAGGGTTTGCTCTTTCCACTATCACAAAAAAAAGCCTGGGCTAGCATCCTGACATTCGAGTGAGCTAGTCTAGGCCAGAACAACTACTAATTAGCCTACAGAATTGTGAGAAATAATAAAAGGTTTGCCATTTAAGTCACTAAGTCTTGGAGAACTGTGGTGCAAATGACAACTGATACGCTTGGTATGTGAGAATCTGTTCTGAAAGCTACCCAGACATTTTCCACACTCACCACAATATCTTCCACTAGTGGTACTGTTTTCATCTTCTCCTCCCGGACAATCTAAAATTCCATCACAAACTTGAAATATCGAGATGCATCGTCCAGACTCTGGGCAAGCCCATTCTCTTGGGTAGCATACATGATGACGATGATTGCTATCTGTGGGGGGAAAAGAAGACAGAGTTACAGGCCATATGAGAGCGGGGATCAGCTCTTTCACTCCATGATTAAGAGAAGATAAAAAATGGGCTGGGGTTGTAACTCATGGTAAAGTGCTTGCCTAGGATGCGTGAAGCACTGGGTTTGATCCTCAGCACCACATAAAAATAAATAAGTAAAATAAAGGTATTGTATCCATCTACAACTAAAAAAATATTTTAAAAAAATATAAAAGATATATAAACCAAGTACAACAGAAATCCACAAATGACCTATGTTGTACAATAAGTTCACAGTTTCTTACTCTACCATTAGCCTTTTATTGAGATTCTAAGGAATGACAAAATGGAATTATTTAAGTTCCACTCTTTTTGGAGGAAGGATCCCCCAATCAAACTGTTAGAACAAAAATTAGATATGAACCTGAAATATTAACTATATTCACAACCCCTGAAGAGAAGGTTCAATTATTTAAATCACAAATTACAGGATAAGGGCCATCAAGGTAACTCCAGGGCTCCTGAGTTTGGGTTTTGGTTGTTTGATTTCTTTTATTTAGTGAAATTTTGACAGTAGAAGGAAAACCATAATTCCTGGAACACCGAAACATGAGGCCAATGAATGTTTCCATAACAAACACCACCTTTATTACATCTGGGCCTGGAACAGTGCAGGCAACTTGCAGTATGGTCTGGTGTTACTTCAGGACTTCAGGACAGCTGATGATAGCAGCAAGGTAAGGAAGTCAATGGCATTTCCAATTACCTTATCAAATAATTTTTAAACACTCGACTGGACAGTAATCTACCCTCTATCTACTAGTCCCTAGCTGCATCCTTCTGTTCGAGTGTGCCTGTCCATCACCACTGAATGTCAATGACTTATTTGGAAATCAGAATTTGCAAAAACCCAAAACAAAACAAAACTGGACAATTACCACAGTTCGAAGTTATTTTAAAAGGTTGTAAGTCTAAGAGAACTAACACTTTACATGGTTTTAAAGGCTGTAAGGTCTAAGAGAAAACATTTCACCCAAATTTTCTCACCTCCCCCAGTCTACAACTTTTACACAGGTAAAGTAGGCAGGATGGAATATAGAAGAAAGAGTCAGAGTATAATATAGAAGAGGGAGAGACGGTTCCAACTATTTTGCCTTAATGATGGGAAGGAGAGGGTTGAAATTTGTGCTATATTTGGGTTCAGTCTTTTTAGAAAAAGCTAGTGGAGTTACCTTCTTCTAAACCACCCACTAAGTGCCTAAATGACTCCTTAAATCTCAGACAAACCTGAGGCTTGTTTGTCACACAGCACAATTTCCAAAAAGGAAGGTAGGAAAAACTTAAAGAAAATGTTTTTACAGCAAGAAACTCTCCCTCTCCTTACCACAGCCATCTTCATCTCCATAGTCTTGACAGTCGTCCTGTCCATCACAAACCCAGTTTTGATGAATGCACTGGCCATCAGGGCAGGTGAACTGGTGGCCACCGCAGGTCTGATAGTCTGGAAGAAAAGAAGAGCTGCACTACAAAGACACAAATTGCTTTGGTCAAAAGTCCAAGTGCGCACCTCGCTGCCTCAACAGAACAGAGGATGCAAACTGATGAACATGCTGGACCTGCCAATGTCCAACATTCTCTTAATTTACCACAAGCTCCATAATAGCTATTTAGGACCAAATGATTCTGAGTCACCATTCATAATGTCACAGTCTCTTTAAGACTGTCACTGAAATAGGCCCAGATTCCAGAAAGGAAATCAGGCACCACTCATAGAAAATTAGGATGATAATGAATATTCAGTGACCCATAAGCCATGGGTACCAACTGATCAAAATAGATGCAGAGAAAAATCATAGTAAATAAATGAAACCTACCAGTGAATTGGAATTAATAAAATCAGTCTCCTTTTTACATATTTACATATTCAAAAACATGAGTCAAGAGTCAAGAGATGGCAGCAGTAAGAGAAAGGGAGTTCAAACTCCAGGCTGCAGCACAGAAGTAAAAGTTGGGTCAGGGCAAAGAAGCAGAGGCAACAAAAGCCATCTAAACACACTGAAACTTTCCTGACCCTTCAACTTGAATGTGGCAGCAATTTCAAAGTAAAGAATAAAGGAAAACCATTGCTAGCAGGGAGCTCCTTCCCTTTCGAGGTATCCGTGCACTCTATTATCAAAGTTATTGGATCCACTCCTGAGCTATGGGTAATTTGAACCTGTGATACAATATACCCTGCACCCCTGCAGCCTCAGGAAAGAATGCAAACCGTCCATCAGTAACCCTTCAACTCCACACAGATCTTTGAAAGATAAAGGAACCCAGGCCCAACAACATGGTTAAGGCTCAAGCCATGGCCCCCACATGAACTTTTGGCTCCATGTACAATCAAACACAGTGACTCTTTCCTTGGGGGAAAAAAAAATGGGTATTTGGTGGGGAAAAACAAAAACAAACATAAAATGCTCCCAACCACATGACCCAGCATAAGGAATCACCGTACTGCAATTATGTTCATCACTGTTGTCTTCACAGTCGTGGTCATGGTCGCAGACATAGGCACGAGGGATACACTCTCCACTGCCACACTGAAACTCGTTGTGCAAGCATGTCTCAGCTGGGACACAAGGTTAAGAAAGGAAAGAAAAGAGAATTTCAATTCCACTGCAGCCATTTCACTTCACAGGAAGATTCTGTCTCAAGTTTAAAAAGATGATCTTATTTATCAGGAGTATGCTCGTAAAAGTTTAACAAGCCGTTCTCCAGCTCTGTAGTGTTTGCCAATTATCATGGTGTAAATACTCCCACCAGCAGCTGACTTCAGACCACCAACATGAATCCACTGAATGTGGGCTTGATAATTGACTCTCTCAAGCTTCAACACACCCCTGCACCTCTCACACACATATACTTACTACAGTTGGCTTCATCAGAGGAGTCTCTGCAATCAACTTTCAAATCACACTTCTGACTCGTGTTATAGCAGGCTCCATTAGCACACGTAAGCTGCTCGCATACTGGATATTCTATTTTTTTAAAAGAACAGAAAGAGCAAATGAACCTTAAATTAAGACATTTCTGTAGCACACATTTCTTGAGTGACAGTTATATGCTAGGCACTAAATGGTGAACATATATTGATACACAAAAAGACATGGTCCCTGGCCTGTTAGATGAAAGAGAGGGACCATAAGACACAAACAGTAAATGACAAACTGGGTTAAGTGTTAATGCAGAAACTAGGAAGGTTATGAAACTGAACAGTAGGGGGATTTGGAAACCCAGAGATCTCTCCCTTGAAGAAGCAAGTGGCTTTTGAGTAGAGAGCTAAAGAATTGGAAAGAATTTAACAGTTCAAAATGGAACCTTCTTTTACATAATACAGATGACATCCCAGGTAATTCGTGTACCACCACACATACTCTGGGAAATAAAGGGTCATTTCTTTCACTAAAGTGTCAGAAAAAGAAAGTAGGTCTAAGTCCAGGGTGTCACTCAGCAGCTCTTTGCTCTTACTCAATTGCTTATCCTCTCTCTGTCACTACTTCCTTTTCCCCATATCTGAATAATCTACTGCAGCCAGCAGAAGGACCTAAAAAGACAATGTCTAGCAACTGAGAAGCATAATTGTTCCACAAGCACAAATCACAGCCATCCCTCAGTATCCACAGTAAATACTGTAGATTGGTTCCAGGACCACCCAATGGATACCAAAACCCAAAGATGCCCAAGTCCCTTATGTAAAATGGTGCAGTATTTGCATTATAACCTACACACATCCATTCATATACTTTAAGTAATTTCTAGTTTACACATAATACCTAACGCATAAATGCTATGTAAGTACTATCATGCTACATTGTTCAGGGAATAATGAGAAGAAACAAGCCTGTGCATGTTTAGTATAGGCACAATTTTTTCCGAATATTTTTACCTACAGTTAGTTGAATCCACTCAATGGGAAACCCATGGATTCTGGGGCAGGGAATAACTGCCCTATTGCCACATTATATATGTATAGTCACCTCACTGCTATTAACTATATGCTTAACTCTGGTTTTCTAAGTCACAGAAGAAAATCAGGATGTCCCTTGCAGAACAAACGCTGTCTGTCCCTCCTATTTCCCCAGTCTTAGAACATGTATCTCTCATGACTCCTCACTATAGGATTGGTTCTGTTGGTTGCTTATCTGTTTCCCCTGTGGCTTAATAAAAAACCCTGATGACAAAAGGGTTTATCATTTTAGAATTCTTAGCAGTGGAACACTACTCATTACGCTCAAGAAATGCTCAATATTGCTACTGAGTTATCACAGGAGAACATCTTAAACAGTTTTTGAAATATTTTAAACATCTGCTTCATATGGTCTTTGGCTACTCTATTTCCCACATGTGTGATATCTTCCTTGGTATATCTTTTTAATTAAAGATGTTTCCTACTGATTCTCAGATGGTCTTCAGATTTCTTTTTAACCAAGAAAAAGGTATGTCTTAGTTAAGATTTCAAATATCAGATAACACAGTTACACACTGAGGTTAAATTTGCATTTAAGAACTCAATGTGATGTTTTAGAGACATATAAAGATGCATCTGACAATTCTTTGGATGATCCCAAAGTCTTTTCAATCAGAAACTGCACAAAATTCTGTGCTAAAACTGCATTAAAGTAGCTCCCTGTTAAAAATTCACTTTAAAAAAAAATGGACTCTCAAATGATCTTTGCATGTTTTGTGTATAGTAAAGGAATAAGCCTAAATCTTCTCATCTCCAAAAGTTCGAACCTCAACTATCAAGGGTCCTTGAGTATCTAACTTGCAAAAGTTACACAGAGTCAGTCACATAAAATGGAAGGCTCTTTCCCATGACACTCCAGCTGCTTCAAGATGAAGTTGAATATGTCCTTCCCAGCTAAAAGCTACAAAAAAAAAAAAAAAAAAAAAAAAAAAAAAAAAAAAAAAAACTCACTGAAGCCGACAGTGAACACCAACCTCCTACTGTTTATGAGAAGGAATGGCCACAGAAGTTGCTGTTATGCTACATGGGTAAAGATTAGAAGGGTCCTATGATCTGAATCAGTGGTAGTAACAATGAACAAGGTTCCCCCATGAAGTAGGTGTCCTGATCCATGATCACCACATCCACCTGCTACTGAGTAAGAGGGGAATGCCCATCACAAACCAGGAGAATTGGAGAAAGAAAGTACAAATCTGTTAGGGGTTGTACCATAGATGCCAATCTGAGTGTTTTCAACTTGGCTACTTGGGGTGAAAAAAGGGGGAAAGAAAGATATTCCTACACTGACTGATATTAGTATGTCTGATCACTCGAGGTCCAAGTTGGCATAATCTGCAAACCTTTCAATCTCTAAAGAAGATATTTGCCAGGCAAGGTGGTACATGCCTATAATCCCAGTGGCTCAGGAGGATCACAAGTTCAAAGCCAGACTCAGCAACTTAGTGAGGCCCTAAGCAATTCAGTAAGACCCTATCTCTAAATAAAATATAAAAAAGGGCTGGGGATGTGGCTCAGTGGTCAAGTGCCTCTGAGTTCAATCCCTTGTACTGAAAAAAAAAAAAAAATGGTGTCCATCAATATGTTTTCAGAAAGTCCTCAAACAAAGAAGGTAAGTATTCAGCATCTTGTCACTCCATGTGCCCTGGAACATAAATGCCAGCATATTGCTCTGAAGAAACAGTGTACTAAAAAAGATAAGAGGCTGCAGAATATGCTGAACTTTTGGCCAAGAGACTAAAAGAGGCCAAAGAAAAATGCCAGGAAAAAATTTCTGAGAGACTCAGGCTGTCCTCTCTGATTCTGAGTCCAGTCAAATAAAACTTTGGGTGTAATAAATAAATAAGATCAATCCTCAGGGGGAGAAAATGGAAGGCATGTTTAA
Source organism: Sciurus carolinensis (assembly GCF_902686445.1). Taxonomy (NCBI): domain Eukaryota; kingdom Metazoa; phylum Chordata; class Mammalia; order Rodentia; family Sciuridae; genus Sciurus; species Sciurus carolinensis. Next base: position 119,281,042 of record NC_062215.1, read on the forward strand.
ATAGCTGTTTGAAGTTCTAAATTTTTCTGAACTTTGTTTTATTTAATAATCCAAAAATGAGTTAGTACCTAAAGTTACTGCTGTCTTTCCATCACTAAGATAGTATGTTTTGTAAAAGTGCCTTTAAATGGTTCAGACAACTCTGTTTACTAATTCTGTCTTCAAGAGATGCAAAAGGCCAGGTGAGGCCAGCAAGCAATTCCCTCCCCACCATGTACCAGATAGCTCCTGGTGTCAGTGTGTTATCTAGCCTTTTAAGAGCAGCAGCAAACAGAAGGGGAAAAAAAAAAAGAAATCTTTAAAAACTCAGCTCTTTGCAACAGATAAGCTATCTGTCAAAAGGAAGATGTATTTGAACTGGGACTGTACCACACATTTGGTGATTATTATGGATATGAGGGATCTGGGAAAAATATATTAGGCAGGTCTCTTGTTTTCTCTGTCCTGCTTTTTGAAAGTCAGTGCCATAAAACTGAAAGACAAAGAACAAAACCAGTACAGACTGACAGTGCTCATGCCCCCAAACAACCGGGCCAGCTTGATGTCATCAGGGAGGGTACTGTGTTGGCCAAAGGTCAGCAGTTCGACAAACAGCTTTATCTCCATCCATGCTGATAATGAATCTCTCTCAATCAGCAGAGGACCCTCTCAACCCCTGCACACCTTCTGGTCTTTTTATGTGTAGATAACCTAAGGTATATGCCCACAGGAAGGACTGTTCAATGCTCTCAGACTCACTAACTATAGAAAATACTTGGAAATATGTTTCCAAATGGTTTTCTCCTTTGGAGACCTACACAAAGGGAACAGGATTTTGCTCTGAGAAAAGAAAGAAATGAACAGATCCTACTTCTCATGCTGAAGACATTCATTAATGAGTTTCAATATACTCCAGGAAACAGGAAGTCACAATCCTTTGAGTTTCCCATTGGGAGATATCTAAAAATCTTATTTTTTTGTTTTATATGCTTGGCAAGACTGAGGCTGATCCTATAAACTTTTTCCCATGGAGCAAATCCATTAAGGGGCTGAAATGTCCTACAGAATTCTAAATATGGGGAAAGTGCAACGTGAGAGGACACCACATACAAGAACACAAAGGAACTCTTCCTTCTGAGCTTTATTTAACGGAGAGATTAACAAGTGCCTATTAACTAATGTCCAGACGTTTAGTTTATCTGACACAAAAATGTGAGAACACCCTTTTCCCACCACCCCTTGCTTCTCTCTTCTAGTTACTTTCTCCTAGTTCCAAATGATACATGCTCAGGTTTGCCCACCCCTCACCAAATGAAGAGCTGCCCCAAAATATGCCTAGAAGATTGATACTTGAAGATTTGTGAAATGTTTTCTGTCAATAATTTAATTCAGAGTAAGAAAGTTTCAAGCTATACTTCTGTTTATAAAATCAAGAAAGATGACGTGGAAATGTAGTCTGAGGACCTGAGAAACTTCCCACAATGTAAATCATTTACAGTAGATCAAGATATAAATATAAGGTGCTATTCTTTAAAATTATCTTGTCAGGGAGAATGTACATATATCCTATTTTTACAATTTGACAAATTGGCCAAAAAGAATATAGAAAATAAGGCAAACAGATTATAAAGGAAGAGAGGGCAGATGGGCATGGTGGCACATGCCTGTAATCCCAGCCTCCTAGGGAGACTGAAACAGAAGAATCACAAGTTGAAGGTCAGCCTAGGCAACATAGCAAGATCCCGTCTCAAAATAAAAATAAAGTGATCTTGGGACATAGCTCAGTGGTAGAGTACCCCTGGGTCCAATCCCCAGTACCACAAGAAAAGAAAGGAAGAAAGAAGGAAAGAAGGAAGGGGAAGGCATCTTAAATGTAGATTAAAAAACTTGAGCCCAAGATTGAAAAAAAAAAAAACAAGACATTATTGATTTAAGTGCAGCCCTGACACCTGGGATTTCTCAAGGTTGCAGAGTCATCCTTTTAACCCTGTTTCTTACTCTGGCTCTAAGGCAGGCTAATCCAGTCAAAGTAATGATTTTCCAGAAGAAGTTACTAGTTGGACTGCCAGCATGTAGTTGTGAGTACCACCCACAAAGTTAAATAAGCAACACCACCACCATCATCATCATCGTCATCACTGGTAACACATACTAAACACTGTGTAACACAAACATGTTCAAGTACTCGATATGTATGAACTTACTTCACTCTTAGAACTACCCCATGAGGTGAACACTTTGATTTCTCCCATTTTCTACACAGGGGGCCTTCAAAAATAATTTGAAGTTACTTTCAATTAAATACATATATATACATACATGTGTGTATATATAACATATAAATACATGAAATCAGATTTTTTAAATGGAAATAGAAAATCAACACCTTGGAAAAAGAAAGAAAATATGGTCGTCCCAAGGACTGGCAGAATTGCACTCACAGGTCCATTTTGGTCTGAACCACTTTAAGGAAACTAAAGTCAAAAAGGGAAACACAAGAAGTTATCAAGGTTTCCTTATCCTCCTCCCTTTGTAGTAGCCAGGTCTTAAGCCCCAAATTCCTATCTAGTCTCTATCAGTTGGGACCTGATCTTAGAAATGTGCCTGAGCAGGGGCTCCAAGGTCTCTGGATCTGCAGCCCCTCCATCTTCCCATACACAGGGCTATCACCAAAAATACAGAGCAGATAATGATAGAGTACTAAATTCCTTCAAAATAAGTTTTTAAAAAATCTCATACAAGCTCTAATCAGGAGTAAACAAGAAACAAGATGGAAAATTGGACATCAAAAGCTCCAGAGAACTGTGCAAAGTAAGAGGCCTTGTCACGGGTGAACAAACATGTATACGGTGCACTATATTCAGTGACACTGGTTCTACACAGGAGATATAGGCCCACATGTTTTCACTCAGGACCACAAAATACTTTGGTTGTTGTCCCTATCTCTTCCTTAACGATTATTTCCAGTGACCAACTGGGCAGAATATACAGGCAAAGCCTAGTCAAAGAGACAGGAAGACTAACTGCACTCCAGGATTATGGGAGGCCACATTCCAGTCACATTCAATAGCACTGTCCCTCTGCTGGGAACTTAGACCAAGATAATTGAATAGTCATCAGCAAATCCTTGTGGGGTGAATGTCGATAAACCAGGAACCAGTTATTCCTCTGAGCACAGCCTGCCTTAGTTAGAATTCTACTCTACTGAAGATATGGCTATTGAAATCTGACTTCCTGGTTACTTTGAATAAAGAAGTAAATGACAAGCAAAGTAGAAATTTCCACAGCCTTTCTTAAACATTTCATTCAAAAGTAATTTTTGCACATCTGTAGGTGAGCTAAATACTAGATAAAGCAATGAAAATCCCTGCTCTTGTGGAACTTACTCTCTGTTTGGAAGAAAGGAATAATGGACATTCAAGCAAATGTGGCATAGAAAAAAGTTACAAAAATAAAGCAGAGAAAAATAATAAAAAGTGACAGTGGAAAGCAGCTCTGTGAGGTGATATTTGAACAAGAACCATTAGGTTCAGCAAAATGGCAGTCAGTAAAGAATCACAAGAATGTTTTTAGAGGATTGGTGGACATACAGGACCACTTTCAGTAGCCTCAAGAAAGAAAGAAGGAGAGTAAATAGAAACAGTCATTAAAGACCCTTCCACACCACATTTTTGTAAAATGGAGCACAGAAATTGGGCAACAGCTGAGAGAGATCCTAGAGTCTTTTTCAAGACAGGAAATATTTACAGAGCACTTGGATGATGGAGACTAAAGAGATTCTTCTCTTTTTCATCAAGGTCTTGGGCTCTAAATCCTATTTCAACTACGAGAACACTGCAAAGGTACACCCGTGCTGTGACATGTAAGATGAAGTCACTGGAGCAAGGCTCGACAGGCAGTCAAAAATCTGGAACTGACTTGAAAGGACGTGCTCTTCAGGAGCCCTCATGTCCACAGAACCATTACCATCTTCATCTCTCCCTCCAACTGTTCCCCAGTTGGAGTTTCAGCAGTTGGATATACAAAGGAAAATGTTTAAATCCTAAAGAACAGAAAGTCAATAGAAATAAAACTTGAGGAACAAAGCGGCCCCAGTTGCAGGCAGACCCAACACTGCTGATTACCAGCAAGAAAGCCTTCATTGTAGCAGGGATTGTACCATTTCTTTGGCATTCCTAAGTAACAAAGGAGAAGTGCTGCAAACCCACGATAATTAGCGATAGTTTTACACCAAAATCGTTCTAATATGGTACTCAATAAAACAAAATAATCTTTTTACTTCACTGAAAAGAAGACTGTAGTATTTTTGAGCAACCCAAAGTCACTTCAATATATTAATTGAATGACCCATAATTGCTGCATTGTTCTGATGTTTATCTTAGACTCTGCATGAGTGGTTTTTCCTTGATGCTAATCCCATTAGAAGTAAAATGGACTGCAGTTTTGAATCTGTTCCTTAAAAAAAAAATTTAATGGACAAGTTGTTGAATATCAGATGCCCGATGACCAGATTGAATAATTAAATAACAGGGGGGGAAATGAGTTTTTATCTGTTTCACAGATATAAATATGGACTTAGATAGAGATATACACACATATAAATATATATATACAAACATATTCAGAAATGTTTCACAAGCTGTAGAATATTCTTAAGCATCTAAGAATATAGCAGGTGAAAAGATAGATGATAAGAATCTCTCATACCATTCTAAATTTATTTTAAGGTAATCTTTTTACTAGGACCCTAATACCCTTGCCTTTCTCACCATCTCATCCATTTTCTTAGCTCCCCTCTCCCTACCTCCCTGAGAAGGCTCACACACTATTCTTTGTTCTGGAAAGGAATGCCTGGAATGGACACAAGTTGCTCTGTCTTGGAGCCCACTGTCTTGATTTTAGAAGCTTGAAAAAGTAGGCTCTATAACCCAAGGTCTAGTCTAACAGGCAGGGCTATGAGTTCCAGGGATAGGTTTCCTGATTCTTTCAAATATTGGGTAGCAGGGCACAGAATTAAGTTCTTCCTTGGAGTTTTCCCAACATCCATCACTGTAAGTGGTTTCCAGGTGCCAAATATATTTAGACCCATCCCTTCAGAAAATCTTATTTCTGAGAAGGAAAAAAGTCAGATCCAAAGGCTGATACTACATTTCTAGAGAAGTAATGGTTCCTATGCATCACGACCGTGGAAACAATAGAACAAAAAATGATTTTTGGTCAAGTCTCATTTGATCCTTGATCATATGGGAAATAATCTAATGACAGCTGCCAAATGTCTAAAGTGACATTTAAAATTATCTAAACACCACTATGAGTACATAAATCTCAGCAATTACCGTTGATGGCTGCCAACATCACAAAGAGAAGGCAGGAAGCATCGTGTGCCCCCTGATGGAAATACACACCTTTATACACAAAGTATTCTCACCTTGATGAACCATCTCTGCCCTGCCTCTGATTTACAGGTTCAATCCTCTAGATTAGTCTTTTTCAATTGAAGTAGTAAGAGGGTGATTTTTGCTCGCAGAGGATGTTTGACAAAATTTGAGGACATTTTTAGTTGTCACAACAGGGAGGTGCTGATGACTTCAAGTACACAGAGGCCAGGGATACTACTGACATTCCATAATGCACAAGACAGTCCAGCACAATAAAAATTTATCTGGTCCTAAATGTCATTAGTGCTGCAGTTGAGAAACCCTGCTTCAGATCTAGGTAATTTCCAGAAAATACAAGAGAGAGAAGAACATGTTAAAGGACATTGGAGGATGAAATAAGCAATATTCAGACTATGGAAAACACCTTGCCAAGTGACCTGTTTTGCTTTGTTTTCACCAAATAAATTGGAAAGAGTGAAGAACAGAAATAGAAGGAAAACGTACAAATTGAAAGTCTGAAGATATATATCAACTAACTCCTATATAAATATTTTATTTGGATTCTGAATTAAGTAATCAAACTGTTAAAATAATAGCAAGAACGATTTGGAGAATTTTTTTTTTTTTTTTTTTTTTTAGTTGCCAATGGACCTATATCTTACTTATTTATATGTGGTGCTGAGAATCGAACCCAGTGAGTTGCACATGCCAGGCAAGTGCTCTACCACTGAACTACAACCCCAACCCCGGATAACTTTTTAAACTGACTAATTACCTAATTATTTTAAAGAACAGTTGCTTCCATTTTTTAGGTATGATAATGATATAATGTGTTTTAGTCTATGTTTATTGTAGAGATAATTACCAAAATATTAACAGATTAAACAATCCTGAGAATTGCTTCAAAATAATAGGGGGTAAGGAGAATAAATATATGTAGGTAAAATGAGATTATTCATGAATTGGTAACTGCTATAACTGAACAATAAGTAAAAAGAGATTCACTATACAATTCACTCTGCTTTCATAGGTTAATAACCTCCACTATAAAATGTTTAAGCAATAATTTGTTTAAATAGCTACGTAATTTCCAGGCAAACTATTTTATAAATGTTTATTGTTAAATAGAAGTATTCTAAGAGCATGCAGCACACACAGTTTAAATGTAGGTTAAAAGCACAGCTCCTCTGCCCTTGCTTCTTGGTAATGTTTATAATCTCCACAAAGCAGGAGGTCACACCTGCCAATGTGAAAAGTGCATAGGATAGTGACTGGAGTTTAGTGAATGGCAATCCCTTTTCTCACTTTCCACAAGAACTTCAAATGGAGAAAACAAAATAGGGTATATACTGCCCCTCCATCATACTGCCACTATTCATTTCCTTCTGTTTATATCCGGCTATGGTCAGATCAAAGCACTAATGAGGAAGTATGAAGATTCTTTTCTTAATTTCCTCTGATGTAGGAGGGTTTTTAACACTCCTCCACAAATTAAAAAAAAAAAAAATAGCAACAAATAAATTAGATAGAGGGAAATAGGAAAGAAGACCTGATTACAAAACCCCCTTACATGAGCCAGGCATGGTGGCACATGCCTATAAACCTAGCCAGGATTATCCCTAAGGAGGCTGAAGCAGGAGGGTCACAAGTTCAAGGCTGGCCTCAGCAATTTAGCAAGAACTTGTCTCAAAAAATATAAAGGGCTGGATGTAGCTTAGTGGTAAGTGCCCCTATGTTCAATCCCCAGTACCACAGTGGGGTAAAAAAAAAAAAAACAGTGTTACGTAAGATTTGTTTTAGAGTCATGATGTATCCTGAAAAGTTCGTGACATATCATTCCAGAAAGAACAAGCTATAAATTGGATGTTTTTTCTTAACAAATCCTTATTTCACCAATTACTTGTACTGAATTTTTTTAATAAAAATGTTTGATTAAAAATTCCTGCTTGGATATTTTCTAAAGCTCTCCTCCTCCTTCCCTTCATTCCTTTTATCAGGGCTACTTGCATGCTCATATCCTGCCAGGCTTTTTCCAGACGGTCCATTGGCAAACTTGTGAAGCAGTTGTACTAGCAACTTTAGACTTGGCTGCAGGGTGCTCATGGAAAACGTCCAAACCGTCTGTTTCAGCTGCCTTTTATTTTCCCCAAAGTAGCATTTCCATTGCATTTGCAATAAGGCACTCATTTTTATCCACTTGCAAATAAGGGATAAAGATACAGGCTGTTGGCTGGTGACACAAGCCTCTGGTAGTCTTTTAAACTCTCATAAGGGAGGACTCTCCTCTTCTGTCCTTCACGCGGAGCAGTCTCTAGACTTGAAACCAGAAGATGAGCCAAGCATTAGCTCTGCCACACAATCTTGGATGAGCCAGTCTATATCCTTCCAAGTTTTCATTTCTTTATTCATAGAGAATAAATTAATGCCTGCCTTACTGTTCTCACTAAGGAACCTAATAATAATAATAATGTATATAATGCTCTGAAATTTACAAAATGTTGCAACATAAATGATTTATCACCTTAATTAATCAAAAATATTTTCTTCACCTGTCTCAGTGAAAGACCTAGTGTTTACTTCACAACGTAGTGAGAGTCCTTGACTTGTGAGCTGACTGTACTATGGCACCCAGATGCACGACCATCTCTAAAGCTGCCAGTGTTAGATCTAAATGCTCTGCATAATTTCCACAAGTGAAGGGAAATTCAAATTGGAGGTACCATAATCTCTTTCAAAAGAGAACATTTACAATGTAAATTATTCCAGAATATACACGTACCAGGAATTCTGCTAGAAAATGAACAGACAAATAGCACAGACCCTTCTCTCAAAATAAATAAATAAATAAATAAGTGAAATAAAATAAAGAACATTCAAAGGAAGAAAAACTGGAGAAGTATTGTTTTTAAAATTGTCAAAGCACCGGGCTTCAGGTGTAGCTCAGTGGTAGAGCACTTGCGTGGCCTACATAAGGCCCTGGGTTTGATCCCCAGCATTGCAAAACAAAATGAAATAAAACTATAAAAGAGTGGTAATGGTATATATTCAGCATGAACCTGGACTTATAAAAGTATAGGAATTAGCTACTGTGTCACTCTTTTTTATTTTTTTGTATGATGATGGAGATCGAACCCAGGCACAGGTCTTTCCATTTCACAAATACAAATATTTTTCCTCCATTAACAGAACAATTTGAGTAGTACAAAGAACAGAAGCAACATGCTCATTTAGGTAAGCTCCCACCCCGTACAGGGCACCATGTTGGAAAGATTAGGGGGAAAAAAATTATAGAAAATAGACCTTTCATTAAGAGTGCATAAAATATACCACCTGGCTCAAAGAAACAGACTTACAGACAGCCCAGAGAACTAAAATTAAATCAAAATTATCAAACAGTGGAGGTGGTATTCCATGAGAACAGGCTAAAACTTAAACCTTAAATTCGTTGGAGACATAAATAACTGAGAAGAGTTTGATCAAAGTTTCTAAGATACACAAAATCTGTTCACCAGTTCTTAGAAAACTAGATGTTATGGTTTAGATATGAGGTGCCTACCAATAGCTCATGTGTGAAACAATACAAGAATTTTCAGAAGTGAAATGACTAGATCATGAGAGATGTAACCGCATCAGTGGATTAATCCACTGATGTGAATCAACTGTAAGGAGGTAGGGTATGCCTGCAGGAAGTCGGTCATTGGGGGTGTGCTTTTGGGGTTTATATTTTGTCCCTGGTGAGCAGAGCTTTTTCTGCTTCCTGATTGCCATGTTCTGAGCTGCCTTCCTCCACCACACCCTTCTTCCCTAAGGTTCTGCCTCATTCCGACCCAGAGCTATGGAGTCAGCAGACCATGGACTGAACCTCTGAAACAGTGAGCCAAAATAAAATTTCCTCCTGTTTGTTGTTTGTCAGACCTTTTGGACACAGTGACCAAAAAAAAAAGCTTCCTCAAAGATTTAAACATAAATTTAAGAGCAAAACAAAGGAAGTATCCCCATGCAGCATGCGATAAACTTAAGAAACACAGTAGTATACTAAAAATAATGTCAGGAAGAAACATAAAAACTCAAGGAAGTTATACATAAATGGTAGACTTTTAAGAGAAACTGGGTACTTCTAAGGTTAAAGACAGAATTAGATGGACTATAAAACTGACACAAGGCCAAGTACTGTAGTACAACTACAATCCCAGCCTCTCAGAAGGTTGAGGTACAAGGATTGAAAGTTTAAGGTCAACCTGGGCAATTTAATCAGACTGACTCAAATAAAAAAATTTTTTAAATTAAAAAATAGGCCTGAGAAAGTAGCTCAGAGACACAGTACTTGCCTAGCATGTGAAATGCCTTGGGTTTGATCCCCAGAATCACACACACAAAAAATAAAAATAAAAATAAAAACGTCTGACCCAGTAGCTAATTCCTATATTTTTATATTCGTTTTAACAGTTTGATAGAAACTCAAGAGAGACAGATTACTCTTATTTGTCAGTACATAATGCAACATGTCCGTATTTTCTTGGTTTAGTTATGGTAATAACTATGTATTGCACTCAGAATATTGTGATTTATATGCCTTATCTTATGGCAATCAGTTATAAACTAATATAATATATTGCCATTATAGGGAAAACCATTATCTTTCCTTCTTTCTTTCTTCTTTTTTTTTTTTTTTTTTTTGAGGGGGTTTAGGGAGAAGTGCTGGGGATGGAGCCCAGGGCCTTACCCACACTAGATAAGCACTCTACCACTGAGCCACACTCCAGCCCAGGAAAGCCATTTTCAGAATGTAACACTTTCCAAAGAAAAACTGAAAAATGTGATCTCCACAAAAGCAGAAAAATTAATGATAAATTTTAACCACAAACTTTCCATAGCAGTATAATAAAAGTTAAAATTGACCAACCTATATTTTGCACTCAGCATATTCAATCATCTTTTTAGATTCTATGTTAATGTTAAAAGTTTCCTACTTCAAAACATGAAAAAACTTGATGTGCTAAGTAAGGCAGGACAAACTTAGAACGTCTAGTTAAAAATAGACTCCTATCAGAACATCACCTCTAATCCACAAAAGAATCTGCCAAGAGATTTCAACAACAAGAGGAGTATTGTAGGCATTTCTGTCCATCAACGAATCTAACAAATTGATTAAAATACCAAAGGGACAAGGGTGAAACTAAATACAGTGCAAAGACTGAAACAGACTCACGGCAGTCTCTCTCGTCAGTTCCATCTGAGCAGTCTCTGACATGGTCGCACCTGTATTCCCTCGGAACACACTGACCGTTGGAGCACGTGAGCTGATGGCTTGAGCATGTTCTCCCAGCTGTGAAGAGGAAAGATAGCACTTAATTTACCATCACAGACTGACACAAACTAACCTATTGATAGTTCCCAAATATGAATGAGGATATTGGAAAGCAGAGCATATACTAAACATAAAGTTCACAGGAACACAAGACCAAGTACCCTGCTACCACCAAACTAAGCATACCCTGCAACAGCAAAGATATTATATTGTCAAAATGCCCTAAGAATAGTATGGACACTCCAGCATGCTAGGGTAGACCATTGCATGATCAACCTGTGTTGAAACTACAATGTACACTGAAAAGATAATATGGTAAGGCTGATGAATGAAATAAGACATAGGGATTAAGCAAGGATTGGTAAACACTCCTCCCCACTTGAAATCCTTTTTTAAACAAGGCAATATGTCAAAGAATTAACAGGGGTTATTCCTGAATGGTGGCAATATGAGTGATTTTATGTTTTTTTTTCTTTATAGCTTCCTTTGTTTGTAAACTGTCTACATTAGCCATGTGTCAATTTTATAAACAGAAAAAAAAAATATTTAGTTTGATTTTATCCTATGTTGATGAGTTCAGGTAAAAGCAGGGCATCAGCAGTTTATCAAGTGAGTCTCTGGACAAAACATAAAATGGAATGATTGTTGCCTGCAAGCATGAGTGAAAGGTGTTCTGTAGCTCTGAGGCAGGAATTGCCTAGACTTGGTAACATTATCTTACCATGTGATGTTTTTTTTGATTGTCCACATAAAAAGGGAAACATTTGAGAAACATGATTGTCTAAAAAATATATAATCCTCTACTGAAGAAAGAGGTTTTCACCTGAATTTTACAGAGTTTCTTATATTTCTGTATGGTTAAGATACTTAGGTTCAGCAAAACTCGGTTTTCTGGGGGAAAAACAAGTATATGTTAAGGGATGTGCCATCAAAACTTTTAGGAAAACCTTTTTAAGAGATAAGAAGAAAAATGACAACTTTAAAATTTATACTTGAAATTTCAAACATCCAGATTATCATGTATATTTTTTAAAAACCCTTTGCCATGCTTAATTGATTTTATCTTTCTTGTCACTTTGTTCCCTCCTTCGGTTTGCTTTATCATGAATGTGTCATGTAATTCTTGAATAGGAAATAAAAATTTTTAGTCTGCCTATTTCTGAAATGCTTATAGATTTCATATTTTCTCCCAGCGCTGAATATATGCAGATAAAATTTTACTTTTATTAATAAGGTCAGAATAGACTCTTCTAGAAGGCACTTCAATGTCTGAATTCTGCCCATGACAGAAACACTATTTAACTTGAATAAGGTTTAAAAGATTATATTTCCACATAATTTACTTAAGTATATATTTCCAATTGTCACATAAAATTAAAGAGAGTCTTTGATTCCTGAAAAGTAAGTCATGAGTGGTCTTAAAGTATGAAAAGAAACTAAAGCAGGTGCCAATGTTATGTTAATGTTAATGATCATGGCTTTCTTCTTAAAATCAACCCCAAATAATGCTATATTTTGTACTTAAGGTTTAAACAGTTTGAGGAAGTAATTAGAAGCTCATTAAATGTAGAGAAATGACAGATAAAATTACATAATTCCATCAACTGATCTAATGCTTTATTCATTCATTACACAAACATCTATTGAGGGCCTACTAGGTGCCACCAAGTTCACCCACCATGAGAATCTAAAGATGAATAAGGCACAATCCCTACCTTTAAAGAGTGCATTGTTTTCTGGGGGAGTCTTTTAAGAAAATTAGGAAATAATCATGGAAGCAAATCGCAGGCACACAGCAGCAATAGAAGCATCACAGAGGGGTACCATATTCACCCTGGGACAGGAGCATGTACTGTGATAGTTTCCTTGAGAAAGGGACACTTCTGCTGGGTTTAAAAAGGAGAAATAGCAATGAACTAGATCAAAAGGAAACAAGAACTGTCTAGCAATGAGTAATCAGGCAGAAGGAATGGAGGCAAAAGGCGGGAACAAGGAACTGCAAGTGTGGCTGTGCCTCAGATGGACATTTCCAAGCAGGAATTGCAAGTGATGGACATGGAGAAACAAACACCAGTCACATCTTGGAGGCCAGGATGAACCCTGTTAGGGAGTTGGAACTTTTTCCAGGAGGTGATGGAGAGCTGGCAAAGGGTTTTGGTTAGATCTTTTCAGCATCAGTGTTGGGGAGAGCCTGAGAGGGCACAGGACCGGAGGCAGGGAGGTCAATCCAAGGCTGCTGCAGTCACCCAGGTGAGAGATGCTGACAGTGAGTGGTCACATAATGGGAAAAAAAGCAAAACTTTAGAAATGTTTATAAGGTAAATTAGTCAGAAGTTAGTGAAGGAGAGGAAAGAATCGAGAATAACTTCCAAGTTTCTAACATGGTCACCAAGGGGATTGTGATAACCTTTCCATGGGAATTGATTACATCTTTCATGTCATTTACACAAATTATTTTTATGTAATAAAACACTTACATTATGAAACATATTTCATGAAATCTAGGTTAACAAGTAAAAGAGCCCCAATTGGGATATTTTTGTTAGTTTGCAACTAATTTGTATTTTTTGCCAGTACCTCCTAGTGGGCTAAAATTTAGTTTCTATTAATAAAGACAGGCCAGCAAACATGGTAGGAAAAGTCAGTTTGGGGGAGAAGACAACTGGTCACAGTTGAGGCACCTTGTGTTTGATGCACCTTGGAGATATCCAAAAAGTGGTTGCATCCACAAGACTAAAGTGTGGGCACAGATTTGGATCTCATCAACCTACAGAGGTAACTAAAAATCATGAGCCTGATGAGATTATAGTGGGGCCAATTCAGGAATGCTGCCATTGCCACAGTCCGGCCATTGCTAATACTTTCTTCCCTGTTGTAGCCATATCATGGGCTGCAGTAGTACTTCAGTCACACTGAAGTAACTACCAACAATGCCTCCAAGGAACCCACGCACTAGCTCCTGCTTCCCTAGCCACAAAGAAGAGCGTTTAATACTGGGGGCAAAGAGGTGAACGTTCTGAATGCAAAGGGTGCCCCTGGAGCACTCCAACCACACAAATGAAGGCCTCCACCTGTACATACCCACAAATATTTTGCTTCTTACTTGAACATAGCATAAACCAAATTAAAGATTGGGAACCTATTCCAGTTCCAAATTGCTGGGGTATATTTATAAGTCATTGGAACATTCACTGTTTTCAATATCGCTCACACTCTGAATTGCTGGCATACATTCCCGGGTCATTTAACATCCAGCTCAGTATTTACATATAAAGAATCATCACAGTGTGTATAACTTATCTGTGACAGGTTAAATTTTAAGTGTCCAAAGAACCAAAACAAGATGCCTCTCTAAATACTTACGGCAATGCTGATGTTCATCTGAGCCATCAGGACAGTCTTCCTCATGGTCACATACCCAGGTGTGAGGGATGCAGGTTCCTTCACTCTCACACTGGAAATAACCTGCCTGGCAGGATTGGGGAGCTAAAACAACCAAAAAAGAACTCATTATGGCAAACATCTGTCCCATAACACCAGCAAAAATGCTTACTTCAAAAGACAGTATGCCACCAAGCATGGCAGCACCTGCCTATAATCCCAACTACTAGGGAGGCTGAGGCAGGAAGATCTGAAGTTCAAGGTCAGCCCGGACAGCTTAGCAAGAACCTTTCTCAAAAATAAAATAAAAAGGGCTGGGGTGTAGTTCATTGATAGAGCTCCTGTGGGCTCACTCTTCAGTACTACAAAAAAAAAAGACTGTCACCAAGGGCAATGACACAATTCTATAATTTCAGCCACTCAGGAAGCTGAGGCAACCTCAACAATTCAGCAAGATCCTGTCTCAAAACAAAAAGGGTTGCGGATGGAGCTTAGCAGTACAGCATCCCAAGTTCAATTCCCAGTATCACAAAAAAAAAAAAAAAAAAAAAAAATGTCAAGTCCTGCTCAACATATGTAAAGTCTGTATACTTTAAGGTCCACTGTCAAGTAATCTCATCAATGGATCAACACAAACTATTGATCCAAACCAGTATAAAACAGAGAATAGCCAGACTTGGTGGCACACACCTGTAATCCCAGCTACCTGGGAAGCTGAGGAGAGAGGATCACAAGTTTCAGGTCAGTTTCAGCAACTCAGTGAGACCCTGCCTTAAAATAAAAAAATAAAAAGGACTGGGGATGTGGCTCAGTGATCGAGCACTTGCCTAGCATGCAGGAGGTCCTGGGTTTGATCCCCAGTAGCAAAAAACAGAACAAAACAAAAAAAGAAGAAAAAAATAAAATAAAATGGCCCAACCATACATGTATCAAATTTATGACAAAATTATTAAACTAAAAATTTAATTTAATCAAAATTAACCATGAGTGTTTGTTAAATTGTTTGAAATGTTTTGAAATATCTAATAGTAAAGTATCATAATGAACTGGAAAATCCAAGATCTGGAAAAGAAGACCCAGAATCAAATAATCATTATTACCACAATTTACTTGCTTTGAGATCTTGGTAAGTTCTCTGAGCCTTACTATATGCATCATAAAATGGAGACTGTACTGTTCATTGTAAAAAAAATAAATAATACCTGTGAAAGTGCAATGTAATGCTGGTTGCTATCATTATTGTCTTTGGTATTATTGTTATTATTGTTGTTATAGGACCTTGAAATGTATTAACAATCTCAGAAGAGTTGGTGGCATAATTTGTCATTTATTCCTCTATCCCAGATTACACTATTCTCAATTTGCTCATATTGTTTTAAAAGAAAAAAAATGAACTCAGTAAGCCCAAAGGAAGCAAACTGACAGCACAGGATGATGTCTCCACAAATATAGCTGCTCTCCTATTCCAAGTGTGAGCATCAAGTGTCAGCTGGGATCTTACAGAAATGTAGAATATCTGGTCCCACCCCATATATATCAAGTCAAAATATGCACTTTTACAAGTTCCCCGGTGATCCATTTGTGCATGAAAGTTTAAGAAGCACTGAATGGGTCCAATTTCTTACTCTTCCTCCCATTCTTTCAAATGAGTCATCATCAAACAATACACCCAAGTTTGAGGGTTCTGGTGTGCCACAGGATGCAAACAATTCAAAACAAGGTTTGTTTGTTTTGTTTTGTTTTGTTTTCACCTGCTTTCCTGGTCATGGGATAATAACCCTTGTCTGCTTACCTATCAAAATGAAGGACATTGCAGCAGTGTGATTGATCACCTAAGGCAAGTTGGAAAGAGCAGTGGACTTAAGGGCAGGGATTTGGGCAAGGCACTCACCAAATGAGATGCTACAATAAGGAACAATTTCTTTAGGGCTCACTTTCCTAATCTAAAAGCCACCTTAGCATATTTTTGAGCGCTATATATGTACATATGAAAATGATTTTATAATTAGTTACATTTTGGATTTACTTTATCATCATATTCTTAACTAGAACTTTTTCAAAACAATATCACACTAGACACATTTTATTTCTTTATTCACAAGTTACACTACAGCTTTTTTTTATTATTATCTTTTTTTATTTAAGACAGGATTTCACTAAATTGCTGAGGCTGGCCTCAAACTTGTGATTCTCCTGCCTCAGCCTCCTGGGTCACTGAGATTACAGGCATGTACCACCACACCCAGTTCTACACCACATCTTTTATATAAGAATAGGTTCCGCCTTAAAGTACAAATCAGAGGAATTCAGATAACATGCTTTGTTTGTTGATTTAGAAAACTTCCAGAGTGAATCATCAGCAACAGTCACTTAAAGACTTCAAAAAACTGATGGCAAATTCATTTCCCTATCAAGGTGTGGCCATGGGATAAGGGTAAGATAGAAACTGATATAAACTGAATCCCTTTGTTAAAGGGAATGAAACTCTTATTAAGGTCATCGATTCACTTATTCAATTATACAGATTGCAAAAGACTTGATCCTGGCCCTGGATCTGTCATTAAGCCTAACTCTTTTCTTTGATAGGCTGGAATCACCACAAAGCATTCATGTCACTCAAAAAAGAGTTTAGCCTCTTTTGGCCCTTCCCCACTTACGGCAGCCAACTTCATCAGTGTCGTCCAAACAGTCTCTAGTACCATCACACCTCCAAGCTGCAGGGATACAATGCCCGTTTCCACAGCGAAAATGCCCACTGTCACATTCTGTAACACCCAAAAAATGCAAAGACAGTTTCAAAATAAAATTTAAAGCTTTGGATATTTTATTAAAGAAATACAAATTTTTGATAAAAGTGAAAAATTATTCAACTATCTAGTAATTAACAGAATGCAAAATATTTTTTAAATCAGGGAAACATTTTTATGGTGATAATATAAAAATAATTGCTTGGAGGTCTGTAGAAAGAAGGTCATTTTCATATATAGCTGATTAGAGTGTACCCTGATGTGACCAATGTGGAAAGCAATTTGACAAAGTGCATCTTCTTTTTTAAAAATGTTCTTTTTTTTTAACTCAGTAATTTTTATTCTAAGTATTTTTTCTAAGAACCTAACCAGAGAACTAGACAACAATTTATGTAAATATACATTTTTTTATCACATTATTTATAAGAAAAGAAATTTTAAACCTCCTACTGGAATTTGTGAAAATGGTTATGAAGAACTTCTAATTATTTTGAAGAAATATTTACAGTATAATGTAAACAAGACAAGGATGCAAAATTTTACTTCTAACAGTCACATAAAGAAAAAAGAACAGTGTCAAAAAAGACCAAAATGTTTCCAGTGATTATCTCTCATTGATAACATCATGGCTAACTTTTGATCTGCTTGACTGTGCTAATTTTTGAGTTTCTCCTCTTATGTTTCTTAAAATGACTTTCTATTAATAAATCATACATAGCAAGTTACAGCCCTTCATCCTTAGGTTCAGACCAATATTCTGGCCTTTTTAATAAACTTGTGAACTGCCAAGTCTGTAAGTTCATTTCTGCAAACACTTCGTTTAAAGGCAAAAAACAAATTTCTGCAGTCAACCAGAGTGCACAAACTTGGCACTAAAGGTTACCTTGTCCCCAACTGGCAATAGTATCCCCCAGTGACATTAGAAAGAGAGTATGACTTAAACAAATTAATTTCATTCAACGAATATATCCTGCACTTTTCCTGGGTCTCTCCAGGGGACTAATTTGGCATTGGAAATCCTCCAAGCTTCCCCAAATATCTGGCCAGTGATCTTCTCAAGCAGTATGTGCCAAGTAGGAAATTTTTTTAAAGAAAGCAGCCAACAACCAGTCCAACTTGGAGAAGACTCAAATTATTCTTTCACAAACCCAAGGGATAGGGAATAATTTTCAGAGTTGGAAGAATAATTTTATTTTCCCCCTATATTGAAGCAATCATGCTAAATTATCCACTTCAATTTTTGGCTAATTAACCCCAAATTAGGTAAATATACACATCAATTACATACTCCCAGAATAAATAAACACTGTGCTATCCCGACTTGGGTAAATGCAGGCATATCAACAGCAGGACATAAACATAGTTAAGTGATCTATTCCTAGAGAATATGGGCTACTTTGTTCATGGAATGCTCAAATCTGATTGTCTGGTAGTGACATCCTGATTTATAATGTATGCTGCAAATGGTCAGAAACTTCCCTTGGCTAAATGGTGGTACCGAGTGGTACAGAAGCACGTACACCCAAATACCTTCTATAGACTAATGCATGATGGTGGTTGGTGGTGCAGGTCTGGGGTTGGTGGTGCAGGTCTCTTATCAACTACCTTTAAAACACAACAACCTCCCTTGCAAAAATGCCCCTAAGGAATGTACAAATTCACTCTGGAATCCCAGAACTTCTCATTGGATTTTGTTCTACAAAGCAATATTTCCATGGGAGATTAGAGGCTTTAGAGGTTTAGCTATTAACACAACATATATTAAGTCACTTTTACCAATTAGGTCTATTGTTAGTAATCTCACATAATGTATTTGTAAGTTCAGTACATTTGTCTCTTAGTATCTAATCAGTTCTGATTGAAAAATTATAACTGTAAAGGACAGTCCACATACAGAGTTTCATATTGCTGTGGGGAAAAAAAGCACTAACTTAGAAATTGAGTATATAAAAGAAAATTCCCAGAATGATATATTGCCTGTTTTGAAAACACATATGAATGCTATTTCTTAAGCAACTTTTATCGCAAGTCAAATTGGAAGGTTTTTTTGTTGGTTGTTTTTAGCTCAAACACCAAACTAAATACATCATGAAAAGAATACAAAATAGGGACCCAAAAGTTGTTTGTTTGGTTTGTTTTTTTTTTTTTTAGAACACTACAAGGCCAATTTTCTAAAATCATACACATAGAAATTGAAACTGATGGGAACTATTTCAATCAGGTAACTCTTTATAAGTAGTGATTTTCACAGCTAAGCTCGCAATCACTCCATTATCTAAAGTAATATATCACATCCAATTTACTCAATTTATCAACAGATCCATGATAATTCATTTGTCAAATTCACCTTTTCAATGGTAACTTTCCATGCCTGTTAGAACTCCCAAATGACTATTGTTTGAAAATATCTCTCCAGAAAAAACAAACAGATACTTTATCACTGCTGGGTGGCCAGCCTCTCAGCAACCAGCCAAATGTTCCACTGGTGTCAGAAGCCTGTCATTCATTCTATTATAAAAGGAATATGTGTGGTTTAAAAATAAACTGCTAGCAAAAAGATCTAGATTAGACTTGATAACAATAGCAGGTGCCCCTGGTTTCAGGGGATTTATATGTACTTTATTTCCTTAGTATATTGTTTTAAATAAGTAGCCTTTACTCACTAGCCCTGCAACGGTTAATACTAATCCTTATGACAGCCCTATGATACAGATGCTATTATTATGAACATTTTACAAATAAATTGAGGCAGGCAGTAACTTTCCCAGACAGCGAAGCAAGTATGTGCAAAACAAGGATTTGAACCTGACAGTTTTGTCCCAGCACCTGCAATTGCTGTTTCCTTTTACAAAAAAAAAAAAAAAACACTAAACTGAAAAGCAAAGGTAAAAATTTGATTTCTTCCCCCCAAACTTTGAGCTCATTCATTTCACCAACATAGAATTCACAGTGCTTACATTCTTTGGTTGGAGGAGAAAGTCGTCTAATTTGCAGCTAACACTGCACTAAAATATCCTTGGGCTTCAGAAAATTTGCAACAATCAAAAGCAACAAAGAGAAATAAAAAAAGAACTTTGTCACTCTGGGAAAACTGATATCAGAAATAAGGACAGATTTGTTTCCCAAGCTCATAGAGTCCAAAGATATTAAAAAACAAAAAACAAGAGTAATCCTTTCTTTATAAATAGCCATGTCCCAAGCTTCCTGGTCCAAGTGTTAGACTAAGAATGTGTTAAGATAAGATACTAGAGTCACAGATAGTGCCCAGAGGAGGGAAGGAGTGGTTTGTTTGTTTTTCAGGGCAGGGAAGAGTCCTGGATTGAGAAGACCTCTTCTCTGTCATCTACAGCGTCTGGCCAAGAGCTGGGCACATGTGGGATTGCAAATTCGTATTCAACAGGTGGTGAAGATTCCTCTTTATAAAATTCCATCTGTTGAGACCTTCAAACATCTAAGATATATAAAACCATCTGAGCAAACTGAGACTTTAATAGGAATTTATGTTCTTAAATCCATAGAAAGAAAAATGAAATCTGGAATAATCTGAAATAAAAGGAATATGCAGAAGTTTATAATAAAGAGAAAAATACTGAATCATATTAGTAAGTTGCATTCTTTTATCCCTTCCTTACAACGGCTTCTTTTCCCTTCCACGAATTCTCTTCTGAAAAGGGAAAGGCAAGTGGTAGTCAATGGAACATTGTCCAGAGTTAACAGAGTAGGGTAATTTCTATGGCAAATCCTATTTTTCTGCTAGATCCTCTTAACTGGTCCTTCCAAACACTTGGTCCACCTGAGGGGCACATGTGATCTTTTTTAAAAACATAGGCAACTAATTCATATTATAATAGTCCTACCTGCACTGAACTCAAAGAAACAAATTTAAGATGAAATCTCTTAATTCACTTATAATTTTCACTTCATTTTTTCTGTACTTAATTTTCTTTACTTTGAACATACTTGATATTTACAAGGTGGGTGATAGCAACAATTTCTACACACTTATACATATAAATAAGGTCAAACCTCTTTTAAAGATTTAGGGTCACCTGCTAATTTGCAAAATGTTACACTGTAACCATAACAACCAAAGGTAACAAATTACTTGGAAGACCCTGCCCCTGCCTAATGTCAGTTGATGGAACAGTCAAGGATTCAATTAATGGAACTGAAACAAGACCATGCAGAGCAAGCCAACCTCCTACTGTCTTCCTTGGTACATTCTGGCTGCCTGGTTTTCCTAATTAGATCACCAAATAGGTGATCTGAAATCCTTTTGTATCTTTAATCCAGTTGACAAACTGTTAGATCAACTGCTTTTTTTCCAAATTACTGTTTTAGAGTCCCGATGTTTTGTTAGAGCAAACTAATACTGAGAGAACATTTACAGATGTCAAAGATTTACGGACAAAACCATTTGATTCATTATCATAATCATTTGAATGCAACTAAAAGAAGGATAAAAAAATGATGTCAAATTCATTAAAGTCACAAAAAGTTTCTAACTACTATGTGCAGAACATTGCTCTAGGGTTTGTGGAAGAAACGAAGAAGGATAAAATAGGGCCCCCTTTTTTATAGAGTTTACAAGTTTATTGGGGGACAAAAGTAACAGGCATTATAAATTAAATATCCACACAACAGTTGGTATTTATTGAGCACCTGCTATGGTGTCCCACAATATACAAAGCTTTATATACATCCACTGGTCCCTTTTAAAACTGTATGGAAGAGATTTATCCTTACTTCATAGAAGAGGAAACTAAGCCTCAATGACATTAACCAACTTCCTCGGGGCCACAAAGGTGAAAATATCAAAGTCTAACTGAGACTCAGGACTGTGTGATTCCAGAGTTGCTGCTTCTCATCATTCCACTCTCCATGAAACAAATGCCATCTTACATTCACCCAGAACTTGCCAGCAGTATTTTAAGTGGTTTCCACAGATTGGTTCATCCTCAAAACAACTCTGTAAGAGTGTATCAGTAGCCCCACTTCACAGATGAGGATACTGAGGCTTGACCAAATCTCACTGCTGGTAGATGGTAGAGTGGGGATTCACACCTAGGCAGTCTGACTCAAAGCTGTGCTATAAAGTGGTAAACAACTTGCTCACAAGCAATAGAGATAGTAAAGACCAACTGGCACTGGTGGGAGTGTAGGTAACACCACAAGTGGAAGTGATCAAAGAAGTCTTTGGGAAGGAGGACATGACTCTCCTGGGTCTTTATGAATAAGCAGCATTTGGGCAGGTAAAGATGGGACCCGGCTTTGCATGGGGTTGAAACAACTTAAGAAAAGCTTGGCACAGGTGAAGGATAATGAGCAGGCCTCCACACCCAATCAGAGGGAAGCTCTCAGGGAATGTGGGCAATAAGGATGAGAGGAAGGAGCAAGAAAGTGCCTTGATTGTCAAGCAAAAGAATGACAATAGCAAATGGTTTGATCATTAATGCCAGTAAAGGTGTTAAACTGAAGGTCACTCCAGGGACATAAGACTGAACTAGCAGGCAGACTCTCGCCATGAGAAAAATTTAGAGTTCCACTTTGCACCCCAGAATTTCACCCACCATGGGCCAGTGAGCAGGTTGGTAGGCAGTTCCCCAAGAGGCTGCTGGCAGAGATAGATCTCACTGTATAGCCCTTCCAGTTGCTCCAGACGTGATCCAAAGCAGCTCCATTTGCGTCTGGCCAACAGGTTCCACAGGGTATCACCACCAATATCCTGGTGACTTTTGCCCTTCATCCTCCCCAAGTTGAATGTGTCTGAGCATCCAGCCCACAGAATTCAGT
Source organism: Sciurus carolinensis (assembly GCF_902686445.1). Classification (NCBI taxonomy): domain Eukaryota; kingdom Metazoa; phylum Chordata; class Mammalia; order Rodentia; family Sciuridae; genus Sciurus; species Sciurus carolinensis. The sequence goes on from NC_062215.1 coordinate 119,303,628, forward strand.
CAGCTGTCAAGACGGTCAGCTCATCTCAAAGATTACTATATTGTCTGAGTAATTGAAATAAAGTGTCTTTCGATGTCCAAAAGTCAGAATAATGGATGCACTATTCAAGTAGCTTTTCAATGCTGAGGTGAGGAATGGAAGTAACCACTGTGATAACCAGTCTAGTCTTCTCCATTTTCATTTAACCACCAGTTACCGGCCTTTCTCCCCTTCCTGTCTCTCACATCCCACTTATTTTTCTTCGAGCACCTCCATCCCCTGCACTCAGGCTGTCCATCAGCACTACAGAGCACTATAAACAGAGTCACACTTCTCAGGGGTTCTAGAGAAATCACTGTGGGGATTTGGGATGGACAGTTAACTCATCTTACAGAACCGTCCTGAGCAAGGTGGGATCCACAGCATTCCTGGTCCCCACCTGTGGAATGCCAGTAGCGCCCACCCACCCACAGTCACTGTGACAACAAAAAACACTCCTATTCACATTTAAACACCCCTTCAGGGTGGCAGTACCACTCCAGTGGAGATCAACTCAGAACCTCTAAGCAGCTTGGACATACAGAGCTCAAAATGTCTTACCCACATGAAAGAGATCATCTAAGAAAACCCCTATAATAAATTCTTCCCTTCTAAAGATAATAAAATTTCTTAAGCAGCAATCCCACTCCTTCCTACTCATCAATAAAAGGAACTGGGATTGGGCAATATCATGCCGCAGCTGCTGGTACCAGCAACTTGAAATTAACTCTCCTGGGAGTGTGATAAAGAATCTAAGTTCCAGGGAGGCCTGCTTCTCCCTGGAACATCCACCCTGTGTCCACAGGCTTACCCGGTCAAGTGGTCAGGGGGCACATCAGGAAAAAAAATCTAAAATCCTCAAGTGTTCATTAATGTAAAGGATGGTGGCTATAAAAAACAAAATCATAAACATATTTGCTTTATGGTCCAAACTTTTCCAATCTATATTATTTTTAGAACAAAAAATAATATCTTCAAATGTTCTCTTCCTACTCCTAACCACATACACCCTTGTTTTAGTCAGCCTTTTCACTGCTGTGACTAAAAGACCAACCAGAACAGAGAAGAGAAAAGTTTACTTGAGGGCTCAAGGTTTCAGAGGTCTCAGTCCACAGACAGCCAGCTCCATTCCGTGGTCTCAAGGTGAGTCTGACATCATGGAGGAAGAATGTGGCAGAGGGAAGCAGGTCACATGATGATCAGCAAGCAGAGAGAGAAAGACTCCACTCTCCAGGTACAGAATCTATACACGCCCCAATAAGCCACTTCCTCCAGCCACACCCCATCTGCCTCCAGTTGCCACTCAGTTAATCCCATCAGGGATTAATCCATTGATTAGGTTAATGCCATGACCCAATCATTTCTCCTCATCCAAACCATAACAACTCTCAGAAAATAAAAAGATAATGAACAATCATTTACATGTCCAAAACATTCAAAAGAATCTCTAGGTTTTTACCAAGAACTTTCAGCAATGAAAACTAGCTACTAGTTAGTACCAAACAAATCTGTGTTTATGTTGTGCTTTTTGTTATATACCCTGAATAATTCATGCAGAGCATTTTCTATCAGCCAAGACACTGAGGGTCCTTAGAGGGACTGTCCTATGCATGGAAGAAAACTAAGCTCAAGACCTTCCCCGCCCCAGCCCTGGCTCCCACTAGGAAATAACTGGTTATTTACATCTTTAATGGCAAAAGGCTACACTTATAGGATGTTGAAAAGAACACTATCTAAACAGAAGAAAATTTAAGTTAGTCTGTCTATACAGGTAAATAAGGACCTAATGAATCAACTACATAAGAAAAATAAAATGCCTTTCCACACTTAATGATTTAACACACCTACACAAAAATGATAAATAGCACAGAGCATGGTGGTGCACACCTATGATCCCAGCAACTCCCAAAGCTGAGGCAGGAGGATGGCAAGTTCAAGGCCAGCCTCAGCAACTTAGAGAGGCTTAAAAAAATTTTTAAATTTTAAAAAGGTAGCTAAGCAGTAAAATACCTCTGAGTTCAATTCCCAGTCCAAAAAAAAAAAAAAAAAAAAAATCAATAGCTCCCATTGAAAAGCTGATTTTCGATCCCAATCACACAGAGGATTCCTATATTCCTGGTTACAGAAATATTAATATTGAAAATGGTTGAATGGAATTAAACACTAAAAAATAAAATGAACACATGAGAAATAAATGACTATACTCATCTCCAGGCAGGGAACTTCCCTGCTCAGGAGTTTTCCAATAGACCAGTTCTTAACTCAAACAAAGCCTGAATGAACAGCATCAAACAGAGCTTTCCTGCTTCATTCAGGTCTGTGTTGAGCCATAAGTGAGACTGACACAGATGTGTTAAGTGCAGACATCAGCTATTTCCATCATCTTAACAAGTAGGTTAGATCAGCACGCTATCAAGTCAACAATGGTTGACACTGCAAACTGTGACAATAGTGGTAAGAGAAGAAACTGACTACCAACTGGTGGCTATGTCATTCTCTAGAGTCTCAGGCTATCTCATTTACAACTATTGAACAGATCTTCTTGACTGGATCAAATAAACACCTAGCTGTATTCTTCTCTCTGACTCCATCTATTTAGTTCTTAACCATCACAATGGACAACAAGAAGCTCTAAACACATGAAAAGAGAGGGAAGATAGAAAAGAAAAGGGGGGGAAAAGGAAAGAGAGCAGAAAGGAGAGAAGTCAAGGTTAGTAATCCGTGTGTAAACACTAAATTTAATGATTGGATTTAAATAAATTTAATAAATTTAACGTCCCCAATTTAGTACAATGGCAACTTATCCTTATTTAGCTATGGCCCAAATTCAGACTAGACTGGTGCATAATTGCTAAATGAATTTATAAATCACAAAGTACATTCTCGGAACTAAATTACTTATTCTAAATGTATATATTTCAGAAAGTAGATATAATACATATATATATATACTTCATTTTGATGCAACTAATACTTCAACAACTCTGATGATAATTCTATTAGGAGTGTTGATGCTTAACCAGACACAGTGGCACACTCCTGTAACCCCAGCTACTTGGGAGGCTGAGGCAGGAGGATGGCAAGTTCAAGGCCAGTCTGGGCAACTTGGCCAGATTTTGTCTCAAAATTAAAAAAAAAAAGAAAGAAAAAGGACTGGGATGTAGTTCAATGGTAGTGGGCCCCTGGGTTTAATCCCCAGTACTGGGGGTGGAGGGGTGGGGAGGGGGGAATGTTTACGATTATGGTGGGGCTCCCTTCATTGTTATTTACACAAACATTGAACTTTGCCAATAGTTCATTTGTTAGGAGAATACCTGCATGACTGGACCTTGACAATTTAGCTAAGGCATGTGTGACTTCTGTCAACAAAATAAGTGTTTTCTTCAATTGTCAAGAAATAGTGTACAACAAGAATACCAAAAAGGGACTGGGGATATAGCTCAGTTGGTAGAGTGCTTGCCTCACATGCTCAAGGCTCTGAGTTCAATCCCCAGCACCACAAAAAACAAAACAAAAAAAAAATATCAAAAAATACGTCTGAAAGCCTTTCTTGGGTGATAAGTACCAGAATTAATAATCTAAAAACTAAAAATTTTGATAAAGATGTATTATTTCATTTCCCTTCTTAAAAACTGGTTTTGCTGACATTTTACACAGTATTTTTGTGAGTTCTTCCCGTCTAGAGAAAGTTACATCTCGGATAGGATTTTCTAAGCAGAAGTTCAAAATTGTGCCACCATGATCTGACAGATGAAAACTAAAGAATGAAGAACCAACAAGACTAAGTGACCGAGGTTGGGGCTGTAACTCAGTGGTTGAGTGCTTGCCTAGCACATGCGAGGCCCTGGGTTCGAGTCTCAGAACCACATAAAAACAAATTAATTAATTAGTTAAGTAAAGGTGTTGTGTCTACCTACAACTAAAAAATATACTGAAAAAAAAAACAAGACTAAAGGACCAAAGGAGGGTGATAGGTGTGACAGTTTATTATGAATCCACCATGAACAAAGCATTATTTGTAAGTATAATCTAAAGGCAAAAATGAATATCTCTGTATTCCCAGTGCCTAGCACAGTACTCCAAGGATCCGCCTGACCCCCAATAAATGAACTACATATGATGCATTAGAATATATAGGTGAAGCTAAAATGACTTCCAGAATATGATACAAGATCTAGATAATTTGTAGACTTTTAATAATGGATCATGCTGTTTAGAGTTACTGTTTCTTTCAATCGAATCAACAGTTCAACAACCATCTTCAAAGCTGTCCCGCATGAGAAGCCAGAAAGACTCTTAGAAGTCAACCAGACATCCTTAGAAGCCTGATTTAAATGTTCAGGTCATTCTTTGCTAATTCAATTCAGGTAGGGCCCTCATGTGATATAGCACTATTTTGGAGCAAACAGAGTATTTTGCATTAAAAAAAAACTATAATAACATGCATAAGTCAAAATTTTTAATTTTTATTATAAGCAATTTGTACCAAGCATAATCATAATTTCTTTTTGGTGGTGCTGAGAATTGAACCCAGGACCCATGCTAGGCAAGTGCTCTACCACTAAGCTACACCCTCAGCCCTAATGATTTTAATTTCATAAACAAAGGTAAAGATGGTTTTTTAGATTTGTGAATCTGTAAATAGCAGTTACATTATTTGCAAAGACTCTTGTGGTAGAATAATACTAAACTTCCTATGTCTCCTCTACTAAATTGATTATTACAGAGCAAAAAGAACTTTGGAACATGTCTCACCAGTAGCTTATCTGTTGCACCAGGAGTCTGTTGGCCCTGGACTGTTATGCCTGGGCTCAAACAGCATTTATAGGTCTCCAAATCACTTCCAGGCTCTATAAATGTCATCGAGTTGTGTTATACTGTGATTGTGATGACTCACAACAGTTCAATGGCTTGTTGACACAGAATCAACAGCATTACATTGTCACCAACTGATAGCCATGTGTGATGAACTGGGTTCAGCTTTCTGCCCATATATGGTGAAGTCACGATGTGCCGATATCACCAGTTGCTTAAATAAAATTTCAAGTTTGTCTGCAATGACTGACAGAAACCAAAAGATTTTTTAAAGATAAGAGTGTATTTCCTAGTATTTTGTCTATTCTATGTTTTAAGTGTCATGGGTAACGATAGTATAAATCTATCATCTTACAAATTTTTAACATGCATTAAAATAGAATCTTGGAATTTTAATACTGGAAAAAAGAAATGGCTTCAGTAACAAACTATTCCAGAAAATGCACATGGTAAAATCTCTATCAACTGACATAAATAATCAAAACCATTTGCTTAATGGAATTATGGAATTTTCTCTATATTACCCATTTTTAAAATACAAAGAAAATAAATTAATGCTAGGTATTTTGTCAAAAATAGAATTTTTAGTTGTCATCTCTATTCTGGAAACTGAGTAGCTGTAGTTACAGTCTTGAGTTAATCAGAGAATGGATGACCTGATATTTAAAATATGGGTCCTTAAGTATTATAATAATTAAATAAAATTTAAATTAAAGTCTAACAACTTCAGGTTTCTTTTTCAATAAAGGCTAAAATAAGAAGATACCAATGGGGGAAAAATAAATGTTAGCCATGCCAGGTATGGTGGCACACACATGTAATTCCAGGGACTTGAGAGGCTGAGGCAGGAGGATCACAAGTTAGAGGCCAGCCTCAGCAACTCAGCAAAGCCCTGTCTCAAGATAAAAAATAAAAATATCTGGGTATGTAGTTCAGTGGTAGAGCACTTACCTAGCATTTTGGAGGCATCTTGGGTTCAATTCATGGTATCACCAAAAAAAAAAAAAAAAAAAAAAAATCTAGCCTAAGAGACATGACTTTCAGTTCTGACTCGTACAGCACTGACTCTGTTCCCACACCATTCCAAACAATAAGTTCCATGAGGGCAGGGACCATTTGTCTTATCCATCAACTCACTAAATATTTGTTGTTTAAATGATGCGGCCTGATGAACTAGAATTTAAAATGATATGCAGTTTTCACACCTAAAAAGTTTCTGACCTGCCAGCCCAGCATGGTGGCACACAACATAACCCAAGCAAGTCAGGAGACTGAAGCAGGATCAAAAGTTCGAGGCCAGCCTGGACAACTTAGTGAGGCCCTAAACAACTTAAGCAAGACCCTAAATCAAAAAAAAATTAAAAAGGGCTAACTGAGGATGTAGCTCAGTGGTAAATTGTCCCTGTGTTCAACTCCAGTACAAAAAAAAAAAGTTTCCAACCTGCAAAAGCAGGTGATAATGAGTATTAAGGAGGCTCCTGTCAATGACGAGCACAATGATTGAGAACAGTTGTCCCTCCCAGGCTCTCCCGTCCCTCATCCAACTCTAACAGTCCAAGAGTTGTTTCCCTACTGTCTGATCAAGATAAAATTTTGAAAACCTGAGCCACCTAGCTTGGCAGGAGGCTCAGAGCTGAGAGTGAGGAAGTTGATGGTTGCCTTATCTACTGCCCATAAACAAAGAATCATTGGCCCAGTCTTGGGTCAAGTACAAGACTGAAAATCAAGATTTCTTCCAGGAAACACAGGTCAAGCTAAATTCAAAATCAATCTACCACCAATTTCCTATTTTCTTATTTATGTATTTTTCTATTTTCTCAAAATGTGCATTTCTATGATTTTTGTCTATTTTATATCAGGTGATTCTAGGGAGTTTTATGTGAAATACCATAAATGTATAATTTCAACAACCCACAAGATTGATAAATATAAAGGTTTCTCTAGAGTAGACCTTCAACAATTAAACTGCACATTAAACTTAAACATGACTATCTTTCTATAGTCATAAAAGGATTTCTGTTGACCTCAGCTCAGACCTCAGCATAACATATAGAATTAAGAACAAAAATGAATTCAGGAAGTAGGGTTCAGGTGAACACGCCTATAATCCCAGCAATTCAGGAGGCTGAGGCAGGAGGATCCCACGTTCAAAGCCAGTCTCAGCAAGTGAATGAGACCATGTCTCAAAATATAAAATAAAAGGACTGGGGATGTAGTTCAGTGGTCAAGTGCCTCTGTATTCTGATTTAATCTCTAGCAGAAAAAAAAAGTCAGGATCTTAAATAACTACTTAGCAAAAATATTCTTTGACTAAAATAATATACGATAATACCTTTATAATACATTCAAAGGAAAATTTTATCATCCTAAATCAGTATCTTATTTGCAGTTGAGTAGAGATAAACCTAGACATCCAACCTCTGCAAAGGAGGAATGAAATATGCCTTTGCCCTGACCCTACCCTAGGCTTCTCTTATCACCCTCCATTGCACAGAGTGAGCCTCCAAACCACTTAACCAACATGTGGAGGCTCCAGTAAACAATTGACCAGTGGCTCTTTAGGAGACAGAAGAACAGTGCCCTGTTTGGTTGCCTTGCCCAATTTGGCTACCCAGGTTGGCAAACCAGGTCAAGCAGCCCATCTCCCCACAGGAACCAAGTTGCCAGGGTAAGCCAGGTCCCTAGAAGCCTGTGTTCACTGTTTACTGTGCACACTCAACACTTCCCTCGAATGCTGGATAAAGTTACAAAGAGGGAAAAGCAACTTAAACTTAAAAGGCTCTTCTGATAGTCCAGGAATGAGGCGATTAAAGCCTTATCTGGCCAAATGGTCCCACCTCGGCTTCATTTCCCCCACCCCTCTCTAAAAAATCCCTTCCTCCTCTCTCCTTTACTGTGGCCAGAGTTTTCATGGCTCTCCACCCTGACCCCAAAAATCTACTCCCAAGCAAACCTATTCACGGGAAGGCTTAGTGATTTTTAAAGCCTTCCATGGGTATTTGCACTTTCTAGAGAAAATAAGAAGCCCTCAAGGGGATGAATTTTGTAATCGTGGCACTTTAAGTATCTTATGTCCAAATGCCTTTTCTCTGTATTTTCCTTCTTCCATTTCTGCTTGATCGAGCAGATTTCAGGGGCACAGTGTATCTTATCAGGGTTCCGAACATCGTACCACATAGGCTGTGGTATGTGTACAAGGCCATCTCTACTGATTACAGAAGCCTCATCAGCAGTGAGACAGCATTTTTCCATTTTTAAAAGCACAGGCCAGTTAAAATAAAATCAAAGGGCTTCCTGGGAGAATATGGTGCCATCTCTGGATCAGTGCAATACATTTTAGATTAATCCAGGCTGAAGAAAAAAGCCCTAGGGAAATATTGCAAAACCAACAACTCCCAGGAACTCAACAAGAATCTACCAAGAAAAGAAAATGATGCATTGAAACACTGCAGTTTGGGTTCTTCTGTAAACTGAAACCCTTGAGTACTATTTGTAACTCAAGGAGTTCCCTCCACTAGAAACAAGATTCCCATGTGGAGTGTGTGTGTACCATACACACATGCACACACTGAGGTCTCATGGACCCAGAAGTCTTCCAGACCATGTCTGGACACGCATTCATAAAGCTGTGCTGCAGAGCACGCTCACTCAGCCATGAGTTTGTTGACCATCACTGGATTAAGTCAAGATGCTTCTGTGAGCTGGACTCCTTATTGGTTCAACTACTGCTGCATATGGAATCATTATTACTTCAAGTCTAGGAGTCTGTATTTGCCTTCTTCCACTCAGTCCAGCATATCTAAAAGCCAACCGCTTTTCCACATAAGGCTAAGAGGCAAAGTGTGAACTACTAGACGGCTGCACATTACTGACAGTGATGTGAAATTACAGTAGGGCAAGGAAGGGAGGAGGGACAACTGCTCAGAAGCCAAGTAACTCTCCAGGGTTAAGTCCCTGTCCTCATGTACCCTGGATTCAAACCCCGGCCCTACCTCTTGACTCTGGCAGTCATGTCAATGTCCGTGCCTCAGTTTCCTCACCTGAAAATGGTAATAATAAGAGTTCCTCTTCATAATGTTCACATGAGAACAGAGTGAGAAGAATGGGCCTGGGGCTTCAGGCGTGTTCAACGAATGCTGGCTCTCCTTACTATTCATAGGCAAGTGTCTTCTGATCCTTTAAATTCTACATATTGTCTCCCTTTGACTCTATAGGGTTTTTTTTTTTCCAGTTGCATATGTATTTGCTTATATACTAGCACTTTCATATTTATAATCTGCAACAAAATTGGATAATCTTTTTAAATTAATCTAATTATGAGAGCTTATTCCTCCCCCAAAAAGTGATTTAATATAGAAATTTGAGTATTGTGTTATTACTAAATTATCATTTTTATTTTAGATCGTACTCTCCTTAACTAAGCATTTCTTGTATCTCAGATTCATACAAAAAATAATATAGTTGTATACAAAATAAAACCAAATTAGAAAAATGGAACTTAATTCACAAAATCAGGGAAGTTTTCAGGCACATAACTGTTACATGATTTCTCAAAAATATACCATCACTTAGTGAAATAAATTAATTATTTGCTAGATTATTTCTCCTGATAATAGCTCTGGGGTTTTTTTTTTTTTGCTTTTGTTTTTGTTTTTTTTGGTGGTGTTGGCTATTTGTGCAGAGGCAGGGGTTGTTTTTCTTGTGGTTTGTTTTGTTTTGTGGTGTTTGGGATTGAACCCAGGGTCTCCAACATGCTAGGTAAGTGCTCTACCACTGAGCTATATCCCCAGCCCTTTTCTTTTTATTTTGAGACAGGTCTCACCAAATTGCCCAGGCTGGTCTCCTGCCTCAGCTTCCTGAGTCACTGGGATTACAGACATGTACCCACACCCAGTGGGAAATTATTTCTAACTTGGTGACATTTTTTAAAAGACCAAGCATGGAGGAAACATAGAACTTACATCTCACACAAGGAAAAATCCTGAGCTTTTCAAAATTTAGACTGCTGACAGTATTACCACCACACCAATCACTCAATGAAAATGATTCTGATATGAAGAAACCAGAAAATGAGCAATATTTCTAACCTCAAAATCACAGATTCAGGGATGCAACTACATGATATATATCTGTACTGTAAAGGTCAAAGGTCAAGAAAGATCTTAAAGTCAAATCCAGCATTTGGAAGGGCGGATATATGCTATGTGCTTATAATTTCCTTCCTATGTCTTGGAGTCATTCAGAATAAGTTTTATCATTCTTCCATATAATAGTGCCAGTTTTCCCATGATTCCTTCTAGAACACCGTTTCTCTCCTCCAAACTCTTCAAATTTTCTATGTCTTTCCCAAAATGTGGTATTAAAAGCTGAATCAAAGATGCCCAGTATCCACCTGACCATCTGTGGCCAGAACAGTAGTAGTATGTCACAACATTCATTTCCCCTTTCCTTTTTAATAATGGAACCCAGTGTTATTCAGGTGAACAATGTACTCAGCTAGGAAGCTCCATTCCCAAACTTTAAGTAAGTGTGGTCCTGGGACTACATCTTGACCAGTGGGATCAAATGCAAGCATTCGCGTTGTGCAGGACCTAGGGAAAGTCTCCTTTAAAGAGAGAAGGTGCACCCTTCTTTTTCCTCCTCCATTCCCACTACCTGATATAGAGAAAGGATGGCATTGGCAATAGCAGCCATTTTGGACAATGAGGAAGTCACAAACAGAGGATGGTGATCGTGAACATAGGTGCTAGGTCCCTGGTGATACCATGGAAATACCACACCAGGCTTCTACTGCTGCTTACATAAGAGAGAAATTAATATTTATCTTGCTCAAGCCAAACAAAATTCTCTCTGCAACAGGAGTCCAGAGTAAACATGTCATCCTCCCCTGCATTTGGACTTGCTTCACTACAACTCATGTCAGTCTTTTAACTTTTCATGAAGCAAAGATGTCTTGAGTCCTTGCTTATGCTGGCACTGTGCCATGCACAGGAGACCAGAAGAGGCACACATGACTCCTAGCCTATGCTCCTAAAACACATAGACATAAATAATTATAATTCATGGTATGGTGATAAGTGCTGTAAGAGAGATTCAGATAACATCCAGTGGAGATCAAGAAGGCCCTGCAGAGGAAGGGTCACTCAAACTACAAATATGTGAGTCTGAGGGGGCAGGGGGATAATCACAGAGCAAATGAACCAGAATGAACACAGAGGCAGGAAAGTGCAACACATGTCTAAGACAGAGCCTCATTCTTCTTCCAATGTCACTGAGACCTGTCTTCAAGTTACAAAAATTGCGCTTGAGGCAGATTTTCTTTTACATGAAATGTTTTTAAAAAACATATTTCCAAGATTCATGACACCCTCTAAAGCCACTCAGTACACACATGGAAGCAATTCATTTCTCTATACATTTATGAAGCACCAACTGTTTTTTCACCAAATAAGTTTCTCCCAATCTACTAAGCCACCCTACTTTTCAACAAATATTATCAAACTTTTTTTATATTTTAAAAAAACATTTGGAGGTGGTAATTTGGCAAGATTCTACTGAATGGGTAGAAGTGTTCCCAAGGGGTGTATTCTGATATATGATACACTAGAAATGTCTAAAGCAAATGTAGTTCTTAAGATTCCTCTTATTATTAATCATTTTGTTAAATAGAGTTAATGTCACATAAAAGTTACATGACATTAAGTTACAGAATCAAGAGAGTAGAGCACGTGGAAATAATAGCACACCAAAGATAAGTATGTAAGACCCACAGCAAACTCTCCCATTCTGCCTCGGCTTGTTCATTAACAAAAAGGGGATCATAATGGATACCTCCCTGGACCATCATAAGGACTAAATGTTCTAGTCATGGTGACTGTATACCAAGTTTCAGTAAATGACAGCTCTCATTACCTATATTACCCTTCTTCCTCTCTCTTTACTCCCTACCTACCAAGATGGGCACTATTGACATTTGGGCCTAGAAAATGAAATGTGGGACTGACCTGTGTATTGAAGCTGGTTTAGGTCTCTATCCTCTGCCCTCTAAATACTAGTAATGATACTCAGACATCGTGACAACTAAAATATGCCCCAATGCATTTCCAGATGCTCCTTAAGGAAACCCATCCAACTAAGAATCCATCAACTAAACCAGAGAAAATGTCACACACTACATCCAGATGGTCAAGAAGCCAGAACTTGCCAGGCACTGTGGTGGACACCTGTGATCTCACTGGCTTGAGAGGCTAAGGCAAGTTCAAAGCCAGCCTCAGCAACTTAGGCAACCCCTAGACAACTTAGCAAGACCCTGTCTCTAAATTTTAAAAATATATAAAAAGAACTGGGAACGTGACTCAGTAGTTAAGCACTCCTGGGTTCAATCCCTGGTACCAAAAAAATAGAAGGAAGGAGAAGGAGAAGGAGAAGGAGGAGGAGTAGGAAGAGGAAGAGGAGAAAGAGGAGGAGGGGGAGGGAGAGGGGGAGGAGAAGAAAGGAGAAAGGAGAAAGGAGAAGAAGAAACAATGACAATTTTTCAAATAGGAAGATTCAAAAACTGCCCTGGAGAACTGGGGTTGTAGCTCAGTGGCTGTTAGGACTTGGATGTGAGGTGTCCACCAAATTCTCACATGTGAGACAATGCAAGAAGATTCAGAGGAGAATTGATTGGGTTGTGAGAGTCTTGACCTAATCGGTGAATTAATTCCTGATGGGACTGAGTTAATAGTAACTGGAGGCAGGTGGGGGTGGCTCCAGGGAGTGGTTTATTGGGGGCGTGGCTATGGGGTTTATAGTTTGTATCTGGAGAGTAGAATCTCTCACCATCTCTCTGCTTCCTGATCAACACGTGAGCTGGTTGCCTCTGCCACACTCTTCCACCATGATGTCCTGCCTTACCTGGAGCCCTGAGGAATGGAGACGGCCTGCTATGGACTAACACCTCTGAAACCATGAGCCCTCAAATAAACATTTCTTCCTCTATAATTGTACTGGTGAGATCCTTTTAGTCACACGCAGCAAAAAAGCTGACTAAAACAGTGGCTGAGTCCTTGTCTAGTATGCATGAAGCCCTGGGTTCAACCCTCAGCATTGAAACAAAAAAGAGACAGAGAAAATGCTACTGAGTATTTATGAATGTTAATTATCATGCACACACATTGAGATGGCTAGACTAATATTCCTATCGATAAAACACATTCAGTTATAAGAAATAATGGAAATTATCAAAAACAGAAACACATGCAAGCTTTCTCTGTATCCGTGGTGACTCTGTCTCCTTCTTGTCACTTCTAGGTTCACAAGCATAGTTTGAGGCTCATCATCAGTCACCCCGATAATTCCAGTAAGTAATCCTCTAACTTAACTGATTGCTCTGCTTTTCCTCATTGCAGCAAGTATTATCTTTACAAAATGGAAGTCTGACAATTGTACTTGCCAGCTTACGTTGCTTTGAAGCATACACATCCTCTACAATGCACTCCCTAACATCTCCTGCAACACACCCTCCTCCAAGACACAGTTCTTTTTTTTTTTCTTTTGGTACTGGGGATTGAACCCAGGGGTGCTTAACCTCGGAACCACATCCCCAGTTGTTTTTATATTTTATTTTGAGACAGGGTCTCACTGAGTTGCTTAGGTCATCACTAAATTGCTGAGGCTAGCTTTGATCTTGCAATCCTCCTGCTTCAGTCTCCCCAGCTGCCGGGATTACAGGCGTGCACCACCATGCCTGGCTAAGACTCAGTTCTAATAGCAAATCTATGCCCTCATCCTTGCCCTCAGTCCCCTCATGCCTACTGGACTTCACCATTCCCTCTTCTGTGTTTCTAACCCTCTATTATACCACAAGTGCTTATGTTCATGTCTCTACATCTATATATCACAAGTTGCTGACACAACAGGCTTTCAGTAAATATTTGTGCAATAAAAACAGCAGAGATCATTTTAACCATAACTACTAGCCAACTCTAGTTTGATGGCTTTCTCACCTATAGAATTTCTTGCTGTCCTTTCTGTAGTTTCAATTAAATAATAAGAGACTCTACAAGAAAAAAAAATCACTATTAACTGTGATTCTTACATGTTCTGCTGAAAACTTCTCACAAAGT